>NC_092386.1:43621679-44970846 GCF_030028105.1 Mobula birostris
AAATTTAATGATTCGTCATTGGTTGAGGTCAGCAGTATCTGGGCCAGAAAAAAATTACCTAGAACCTCTCCAAATACTGAGAGAGTAACTGTGGAAAGAAGGGAACCAGCAACACAAAATAAATTGGCAATGTGTGCAAGACCAGGAATGGACCGAGAAAAAAGGAAAGCAGGAATGAAAGATAGAAGTCGAAAGAAGCAAAAGGGAATTGGAGAAAGTGATAGATCAATACTGCACAAAATAAACTCCAGAGGGGCTGAAATAGTTGACAGCAAGAAAACTACTATATTCAAAAGATCCTCCCTTTTCAATTTTGTCTACTGCCCATGCTCGCAAATGATTAGTTCACCTCATTCAATTCCCCTTCCCCTATACTCTGTTTCAATCCTATTTTGAAGAGAAAAGTTGGTTCAAGTGATTTGTTAGCATTGCCACCCAGTGGTATGATAGTAAATTTCAGCTGACAAGTTTGCTTTTGATATCATTCATAAAAATTGTGTGGAGGACTCTCTTGGCGGTGCTAGATGGCGTAGGTCATTTCTGGCTGGGCTCCGGACTTCTTTCAATTTTTCTATCACCCTTCTATTATATATATTAAAGTGTCTTTAATACAGGTTTCCCCCGCCATCTGAAGGTAGAGCATTACTATGAGACGGTTCGTAAGCTGGAATGTCGTAAAGTGAAGAAGCAATTACCATTTATTTATATGGGAAAAATCTGTGAGCGTTCGCAGACCCAAAAAATAACCTACCAAATCATGCCAAATAACACATAAAACCTAAAATAACAGTAACATAGAGCAAAAGCAGGAAAGATATGATAAATACACAGCCTATATAAAGTAGAAATACTATTCTACTATCATTGTATTATCTCCGTAGCAAAATTCTCACACAAGCACTTTTGGCAGAAACACTCTCTCCAGAAAACTTTAAGCTATGAAGCTGCCAAATCATACCAAATGACACATAAAAATACACAGCCTATATAAAGTAGAAATAATGTACGTATAGTGTAGTATCACTTACCAGAATTGGGAAGACAGCGCCGAGCACACTGATGATGGTGTGTTAGGCTGAATCGTCAGAGTTTGGGGTGGTGCAGTGGTCCCCAACCTCCAGGCAGCGAACCGATACCGATCCGCGAAGCATGCAGCGGTCCAGCGGTAACCGGGACGCACCCAGAACATCTTTAAGAAAAAAGCCGAAATAAACAAGCTAATTAATTCGGTGCCGGCACCGCATAAATGTCGGCCCAGATCAGAGGCGACGCAATCGGCAATCGCCTCTGATCTGGGCCGACATTTACATGCCGGGTGGCTCCTAATTAATTAGCATGTTTATTTCGGCTTTTTTCTTAAAGATGTGCTAGGTGCGTCTCGGCTACCTGTGCATTCTCCGCAGCAATGTATCGGTCCGCGGCCCGGGGGTTGGGGTGGTGGGACACTGGGGTGTCATCTCGTCGCCTGTTTCCATCAGGGCAGGCAGGTCATCTTCTTTTATGTCTGCCTGCCTCAATGCGAAGGTCGAGGTTTGTCGTCTGCTGTGGTTGATGTGAAAGGCTTGAAAAATGACAGTATGCTTGACTGCTTCGTCTTGCGTATTTTTCTATCATACAGTTCTTTGCAAGCACTCAAAACATTCTGCAAATATGCCCTAAACCGACGTACCCTTTCAAAATTAAAGTCGTACTTTCTGCAATAATTGCAGCGAAAATCTCACGCAGTTGCTTCACGTTCAGTTCCTAGACAACTTTACTTTCGCTACTGCATTCGGTTTTGATTGTTATCCTTTCCTCTTCCAATTGCATCAGCTCTTCATCTATCAGTTCTTGGTCATGGGATGCCAAAACCTCTTCAACATCATCTTCGTCAACTTCCACAAGCCAAACTCACTTCGTTCTTACTTCGTTCACCACGATTGAAATACTTAATTGTGTCTAGTTTTACACTAAGTGTAACACCCTTATGAGCTCTTTTAGGCTTTTCCGATACCTTAGAACTCATCTTGCTAACGGCTGCTCACAGGCACGTGTTTAAGCATTGCCAGCTAGAATGCAGTTCTGAGGGAGGAGCTTGGCTGCTCGGGGCACGCGCTGCCTTTTATCGCAGGCTGCTTTTTTTTTGTAACAGTGAAAACACCTTCCGTTAGCGAAAATAAGTAACTAATGTAGGTCTTTTGTAACAGCGAGGTTTCGTAAAGCGGACGCTCGAAAAGCGGGGGACACCTGTACCTTTATATGTTTGAATTTTGAACTTTAATCGACGGAAATGTCTAGACTAAGAAAGGCATTAGCCGAAGGCAAAGAAACTGAAAATGGAAACAGGAAGAAGGAAGGTACTTTCGAACAATCTAAACAGCCTCAACTTACTTTGCAAGCTATCTCGAATTTATTGGATGAAAAACTCGACAAGACATTGGAAGCAATGTTGAAGGAGAATCAAAGTAAATTGATAGCACTTGGAAAAGAGAGCAAAATTTCAGAGTTTACTGAAGCCGGGAAACAGAGAGATTCCAGAATGAACTCTTTGGAAAAGAAATTAAATTCGACTACAGCACTCATACATTTGGAGCAGTATAAAGCCAAGATTATTGATTTGGAGAGTCGTAGTCGCAGACAGAATTTGCAAGTAATAGGACTCAGAGAAGACTTTGAGATCGGACACCTTACTAAATTTTTCTCTCAATTTTTAATGGAAGTCTTTGGATCGGAGGTCCTATCTTCCCCTCCAGTACTTGATCGCGCCCATCGATCGTTAAAACAAAAACCCTCAAAAGAATTGCATCCATGTCCTGTAATTCTCTGGTTTCACTATGTGAGTACTAAGGAGTACTTAATTTGAATTGCTTGTCGGAAAGGAATTATTGTCCATCAAAATCTTAAGTTTCGTTTGGCTGAAGATTATTGCCCTGAGGTATTCCAAGAAAGATTGTGTTTTAGATCAATGATATCAGAATTATATCAAAGGAACTTTCGCCTGGCATTGTTATACCCCGCCCGCTTAAGAGTTATTTTACCCGATAATTCATTCAAATGGTTTAAAGCTGTGAAGAATGCACAACAATTTAATTTACCGTTCTTTTGAGTTTGTATACACCTGGTTTATTAGTTAATAATCAGCATATAGATTCCGACATTTTATGTTTGTAGAGCTTTGGCCTTGGGCTGATTCTTCTGGTACTTTGTTTTTGCATATGTCTACTCCATGTTAATATCCCTTTTCTTTTCCTTCATTATTTTCTTTTTCTTTTATTTTTAAATGTCCGTTTTAGAAAATTATTATGACTTTGACTTGGTGATTATTTGATTGTTCTTGAAATATTATTAAGACTGTACTCTGTTTTATTTCTTAAGACCAGGTCTTTTAAAATGGTCTGTAAAGGATTTTTTTTCATCTAACTGTGTTTAGCATTCTATTTGTAATGTTTAGACTATGGGTGGTTTTTATTTTATTTTTTATAATCCGAGATTTGCCGTCAGAGAGATGGGGGTTGGATAGTTCTTAGTTGTTTACTGGCTGCCTATTGGCCAGGGTTCGGGGCTTTGTGGGAGGGGGAGGGGATTAGTTTTACTTCAGTTTTTCTCACGGGCTGACTTGAAACTACAAAAATGTCTGTATTGTCGTAACTTCTGGTTCCTCTTTAAACTTTTGTTCCTCTTCCTGATTTGTAAGTTTCCTGTGCAATTTGGTTAACCCCTTACTTACCATATGGTTTATTTAAGGAAAATGGATAATATTATTAACTCTGTTTCATGGAACACGAATGGTTTGAATCATCCAATTAAACGGAAGATGATTTTTAAAGTTTTTCAGAGATTGAATGCTCAGATTATTTTTGGACAGGAGACTCGTGAGGAAGGAGGATAATCATCTTTTTTTAGATTTTGGAAAGATCAACAGTTTCATTCAAACTCATCGACCAAAGTGAAAGGTGTTTCTATTTTTATAGACTCTTCGATCTCATTTGTTCATTATGATATAATCTCAGACCCATATGGTAGATTTCTATTAATTACTGGTTTTCTTTATAACCATTTTGGTTAATGTTTATGCACGAAATATTGATTATCCAGAATTCTTTAAACATTTATTTGTATCTCTTCCTAATTTAAAAGATTATATATTAAAAATGGGAGATGGTTTTAATTGTAGTTTGAATCCTATGATGGATAGGTCTGCGCCTAATCAGGCACTTCCAAACATATCTATTTTTATTAATTCCTTTTCAGTCAACTCGGGAATTTTAGACGTTTGGAAATTTTTATACCCTAATGATAAAGAGTTCTCTTTCTTTTCTAATGTATATCATAATTACTCCAGAATCGATTACATTTTTATTGATTCTCGATTAGTTTCATTTGTCACTACCTGTGAATATGATACAATCGCCATTTCCAACCATGGGCCTTTGAAATTATCAATTAAATTTAGGCATGCAATTTTTAGTACCCGACAATGGCGGTTCAATTCTATTTCGCTTCAAAATTTAAATTTTGATAATTTTATTAAAGAGCAGATTGCATTTTACTTTTCATCTAATTCAACGGAAGTAATTTTCAGTGGGATATTATGGGATACCTTTAAAGCATATATTCGCGGGCAAATTATTTCATACTCTGCTGGAGTGAGTGAAAAAACATATTAAGAGTGAAATACGTACATTGGCTGATAAGATTAAAGAAATTGATAAAAAAAAATTCCATTGCTCCTAATTTGGAGCTTTATAAAGAGAGAGTTGAACTTCAGATGCAACACAGTTTGTTATTAACAGCTCCGATAGAAAATTACTTAAAACGAAGAGTCAATTTTACATACATGTGATAAATCGGGCAAATTACTGGCTAATCAACTGAAAGCTGTTTTGGCGAAACGTCAGATTAATAAAGTTCATAGACGGAATGGTAAATTGACGATTGATCATGATGAAATTAATAAATCTTTTCAAGAATTTTGTACCAATTTATATCAATCAGAATTTCCTGATGATCCTACCATAATGCATGAACTTTTAAGGAAACTAAATATTCCGAAATTACCAGCTGATGAACGTTTAATATTAGATGCATCCATTACTGAAGAGGAAATAAAGAAATCAATTTTTTCGATGAATTCTGGTAAAGCACCTGGCCCGGATGGGTATACAGTTGAACTTTATAAATTTTTTTCAGATGTACTTTCTCCCTGGTTATGTAGAATTTTTAAAGATGCCTTATCTGTAGGCAAATTACCACAATCCTTTTATGAAGCACCTATCTCATTAATTCCTAAAAAAGATAAAGATCCTACCGAATGTGCATCATATAGACCTATATCACTGAATGTGGATTCTAAAATTTTTCCAAAATATCAGCAATTAGAATAGAGAAGATACTACCACAAATTGTCTCTGAAGATCAGACAGGATTTATTAAAAATCGTTACTCACATTTTAATGTTAGGATAATGAACATTGTATACGCCACTTCAGTAAAAACTCCAGAATGTGTTATTTCACTTAACGTCGAGAAGACATTTGACAGATTTGAATGGGAATATTTATTTGATATACTTGAGAAATTTAATTTTATCTCAAAATTTATATCCTGGATTCATTTGATAGATCGTACACCTCTGGCTGCTGTGTTTTCCAATAATCAGAGATCCCCGTTTTTTACGCTTTTTCTAGGTACTAGACAGGGCTGTCCTTTAAGCCCTTTACTTTTTGATATTGCCCTGGAGCCCTTGGCAATTGCTATTCGTGACTCACCTGATATATTTGGCATTATTCGTGGGAATGGGACGCATGAAGCATCACTATATGCAAATGATCTATTACTATATATCTCTAACCCAGAAAAATCCGTCCCTGCAATAATAACACTATTTGCTTAGTTTACATAAAAGTCAGGACGAAGGGTCTTGGCCTGAAACGTCGACTGCACCTCTTCCTAGAGATGCTGCCTGGCCTGCTGCGTTCACCAGCAACTTTTATGTGTGTTGCTTGAATTTCCAGCATCTGCAGAATTCCTGTTGTTTGCTCAGTTTAGTAGTTTTTCTGGTTATAAATTGAATCTTAATAAGAGTGTGCTTTTCCCATTAAATATGCAAGTTCCAATTTATAGACAATCACCATCTAGATTAGTTACCGATTAATTTAGTTATTTGGGTGTTAAAATTACAAAGAAGCACAAGGATCTATTTAAAGTTAATGTTTTACCCTTAATTGATCATGTTAAACAACTGTTTACTAAATGGTCCCCTTTGTCCTTATCTTTGATTAGTCAAATTAATACTATTAAGATGATTATTTTACCTAAATTTTTGTATCTATTTCACGCGGTATCAATTTTTATCCCTATATCTTTTATTGATATTATTGATTCTAAAATTTCTTCATATATATATATATATATATATATATAGCAGAATAGAAATCTCAGGTTAAGTAAGAAATATTTACAGAATTCAAAAAACAAGGCGGTTTGGCTTTACCGCATCTTAGATTTTACTACTGGGCAATCAACATTCGATATTTAATGTTTTGGATGCAAGAATCGGATGAAACTCAATGTCCATGATGGATGAACCTTGAGTGGGAGTGTGTACAGGGTTTTTCGTTGGCTTCTATTCTAGGAGCTGCACTTCCCTTTGCACTTACTAAATTGAATAAACAAATGATAAATCCAATAATTAAACATACAAAACGAATACGGTTTCAATTTTGTAAATTCTTTGGATTGAACAAATTTATCCTGTCAAGTTCTATTATATCTAATTTTTTCTTCCAACCATCTAGAATTGATCAAGCTTTTCTTTTATTGAAAACAAAGGGAACAACAGGTTTTCATGATTTATTCATGTATGATTGTTTTATGTCTTTTGAACAGTTGTCTAATAAATATAATTTGCCTAGATCACACTTTTTCAGATTAGAAACTTTTTGAACACTACTTTATCTACCTTTTCGATATCGCATCAAATTGAAGTTACAGAAAAAATTTTAGGTTTAAACCCCTATCAGAAGAGTTTAATAGTAATTATTTATGATCTGATTGTGAAAATACGTCTAATCTGATAAAATTAAGTATGAGTGGGAAAGAGAACTTCAAATATCTTTATCTACAGAGAAATGGGAAAAAATTCTTCAATTAGTACTTCCTCAATGTGTGTCAGACACGCCTTGATACAACTTAAGGTGGTTCACAGAGCTCATATGTCCAAGGATAAGTTAGCTTGTTTTTATTGCCACATAAATCCTGTTTGTGATAGACGTAATTCTGAGGTGGCTTCCTTGACACATATGTTCTCGTCTTGTCCTCTTCTAGAAAAATATTGGAAAGATATTTTTGATAATATTTCAGTAGTTCTGTGTATTGATGTACAACCTCATTCTATTACTGCAATTTTTGGACTACCAGTGATAGACTCTAGTCGTTTATCCTTGTCAGCTTGGTGTCTAATTGCATTTGTTACATTGATAGCCAGAAGATCCATTTTATTTAAATGGAAAGATTCTAATCTCCCCACTACATTTCAATAGTTTTCCCAAATGATAGCATGCCTAAACTTGGAAAAAATTAGGACTGGCACCACTGATCCTTCGGTTAAATTTGAAGAAACTTGGAGGCTATTTATTCAATATTTTCATATGATGTAAGTGGACCCTTCCTGAATCTTTGGTAGTAATTTTTTGCTTGTGTATAGACGAGCAGAGTTAACGACAAATAATAATTTTAGCCGATGTAATATGACAACCCAAGCTTTGTTTGTGTTTTTTTTAAGTTTAGTTTTTCTTTAGTTTAGGTGGTTTTCTTCTTTTCTCTTTAGAAAATATCTTTTTCATAGTCAGTTACTTGAGATTGGGAGGCTAAACTATATTTGTTACTTGGAATCTGTGCTTGTACATGTTAACTGTTATTATTGTAATCCCGATCTCTATGTATCATTACTATTATTGTTATGTTTAATTTTGAAACTTAATAAAAACACTGAAAAAGAAAGAAATACTGCGTAGAATTTAGAACAGAAAGAATTTATGATAAAGCATAATAAAACAGTCATAACATTTTCCAGAGAGGAAGTACATAGAAATATGATAAATGGTTGCTCCTTACATTACATAACACTATATTAAATAAATAATTGATTGGTCCTTTTCATGCCACTTTCATCCTAGTTTATACACGTTCTGGAGAAATGCACAAGAAAAAGTTTGTAAACAGAATTAAGTACTTGTAACTCCTAAATGAAAAGGTATCAGTGACTTACAAGTCTATCCTAAAACATAAAAGTAGTTCAGCTAGGCAATTAACAAGAAAATCTGAGCAGACACAATACTATTCTCATGTGAAGGATGAAATGAGCCAGAAATTAGCTTACTTGTTGCAGTTCTATGTAATGCAATGTAACCAACTTAGTTTAACAGTTTTTACAAAAATTAAATTGTATCATTGGCTAATAAAGCAGGCAAAAATAGTGAAATCTGGTCCTTGCATTACAAAGACCATGTGACACGTTGATAGGGTTGTTAAAAAAAGCTTTTGGCACATTAGCTTTCATAAATCAATGTACTGAGTACAGCAGTTGGGATGTTATGTTGAAGTTGTGCAAGACATTGGTGAGGCCTAATTTGGAGTACTGTGTAGAGTTTTGGTCACCTACTGACAGGAAAGTTGTAAACAAGGTTCAAAGAGTGCAGAGAATATTTACAAGGATGTTGTCAGGACTCGAGGACTTGAGTTATAGAAAAAAGTTGAATACATTAGTATTTTATTCCCTAAAACATAAAAGATTGAGGAGAAATTTGATAAAGGTATACAGAATTATGAGGGATATAGATAGCGTAAAAGCAAGCAGGCTTTTTCAACTGAGGTTGGGCAAGCCTAGAACTAGAGATAGGGGTTAAGAGTGAAAGGTGAAATGTTTAAGGGGAACATGAGGGGGAATTGCTTCACTCAAGAGTGTGGAACGAGCTGCCAGTACAAGTTGTAGATGTGGGGTTGATTTCAAAATCTAAGAGAAACTTAGCTAAATACATGGATGGGAGCAGTGTGGAGGGCTATGATCCAGGTGCAGGTCGATGGGTCTAGGCAGATTAATGGTTCAGCATAAAATAGACAGGCCTAAGGGCCCTTTTCTGTGCTATGAATGCAAGATTAAACACAGATCAGAATTGGACTAGCACACTCTGCTGCACAAATTAGATTTGAGAGGGTAAACAAAACACAATAATAATGGCATCACACTGATTAATTCATGAAAACACTTGCCAACCCTTCTCAAAAATACATCTGCTCTTCTGTGAGGTTAATATTAGTATGCAGGCTAGTCCAATATCCACTATTTCACTACTTGGAAATGCAACTGTTCGGCACCTGGTTCCCAGTGCCTTTCACAGACTGAGGTCCCAGTTCCTGCGCTACCTTGAAACTCATCCTGCTATGTTTTCTATGCTCCCTTCAAAGTTACCGGTGTCTTCTTTGCTCCACTCTCTTTGGACTTACTGAGTTCACTGGAAAAGGTGTCATTCGATGACACGATATTTGTTAAAAAGTAAATTAAAAGTGTGTTGAATATTAACATCCAATAATATGTAAAATTAGCTACTTTAAAATCTCCAAGCTACCTAATTAATAGGCCTTGATTCTGTGTCTATGTGATAGAGAACAATGACTGTTCATTTTCAATACAGACACCGAGGTGGGTAGTTATTGTACATATACAATTTTCGTTGCTTTTTACCAGAGAAAGGCACTACTTCTTAATAAACTGTACTCTATTTAAAGATTATAAATTTTAATAATCTTACAATATTACCTTGAGTCTGAGCCAGATGCAGAAGTTTGGAAGTAACATAACGGCCATTCTCCACATCCTGCAATGACCCTTCTGAAGTAAGCTTCTCCAGCTGGGCTAACAGACTATGGATACGAGAATTCCTGAGAGCAAGACACAAATAATTCATTAAAACAGGGATTATAGACTTTTAGTATAGGCTATTTTTAACAATCTTAGTTTTGCACTCCATATTTTAAAAGGTAATTTAAAATGATTAAAAGATTAAAATTCACATGAGTAATTCCCAAGGAATTACTAAAAAAGTTTATAATTTGGAAACTCTGCATTTTTCAGCTGCCATATGTAGATGGTGTTTAAGAGGTATACCATCTGTTTCTAGTAGTAGAAATTATGTACAATTTTAAGAACCTTGGCTTCTTTCCACCATGATAGCCATTGAATAATTCTGAACTGTAAGATTTCCATGCTAAAAAATTATGAAATTATCTGCAAATTTTACTGTACATCTCATCATGTCCTGTCCTGTTGTCCTCCATCTACCAAGAGTATTCCTCAAATAACCAAACAAGGATAATTCATCTATCATACTTCTGTGGAAAAATAAGACCAACAGAAAATTATTTTTTTTATCTCCATTGTAATGACATCACAAAGACAAACTACATCACAAAACACCTTCACACTATTGCTTAGAGTTACACATTTACAATAATAAAATCAATGAATTTTCCCTAAATTTAATCCCTATTTTAAATGAAATGGTCCTTGAACATCCATTACAAAAAGCACAATTTGAGCTTTGAATGATGACATCCTAATTAGGGGAATCTTTTGGAGGCTTGCACTATTCAATTAGACCATAAAATTAAATGTTAAGGAGTTTACCAGATCAAGTAACATTAATAACCCAGATATCTTTTCCTTCTCTGTACCCTCTCTGTTCATACAGAACATCCAACATGTCTCAAGTGGTTAAAAAGCTGTTCCAAATAAATTGAATTTATTGAAATTTTTAATTGGAAAATTTAAAACCTTCAGATATTTGATATCCAAAAACAAACCAGAATTTTCAGCACTTAGTTTTATATTGGACTTGTACCCATGCACTCTATAAATAATACTTTTCTCATTCACCCACTCCTCCAAACAATTTAACTCAAAGTAGTTTGTAAGAAAAAAGTTATAGGAAATATCTACTGGATTCACAGTAACATGAAAAAAATGAATTTCTCGTGGTTACTCTGATAACAGAACAAACTGCAATCCAGCCAAATTCACTTATGTATTACGGTGAATAAAGAAAGAGCTAGAATAAGGAAGGGCAAGCTGCAAGAACAGTTTTGCCCTTGATAATAGAAAACGCCAGCACATAGGTGTCAAAAGAGAAGGCTGAAGCATTGGCAGCTTTATCCAGAAACGATGAATGGATGATCCAGCTCATCTCCTCCCACAATCCCATTCATCATTGAAATTGGTCTCCAATCAATATTGTCCCTTATGATGTCACAACAGAGTGTACAGGCAGAGAGAGAATGGATAACCATCATAGTGGAAGCAGCAGACATTAATTGAAGTACAGTTACCTGAGAAAATCTCATTCACCATCAATAACTTCATTGTTGGAATACCATTAGGTTGATGGCTCCACAGGGAAGTATTGTCCAAGTTGGAACCATAAAAAAAAATACCTTAGACACATGGGATAGGAGTGATAGAAGCAATGGTAGGGGATGCAGTAGGGAAGAGGACGGACAACATTGTTTGTGGCTGAAGAATTGACTCCCTGATTGCATGTTGCCTCTCTGGTGCTAGAGAACCAAGGATGTCACTGAATAACTGCAAAAGATTATAAAGAAATCTTGAGGATTATAAAGAAGCCAGTAAAGACCTCAAGAAGGGAACAAAAGAAAGCCAGAAGGGGCCATGAAAAGTCCTTGGCAAGTATGATCAAAGAAAATCCCAAGGCTTTCTATGCATACATCAGGAACAACAAGATAACTGAGGGAATGGGTAGAATCACTCAAGAATAAAGTTCCTCAAGACAATGTACGTTCCTTCCAGATACTCCAGTTTCTTCCCATGTTCCAAAGATATACATGTCAAGATTAGTAAGTTTTGGGCTTGCTACGTCAATGCTGGAAACATGGTGACAGCTACAGTCTACTCCCAGCATATCCTCAAACTGTGTTGGTCACTGCTGCAAATGATACATTTCACTGTGTTTCGATGCACGTGTAACAAATCTTTAAATCACTGAAGAAGGGAATATGTGCTTGGAGGCAGAGCGTGTCGATGAGGTCCTAAATAAGTAGTTTGTATCAGTATTTACTAAAGAGAAGAGCATGGAGGATAAGGAGATCAGTACAGGATATTTTGAGATAAAGGAGGTAGGAACCTAGGGAAATCAGTATAGGACGTTTTGAGATAAAGAAGGAGATAGTGTTAATGTCTCTTAAAGAACATTAAGCTATGGAAGTCCTTAGGGCTTAATGGAATATACCACAGGTTATTCAGAGAGGCAAGAGATGAGAGTGCTGGGGCTTTGACCAATGTCTTTGTGTCTTCTCTGGCCACAGCTGAGCTCCTGAGGACTGACAAGTAGCTAATATTGTTCCATTCTTCAAGAAGGGAAATAGGGATAATCCTGGAAAGAGTAGACCAGTGAGTCTCACACCAGCAGTAGGGAGGTTATTGGAAAAGATCCTTAGGGATAGGATTTAAAGATTAGCTTTATGTGTCTCATTTACATCAAAACATACAGTGAAATATGTCATTTGCATCAATGACTGAGAAAGTGCCAACATGGCATGCCTATAACTTACAAACCCTTACTAATCATATATTGTAAGTCTTTGGAATGTGGGAGGAAACTGGAACACCCAGAGAAAACCCACGCATCATGGGGAGAATTTACAAGCTCTTTACAGACAACGGAGGATTTGAACCCTGATTACCGGCATTGTAAAGCGTCATGTCAACTGCTGATTATCGTGCCATCCATTGAGCATTTGCCAAACCATGACCTTATTAGGGAGAGTCAGCATGGCTTTGAGCAGGGCAGATTCTTATCTTACTAACTTGATTGAGTTCTCTGGGAAGGTAAAACAGGTGATTGATGAAGGTAGAGCTGTGGATGTTGATTTTAGTAAGTTGATTGACAAGGTAACTCATTGGAAGCTCATTCAGAAGATTAAGATGCATTGGATCCACAGTGTATTGACAAATTGGCTTCAGAATTGACTTGTCTGTAGAAGACAGAGTGTAGTGGACAATGGCACCTATTTTCTCCGGAGGTCTGTGTTTTGTGGTGTTCGGCAGGCATCTATATTGGGACCTCTGCTGTCTGTGATGTATATATATATATAAATGACCTGTTTGAAAGCGTGATGGGTTAGTAAGTTTGCAGATGATAGAATATTGGTGGTGTCGTATAAGACAGGCAGAGGATACAGCAGGACATAGATCAGTTGCAAACATGGGTGATGAAAAGGCAGATGGAATTTAACCTGGCCAAAAATGAAGAGTTGCGCTTTGGCAAATCAAATGTCATAGGATAGTACATAGTTAATGGCAAGACCCTTAACAATGTTGATATGCAGCGGGATCTTGGGGTCGAAGTTCTTAGCTTCCTGAAAGTGGCCACAAAGGCTGATAAGATGGTAATTAGGGTATATGGCATGCTTGCCTTTATTAGTCAAGGAAATGAGTTCAAGAGTTGAAGTTAATTTGCAGCTTTATAGATCTCAGGTCAGACTGCACCTGGTGTATTACATTCAGTCTGGTTGTGCCATTATAAAATAGTTGTGGTTACGGAGAGAGAGCAGGATGCTGCAAGGATTAGAGGACATGTGCTATAGGGAGATGATGGACAAGCTTGGGTTGTTTTTCTTTGAAGCAGTAGAGGCTAAGGGGAGATCTGATAGGGGTTTGTAAGATTATGAAGGACATACATAGATAGCCAGTATCTTTATATCGGGTTTGAAATGTCTAATACAAGAGAGCATGCACTTATAGTGAGGGGTTAGATTCAAAACAGATGTGTGGACCAAGGGTAGGTAGGTGTCTAGAATGTGCTGCCTGCAGTGGTGGTGAAAGTAAATGCAGTTGAGGCATTCAAGAGGCTCTTGGACAGGGACACAAATGTGCAGAAATAGAAGGATTACAGATATTGTGTAAGCAGAAAGGGTTGGTTTAGTTGGCTATTTTATTACTAATTTATAGACAATAACAATAGACGCAGGAGTAGGCCATTCGGCCCTTCGAGCCAGCACCGCCATTCACTGTGATCATGGCTGATCATCCACAATCTGTATCCAGCTCCTGCCTTATCTCCATAACCTTTGATTCTGCTATCTTTAAGAGCTCTATCCATCTCTTTCTTGAAGGCATCCAGAGACTTGGCCTCCACAGCCTTCTGGGGCAGAGCATTCTATATATCCACCACTCTCTGGGTGAAAAAGTTTTTCCCCAACTCCATCCTAAGTGGCCTACCCCTTATTCTTAAACTGTGGCCTCTAGTTCTGGGCTCACCCCTCAGCCGGAACATGCTTCCTGCCTGCAGCGTGTCCAATCCCTTAATAATCTTATATATTTCAATAAGATCCCCTCTCAGCCTTCTGAATTCCAGAGTATACAAGCCCAGTTGCTCCAATCTTTCGACATATGACAGTCCCGCCATCCCCGGAATTAACCTTGTGAACCAACGCTGTACTCCCTCAATAGCAAGAAAGTCCTTCCTCAAATTTGGAGACCAAAACTGCACACAGTACTCCAGCTGCGGTCTCACCAGGACCCTGTACAGCTGCAGAAGGACCTCTTTGCTCTTATACTCAATTCCCCTTGTTATGAAGGCCAGCATGTCATTAGCTTTCTTCACCGCCTGCTGTACTTGCATGCTTGCTTTCAGGGACTGATGTACAAGAACACCTAGATCTTGTTGTGCTTCCTCTTTTCCTAACTTGACTCCATTTAGATAATAATCTGCCTTCCTGTTCTTACCACCAAAGTGGATAACCTCACATTTATCCACATTAAACTGCATCTGCCATGCACCTGCCCACTCACCCAGCCTGTCCAAGTCACCCTGCATTCTCATAACATCCTCCTCACATTTCATACTGCCACCCAGCTTTGTGTCATCGGCAAATTTGCTAATGTTACTTTTAATTCCCTCATCTAAATTATTAACATACATTGTAAACAGCTGCGGTCCCAGCACTGAACCCTGCTGTACCCCACTGGCCACTGCCTGCCATTCCGAAATTTAGTTAGTTTGGCACAACGTTGTGATCCAGACAGCCTATTCCTATGCCGAACTCCTCTATATTCTATTATCTAAAACTACAAAAGTCAATAGCCAGAGGATTTGGTCCATAATGGTAGCAAGGTGTATAAAAATACAAAAATAGCATAATTAAAGGCATTACAGTGCATTCCAGTTAACAGGGACACATCATGACCAATACATTTTGGCCCAATTAAGCAGCTGTCCCAATTAGCTGAAGATTTATGGAAATAGATAAAAAGGTATAAAAAAAAGACAAACAATTGTTTAACTGAGTAATAAATTATGCATTTAAATGAAATACAGAACAGATTAGAACACCACCAAAACTACTGCAGTACTATAAAACTGTGTATTAGTTCCCAAGTTATCAATGGAGGAATTAATCCAGTGTAAACTGCCGTGTTCTTCAGATTGACTGTAAATGAACATAATCAACACAGACACCTAGTGCAGATTATAGACGGCCTTCATTTTCTTCCGGCATAAAGTCAAAATAAAAAACAAAATGATCAAAAATCACTGCTTTTTGAATCAGTGTCTGTCGGCTCCAATGGATAACATTACAGAAGCACATGCAACTGATGCTATTTAAAAGCTATTCGTTCTAATGCCCACACAAGTGCATGCAGCAGATGCTAGTTAGAACCTGTTCGGCAACCGGCTGCTGTCCCAATTGAGTGGCTTAGTGTCCCAAATAAATGAAAGGAATCCCAGCTATTTTCTTGATTAGTTTTGTTCTTAAGAGTTGTGCTGAATAAGTGGTTGCCCTGATTAACCAGAATCCACCGTATATATATCAAACATTGACTACTTCCCCCCCCACTTGTAATGTATTGAACTAAAGATCAGTACTACACAAGAACCTTGATTATCTTTCATGCCTGTGCACTGAATATTGTGATATGTTTACATGGACCTGCTTTCCTTAAGAGGTTCTAATTTTGTATTATTAAGAAATCTATTTAATTACTATCTGTAACGGAAAGACTACAACTAATCATTGAAATATACAATCTTTATTTCAGCTTTATGAACATCTGAGTCTGATGTAATGGCAAAGTGGCATTAGAAGATTACAATTTACACAATACAATCCAGCTCACTTCAATTATTTCTTCCACCACACACATCCTCCACCCACATTATTCCCACCCAACTTCAGTTTCACTTTCATAGCAAATAGTGAAAAGAAAATCAGGCCTGACTAATCCAGTCAGTTATTTGAGGAGACCATAAGTAGTCTCAGGAACACTTCTTCATAAAGCATAATAAAAATTTGAAATATAAAAGGTATTTCATAACTGCCAATGAAAATGATATACTGTATATTTTCAACACATTTGTTGCCAAATTATACGATCAAAGTCTCTGAATTGTACAATCAAAACTGATTAAATGGACTTGAGATAGAGATTTGATTGTATACAGGAACAGGTAAAAGGGGTTGTTGGGTTGTTGCCAGGAGTTATGTCCAAAGAACCTTTACATTTGTAGTTTTAAGTGCATTTTACAGATGTGTTAATAATTTGTACCAAGAACAAACACAAATTAAACTCACAACATAAGATGTCTTTAAAATTCTACATTGTGTCCTCCTTATATATACTTACCCTTTTTCTGTTGACACTTTCACTTTGTTCATCTTGACTGAAGTTCCTTTTTTACTTTGCCATTTCAAATAATCTGGAAATAATTCATAAAATGTAAATCAGAACAACAAATCATGTGGAGCTTATTGCAATTTTGTGTATATATGAACATACAGATTAATAACAGGAGTTTGTCACTCAGCCATTCATGCCTCCTCTACCATTTCATAAAATTGTAACTAATCTAATTGTTAACTGGGCATTCTCATCTCCAACACTGATTTTTCACAATCCATCTAACTATTCTTTAAAAATATCCAATTCTACATCTATAACTATGGAGAATATATGACTGGTTCACAGGTTAGGATCCAGAGCAGCAGCAGAGCACATTTTGAAGCCATTAAGTGGAACTCTGCAATGATTGGTGAGCAAGATTGTTTGTAGGGAAAGCATGCCAAGTGGGAGGCCCTTATAAGTGTGTTGTCAGGAGTTCAGAGCCTACATGTTCCTGTTAGGGCGGAGGGCAATGCTGGCACGTGTCAGAAATTCTGGTTGATGAGAGTTATTGAGGTTCTGGTTAAGAAAAAGAGGGTGTTGCCTAATATGGACTTTAGCAAGACCTTTGAGGAGGTCCCTCGTGGCACCTCATCATTTGTCAGAATACATAATGTAACTAAGTACAGTAGTTTGTTTGATCCACTACATAGCGGAATCCCAAATTTATCCATTCCAAGTAACACAGTTATCTGGGTCACAATAATGCATTTGGGATCCACCTTTTGATAAATACTTGAAGTTAATAATAGCTGGCACCATCAATCCCCAAATCTCAATTTACTAGCTTGTCTGTATCAGTTTAGGCCATTAGACTATGAGACATAGGAAAAAATTGGGCCATTTGGCCCATCCAGTCTGCTCCACCACCCCATCATGGCTGACTTATTATCTCTCTGAATTCCATTCTCCCACCTTCTCCTCATAATCTTTCACACCCTAACTAACCAAGAGCCTCTCAACCTTGGTTTTAAATATACCCAATGTCTTAGTCTCCACAGCCATCTGATTCAACAAATTCACTACTTTCAGGACAAGGAAATTCCTCGCCAACTCTGTGCTAAAGGGACATTCCTCTACTTTGAGTGTGCTCTCTGGTTTGAGACTCAGCCACTAAAGGAAACATCCTCTCCACGTCCTCTCTATCTAGGCCTTTCAATATTTGATAGGTTTCAATGAGTCCCCCCCCCCCCCATTCTTCCAAACTCCGGTGAGTACAGGCCCAGAGCCATCAAATGCTCCTCATACATTATCCCTTTCATTCTCATGAACCTCATCTGGACCCTCTCCAATGCCAGCACGTCTTTTCTTAGATAAGGAGTCCAAAACTGCTCACAATACTCAAAGTGTGGTCTGACCAATGCCTTATAAAGCTTCAGCATTCAAAATGAATGCTAACATTGCATTTGTCTTCCTTATCACCAACTCAACCTGAAAATTAACCTTTAGGGAATCCTGCACAAGAACTCCCAAGACCCTCTGCATCTCTGATATCTGAACTTTCCCCTCATTTAGAAAATAGTCGATGCCTTTATTCCTTCTACCTAAGTGCATAACTATAGACATCCCTACACTATATTCCACTTGCCACTTCTTTGCTCGTTCTCCCAATCCAAGTTTTTCTGCAGACTCACTGCTTCCCCAACACTACATCCCCCTCCACCTGTCTTCGTGTCATCTGCAAATTTGTCCACAATGCCATCAATTCTGTCATCTAAATCACTGACGTGCTGTATAATGGGAAAAGAAGCAGTCCCAACACTGCAGAACACCAATAGTTACTGGCAGCCAACCAGAGAAGGGCTGCCTTTTTTCCATACTTAGCCTCCTGGCAGTCAGCAAACCTTGTATCCATGCTAGTATTTTTCCTAGCATGGGCTAATAACTTCTTGAACAGCTTCATGTGTGACAGCTTGTCAAAGGCCTTCTAAAAAATCCATGGAAGCAACATCCACTGACTCTCCTTTGCCAAATCTGTCTGTTATTTCTTCAAATAATCCCAACAGATCTATTTATTTATTATTGAGATACAGTACAAAATATACCCTTCTGGCACTCTGAGCTGCACTGCTCAGCAACCCCCGATTTAATCCTAATCTAATCAAGTGACAATTTACAATGACCAATTAACCTACCCAGCACAGCTTTGGACTGACAGAGGAATCCAGGGGACTGGAGAAAAACCCATGCAATCCCTGGGGAGAACTTACTGAGACTCCTTACAGAGGATGGCAAGACTGAACTCCAAACTCCGACGTCCCAAGCTGTAATAGCATTGCACTAACTACTACACTAATTCTCAGGCAAGATTTTCCCTGAAGGAAGCCACGTTGTCTTTGGCCGATTTTATCACGTGCCTCCAAGTATCCCAAAGCCTCATTCTGAATAATGGACTCTAACATCCTTCCAACCACTGAAGAAAGGCTAACTAGCCTATACTATCTTTTGCCTTCCTCCTTTCTTATAGAGTGGAATGACATTTGTAATTTTTCAGTCCTTCTGAACCATTATAGAATCTAGTGATTACTGAAAGATTGCTACTAATGCCTCCACAATCTCTTCAGCTACGTCTTCCAAAACCCTGTGGTGTAGTCTATCTGGTCCAGGTAATTTATCTTTCAGCTTCCCAAGCACCTTCTCCTTAGTAATAGCAACTACAGTCACTTCTGGCAATTGTTGGTGTCTTCCACAGTGAAGATTGATGGGAAATTCTTACTAAGTTTTCTTGCCATATCTTTTCCCCCCATTACTATCTCTCCAGCGTCATTTTCCACTGGGCTGATATCTACTCTCAGCCCTCTCTTATTCCTTATATAGCGGAAAAAAACATTTGCTATCCTCTTTTATGTTATTGATTAACTTCTTTTCTCTCCTTATTGCTGTTTAGGTGGTTTTAAAAGCTTCCTAATACTCTAACTTCCCTCTAATTTTTGCTACATTATATGACCTCTCTTTTGCTTTATGCTGTCTTTGACCACCCTTGTCAGCCACAATTGCCTCTTCTTCCCTTTAAAATACTTCTTCTTTGGGATGCATCTATCCTGTGCCTTCTAAATTGCTCCCAGAAACTCCAGACATTGCTGTTCTGCTTTCATTTCTGCTAGTGTCCCTTCCAATTAACTTTGGCCAGTTCCTCTTTCTCTCATACCTCTATAGTTCCCTTTTTCTCCACTGTAATGCAGATAAATCTGATTTTAGCTTCTCCCACTCAAACTGCAGCATAATATTATGTGCATCATATTATGATCACTGCCTCCCAATGGTTCCTTTACCTTAAACTCACTAATCAAATCTGGTTCATCATACAACATCCAATCCAGAAATGCCTTTTCGCTGGTGGGCTCAACCACAAGCTGCTCTAAAAAGCCATCTCATAGGCAAACTCCTTCTCTTGGAATCCAGCACCAACCTGACTTTCCCAATCCACCTGCTTATTGAAATACCCTATGACTATCATAACATTGCCATATTACGTGCCTTTTATATCTCCCATTTTCTTTTTCTAAAGAAAACATTTTAATGGTCCTCAGCTTCTATGCCACAGTCTCTGTCAGAAATGCTTTTCTCATTCCTTATGTCTATGACTTGTATGAGTCTTAACAGTGAGTGAGTATAGCAAGCCAATATTAAACTGAACCAAATCCTCTGACCATCCAGTATCCAAGTGTATACAAACACAAGAAAATCTGCAGATGCTGGAAATCCAAGCAACATGCACAAAATGCTGGAGGAACTCAACAGACCAGGCAGCATCTATGGAAAAGAATAAACATTTCAGGCTGAGATGAAGGGTCTCGGCCCGAAATGTCGACTGTTTACTCTTTTCCTTTGATGATGCCTGGCCTGCTGAGTTCCTCCACCATTTTGTGTGTGTTGATTCAAATGTGCACTTTAATCTCAAATTTCTTTTCCTAATTTAATGGCTTTATATTCAGGTGTTAATTATAGATCCACAGCAACAGCCACGGCTGAAATAAACTCACTCAACTTAGCATACTCATGGGCTCTATGGCACTGGCCCCAAGTGTACCAGCCATTCAGTAGAAACTTACTTCATTCACTTGCACATTGGGCTTTAGTGCAAACTTCAGAGGAGCAGCTAGTTTTATAAGATGGAACTTCGTAGTTTGGATTACAGTTACTTTGTGTGAAAAATTAGGCTGTTTTCAATAAATAGATCATTCAATTTCAATAAACGTCAATCAATAATCATCAGGGACATCTTAATAAAATGATAATTTAGTGGCATAGCATCTGGAGAATAAGAGATTTAATTCCAAGAAAGAGTCAGCTCCACTATAGCAGATGGAGAAGTAATCAAATTCATCCGGTATTAAAACCAGTGTCAACGACATTGGCCATGAAACTACTGCATTGTCACAAAACAACATCAAGTTTACGAAGGTCATTAGAGAAAGCAATCTGCTGTGCTCAACTAGTCTGGTCTACAAGTGACTCCAGACCCGCCAATATGGTTAAAACTTAACTACATCCTCAGTTCTGGGGCAACAACAAATGGACAATGTAAACACAGCGTACCCATCTAAAAGAAAGCAAGTACTCACAGAGTTCATTTTATGTGAGTTTTAATGTTCCCCAGTAGCCGGATTGTCTTTGTTTACCATCCTTCCTTTTATTAAGAGAATTTTCAAATATGTGGGACCACTTCATAATCTATTACACTACAGAAATAAAATTGGTGACCTTTTCTCAGAGTCACTTGCTCTACATACCATAGCAAAGTAAAAGGATAAACTCATTGAAATACAGTGAAACCCCACAATAATGCGATCGTTTGGGTCCATAAAATGTCATCGCGAAAAAAGCAGGGTCACGTTAAATCAGGGTTGTTGTTACTGTAGAAATTAAAACACAAATTAATTTTTAGTAAAGCTTTTTAATACACAAAACAACAAATAAAAACATTCAAGAATATTAGCAATCATCATTTACAGTTTATTTCTTAAAAAAGTGATCGAGTGTTCCTTGCTTGAACGTAGCATGTCGCTGGCTGCGAGCAAAATCTAGAATGCTTCTGAGTTGGAGGGTTTTTATGTGGTTCACCTCCTGGGTCTCCAGCCAATGGAGGCTAGCCTCGAGGTGTTCAATGGCTTCAGACACTTTTGGGAGTGGGGGTGAAGGCTCTTCATTATCATCTTCTTGTGGCTCAAAAATCGGTACACTTGCCTCCGCGGGTGCAATAGTTATGTTATGGGCGATCTTGGCGTCCGTCAGGTGCTGATATGTTGGGCATTTGTCGTCGGCACTGTCAGCTGAGCGAATTTCTCCTGACACTAACACTTTAGAAATCCCGTGACGGCATTTAAACCGGTCTAGCCATCCATTGCTGGCTTTGAACTAGGGCTCTCTATTGATCTGCTTGTCAAACTTCTCGGCTTGAGCTTTGAGAATAGGACCGGAAATTGGAAGGACTTCTGAGCGAGCTTGAACGAACCACTCATACAGGGAGTCATCGAGGCTGACATCTGTGGCTGTCTTCAGGCGCTTAGCTCTTAGTCCTGCTTCTTCAACTTCGCAAAGCGACGCGCGCAACTTTTCTTCGTGAGATTTCCAGCCACAAAGTGTTGATTCCGGTATCACGAGGTCTCGTGCAACTCGAGTTTGACTTTTAGTCTTGATCGTGTCAAGTGCGTGAAGCTCATCTTTCACAGAAAAATATTTTCTTTTTCTAGCAGTTCTTTCCATTTTGAACAAGAAACAGGTCCAATAACTCCCACAAAATGCTGGTGGAACCGCAGTAAGCCAGGTAGTATCTGGTCGAGACCTTTTGTCAGGACTAACGGAAAAAAGAGATAGTAAGAGATTTGAAAGTGGGGGGGGGGGAGAGATCTGAAATGATAGGAGAAGATAGGAGAAGACAGGAGGGGGAGGGATGAGGCCAACAGCTGGGAATTTGATTGGCAAAAGGGATACAAGGCTGGAGAAGAGGGAGTATGGATTGACATGGACATGGAGTCCAATGACTTATCACGTTATATCAGAATTCGCGTAAAATCGGGGTTTCACTGTAGCAGTAATAAAAAAGTTGACGATGTCACAGTGAAATGAATACCCACTACTGAATGCATTATTTAAGCCAATATTCCAGAAGGGAATGGATAATTCAATATCAATACTTCCATGTCAAGATATTTGGGCTGCATAACAATAAATAATAGACATTAACAATGGCTGCTTGCTTTGTCTTGGTCAAATCAGAATAAGGAAACAAGCAAATTTCTTGATGGCTCATATGCAGGAGTTTAGAAAATAATTGTGTTAGTTTGAAAAATCAAATTGATTTAGCAAGGCACATTTGTTTAGTATTTCTGCAACTAGACCATCAATAGATATAGAGATATTCCTGCCAAATCATTATTTATTCTCATATTACAAGCCTGCTCAAAGACTTACTCATGGAGTTACACAGCATGCAGATAAACCCAAGTTATCTTGACCAGAATGGAGTAGTATTTGGCATAGCTGAAATCCCATCTATAAATTTGCTGATGATACAACTATTGATGGCAGAATCTCAGATGGAAACGAGAGGGCGTACAGGAGTGAGATATGCCAACTAGTGGAGCGCTGTCGCAGCAACAACCTTGTACTCAACATCAGTAAGACAAAAGAGAAGACTGTGGACTTCAGGAAGGGTAAGACGAAGGAACACATACCAATCCTCATAGAGGGATCAGAAGTGGAGAGGATGAGAAGTTTCAAGATCCTGGGGGTCAAGATTTTTGAGGACCTAACCTGGTCCCAACATATTGATGCAGCTACAAAGAAGGCAAGACAGCAATTATACTTCATTAGGAGCTTGAAGAGATTTGGTATGTCAACATAAGCACTCAAAAACTCCAATAGATGTACATGGAGAACATTCTGACAGGCTGCATCACTGTCTGGTATGGGGGGGAGGGGGCAGGGGCAATTGCACAGGACCAAAAGCTGTAAAGGGTCGTAAATTTAGTCGGCTCCATCTTGGGCACTAGGCTATAAAGTACCCAGGACATCTTCAAGGAGCAGTGTCTCAGAAAGGCAGCATCCATTATTAAGAACCCCCAGCATCTAGGGAATGCCTTTTTCTCACTGTTACCATCAGGTTAGGAGGTACAGAAGCCTGAAGATACACATTCAGCAATTCAGGAGCAGCTTCTTCCCTTCTGCCATCCGATTCCTAAATGGACACTGATCCTGTGAACACTACCTCACTTTTTTAATATATATTATTTCTGTTTTTGTACGATTTCATTATACGTATACTGTAATTGATTTACTTACTATTTTTTCTTCTGTATTATGTATTGCATTGAACTGCTGCTAAGTTAACAAATTTCACAACATATGCCAGTGATAAATAAACCTGATTCTAATTCCATTTGCCTACATTTGACTCATATCCTTCTAAACCTTTCCTATCCACATACCTGTCCAAATGTCATGATCATCTCCTCTAGCTGCTCACCCATACACCCATAACCCAAGCCTATGCCCTCTTACTTGAGATTCACTTCTCTGGGAAAAGGACCGCAACTATCTCTACACCTCATAATTTTATAAACCTCAGGTCAACCCTCAGTCTCATGTGTTCCAGAGAAAACAATCCTAAACCTAACCTATTCAAGAAATACACACAAAAAATGCTGGTGAACACAGCAAGCCAGGCAGCATCTGTAGGAAGAGGTACAGTCGTTTCGGGCTGGGACCCTTCGCTCTGAACACCTACGCTCTGTCCACCAGAGAAAGCAGGATCTCCCAGTGGCCACACATTTTAATTCCACATCCCATTCCCATTCTGACATGTCTATCCACAGCCTCCTCTACTGTCAAGATGAAGGCACACTCAGGTTGGAGGAACAACACCATATATTCCGACTGGGTAGCCTCCAACCTGATGGCATGAATACTGACTTCTCTAATTTCTGTTAATGCCCCTCCTCCCCGTCACACCCCATCACTTATTTATTTATTTAATATGTTTTTTTATATATTTTTTATTTTTCCCCCTTTTTTTATTCTCTCTCTCTTTTTTCTCCCTCTGTCTCTCTCAATATAACTCCTTGCCTGCTCTCCACCCTCCGGGCTCCCCTCCTACACATGGACGGCCTGGGCGACCGCACGCCACCCGAGCTCATGAATATTATGCTGGCACTCATGGACGGCCATAAGCCGTGCCTTTTATTTGAACAGTTGTTCCTCAAGCAAATGCCAGAGGACATTTGCCTGCTCCTCGCGAGTGAGGATTTCAGCGACCCACGCAGGGTTGTGGCTAAAGCAGACGTCCTTTGGCAGAGCAAGCAACGTGGAGCAGCCTCCATTGGCCTAGCCACGATCACGCGCTCCAAAGCCCAGGCCCTGCAACCAAAGCCATCGAGACCCACGGGGGAAAAAGATGAAAGTTTGGATCAATGTTGTTTCTATTACCAAAGATGGGGCTCAGGCGCACGCCGCTGCTGTCCACCATATGCTTTTCTGGGAAACGCCAGGGTCAGCCATCATTAATGGCTACAACGGCTGGCCACCAAGACAGCCTCCTGTACCTCTGGGACCGACACTCCGGAAGGCGCTACCTGGTAGACACCAAGGCCGAAGTCAGCGTACTCCCCCCCCCACCCCCGAACATGGACACTCGTAACGCGGTCCCAGGCCCCGAACTCACCGCTGCAAATGGCACCAGTATTCAGACGTACGGCCCACAAACTATCTCACTGCATTTCGGGTCCAGCCGTTTCACTTGGACTTTCACGTTAGCAGCAGTGTCACAGCCACTATTAGGGGCAGATTTCCTACGAGCCAACTGCCTCCTGGTCGATCTAAAAGGCTGGCGTTTGGTCCACACTGAGACGTTCCAGACTTTCCAGCTCGGAGAAGCCAAGCTACCGGCCCTCCACCTGGATTCCGTGACCCTCTCGGGTAACGAATTCGCCAGGGTGTTGGTGGAATTCCCCTCCTTTGTCACTCCGCAGTTCTCCATGGCTGACCCCAAGCACGGCGTGCAGCACCACATCCCCACACAAGGACCGCCGCTGCACGCCCGAGCTCGCAGGCTCCCACCCGACAAGCTCCACATTGCCAAGGAGTTCCATAAGATGGAAGAGATGGGAATCCTACGCCACTCAGACAGCCCGTGGGCATCCCCGCTGCACATGGGTGCCCAAGTTCGCAGGAGGATGTTGGCCCTGCGGAGACTACAAAAGGCTCAATGACGCCACAACCGCCGATAGATACCCAGTACCCCATATCCAGGACTCCACGGTGAACCTGCACGGAGCGACCACCTTCTCGAAAATCGACCTGGACAGGGGATACCATCAGATCCCAGTGCACCCCAACGATGTGCCCAAGACAGCCCTCATCACCCCGTTCGGCTTGTTCGAACTCCTGAGGATGCCATTCGGTCTCAAGAATGCAGCCCAAACTTTCCAAAGGCTCATGGACTCGGTGGGACGCGGCCTGAAGTTCATTTTCATATACTTGGATGATATCCTGGTGGCCAGCAGTTCGCACCAAGAGCACGTGGCACGTTTACGCCAGCTCTGCCAATGCCTGAGCGACCACGGACTGGCAATCAATCCAGCGAAGTGCTAGTTCGGGCTGACAGAGGTCGACTTCTTGGGCCACAGAGTCAACTGACATGGCGCAGTTCCCCTACCGGACAAGGTCCAGGCCATCCGCCAGTTCCCCAAGACCAGTGCGGTCAAGGGCCCGCAGGAGTTCGTAGGGATGGTCAACTTTTATCATCAGTTCATGCCGGTGACGGCACGCATCATGAGACCCTTGTTCAGCCTGATGGCCGGCAAGGCCAAAGAAGTGGCATGGGATGCAGGGTCCACAGAGGCATTCGAGCAGGCCAAGGAGGTGCTGGCAAAGGCGGCCCTCCTAGTGCACCCGAGAGTCGATGTACCCACGGCACTCACAGTCGACACTTCCAACACAGCAGTCGGTGGAGTTGTGGAGCAACTCATCGGGGACCAGTGGTGACCACTCACTCTCTTCAGCCGGCACCTACGGCCACCAGACGTGAAGTACAGCATTTTCGACAGAGAGATGCTAGCGCTCTACCTGGCTGTCCGGCATTTCCAGTACTTCCTCGAGGGAAGGGAGTTCACTGTGTATACAGACCACAAGCCCCTCAACTTCGCCCTGGCCAAGGTATCGGACCCATGGTCGGCTCGGCAGCAGAGGCACCTGTCCTTTATTTCAGAATTCACCACGGACGTCCGCCACATCGCAGGGAAGAACAACGTCGTCGCCGACACACTGTCTCGCCCCTGCCTCCACTCAGTAGGCATATCATTCTCAGGAACAGACTACGCAGCACTGGCAGAAGCGCAACAGTCGGACACCGAGATCCCGGCTTACCGCACTCCCGTTTCGGGGCTCCAGTTGGAGAACATCTCTATCGGCCCGGCAGCCGATCGACTGCTGTGTGACGTGTCTACCAGCAAACCCCGACCTGTGGTACCAGCAGCATGGAGGTGCCGGGTGTTCAACACGCTGCACGGCCTGACCCACCTGTCCATCCGGGCGTCCGTCAAGCTGGTAGCAGACAGATTCGTCTGGCACAGTTTGCGCAAACAGGTCGGACACTGGGCCAGGACCTGCGTACACTGCCAGACCACCAAAGTCCAGTGCACGTGAAAGCTCCCCTCCAGCGGTTCCAGCTGACACACAGGAGGTTTCAACACATCCACGTGGACATCGTCGGCCCCCTGCCAGTTCCCTGGGGCGCCAGGTATATGTTTACCATGGTAGACAGGTTCACCAGATGGCCGCAAGCCGTACCGCTTGCAGACACGTCCACTGTGTCCTGCGCCAGGACACTCATTGCAAACTGGATCGCCATGTTCGGCCTCCCAACGGACATCACCTCCGACAGAGGGCCGCAGTTCACGTCTGGTTTGTGGACAGCACTGTCGCAGCTCCTGGGCACCCAGCTGCATCACACCACAGCATACCATCCCCAGTCCAACGGTTTGGTAGAGCGATTCCACCAGCATCTCAAGTCGGTCCTGATGGCACGCCACCGGGGCCCCAACTGGATAGATGAGTTTCCCTGGGTCCTACTGGGCATCCGCACAGCCCCCAAGGAGGACCTGGTCACCTCCTTGGCAGAATGGCTCTATGACACCCCCCTGACGGTCCCAGGCGAGTTCGTACCAGAGGCCCAAGGTTTGGAAGAAACTCCAGCAGCCGTGCTAACGAGGCTGCGGGACAAGGTAGGGACCCTGGCACCGGTCCCGACCTCCAGGCATGGTCCCACGCCATCCTTCACCTCTAAAGACTTCCGAGACTGTGAGTATGTTTTTATTCGCAGGGGCATGCACAGGTCCCCTCTACAGCGACTGTACAAGGGACCCTTCAAGGTGATCCGGCACAATGGAACCACGTGTGTCGTGGAGGTGGGTGGCCGGGAAGAGTCTTTTACAGTGGACCGCCTCAAACCGGCGCACTTGGACATTGAGCAACCAGTGAGGGTACCCGCACCACGCCGGCAAGGCCGGCCACCCAGGCAAGCCACACAGACTGGGGGCTCCACTCTCCCAATGGACGTTTCTTTGGGGGGGGGCGGGCAGCCCGCACACGCGGGACTCAAGCCGCCATCGGGAGCCGCGGGCAGGCACGCGGTAGCGCGTTCGGAACTACCCGCTTGGGGCGGACCTTCCGGGGACAGTCTGATGTCACGTCTGCCCCGCGGGTCGCAGAGGCCCATGTGAAGGGGGATTTAAGCGCGCAATTTTGAATCAGTAAAGGCATTCTGAGTTCAGCTCTCTCTGCCTCCATGTGTTTCTTTAGTAGCGCGTTTGTGCGTGACTACAGTGAAACGAAAAAACCATCCAGTAAACAACAGAGGAGAATGCCAGATTGGTTCAAACTGACAGGAAGGTGACATCAACTCAAATAACCATGCATTACACCAATGGCATGCAGAAGAGCATCTCTGAACGTAGAAGGCATCAGACCTTGAAGTGGATGGGCTACTGCAGCAGAAGACCATGAACATACCGAGTGTAGTTATACTTTAGACTCTATCCTAGGTTTAGTATGATCAGCAAACTTAGCAAGTTATCATGTGGTTGCAATAAAACTTAAAAATTTCTGAAAAAATATTCACAATTCTTCCTCCTGGTTAGTTTTAGTAAAGGTAATATATAATTTATAAATCTGATCATGTTTATTTTTCCATTATTCACTATCTATGTGATTACCATAATGTTCAAGTCATAAATATAGTAACAAAAGTTTCCATTCAACTCCTGCACTCCCCTACAATATTGGTGAGTGTGTATTCAGTGGAGCAAGGCACAGAACAGTCAAAAGATACAACAAATGGGTTGTAATTGCGTACTTAGTTCAGGTATGTATTTCCAGGAATCAATTCCATTAACAAGGCAGTTAAAAAAAAAAATTTGCTTCAAGAAAGCATGACTGCACTTGTGATTAATTAACTTTGGTATTTAACGTTCATGTGCTTATGTCACTAAAACTGAAAGCAGCCTAATGAATTATACATCTGCTACAATAAAATATTTTACCACAAACATAATGCTTCTCATTACAGTATATAGTGCTATAGTACTATACCATATTACTATAATTCCATCAACATAGTTGGAAAAATGGCAAATGGAATTTAATTCAGACAAGTGTGAGAAGGTCTTGTACTTGGGGAGGACAAACCAGAGTAGGACTTACACAGTCAGAGGTAGGGCACTGAGGAGTGTGGTAGAACAGAGGAATCTGGGAAGAAGACCACCAGACACAGGAGCAGAATTAGGCCATTCAGCCCATCAAGTCTGCTCCAAATAAGGACCCCTAATTCCTCAAAAGTGACACCACAGGTACACAGGTCGAAAACACAGCTTTTGGCACATTGATCTTCATAAATCTAAGTATTGAGTACAGGAGTTGGGATGTTATGTTGAAGTTGTACAAGACATTAGTGTAGCCTAATTTGGAGTAGTGTGTGCAGTTTCGGTCACCTAGCTACAGGTAAGATGTCAGTAGGATTGAAAGAGTACAGAGAATTTTTACAAGGATGTTGCCAGGACTGGAGGAGCTGAGTTATAGGGAAAGATTGAATAAGTTGGGACTTCATTCCCCTCATTCCCTAGAACAGTGGTCCCCAACCTCCAGGCCACGAAGCATGCAGGGATGCAGCGGTAGCTGGAGCGCACCCAACACATCTTTAAGAAAAAAGCCGAAATAAACAAGCTAATTAATTAGGTGCCACCCAGAAGCCAGTCTTCATTACAGAAACTGAGGTGGAGAGAGTCAATAACTTTAAATTCTTCGGCATTAAGGATCGACATTCCTTTCTCTGAAAAGTGTCAGAGGATTTGTCCTGGGACCAGCACGTAACTGTCATTACAAAGAAAGCACGGCAATGCCTATACTTTATTAAAAGTTTGTGTAGATTCAATATATCACCTCGATCCTGACAGCCCTGTCTTTTCAGCCTGTCTGGGCCGGCGTTTAAATTGACCAAACAATGGAACAGCTAAAGGCTCCAGCGCCCTGGAAAGAGGAGTGAACATCACGTAGAGCAAGTGAAATCGGCAATCGCCTCTGATCTGGGCCGATATTTACATACTGGGTGGCACCTAATTAATTAGCTTGTTTATTTCAGCATTTTTCTTAAAGATGTGCTGGGTGCGCTCCAGCTACCGCTGCACCCCTGCATGCTTCACAGTCCGGTATCGGTCTGCAGCCCGGAGGTTGGGGACCACTGCCCTAGAAGAATGAAGGAAGGTTTGACTGCGGTATACAAGGTTATGGGGGGGGGGGGTATCAATGGGGTAAATGCAAGAAGGTTTTTTCCACTGAGGTGGGTGAGACTACAATTAGAAGTTATGGGTTAAAGGTGAAAGGTGCAATACTTAAGGAGAACATGAGTGGGAACTTCTTCACTCACAGGGTGATGGGTGCGTGGAACAAGTTGTCCGCTGAAGTGGGAGATATCAGTTCAACTTCAAGATTTACGATTAATTTGGATGGGTACATAGGTGGGATAGATATGGAGAGCTATGGTCCGGGTCGATAGGACTAGATTGATTAATAGATCGGCAAGGACCAGACAGACCGAAGAGCCTGTTTCTGTGATATAGTGTTCTATGACTCGAGCATACAATAGCCTCCTATGTTAATCTGAAGTTGTGCAATATTTTAAACATTTTCTTAATATTGCCCATTCCCCTCAATGGTTTCCATCCTCATCTTTACATGCAAAATTATATCCAACATTTGGCTAAAAATTTAAGAAGGGAGATGGAATATATCTAGAGAATTTTAGACAAAGCATCTTAAAATTAATATTAGGAAAGGCAACAGATATCCAACATAAAGGTGACAAAATACAAATTAGAAACTAAGAGACTTTTAACAGTGAGCACGGTTTTCAAAAAGGACAATTATTTGAGCAATTTGAAGAGGAGAAGATAGAACTAACAGACAAGGACAATGCTAATACCCATATTTTAAAAGGGTATTTTGATAAGATCTTTCTCTCTATGCAGTCACTTGGGGTTGAGGAGGACTTGGTTCCAAATCCAGTTTGGTAGGTTCCAGAAGTGGTTAATGAGGCCAGTTTGGAAACTGCAAGTTCTTCCATAAACAAGTCAAGGGGGGGGTCACCTCTTAGGTAAGCAGGTACTTTGAGAGATGCTACCTAAGCAGGGCTTCTTTGTACTTCCACTACATCCTTCAACATAATTAATATCAAAAGTGCTCCTTCTCCATCTAGAGTGGTCAGGAGTCAATGGGCATGAGGCCTTTCTTCAAGGAGGCTTTAAGCACATCTTTGAACCTTTTTCCTTCTGCACCCGGTAATCTCCTCTCATATGGAGCTAGAATAGAATGGTCTGAATGGGTAATCTGGCACCAAGCATTTCAACAGTGTGATTTGATTGGCATTGCCAGCTAAAGATAACTAGGCCTTAGTGCTGAGAATGTTGGGACCATGACATAGGGGAGAATGCCGACACTGATTTATTTATGGTTCCAGTAGTTTGAAAGATTTTTAGAGATGTCACTGGTGATATTTTTCCAGTGTCTTGAGATACCCGATGTAGGTGGTCCAGATTTCAGAAACATATGCCCGGATAACCATGAGTTTGTACCAGGTTACCAGGTCTGAAGTTTTGATCCTTTTTTCCCTCATTTAGACAAAAGGTTAACCTAACAAATATCCTCACTAATGTCTGCTTTCCACAAGAGGTGGCTCCAGAAAGATGAGAAGTATCTTACTGTACCCCTTTATTATCTGAGAACAGTGTGGTGCAGTTGGCTCAGGTTGGTAGAGGCTTCCCAGACAAGGACCTAGCTTTTCACATGCATTGGTAAACAAATTGACAAATTGCAACTCAATCTCTGAACCAATAAGATACCACATTTTAGACAAATAAATAAAGACAGAGCCAACTGAACTGAAGGCAAATGGCAGAAGAGATAGCCCTGATTTTCTGGCTGGTTGAAAGACAGAAAAAGCATAGAGGCAGAATTTATAAATTCAAAATGAGAAAAAATGTGCACAGATTCTCATAAATTGGGCCACAGCTGTTTCCTAGTAACAAGTTAAATATGTGGAACCAAAAAGCATTTCTACTGTAAATGTCAAATTGGGAATAATATTCAATGATGAAGAAACAGTAAGATATTTCTAAATAATGGTGCAGAACATGTTGTCAGTCCACTACTGAGCTAAACGGCAACTTTTGACGATTGGCCACTGTGAACTGGCACTCAGAAACTATCCTGGTACTAAATGGCAAGATTTTATCACTTTCCTGAGGGTGATAGGCATATGGAAGGGTTCAGGACAAGTCCTGCCTCCAATGATTCATCAGTGATGTTAGACAAATCACTGATGGCAATGAGTCAGTTTGCTGGAGAGAAATAGGACACCTGATTGAGTGGTACCACAAAAAGCAGTGTTCCATTCTCCTAAATTTCAATGTTATGAAAACAGCTGCTGATTTGGGAAAGTATCGCAGAAGATTTAATATGTCCATTCAGATTTGATGCAAAAGGCAGAAAATTTTTCACTTTATTTAACACTTCTTCCAGAAAATATTCATTACAGTCATCTCATTCAGTGATAATAGCCACTAAGCTTAAATTTATAGAATGACAGCAGTCAGTAAGCTGCATTTCATCATCAAAATTTAAAGTCTGTTTCTTTCATCAATGTATCATCAAAACAAGACTGATATACAGAGACAGTCCTGTTGCATTAAGGAATGGAGATGTAAAGCTCCTTGCAGATCTTCTATCATAGCTCCAACTGACGCTCACAAAATCCATCATAAGAATATGATTCCAAGTTGCTTCAAGCATTCAAGCCTGAGAGGTAGATTATTTATTTCAACTAATTAAACAATAAAATTCCACCAGCAACACACAAGAAGCTGGAGGAACTCAGCAGGTCAGGCAGCATTTCTGGAGGGAAATGGACACAGCCATTATAACAAGTTGGAGGGAAGAGCTAGCAGGCAACAGGTAAATCCAGGCGAGGAAGGCAATAAGTAAACAAGCAAAGGGAAACTGCAGATAGCACCAGAAGCTGAGAGGCAACAGGTGGAGATAACAAAGGGCTGAAGCTGATGGAATCTAATAGAATGGTAGAGAATGGAATCAAGGAATGGAGTTGGGGATAGCAGATGATGTTTAAGTGTAAAATACCAATGTGTGATATAATGACTTTCAGCAGTTCTCATGCAACTGGCACCTCCTGTTTATGATCCATTGAATAATTGGTGCAGACACTTATTTGGGACAACTCTGAAAGAACAATCACTAATCAAGAAAATATCTGGGATTCCCTTTGTTTATTTAGGACACTATGCCACTTAATTGGGAAAGGAAATTGTTCCCAAACAATTTCTAAGTAGCATCAGCCAGGTGAACCATTGGACACTTCACCATGCTTAGAGTGAATAGCTTTTAAATAGCATGAGTTGCATGAGCTTATGTTCAAAAAGTAGTGAATTTTGTCACTGATAGTTGGTGAGAAATAAACAGCAAGACAATTTAGAATTGTTTGCTCACTGCAGTTTCAAACATTCAGGCGGAGATACCAGAAACAGCTGGGAGTGAAAATGAAATAATTTCACTTCTTCAACAGGTTAGAAACAATGAAGAATTAAGGTATCCGCAATCATCTTGAATGTTACAATGAAAATGAAGATTTGGAAGATACAATCATCAAAAGCATTGTATGAAGGCAGTCCACTACCTCATTAGGTGTAAATTTTGTCCATTTACTGTCAATCAAAAGAACTCGGCAGCATGTTGGTTGTCTGTCTTACCCAACGATCACAATGAAACCTGTGTGGCAGAGCTTTTAAAATGAAAAAGCCGTTCCAGTAGGGCATTTCCACTTTCTTGACCGTGTAATTCTGGGTCAAGAAATATGAGTAGTCATCACAAACTGGGGTGTTCCTTGGTTGCAGTGGATGAACATGTCTTCTTCTGAGCCTCATCATACTCTTTGTTCTCCACAAAGCTTGTAGAAATACCTTCTTGGCTGTTGGATCTCACTGTTGATCTCATCTGCCCAGTCCACCAGAGCTGACTTCACATGCTAGGACAGGCATGTCCCTTTTTCACTGGAGTATGAGGCCCACAATCTACCCTTACCTGGTTTAAACATCCTGCCAAAGTGGTGTACCAGATTGTGGCTGCTGCCACAGGCAAATCGCTACTTGGAATCACAGATGAGAGCTGAGTGTCTGGTGCGGATCAATGATGAGTGAGCTGCCTCAGAATGGACATGACAAGCCCCTCTGCCAGAGGTGCTAGCCCTCCCTGGACACCTCATGGACACCCCATACACAGTGCTGTACGATGGATGAATTCCTCTGTCAGAAACTATTAGGAACTAATACACACTTTTATGGTACTGTAGTAGCATTAGTAGTGTTCTAATTTGTTCTGTATTTCATTCTGGGAAATAACATCCTGGGAAAGGTTTCGCTGCTAATGTAATGGTCTTTCTGTGGAAGCAGTGTTTGGGTTATGGTTGGAGATAACGGGTGCTTTGGAATGTGAGCCGTCCAATGATGGAAGGGTGTTTTTGTGTTGTGTGCCTGACACCAGGGTGATCGGGTCTTTTGTTCAGCGGGAGAAGAGAGAAGATGCCAGAGTGGAGCCATGACCTGACTGAAGGAGAATTGGCGAAGGGCAAACCATGAGCTCCAACTTGTGCACATTAGACTGTTTCATTAAAATGAATCCTTTTCTTTTTTTTGCTTTTTCTTCACTAACGTTACAGTCAAATTAAGAATTATAAAGCTAAATCATTTAATTGTCTGCAGTGTACTGTCTGTCATTTCGTGGTACTGATTTGTAACGGGGAACAAATCACGCAGCATCCACACAACAAGTGGGTTTCAGGGTGGACTTGCATCTCAATCTCATCCGTTTGACAGAGCCAGAGATCACCTTCCCTGGACTTACACAGCCAGTAGAATTGAGGGTTACATACAGAATGTGTTATTCTGTTAAACAGTAGTTTATCTTTTTTTATACCTTTTTAACTATCTCCATGAGACTTCAGTTAATTGAGGCAGTTGCTTAATTGTGCCAAAATGTACTGGTCCTCATGTCTCCCAATTAACTGGAATGCACTATATCTGCTAGGAAAGAACATGGCATGAAACCTCAGTCTCCTTTGAACTGACAGAGGCATAGCAAAAGGCGATGCCTTAAGAAATCTGCGCTCGTCATTAAGTACCATCACCACCCAGGTCACATGTTGTCTTCTCATTACTACCATCAGGGAGGAGGTACAGCAGCCTGTAGACCCATACTTGGCAGTTTAGGAACAGCTTCTTTCCCTATGCCATCAGATTTCTGAACAGTCCATGAACCCATAAATACCATTTCACTATTCTTCTTCTGCATTATCTATTTTTGTTATTTATAGTTTTTTATATCTTGCACTGTACTCCTGCCACCAAACAATAAATTTTATGACATACTGTATGTCAGTGATAATAAATCTGATGCTGATTCTTATGAAGAATGTTTTTCATCTTTACTTGGAATACCAGACATGGCAGGCACACAGACAGCATGGTATAATTACATAAATCCTATTTATTTTGTAAGCAACTGTGAATTTCCATCAAGTTTAATAAATTCAAGATTAGTTATTTGCATTTTACACCCTATCACCTTCTGTTCTTTCCTGCTCTTACACATTTCTTGATATATTAAAACTTGTTATCTCTATTTTTTCCAGAACTGAAAAAAGGTTCATGATCCAAAATGCTAATTTTATGTCTACTTCCACAAACACTGTATGGATGCCCTAATGAGTATGTTGCTTTCTTTAAAATATATAGTTGTTGCAGTTTGCTGGCCGCTTGGCACTTGTTGACACTTTTGAGAAGCTATTATAAGATGATGAGGGGCATTGATCATGCGGATAGCCAGATGCTTTTTCCCAGGGCTGAAATGGCTAACATGAGGGGGCATAGTTTTAAGGTGCTTGGAAATAGGTACTGAGGGGATGTCAGAGGTAAGTTTTTCACACAAAGATTGGTGGGTGTGTGGAATGCATTGTCAGCAGCGGTGGTGGAAGCAGATACAATATGGTCTTTTAGGAGCTTCTTAGACAGGTACATGGAGGCATAGGAAAATAGAGGGCTAAGCACTAGGGAAATTCCAGGCAGTTTGTTGAGCAGGTTACATGGTCGGCACAACATTGTGGACCAAAGGGCCGGTAATGTGCTGTAGATTTCTTAGTTCTGTGTTCCGTGTGAAACATGAGCTGCAGAAGAACTTGAACTGTGTGGCAAAATAATTATTTGTCATGATCCAAATAGAAACCAATTAAATAGTCAGTAAAAACAAAAGAGGAATTGCACTGAAAAGTCACAAGCAGCTTAGGTACAGAGTCATGTACCCATGATCTCTACCTGTGTCACATACAAACCAAAATTGGATAAATTCAGATCACATTCATTGCTCAAGGATGGGCGTGATAGATGGTATGGTTATAATCCATGGACCATCGGCACCAGTACTGGGAAAGCGGGAGTAGCACTGCTGGAAGATTCCACTAGAATGGTGCTGGAAACAGTCCCCTAGTGAATAAAAGACAAGCTTTTAAACTAAATAAGGAAGTATTTAAGTATTTTAAACTAAATAAGGAAGTATTAAATAAGGGCTCACTTGAGACACAATTTTAAAGGTTAAAAGGAAACGATAGCTCAAAAGGTATAAATCACCAAATGACCAACAATAACCAGATCCTGCCACACTGGTCCAGCATCCATAGCAAACGTGTGCTAGAAATGTCTTTGTCCACGATAAGTTACCCCAAATGGGGGTGAGTAGCAGGGGAATTAGAAGGAATTAACAGGCATGTGAAAGGCAAAAGGTTACAGGAAAATAACTAGGGAAAGGGGGATCAATGGGAATGCTAAGGGACAGAGTATAGATTCAAGGCAACCTTTCATGTTGCCAGAAAATATGAGAAATGCAGGGGAAAATGGTCCAAACACAAAATTGAAGGCTCTTTATCCTTTAGCAGGATAAACAAAACAAGGGATCTGAGAGAAATAAATGAGCATGACAGAATTGCAATTATGCCTCTTTAATGGCTAAGCAGTCAAAATTCAAGGAAAATTTATTATCAACATTCATATACAGTGGTATGCAAAGGTTTGAGCAACCCGGTCAAAATTTCTGTTACTGTGAATAGCTAAGAGAGTAAAAGATGAATTGATTTCTAGAAGGCATAAAGTTAAAGATGCCACATTTCTTTAATATTTTAATCAAGATTACTTTTATTTCCATCTTCTACAGTTTCAAAATAACAAAAAAGGAAAAGGGCCTGAAGCAAAAGTTTGGGCACCCTGCATGGTCAGTACTTAGTAACACCCCCCTTGGAAAGTATCACAGCTTGTAAACACTTTTTCTAGCCAGCTATGAGTCTTTCAATTCTTGTTTGGGGGATATTCGCCCATTCTTCCTTGCAAAAGGCTTCTAGTTCTGTGAGATTCTTGGGCCGTCTTGCATGCACTGCTCTTTTGAGGTCTATCCACAGATTTTCAATGATGTTTAGGTCGTGGGACTGTGAGGGCCATGGCAAAACCCTCAGCTTGCGCCTCTTGAGGTAGTCTATTGTGGATTTTGAGGTGTGTTTAGGTTCATTATCCTGTTGTAGAAGCCATCCTCTTTTCATCCTTGGCTTTTTTACAGACAGTGTGATGTTTGCTTCCAGAATTTGCTGGTATTTAATTGAATTCATTCTTCCCTCTACCAGTGAAATGTTCCCCGTGCCACTGGCTGCAACAAAAGCCCAAAACATGATCGATCCACCCTTGTGCTTAACAGTTGGAGAAGTGTTCTTTTCATGAAATTCTGCACCCTTTTTTCTCCAAACATACCTTTGCTCATTGCGGCCAAAATGTTGTATCTTAACTTCATCAGTCCACAGGACTTGTTTCCAAAATGCATCAGGCTTGTTTAGGTGCTCCTTTGCAAACCTCTGATGCTGAATTTTGTGGTGACAACGCAGGAAAGGTTTTCTTCTGATGACTTTTCCATGAAGGTCATATTTGTGCAGGTGTCGCTGCACAGTAGAACAGTGCACCACCACTCCAGTGTCTGCTAAATCTTCCTAAAGCTCTTTTGCAGTCAAATGGTGGTTTTGATTTGCCTTTCTAGCAATCCTACGAGTTCTCTCGGAAAGCTTTCTTGGTCTTCCAGACCTCAGCTTGACCTCCACCGTTCCTGTTAACTGCCATTACGAACTGAGGAAACAGCTACCTGAAAATGCTTTGCATTCTTCTTAAAGCCTTCTCCTGCTTTGTGGGCATCATTTATTTTAATTTTCAGAGTGCTAGTTAGTTGCTTAGAGGAGCCCATGGCTGCTGATTGTTGGGACAAGGTTTGAAGAGTCAGGGTATTTATAAAGCTTTGAATTTGCATCACCTGGCCTTTCCTAATGATGAGTGTAAACAAGTCATAGCCCTAACAAGCTGATTAAGGTCTGAGACCTTGGTAAAAATTACCTGAGAGCTCAAATCTCTTAGGGTACCCAAACTTTTGTATGGTGCTTGTAGTGTTCTCGTGCAGTGTGTTGAAACTCTGACTAAACACCAAGTTAAACTGGAGCCAATGAAGACAGAGTCGTAGTAAGGTTAACCATTTACTGTTCGCTCTTCCACATTAACATTGTATGGTGAAAACTGTTGATAAAAAAATACAAACATATACAACGTCTGGTTCATTCTGGAGACCACGCACGCTCTCTTCTTTTAGCCAGTGTCTCCAGCTGCCCCGAGTAGTGAGTGAGGGGGTCCCATTAAACCGCCATCAGTCTCGAGCCCACCCCGCATTTGAAATCGAAAAGCCGGCACGTGCGCCGCCCCAACTGCCGCTTCCTTAACAGAAACCGCGTTAATATTTTTACTTCAAATACATTCTTATGAACTTACGGCGTTGCTTCTTATAATGTTTCTTTGTGGGTGGACACGGAGCTCTTCACGATCATGCTGCGCGCATGGCACCCACCTTCACACCTTCTCCAAACCGGAGGTTACACATAAGGCACGGCGAAACCGGAAGTGACGTCATCACATGCCACGATATACCATAGACAATGAATTTACCTTTGTTATACTGTAACTTAATTATCAACCTTTAAATTTAACTAGAAAATAGTTACAAACAAATCATTTAAAACGTAGACCCAACAAAGTCAAATAAATGCCTTAAGGGCAACACAGAGCTCCTTCCTTTTTTTCACTCTAAAATTGTACAAAACAAAAATAATACACTAATCTTGCTTAAAATGTTGAAAAGAGTGTTTCATCTTTAACTTTATGACTTTTGGAGATCAGTTCATCTTCTGCTCACTTAACTATTCACAGTAGCAGAAATTTTGACCGGGGTGCCCAAACCTTTGCATGCCACTGTACGTCACCATATACAACCCCAAGATTCATTGTCTTCCGGGCATGCTTAATAAATCTATAGAATAACAACCATAACAGAATCAAAGATTAAAACATCGGATTAAAAACATTATTAACAAATGCTTTTTTGGAGTAAAATGTGGTTAAATTTATATATTCTTTGATAATAAATGCACTTTGAATCTTGAACCTCAGTTAAAGACAGCACCAACTTGGCCATTCAACCAGTGTGCAAAAGACAACAAATTGTCGATATAAAAAAAGAACAAAATAATAATAATAAATGTAACACCCTGGTTAAGATTTTTACTGCTATGCTGCAGATATTTCATTTTAGCAGTTCTGTAAGAGCAGTCTGTTCTGCTTTCAGCCTGCTTGGGTTTGAACTGAGATAAAAGGCTTTGTTGTTCAAGTTAGGAATGTGGTGTCAGCCAGTTAGCATGGTGGAATTTGGAGAAGGTTCTGGAGAATGCTGGGTTGAGAGGTTTTGTGAAGGAAACTGGCGTGGGTCGAGGTCTTTTTTGGCGGGAGCTGGGAGAAGACAGGAGGGAAGATGGCTGAGGATGCTGTCCCTCTTGCACAAGGTGCTCTGTGTAGATGAATGGCTTCAAGGAGGAAGGACCAATACTCTCGTGGGAGACCCGTTTGTTCGAGATAGACTTCAAGCAACACTTGGAAGATGGTGTGTGTTTTCACGCAGACCGAGGGTCCAGCACGTGTTACAGACATGTTCAAGATGAGCTCCTACTTAAGTACACATTTGACTGTTTAAGAATAATGGGCCCTTTTTGTTTCTTTTCTTTCTTTCCTTTAATAACTGTTTGCTTAAGTTAACATTCTTAAATATACCTCTTTATATTTGAATGTAGTTTACGATGTTATTTCTTGCAGATGGGTGATTGCAGGGTGCAGTAAATCACACAGCACTCACACAAACCAGGCTTTGGATGGGCAAGACATCCTAATCTCACAGATTTGGTGGGACCGAAATCGTATACACGCGAGACCGACGAAGCCTGAGAAAGGTGGGTTTCTCACTGTGCAGTCCAGTGGCTGTTAGTAAGGGGCTAACAAGCTGCATTTCCAGAGATGTCTATTAAAAAGGGGTTTCATAAATAAATATCAAGAACATGAGATGATGAGTCCATAGGTTGTGGGAACATTTCAGTGGTGGGGCAATTGAAGTGGAGTGGCTATCCCCTTTGGTTCAAGAGCCAGATGGTTGAGGGGTTATAACTGTTCCTGAATCTGGTGGTGTGAGTCCTGGTGGTGTGAGTCCTGGTGGTGTGAGCTTCTTCCTGATGCAGTGGAGAGAAGAGAGCATGTCCTGGGTGGTGGGGGTCCCTGATGACGGATGTTGCTTTCAAGCAGCAGTATTTCATATTGATGTGCTCAATAACCATGGTGGACAGGGCCGTAACCACTACTTTTTGTATGATCTTCCATTCAAAGGAATTGGTGTTTTCAATTGAAGCTGTCATGCAGCCAATCAATATACTCTCCAGTACACATCTACAGAAGTTTGTTAAAGTTTTAGATGTCAAGCCAAATCTTCACAAACTCCTAAGGAAATAGAGGCACTGCCTTGCTTTCTTCATAAGTGCACTTATGTGCTGAGCCCCCGATAGGTCCTCTGAAATAATAACACCGAAGAATTTAGAGTTGCTAACCCACTCCACCTCTGATCATCCAATGAAGACTAGCTCATGGACCTCTGGTTTCCTTCTCCTGGTCAATAATCAGCTCCTTGGTCTTGTTGACATTAAGAGGTTGTTGTCATGGCATCACTCAGCCAGATTTTCACAGCCTAGTGATGCACCTGTGCTGATGGAGATTGAGGAGATGTTTTGTCAAGGTTATTTCTTCACTGGTTTGATTGGCGCACCTCTGCGCAAGCATGTGATAGTCAGCCAGGTAGAACAGCAAAAAGATTTTAAAAAGGAAACAGCTTTATAGGGTGGGTGACAGAGTAGAGGGAGAACAGAATAGCAAGACTTTGGCTCATCGGGGCTTCGGCGATAACGGGTCGAAGTGAGATAGGTTGCCTGCGTAGAATACAGACAGGAAGTATGTGTGTGAGGCTGCTGTTCTGTGCTTCGTGTCAGATATGGGAAGTCCAGGAGACTCTAAGCCTCTCGGACAGCCACATCTGTGACAGGTGCATTGAGCTGCAGCTCCTTAAGGACCAGGTTAGGGAACTGGAGATGTAGCTTGATGACCTTCGGCTGGTCAGGGAAAGTGAGGAGGCAATAGATAGGAGCTACAGGCAGGTAGTCACACCGGGTCCTCGGGAGACAGATGAGTGGAAAACAGTCAGGAGAGGGAAGGGCAAGAGTCAGATGCTAGCGAGTACCCCTGTGGCTGTCCCCTTAACAATAAGTACTCCTGTTTGAGTACTGTTGGGGCGGGGGGAGAGATGGCCTACCTGGGGTCAAGCAAACGCAACAGTGGCCGCGCCTCTGGCACAGAGTCTGGCCCTATGGCTCGGAAGGGTAGGGAAAGGAAGGAGGATGGCAACAGTGATAGGGGTCTCTACAGTTAGGGGGTCAGACAGGCGATTCTGTGGGCGCAGGAAAGAAACACGGATGGTAGTTTGCCTCCCAGGTACCAGGGTCTGGGATGTTTCTGATCGTGTCCATGATGTCCTGAAGTTGGAAGGAGAACAGCCAGAGGTCATGGTACATATTGGTACCAACTGCATAAGCAAGAAAAGGGAGGAGGTCCTGAAAACAGACTACAGAGAATTAGGAAGGAAGTTGAGAAGCAGGACCATAAAGGTAGTAATCTCGGGATTACTGCCTGTTCCACATGACAGTGAGTATAGGAATAGAATGAGGTGGAGGATAAATGTGTGGCTGAGGGATTGGAGCGGGGGTAGCGATTCAGATTTCTGGATCACTGGGACCTCTTTTGGGGCAGGCATGACCTGTACAAAAAGGACGGGTTGCATTTGAAGCACAGGAGCACAAACATCCTGGTGGGGAGGTTTACAAAGGCTATTGGGGAGAGCTTAAACTAGAATTGCTGGGGTGTGGGAACTGAAGAGACAGAGGAAGGGGCCGTTGGCTCACAAACAGAGAAAGCTTGGAGACAGTGCGAGAGGGAGGATAGGCAAGTGATAGAAAAGGGACACGCTCAGACCGAAGGTTTGAGATGTGTCTATTTTAATGAGTATTATGAACAAAGCAGATGAGCTTAGAGCGTGGATCAGTACTTGGAGCTATGATGTTGTGGCCATTACAGAGACTTGGATGGCTCAGGGGCAGGAATGGTTACTTCGAGTGCTGGGCTTTAGATGTTTCAGAAAGGACAGGGAGGGAGGCAAAAGAGGTGAGGGTGTGGAACTGTTGATCAGAGATATCGTCATGGCTGCAGAAAAGGAGGAAATCATGGAGGGATTGTTCACTGAGGCAACGTCCACACTAGACCGGATAATTCTGAAAACGCCGGTTTCACATAAAAATGATAGGCGTCCGCACCAGGCATTCTTGAAAATACCTCTGTCCACATTAAGACAGGTATTTGGGCGAATCTCCTCCTACTGGGCATGCACAGGACACATCTACAGAAAACAAGCAAAAAGGAAACAGTATACTTGGTGCACGTTTGTCCAGTTACAGACTAGAAAAACTTAAAAGGAAATTGCCAAACGACGGACAGCTGTTGGTGCTCGCACAGGAGGACTTAAAACTAAAAAAACAAATACTGGAGTGTATGGAGGTAACCGACAGGGGGTTCACAGACAGTACGACCCAGCTGATGACAAACATTGAAAAACTGACTAACTCTGTTGCAGAGGGATTTGCAATGATGAGGAATATGATGGCTCCCCCCAGTACTTTTCACCGCTACAATTCCAGCCTCACAGCCACTACAATAGTTACACATACGGACACACAGACCCCTGGGTGGCCCCACCAACATCTTCCCCACTCCCACAGAGCGATCACCTTGGAAACATTTCCTACAGCCATAGTCTCTTCACTGATGAAAGGGATGACAGCTACAACTAAATGCAATAAGGCTTGTTACTGGGCAAAAGTGAAATTTGTTGTTACCTCGTTTGTTTGCCTTTACTTTTGCCATATCTTTGTGTATTATTTTGCTGTATTTAACATGTGCAATAAAACGAGTTACTGGGCAAAAGGATTTTATTTTTACCTGAGTAAAAGTGAAACTTACAATTGTCCTTTTTTGGCCTTAACATTTTCACGTCTATGCCAAACATAAGCTACTACTTAAAAATGACATTTTGGAAGTAGTGACAATTGCAGCTATTGAATGTTTGCACAAGTAATACATTGATAAAGCACCTTGTTAAATGTATAAAACATGTCTGCATCAGTGTTATCTTGTATTTCCATACAATGTAACATTAGGCTGTTACACATCTATTGTCAGAGAAGTATTTGCATAAATAGGTAAACCACCTCCATACAAGCAAGGACAGAAAACAGGGCAAAGTGAAGTATTTATTCGGTATTCAGTAAGTTATGGGTCAAAGTATTTGGTGAGTACATTTCTAACTCTTCTGGCTTCAGTCTCATTGCCGTCTGTTCTGAAATTGTTAGGTTGTGTGGGGGGTTGAAATTAACGTAGACAATAAAGTAAACAACACACACATGAAGCCGTCCGCCATTGTTGTTGTGCTGTTGGAAGGTGCGTTCAAGAAAACAATGAAATGCCACGCTGCCGTCACCATCTATTCTGACACGTCATGACAGCATTTTTAAAAAGAGCTGGTTACCCCGTACACACTACACCGGCCATTAGGCATTTTCAGATTTATTCCCTCTGGAGAGCGTTTTTGAAAAGCTCCGTTTTCGGGAGAGGAAAATGCCGTTTCAGCGTGGACGGAGGGTCAAAACGAAGAGAAAAAGCTTCGGTTACGGATGTAACCGGTCTAGTGTGGACATAGTCTGAGTCTCTGTGGGTGGAAGTTAGGAATAAGGAAGAGGTCAATAACTCTTAATAGGTGTTTTTTATAGACCACTCCATAGACATTGAGGAGCAGATAGGGAGACAGATCCTGGAAAGCTGTAATAACAACAGGGTTGTCGTGGTGGGAGATTTTAATTTCCCAAATATCGATTGGCATCTCCCTAGAGTGAGGGGTTTAGATGGGGTGGAGTTTGTTAGGTGTGTTCAGGAAGGTTTCTTGACACAGTATGTAGATAAGCCTGCAAGAGGAGAGGCTGTACTTGATCTGGTATTTCAAAACAAACCTGATCAGGTGTCAAATCTCTCAGAGGGGAAGCATTTTGGAGATAATGATCACAATTTTATCTCCTTTACCACAGCATTGGAGAGGGATAGGAACAGGCAAGGTAGGGAAGCGTTTCATTGGTGTAAGGGGAAATATGAAGCAACCAGGCAGGAATTTGGAAGCATAAATTGGAAACAGATGACCTCAGGGAAACGTACGGAAGAAATGTGGCAAATATTCAGGGGTTATTTGCGTGGAGTTCTGCAAAGGTATGTTCCAATGAGACAGGGAAAGGATGGTAACGTACAGGAACCGTGGTGTACAAAGGCTGTTGTAAATCTAGTCAAGAAGAAGAGCTTACGAAAGGTTCAAAAAACTAGGTAATGATAGAGATCAAGAAAATTATAAGGCTAGCAGGAAGGAGTTTAAGAAAGAAATTAGGAGAGCCAGAAGCTATGTGAAGGCTTTGGCGGACCGGATTAAGGAAAACCCCAAGGCATTCCACATGTATATGAAGAGCAAGAGAATAAGACGTGAGAGAATAGGACCAATCAAGTGTGACAGTGGAAAAGTGCGTATGGAACCGGAGGAAACAGCAGAGGTACTTAATGAATACTTTCCTTCAGTATTCACTACGGAAAAGGAACTTGGCGATTGTAGAGATGACGTACAGCGGACTGAAAAGTTTGAGCATGTAGATATTAAGGAAGGGGATGTGCTAGAGCTTTTGGAAAGCATCAAGTTGAATAAGTCACCGGGACCGGACGAGATGTACCCCAGGGTACTGTGGGAGGCAAGGAAGGAGATTGCTAAGCCTCTGGCAATGATCTTTGCATCATCAATGGGGACGGGAGAGGTTCTGGAGGATTGGAGGGTCGCAGATGTTGTTCCATTATTCAAGAAAGGGAGTAGAGATAGCCCAGGAAATTATACAGTGGCATGCAAAAGTTTGGGCACCCCGGTCAAAATTTCTGTTACTGTGAATAGCTAAGCGAGTAAAAGATAAACTGATTTCCAAAAGGCATAATGTTAAAGATGACACATTTCTTTAATATTTTAAGCAAGATTACTTTTTTTATTTCCATCTTTTACAGTTCCAAAATAACAAAAAAAGGGCCCGAAGCAAAAGTTTGGGCACCCTGCATGGCATTACTAGGTAACACCCCACTTAGCAAGTATCACAGCTTGTAAACACTTTTTGTAGCCAGCTAAGAGTCTTTGAATAATTGTTTGGGGGATTTTCGCACATTCTTCCTTCCAAAAGGCTTCTAGTTCTGTGAGATTCTTGGGCCATCTTGCATGCACTGCTCTTTTGAGGTCTATCCACAGATTCTCAATATGTTTAGGTCGGGGGACTGTGAGGGCCATGGCAAAACCTTCAGCTTGTGCCTCTTGAGGTAGTCTATTGTGGATTTTGAGGTGTATTTAGGATCATTATCCTGTTGTAGAAGCCATCATCTTTTCATCTTTGGCTTTTTTACAGACAGTGTGGTGTTTGCTTCCAGAATTTGCTGGTATTTAATTGAATTCATTCTTCCCTCTACCAGTGAAATGTTCCCCGTGCCACTGGTTGCAACACAAGCCCAAAACATGATCGATCCACCCTCGTGCTTAACAGTTGGAGAGGGGTTCTTTTCATGAAATTCTGCACCCTTTTCATTCCAAACATACCTTCGCTCACTGCGGCCAAAGAGTTCTATTCAAAAGGTTCAAAGGAACATCTTAACAAGCCTGATGCATTTTGGAAACAAGTCCTGTGGACTGATGAAGTTAAAATAGAACATTTTAGCTGCAATGAGTAAAGGTATGTTTGGAGAAAAAAGGGTGCAGAATTTCATAAAAAGAACCCTTCTCCAACTGTTAAGCACGGGGGTGGATCGATCATGCTTTGGGCTTGTGTTGCAGCCAGTAGCACGGGGAACATTTCACTGGTAGAGGGAAGAATGAATTTAATTAAATACCAGCAAATTCTGGAAGCAAACATTACACCATCTGTAAAAAAGCCAAAGATGAAACGAGGATGGCTTCTACAACAGGATAATGATCTTAAACACACCTCAAAATCCACAATGGACCAACTCAAGACGCACAAGCTGTAGGTTTTGTCATGGCCCTTACAGTCCCCCGACCTAAACATCATCGAGAATCTGTGGATAGACCGCAAAAGAGCAGTGGATGCAAGACGGCCCAAGAATCTCACAGAACTAGAAGCCTTTTGCAAGAAAGAACGGGCGAAAATCCCCAAAACAAGAATTCAAAGACTCTTAGCTGGCTACAGAAAGCATTTACAAGCTGAGATACTTGTCAAAGGGGGTGTTACTAAGTACTGCCATGCAGGGTGCCCAAACTTTTGCTTCAGGCCCTTTTCCTTTTTTGATATTTTGAAACTGTAAAAGATGGAAATAAAAAAGTTTCCTTGCTTAAAATATTAAAGAAATGTGTTATCTTTAACTTTATGCCCTTTAGAAATCAGTTCATCTTTTACTCGCTTAGTTATTCACAGTAACAGAAATTTTGACCGGGGTACCCTAACTTTTGCATGCCACTATAGAACAGTGAGTCTTACTTCAGTGGTTGGTAAGTTGATGGAGAAGATCCTGAGATGCAGTATTTATGAACATTTGGAGGCGCATAATATGATTAGGAATAGTCAGCATAGGTTTGTCAAAAGCAGGTCGTGCCTTATGAGCAACACACACAAAATGCCGGTGGAACGCAGAAGAAGCACAGTCAACGTTTCAGACCCTTCGTCAGGACAAAGTGAAAGAAGAGATAAGAGATTTGAAAGTAGGAGGGGGAGGGGGAGATCCGAAATGATAGGAGAAGACAGGAGGAGGAGGGATAGAGCTAGGAGCTGGAAAGTTGATTGGCAAAAGGAATACAAGGCTGGAGAAGGGAGAGGTTCGTGGGATGGGAGGTCTAGGGAGAAAGAAAGGGGGAGGGGAGCGCCAGAGGAAGATGGAGAGCAGGCAAGGAGTAATTGTGAGAGAGACAGAGAGAGGAAAAAAAGAAAATAAACATACATAAATAAATAAATAAACAAACAAATAAATAAATACAAAAATACATACATACATAAATAAATAAAGGGGAGCGCCAGAGGAAGATGGAGAGCAGGCAAGGAGTAATTGTGAGAGAGACAGAGAGAGGAAAAAAAGAAAATAAACATACATACATAAATAAACACAAAAATAAATAAATAAATAAATAAATAAATAAATAAATAAAGGATGGGGTGAAAACGGGAGGAGGGTAATTAACAAAAGTTAGAGAAGTCAATGTTCGTGCCACCAGGTTGAAGGCTACCCAGACGAAATAAAGGTGTTGTTCCTCCAACCTGAGTGTGGCTTCATCTTGACAGTAGAGGAGACCATGGATAGACATAGCAGAATGGGAATGGGACGTGGAATTAAAACATGTGGCCACTAGGAGATCCTGCTTTCTCTGGTGGACAGAGCATAGGTGTTCAGCAAAGCGGTCTCCTAGTCTGCGTCGGGTCTCGCCAATATATAGAAGGCCGCACCGGGAGCACTGGACGCAGTATATCACACCAGCCAACTCACAGGTGAAGGACTGTCTGGGGCCCTGAATGGTGATAAGGGAGGAAGTGTAACGGCATGTGTAGCACTTGTTCCACTTACAAGGTTAAGTGCCAGGAGGGAGATCGGTGGGAATGGATTGGGGGGGGGGGGGGAACGAACGGACAAGGGAGTCACGTAGGGAGCGATCCCTACGGAAAGCAGAAAGAGGTGGGGAGGGAAAGATGTAATTGGTGGTGGGATCCTGTTGAAGGTGGAGGAAGTTACAGAGAATTATATGTTGGACCTGGAGGCTGGTGGGGTAGTAGGTGAGGACACGGGGAACCCTATCCCTAGTGGGGTGGCGGGAGGATGGGGTGAGAGCAGATGTGTGTGAAACGGGAGAGGTGCATTTGAGAGCAGAGTTGATGGTGGAGGACGGGAAGCCCCTTTCTTTAAAAAAGGAAGACATCTCCTTTGTCCTGGAATGAAAGGCCTCATCCTGAGAGCAGATGCAGCAGAGACGGAGGAATTGTGAGAAGGGGATGGTATTTTTGCAGGAGACAGGGTGGGAAGAGGAATAATCCAGGTAGCTGTGAGAATCTGTATGCTTATAGTAGACATCAGTAGATAAGCTGTCTCCAGAGATAAAGACAGAAAGATCAAGAAAAGGGAGGGAGGTGTTGGAAATGGACCAGGTAAATTTGAGGGCAGGGTGAAAGTTGGAGGCAAAGTTAATGAAGCCAACGAGCTCAGCATGCGTGCAGGAAACAGCACCAATGCAGTCGTCAATGTAGCAAAGGAAAAGTGGGGGATGGATACCAGTATAGGCTTGGAACATGGACTTTTCCACAAAGCCAACAAAAAGGCAGGCATAGCTGGGACCCATACGGCGCCCATGGCTACATCTTTAGTTTGGAAGAAGTGGGAGGAGCCAAAGGAGAAATTATTGAGAGTAAGGACTAATTCCGCTAGACGGAGGAGAGTGGTGGTGGAGGGGAATTGGTTAGGTCCGGAATCCAAAAAGAAGCGGAGAGCTTTGAGACCTTCCTGGTGGGGGATGGAGGTATATAGGGACTGGATATCCATGGTGAAAATAAGGCGGTGGGAGCCAGAGAACTTAAAATCATTGAAAAAATCCAGAGTGTGAGAAATGTCACGAACATAGGTGGGAAGGGATTGAACAACAGGGGATAAAACAGTGCCGAGGTATGCAGAAATGAGTTCGGTGGGGCAGGAGCAAGCTGAGACAATGGGTCTACCTGGACAGGCAGGTTTGTGGATCTTGGGTCAGAGGTAGAAATAGGAAGTGCAGGGTGTGGGAACTATGAGGTTGGTGACAGTGGATGGGAAATCCCAAGAGCTGATAATGTTGGTGATGGTGTGGGAGATAATGGCCTAATACTCCTTGGTGGGGTCATGATCGAAGGGTAAATAAGAGGAGGTATCAGCGAATTGTCACTGTGCCTCGGCAAGGTAGAGGTCAGTACACCAGACAACAACAGCGCCCCCCTTATCAGTGGGTTTTATAGTAAGGTTAGGATTGGTGCGGAGGGAGTGGGGAGCAGAGCATTCGGAAGGAGTGAGGTTGGAATTGGAACAAGGTGTGGTGAAGTCCAGATGGTTGATGTCCTGTCGGCAGTTAGCAATAAAGAGATCCAGAGCAGGCAGAAGATCAGAGTGAGGTGCCCATGAAGAGGAGGAGGGTTGAAGACAGGAGAAGGGGTCATCGGTGGGGGTGGGAGAGTCCTTACCGAAGAAGTAGGCTTAAAGACTGAGCCAGCGGAAGAAGCGTTCAGCGTCATGGCAAATGCAGAACACGCTGAGGTGTGGGCGAAGGGAGGCAAAGGTAAGGCCCTTACTGAGGACAGAGTGCTCTGCGTCAGAGAGTTGAAGGTCGGAGGGGATGTTAAAGACCCAGCACGGATGAGAAGTGGGATTGGGGGGGGGGGGGAGGGGGGGGTTGGCTGGTAGTGTCAGTGGAGAGGGGAGGGTTGGTGTGAGAGGAAGATGGAGCCTCTGAGGGCCCAGGAGTTGATGATGGGATCTGAGGGAGACAGGGTTGCAGAGTGGTGGTGGGAGAAGGGGAGACGGGAGTCACAATAGCAGCACGTGAAGACCGGGCCTGGAGTTCAAGGCTGGAGTTGCAATTGGAGGTTGCACAATCGCTTTGAAGGTGTCTTTGGTCATTGGAACCCACATTGACCTTATGAATTTTTTGAGGATGTGACCAAACACATTGATGAAGGTACAGCGGTAGATGTAGCGTATATGGATTTCAGCACGGCATTTGATAAGTTATCCCATGTAAGAAGGCATGGGATCCAAGGGGACATTGCTTTGTGGATCTAGAACTGGCTTGCCCACAGAAGGCAAAGAGTGGTTGTAGATGGGTCAGATTCTGCATGGAGGTCAGTGACCAGTGGTGTGCCTCAGGGATCTATCTGTTTTGGGACTCCTACCCTTTGCAATTTTTATAAATGACCTGGATGAGGAAGTGGAGGGATGGGTCAGTAAATTTGCTGATGACACAAAGGTTGGAGGTGTTGTGGATAGTGTGGAGGGCTGTCAGAGGTTACAACGGGACAGTGATAAGATGTAAAACTGGGCTGAGAAGTGGCAGATGGAGTTAAACCCAGCTAAGTGTGAGGTGGTTCATTTTGGTAGGTCAAATATGATGGCAGAATATAGTATTAATGGTAAGACTCTTGGCAGTGTGGAGGAACAGAGGGATCTTGTGTTCTGAGTCCATAGGACACCCAATGCTGCTGTGCAGGTTGATTCTGTGGTTAAGAAGGCATATGATGCATTGGCCTTCTTAGATTGTGGGATTGAGTTTAGGAGCCGAGAGGTAATGTTGCAGCTATATAGGACCCTGGTCTGACCCCACTTGGAGTACTGAGTTCAGTTTTGGTCGCCTCACCATAGAAAGGATGTGGAAACCATAGAAAGGTTGCAGAGGAGATTTACAAGGATGTTGCCTGGATTGGGAAGCATGCCTTATGAGAATAGGTTGAGTGAACTCAGCCTTTTCTCCTTGGAGCGACAGAGAATGAGAGGTGACCTGATAGAGGTGTACAAGATGATGAGAGGCATTGATCGTGTGGATAGTCAGGATAGTCAGAGGCTTTTCCCAGGGCTGAGATGGCTAGCATGAGAGGGCATAGTTTTAAGGTACAGAGGAGATGTCAGGGGTAAGTTTTTTATGCAGAGAGTGGTGATTGCGTGGAATGGGCTGCCAGCGACAGTGATGGAGGCGGAGACGATAAGATCTTTTAAGAGACTTCTGGATACGTACATGAAGCTTAGAAAAATAGAGGGCTATGAGTAACCCAAAGTAATTTCTAAGTTAAGGACATGTTTGGCTCAGCTTTGTGGGCCAAAGGGCCTATATTGTGCTGTAGGTTTTTCTATGTTTCTAATTCAAAATGACCAGGGTCTGCAAGTAAGGAAATTGAGGATCCAATTGCACAAGGAGGTATTGATACCAAGGTCATGGAGCTTATTGATTAGTTTTGAGGGGATGGTAGTATTGAATGCTCAGCTGTAGTCAATAAAGAGCATCCTGATATATTCTTCTTTGCTGTCCAGGGTTGAGTTAAGTGCCAAAGAGATGGCATCTGATGTGGACCTCTTGCTCCAGGAGGCAAATTAGAGCAGGTCCAAGTCGCTTCTCAGGCAGAAGTTGATATACTTCTTCACCAACCTCTCAAAACATTTCATCAGTACTACTGGACAACAATTACTGAGGCAGGTCACTGCATTAGTTTTAGGTACTGGTATATCTGAAGTCAAGAGATTGCCAAATAGAAGTACCTAGGAGAGCCCCTAATAGTAAACAATGTGATAAAGATAATAAAGAAGTCATGGTGATGTAGTGTATAATATAAATAAAGAAAATTGCTCTCCATACTGTAAGAGTAATGCAGTAATTACAGGGGTAATTAATCGTACATATAGACTGGTGAAACCAGTTAGGAAATTAAATTATTGAGCAGATGAATTCACAAAGTGTACAAGAGATTGTCTTCTGGATCATCATGTTTCAGAATCAACAAGGAAACAGCCTAATGAATAAATAAAGCAAACTATGAAGGCACAAGTTGGTGGTGACATTAAATGATATGATAACAAGCAATGGGAAAAATTTAAAGAATTGAAACATGGTTTATGACATACAGTGGCATGCAAAAGTTTGGGCACCCCTGGTCAAAATTTCTGTTACTGAAAATAGTTAAGTGAGTAGAAGATGAACTGATCTCCAAAAGTCATAAAGTTAAAGATGAAACGTTCTTTTCAACATTTCAAGCAAGATTAGTGTATTATTTTTGTTTTGTACAATTTTAGAGTGGAAAAAAAGGAAAGAAGCACCATGCAAAAGTTTGGGCACCCCAAGAGAGTTGAGCTCTCAGATAACTTTTACCAAGGTCTCAGACCTTAATTAGCTTGTTAGGGCTATGTCTTGTTCACAGTTATCGTTAGGAAAGGCCAGGTGATGCAAATTTCAAAGCTTTATAAATACCCTGACTCCTCAAACTTTGTCCCAACAATCAGCAGCCATGGGCTCCTCTAAGTTGCTGCTTAGCACTCACTGAAAATGTAAATAAATGATGCCCACAAAGCAGGAGAAGGCTATAATAAGATAGCAAAGCGTTTTCAGGTAGCTCAGTTTCCTCAGTTCATAATGTAATTAAGAAATGGCAATTAACAGGAACGGTGGAGGTCAAGTTGAAGTCTGGAAGGCCAAGAAAACTTTCCCAGAGAACTGCTCGTAGGATTGCTAGAAAGGCAAATCAAAACCCCCATTTGATTGCAAAAGACCTTCAGGAAGATTTAGCAGACTCTGGAGTGGTGGTGCAACGTTCTACCGTGCAGCGACACCTGCACAAATATGACCTTCATGCAAGAGTCATCAGAAGAAAACCTTTCCTGCATCCTTACCACAAAATTCAGCATCAGAGGTTTGCAAAGGAACATCTAAACAAGCCTGGTGCATTTTGGAAACAAGTCCTGTGGACTGAAGTTAAGATAGAACTTTTTAGCCGCATTGAGCAAAGGTATGTTTGGAGAAAAAAAAAGGTGCAGAATTTCATGAAAAGAACACCTCTCCAACTGTTAAGCACGGGGGTCGATCAATCATGCTTTGGGCTTGTGTTGCAGCCAGTGGCACGGGGAATGTTTCACTGGTAGAGGGAAGAATGAATTCAATTAAATACCAGCAAATTCTGGAAGCAAACACCACACCGTCTGTAAAAAAGCTGCAGATGAAAAGAGGATGGCTTCTACAACAGGATAATGATCCTAAACACACCTCAAGATCCACAATAGACTACCTCAAGAGGCGCAAGCTGAAGTTTTGCCATGGCCCTTGCAGTCCCCCGACCTAAACATCATCGAAAATCTGTGGATAAACCTCAAAAGAGCAGTGCATGCAAGACGGCCCAAGAATCTCACAGAACTAGAAGCCTTTTGCAAGGAAGAATGGGCGAAAATCCCCCAAACAAGAATTGAAAGACTCTTAGTGGGCTACAGAAAGCATTTACAAACTGTGATACTTGCCAAAAGGAGTGTTACTAAATATTGATCATGCAGGGTGCCCTAACTTTTGCTTTGGGCCCTTTTCCTTGTTTGTTATTTTGAAACTGTAAAAGATGGAAATAAAGAAGTAATCTTGCTTAAAATATTAAAGAAATGTGTCATCTTCAACTTTATGCCTTTTGGAAATTAGGTCATCTTTTACTCACTTAGCTATTCACAGTAACAGAAGTTTTGACCCGGGGTGCCCAAACTTTTGCATGCCACTGTATATCTTCAAGATATTAAGACAGGTGAAAAGTTCCAATATGCCTATTGTTAAATTAGCACTAGACCTAGGGGAAGGGCCTATACTGTTGCCAAAAATACAGTAAAGCTTGAGGAAAGAGAAAATTTCACAACACAGTAAATGAATATTTGGATAACAATAGGAAAGAAACACTACCTTATGATACCAGAGAACCAACAGAAATAAAAGCAAATGAAAAAGATTTTAATATGTAAAAAAGGAAAAGATTGGCTAAAGTCAATGCTGGTCTGTTATAGACTGAGATAAGAGAAATTGCAATGAAGAATAAAGAAGGGACACAGAAATTAACCAAATATTTGTCTCTCTTCACAGAAGATGAAGCGAAAAAATCTCCCAAAGTTGTCTATTGTAAATGAGAGGCTCAGAATGATTAACATTTGTTTAAAAAAAAAATGTACTGGTTTATCTAAAAGGGCAGAATTATGATAAATCCTCAGGATCTGATGACATGCATCCTAGAGTTCTGAAAGTAGCAGCTATGGAGAAAATGAATGCACTGGTTGTCATCTTTCAAAATTTCCTAAGTCCTGGAATAGCAACCGCACACTGCGAAAGGGCAAAAATAATTCTATCACTTAGAAAGAAAAGAAGAGAAAAAGGACCAATTATTGTGATATCAGTAGTAAAATGATAAGCAAATAATAAGACAGAACAATGTCAATGTTGATTATGAAAGGGAAATCATGTTAAGTTTTGTTGTAAGACAGTAAGTAACAGAACAGCTAAGCAGGGCATCAGCTGCTGTCTACTTGACCTTCAGAAAACTTTTGATAAATTGCCAAGCAGCCTGTTTAAAAATTAGACTGCACTGTACTGGGGTTACTATATTGCCACAGATTGAAGATTGGTTAAGACAGGGGTACCCAACCTTCTCTGCACCATGGACCGGTTTATTACTGACAATATTCTTGCGGACCGGCCGGCCGGGGGGGGGGGGGGGGGGGGTAGGGTTGCCAATGGACAAGAGTAGCAGTCAAATACGTTGTGTTTACCCCGAGAAAAACTACCATGAAGCCTTGCATGGGCACCTGTGTGCGCAAGTGTGTACGTGCTGATTTTTTTTCTACAATTCATTTATGGCAATTCTGTTCAGTGAAACTACACTGTACGTACATTATTTCTACTTTATATAGACTGTGTATTTATCATATCATTCCTGCTTTTACTCTATGTTAGTGTTACTTTAGGTTTTGTGTGTTATTTGGTAGGTTATTTTTTTGGGTCTGAGAATGTTCAAAAATTTTTCCCATATAAATTAATGGTAATTGATTCTTCACTTTATGCCATTTCGGCACGAAAGGTTTCATAGGAACGCCCTACCTTAGCAGGGAAAATACGGGACAAGGGCGGTCCCATATGGGACAAACCAATTTAGCCCAATATACGGGGTGTTCCAGCTAATATGGGGTCAGTTGGCATCCCGGGGGGGGGGGGGGGGGGGGGGGATGTTAATCACGACCGGAATATAGGTGATAAGTCAACTATAAGTCACTTATCAGTAGCTAATACACTCAATTTTGTTTCTAAAAGGGTTTATCTAATGAATTTAATATTAAACACACAGCGCTTTTTTCCTCGCATGAATATAGTGATAAGTCAATTATAAGTCACTTATAAGTCAATAGCATCATAACATTTATACTTTATTGTCGCCAAACATTTGGTACTAGAACGTACAATCATCACAGCGATATTTGATTCTGCGCTTCACACTCCCTGGATTACAAATATTAAATATTAAAAATACTAAAAATAGTTAAAATTAGTAAAGATTAAAAACTTAAATTATAAATCATAAATAGAAAATAGAAAAATAGGAAGTAAGGCAGTGCAAAAAAACTGAAAGGCAGATCCGGATATTTGGAGGGTATGGCCCAGATCCAGGTCAGGATCCGTTCAGCAGTCTTATCACAGTTGGAAAGAAGCTATTCCCAAATCTGGCTGTACGAGTCTTCAAGCTCCTGAACCTTCTGCCGGAGGGAAGAGGGACGAAAAGTGTGTTGGCTGGGTGGGTCATGTCCTTGATTATCCTGGCAGCACTGCTCTGACACCCTGCGGTGTAAAGTGAGTCCAAGGACGGAAGATTGGTTTATGTGATGTGCTGCGCCGTGTTCACAATCTTCAGCAGCTTCTTTTGGTCTTGGACAGGACAACTTCCACACCAGGTTGTGATGCACCCAGGAAGAATGCTTTCTATGGCGCATCTATAAAAATTAGTGAGGGCTTTAGGGGACAGGCCAAATTTCTTTAGTTTTCTCAGGAAGCAAAGGCACTGGTGGACCTTCTTGGCAGTGAACTCCACTTGGTTGAACCAAGTCAGGTCATTTGTGATATTGACCCCCAGGAACTTAAAGCTTTTGACCTGTTCCACTTGTGCACCACCGATGTAAATTGGGTTGTGCGGTCCGCTACTCCTTCTGAAGTCAACAAGCAATTCCTTCGTCTTGCTGACGTTGAGGGATAGGTTATTGTCTTTGCACCATGCCACCAGGTTCTTAATTTCCTCTCTGTACTCAAACTCATCATTACCTGAGATACGGCCTACAATTGTTGTGTCATCAGCAAACTTATATATTGAGTTTGATGAAAACTTGGCTACACAATCATGGCTGTACAGTGAATACAGCAGGGGGCTGAGTACACAGCCTAGTGGGGCATCGGTGCTCAGAGTGATTGTAGAGGAGAGCTTTTCCCCTATTTTTACAGCCTGGGTCCTGTCTGTTAGGAAGTTGAAGATCCAGCTGCAGATCTGAGTGCTAAGGCCCAGGTTCCGAAGCTTAGGAATCAGTTTATTTGGAACGATGGTATTAAACGCAGAGCTGTAGTCAATGAAAAGGAGCCTTACGTATTCGTCTTTATTCTCCAGGTGTTCTAAGGAGGGATGTTGGGCCAGAGAGATGGCATCTGCCGTTGACCTGTTGCTCCAGTAGGCGAATTGCAAAGCGTCGAGGTTGACCGGTAGGCCATAACCAATGATGCGGGCCATAACCAATCTCTCGAAGCACTTCATAGCAATTGATGTCAGAGCCACAGGTCGATAGTCATTCAGGCATGCGACCTTGCTCTTTTTCGGCACTGGGATTATCATTGCCTTCTTAAAACACAAGGGGATCTCAGACTGAAGCAAGGAGCAGTTGAAGATGTCAGCAAACACTCCAGCTAGCTTGCTTGCACAGGCCCGGAGAACCCGTCCTGGGATGCCATCTGGGCCCGTCACCTTCCTTGGATTTATCTTCAGGAAGGCCCTTCTAACGCCCTCCTCGGTGACGATGAATCTCGATGCCACCAGGTCCGGTTCATCCGGAGGGAGCGGGACGCCCCTCTTCTGTTCGAATCTTACGTAGAATGCGTGAAGTTCGTCAGGAAGAGAAGCGCCACAGTTATTGATATTCCCAGCCTTTTCTTTGCACCCAGTGATCTCATTTAGACCCTGCCATAGTCTATTGGCATCCCTTTGGTTAGCCTGGGCTTCCAACTTGGCTCGATATTGCCTCTTGGCGTCCTTAATGGCTTCCTGGAGTTCACGTCTGGATTCCATGCAGCGACTGGTATCCCTGGACCTAAAAGCTCTAGCCTTTAAAAGGGACTTGACCTCATAATTCATCCAAGGTTTCCGGTTAGGGAATACCCAGATCGTCTTGCGAGACACACAGTCCTCCGTGCATTTCCAAATAAAGTCCGTGACAGCTGAGGCATACTCATTGAGGTTAGCTGCTGAATCCTTGAATACTAACCAGTCCACCAATTCAAAGCAGTCATGGAGGACCTCATCCGTTTCCTCCGTCCAAAGCGACACTACTTTTGACACCATGACCTCCCGCTTCAGTTTCTGTTTGTAAGCATTTTAAGTAATGTTTGGATATTAAACACACAACGCATATTTTCCTCGTATGAACATATAAAATCATTGCAACACACCAATATCGCTGAATCAGTAGGAGCCCTGGGCTTGTTTCCCTGCAACAAGATGGTCTCATCGAGGGGTGATGGGAGACAGCGACACTCGAAGGGGGTTCCTTATGTCCAATCTATTCTGCAATTTAGTTTTCGTTGCATTCATTGCAGAAAACCTCACTTCACAGAGATATGTTAGAAATGGAAGCAACGTTTTCAGTGCTTTCATGGCTAACTCAGGATATTTAGCCTTGACTTTGATCCAGAATGCCGGCAGAGATGTTATGTCAAACATACTTTTCAGCCCACCCTCACTTGCAAGCTCGAGGAGTTCACCTTCTTCCCGTGCTGACATGGATGGCGCGTGCTTAATGACCTCGCGTGCGTTCAAGTTCAACAGTGGGCGTGACAGGGAATGAGGAAAGGTGCAGCTGACTCATATCGTTTCATATCGCCAAATCATATCGTTTCCTTGCGGCCCAGTAGCACATGCTTTGCGGCCCAGTGGTTGGGGACCACTGGGTTAAGAGACAGAAACGAGCTGGCCATGTTTGGGTTGAAGAATGTAACTGGTAAATGCCACAGGAATGATACTGGGCTTCTAGTGTTTACTACCCAAAGCAATAATTTGAAAAATATAATCGAGTAATATACGCAGGTTAGCTGTTGATACAAAGCTGGGTGGCACTATTGACTCTGAAAAGGTTGAAAGAAACTTCAGGGGATAAATGTTACGTGAACGTGCATGAACACATTAGATGCAATATAGTTTTTTTTTTAAATGAGATCACCCATTTTGGAAGAAGTGAAAGTAGATTACTTTTGTTTAAACTGGTAGAAGACAGAGAGGTGTGCTCAAAGGAAGCTGGGTGTCCTTTTGTATAAACCAATGAAAAGTTAAGTTGCAAGAAAACCAAGCACCAGGAAAGCAAACATTATATTGGCCATTATTCAAGGAGGAACTGAGAACAAGAGCAGAAACATCCTGTTACAATTACATTAGGTTGTGGCTGGAATGTCATGTACACCGATAGACTCACCAATTGAGGCAGGATATAAAGTGATTCACCATATTCCATAAGATGATAAGATATAGGAGCATAATTAGGCTAGTTGGCCCATCAAGTTTGTTCTGCCACATCATCATGGCTGATTCATTTTCCCTCTCAGACCCAATCTCCTGCCTTCTCCCCATATTCCTTCATGCCCTGACCAGTCAAGAATTTATCAACCTCATTCCTGGAATGGTTGGCTGTTTTATGAGGAAAGACTAAGCAGAATGAACACTTGAGTTGAGAACAGTAAATCTCACTCAACATCTAAAATGTTTACCAAGACTTCACAAGGTAAATGTGGAGGTAATATTTCTCCCTGGCTAAGCTGGTTAGAACCAAGGGTCACAGACTCAAGATAAAGAATTGGAAATTCAGGAATGAAATGAGAAGAATTTCTTTTACCTAGATGATAGCAATAATTATTTTTTTTTTTAGTTAAAAAGTGTTCTCTACCCAAAGGTGGTACAGAAGCTTAGTTACTCAGGAGAGTACAGAAATTGATAGATTGTTAAATATTGTAGGAATGAAGGAATATGATGCCAAGTTTTAAAAAAATCAGCCAAACTGCAACTGCTGCTTCTGTTTTTATATATTGTTACAAGTATAAAATTCATATTTCTTCTTCCTGATTATATACACAGTAGAAGAGATTCTAATGAGATTTTGATGAGCTTTTCAGACTATCTTAGTCACAGCTATTTTAAGACAGTCAGGTAGTTATAGCATCCTCTTTTGAGACAATAACAATTGAAAAGGAGAAAGAAGGGACATATTTTCAAAACAAGTCGATACAAACTTATCTAATTTATGCAATTCTCCAATACTTAAGGTACTCAAACATGGTTTTCATTAATTTCACCCACACACTATAGATTTCATTTTCCCCCTTAATAGAAGGAAGGGTTTTTGCTTAAGTGTGTTACAGGTATACAAGATTAGCCATTAAATTGCAATTTTCATCACTTCCCTCAGGGAAAGTATCGAGCCTGTTCTGTATCTTTTCGCTCCTCTTTTTGGCTCTGCCTACAGAGAAACATAATTGCCAACGGCCATAAACTTCAATCATTCCTCTGTGCAAACTGCATTCATTACACTGCCATACTGTTCCTTCAAGGTGCTCTATAAATTACGCTGTTTACTGAGAAAACAAAGTTTAAAGTACATTTATTATCAAAATGTGTAAAAGTTACACAACCTTGAGATTCGTCTTCTTACAGGCAGCCACAAAAGAAGAAACTGAAAGAACCCATTAAGAAAAAGACTAACAAACACCCAATGCACAGAGAGAGGAAAAAAACCACAAATCGCGCAAACAATAAAAGCAAGTAACAGCTTTCAGACTAAGGTGAGTCCATAGACACGAAGCCCAGAGCAGCTAGAGTAGGCCCATACCCTCAGCCTCAGTTCATCACACAGTGGAACAAATCATCTTTTAGGAACTTTCCACTTTTAGAGAACCTATAACTTTTAGGATAGAAACAGAAATTGACCAATCATTTTGCTTATTTGTATAACTTAGTCCAACAGCTTTTTATTCTTTTATCTTTTTGAATTTCATCTCCAATGTACACTTTCTTCCTATGTACCTTTAGCACTCTCAGCTCATACAATCAGCACCATGTACACTTTCATCATTTATTCTTCTCTCATCTCCACGGTATCACAGACATTGCCGTTTCATTTCCTCCTCCGTACTCCAACCATTGCAGTCTTATCACGTTACATTTCATTCTGTGCAACATAAAGCTCATGTCATTTCTAACTTTCCTACTTATGACGAAAGGTAATTGACTGAAATATTAACTTCCTTCTTCTCTTTCCTGTACCATACGCAGATATTACTTACCCTGTTGAACATTTACAGGTTTAATCCAGATTTTCCAGCAACTACAGTATATTATTTTGGCATTCTGCTTAGCTCTTTATATGGATAAAACAGATTTAATCAAAGCCACTATTCCCTCAAAATGCACTGAATTCCCAGAAACATTACAACTTCAATACTACCTCCTAGTAAACAGAATGCTTGTGGTCTTGAAATAGAAAGTCATTCATGTGTGAAAACTGATTTTTGTTTGGTGTACCAAAAGGGAAGGATAGACATGACACTGAATTTATTGTACATTACAAATACATCAGTTTTATTCTAGACTTGGAGTTTAAAATTATATTTCAGCAGTAACGCCATTAATGTCAATTCAAAAGCAATTAAATATATAACATACGTACATATTATAAAATATGTAGCATACATATTGTAAAAATAAGGTCCAGTTTTATCTGCAATTTTATCATATTCCTTCATTCCTACAAAACCTAATTGCAAGTACAGTGGATTCCAGTTAATTGGGACACATTGGACCAGCACGTTTTGGCCCAATGAAGCAGCTGCCCCAATCAGCCAAAGTTTCATGGAAATGGTTAAAAAGATATAAAAACAAATTATGTATTAAATGAAATTCAGAACAAATTAGAACACCACCATTACTTCTACAGTGCTATAACACTGTGTGTTAGTTCCCAATAGTTATCGAGAGAGGAATTCATCCAGTGTATGCTGCCATGTTCTTTTGATTGGTTGTAAATGAGTAAAATCTGTGCAGGTACCTCGTACAGATAATGAACTGTCTATATACAATGCTTCTGATGATTGCATCCTTCAACTCTTCATTTTCATTGTACCATTCAAGATGATTGTCATTACCTTCAAATTCTTCATAACTCCTAACTAGTTGAAGTAGTGAAATTGCTTCATTTTCACTCCTAGCCATTTCTGGCATTTCCAAGCATGAATACTTGAAACTGCAGTGAGCAAAACAGTTCTGAATTGTCAAACTGCTTACTTCTTGCCAATTATCAGTGACAAAAATCACTGCTTTTTGAACACAAGCACGTGCAACTGACAAATGCTATTTAAACACTGTTCACTCTAAGGACGGCGTGGTGTCTCATGGCCACACAAATTGCACATGACTCATGCAATTTATAAACTGTTTGGCAACAGTCTTCTGTCCTAATTAAGTGGCATTGTATCCCAAATAAACGAAGGGAATTCTAGCTATTTTCTAGATTAGCTGCCCTGATTAACTGATGGCCCAATGAACTGGGAATTCGCTGTATTAGTTACTGGAATTTTACTTAGCACTTTGCTTATAAGCAACTGGTAGTTTTTTTTTATTGCCCCTTCCTCTTCCGAATGAATTGTCAGTTCAGATGGAAAGTCTGTTATACTGGGTGGGATTTTGCTGGAAAATGACAGCCATTCCACGCTAAAGTGTTGCATTTACTCCATAAGTACCAGGAGATATGGAATTTATGTCCAAACATGGATAGCCTAAAGTGGTTAGTAAGTTCCTCTTGACATTTCATTACTAAGGAATGCAGCGGCGGAGCACAAATTCTCCAGGAACTATATTGGAAGAGTTTGATTTACTTTTTTTAAAAATAGTCGAGTTGGCTTTAATGTTTTTCAGCACTTAAAAGTGTTGAGTGATTTAAATCGATACATTTAAATAATTAATGTTGATATAGGCAACAATTGATTATATTTAATAATTGTGACAATTATAGTCAATGCCTGTAACAGCTTTGAGAGTAAGCAAAACCCACAGAACCTAGCTTAGTTGCTGTCACAAATTTTGCAGCAATATTTGTTTTGATCACTGGCCCTCTCGATCCCACATTTCACCTTCAACTGCCAACTATAGCACTGCCCAAAGTCCTGCCACTAAAATGGCCTCACTACCTTTCAATTAGAATAGTAATAATCAGTAAGTAAATAGTGGTGGCTCCAGAGAGTCCATAAATGTCAGTAGCAAGCACAGCCTGCATAGTTCTATGCCAGTAACTTTCCTTCATTCACTTTACAGATGCTGCTTGTCTTCCTGTGCACTTTTAAGCATAAAAATTATTTAAATTGACTTATAGCTGATAATACATCACTGCAACAATTGAATTTCTTGAGGAATATCCAGTAGATAACAGGAGAAAAAGAAAATCACTGATTTTTAAGAAGATAAGTGTTGAACTTCAAAAATGCTGAATCATACCTTTAATAGGCCGTGTCTTGAAAAGCAGCAGAGACTACGGCTAACCCTGAAAACAAAGAAATGGAATTAAAACTATATCTACTGAATGTAGAAACATCATGGCTCAGAGTACATAAAACTTTCTAAACTCAATTCAGATCAAAATTTACTTTGCCATTATTTGCCCATTCTATTTCTCATCTCCAAATTGGCTTTAGGATCATAGAAAAAAACGATGTCAATTTGGCTATCTACATAGTTCTTGATCCCTTCACTATTTTAGATGCAGACACAGTGCAACATTCTGTATTAGATGAACGGAAATTAACTCTAACTATCATAATGACTGAAATGTTCATCTTTATGCTTTGTCAGAAACTCCATCCCTTAGCCACTGGCAAGTATCTTGTAGCGAATCACACTATTTGCAATAATGGTGTCATATTTGAACCAAAGTTGAGTTTACTACCTATACTACTACCAGACTAAAATTGGCAATATCCATCTTCATCAGTCTCCACCCTGCCTCCACTGATTTGCTGCAGCAATTGTGACTCTTAGCTGCATTTTCTCTAGGCTTTGCGGTATTACTGCAGCAATACTTTGTTCTGCTCTTGCTAAACTTGATATCAAATAAAACTCTTCTACCCTTGCCCCTACATCATTCATCATCCTTCTGTTTGTTGATCTATATGGTTCTATGTTAAGCAATTCTACTGATTCAAAATCTTCATTCATGTTTTCAAAGTTCTCCACTGTCTTAACTCCCAACATCTCTGTAATCTTCTTCAATCGCATACCTCCAATATATCTGCTTTCCTCCAACTCTGATCTGTTGTATATCTCTAAATGGAGCACTGTACTCCACTATTGTAAATCATACTTTTAGTTGTCAAAGTCCTTTGTTCTTGGATCCTCTTCTGCAACATACCTGGCTCACTTCTTTTCCTTAAAATTCTACCCACACTTTTGGTCAACTCCCTCAATGTTGCTCCACGTCATTTCTTTTGATAAAGCTTGCGTCAATCAGTTCAGGGGCCTTCTTACTAATGCTATAAATGTTACAGAATGCAAGTTGCACCACTAGAGTTCTAATAAAAGCCACTGACAGACATCATTTCCACTTTTTACTTCAGATTTCCAGCAAAAGGCTCCAGTTTTTGTTTAGAACATTACTGGAGAAGCCACGCCTTTGCTTGCCCCTCTTTTTGTAAACCTCAATCTCACACCCTTTCCCATGAAGTTGCAAATTATATTAGTCTGCAGATAAATGTATAATGCCCTTAATGATTCAAATTCTGAAGGAGTATTTTCCAAAAAGTACCTTATTAAAATGTATGCTTAAAGCAGCAGTATCCTGGGTACCGTGCACTATTCTGTTACACAGATATTAGTATAAAAAGCAAATATCCCCAAGCACTGTATTTTCAATTAATTCTGTTAAAACTCTTTGGTCTTCATTCAGATACATTTTAGCTGTAATAGATATGGCAGATTTTTGCTGGTGTTCACAATTCCATTTCAAGATTGTATTCTTGCACTTACTAAAAAAATCACAAATCACAATGAATTAAGAGTCTATGGATTTTAATTAAAAGCCAATATTACACTACCTTCACTGTGAGAAATACACTCTGTGGGTGACAGTTAAGCTATTTGTTGCTAAAAGTGTATATCCACTTCATATGTCTTCGCACCTTTAATTGGGTAAATGGGGGAGGGAAGGGAGGGAGGAAGCTCAAAAAGAACATAAAACACCACAATGCCATGGACTGAGTAGCTGGTTTCTATGCTGTACATTTTCTATGAATCTGTACATTGGGAGCTTGAAACAATAGTCTTCTGCAGTTGTCTTTTTCTTGAAGTGGGCAGGAAGTGTTTTATTTACTACAGTTCACACAACAGGGCGGTTCTTTGACATAGTACAGTACTTCTAATGCATGAGTGTGCAAATTTTAGCTCAGAACAGACTCAACTTCCTTATTGAAACAGCAATTTTTGCTATTTAGCTTGCCGAATACAAACCAATTGCATAAGTTAAAGCTTTCAAATTGTATAACAAATTACATTTTAAAAGTCATGATTTTATTGAAAATTCTTTACAATCAGTGCATTAAGGTTTTCTCTGTTAAAGACATCCCCTGAGAGAACTGATTGCCAAAGGAATTCTCATTCTTTCCTACAAAATCAATATTTATTTAGGTTTTAACAATAGGAAAGACGCAATTTTCTGATTTACTAGGTTTTAATAAATCATAAAGCCATTCATATTTCCAGGTGTTCAATTATTGCGGGAAACAAAACCCTGACTGCCTGTTCAAATTGCTACAATGCCCACTGCAATAAATTCAAGGAAGTTCGGTCTTCAGACATTTTTTGTAGACTCCCTTATTCTTAATCTGCACATTACACTCGCTTGCAATCCCCAGGGTGTAAAACTCCAACTGCGCTCTCCCCGCAGTACGATCCACAATGGTATACAATAAGGAAATATTTTGACAAATGTGAAACTAGCCTGGGGTTTATATTGCATGTCATTTATCTCCAATGTTTAGGAAGTATGCTTTTGCTATTGAAATGACTAATTGCCGTCCGCGTTGATTCCGGGTTTGCTATGACATTACAGCGAAGCTCAGACAAGTGAACGGACACTACTCAAAAGGAAAATGAGGCCTGCCACTGACCTCCAGTCAGCATTTTTTTAATCATTGCCCAGCATTATGTAGAGGGCTATTGATTTTACCAAGAGTATATAACACTAAGATGGCCATTCAAAATCAAATATTTGAGTTCTAATCAAGGAGCTTCCAGCTGATCTTATCTAACTCAACCTTATTCTCTTCTTCTTACATTTATCTATGTTATCCTTTAATGCACCTGCACTATTTGCCAAGTTCTGACAGACATCAGTAATTGTTAAAGCAATCGAAAAGGCTACCAGAATTCGGTTAAGCAAATTCCTACCGTACATTAGAAAAGGTTGCTGCCGTCTTCCTGCCGTGCGTGCCCCAACAGTTACTGTACCAGAATGTATGCGCCGGAACGCCGCTGTTTTGATACAAACGCCTCCTAGCGCGGATCTACTTAAACGTCATCTCGCATCTGCGTCAAAATCCTCCCAGCACTGGAGCCCCTCGTCCCCCGAAAAATCCTTTCTGTGCGCAGCGAGAATACTATTGGTATCATACACTATTTTGACCAACCTGTTCTGAAAACGTTTTATATGTAGAATGGATATTGGATGATTTTGGTCTGGCTCCTTTTTTAAAAAAAATCTGGAATTCCACTCTTCGCATTTCTAGTGGCTGTGTGTGTGTGTATATATATATGTACAGGTATAGTATTTGTAAACTTAATATGCTAAAGTTCCAAAGTCCTTACCTGCTTTGGGGCGACAAGACGCTCCAATAGGTTATATAGTCATTACCATCATCACCAAGCTGATGACTGCCAGTTAAAGAAATCTGGCTAATTTCTCTTTGGTATTAATTAAATCAAAAGTTTCATGATCTCTAATAACCTAGTAGTGTTTTCTTGTTTTTAAATGGATATCACACTTTACAAATTGCAGCATTTGTAAGAATTTAGAGCATTTATTGCCTGTTGCAGTTTACTCCAAGAACATCTGTAACATGATGTCCCAGAACAACCAGAGTCCAGGTTCCGCAAACATAAACTCGCCTTTCATTCACAATGAATGAGTAGAAATTGAATTTGTTAAATATTTGCTCTTTGCCACAAGCTCTATTTCCCACACATTATCTTCACCACTCATCTTGGTAATCCCCAAGCATAAATTCCCACAGACACAAAATCTTTATTCCTTTATTATTGCTAGTCAAAATCCTGGAATTCCTAACAAAATTTTATAACAAGAAAGCATTCATCAGGAAAATTGCAGCAATGTAAGGATCACCAACATTTTCTCAAAGACAACAAAGGGCAGGTAGCTAATACTCTAATCCCCCAAGTGATCTTTCTGAAAATGACAGATGAATTTACCTGAGTCATTGGTTGCACAACTACTATAAGTAACAATGCAACAGTTGGTGCTACTCTTTCACAACCCTAGACTGAATTTGATTTTGACCTCCTATATTGTCTGTGAACCATTTGCACATTTTCCTCATGACCATCTGGGTTTCTATTTGATGATCTAATTTCCTCTCATATCCCAAAGATGAGGTTGAAAATTAATTGCAACTAGAATTTACCCTTTAGTGTAAGGAGGTGTTAAAAAGAATCACTAAAAGATGATGAATATGTGAGACAGAATGGATTGCAGGAAGAAGGCAAAAGGGACTGCTCTGGGATTGTTCTGCTGGGAGCCAGCATGGCAATAGTGGACTGACTGGACTCTTCTGAGCTACAAGCATATGTGAAAATACTTGCACCTGGAAGAGCAGCTTTGAAGTGAACTTTGATACTATTCAATAAGATCATTGCTAACCTGATGTTGGCACTTGCTCCATGTCTGATCCAGATCATCTTCAACCTTGCAAAAAGAAATCTTTGCCTTGGTCTTAAAATTCAAACTCCACATTCATCTAGGGTAGAGAATTCCAAAGATTCACAGCCAACCTCATCTCACTCTTAGATGGGTGACCACTTATTCTGAAATTGTGCCTCTTGATAGGGTAAAACTCACAACATTTACCTTATCAATTCCTTAACAGAATCTTATATTTCATTAAGAGCACTTTCTATTCTTCTAAACTAGAGTAACTATAGGTCAAATTAACTTAAAGTTTTCACAGAAGACAACTCCTTCATCCCAGAAAGAACCTTGTGAACCTTTTGTGAGCACCTTCTACACTAGTATACCCATCTACACTGTAGGCTGTACTCCTAATGCAATCTTACCAATTCTTTATCCATTTTGGAGAAACACTTGCCTGCTTTAATACTCTATCTCACTGAAATAAAGACCAACTTTCCATTTGCATTCCCAATTACTTGTACTTGCACAACAACTTTCTGTGCATCATGTATGGGCACACCCAGACACCTTCATGCATAAAGATTCTATAATCTCTCTCCGAGTATACAATTATCTGCTTTTGTATTCTTCCTTTGAGGTGGTTAATATCAAGGTCGTTAATATGCCAATTATTTACCCAATTGCTTAACCTACTTAGTAATTTTTGCTTAGTTTATAAAACTTCTATGATTTTTTTTCCATTGATAGTGCCTTTGTTCAGGTCTAAAATCTATTAATATAAGCAAAACAAGTTAAAAAATTTTTAAAGATTTATATGTGACCTAAAGTTGGAGGCTGACCTTAGAGTAAATCAGACACCATTACAGTCTCATTCAACCTCCAACAATTACCAGGATGAGAGGTGAAGATTTTGTGTAGAAAATGGAGCTTGTGGCAAAGGCGAATACAGTACAATGCTAATATTTAATGAATTTCTGCTCATCCATTCTGAATGAAAGCGAAGTAGTGCAACAATTTTGAAACAACTGAGAAGGAGATGGAATTGAGTGTTGCTTTTGAAAGATGTGTTCAAAGAACAATGTGTAAATAAGAAACAGGAAGGCTACTACAGGAGTTAACAGTGCAAGGAATTTAGATAGATAATCATGAAATTGTCTGGACAGTAGCCAAGAGCTTTTTGAAGACACTGTAGTTGAAACCTACAGATTGAGAAAGACTTCCAGGTCCAGGAAGTGAAAGTTACTTCTCAATAAAGTTTAAAATAAAATAATTTTTTAGGGGAGAAATTTAATAACAGCTCTGTTCTACGTCAAGATTTGAACTCCCAACTCTAGCTAAAACTTATCTTAGAGATTTGACCACAAAGTAATTTACTTATTTTTAATTTTTTTTTGCAGAATGCATATTATTGTGCTGATCAGTTTGGTTTTTTTTCATAATAAAATTATCACATTATTGTGTCACATTGTATGCCACTGTTGGTATTTTGGCAAATATTTATTATGTTGCTCCTGCAAAGAGTTCTTGAAATTTGACTAAAATTCACACTTTCGTAAATTTAAGACTCATCGCAATAACAAATTCCTTTCCCTATGTTAATTTTTTTTGACTTCGTATTCTCTTTCCAAAAATCTCTTGCTAAACTATGTGAAATAAACAAGCATCACATTTGGTTAATTTGTAACAATACAAACAAGATCTCACTGTTCCGTGACCTAAGGAGATCGAACTGTACAAAGTCACAAAACAGATCAAAATGGACTGTTGAATACATGCTTAGCTAAGAGACTGTGTACTTTACAAGCACAAGTACACTTACATTGCCACAGAGCTATGGGTTAAGCCGCAACCGGGGTCCATAATGCTCGGCAGCTGAATGGACTGTGTCGGCACTTTGGCAGCAAACTGGATTGTAATCATATACAAAAACCAAGTATAAAATACAATTTATCTGCAAAATTACAATAATGCCTTTCCAAATGGACACAGTAAGCAAAATTATGTTTTCTGATCTCCTCCTGCATGGGAGGCTGGTAAAGAAGGTTCAGTCGCTTGGCATTCAGGGTGAAGTAGTAAATTGGATTTGACATTAGCTTTGCAGAAGAAGCTAGAGAGTAGTAGTAAATAGTTGCCTCTCTAATTGGATATTTGTGATTAGTGATGTGCCGCAGGGAGTGGTTTTGGGTCCATTGTTGTTTGTTACCGATATCAACAATCAGGATGATATTGTGGTATTTGAGGATCTGAGTTATAGGGAAAGATTGAATAGTTAAGACTTTGTTCCTTGGAGCGTAGAAGAATCATGAGTGGTATAGATAGGGTTAATGCCAACAGGCTTTTGCCACAGACGTTGGGTGAGACTCGAACTAGAGGTCACAGCTTAAGGGGAAAAACCTGAAACGTTTAAGGGGAACATGAGGGGAAAGTTCTTCACTCAGAGGGAAGCGGGAGTGTGGAACGAGCTGCCAGCAGAAGTGGTGGAATGCATGTTTGATTTCAACTTTTAAAAGGTTGGATAAGTATAGGGACAGAAGGGGAATTGAGGGTTATGGTCCAGGTGGTGGGGGGGCTCAATGGGACAAGGCAGATAACAGTTTGGTATGGACTGGAATGGGCAATGGGCCTGGGGTTTTTTGTGCTGTAGTGCTGCATGACTCTAATCATTTCTATTCTTCTGTTTCTCTGGCATATTATTTTTATTATTTTAAAAACACCTGTGGTTACAGAAGTCGATGAACACACAAAAATGAAATCCTCCCTCCTTTCCTAATGGATCAAAGCAGAATTCTGAACCAAAATTCACTATTTTGCTCTCTCTTTTGCACTATTTATATATTTTATATACTTATTGTAATACATAGTATTTTTTTTTTAGGTATTGCACTGTATTGCTGCTGTAAAACAAGTTTGCTAGTGCTGCACGAGGGGGTTAAACTTGAGTTGCAGGGGGATGGGAATCAGAGTGCAAGAACAGATAGCGGAGTGGTTATGGACAAAGATGTTGTTAACCCGACATACAAAGTCAGGAATCAAAAGGTTGAGTATGGTGGGACTGATGTTCTAAGCTGCATATACTTCAATGCAAGGAGTACTGTAGGTCAGTGGTTCCCAACCACTGGGCCGCAAAGCATGTGCTACCAGGTCCCGAGGAAATGATATGAATCAACTGCACCTTTCCTCATTCCCTGTCACGCCCACTGTTGAACTTAAATGCACGCGAGGTCATTACCCACGCGAGGGCATCAGTAGGTCATTAACCTACAACTACTCGATGAGTAAAAAACAAACGTCGCTTGAGAGTTTCTTTGGAAGAAATGGTAGGGGACATGAAAGGCCCAACGATAATGATAACGCAGAGACAGCTGAGGCCGAGACTGCAAAAAAAAAAAAGAAAACTTCTTTCAACATAAAATACGACAAGTCATACATAAAATATAGCTTTATTGAGACCGGTGACTCACATGCTCCAAGCCCCCTGTGTGTGATATGTGGAGACAAGCTGTCTAATGAGGCAATGAAGCCCTCAAAACTGCTTCGGAACCTTGAGCCCAAGCACCCTGCACTTAAAGACAAACCCGCTGAGTTTTTTTGAGTGGAAAAAACGTGAGCAAGCAGGACAGAAGCAAGTGCTGAGAGCCACCACCTCCACAAATGCTGCTGCTCTGAGAGCATCGTACTTAGTGGCTAGCCGTATTGCTAAGGCTAAGAAGCCTTCCACTGTCGGTGAAGAATTGATTCTGCCTGCTCCAAGGACGTGCCGTGAACTGTTGGGAGAAGCTGCAGCTAACAAGATGGCACAGGTTTCTCTTTCAGCCACCACAGTTTCAAGGAGAATCAATGACATAGCGGAGGACATCAAAGCACAGCTGTTGGAACGGTTTAACGAGTCTGGTTTCATTCCCCGAGTCAAAGAGGTTGCTCCTGAATGCCAGTCTACACACTGTGTCACACACAGGGAAATGCTGGCTAGCAGAAAAATGTCACCTGATCTTAACAGCATATTGAGTGACGTTGTTGAAGTTATCAATTACATCAAAGCAAAAGCCTTTAACTCACGTCTGTTTGAGCAGCTTTGTGAGGAAATGGATGCACAGCACAAACGTCTTCTCTTACACACTTAAGTCAGGCTATCAAGGGGGAGAGCCCTGGCCAGGGTTTCTGAGTTAAGAAAACACCTACAGAGATTTCTTTCAAGAAAGAAGTCACCACTGGCAGCACACTTCAGTGACGAGGAGTGGATAGCAAAACTCGCTTATCTGTGTGACATCTTCAACCTGCACAATTAACTCGATTTGTCACTTCAGGGGAGAATGACAACTGTCTTCAAGTTGGCAGATATAGTGTCTGCTTTCACAGCCAAACTGAAACTGTGGGGACGGCGAGTGGACAGGGGCAGATTTGACACGTTCCCAACATTAGCTAGGAATTTGGGAGAGACTGAGGCTCACAGCTGGTGCGCAAACACCTATCTTTGCTGTCGACAGAATTTGAGCATTACTTTCCAACCGCAAATGACCCAAGATGTGCAAAGGAATGGGTCCGTGACCCATTTGTGAATGTCCCCGGTGAATCATCCATGTCAACGCGGGAAGAAGATCAATTCCTCGAGCTTGCAAATGACGGTGGCTGAAAAATATGTTTGACATACCATCTCTGCCAGCATTCTGGATCAAAGTCAAGGCTGAATATCCTGAGATAGCCACAAAAGCACTGAAAACGTTGCTTCTATTTCCAACATCATACTTCTGCGAAGAAGGGTTTTCTGCAATGAATGCAACAAAAACTAAATTGTGGAATAGACTGGACATAAGGAACCCCTTATGACTTATAATTCACTAATCACTATATTCATGAGAGGAAAATATGCACTGTGTGTTTAATATTAAACTCATTAGATAAACCCTTTTAGAAACAAAATTGAGTGTATTAGCCACTGGTAAGTGACTTATAGTTGATTTATCCCTATTCCTGTCATGATTAACACCACCACCCCCCCCCCACCCCCCGTCAGCTGGTCCACAAGGATATTGTCAATATTAAACCGGTCCGCGGTGCAAAAAAGATTTTGAACCCCTGCTGTAGGTAAGACTGATGAGGTTAGGACATGGGTCACCACGTGGAATTATGGCATTGTAGTCATTAGTGAGAGTTGGTTGCAGGAGGGACAAGAGTGGCAGCTCAGTGTTAAAGGTTCCATTGATAGACATGACAGAGCGAGGGGGATTATAGGGGAAGTAGTGGCATTACTAGGACAGGGAAAATTTCAAGGGAGTTCTCAGTCAGGATAGACTAGAGTTCATCTGGGGAAAATTTATGGGTAGAACTAAAGAATAAAAAAGGTATGATCATGTTAATGGTATATGTTATAGACACACAACAGCCTGCAGGATTCAGAGGAGCATATCTGTCGAGTGGTTGCAGACTACTGGGAGAAACATAAGGTTTGATAGTGGGTAAATTTAACTTTCCACATATTGACTGGGACTCCCATACTATAAAAGTGCTAGATGGGAAAGAGTTTGTCAAATGTGTTCAGGAAAGTTTCCTTAGTCAGTGCATGGAGGCCCCAACTAGATCTCCTATTAGGGAATGAAACAGGGCAAATGACAGAAGTTTATGTAGGGAGACACTTTTTATCTAGAGATCGTAATGCTATCAGTTTCAAGATAGTTATTGAAAAGGATAGGACAGGTACTCAGGTTGAGATTCTGAATTGGAGAAAGGCCAATTTGATGCCATCGGAAAAGACCTGGCAAAGGTATATTTGGTAAGTGGGATGCCTTACAAAATTAAATTTTGAGAGCACAGAGTTTGCACATTCCTGTTAGAATAAAAGGCAAGGATAACATGTTTATGAAACCTTGGTTTTCAAGAGATATTGAGGCCCTGGTTAAAAAGGAGTTGCACAGCAGGTATATGCAGGCAGGAAAAAATGAGATACTTGAGTAGTATAAGGAATGCAAGGGAACACTTAAGAATGAAATCAGGAGGGCTGAAAGAAGACATGAGGTTGATCTAGCAGACAAGGTGAAGGAGAATCCTAAGGGCTTCTACAGATATATTAAGAGCAAGAGGATAGCAAAGGACAAAACTGGTCCTCCAGAAGGTCAGAGTGGTAATCTATGCGTGGAGTCAAAAGAGATGGGGGAAGAGTTTAAATGGATTTTTTGCATCTGTATTTAATCTGGAGATGGACATAAAGTCTGTTGAAGTGAGACAATGCAGCAGTGAGGTCATGCACCTCATACAGATTACAGAAGAGGAGGTGCTTGCTGTTTTGAGTCAAATTAGGGTAGATAAATCTCTAGTGCCTGTCAGTGTTTCCGCAAACCCTGAGAGGCTAGTCCAGAAATTGCAAGGGCCCTAGCATGGATACTTAAAACATCCTTAGCCATGGTGAGGTGCTAGAGGATAGGCAGATAGCTAATGTTGTTCCATTGTTTAAAAAAGGCTCTAAGAATAAGCCAGGAAATTATAGACCAGTGAGCCTGACATCAGGTAGGAAATTTATTGTAAGGTATTCTAAGGGACTAGATGTATAAGTATTTGGATAGACAGTGGCTGATAGGGATCGTCAACATGGCTTTATGTGTGGTAGGTTGTGCCTGGCCAATCTTATAGTTTTGAGGAAGTTACCAGGAAAGTTGTCGAAGGCAAGACAGTGGATGTTATCTACATGGACTTTAGCAAGGCTTTTGACAAGGTCCCACATTGGATTGGTGGAAGAAGCCAGAGAATGGTTGTAGGTGGTTGCCTGTGACTAGCAGTGCGCTGCAGAGACTGGTGCTGGGTTTGTTGTTGCTGGTTATCTATATCAACAATCTGGATGATAACATGGTAAACTGGATCAGCAAATTTACAAATGACACCAAGTTTTGGGGGGTGTGGTGGACTGCAAGGAAGAATATCAAGGCTTACAACAGGATCTGGACCAACTGGTGAAATAAAATGGCAGATGGAATTTATTACAATTCATTGTGAGGTGTTGCACTTTGGGAGGACTAACCAGGGTAGGTCTTACACAGTGAGCGGCAGAGCATTGTGGTGTGTGGTAGAAGAAAGGGATCTGGAAATACAAAGCTATAATTCCTTGAAAGTGGCATCACAGGTAGATAGGGTGGTAAAGAAAGCTTTTGGGACATTGGCCTTCATAAATCAATGTACTGAGTACAGGATTTGGGGTACTATGTTGAAATTGTATGAGACATTTGTGAGAAATAATTTGGAGTTTGTGTCCAGTTTTGGTCACCTACCGACAGGAAAGTTGTAAGTAAGTTTGAAAGAGTGCAGAGAACTTTTACAAGGATGTTTCCAGGTGTTGGGGACCTGATTTATAGGAAAAGGTTGAATGGGTTCGGACTTTATTCCTTAGAACGCAGAAGACTGAGGGGAGATTTGGTAGAGATATACCAAATTATGAGTAGTATAGTTAGGACAAATGCAAGCAGGCTTTTTCCACTGATACTGAATGAGACTGAACTCTAGGCTTATGTCAAGGCTTAAGGGTGAAAGGTGAAATGTTTAAAGGGGAACTTCTTCACTCAGAGTGTGAACAAGCTGCTAGCACAAGTGGTGGATGCAGGGTCAATTTCAATATTTAAGAGAAATTTGGAAAAGTACATGAATGTGAGGTGTATGGAGGGCTATGGTCTGGGTACAGGTCGATGGGACTAGGCAGTTTAATAGTTCTGCATGGATTAGGTGGGGTGAAGGTCCTGTTTCTGTGCTGTAGTGTTCTACAACTCTAAATTTCATGACATACAACAATGATGGTAAACCTGATACTAATTCTGAAGTTATGAAGCTACCACTTCATACTTGAAGGACTTGGAGAGAATAAGCAGTTTCAAGTTCCTGGGTGTCAATATTTCTGAGGACCTAACCTGATCGCAACATATTGATGCAACAATAAAGACAGCAAGACAGTGGCAGTATTTAATTGAGAGTTTGAGGAGATTTGGTTTGTCAACTAAAACACTTGAAAACTTCTACAAGTCTTTCTCCGTGGAGAGCATTCTGATTGGCATGGGGGATAGGGGCGGGTTCTCCTGCACAAGACTGAAGTAAGTTGCAGAAACTTGTAAAATTAGTCAGCTCCACCATAGGTATTAGCCATCTTCAAGGAGTGGTGCCTTAGGACAGCGGCGCACATCATTAAGGATCCCCACCACTCAGGACATGCCCTCTTCTCATCGTTAGTTAGGAAGGAGGTACAGAAGTCGGAAAGCACCCACTAAGCAATTCAGGAACAGCCTCTTCCCTCAGCCATCCGATTTCTAAATGGACATCGAACCCATGAACACTACCTCACTGCTTTTTATTTGTTTTTTTTAACTACTTTTAGTTAAACAATTTAATATATATATAGAAATTCAGTTTTTTCTTTATACTTATCATGCATTTCATTGAATTGCTGACGTAAAGTTAACGAACTTCGTGACATATACCGGTGATATTAAACCTGGTTCTGATTCTTCAGAATACCGGCTGCTTCTTGAAATTGTTGCAAAGACCTTGAGCTGTATGAATAATATTTTAAAACTTTATGCGCAAATACCAATAGTAAAGCAGCATAGAAGGCTAGAGTATTTCAACAGTGAGACACAATAATTTCCAGCAGTAAGTTCTCGTTCCTCTGTAAACCACAAGCCGTTGCCGTTGTTACCGCAAGTTTTCAATAGCTATGAAGCACTTTTAGCCACCAAGTTATTAAAACGCTATTTATTTTTCTTTGATACTTATACCAATGAATAATTAATATCTACAAAAAATATTCCATCAATTCCCAGAATAAGGAAGGCTTGAAATGAATACGTACATGATTAACCAACCTCATACTCACTCAACAGCAACAACTTCCGTTGCTACAGGAAAACGACAGACCTCGCGATAAATGTTGATAATTACCTGCAATTATATAGCCTGATGGGATTTGCTGTTCTCGTAAGGATGGCCCAGGTTTGACAATAGGGGACCGTTTCTCAAATAAGACTACAATTCCCTGCAAACAGAGAGCGCCTTGTCGATTGGGAGTGGGTTGACCTCAACATGGTTTCAGCTGATTGTACATGCTGATGAACTCAAAGCAGCTTCTCTGTAAGGTAAATTCAATTTAAATGGGTGTTATTGGTGTACGATTTGAAATTATTCGGCCACATCTCCCGAGTGGAACCTCTTCTGCATAGACATTTAGCTGGCTTTTGACATTTTAATCGACCCTTAACTTTATACCTAGGCCTATGTGGTGGATTAGTGATGACATGAGTATGCTTTAATTTATAAAATATCCTACTTTATAAATTACCACCAGGTAAAAGGAAGAAAATATACATTCTGCAATTGAAAATGGTTCAGATTAATGTTTAATTACAAACAATTTGCTGCTAAAAATTTCAGTTAATTTTCAAATTTAATATGACCAACTGGCCGTTATTTATGAGCACGAGCCACAGTTTTATCAAAAATTGATTTTTGGATTAAATTAATGTAGCAAGAAATGTTTAAACAGGAGCATTGACACTGTGTTAATTGCAAGTATGGAAGAAGAACTACAAAACTTAATTGATGTATTTGTTGAAGAAAGTGCAAAAATGGGTCTATCTATCAATTGTAAAAAGGCAGAATGTACGGTGATATCCAAAAAGAAGGAGAATCCTATCTGCAGGCAGAGAATAAACGGGGAAGACATAAAACAAGTACAGAACTTTTGCTACTTAGGAAGCTGGGTGACATCAGATAGCAGGTGTGACATGGACATCAAAAGAAGAATAGGGATGGCAAAAGACACCTTTATGAGAATGAAGAGTATACTGACCAATAGTAAACTAGGCATGACAACCCACCTCAGAGTACTGAAATGTTACGTTTATCCAGTTATGTTATATGGCTCAGAATGTTGGACAATATCTAGTAAAATAAGGAAACGAATTGAAGCAGCAGAGATTTGGTTTTTGAGGAGGATGCAAAGAATATCATGGACGAAATGTATATCTAATGAGGATGTCACGAACAGCAAACAAAAAGAGAAATAATGTATGAGATCATGAAAAGGCAACGTGATTTCATTGGACATGTGATTAGGAAAGAGGAGTCAGAATGCATGGTAATTATGGGAAAGACTGAAGGGAAGAAAGCAAGAAGAATACAAAGACAAATGACGATGGAGACAGCAGCCAGAGAACTGAAAATGAATACCAATGAATTGATCCACTTGACCGAAGCACGGCACCTGATGATGATGAATGACCCTGCTCCCCATTCAACAAAAAGGCACCATCCATCATTAAAGACCCCCCCCCCTCCATCCTTCTCATTCCTACTATCAGAGAGCAGGTACAGGAGCCTAAAGTTCCAGCTTTTTAGGAACACCCTCTTCTCCTCCACCATCAGTTTTCTGAATGGACAATGAATACATGAAGACTACCTCACTATTTTATATATATGTTACTATAACTTGTACTATATTCTGTGTATTGCATTGTATGAGTTTGAGTACAGAGAGGAAATTAAGAACCTAGTGGCATGGTGTGAAGACAATAACCTTCCCTCAACGTCAGCAAGACAAAGGAATTAGTTGTTGACTTCAGAAGGAGTAGCGGACCGCACGACCCCATTTACATCGGTGGTGCGCAAGTGGAACAGGTCAAAAGCTTTAAGTTCCTCGGAGTCAATATCATAAGTGACCTGACTTGGTCCAACCAAGCAGAGTCCACTGCCAAGAAGGCCCACCAGCGCCTTTACTTCCTGAGAAAGCTAAAGAAATTTGGCCTGTCCCCTAAAACCCTCACTAATTTTTATAGACGCACCATAGAAAGCATTCTTCTGGGGTGCATCACAACCTGGTATGGAAGTTGTCCTGTCCAAGACCAGAAGAAGCTGCAGAAGATCGTGAACACAGCCCAGCACATCACACAAACCAATCTTCTGTCCTCGGACTCACTTTACATAGCACGCTGTCGGAGCAGTGCTGCCAGAATAATCAAGGACACGACCCACCCAGCCAACACACTTTTCGTCCCTCTTCCCTCCAGGAGAAGGCTCAGGAGCTTGAAGATTTGTACAGCCAGATTTGGGAACAGCTTCTTTCCAATTGTGATAAGACTGCTGAACGGATCTGGGCCGTACCCTCCAAACATTCGGACCTGCCTCTCAGTTTTTTTGCACTACCTTACTTTCTATTTTCTATTTATGATTTATAATTTAAATTTTTAATATTTACTATTGATTTGTACTCCAAGGAGCGGGCAGCGCAGAATCAAATATCGCTGTGATGATTGTATGTTCTAGTATCAATTGTTTGGCGACAATAAAGTATGTACTTCTGCCATAAAACAACAATATCACAGCATATGTCAATAATAATAAACCTGATTCTTATTCTGAAATCTTCGCTGAATGTTAGCCTTACATCTTTGCCCTGTACCCCCATCCATTGATTCCTCTAACACAGGGGTGACCAGCCATTTTTATGCCATGGATCGCGACCATTAACTGAGGGGTCCATGACCCTAGGTTGGAAACCCCTGCTCTAACATTAAGAAATCCATTCATTCAACTCTGAAATCTATTTGCTCTATTATGAATGCATCCAAAGACTTATTCTCTTCTCTTCTCCTCATTTCAATCTGTTAAATGGTTTAATCCTTATTTTGAGTTTCTTCCTCTCCTCTCCCTAGTTCTAGATTCTTCAGGTAAGAGTAATATCGTCCAATACCTGCCCTTAGGGGAATTTTATTTTTTTCAATGCGTCTGCCTTTTTCTTCTAAACTTTCAAAGTATAAGAACCTCGACAATGCAGTCTGTATTGTTCCCTTCCCAGTTATGAATTAAGTGGCTTTTCACTGTTCTCCCTTTGTGTCAAGTGACCAAATTTGTACACAATAATTCAGGTGTGGTTATACCAAAGATGAGTATAATTCCGATGAAATATATTTTATATTATAGAAGTTAGGCCATTATCATAACTTTGCTCAGAAATTACACTGTGTATGTTACATCTCTTTTGAAAATATCAAATCATTTGTGTATGCCTCACATGATGTATATATAGGCATCCATTAGTCTCATGAGACCATGGATTTGTGCCTTGGAAGGTTTCCAGGGAGCAGGCCTGGGCAAGGTTGTATCGAAGACCAGCAGTTGCCCATGCTGCAAGTCTTCCCTCTCCACGCCACAGATGTTGTCCAAGGGAGGGGCATTACGACCCATACAGCTTGGCACCGGTGCCGTTGCAGAGCAATGTGTGGTTAAGTGCCTTGCTCAAGAACACACATGCTGCCTCAGCCAAGGCTCGACCTAGCGACCTTCAAATCACTAGACGAATGCCTTAACCACATGGCCACGCTCCAACATACATGATGTATAATATTGTAGATTTTAAATGTAGAATTTTATAAGATTGATGATTCCAGTCACTGAGAAACAAATGCTATTGGAAATAAGATATACCCATAACCATTGAAGGGTCTCGGCCTGAAACGTCGACTGCACCTCTTCCTAGAGATGCTGCCTGGCCTGCTGCGTTCACCAGCAACTTTGATGTGTGTTGCTTGAATTTCCAGCATCTGCAGAATTCCTGTTGTTTGTTACCATTGAGAGGAGTTAAGGATTGAATATAAACCCAAGGATTTACATTTTTCTAAAAAGTAATGGATGACAGTATGTAAGGGGGGAAAAAAGACAAGATTGGGAGAAGTAAACATTATTCCTTTATAATTTCTCCTTTCTCTACCTCTAAAGAGAAATAAAGAAATGTCCATGTATATTGATACTTATTTCATTGTAGTGGATGGCAAACAAGAAGTTGCTGTAAACCAAAGATCTATTAACTATGAAGCATTTGAAGTAATTAAAATTAGTGGGGAAAAGGTAATAGAGAAACTACAAAGCACTCAAACCTGACAGACTCTACAAATGAGTAAACCCAAGAATTTAAAGAGAAGAGCACAGAGGTGTATTTGATTTTGCTTGTCTGTACATTTTAGATTCTGGAGAAGTCATTGTGGATTAGAAGGGCATCAAAGTAACCATGCTGTTCAATGTAGATGGGAGAGACAAAAAGTGAATCATGGGGCAGTTGGATTGATACCATTAGGGAAATACTATAATTTACTTCATTTCAGATTTGATAATAGCACATATGAAAATAACATCGGCTCAGCTGTTGTAGTGCTATGAAAAATGTTGTAGACTATGAAACTGTAATATACCTTATGATTACCCTATGAAACCACCAGTATAAGCATAAAGGTAGGACCAAGTCAATCAACCTCTCAAACCTGCTCTACCATTCAGTTTGATGATGGCTGACCTTTCAACTTTGTGTTATTCTCCTGTGTTTATCACTTTTCCCTTAATACCTATTCCCCCCCCACCACCCACCCTGATCCAACAATAAACATCCAATTTCTGTGAGCTGACTGGAATGCATGGTTGAAACTCCAATCGGATCAGCTATTAACTTATTAAATAGTGGAATAGGTTTGGAAGTGCTGAGTGGCCATCTATTCCTAATTTATCATTTGCTTTTTGAAGTCCATGCTTTCACGATTTAAACACATCCAACACATCATCCTCCACAACTTCCGTCATTACCAAAGGGATCCTACCACTAAGCATATATCTACCTCCCCCCACCCCACTCTTTCCATACAAGTCGCCCCCTCTGCGAATCCCCTGTCTATTTGTCCCTCCCCACTAATTTCCCCCCGGCACTTATCCCCGCAAGTGGTCTTAGTGCTATACCTGCCCATTCACCTCCTCCTCACCTCCATTAAAGACCCAAACAGTCCTTCCAGGTGAGGCAACATTCACCTGTGAATCTGCTGGAGTCATCTATTGTACTTGCTCCCAAAGCAGCCTCCTACATTGGTGAGGCTCGTTGTAAATTGGGGGATTGCATCGTCGAGCATCTTCACTCCATCCACTACAAATGGAACTTCACTGCGGCCAAGCATGTTAATTCCAATTCCCATTCTGAAATGTCATTCCATGGCTTCCTCTTGTGCCAAATGAGTTCACCATCAGTGTGGAGGAGCAGCACCTTGTATTCTGTCTGGGTAGTCTCCAACCTGATGGTATTGAATATCAATTTCTCCTTCCAGTTTAAAAAGAATCTTCCCCTCCTTCCATTCCCCACTCAGACCTTTCACCTCTTTTTGCCTGCCTATTACTTCCTCCTGAGTCCCTCCTCCTTCCCTTTCTCCTTTTGATCACTCTCCTCTCCTATCAGATTCCTTCTTCTCTAGCCCTTGAGCTTCCCCACCACCTGGCTTCACCCGTCACCTTCCAGTTAGCTTCCTTCCCCCTCCCCCCATCTTTTTATTCTGGCATCTTCCCCCTTCTCAGTCCTGAAGCAGGGTCTCGGCCCAAAACGTTGACTGTTTATTCATTTCCATAGATACTGCCTGACCTGCTGAGTTCCTCCACGTCTGCGAGGTGATTTTTTTTCAAGGTTATAAATTGTAGGGTGGACAAGGACAGTGTGGTTTATTTGATTACTTTAACTTTATAGTAAAGCTAGTCTTTAACAAGAGATTCTGCAGATGCTGGAAATCTTGAGCAACACACAAATTGTTGGAGGAACTCAGAAGTCAGGCAGCATATGGAGGAGAATAAACAGTCACTTCAGTTTCCTGTTACTACCATGCAATTTTTAAACCACTGATGAAGGTTTATTCTAGTTTCTTCGTGGATTAAGAATTTTGACTGCATGCTATTACCTGCTACCCTATAGTTTTTCAATAAAATAATTTACTGTCTTTGTATTTTAAAACTTGTTGCCTGTTTTAACATTGTTTAACTATCTTAATCAGTTTTGCTTCTTTTGCATTAGACTGTTTTAATGTCATTGATCTGTGTTTGATCTTACGTAATGCTGTATTACATTGCAACATTCATGTACATTTTGCAGATTTACAAATTACTGCTAATTACTTCTGATTACAAAATGCTAATCGAATGTCATGATCATTTTTGTATGAAGTCACTGCTGCACTATAGTGTGAATCAGAATCGGGTTAAGTATTATCACCGACATTATCACTGAAATTTGTAGTTTTGCAGCAGCATATAGTGGAAATTGTAAGAATTACGAAAAGTCGCAAAGTAAGTAAATAAATAGTACAAAAGGGAAAGGATGAGGTAGTGTTCATAGGTTTATTGGACTGTTCGGAAATCTAATGGCATAGGGAAAGGCTGTTCTAAAATGTTGAGTGTGTGTCTTCAGGTTCCTCTACCTCCTCCTCCCTGAGTAGTAATGAGAAGAAGGTAACTCCTGGGATGAGGGTTTTTAATGACGGATACTGCCTTCTTGAGGCACAACCTCTAGAAATGTCCTCAGCAGTAGGGTGGTTGTGCCGGTAATTGAAATGAGTCTACATCCCTTTGTGACCACCTCTGACCCTATGCATGGGAAGCTCCATACTAGGCTGTGATGCAACCAGTCAGAATGCTTTTCACCATATATCTGTAGACATTTGCAAGATTCTTTGATGATCAGCCAAATCTCCTTGATCTTCTAATGAAGTAAAGCTGCTGGTGTGCCCTCATCATTATCATATCAATGTGTTGGGCCCAGGATAATTTTTTTAAGATGTTATTGACACCCAGGAACTTGAAGCTGCATACCTTCTCTGCCTATGACCCCTCATAGTAATTTGTAAAATTGTAATTGAGGGATTATTACACATGGAAGCAGCAGTCATGTGTCATTTTTGTAGAATTTCTGTTGCTTTCCTTCTCCCTTGTGAATGTGCTTAGAGTACATGTCATTAGAGCCTTCAGAAGCTCACTTAGTTTCACTTAGCAAATATGTGAATATAGGAAGTGTGTACTTACACACCACTTGCACACAAAGGGATAGCTAAGCAGTACAATTTCCAACAAGGTGTCATGGGGTCAGGGCTTTGGTGAGAGCACTCCTAAATAGTCTGGTCATTCTTGTTCTTAAGACCATAAGACACAGAAGCAGAATTAGGCCATTTGGCCAATTGAGTCTACTTTCCGATCCTTTTCTCCCCCTCCTCAACCCCACACCCAGCCTTCTCCCAGCTACCTTTGATGTCATATCCAATCAAGAACCTATCAAGCTCTGCCTTAAATACACCCAACAACCTGGCCTCCATTGCTGTCTGTGGTAATAAATTCCACAAACTCACTACCCTCTGGCTAAAGAAATTTCTCCGCATCTGTTTTAAATAGACACCCCTCTATCCTGAGGCTGTGCTGTCTTGTCCTAGACCATGGGAAACATCCTTTCCACATCTACTCTGTCTAAGCCTTTCAACATTCGAAAGGTTTCAATGAGATCCCCCCCTCATCCTTCTAAATTCTAGTGAGTACAGATCCAGAGCCATCAAACATTCCTTGTATGATAACCCTTTCATTCCTGGAATCATCCTTGTGAACCTTCTATGAACCCTCTCCAATGCCAACATATCTTTTCTTGGATGAAGAGCCCAAGACTTCACAATTCTCAAGGTGATGCCTCATCAGTGCCTTATAAACCCTCAGCATCACATCCCTTCTCTTGTGTTCTAGACTTCTTGAAATGAATGCTAACATTGCATTTGCCTTCCTCACCACTGGCTCCACCTGCAAGTTAACCTTTAGGGTGTTCTGCACAAGGACCCCCCCAAGTCCCTTTGCATTTATGGATTTACTTTTTTTATGAATCATATGCAGTGCAAAGAGAATGGGATTAAAGCTAAAATCAGATCAACAATATGGCCACTCTAGCTATTTTGTTCTATTATTCTTCTTACTTATCCTCCTCTCATAATATGCTCTTTTTTCCCCAGTCCAGATTCACTGAGGCCAATTGTTGTATCCTTACTGCAATTTAAAAGTGAGACCTCAAATTCAGCATGTATAAGGAATTATGTTTGTGATCCAGTATATTTTTGCAGTTGAGAATGAAGTCCCCTAATTCGCATTGGGGAATCCACAGAAGTTTTAAGTAGTTTATTTAAATCTTTTTAAATGTGCTATTAGTTATCTTAAAAGAACAAGTTAATCACTTCCTACCAGTGGTTAAAGTCAAAGTGATTTTTCTTTCGACAACAGTTTGATCTGTTTCTCATCAGCTACAAGTATGATTTAATGCAGCGGTCCCCAACCTTTTTTGCACGGTGGACCAGTTTGATATTGACAATATTCTTGCGGACCGGCCGACTGGGGGGCAAGGGGGTAGGGTTGCCAACTTTCTCACTGTGTTTACCCCGAGAAAGACTAACATGACCTTGAAGCCTTGCGTGGGAACCTGTGTGTGCATGCGTGCCGTGCGCAAACATTCCGTGCGCATGTGTGTACGTGCCGATTTTTTTTCTACAAATCGTTTTTAGCGATTCTGCTCAGTTAAACTACACTGTACATACATTATTTCTACTTTATATGGGCTGTGTATTTATCATATTCCTGCTTTTACTATATGTTAGTGTTATTTTAGGTTTTATGTGTTACTTGGTATAATTTGGTAGGTTATTTTTTGGGTCTGGGAACGCTCAAAAAATTTTTCCCCTATAAATTAATGGTAATTGCTTCTTCGCTTTACGCCATTTCGGCACAAAAGGTTTCATAGGAGCGCTCTACCTTAACGGGGGAAATACGGGACAAGGGCGGTCTTGGAGGGGACAAACCAATTTAGCCCAATATATGGGATGTCCTGGCTAATACGGGACAGTTTGTAACCCAATATCGCTGAATCAGTGGGAGCCCTGGGCTTGTTTCCCTGCAACAAGGTGGTCCCATCGAGGGGTGATGGAAGACAGCAATACTCAAAGGGGGTTCCTTATGTCCAGTCTATTCTGCAATTTAGTTTGCATTGCATTCATTGCAGAAAATCCTGCTTCGCAAAGATATGATGTTGGAAATGGAAGCAATGTTTTCAGTGCTTTCATGGCTATCTCAGGGTACTCAGCCTTGACTTTGATCCAGAATGCCGGCAGAGATGTTATGTCAAACATACTTTTCAGTTCACCGTCATTTGCAAGCTCGAGGGAGTTGATCTTCTTCCCGTGGTGACATGGATGATTCACCGGGGACATTCACAAATGGGTCACGGACCCATTCCTTTGCACGTCTTGGGTCATTTGCGGTTGGGAAGTAAGAATTCTGTCGACAGCGAAGTTAGGTGATCGCGCACCAGCTGTGAGAAAGACGGTGTAGCCTCAGCCTCTCCCAAAATCCCAGCTACTGTTGGGAACATGTTGAAACCCAATTTCCCTCAGGATCAATAAAGTATATCTATCTATCTATGCCCCTGTCCACTTGCCGTCCCCACGTTCCAGTTTGGCCTTGAAAGCAGACACTTTATATGTCAACTTGAAGACAGTTGTCATTCTCCCCTGAAGCGACAAATTGAGTTCATTGTGCAGGTTGAAGATGTCACACAGATAAGCGAGTTTTGCTATCCACTCCTTGTCACTGAAGTGTGCTGCCAGTGGTGACTTTTTTTCCTGAAAGAAATCTCTGCAGCTGCTCTCTTAACTCAAAAACCCTGGCCAGGGCTCTCCCCCTTGATAGCCACCAGACTTCAGTGTGTAAGAGAAGACGTTTGTGCTCTGCATCCATTTCCTCGCAAGTCTGCTCAAACAGACGTGAGTTAAGGGCTTTTGCTTTGACGTGATTGATAACTTCAACAACATCATTCAATACGCTGTTACGATCAGGTGACATTTTTCAGTGAGCCAGCATTTCCCTGTGTATGACACAGTGTGTAGACTTGCATTCAGGAGCAATCTCTTTCACTCGGGTAGTGAAACCAGACAGCCATCCAGTCATAGCTGCAGCCCCGTCTGTGCACATTCCAACACAGAATGATCAGTCCAGTTTGCCTGACGTATAGTCATTCAAAGACTTGAATAGTTCTGCCCCAGTTGTGTTAGTTGGCAGTGGCAGTGCACAGAACATATCCTCCTGAACATCGTCTTGAAATATATATTGCACATAAGCCAGCAGCATTGCCTTGTTGTCGACATCGGTAGTCTCACTGACCTGGATAGCATACCATGGTTACTCGTTAAGCCGTTCCAACAGCTGTGCTTCGATGTCCTCCACTATGTCATCGATTCTCCTTGAAACTGTGGTAGCTGAAAGAGAAACCTGTGCCACCTTGTTAGCAGCTTCTCCCAACAGTTCACGGCACATGCCCTTGGCAGCACGCAGAATCAATTCTTCACCAACGGTGAAAGGCTTCTTAGCCTTAGCAATACGGCTAGCCACTAAGTACGACGCTCTCAAAGCAGCAGCATTTGTGGAGGTGGTGACACTCAGCACTTGCTTCTGTCCCGCTTGCTCACGTTTTTTCCACTCAAAAAACTCAACGGGTTTGTCTTTAAGTGCAGGGTGCTTGGACTCAAGGTGCCAAAGCAGTTTTGAGGGCTTCATTGCCTCATTAGACAGCTTGTCTCCACATATCACACACAGGGGGCTTGGAGCGTGCGAGTCACTGGTCGCAATAAAGCCATATTTTATGTATGACTCGTCGTATTTTCTGTTGAAGGAAGCTTTCTGTTTTTTTGCAGTCTCTCCCTCAGCTGTCTCTGTTATCATCATCGTTAGGCCTTTTATGTCCTCTTTCAAAGAAATTCTCAAGCGACGTTTGTTTTTTACTGGTGGTGCCTGACATGTGTAATGACCTCGCGTGTGTTCAAGCTCAACAGTGGGCGTGACAGGAAATGAGGAAAGGTGCAGCTGACCAATATCGTTTCATATCGCCAAATCATATAGTTTCCTAGTGGCCCGGTGGTTGGGAACCCCCGACTTAATGCAGGTAAGATTCGTAGAAATGTTAGAATAGCTTTGTGCAGTAACTCCCAAACCTGCAGAAATTGAGAAAATTTCATCTAATTCGTGCATTCTTATGCAGATCATTAAATAAGATATCATTTTAAGAAAGAAAGGAAAATGAAGATGCTGGAAATAAAAGGAACATTTCAATTATGGCGAGACTAAACAAGTCAACATGGCATTTGTTTGTATTATGGGTTGCAGATGGTCTCTTTCCTTTATGCATTCCAGGGACCCAGGCAGTTTGTCCAGTTGAAGCAGGTATTTACCTGCACTTCCAATCTAATCTGCAGCATTTAATGTTCACAATATGGCGTCTTCTACTTTAGAGACGCCAAATGTAGAAGTGGGGTGGTGGAATTTGTTTCATGCAGCATGTGCATTTAATTCACAGGAGTGACTGTGTTTCCTGTCATCTGCCATTTTAATTCCTTATCCTGATCCTACTTTGACACAACTATAGTTTATTTCCCATAGCTTTGTTATTAACAGCACAAAGCAAAGACGAAGGAAGTATAACACCTATCCCACTGTAATAACACTACTGAACAGTTCCCTAGTACGATAAAACTTCACAATCTACCTTGAAGCAGGAGGGCCCTCCACATTGAGAGAGGGAGAAATTAAAAATGTCTGCAAACACCAGCCAGTTGTGCCACACACGCGCGGTGAGTACCAGCCCTGGGAAGCCGTCTGGTCCCGCAGCTTCAAAACATCCACCATTGTCCCTGTACCTAAAGAGACCAAGGTATCATGTCTGGATGACTGGTATCCTGTTGCGCTCACCTCAATAATAAGCAAATGCTTTGAGAGGCTGGTCAAGGACTACATCTGCATCATGCTAACACCCACACTGGACCCCCTATAGTTTGCCTACCGACACAACCGATTGACAAATGATGCAATAGCCACAGCTCTGCGTACCATCCTTACACACCTAGAAAGGAAGGATGCTTATGTGAGAATGCTGTTCTTGGACTGCAGTTCAGCATTCAACACCATAATTCCCTCCAGGCTTGACAAGAAGCTCAGAGACCTCAGCCTTCACCCTGCCTTGTGCAGCTGGGTCTTGGACTTCTTGTCAGGTTGCCAGCAGGTGGTAAGAGTGGGCTACTTCACCTCTGCCCCTCTGACCCTCAACACAGGTGCCCCTCAGGGCTGTGTTCTAAGCCCCTTCCTTTACTCTCTGCACACCCATGACTGTGTCGCCACCCACAGCTCCAATCTGCTAATCTGCAGATGGTGCTACATTGATTGGCCTTATTTCAAATAATAACGAGGCAGCCCACGGAGAAGAAGTCATCACCCTGACACAGTGGTGTCAAAAAACAAACTCAAGTCACAAGAACAAAGGAGTTGGTTGTGGTCTACAGGAGGAATGGAGACAGGCTCACCTCTATTGACATCAATGGATCTGGGGTCGAGAAGGTGAACAACTTTAAGTTCCTCAGTACAGGTTTCCCCCGCCATCCAAAGGTAGAGCATTCCTATGAAACAGTTCGTAAGCCGAAATGTCGTAAAGCGAAGAAGCAATTACCATTTATTTATATGGGAAAATTTTGTGAGCGTTCGCAGACCCAAAAATAACCTACCAAATCATGCCAAGTAACGCATAAAACCTAAAATAACACTAACATATAGTAAAAGCAGGAATGATATGATGAATACACAGCCTATATAAAGTAGAAATACTTTTCCACAATCATTGCTGAACTGTTATCCGTAGCGAAAATCTCACACAAGCGCCGTCGGCAGAAAATCTCACGCAAGCGCTGTTGGCAAAAATACGGCGCAAGCGCTCTCCAGTAACCTTTAAGCTATGAAACTGCCAAATCATACCAAATAACACGTAAAAGTACACAGCCAATATAAAGTAGAAATAATGTATGTACAGTGTAGGATCACTTACCGGAATCGGGACAGCACCGAGCACACTGATGGTGTGTTAGGCTAAGTCGTCGCAGATTGGGGCGGTGCAGTGGCCCCCACCCTCCGGGCCACCAACCGATACATTGCTGCGAAGCATGCAGGGGTGCAGTGGTAGCCGGGAGGCACACAGCACATCTTTAAGAAAAAAAACGTAATAAGCATGCTAATTAATTAGGTGCCGCCCGACACGTAATTGTCGGCCCAGATCAGTGCCGATTTCCGACTTCGTCGTCTCTGATCTGGGCCAACATTTACGTGTGGGGCGGCACCTAATTAATTAGCATGTTTACTTCGGCTTTTTTCTTAAAGATGTGCTGTGTGCCTCCCGGCTACTGCTGCATTCTCCGCAAATCAGTACAGTATCTTTCCGCGGCCTGGGTGGGACACTGGGGTGTCATCTCGTCACCTGTTTCCAGGAGAACAGGCAGCTCATCTTCTCCTATGACTGCCCGCCTCGATGTCGAAGGTTGAGGTTCACCGTCTGCTGTGGCTGATGTGGAAGGCTTGCTTGACTGCTGAACCTCGCGCATTTTTCTATCATACAGTTCTTTGTAAGGACTCAAACCATCTTGCAACTATCCCCTAAACCTACGTACCCTTTCAAAATCAAAGTCGTACTTTATCATTACTCATTCGGTTTCGATTGTTATCCTTTCCTCTTTCAATTGCATCAGCTTTTCATCTATCAGGTCTTGGTCATGGGATGCCAAAGCCTCTTCAACATCATCCTCGTCAACTTCCACAAGCCAAACTCACTTTGTCCTTGCTTCGTTCACCACGATCGAAACACTTAATTATGTCTAGTTTTACGCTAAGTGTAACACCCTTACGAGCTCTTTTAGGCTTTTCCGACACCATAGAACTCATCTTGCAGATGGCTGCTCACAGACAGGTGTTTAAGCAATGCCGGCAAGAATGCTGTTCTGAATTCGGGGAGGGCGTCTGCTCGGGGCGCAGGCTGCCTTTTATCGTGCGCTGAATTTTTTTCGTAACAGTGAAAACACCTGAAAGCAAAAACAGGGTACTAATGTAGGTCTTTCATAACAGTGAGGTTTCGTAAAGCGAACGTTCGAAAAGCAGGGGGCACCTGTATACACATCACTGAGGACCTCACTTGGTCTGTACATACCGGCTGTGTGGTGAGAAAAGCACAACAGCACCTCTTTCACCTCAGACGCTTTAAGAAGTTCGGTATGAGTCCCCAAATCCTAAGGACTTTATATACAGGGGCACAATTTGGAGCATCCTGACTGGCTGTATCACTGCCTGGTATGGGAACTGTACTTCCCTCAATCGCATGGCTCTGCAGAGAGTGGTGCAGACAACCCAGTGCATCTGTGGATGTGAATTTCCCACTATTCAGGACGTTTACAGCAACAGTTGCATAAAAAGGCCTGAAAGATCATTGAGGACCCATCACCCCAATCACAAACTGTTCCAGCTGTTACCGTCTGGGAAACAGTACCACAGCATTAAAGCCAGGACCAACAGGGTCTGGGACAGCTTCTTCCACCAGGCCAACAGACTGATTAATTCATGCTGACACAATTGTATTTCTAAACTATATTGACTGTTCTGTTGTATATCTTACTGTACATATATTTATTACAAATTACAGGTGTCCCCCACTTTTCGAACGTTCGCTTTACGAAACCTCACTGTTACGAAAGACCTGCATTAGTTACCTGTTTTCGCTAACAGAAGGTGTTTTCACTGTTATGAAAAAAGGCAACGCATGGAAAAAGCAGCGCATGAGAAAAGGCAGCACGTGCCCCGAGCAGCCGCTCTCCCCCGGATTCGGAACTGTATTCTCGCCGGCATTGCTTAAACACGTGCCTGTGAGCAGCCATTTGCAAGATGAGTTCTAAGGTACTGTATCAGAAAAGCCTAAAAGAGCTCGTAAGGGTGTTACACTAGACAGATTTAAGCGTTTCGATCGTGGTAAGTGAAGTAAGGACAAAGTGAGTTTGGCTTGTGCAAGTTGACCAAGATGATGTTGAAGAGGTTTTGGCATCTCATGACCAAGAACTGAAAGATGAAGAGCTGATGCAATTGGAAGAGGAAAGGATAACGATCAAAACCGAATGCAATAGCAAACGGACCGAAGGTGAAGTCATCCAGGAACTGAACGTGATGCAACTGCGTGAGATGTTCACTGCAATGATAAAGTACGACTTTAATTTTGAATGGGTATGTCGGTTTAGGGCATATTTGCAAGATGGTTTGAGTGCTTACAAAGAACTGTATGATAGAAAAATGTGCAAGGCTAGCAGTCAAGCAGGCCTTCAGCAGATGACGAACCTCGACCTTCGACATCGAGGCAGGCAGACATAGAAGAAGATGACCTGCCTGCCCTGATCGACGATGAGATGACACCCCCCGTGTCCCACCACCCCAGCCCCCGGGCCGTGGACAGATTCCGATTCGCGGAGAATGCAGTGGTGGTCGGAATGCACCCAGCACATCTTTAAGAAAAATGCCGAAATAAACAAGCTAATTATTTAGGTGCCGCCCGGCGTGTAAATGTCGGCCCAGATCAGAGATGACTGCCGATTGCGTCGCCTCTAATCTGCGCCGACATTTACGTGCCTGGCGGCACCTAATTAATTAGCATGTTTATTTCAGCTTTTTTCTTAAAGATGTGCTCGGTACATCCCCGTTACCGCTGTACCACTTCTTTCTCCACAGATCGGTATCGGTTCGCTGCCCAGAGGGTGGGGACCACTGTACCACCCCAACCTCCGATGACTCGGCCTAACACACCATCATCAATGTCTTCCCGATTCCTGTAAGAGATACTACACTGTACATACATTATTTCTACTTTATATAGGCTGTGTATTTTTAGGTGTTATTTGGTATGATTTGGCAGCTTATAGCTTAAAGGTTACTGGAGAGCGCTTGCGCCGTGTTTTTGCCGACAGCGCTTGCGTGAGATTTTCGCTACGGAGAACAGTGCAGGCAATGATTGTGGAGAAGTATTTCTACTTTATATAGGCTGTGTATTCATCATATCACTCCTGCTTTTACTATATGTTACCGTTATTTTGGGTTTTATGTGTTATTTGGCATGATTTGGTAGGTTATTTTTGGGTCTGCGAACGCTCACAAATTTTTCCCATATAAATAAATAGTAATTGCTTCTTCACTTTACAACCTTCCGGCTTACGAACCGTCTCATAGGAACACTCTACCTTCGGAAGGCGGGGGAAACCTGTAACTTGCACATTCAAACAGAGATGTAACGTAAAGATTTTTACTCCTCACTGTATGTGCAGGATGTAGGGAATAAAGTCAATTCAATTAAGTAACTTTTACATTTTATTGTGCATTGTTATTACTTTAACTTACTCTAGCTCTTTGCCCTGTGTAATGATCTTACCTGAATAAACAGTTTGCAAGACAAACTTTTCCCCATGTCTTGGTAATAAACCAATACAGTGTTATTGTTGTACCTTAGACTTCCTCACTGCACTGTTGAAATGAATTGATCTATAAGCAGTATGCAAGACAGATTTTTCACTGAACCTCAGTACATATGACAATAATAAACAAATTTGCTCCCATGCTAATTCATTAGCTCTCACCCTTTCAGAGAAATTTTCTTTGTTCTTCCCATCCCATACCTTTTATGCTACTCTTTTCACAATTCTGATGACAATTTTTAAACTAAAACATTAGCCATTTCCCTTTTCAAGGATGCTGTCTGACCTGCAGAGTCCCAGCATTTTGTTTTTTTTGGTTGCTTGGATTCAGAATCAGGGCCTGGATTTGAAAGAGTACTGCTGGCTTCCTGTTTCCTGTTTCACTCCATCAAGAGTTTAATATGTATTAACATTTGAAGATTTGCACTTAACTATTATTTTTCTGTTAGATAATAAAATGACTGTTGTTTATCTTCATAGTTGACAATCTCTGGAAATGTCAGTAAAAAATTTACAGCTTTTCACTTGGTGTGTAATGAAGTAAGGCATTCAGCTTGAGTGGGATATTTTGAGGAAACAGGAACAGTGCCCTTTGTTGAACAGCTTAATTTATCTTGCACTTAGGTAATTTCATTCCAAAGCTATCATGGTCACTAAAGCATCTTTGGATGAAGACGATGTTGGCTGGGGGCTTGGCATCTCAGAAAAGATGGAAAAAAGTAATGCAAACTGGGTGGACCTTACCAGAGAATTCAAAGATTGCTGTAAAGGTATGTTTCTGTCTTAAGTGATTTCTGTAATAAAATGTGGCAATCTCTTGTAATATAAAAGTACAAATCCATATTTTGTATTTTCTTCAAGAAATTTATTAATATTCTGTTTTTGATAATCTAACCATGGTCCTGAAAGCTTATACCTTTTTGAAAAAGGTATAATGATGCTGAAAAATTACAAGCAAACGATATTTAATATTGAAAGTTAATATCCTTCTTGTCTTAAATTTGTTATTTATCTTTTTCCTTTTGTAAATGATGTTGTGGCCATTACAGAGACTTGGATGGCTCAGGGGCAGGAATGGTTACTTCGAGTGCCAGACTTCAGAAAGGACAGAGGGAGAGGCAAAAGAGGTGGGGGCGTGGCACTGTTGATCAGAGATAGTGTCACGGCTGCAGAAAAGGAGGAAGACATGGAGGGAATGTCTACTGAGCCTCTGTGGTTGGAAGTTAGGAACAGGAAGGGGCCAATACGACCAGGTGTTTTTATAGACCACCCAATAGTAACAGAAACATCGAGGAGTAGATAGGGAGACAGATTCTGTAAAGGTGTAATAATAACAGGGTTGTTGTGGTGGAAGATTTTAATTTTCCAAATATTGATTGGCATATCCCAAGAGCGAGAGGTTTAGATGGGGTGGAGTTTTTTAGATGTGTTCAAGAAGGTTTCTTGACACAATATGTAGATAAGCCTACAAGAGGAGAGTCTGTACTTGATCTAGTATTGGGAAATGAACCTGGTCAGGTGTCAGATCCCTCAGTGGGAGCGCATTTTGGAGATAGTGATCACAATTTTATCTCCTTTACCATAGCATTGGAGAGGGATAGGAACAGACAAGTTAGGAAAGTGTTTAATTGGAGTAAGGGGAAATATGAGGCTGTCAGGCTAGAACTTGGAAGCATAATTTGGGAACAGATGTTCTTAGGGAAATGTACGAAAGGAATGTGGCAAATGTTCAGGGGATATTTGCATGGAGTTCTGCATAGGTACGTTCCAATGAGACAGGGAAAGGATGGTAGGGTACAGGAACCGTGGTGTACAAAGGCTGTTGTAAATCTAGTCAAGAAGAAAAGAAGAGCTTACAAAAGGTTCAAAAAAACTAGGTAATGATAGAGATCTAGAAAATTATAAGGCTAGCAGGAAGGAGCTTAAGAATGAAATTAGGAGAGCCAGAAGGGGCCATGAGAAGGCCTTGGCGGACAGGATTAAGGAAAACCCCAAGGCATTCTACAAGTATGTGGAGAGCAAGAGGATAAGACGTGAGAGAATAGGACCAATCAAGTGTGACAGTGCAAAAGTGTGTATGGAACCGGAGGAGATAGCAGAGGTACTTAAAAAGTATTCACTACGGAAAAGGATCTTGGTGATTGTGGGGATGACTTACAGCGAACTGAAAAGCTTGAGCATGTAGATATTAAGGAAGAGGATATGCTGGAGCTTTTGGAAAGCGTCAAGTTGAATAAGTCACCGGGACTGGACGAGATGAACCCCAGGGTACTGTGGGAGGCAAGGAAGGAGATTGCGGAGCCTTTGGCAATGATCTTTGCATCATCAATGGGGACGTGAGAGGTTCTGGAGGATTGGAGGATTGCGGATGTTGTTCCATTATTCAAGAAAGGGAGTAGAGATAGCCCATGAAATTATAGACCAGTGAGTTTTACTTCAGTGGTTGGTAAGCTGATGGAAAAGATCCTGAGAGGCAGGATTTATGAACATTTGGAGAGGCATAATATGATTAGGAATAGTCAGCATGGCTTTGTCAAAGGCATGTCGTGCCTTACGAGCCTGATTGAATTTTTTGAGGATGTGACTAGACATGTTAATGAAGGTAGAGCAGTAGATGTATATGGATTTCAGCAAGGCATTTGACAAGGTACCCCATTCAAGGCTTATTGAGAAAGTAAGGAGGCATGGGATCCAAGGGGACATTGCTTTGTGGATCCAGAACTGGCTTGCCCACAGAAGGCAAAGAGTGTTTCTAGATGGGTCATATTCTGCATGGAGGTTGTTCACCAGTGGTGTGCCTGGGGGATCTATTCTGGGACCCTTACTCTTTGTGATTTTTATAAATGACCTGGATGAGGAATTGGAGGGATGGGTCAGTAAATTTACTGATGACACAAAGGTTGGAGGTGTTATGGATAGTGTGGAGGGCTGTCAGATATTACAGCGGGACATTGATAGGATGAAAACTGGGCTGAGAAGTGGCAGATGGAGTTCAACCCAGATAAGTGTGAGGTGGTTCATCTTGGTAGGTCAAATATGATGACAGAATATACAGTAGTATTAAAGGTAAGACTCTTGGCAGTGTGGAGGATCAGAGGGATTTTGGGGTCCGAGTCCATCGGACACTCAAAGCTGCTGCGCAGGTTGACTCTGGTTAAGAAAGCATACGGTGCGTTGGCCTTCATCGATCGTGGGATTGAGTTTAGGAGCCGAGAGGTAATGTTGCAGCTATATAGGACCCTGGTCAGGCCCCACTTGGAGTACTGTGCTCAGTTCTGGTCGCCTCACTACAGGAAGGATGTGGAAACCATAGAAGAGGTGCAGAGGAGATTTACAAGGATGCTGCCTGGATTGGGGAGCATGCCTTATGAGAATAGGTTGAGTGAACTCGGCCTTTTCTCCTTGGAGTGACGGAGGATGAGAGGTGACCTGATAGAGGTGTATATGATGATGAGAGGCATTGATTGTGTGGCTAGTCAGAGGCTTTTTCCCAGGGCTGAGATGGCTAGCATGAGGGGGCACAGTTTTAAGGTACAGAGGAGATGTCAGGGGTAAGTTTTTTACACAGAGAGTGGTGAGTGCGTGGAATGGGCTGCCGTTGACGGTGGTGGAGGCGGATATGATACAGTCTTTTAGGAGACTCCTGGACAGGTACATGGAGCTCAGAAAAATAGAGGGCTATGGGTAACCCTAGCTAATTTTTAAGGTAAGGACATGTTCGGCTCAGCTTCGTGGGCCGGAGGGCCTGTACTGTGCTGTGGGTTTTCTGTGTTTCTATGTTTTCTATGTAAATAAGCAAGGATGCATGTATTAAAGCATGGGTTAAACGTAATCCCACTAATTTATAGATAAATTAGTTTATTTGGTTTTGAATTTCTTGAATTTTACACCTGACCTCTTTGTCTGTCTTGATATTTAGAAAGACATATAACTTTTCATTATGATCTGCCCAGTAGTGTATTTCAGCAACACACACACACAAAATGCTGGAGGAATTCAGCAGGCCAGGCAGCATCTATGGAAAAGAGTACAGTCAATGTTTTGAGCTGAGCCCTGCCAGCAGGACTGGAGGGAAAAAAAGGTGAGGTGTAGATTTTAAATCCCCACCTTTTAAATCTACTCCTCGCCTTTTTTTTCTCCAGTCCTGTTGAAGGGTTTTGGCCCAAAACATTGACTGTACTCTTTTCCATAGACGCTGCCTGGCCTGCTGAGTTCCTCCAGCATTTTGTGTGTGTGTGTTGCTTGGATATCCAGCATCTGCAGACTTTCTTTTGTTTGTCAGCAGTATATTTAGTAAAGCTTGTTACATTTTAATTTATGTACAGTTTAAGAGAATAAACTGTTATAGAATTAGTTATAAATTATGAAATGTCATTGAATTTATTACTTTATTACTTTATTGTCACCAAACGATTGATACTAAAGTGTACAATCATGACAGCGATATTTGATTCTGCGCTTCGCAGAATTGTGCAATAAAGTGCAATAAAACTATTCCTGAAATTTTAAAAGGACATAAGTCTTGCCTCGTTGTAGATTGTTAGACTATTCCATAAAGTCAGTGCGTAGTTTTAGTGAGGTTGCTGCTGAAAAATTTGGGATCCTCACCCACTGGAAAAAAAATCCCATTTTTCATTTTTTGTTGACACGGAATAGTGTGAAGGATCCTTTACTTCATCATACACCTTGGAAGTTCTGATGATTACATCTTGAATCTAAAGGGTTTAGGAAGGGAGGGAATCACCTTTAAAAACAATTAGAAAAGCAAGTTGTACAGTTTGAAGTTTTTATCAGCTTGGTTTCAGAATTAAAGCACAAAGTGTTCCAAGGATGACAGATGGCATGTACGAGGAGAGACTGAGTGAGCTCGGTCTCTGTTAGAAATTCGAGGAATGAAAGACAGCGTTATTGAATGTTAAATATTGCTTAAATTAAAACATTTTATTGTTATTCCTAAAGCATAATTATTTCCCATAGAACTCATGTTAGACAAAGTTTAGTGTCTATCAGAGTTGTTTCACATTCACAACAAAGATATCAATAATCTTTTGTGAGTGTGTAAGCTGTTTCTGATGTGGAATAAGAAACCTCCTGTAGAGTATTGTATGTTTTGTTCTGGTGTCAGGACAGGTCCTGATTGTGGACTTGAACTGATTTCATATAACAACATCTATTTAAAATAAAACTAGTTCACTTTACATTGCCGTAAAGTCAGCAACATGTCTTTGATGCTAAATTTAGATTGATCTGTGCATCATAATAAAGATGTAATGATAATAAATAATTACATTTTTGAAATTGCTACTATGCTTAGTACTTATTTATATTAAACAAATGAGTGAAATGCAGCAGCAAAAATTAATTTCAAATCTGTTTTATTATAGAACTTAAGCTGGGTGAATTACTTCATGACAAACTGTAAGTATTACAGAGATTTCATTGAATATAATTTTAATTATTGGAACGCCTTCTGAGTCTTAATCAATCCAATCCACATACTTGTAACATTTACAGCATTGCTTTTAAAATTGCTTGAATACCATTCGATTGGTGTTACCTCGTTTGCTAGTATTTAATAGAATTTACTCCTGCTATGTAGTGGAGATTGTTAACTGTATTTTACAAAATTAAAATTCAATGTATTTAAAATAATTCTTTCAGCTTCGGCCTATTTGAAGCTATGTCCGCGATTGAGATGATGGATCCAAAGATGGATGCAGGAATGATCGGTAACCAAGTTAATCGCAAGGTGTTCAACTTCGAGCAGGCAGTCAAGGTTTGGCACTTTTATTTTAAAATAAAACTTAATCTTATTCAAGGCCATTTATGAGATTCTCATGAAAATGAAAGTTTTTTAAAAAATGCAGATGTTGGTATTTGCCTCAAAAGCATAATATACTGGAAACATTCAACAGATCAGGCCAACACATTAATCCTGATCTTTTTTTTCTTTGGAAACTGTCTGATCTGCAAAATGTTTCTATCGTTTTACACGTTTGTGCCACTCTCATGGTTGCTATTGTCACTTTTCACCTCATTTCTTGACAGCACCATAAAAAATTGGTGCATGATTACTGTGGCTGTTGTCAAATGAGAAAAAAAATGTGTAAAGTTCCAAATGTACATTTTGTAAAATTTTGAAAGAAGAAATGATTCACACAAAGAATTAAATAATATTATTTTAATCCTGTAAGTGGATTCTGGATTTGTTGAAGTGGTGGGGGCAAATAGTTGAAATCAGAGGAAGTATCAGGCTCAAATGTTATGTACTTCACGAAAATGGAAAAGTTAATTTCCTATGTTTTTATCTGAAAGCTTAAGAAATACTAGCAGCATTCAGATATGCAACTTTCCTATTTTAAACAATGATGATTTATTGAAACATCATAATCAATTCAGGTTAAAATTGTGTTGTATAAAATGTAAGTCATGTGTGTGTTTTTGCAATTGCTTCCCATAATATGAGATTTATTGGCAGAAGAACTTTATTGCTTTCCTTGATCATAATTTGGATTTTTTATCACAAATGTCTGATTGATAGGGTTAGGCAAGAGGGTTAAGAATCTTCAGGTCAGTATGAAAGCAAGATGGGTTACAAATGTGAGGTTTTCATCCCTAAAAATACTATTAACTCATTTGGCTGATTGGCCTACAGTAATCTGGCTGCATGTTGTGCACCATTGTGCAAAATGATGTGCACCATTTTTTGTTTCAATATTTTTTTTAAGTAAGTTCAATTTAATTCTTTTATAATTGATCACAAACTACTGATTTCTGTCTTTGTAGTGCTACTGGATTATTAAACCAATAATAAATCTGTTATACGACAATATAATGTAAATGTACATTTGAATTAGATTGGGGAATATGGTACTGTGACCTCCTGAGCTAGGTTCACCATTTAATAATTACCTGGCTGTTCTGATGTCACCTTGGTTCTTCATCCCCATTTCCTAATAGTAATTCACTGTTGTGCTGATCAAGTACTGTACCTTAAAATTATCAAAAAATACTGCTTTAATTATCCTGAGAGAAGCAAGTTTCAGAGACTCGTGACACTCATGAGAAACTTCACTTCTTTTGTGTTTTAAATGGATGGTGCTTTATTTTTTATCTACTGATTCTCCAGTCTACGTCCATCTTATCAATATCTCGTGGGTTTGTAAATGTTTCAATCAATTCCCATCTCACTCTTGTGCTGTGGCAGATACAATTCTAAACTGTCTCACCTTTCCAAGTGGTTAAATGTCCTCTGATGTGATGCAGCAAAACTACTTGGTTTCAAGAATTCTTGCCACCACTGTCAAGGGGAATTAGTGAATTACCTTGCAGCAAGGCCCAGGTCCTATAGTGATGAATGGCTACTCCCCTTTACTGGTAGTCCCTTTCCATTGCTGAGAACTGTGCAACAACTGATAGCTCCTTAAGTAAAAAAAATTCTATAGTAAACCATATTTTATAGCTTTACATATACTTGCTATAATCCTTTTATTTCATTCAGTGGTTACTCTTACCATTAGCATTAATGAAATATATACTGTATCCAGTCATTAATATAATGAAATATCTTATTACTAGCTGGAAAAATGCTCAAGGTGTAAGGGAGAAATTGATGCAATGGGATTTTCTTAAAGTCAGATTATTCATAAATGTACAGGGACTCTGAGAATTATGTATTCAGTTTTCTTTGCAATAAACAGTAACATTCTGTTAGTTTTCCAGATTACTTGCTGTTCCTATGTCCAGTGTATTAGAACATCCAGATCCTTCTGCATTTCACAACGCTGTAGCTTCCCACCATTTAGATATATTGGTTTTAATTATTCTACCAAAATAAACTATCTCACATATTCCCACTTTACTGGGAAGATTGATCGCATATTTTCCAACGAACTTTGCTTGCTCACCTCCTTCAGTATGGGGCTCATTTAAAATTTCATTTAAAACCCCTTGCTTCACAGAATGTTGAAGGAATCTCAATCAATTTTCGTATGTGAAGGCTACAAAGCCCTCTTTGTACAACTACTACTTGACAATTTAATTTAATTTGATTTGTTTATGAATTAAGCATGTTATTGCTGCAAACAACAGTCAAGACTAGAATTAACTGACCTAAGTTTCAACATCAAAAAGAAAGACAGGGAGAAGGGGATTAATAATTTAGAGATATGAGAATGTCTAGTGAGTGGTAAGCAAGCAGTGCACCTTTCTGTGAAGACTGAAGAAATAGAACATTGGATTTGAGATTGTTGTAAGAGTTGCTTTCAATTCTTCCAGTACCATTTTACTCCTAATTCAAAATAAATTCTAGTTTTCTTACTTCTAATTTGCCTTTACTTTTAACTAATGTGTATCACTTTGCAGAATCCATGAAAGTAAAGCGTTTATACTGTTTGCAATATTATTTGAATTTGAATGTTCATCAGTTTTAAAATACTTAGTTTTAAAAGTCTGAAATGGTATTTATTGCAGTGGATGAAGTTTATACTTTTAGTATTGCATTCCTTTTTAAATGACTAATTTCTTTGTTTCTCACTGAAGGATGGAACGATTGCAATCAAGGGTCTAACCTTGCCTGAACTTATAGGTGTAATGGACACATGCTTCTGTTGCTTGGTGAGTTTGATTTTATTTATTATGCTTTTATCTTGGTTTTTATTTTGGTCCCTTGCTCCTCTTTTTTTCAGGAAGCTATTCTATTCCTTTTTGGACTTGGTTCCTATCAGTTTCCCTGATTATCTAAAATTTGTTCATTCTGATTTCATTATTCCTGACTCCCGCATTTCAATAATTTACCTTCAGCTTTAAGATTTGTAAGGTTCCCCTACAATGCAAAAATCTATTCAACCTTGTCTCAAATATATTTACAGAGGTAGCCATCACTGCTTCACTGGGCAGAGAATTCCACAGACTCACCACCCTCTGGGAAAAGCAGTTCCTCCTCATCTCCATCCTAAATCTACTCCCTCGAATCCTGAGGCTATGTTTTTAAAAGAAATAAGTTGTTCCTCTGTGTCCGTCTGCATTTATTTTTATAACCTGTATTTATCTAGCCCCAGTCATGTCTTCATTGAATAAAGGAACTGCTTCTCGTGGTGTAAAGCACAAGCAGCATACACTATCTATACAAGGTGGAAGTTCTGAAAAAACTCTACAGTGGTGTGTCTGTAAAAAGCATATTTGACGTGTAACATCAGCTCTTCCACAGTTTATGATATAAAGAAGCAAAAAATGAAGTTGCTCCAGTTTTTTGCTGACAGTGAATCAAAAAAAACCAGATGTGCATGAGTTTGTTGAGCTTGCTAAGTTTGTTTCTGATGAAAATTTAAGTTCTGACAGGTCTACAATCTACAATGCAGATGAAACCACCTTATACTGGCGTTGTACTCCAAGATGAACACTTGACTACAGAGGATGCAGAATCACCTACAGTTATAAAGAATCAAAAGATCATGTTAACATGAGGAATTCTGCAAATGCTGGAAATTCACGCAACACACATCAAAGTCCCCTCCGCCTCCTGTCTTCTCCTATCATTTTGGATCTCCCCCTCCCCCTCCCACGTTCAAATGTCTTACTAGCTCTTCCTTCAGTTAGTCCTGACGAAGGGTCTGGGCCCGAAACGCCGACTGTACCACTTCCTAGAGATGCTGCCTGGCCTGCTGCGTTCACCAGCAACTTTGATGTATGTTGCAAAAGATCATGTTACTGTGTTGAGCTGCTTTAATACTACAGGAACCCACAGGTGTAAGTTGTTAGTTATTGGCAAAAGTTTATGTCATAGTGCTTTCAAAAGTATGAAGCAGTTTCCAGTAATTTACCATGCCAACAAAAAAAATGATGGATTACAAGTGACACTATGTTGGAATGGTTTGAATATTACTGTAAATCATTTAATCATATCTGGTGTATTGTCTGTTATTTGGGTGGGGTGGGGTACATCACACAGCATCCACACAAACTAATTACCTAGTTTGGCAGGGCCGAGGGTTGCTTCCCTAAATGACAGCAAGCTGAGCGACCCTGAGGGTGGCCAGGGGGCTACATTACATTGTTCCAGAAGTGAGAGCTCACGGTGACTTTGTTGATCTGAACAAAAATTGTAAGATAATGCTGATTTTAGATAACTGCTCTGTGCATCCAAAAGCAGAGCTCTCGGTGAAGAATAATGTTTACAGTATCTACCTGCCACCTAACTGTATGTCATTAATTCAACTGGACAGTGGCATGTTAGCTAAATATTGCTCCCTGTTTATGAAGAGGCTACTGAGTGCAGTTGATTCCAGCAGAGCAGTACAGGAATTTGTGAAAGAATTGCTTTTCATTTGTCTTTTCTTTATTATCCAAGGGTGAGGTGATTATCAAGTGGTGTTTATTTATTTAATCCTAACCTAACCATCTGCATTTCGGCAAAATCACCAATCCAGAACTGCACAGGTCCCAAATGTTCCAGATTTGTGGTGCTCAAGCTATATCTTAATCTGTACATATATACAGTATTTTGTTCATTCAGTGTTGTGTTCTTTCTCTTTGGCCAACCACTTGCTGAATATTGAGCAGGTTAGTTAGTTTGAATGAGTATACATTTTCTACAAGGACTAAAACTGCTCAATGTGGTGTTATTGTTGGAAGCATTAAATATCATTTCAAGTTGAAATCTTAACTCATTGCTTCTTCCAACAGATAACATGGCTAGAAGGACATTCTTTGGCCCAGACGGTTTTTACATGCCTTTATGTTCATAATCCAGACTTAATTGAGGATTCTGCAATGAAAGCTTTTGCTCTTGGCATCTTAAAGATCTGTGACATTGCCAGAGAGAAAGTAAACAAGGCAGCTGTTTTTGAAGAGGTAAGCACAGAAACAGCTGCCACAGGATAGTCTTTAACAAATAAATTTCACGTCCAGATGGAAAGATATTAGTGTCCATTATTAAGGAGGAAATTTCGGACATGACAAAATATGGTGAAGTCAGCACAGTTTCGTTAAGGGGAGCTCTTGCCTGAAAAAGCTGTCAGGATTCTTTGAGGAGATAACAAACAGGTTAGACAAAGGAAAGTCATAGAATGTTATTTACTTGGATTCTTAGAAGGCCTTTGACAAGGTGTTGCACATGAGGCTGCCAAACAAAACAGGAGCCGGTGGTGTTGGAGGCAAGGCACTAGTGTGAATAAAAGATTGGCTGACTGGCAGAAGTCAGAGAATGGGATGAAAGGGTCCTTTTCAGGATGGTTTCCAGTGACCAGTGAAGTTCTGCAGGGGATCAGTGTTGGGACCACAACTTTTCACTTTGTATGTAAATGATTTGGATGAAGGAATTGGTGGCATAGTGGCCAGGTTTGCAGGTGGTACAAAGATAGATGGTAGTGTTGTGGAAACGGGGAATTTGCAAAAGATCTCAACAAATTAGGAGAGTAGGCAATGAAGTGAGAGATGGAATAAAGAGTAACAAAAAGTGGGGTTGTGCACTTTGTTAGGAAAAAATAAACAAACTATTTTCTAAATGGGGACAGAATTCAGAAATTGGAAGTACAAAGGAATACGTGTCCTAATTTATGATTCCGTTAAGGTTAACTTGTAAGTTGAGCTGGTAGTAAGAAAGGCAATTGCAAAATTAGCATTCATTTTAGGAAGCTTAGAACATATAAGCAAGGTTATATTGGAGAGGCTTTAAAAGTCATTGGTCAGATTGCATTTAGAAATTATGAACAGCTTTGGGTCCCTTTTTCTGAGGAAAGATTTTCTCTCATGGAAACACTTAAGAATGATCATGGTAATGACGCCAGGAAGGAAAGGTGTAATGAATAGGGATTACTTGACTCTGGGCCTGTATTCAGTGGAGTTCAGTAGGATAGTGAGGTAGTGGGGAAGAATCTCATTTAAAACCTATCAAATACCGAAAGGCTGGATGAGGAGAGGATGTTTCCATTAGTAGGAGAGTCTAGGATCAGAGGACACAATAGCAGAATAAAACTGAAAAGAGGAGGAGTTTCATTATCCAGGCAGTGGTGAATTTGTTGCTACTGAGAGCTGTGGAGGCCAGGTGTATCTAAGGTAGAGATTGATAGGTTCTTGATTGGTAAAGAGGCTAAAGATTAGGGGGTGGATGTGGGAAAATGGCTTGAAGAGAAGGAAGAAATGGATTTAGGCCCATTGGTGATCCTTTGTTTAAAGCTCGATTAAGGTTACTTAATCATTTTAAAATTTGAAATTAATGAATGCATTCTTAGAAATAAATGATATATAAAGTTCTAAACTATCGAAAAAGATCAAACCAGTGTTGATGGAGAAGCACAACTTTTTGAGGTTAGTTTCCTTATTTGTTGAATAAATATTTTAATCAATATTTATTGACAATATTGTTATTGGTTTATTACAGTCACAAGTACCAAAATACAGTGAAAAACTTGCCTTGCATACTGTTAACACAGATTAAATCATTGCATGGTGCATTGTACGAGAAAAAGGTAAAATAATAACAATGTAGAATGAAGTGCAAAAACTACCAAAAAAAAGAACAGTGCAGATAGACAATAAAGTGTAAGATCATAAGGAGGTAGGTTATGAGGTCAGGAGTCAATATTGTGTCTAACAACAAATTGTAGATGTGGCTGGTCGTAATACTTGCCCAGCAAAACAGTTAAATTATTGGGGGGAAAAGAAATCCAAGGGCCGATAAAACATCAATTTCCAATCAATATTCACATTCTCGAATCTCTAAAGTACCCCTTCAGTGTGACTGGTAATCTTCTCAGAAGTAGACATATGTTTTCCTACATCAGAGTTTGACCCAGCGCATGTTGGATAAATAGTAGGGAGGCACAGTGAACTAGTTTTCCTTCTCCTTCATCATTGGGATCTTTTTCATACCATTAAAGTTTTCCTCAGGCCAGTAAAAGAATATATTGTGAATGGCCTAGCACTAATGAAGTATTATATTTTTTTAGTTGGTGCCAGTTGTTGTGTCAATTTATCACTCCTGATTTCGAAGTCATTTTTCTACTCCTTTTTCTCTTGTTCTAACTCTCCCCTTTTCCTCATCTTAACACTTCCTTTATTTATAATTTATTCCAGCTCTGATGGGAGGTTATCATCTTAAAGCGTTAAACTGTTTGCCTCCACTGATAGTACCTAATCTGCTGAATGGTTTCAGCATTTACTGATTTTATTCTACTTTAGAAGTTAATTAAGTGGTGATTGCAATTCTCACTGAAGGGAGAAGAATAAAATGAAAATAGAAATCCACAGGAGGGAAAAAATGGAGTAATGCATATTACTGGAATCTGTTAGTTGGAGGCATTCTCTCCCCCCCGCCCCCCCATATCACTGTACCTTGGTACATGTGACAATAGTAATAAACCAAGATACTAACTTTTACTTTTATTTGTATTTTCAGGAGGATTTTCAGTCAATGACTTATGGTTTTAAAATGGCCAATAATGTCACAGATCTAAGGGTTACAGGTGAGTATTTTTGACATAATTTTTAAATGCCTCTTCAGACGTAGAATATTTAGGATCAAATACCTTGCTTTTCTGCACATCTGACAAGTCCATTAGATATGTTCCTGGTGTCTGCAGCTATCAACATTGCTCCTATGTTGTATTATCTGCAAATGTTTAAAATGTGGCTGCTGTGTTTAAGTCTAATGTTATTGTCTGAAGTTTGAATAATTATTTCTATTTGGATAGAGGTAAAAGGTTATCCTAATTATTATAGCTCTTAGAAATCTAGTTTTGTATCGAAAGGTTTTGTATAATTGGGGGAAGGAGAAGAGTGAAAACCATATTTCAGTTATTGTTATATACCATATCATGTGGCATGGCAATCATAATCTTTCCATGACCATAATTGTTCTTGGCAAATTCTTCTACAGAAGTGGTTTGCCTTTGTGTTCTTCTGGGCAGTGTCTTTATAAGATGGGTGACCTAGCCAGTATGGATACTCTTCAGAGATCATCTGGCTGGCATCATTGACAATTATAACCAATACTTGTGATATGCACCAGCTGCTAATATGACCATTCACCTCCTGCTCCCATGGCTTCATGTGACCCTGATTTTGGCCTGGGGGGTGGTGGTAAGTAGATGGTACACCTTGCCCAAGGATGACCTGCAGACTAGTAGAGGGAAGGAGTACCTTACAGGGTAGAGATGTATCCCACTCTGCAACCCAAGTGTACCTACCCAGTGTAGACTGCGCTTTAATTTGAACTTTTTTCTTTAATTTCTGAAAGTGGTAAATTTTCTAAATTGCAGATTTATGAGTGGTTCAATTTCTCACTTATTTTTTTTCATGTGTCAGCATAGAAATATATTGTTGCAATGTGTCAGACTCCTGCTGTCCTTGAAGGCATTGAACAAGATGATTAAAATAGCACTTGAGCCCTGAGGAGCAAGAGTTTTAAAAAGGGAGCTAAGGCAATGAATATTTGCTTAATTAGCACACCAGGAAGAGTGGTCAGTGATGTAGGTAATCTATCTAAATTAAATTGCACTATTATAAAGATGCTAAATTTATTAGGTCAATGATAATCATTTTAGATACACTTACAGTGAAATGCATCATTTGTGTCAAATGAAATCAGTGAGAATTGTGCTGGGCAGCCCGCAAGTGTTGCCACACTTATGGTGCCAACATAGCATGCTCACAACTCACTAAACCTAACCTGTCTGTTTGGAACATGGGAGGAAGCTGCTACATCCAGATGTGACCCATGCACTCACAGGGAGAATGTACAAAATCCTTACAGACAGTACTGGAATATCTTATAGCTGCTACAATAATGCATTGCACTAACAGCGATGTTACCATGTCTCAGAGGATGGAATAGGGATAGCAATGCAGTTGATTTGCATCTGCAGCCTTTTAGAATTTGTGAGATCATCAGTACTTTGAAAATCCTCATTTGCAGTAATACCTGCAGCTCAAGGAACTTGAGTGCACAATTATTGAGCGAGAGTCCGAAGTACAGATACCATGAGGAATGGGGATAAGACCATAAGATATAAAAGCAGAATTAGGCTATTTGACCCATTGAGGCTGCTCTGCCATTTTATCATGGCTGATTCATTTTCTTTCTTAGCCCCGATCTCTTGCCTTTGCTCCGTAAGACTTCATGCAGGAATCTATCAACCTCTGCCTTAAATATACCTAAAGACTTGGCAACGAATTTCACAGATTCACCACTCTCTAACTAAAGAAATTCCTCCTCATCTCTGTTCTAGAAGGATGCCCTTCTATCCTGAGGATGAGGAGAATTACCCAGCACTTAGAATCATTAAGTTAGTTACATTCCTAAAATTAGGTTGTATTAGTAGTCATAAGTGTCACCAGTGTGGTTAGTGGTCAGAGACAGGAAGATGCTACTTGGAAACAGCCAGCATAGGGAATCCCAGACGTTCATTATTTGAGTTACTTGTTTTGTGCCACCCATGGGTATAAGAACAAAGTCTGCAGGGTGAATGACCAACACAACATGATATGGACGAGAGATACAGACAGGACTGTGTTCATAGTAGCAGTTGATGTGGTTGGATAGATAATTATTTTTCTCCCCAGGTGCAACCAGGATTTTTATAGGTAGTATTGCTAGAGTTTAAGAACTTCTCTCTGACTGCAAAAGAATTTGGAGTGGAGAGATAAGATCCATTTGTTGGCATTGACACAGTTATGATTGAGATATTACCGAGAAGTCAGTGAGCTAGAGCAGATGTGAAAATTCAAATGAAATTAAGATGCAAGTAAATTGTGATTGTTAAGTAACCCTCAAACTAGCATGGGGTCAAGATGATTAGATGGTTAAAGAAGTTGCAAAAAGAGTGGCGTGAATAGCAAGGGATTTGATTTGTAGAGTAATGGCATCTAATGGAGAGGTCAGTTCCACTGGGGAGGATTTCTCTTAAACTTGTTTGGGATAAGTATCTGCTGAGTCCAGTGGTGGCAAAGGTAGATTTGGGATGGTTTTGAGATGATTCAGGAAATACTCAATGTAATGCAGTCAGAAATATTGAAGATTATAGAGTAGAATAACAATTTGAGTGAAATTAATGGATGAATTAAAAATGCAAAGCTTGAGAGAGGTAATTGGATATAAGAAAATCACACCTCTTTGTATATATTTTTGTGCAAACCTATTATGACAAAACAGACACATTAACAACACAATGAAAATTGACTTGACTTGATATATAATATAGGTTTGCTTTCTAAGATCCCAAGTCGAGACCTCAATCCCATTGTTAAACATACATTAAGAATTTGGTTTCAGTTTCATAGATTTTTTTGAGCTTAATAACTTTTTCTTTCTAGTAAAATCCATCTTAATTATTTTTTTAAACCATCAATTTTGGATCAGACCTTTTTAATTTGGAAAACCAAAGGAATAATAACTTATTTAGATTTTTTTATTGGGGATTGTTTAATGTCTTTCGCTCAGTTAGTGGACAAATATGACTTATCTAATGCACACTTTTTTAGATATTTACAAATTAGGAATTCTTTACGTAGTTTACTTCCAAATTTTCCCTGTCCTTATCTACCCAAGGTGATAGGTACCATTTCAAAAAGGACTGATAGCTATAATTTATAAATGGTTATTGAATTTGCGAAAGGTATCTAACGATAAAATTAAAGGTGTATGGGAATTGAAATTTCGAGAGTCAGTTTCAGATAATCAATGGGATAAAATTTTTCATTTGGTAAATACTTCATCTATTTGTGCCCGTCACTCCTTGATACAGTTCAAGGTAGTACATTGGGCACATATGTCAAAGGATAAATTAGCCCGTATTTTTCCCAATATTAATCCTATTTGTGACAGATGTAATATTGAGGTGGCTACTTTAATTCGTATGTTTTGGTCTTGTATCAAGATATATAATTTTTGGAAAGATGTCTTTAAAACTTTATCAAAAGTCTTGAATTTGGACCTACAACCGAATTTATTTACAGCAACTTTTGGTATCATTCCACCAGAAGCAGAATATATTCCTGTTTCCACTCAACTGATGATAGCTTTTACAACTTTATTGGCTAGGAGAGCCATTTTGCTCAAGTGGAAGAATTCTAATCAACCTTTATTGGCTTTCCTCCATTCTGTCCTGTCTAAGTTTAGAGAAAATAAGAAGTCGGACATTTGATACATCCTCTAAATTTGAAGAAACCTGGCGACCTTTTATTCAATATTTTCATATGGTTTGATTTATTGCTCCTCCAGTTACTTTCTCAAAACTTTGGATTTGATCAGAAAGTTTCTCTTTCTTCTTGCTTTTACTCTCAGTATGGGCTGCCCAATCCCCTTTTATTTCTTTTTCTTTTTTTTTTACCTTTTGTTTTTGTTCATAGAGAGAAAAAAAAATTATAAAAGCTTCTTTATCTTTTTTTCTTTTTATGAAATGATAACAGGAGAATTGATTGTCTTATTTTTTATTATATATTATTAGATTAATACTATGTATGATCTTGATCATGTTTATTTTACCTTTTATATGTATTGTTATCGATATAGATATTTAAGAAAATTCTCCTCTTTGTATATATGTACTTTTTAAAAAATTAATAATAAGATTGGTAAAGAAAGATATAATATAGGGAAGTAGTTGATAACTAAATTTTTCAAGGTGTAAAACTTCACTAGACTATGAGAAACAAGGGTTACAGTGAAAAAAACAAAACTATCACCCTCATGATAAAGTTACAAATGTAAGAAGTAGAGATGAAGAATGAAAGAGTGATGAAGAAGTTTAGGAAAGGAGACAAAACAGTGTGAGAAAACAAGCAAAAAAAGTTTTTTTTAACATATCTGCACTAGTTTTTACAGAGATCAGCCAATATAAATGTTCAAAATAAATTTATTATCAAAGTACATATATGTCACCATATACGACCGACCCTGAGATTTGCTTTCCTGCAGACATGTTCAACAAATCCAATCACCATAATGTTGTTCTTTTTCATACCTTGTGGCACATCGGGCAGCACTTTTGCCATTTCCGTAGCGTTTGACTGTTTTTTTATGAGGCCAAGTTGCTGGCTCACCGCTCAACCCAGTACGGATGGAAAATGTATGAGGAGCCAGCTAGATTCAAACTAGGGATCATTTGCCTCAAAGTCCAGTGCTGATGCTACTACACCACCACACTACTGGCTGGCTTGGTAATAACCAGAATAGAGTAGATGAAAGAACACATCCAACAGGGCAGACACCAGTATATAATTTTAATAAATAAGGAATAAATATTGAAAACATGAGATAAAGATTCCTTGAGCCCATAAGTTGTGGGAAGAGTTCAGTGATGGGGCAAATGAAGTTGAGTGAAGTTATCCCCTCTGATTGAAGAGCTTGATTGTTGAGGGGCTATAACTATTCCCAAACCTCATTGTGTTGGCCCCGAGGCTTCTGTACCTTCTTCCTGATGGCAGTAGCAGGAAGAGGTCATGATCTGGTTGCTGCGGGTCCCTGATGATGGATGCTGCCTTGCTGCAGCAGTTCTCTGTGTAAGGTATGTGCAATGGTGGGAAGGGTTTTACCCTTGATGGACTGGTCTGTATCCACTACTTTTCATAGTATTTTCTGTTCAAGGCCATTGGTATTTCCATAATAGGCTGTGATGGAGCCAATCAGTATACTCTCCACCACACACCTGTAGAAGTTTTGGATGTCATGCCGAAGCTTCGCAAACTACTAAGGAAGTAGAGGCACTGCCATGTTTTCTTCGTAATTGCACTTGTGTTCTGGGCCAGGATGGGTCCTCTGGAATTATAACATCAAGGAATTTAAAGTTGCAGATCTTTTCCCACTTGTGATCCCCATGAAGACTGGCGTGAGAACCTCTGGTTTCCTCCTCCCAAAGTCAATAATCTGCCCCTTGGTCTTGCTGACATTGAGAATGAGGTTGTTGTTGTGGCACCACTCAGCCATATCTTCAATTTATTGAGTCCCTCACAGGCAGATATGGAGGAAGTACACACATCAAAGTTGCTGTTGAACGCAGCAGGCAAAGCAGCATCTCCAGGAAGAGGTACAGTGGACGTTTCAGGCCAAGACCCTTCGTCAGGACTAAGTTTTCTCGTCCTGATGAAGGGTCTCGGCCTGAAACGTCGACTGTACCTCTTCCTAGAGATGCTGCATGGCCTGCTGCGTTCCCCAGCAACTTTGATGTGTGTTGCTTGAATTTCCAGCATCTGCAGAATTCCTGTTGTTTGATGGAGGAAGTACAGTTGGAATAGGAAATGGCAAAGAAATAAATGATGCATATCATCCAATTGCTTTAAAGGTACTAGTATTTTTATAATATCCCCCCCCCAAGAAATGAAAATGCATCAAAATGAAAACTTGTAATTAATTGTATTAAGTACTGAAAAAGATTGGTATATTATTTGTCTCATTATCCCTCATGAAATTTCAGAGAGGAAGATGTCATATTGAACAAAGTATTTTTGAGCTACCACCAATCCTTGTGGGATTATTGTTTCATGTGGTGTGATTTATGACTGAGGATTTTTAATCTTCAAAATATGGTATAAGATAGTGTTTTTCAACATTTATTAAATTCTATTTCCAGGCATGTTGAAAGATGTAGAAGATGATTTGCAAAGAAGAGTGAAGGTACTTCATCATTTCAGAGTGTGAAGCATACATTTTACTTCAGCATTCCTATAGAATACATAATTGGGTAGATTAAGAACTAGTTTAATGACAAAGCAAGCAAATAAATATTCAAAATTTACAATAAATATTACTTTTATGAAACAAAACTTTATATATAAGATTCAGCTGTTGGTCAAAATAAATTAAAGATTAGTGTCAAATTAATGAGAAGAATATTAATTTTGCCATGTAGCGTGTCATCATCCAGAAGTGTGAATGGGACACTTACTCGGAATCCACCTCCACCATTGCTACAAGCTGCCCACTAGCTTCAGCAATGCTGCAAAGGAAAACAAGTGGAGCGAGTGACTATGGAAAAACTAAATGTGCCATTGAATCAAAAGTTGCTGGTGAACGCAGCAGGCCAGGCAGCATCTCTAGGAAGAGGTACAGTCGACGTTTCGGGCTGAGACCCTTCGTCAGGACTAACTGAAGGAAGAGCTAGTAAGAGATTTGAAAGTGGGAGGAGGAGGAGGAGACAGGAGGGGGAGAGATGGAGCCAAGAGCTGGACAGTTGATTGGCAAAAGGGATATGAGAGGATCATGGGATAGGAGGCCTAGGGAGAACGAAAAGGGGGGAAAAGCACAGAGGATGGGCAAGGGGTATAGTGAGGGGGAGAAAAAGGAGAGAGAGAGAGAAAGAATGTGTGTATATAAATAAATAACGGATGGGGTACGAGGGGGAGGTGGGGCATTAGCGGAAGTTTGAGAAGTCGATGTTCATGCCATCAGGTTGGAGGCTACCAGACGGAATATAAGGTGTTGTTCCTCCAACCTGAGTGTGGAATCATCTTTACAGTAGAGGAGGCCGTGGATAGACATATCAGAATGGGAATGGGATGTGGAATTAGAATGTGTGGCCACTGGGAGATCCTGCTTTCTCTGGCGGACAGAGCGTAGGTGTTCAGCAAAACGATCTCCCAGTCTGAGTCGGGTCTCGCCAATTGGCCTCTTCTACTGTAAAGATGAAGCCACACTCAGGTTGGAGGAACAACACCTTATTTTCCGTTTGGGGAGCCTCCAACCTGATGGCATGAACATCGACTTCTCAAACTTCCGCTAATGCCCCACTTCCCCTTCGTACCCCATCCGTTATTTATTTATATACGCACATTCTTTCTCTCTCTCTCCTTTTTCTCCCTCTGTCCCTCTGACTATACCCTTGCCCATCCTCTGGGTTCCCCCCCCCCCTGTCTTTCTCCCTGGACCTCCTGTCCCATGATCCTCTCATACCCTCTTTGCCAATCACCTGTCCAGCTCTTGGCTCCATCCCTCCCCCTCCTGTCTTCTCCTATCATTTTGGATCTCCCCATCCCCCTCCCACCTTCAAATCTCTTACTAGCTCTTCTTTCAGTTAGTCCTGACGAAGGGTCTCAGCCCGAAACGTCGACTGTACCTCTTCCTAGAGGTGCTGCCTGGCTTGCTGCGTTCACCAGCAACCTTGATGTGTGTTGCTTGAATTTCTAGCATCTGCAGAATTCCTAGTGTTTGTGTGTGTCATTGAATGGCAGGGCTGAGCAGAGGAGCTGAGGCGAGTGTCGTGCCACCTTCAGCTCGTCACAGGGATGAATGCACTGCCCCTGGCCAATACCACCAGCTCTTGTTTGCCTGCATTAGGTTTCTTTCTTTCTTTTAGCCAACCTTTTAAGACCAACTGATCGCTGCACCTTGTCTGGCTGCCCGCCACAGTAGTGTAGCGGTTAGTGCAATGCTATTACAGCTCAGAGCATCGAAGTTCAGAGTTTACTCCTGGAGTCCCCTGGAAAGAGTCTCTGTACGTCCTCCCTGTGGAACATGTGGGTGTTCTCCTGGTCCTCCAATTTCCTCCTAAAGTCCAAAGATGTACTGGGTAGATTAATTGGTCATTGTAAATTGCCCTGTGATTAGTTTAGAGTTAAATTTGGAGTTGTCAGTAGTGGCTGGGTGGTACAGCTCGAAGGGCCAGAAGGACCTATTCAACGATGTGTCTTTAAGTAAAATAAATAAATCTGCAAAGGATATCAAAAGTACATAAAACTAATGTTATAAATGCTTTCTCAGAGGTCAGAAGGAAGACTTGAGAAAGTGAAATGTATCTTTCAGAAGGGAAGTGGAAATCAAAGGTTGTAGTTCCATCTTTTGACTGTATGCTATAAATAGTGCCCCAGAGTAGAACTCCCTTCCTAACTACTCTGCCACAGAAAGTTTCATCTACTGAAGTCAGGTCAATGTGGGGAAAAAAAACAAAATACTTCCTCTATTTTCAAGTAAATTATTTTGTATATTAAATATTACTTGATTAAAACTTGAAGTCTAAAGATGTACTCAGAATCTGGTTTATTATCACTGACTTATGTTGTGGAACCTTTTTTTGTGGCATCAGTACAGTACAAAAACATTAAAATTGCTCTAAATTACAAAATAAATTAGTGAAAAAAAGAAACAATGGGATTATGTTCACAGACTGTTCAGAAATTTGGTGGTAGAGGGAAGAAGTTGTTTCTGAATCATGGAACGTGGGTCTTCTGGCTTTTGTGCTTCTCCCCTAACGTTGGTAACAGGAAGAGTGCATGTACTGGAGTTTGAGGGTCTTTAGCAATGGATGCTACCTTCTTGAGGTACCACCTTTCTGAAGCTTTCCTCTTGATTGGGGGATTATGCTCGTGGTGGAGCTTCTTGAATCTACAGCCCTCTCTTTCAGTGCTGTGCATTGGAGTCTCCATTCCTTGTTGTGATGCAGCCAGTTAGAATAATCTCTACTGTACGTTCATAGAAATTTGCTAGAGTTTTTGGTGATATCCTAAAGCTCCCTCCCACCTCTGACCCCCTCAGTGAGGACTAATGTGTGTTCTCCTGCAGCCTAAGAGTGGAATTTTATGAATTTACTTTTAGTAAGTGGCAATTTTTGAAGATCTTCATATTATTCTGAATCTCTGCAGGCTTCAGGAAATGTGGGATACCTTTGTTGAGGATACAGATTTTTAAAACACAAAAAAAAAGTTTCTCCAATTTTTTATGATATTTCTCTTTTTCCTGGCAGAGCACTAGGAGTCGACAAGGAGAGGAACGCAATCCAGAGGTTGAACTTGAAGTGAGCATATGTTGATTCTGAAGATTAAATCAGTATATATATTGTTTTTGTACAGTGGGTAGTGTTCAGGATTTGGGAGCAAATGCAATGCATTATTTAAAGATTCAATGCAGTAACAGCTTAATGTTCTGTGATTTCTGTTCATACTCATAAGTTTAAAGTTTTTATTTAGAGTATCTGTACTTTCCAAACACAGGTTTCACTCAGTGGCACACAAAGGCTTTACCAACTTGAGAAAGTACTGGAACACTTTCTGAGTACGTGTTAAAAAAGTTATTCAAGGTTCTAGGGAGACTGGTAAATGTTTCCAAGCTTGCACAATAAAGTCCTTTTCAGACAAAGTGGCAAGGAGAAAGACTCAAGTTAGCTAAGTGCTTTTTGGAAGGAAAACAAAAATCAAGTGCCATGACTGATCTCTTGACTGTCTAGGGAGCTGAGGGTGAGGGTGGAGGGTTATTTTTCTGATTGGAAATCTGTGGCCAGTAATGCACCATGAGGATTTGTGCTGAGATCTTTGTAATAACGTGAATGTGAACTTGGGAGGTATGATATGTAAGTTTGTTGATGATATGAAAGATGGTGGTGTCACAGATGGTGACTAAGGTCTAAGGCTGCACCATGATATAGGTCAGCTGGAAAGTTGAGAGGAGCAAGGACAAATGAAATGTTAATTATGACCGGTGTAAGGTCTGCCAACAAAGCCAGGATGTATAGTAAATGGTAAGGATCTGGTAAACAAAGATTCCTTGGAGTACAAGTCTATAGGTCCTTAAAAATAACGCATTGGTGCATAAAGTGATGAAGAATACATATGTTGACCGTGGACGAATATAAGCGCTAGGACATAATCTTACCACTTGATTAGGCCATATCTGCAGTATTGAGTGCAGTTCTGGTCACCCCACTGTAAGAAGGATGTGATATGCTGGAGAGGATACAAAGATAATTCAGCTATCTTTTGCTTAGGATAGAATGTATCTCTTGTAAGGAAAGAAACATAGAAAACCTACAGCACAATACAGTACAGGCCCTTCGACCCACAAAGCTGTGCCGAACATGTCCTTACCTTAGAAATTAACTAGGTTACCCATACCCTCTATTTTTCTAAGTTCCGTGTACCTATCCAGGAGTCTCTTAAAAGACCCTATCATTATCTGCCTCCACCGCGGTCACTGGCAGCCCATTCCACGCACTCACCACTTTCTGCATAAAGAAACTTAGCCCTGACATCTCCTCTGTACCTACTTCCAAGCACCTTAAAACTGTGCTGTCTCGTGTTAGCCATTTCAGCCCTGGGAAAAAGCCTCTGACTATCAATGCCTCTCATCATCTTACACACCTCTATCAGGTCACTTCTCATCCTCCGTCCCTCCAAGGAGAAAAGGCCGAGTTCACTCAACCTATTCTCATAAGGCATGCTCCCCAATCCAGGCAACATCCTTGTAAATCTCCTCTGCACCCTTTCCATGGTTTCCACATCCTTCCTGTAGTGAGGTGACCAGAACTGAGCACAGTACTCCAAGTGGGATCTGACCAGGGGGGTCTTATATAGCTGCAACATTACCTCTCAGCTCCTAAACTCAATCCCATGATTGATGAAGGCCAATGCACTGTATGCCTTCTTAACCACAGAGTCAAGCTGTGTAGCAGCTTTGAATTTCCTGTGGACTCTGACCCCAAGATCCCTCTGATCCTCCACACTGCCAAGAGTCTTACCATTAATACTATATTCTGTCACCATGTTTGACCTACCAAAATGAACCACCTCACACTTATCTGGGTTGAACTCCATCTGCCACTTCTCAGTCCAGTTTTGCATCCTATCAATATCCCGCTGTAACATCTGACAGCCCTCCACACTATCCACAACATGCCCAACCTGTGTGTCATCAGCAAATTTACTAACCCATGCTTCCACTTCCTCATCCAGGTCATTTATAAAAATCACAAAGAGTACAGGTCCCAGAACAGATCCCTGAGGCACACCATTGGTCACCGACCTCCATGCAGAATATGATCCATCTGCAACCACTCTTTGCCTTCTGTGGGCAAGCCAGTTCTGGATCCACAAAGCAATGTCCCCTTGGATCCCATGCCTTCTTACTTTCTCAATAAGCCTTGCATAGGGTACCTTATCAAATGCCTTGCAGAAATCTATATATACTACATCTACTGCTCTACCTTCATCAATGTGTTTAGTCACATCCTCAAAAAATTCAGTCAGGCTCATAAGGCACGACATGCCTTTGACAAAGCCATGCTGACTATTCCTAATCATATTATGCCTCTCCAAATGTTCATAAATCCTGTCTGTCAGGATCTCTTCCATCAACTTACCAACCACTGAAGTAAGACTCACTGGTCTATAATTTCATGGGCTATGTCTACTCCCTTTCTTGAATAAGGGAACAACATCCACAACCCTCCAATCCTCCGGAACCTCCCACTGATGATGCAAAGATCACCGCCAGAGACTCAGCAATCTCCTCCCTCGCCTCCCACAGTAGCCTGGGGAATATCTCGTCCAGTCCCGGTGACTTATCCAACTTCATGCTTTCCAAAAGCTCCAGCACATCCTCTTCCTTAATATCTACATGCTCAAGCTTTTCAGTCCACTGTAAGTCATCCCTACGGCCAAGATCCTTTACCGTAGTGAATACTTATTAAGTACCTCTGCTATCTTCTCCGGTTCCATACGCACTTTTTCACTGTCACACTTGATTGGTCCTATTCTCTCACGTCTTATCCTCTTGCTCTTCACATACTTGCGAAATGCCTTGGGGTTTTCCTCAATCCTGTCCGCCAAGGCCTTCTCATGGCCCCTTTGGGCTCTCCTAATTTCATTCTTAAGCTCCTTCCTGCTAGCCTTATGGTCTTCTCGATCTTTATCATTACCTAGTTTTTTTTGAAGCTTTCGTAAGCTCTTCTTTTCTTCTTGACTAGATTTACAACAGCCTTTGTACACCATGGTTGCTGTACCCTACCATCCTTTCCCTGTCTCATTGGAACATACCTATGCAGAACTCCATGCAAATATCCCCTGAATATTTGCCACATTTCTTCCGTATGTTTCCCTAAGAACATCTGTTTCCAATTTATGCTTCTAAGTTCTAGCCTGATAGCTTCATATTTCCCTTTACTCCAATTAAACGCTTTCCTAACTTTTCTGTTCTTATCCCTCTCCAAAGCTATGGTAAAGGAGATAGAATTGTGATCACTATCTCCAAAATGCTCCCCCACTGAGAGACCTGACACCTGACCAGATTCATTTCCCAATACCAGATTAAGTACAGCCTCTCCTCTTGTAGGCTTATCTACATATTGTGTCAAGAAACCTTCCTGAACACACCTAACAAACTCCACCCCATCTAAACCCCTCGCTCTCGCTCTCAGGAGGTGCCAATGGATATTTGGGAAATTAAAATCTCCCGCCACAACAACCCTGTTATTATTACACCTTTCCAGAATCTATCTCCCTATCTGCTCCTCAGTGTTTCTGTTATTCTTGGGTGGTCTATATTTAAAAAAACACCCAGTAGAGTTATTGACCCCTTCCTGTTCCTAACTTCCACCCACCTTTGTGGTCCTGCTTCTCAGCTTCCTTCCTAACGCCCTGTAGTCTATTTTCAGGACCTCCTCCCTTTTTCTGCCTTTGTCGTTGGTACCGATATGTACCACGACCTCGCTCTGTTCTCTTTCCCACTTCAGGATATCATGGACGTGATCAGAAGCATCCCAGACCTTGGCACCTGGGAGGCAAACTACTATCCGTGTTTCTTTCCTGCGCCCACAGAATCGCCTGTCTGACCCCCTAACTATAGAGTCCCCTATCGCTAATGCCATCCTCTTCCTTTCCTTACCCCTCTGAGCCACAGGGCCAGACTCTGTGCCAGAGGAGCAGCTACTGTTGCTTCCCACAAGTAAGCCGTTCCCCCCTCCCCCAACAGCACTCAAGCAGGAGTACTTATTGGTAAGGGGGACAGCCACAGGGGTACTCTCTAGCCTCTGACTCCTGCTCTTCTCTCTCCTGACTGTTACCCACTTAACTGTCTCCCGAGGCCCCGGTGTGACTACCTGTCTATAGCTCCTCTCTAACACCTCCTCACTCTCCCTGACCAGACAAAAGTCATCGAGCTGCATCTTGAGTTCCCTAACATGGTCCCTAAAGAGCTGCAGCTCGACGCACCTGGCGCAGACGTGGCCATCCGGGAGGCTGGGAGTCGCCAGGACTTGCCACATCTGACACCAAGCGCAGGACACCGGCCTCACACACATACTTCCTGTCTTTACTCTTTGCAGATAACCTACCTGGCCCTGACCCATTACTGCCGAAGCCCTGTTGAGCCAAAGCCTTCCTACTCTGTCACCCGCTCTACAAAGCTGACTCCTTTTAAACTCTTCTCGCTGTTCTACATGACTGACGTCCACACACTTGCACAGTCATGCCCCAATCAAACTGCTGAAGAAATAACTCTCCTTTTAAACTTTTCTTGCTTTTAAACTCTTCTCTTTGTTCTACCGTGCTGACGTCCACGAGCTTGCGCAATCATGCGCCGATCAAAACCTAGATAAGCTGGGTTTGGTTTCCATGGAGTAGTGGAGGCTGCTGAGTGATATATAAAGTATGATTGGTATAAGTAGGATAAATAGTGAAAAATCTTCTGGTTATCAGGTGCCTAAGGTAAGAGGGTGTGTCGGCAGGTACTCTCTTAACATTTACTTAAGAAAATTCTAGACAATACTTGCATTGCCAAAACATAAAAGGCTATGAACATATTGTGGGTAAATGGGATTTGTAAAAGAGTACAATTGGCAGTTTGGATATAGTGAACCAAAGGGCCTGTTTCTGTGCTGTCTGATTCTATGACATCATGGAAGGCATCTTGTTGTAGCACACTAGCCCCACCTAGGGTACTGCAGGAAATAGAATTTATTTAAGCAAATTTGCGAGGGGAGTAAATCTAAATAAAATGAGAGAGCATACTTTAAACATCATTAAAACTAACTTGTTTTGTTGCATATTGAATTAGCTATTTACAACCATTTTAACAAAAAGGGGTAAAATTTAAAGACAAAGAAGAGCCAAATTGTTGCAAGATGGAATTTAATGTAATCCATTATGCAAATTTTGTGATGGAGTTGTGTTCTGTGGAGGAATAATTTGTTTGCAGCACCATTCATAAACATAATTCAGTGAATAATGTTTAATAATTAAAGACAGCAAGTAGATTTAAGAAGACTGTTCCTTTAACATAGAAATTATGGTTTACATTCTAATGAGATTTCCCCTTAATATTTCAGCATCAACAATGCACAGCAGTTTTCAGCAGGATGAAGTTTACTCGATTGTTACTGACTGCCTTGATTGCTTTCACAAAGAAAGAGGTACCAACAGAAACAATAAACCTGCTTCTGGAATGATTTTCTAAATTGACTTTGGTTATTAATAGTGAAGTCATCAAAGAACTTGAATGGCAGTAAAGGATTTCTGTTTTGGAACTTTTGATGCAGATTTTGCCATGTGTTCAATTTTTGACTTGTGTTCAATGTGTTCAGTTTTGCAAAGTTTTCAATAACTTCGTTGCTTTCAGTCTCACAAATTTATTTAGTTTTAGTTGGGGAAACTAGCAAAAAGTGTAGCTTCAAACTAAAATATAACATTTTAATAGAAATTTACAAGTATTTGATGGAGCTAATAATTACAATAATGTGTACAGTAAAAATGAGAAGATTAAAGCAACTTCATACTTTTTTCACTGTTTTTCTTCACTGTTATTTAGGGTTTTTTTGGTTAAGTAATATTGCTGCATTGGAGTTCAAACCGTGGAAGCTTAGTGGACACACAAATGGAAAATATAACTGTTTAGAAGTTCAGGCACAACAAAATTTATTCCAAATTTGTTAAGTTATTTTTAGTTGCAGTGGTTGTCCTAGAATTTCAGTAAAGTAGGGATCTGTATTTTAAGCTGAGTAACAGTAGATTTAAGTACTGATAATTATGAAGAATGCACTGGCTCTGAATCTATTTGTGCAAATGTGTTTTATGTAACATATCTGCACTATTGTTGAAGTAAAATGAACAGAAATGTAACAGTTTTGTGTCATTGGAGATCCAAGTGTGCAGATGCTGGAATCTGAAACAAAACACAAACTGCTGGTTAACACCCTGCATCAGGACCAGTTTTTCTGACAGCTGTCAATAGAGTCTGTGTTAGATTAAGATGGGAGGCAGTAAATAATGAATTTACAAGTTGGTCAAAGAGAAGCAAGCTGACGTTGCACAGTGAGCATGGAAATTGGAGATTAAAAGCCCCACTAAGTTGTTGTTATACTACTGCCAATTAACTGCATAATGATATAGGCAGAATTATGATAGAAGGCTGAGTTCCTTCATTGATGTGCATTTCATGAATTAGGAAAGATCAGTGATATCATAAGCACTGCTTGTAAAGAAGAGAATGATTACAAACTAAAAACTGATTTTTGTTAATTTGCTAGATGTGTGCAGTGAGCGAAGCTCAGAAACTTATGACCCAAGCTGCTGATCTTCTACCTGCTATACAGAACTCGATCCATCATGGTATTCAGGCCCAAAATGATACAACAAAAGGAGGTGACAACATTTTCTGAATTTTCTTCAAACTGTTTACTGTATATTCTTTTGCTAAGAAAGATATCAAAAGTACTGGTATATTGAGTGAAATGGGACTTTTTCCTGTTTTGTTTCAGCTTTAGAACTAAGAATAATGTTAAACCAATCATGTCCATTTTCATTGCCTGAATCAGAAACTGGAAGATGTGGATAATTTTCTTTAACATTTAACTCATTTATGGGTGTTCTATGCTCCTGATGTGTGTAAAATTATTTCTTCAGTGGGTACTATGTTGTATAGTAGAACATTGTTTGGTTGTAAGGTTTGAATTGTATGCCATGCACAAATGTGCATATGTCATACTGTACTGATCCTAACTCACCGTGGTGTTCCAGTTTGCCTCCTTGCTTGGTGCTGAAGAATAATATCTTAGCCTGGATTTACAGATCACTGTAATTTTCTGTTTTTAAGGCTTCAATATTTATTTTCAAATTATGACTTTTGTTTGATAGATCACCCTATAATGATGGGATTTGAACCTCTGGTCAATCAGAGATTGCTACCTCCAACATTTCCTCGCTATGCAAAGATTATAAAAAGGGAAGATATGGTTAACTATTTTTCAGAACTTATAGAGCGAATTAAAATGGTTTGTGAAGTTGTCAGCTTGACAAACCTGCACAATATTTTGGTAAGTACGTGATTTTTATTGTATACAGTTTGCTAATTATTGTCTATTTGTTTAAGGACAGAATGATATTGTTTCAAAGTATATATCACATTCAATGCACATGTTTATATCATTGAATTCATGATAGTATTTTTCAGTTTGCTACAGTATCATAGTTTTCACCTGGGACTGACCAGAGGCTATCATGGGTTGAATTATAGTGTGACTGCATAGATACAGACCCAAACACATACAATTTCACTTGCTCCCTAAGAATCTTTAATCCATTTTTATCATGAAGGGTGAGGAAAGCCATTATATGTTGCAGTTTTTCTGTAAAAGTTTTGGTCAAAAATGAACTGCATGAAAATCTGTAGTAAATTTCTACATGTGATAAATTTTTAACCTGTTGTACATTTCTATATATGAAAGATAAAGTCCATTAAATCCAATATCATTCAGTGGGAAGGGAAGAGAAAAGAAATTTCTGAAGAAATACCTACCCCAAAAGTGTATGAACTCTATTTAATTTTCTTCCTCTATCCCAATTGTTAGCAAGTATTTTTTTTCTTGAATCACCTTTATAATGTAACCCAACATGCTTGTTCTGTTTCCACTTTTACTTGGGTATCCCTTTATCCCTTGGGTGTCTCATGAGACCATTCTTTCAGTAATGGTGGCCCATAGACTGCACCACAACATGGCAACTGTTAGTAGAATACACAGTAACTTCTACTTTAGAGTGCACTCTTAAAATTTTTGCTTTTAAATTAATATCTTTTCTCTTCACATAAACTGCATGAACTCCAATTATTGTCCAACGTTTTTGTGGTAGACTAAATATTGTTTTAAAACTAATGGAAATAATATCAATCAAGTTCTTAGTAAGAATTATGTGTTTTTCAGAAAGATATTCTGTAATATGCTATTAACATTTTTAAAACAGGTTTTATTTTTAAGTAACAGTTTATCAGGATGTCAGTGCTTTTAAAAACTTTATTTTTTAGGACTTCTTCTGTGAATTTAGTGAACAGTCACCTTGTGTTCTTTCAAGATCGCTGTTGCAGGTATGTAAGTTTTTGTTTAGTTTGGGACAGTCTTATTGATATTTTTTCCATTGTACTTGCCTAATATAAATTATCAGTGAAGGCCTCTGATAAATATCTTCGAAGTGCAAAATGTCAAAATCCAGGCACATAATACAGAACTGTCTGCATTGGGCATTTTTTTTTTAGAGATAGACAACCTAAATACCCTTTAAAACTAAGAATGATTATAGTTGATATTTATTTTACAGGCAACTTTCTTAGTGGATAATAAGAAGGTATTTGGTACACATTTGATGCAGGACATGATAAAAGATGCTCTGAGATACTTTGTCAGTCCTCCTGTGCTTTCACCCAAGTGAGTATATAAAATATTGTAACTTGTTTTACAAGAGCAGTATTTTTCACTCTTCAGCATCGGTTGAACAAATACTTTATTTCATCATCTATTGATTTCACAAACACAATAAAATAAACTATTGTATAAACTGTATTTTAATCTTTGGAGCAACAGGAAAAAGCTGATACAGACAGCAGTCAGGTAGTTTCTGTGGACGGGGAAACAGAGTTAACATTGCAAATGGAAGACACATGTCAGAATGCTGAGTATTTCAGAATTCCAGCATCTGCATTTTTATTAATTTGTACCAGCCTTGCAGTGCTGTTTTATTCCTTGTCATCTCCCATTAAAGAAGGGTTGATTTGATCCTTGGTATGTAGATAGGTTCACTTTTTTTTTTGTTTTTTAAAAAATGGCCGATGCTGGAATTCAGAAATGCTTAATTCTGACTAACCTTAGTAAGAATTCATTAACTCAGAATGTTAACTCTTTTTCTCTCTTTCAGGTTGCTGCTTTTCGAGCATTTTTTGCCTTTTTAGATCAAATTTCTAGGATACGCTTATGCCATTCAACTTGACATTTCTTCTGTTTGGAATAACAAATTTCATCAATGTCAACACTTCTCTAGTTTCACTTCCCTAATTCCAGCAGAAAATGATTATTACAAATGGAACAGATGTGCTGTAATATAAAATAATTCATGTGTAAAAACAAATGTTTTTTAAATGTTGAAAGCAAAAATCATACACTACATTACCAGCTTCACTTGGAGTGTTATCTTGGAATATGCTCATTTGCCCCGTAACAAAATTCTTCGTCTCCCCACCCCTACCTTATCATTTTCTCAGGCTAAAGGCTAAATATATCTGGATATAAATATACAAACAAATTTTGTTTGTACACATTTTTTGGTGCTGCATTAATTGGATTTTTGTATAGTTGTGGATTTTTTTCCTGCAGAGATGAGATTTTGTTTTCACTTGAGACATTTATTTCCTGAAAAGGCTTTATCTTCAATGTGTACTTTTTTTCAAATTAATACTAGTGGCTTTTGCAATATGAATAAATTTTGCAGCTTCATGCATTCTGCGCAATTGTCTTATTTCAATTAGCTGCAGGTGATAAGGATATTACACTTGGGCCGATCAGTGTAAATGGAAAAAAAACATAGAAAACCTACAGCACAATACAGGCCTTTCGGCCCACTAAGCTGCAAATGTTCTAGGTATTGATCTAACTAGTCACTGGAGAGAGCTGAACCATACATTTCTTTCAGCATGATTCAGTGTGATTAGCAGAATTTTAAATTCCCAGTATCTGGCTGCAAAGAGATATAACGCTAGTCCATAAAAGAACAAACTACTTGAGGCTGCATTTTTTTTTTAAAGAACTCCCTTTTCAGTGACACAAAAAAAAGAACATATACTTTTAAAACTTACTGTGCTGACCTGACTGAACCTGAGGAACTGTACTTAATCACTGCATCCTGCCTCTGCAATAGGAGAAAAGGAAAAAATAGTCTCATATTTGAAAGGGTCTAAAATTGTGGCTATTTTAAGTACAAGGGTGGTATTAACAGTTTAGCATGGGCTATCAAAACTCTGAAATGAGGTGCTGCAATTTTGATATGTAAATGGACTTTTTATTCTGCAGTAGGTGGATGAATTTCGTGAAATTGTTAGTATGACTGGAAGGTAGTTGCAGCCTAGAGACCTTATTTCAATAAAGGTCAGACAAAGTTGGTTGGGGCCACTTTCAGATGAAGGATTGGCATTTTAACTATACTAAATTAGGTTGGAGGACTCTGATTTGATCTGCATTGCAGATTTACTGTGCACAGCAGAATTTCCTAGGCCTTGGGGAAGCCAGCAGCTGCAATGAGGCAAGAACAATGTGGGGTGAAGGTAAGTGCTTCATAGAATTCGTTGTGAGCCAGGAGGAGCAGGAATCCTACCTCCCAGCCTGCACAGTATCCCTAGCTCCTGCATCTTCAGACCTCTCCCTACCTTGAGATTAGGTATCCAAGCTACCTGATCCTATTGCAACTAACAGAATGCCAAGATCTTAATCATACCGAGAGCCATCCAGGGAACCTGCCAAAGCCCAAGGACACTTGTTTAAAACCCCTGCCTGTTGTCATCTGCATCAGCATGATTGACCCCAGTTAATATGGGCTTTAGTATCTGGAGCTCCACTTGATAAATGCTAACATATGAAGTAATATGCAACAAAAATCCACCTAGATATCATCTTCCAACTGGAGGATTTATAGAATAATTGTCCTAAACTATTAAGTAATATTTTAATAATTCAACAGTATAAGTACATATCAAACTTCTTGATTGTGTACAGGCACTGTGTCTAGCTAGTAAGACTATTGAATCAAAATTTAAAACAAAAAGAATAATGTTATTTTAACATCTGATGAACAGTGATTTAGGACAATATAGTTGAACAATCTCTGAATATTTAAAAAATAGATATTCAAGATAAGTTTAAACTTAATATTGTTAATATTTTTTTAAAATTTTGAATGTTAACTTTTCATTGAGATGATTGTAGGTTTAACAGCCACATCAAGTAAAGTTTTCTTTGAACTTTTTGAATCACTTCTCCAAGAACTTGTATATCTTGATTTGGGAAAACATGACACTAATCTTGCCTCATTGTGGTAATTTCAGATGTTGTCTTTATAATAATCATCAAGCTAAGGATTACATCGACTCATTTGTTACCCACTGTGTACGGGTAAGCAAATCATGTTACTTTGAATGCTTAAGAATATATTTACTTGAAATAGCAGATTTTTTTTTTGCAGATTATTTCTAAATTCATATCTTTCACAGTAAGAACTCGTTGTTCTGTTGCTGCTGTTTTTCCCTTCCATTTTTTTCTTAAATATTGAAGGCCTTTTGCCTTTACCCAAGCAGCTTCATTCATCTGCAAGACAGGACTGGACAGTGAATGTCAATGAACCATTTTATTGTGTACAGAAAGATTTATGTGTGTGAGATTCAAGGGAAATGTGGGTGGTCCCATTCTAAATCTAAATTTCGTATTTGGTTATCCAGTAGGCAACTGTATATATAGGTGTGAAAAAGCAACATCTGAGCACTTTCTTCAGCCTAGGAAAGTTAAAAGTTTCCCATGACTGTCTATACTTCAAGTTGAGATCACCTTGCTATTTGCTCAGCATTCATCAATTGAATGTACGTATCCTTTAAAACATGAGGCATCAGCATTCAGTGAAATAATTTAACGGGTACAGCAAACAATATCGATTTTCATTTTATGACAATTGGGAAATTTGTGTTATTAAGAACATTGCCAATTTTTATGAACAATTAAGTCAATCTCCCCCATTTTTTAGTGTGCAGTGGAAAGAAAAGACAAACTTTAGTTATTCTTTTCTAGGTTATGGCATCTGTGAACACAGACATTCAAAATGGAAGTACATCCCATATTATTTTTATGAACAGGAATATTCCATTATTTCATTAAGGTTATTTTTCTACCTAGATGTGTACAAATCTATCCATAATTGTTTTATTAGAAATTAGTCATGTGCTTGTTGGAAATAACAAATATCATGGCGGGCTGCATTGAGATTGTAGCACAAGGCTGTCAATTTTTAGTTCTTGCTTGTGATTTTCAGTCTATATTGGCTACAATGAGCTAGACAAAGGTGAGAAATTGGCCCTTACACGAACTCTTTGAGATCTGTTATGCACAGATGCTTTGTGCAGAGATTATGTGGACAGGTCAGTAGAGTTCTATTTGTTCTTTCCATCTCTTCAATGGAGGAGGTTTTATTGTGGAAAAAAATTAGTTAAAATAGTAAGTATAAACTTTTAACAGAACAATTCTAACTTGCTGTCTTTAGTATAAAATGTGGCTTGAGAAAGAAAGCCTCTGCCATTTACTATGATTTGAAATGCTCAGATTCTAAAGGTAGTGGATCCATGTGATGCCAAAAGTATTATAGTGTCTGCTCTGAAGCATTCCATCAATTTATTGTTTGTTTTTCTTTTTGCTTGCAGCCATTTTGTAGTTTGATCCAGATTCATGGACACAACAGAGCTCGGCAGAGAGATAAGCTAGGTCACATTCTGGAGGAATTTGCCACTCTCCAAGATGAGGTATTTTCCTGAAAAATGAAAAGGGGACAAAAACATGAAGACTTTCATGACACATGGATATTTCAAGCATGCTGTTGTCATAGTAAAGCAATGTAATGGCCAATATTCCTATAGCCAGACCCCATAAGTAACATTTAAGTAAATAATTAGTTAATCTACCTTTAGTATTATTATTTGATGAATAAATTATTCTTCAGAATGATGCCATGATTTTTATTTTACTTTCAATTGACTATACTTAAAGGGTAATAGCTAAATATCTCATCTAAAGTTATGGCTATTCCTCAGCTTTAGGTGGTGACAAGATCACACTTAATATATTTGAAAGTGAATTTCATCTTAACTGCTCTTTGAGTATCAGTCAGCCAGTAAATAGTGTTTCTATTTACATCTAATATGTTATTTTTCTTAAACAAATACAAGGAATGAAAATCTCTGACATGGAACACTATTAAATTTGCAATTTTTACTAAAGATTACTAAACTCTTGCTTGCAGGCTGAGAAGGTGGATGCAGCACTCCATAGCATGTTATTGAAGCAGGAGCCGCAAAGGCAACATCTTGCGTGTTTAGGCACCTGGATCCTCTACCATAACCTTCGGATCATGATTCAGTACTTGTTGAGTGGTTTTGAACTGGAACTTTACAGCATGCATGAGTACTACTATGTGTACTGGTATGAAAAATTAACTACTATGTTTAAATTATACAATCGTAGGTGGTACTTTGCAACTGCTTTAGGTGGTGCTTTGATCTGGACTTTAGATTAAAAAATACATAATGGCTATTCAATCTATTGACTTTTTTTGTTTTTCACCCTGGTAATTGTGAACAGTGTAGGGTTCAAAAGCTTTGATTTGCACGATTCAGAAAAAACATGGTAGATTTTGCTCCATTAGTATAGTGTCACTATTATTTTTCTTTGATTGTTCTGAAATTTAATAGAATTGCTGTTGCAGTCTCTAGCCTGTTTGTTTCACGTGTGACTTAAAAATAAACTGTAGGGGACAGCTAGGTATAAAACCAAAGAAAATAAATATCTTTTAAAATCACTGGTTTGTACAATTGATTTTTACTTTTAATTGAATATTTCAATTTTTTAAGATGTACGTAAATTAATTTATTTAGGTAACATTGAAGGAATTGATAATGAGATGTGATTTTGTTTTTGCCCCCATATTTGTTACTGATTTTAAATCTTTGCAATATATTATGATAACATTGCGTTCTTCCCACATTCATGAAGAATCCGGGAATAATGCTGCATTGTATTCTTACATTATCATCAGCTAGCTAAATAGCTTTTTATAATGTGAAATGCATGCAACATTAGCTGATTTGATACAGTTGCTCTTTTTGAACAACTGTTCTTAATCTTTCCTCTGTAACATATTCTGTGAAAATCCATCTACAGTTGCTTGGTTTTGGCTGAGTATCCAAAAGGTACTCTACAATATGCATCTTTGATCATTTTCTGGTGTATGCTGCTGTACAGGTACCTTTCAGAATTCCTGTATGCCTGGTTGATATCGACACTGAGCCGTGCTGATTCCTCTCAAATGGCAGAAGAACGGATTGTAGAAGAACAACAGAAAGGTCGGAGCAGCAAAAAGACAAAGAAAAAGAAGAAAGGTGTTTACAATAAACTCCAATTATGTCTTCATTTGGGCGTAGGACTGCAGTGGGTTAATGTAAAAGTAAGCTTTATTAGAAATATCTTACCTGTCAGTTTGGGAAATAAGCTGTGGAAAATAATATAATATGTAAGTACATTTATAGTGTAATTGTTAAACTAATGTTGAAGCTTTAATGTGTTTTTAAGACTAAGAAATCAATAATTGCATTTTATTGGACTTTTAATTGGCCTTTCTTTGTCTTAAATACAGTTCGACCTCTAAACAAAGAAATCACTTTGAGCCAAGCTTATCATAATATGTGTGCTGGAATGTATAAGGTGAGGACTTCTTTGTAAATCTCAATATTGTTCGACTGTTATAATTCAGTAAAGCAAGAAAGGTCTTGTGAGCACAAATTAGAAAAGATAAGAATAATATAGACACAAAGAAGAAAACAGTTCTGCCAATACTCCCTGCCCAAAAAGTTAGTTTTTCACAGGAGAATTGCTCCTGCACATCAACCACTGAGGCTGTTTGCCCAAATGCCAAAATGTAAACAGCATAGATAATTTTTAGCTTGAGCAGTAAAAGTATATTATAAAGCTTCTGTCTTACTGCAACTCAATTGGTTTGGATTTTGCTGACTTCAGTGCTGAGGAAGACCAAAGCTTAAACTTTAGCAATTTCCCAAGCTCTTGCCAGCAGGGTTAGGGCTTGCTGAAATGGACTTTCCAGACTATCTAAAGTTTGCTTGGGCCTGCATGCATCAATATTATTAAGTCAACCCATGCCTTGTTGTTACTCAAAGCCTTGTAGTTTGACTCCAGAATTCTCAGCTCAACCAAGATCGGCCAACTGAAAGAAGCTGAAGTAAGTTTGGATGATGTGGCAGTAAAATGTGGGTTAATATCAATGTGTGCAAACCCACACTTTACCACTAGGTGGCAACAGTAATTACTACAAAGTAGTGCTGCAATACAGAACCTCCAAAGGTAAAGTTAAAGATGACTGCATGTTAGTCCACTTTGTACTGACAGCTGAGTCATTTCATTGTAGCCACAAGATGGTTCAGTTTGAAAACTTAAGGTAGAGTCAACTGAACTAAATGTAGAAGTTAAAAGCTATTTTGTCTTTAAATCTATGTTAAACTTTTTGTCAGATCTGTTTTCTGTTACTCTTAATTAAAACAGCATCAAATTACAACTGAAGTATTAGCATATAAATCAAAAGCAAGGGTAAAGCATCGAGAGTGGAAACTGCAATATGTGTGTGAAAATCAACAATCCTGAAAGATCAATCAAAGCAAGGAGGAGGAAAACAAACCTAATCAGTCTCAGTTTTTCCTGACATATTTCGTCCTTTGTTCAACTTAACCATATTTTCAGCAGCCCATCTTTTACGTCTGAACTATTAATGTTTAATCTTTATCTGCAAATTCAAACATTGGAATTGGGGAGTGATTTGTGTGATATCCAGTTTATGGGTAAAATTGACGTGGATTTTAATTTTAAAAATGGAACCCATTGTTACATGGGAATGGATTATTAAAATATTTTAAATATAGCAAGTAAATATATTAGATCTTAAGACCTATTGTTAGCAAATACAACTTTAAAGGCATTTTACAATTAAAACTAACTTCAGAACTGTGATATCCAGAATCACTGTGTCTTACAATTAACAACAGTTCCTCCCAATTCTTCTGAGATATTCTCATATTTCTGCATCACCCGAGGTGTGGATCCAAACTTCACCTTAAACTGTCTTAGGTCCCCTAGGTATTTGGTCTAGAATGTAGCTCTTGCAGCATTGAAAAATAAGCAATTAACTGCGGAAGCATTTTCAAAGCCGGACAATTAATGTTTAAGTCTAAAGGTGTCGGCAAGTTGATAAGTTGATGGAGGAAGAGGAATTTGAGCCAGATAATAACTTGTCCAAGGTTTTAGAGCTGAAAGAAGTTCCAAATAGCGAATGAGGCAAGACTATGATTTTTTCTTTAAATCCAGGGTCAAGAATTTTTTTAAAAAGTCATTTGTCTAGCAAGAGCCAATTTAAGCTGCCAATGGTTGAAATGATAAGATATGGATATAATGTAAGAGGGTAGAATAAGCCGAAAGTTTAAAAAGGGTAAAGGGTGTTAAACAGACCAAATGAGTACTGAAATCGTCTGGCACAGTAACAAAGGTACAAATTTTACCCGTAGTTTGATTACGAACCAAAGCAGACAATCTACAGAGGGCGTCTACAATTGTAGGGATATAAAATGTCTGAAAGTCTGATAAGAACACTGATACTAAGCAGCTAAATTTAGCCATATGGTGACTGGAATTGGAGCTGTGAACATATAATTTATAACCGGCAACAGAGGTAGTGGTTTTATTATTCACAATATGTTGTTAGTGAAATTGTCTCTCATTCACATACTGATGGAAAGAGAGATTGGGTGTTTTTATTATAGAGGAAGAGAGAGTCAGTTGGTTTCAGTGTAGGTGTTGATCCCTTATCTATGTGACGTAGTTAACAGAGGCAATGAAGAATTAAGGAGGTAATAACGCAGATAATATCATCTAACAGATTGTATGACAGATTATTGCTTTGTTAGTGCAACTAAATAAAGACAACTCTGAGCTGAAGTCAACGTAGAATATAAAATAAATGCATAGGTAACTAAGCAAGTAATGATTGTCTTAGTCATTCGTGCATCAATATATAATGTTTAAAGCACTGTTGGAATAAGTATTATGAATTAAAATTTTGTATATTCAGTCAAGATGTGATGCTACTAAATGCCAGTATATACCATATGTGTATATTTATCAATTCTTATTTACCAGATGGTATGCCATATAATACATTTAATACAAAAAGTAAATTCCTTCCCTTGTTTTTCATGGTCTTAAAAAGTTAGTTCTGTTCAGTCAGTTTTAAATCTTAATTACTTATATTTTACCCTCTTTTATTTTGCTGTAGACAATGATAGCCTTTGATATGGATGGAAAAGTGAGAAAGCCAAAATTTGAGTTGGATAGTGAACAAGTTCGATATGAACATAGATTTGCTCCTTTCAATGGTGTTCTTACTCCACCACCAGTGCACTATCTACAGTTTAAGGCAAGTTGTTTGGAATTCATGATTAATTTAATTATTTTTATACAGAATGGTAACAGGTCCTTCTCATCCATCAAGCCCGTGCCAGCCAATTACACCCATGTGACTAATTACACGACTAACCTGTACGTCCGCGCAATATGGGAGGTAACCCACGTGGAGATGGGAGGAATGTGCAAATTCCTTACAGACAGTGACACAACTGGATCCAGGTTGCTGGGACTGTAATAGCATTACGCTAACTGCTGCACTATCATATCATTACTACATGACCTGTCTTTAAATTGCAGAAATAGTAAAAACATTTGTCTTGGTTATTACTTAAGAAGCAATAATAAGTACATCGTTTTGGATACTGTTGATGAGGACGACCTACCAGGGACAAGTTGCAGTGGTTGCGTCAAGCGCACCGAGATGGGACCCTCAACTCAGAAGGGAAGGAGGGAAGAGAGGAGAGCAGTTGTGATAGGGGATTCGATAGTTAGGGGGACAGATAAGAGGTTCTGTGGAAGAGATCAAGATTCCTGGATGGTCTGTTGCCTCCCTGGTGCCAAGGTCCGCGATATCTCGGATCGAGATCTGGGTATTCTCAAGAGGGAAGGTAAGCAGCGGGATGTTGTGGTCCGTGTAGGGACCAGTGACGTAGGTAGGAAGAGTGAGGAGGTCCTGAAAGGTGAGTTTAGGGAGTTAGGCACCAAGTTAAAGGACAGGACCTCCAGGATAGCAATCTCAGGATTGCTACTAGTGCCACGTGCAGGCGGGTTTAGAAGTAGTAAGATAGTGCAGATCAACACGTGGCTGAAGACATGGTGCAGGAAGGAGGGCTTCAGATTTATAGATAATTGGGCAGTTTTCCAGGGAAGATGGGACCTCTTCCGGCGGGATGGTTTCCATCTGAACTGGAGGGGGACAAATATTCTTGCAGGTAGGTTTGCTAGAGAGGCTCCGGTGGATTTAAACTAAATATGAGGGGGGAGGGGAACCAGAGTGTAGGAGCAGATGTAGGGAAGAAGGAAGAAAAAGAAAATAGTAAAGTTGTTTGCACCGTTAGTGATAAACAGAGTAAGAGGTGGGAAAATTTCTTAAATGCATTTATTTTAATGCTAGGAGCATTATAAGAAAGGTGGATGAGCTTAAAGCATGGATTGATACCTGGAAGTATGATGTAACTATTAGTGAAACATGGTTACAGGAGGGGTGTGATTGGCAACTAAACATTCCTGGATTTAATTGCTTCAGGTGTGATGGAATTGGAGGGATGGGGGCGGGGGCGTGTTGCATTGTGTGTCAGAGAAAATATTACAGCGGTGCGCTGGCAGGATAGATTAGAGGGCTCATCTAGGGAGGCTGTTTGGGTGGAATTGAGGAATGGGAAAGGTGTAGTAACGGTTATGGGGGTGTATTATAGACCACCAAATGGGGAGCGAGAATTGGAGGAGCAAATTTGTAAGGAGATAGCAGGTATTTGTAGTAAGCACAAGGTTGTGATTGTGGGAGATTTTAATTTTCCACATATAGACTGGAAAGCCCATACTGTAAAAGGGCTGGATGGTTTGGAGTTTGAAAAATGTGTGCAGGATAGTTTTTTGCAGCAATACTTAGAGGTACCAGCTAGAGAAGGGGCAGTGTTGCATCTCCTGTTAGTGAATGAGATAGGTCAGGTGACGGAGGTTTGTGTTGGGGAACACTTTGGGTCCAGTGATCACAATGCTATTAGTTTCAATATAATTATGGAGAAGGATAGGTCTGGATCCAGGGTTGAGATTTTTGATTGGAGAAAGGCTAACTCTGAGGAGATGTGAAAGGATTTAGAAGGAGTGGATTGGGACAATTTGTTTTATGGGTAGAATGTAATTGAGAATTGGAGGTCATTTAAAGGTGAAATTTTGAGGGTTCAGAACCTTTATGTTCCTGTTAGGTTGAAAGAAAAGGTTAAAATTTTGAGAGAGCCATGGTTTTCGAGGGATATTGGAAACTTGGTTCGAAAAAAGAGAGGTATCTACAATAAGTATAGGCAGCATGGAGTAAATGAGGTGCTCGAGGAATATAAAGAATATAAAAAGAGTCTTAAGAAAGAAATTAGAAAAGCTAAAAGAAGATATGAGGTTGCTTTGGCAAGTAAGGTGAAAATAAACCCCAAGGGTTTCTACCGTTATATTAATAGCAAAAGGATAGTGAGGGATAAAATTGGTCCCTTAGAGAATCAGAGTGGACTGCTATGTGTGGAGCCAAAAGGGATGGGGGAGATTCTGAACAATTTCTTTTCTTCGGTATTCACTAAGGAGAAGGATATTGAATTATGTAAGATAAGGGAAACAGGTAGGGAAGTTATGGAAACTATGATGATTAAAGAAGAGGAATTACTAGAGCTTTTAAGGAATATAAAAGTGGATAAGTTTCCAGGTCCTGACAGGATATTCCCTAGGACCTTGAGGGAAGTTAGTGTGGAAATAGCAGGGGCTCTGACAAAAATATTTCAAATGTCATTAGAAATGGAGATGGTGCCAGAGGATTGGCGTATTGCTCATGTTGTTCCATTGTTTAAAAAGGGTTCTAAGAGTAAACCTAGCAATTATCGGCCTGTGAGTTTGACGTCAGTGGTGGGTAAATTGATGGAAAGTATTCTTAGAGATGGTATATATAATTATCTGGATAGACAGAGTCTGATTAGGAACAGTCAACATGGATTTGTGCGTGGAAGGTCATGTTTGACAAATCTTATTGAATTTTTTGAAGAGGTTATTAGGAAAGTTGACGAGGGTAAAGTGGTGGATGTTGTCTATATGGACTTCAGTATGGCCTTTGACAAGGTCCCACACGGAAGATTGGTTAAGAAGGTTCAATAGTTAGGTATTAATGTTGAAGAGGTAAAATGAATTCAGCAGTGGCTGGATGGGAGACGCCAGAGAGTAGAGAGTAGTTTGTCAGATTGGAGGCCGGTGACTAGTGGTGTGCCTCAGGGATCTGTACTGGGTCCAATGTTATTTGTCATATACGTTAATGATCTGGATGAAGGGGTGGTAAATTGGATGAGTGAGTATGCAGATGATACTAAGATAGGTGGAGTTGTGGGTAGTGAAGTAGGTTTTCAAAGCTTGCAGAGAGATTTAGGCCAGTTAGAAGAGTGGGCTGAAAGATGGCAGATGGAGTTTAATGCTGATAATGTGAGGTGCTACATTTTGGTAGGACTAATCAAAATAGGACATACATGGTAAATGGTAGGGCATTGAAGAATGCAGTAGAACAGAGTGATCTAGGAATAATGGTGCATAGTTCCCCTGAAGGTGGAATCTCATGTGGATAGGGTGATGAAGAAAGCTTTTGGTAAGCTGGCCTTTATAAACAGAGCATTGAGTATAGGAGTTGGGATGTAATGTTGAAATTGTACAAGGATTGGTAAGGCCAAATTTGGAGTATTGTGTACAGTTTTGGTCACCGAATTATAGGAAAGATGTCAACAAAATTGAGAGAGTACAGAGAAGATTTACTAGAATGTTACCTGGGCTTATCTCCTAAGTTACGAAGAAAGGTTGAACAAGTTGGGTCTTTATTCTTTGGAACATAGAAGGTTGAGGGGGGACTTGATAGAGGTATTTAAAATTATGAGGCGGATAGATAGAGTTGATGTGGATAGGCTTTTTCCATTGAGAGTAGGGAACATTCAAACAAGAGGACATGAGTTGAGAGTTAAAGGGCAAAAGTTTAGGGGTAAAATGAGGGGGAACTTCTTTACTCAGAGAATGGTAGCTGTGTGGAACGAGCTTCCAGCAGAAGTGGTTGAGGCAGGTTCGATGTTGTCATTTTAAAGTTAGATTGGACAGCTATATGGACAGGAAAGGAATGGAGGGTTATGGGCTGAGTGCAGGTCGGTGGGACTAGGTGAGAGTAAAAGTTCGGCATGGACTAGAAGTGCCGAGATAGCCTGTTTCCGTGCTGTAATTGTTATATGGTTTACGTAAGCACCACTAAAGCCATTATATTAAGGCTGTATATACTTAAGTTTTTAAGAGTTTTGTTAGTTACCTTTTTTATGTAGATTTTATTTTTATTTTTCTAATTTCTTTCACCTGGCATGGTAGTTCCTTTTTCTTTTGCTCCATGGGATGGAGAGGTGCAAAGATATGGTCGAATTCAATTTACTACATAGATAATCGAGTTTTGCCATCTTCTGCACTATTGTTTATACTTGTGTACCCCTCAAACCTACCCCTCCCCTCCTTTGAGCTCTAGCTAAAGCACATGTATATGTTTTTGTAATATTTTTAATATAGCTGAATGCTTTTTTTGCTTTTAATTGTTTTTTTTAAATGAAAAATTACTACTTTTATCTTTCAAATTCTGGGTTGGCCAGGCATAAGACTGAAGAGATTAGTTAAATTCCAGCAACATCAGGTTCCACCACTGGAATCCATGTGGTGTGGATCGGCACTCGCATGTCACCCAGCTCATCCATCCTTATTGCAGAGCTTCATAAGTCCAGGATTTAATTTACTTGCCATTAATTTGCTTTATGCTCGTTAAACTGTATTTCAGAGATTGATAGACTTTGTCTTAATGAACAACATTAATAAAACAGATTTATTTTAGTTAAAAGTCATCTTGAAATATTTTAAAATTCTGCCAAATAGGAAATGTCTGACCTAAACAAGTACACTCCACCACCTCAGTCTTCTGATCTGTATATAGCAGCCAGTAAGCATTTCCAACAGGCCAAGATGATATTGGAAAATATCCCGAGTCCAGACAATGAGGTATGGGACACTGTAGAGCATGTTTAAAATATGAAGTACTTAATGTTTTTGAATTTTAAAAAATGCTTAACTGTTAAATGTGTTGAGAGTCTAAAAAATACATTGTGTTTGTGTTGCTTTCGACTTCTGGGATCATAAGGGCTAAATTTTGCAGAACTTGATAAATGGTCTGTTTGTGCTTTATACCGTGTATATTGATTGTGCTTGTTAATTGTTTTCCACCCTAATTTGATCATCTTTTCAGTCATTTACGGAATTTCACTTTTCAGGTAAAGAGAATTCTAAAGGTTGCAAAACCTAATATAGTAGTGATGAAATTGCTTGCAGGAGGCCACAAGAAAGAATCTAAGGTAAATATTAATAATACTATGATAACTGCATTGAGAATTAAAGTTGTTAAATTAAAAATGTACTAAAATTGAAGAAATGTTAGTTAGAATTTATAAATACCCTTCGGTTTCAAACAAGATTGTCCAGGCCTGAAATTAAAAACTGAAAAGAAAATGAAAATCTGAAATGGGAACACAAAATGCTAGAAACACTCAACAATTCAAGCAATATCTGTAGAAGAGAAACAGGCAAGGTTTTTGGGTCAGATATCCTCCTGACCTGAAGCCTTAACTCTGTTTCTCTTTCCACAGATACCACCCAATCTGCTGAGTGTAGAATTTTCTGTGTATGAGGTACTACAACTGACTGTGGCCCTTGTGTGGATTGCGAGTCTCCGGATCACTGTAATGGAATCTTGCAGTTGGTAGCATGCATATGCAGCATTGACTTCTGCCTGACAAGCTTTTCAGTCAAACAACCTTGTGTAGGTTTTCTAACAGAGTGATAACCTGTAATACAACGTCTTCAACAGTCTGTATCCATTCCAACTTTATTCAGGAAGAACTTGCCTATTTTAGCTGATCGATGCCTATCAGATCATGAAGTGATTTTTTTAAATTTATTTATGCTGTTCTTCTGTCTTTTTGAGAAATCCATAAATCAAAAATTGTTGGATTTTGGAGAGACACAAACATGTACTGCACTCATACCTGCAGTGTATTATAAAATCAGTCTTTAATGCCATGCTGTGATACTCAATTCCTGGGCCGCTACCAATACAGTGAGGGGTGTCTCTTTGCTGTCCATCACAAAATTCAAGCAGATGAAGCCTTAACAAAAGTCAAATCCCTGGCTTCCTTAATGTATCTGCGTATGTTAGGCAAAATAATAATTCCATCTGTATCAGCCTTCTGCTATGAAACATTTGCAGAAGTTCACATTCAGATTTATTGTTGTGTATGTGTGTCTGTGTGTACAACCAAACAAAACGTTCCTCCGGACCACAGTGCACTCACAAAACATAGATGACATATTACCATAAATAACTTAATAAATTGCCATTCAAAAATGTGTGCAGCACAGGTAAATAATAAACTCCTAGTGATGAGACCTTGGTGGTAGCAGGACATTCATTAGTCTCACAACCTGAGGAAAGGAGCTGTTGCCCAGTCTGGCTGTCCTAGTCCTGATGCTCCTGTACCTCCTTCCTGATGGTAGTGGGTCAAAGAGATTGTGGAATGCATGGCAGGGATCCTCAATAATGCTTCAGGCCCTTCGTCTACAACACTTCCAGAAAGTATCACAAAGGGAGACCCCGGTGATCCTGTCTGTGCTTCTTACCGTCCTCTGTGGAGTTTTGCAGTCCTATGCCTTGCAGCCACTCCTGATGCTGCTTCTGTCGAAAATTGTTAGAATGGAGGCAGGAAGTTTTGAGTACCTCAAACTCCTCAAAGTGTAGACGCTGCTATGCCTTCTTGACTAATGAGGAGATGATCTACCTGGACCAGGACTGGCAGATTGGATAACAGCTTCGTCCCTCAGGATGTGAGACTAATGAATACCCTGCCACCACCGACATCTCATCACTAAAACAGTGAGCTGTGTGCTGTTTACTGTTTCCTCATACTGCGCACTACATGCATTTTGAATTGTATTTTGTTAACTTGTTTATGGCAATATTTTGTTTTATGTGCTGTGTGTGATATGTTTTGTTTGGCTGTATAAATGTAGAGGCAGACGAAAATAAACCTGGACTTGAAGTCATTGCCACTGGGGTGGTAATTGCTGCTCTCTTGGCCACTGGAATGCTGGTGGCTGCCTTGAAGCCATTAGGTACGTTAGGTATTGTTTCAAAGAGAAATTAAAGATGTCCATTAAGACCTCGATTAGCTGTGCCACATAGTTCCTCAGCACCTGACCAGGTGGGTTTACCCTCACTGGGATTCTCCTTACCTCGGTTGCAGTACACAGGTTGTCTGTCCCTCAGAGAGTGGGGGCTTTCCTTGATGTCACATCATCCATTGCGTCAAATCATGCATAGAAGGCACTCGGACTATCAGGAAGGGAGGTATCACTGTTGATGATGCACAGGATGGACTTGTAATCTGTTATGATTTCTATACCTTGCCACAGAGATTACATGTCACTGGTTGTCACAAAGGTGTCTGTGAATATTCTGTGAATTCTCACACTTTGCTTTCCTGATGGCATGGGAGAGTGTGGCCTTGCTGAAATCTGAAGGCAGCATCCCAGTCCCTAAGCAGTGCACGACCTTCTGCACTAAGCTGCGGTTTCTGGTTTGCCCTGGCAGTGTAGTGTTTAATCAGAGTAAAGTCCTCAATGCATTTTCACCAATCCCACACAATGCTGACATGATGATGTTAGGTAGCCACCTCCCTGAATATGCTCCAGTCAGTGCTTTTGAAACAGTCCTGCAGCGTAGAGGTGGCACCCTCTGGCCAGGTCCTGATTTCCGTTAACTGGTGTGACTCATTTAACCAATGGTCTGTATGCAGGGATTCCTTAAGGTTGTTATAGCCAGGGGGTGGTAATGGGAACAAGCTTCCACTACCTATTAAATGCTCCCAATGGCGTGCACCTTAAATAACCTCTGACAACCAAGTCCAGCTCCTGGCCGTCACATGTGGCTTAGCTACTAAGCCCGACGGAACCATTTCTACTGACAGAAGGGGCAAAGGTGGGATACGTGTGCCTTAAAACCAGTCACTTCGGGCAGATGGGTCTCATCAGCTTTGGTTGGCAGCTCATTTAGAAAGAAAACTCTGATCTCCTAGAGATGCTGCCTGGCCTGCTGCGTTCACCAGCAACTTTGATGTGTGTTGCTTGAATTTCCAGCATCTGCAGAATTCCTGTTGTTTCTGATCTCAAACCTCCGCTACCTTACGGCTATACCCGTTCATGGGGAAGGATTCAAGAGTAAACCCTGAGGGGAAAAATACAGAGCTGGAGTCCATAAGGTACTCCTCCATTCAGTTTAATGCTGACTGGCAACTCCTGCGATGCTGCTGGTACCAAACTGTATCAATCTCTGCCATTCCTTTGGGTTCATCAGTTGCACGGAGAGGGTGAGCTTGCTACATGGGCAACTACTTGCTCTCCATATCGTACTCCCCAGGCTTGCATATCTAGACAGTGAGGATGTGATATCCATGGTCAACTCTGACCAATGGAGGCTTCAGACAGACTGACTGACTGCAGGGATTAGCAAAATGGATATATGGTTTGAGTACTTAAGGTGAGGACAAAATGGATTTGTGGTCTGAATCTTTAGTATGTCTTGAGTTACCAGTAGTCATCCTAGGCTAGATGTGACACAACTCAGTCACATCTTTCTCTAAAAGCAAAAGAAGGACTACGAAAATGGACAGCAGGTTGAGCAATATTTGTGATGAGAGGGGCCAACTGGTGATTGGCCAAGATTAATGAAACAAACTATTGACTGTTTAAGCTCTGTCAGACTCTGGAAATGAGTGTTTAGGGGCCAAATCAAGCTGGCTGTAGCTAGTGATCCTGATGGGAATCACTTGCTTTTAGGTAAGATCAGTCACACAGCAGAAATATGACCTCTGAGCTTATTGTATTGTTAATTATATATGATTAATCCAAAAATCTTTGCATGAACAAAGTTCCTCGCTGACATACTGGAGGGCTGAGAAAAAATAAATGACAAGCTTAAAATAAAACACAAACTTGGATCATTACAGATTACTGCTGTCCCTTTTTTTTTGCATGTTTGAAATACTAATTTTGTCTCCTGGAATTTAACAAAAGTACAGACCATGTGACCAATACAAAGTATGTGGAATGTTTCCCCTGCTACTGTGCCCTCAGGTACAGAACCTAGCAGAGTAGAGAAACTGAAGATGCTACAATCCAGAGCAACAGGAAGAACTCTGCAGGTCGAGCAGCATGTGGAGAATGTGTGGCTGGGGTAGAACTGTCAGTGCTTTAGCTGGCAGAGCACCTCCCCCAACAAATGCCATGTGACCTGCTGAATTCCTTCAGAATATTTTGTTGTTACAGAATTTAACCCCTTTTTGTAAATATGACATTGTATAGGAAAGAATGAAGCACATTTTCAAATGTTGTTTCAGTATTTTTTTTAAATAAAGGATTAGTCTTATTTTGGAAATGCCATTTCAAATTTTACATTTGCTTACAAGCCATACTGCAACACTCGTTGCTTTAGTGTTTTTTTTAATATGTTTGGCATGTAGAACAGGCTTCTTGTAGGTAGAGATGGCAGACTGGAAGTTGTTTACAGTACCCAGTGGACATGTCCTGTCAGTATGACTAAAGAGAACTTTAGAGGAAGAGTTTTTCAAACTACATTAACATACATTCTGATCCTGTCAAAATTATGCAGTAATTATCTAACAAATGATGTTTCATGTACAGAACTGTTTTCACCACTCGACTCAAAGGTGTCCTTCCGCCAATTCCTTGTAAAACTCCTGTAATTACCAAACATTTTCTGTAAAATTGAAGGAGTCTGGATCAGAGATAAAGGTTTAGTCTGTTAAGAACCTCAATGGTTCAAAGACTTCATAATTGGCTGGATTTTTAAGATTATTTTCTCACTTCTCCTGAATTGGCTGAAGCAATGTAAGGTTAATTTCAGTATACTGGAAAAGAAGTGGTAACTACTAAAGGGCCCTTTTGAAATTTGTGTGGGTATTGCAGTGCTCCTTCAAGGCTGAAATTTGTCCCAAATCTCTGTCAAGGATCACATTTAAAAAATGTGGCCTTTCAGGAAAGTAGTTAGTCCTGTTCTGCAGAGACGGCAGCTTCAGAAGCTACCATTAATACACTTCTCCATAGTTGGCCATCATAACATTCTAATCTGTCAATCCTACCTCCATAGTACACACATCAAAATTGTTTACAAAGCATTGAATTGGAATTGCAGATAGTAGGGCCATTTGTTCTGAAATCCATATTTGTAAACAATCTAAGTGGTCCAGAAACCTAAAGGCAGGAGTCAAGTCCCACTGATTAGTTGGTATAAAAGTCTAATCAAACAATATTTCAATCATCATATGGGTAAATTTCACAAGTTGTCCTTATAGAGTAGTAATTTTGCAAATCTACATCCACAGCAATATTACTGGGTATAACAATAGTGGAGTCTTGAGTAGTGAGAACTCTAGTACCAGAAAATTGGCCAGTCAGCAATAGTTCAATCCCAGTTCCTTTATAGCCAATTAGGGATGATGGTTTAATCAATCCTAGAAATAGTGCCTATGATTACTATTCTGGACTACTAAAGATTTTTTTAAATGGTTGGCATTGGGAGAAGCCAAAAGGACAAGCAAAGTGACTAATTTGTGGTGGGAAGCTTTGTGATTCAGGCTGATGGGCAGGTTGCATTGTTGAAGAGTAGCTGACAAGAGAAAGCATACAAAACAGTTCTAGATGTTGAACAAGTGATTGATGATAATTCATGTAGAAATAAACTTTTTTTTCCAATTTCAGGTTCCTCCAGAATTTGATTTTTCTGTGCACAAATATTTTCCGGTCGTCAAGTTAATCTAATTCTGGTGTGCCCATGGATCCCTTTGTTTAATAACTGATTAAAAAACTGAATTGGTATTGTTTCAATGTGTCTTAGGTGCTCCAGAGTACTAGAAATGATTAAAGTTCAGAGCCATGAGACACGTTCTTTGTATATGCTGCTGTATTGTGTTAATACTGTGACCCAAATAAAAATATAACTTTTTAAAATGTTTGTTTGAATCATTCTTAGTAGCACAGCTATTAACACTCACCAACACTCAATATCTATGTAATGAATGTTTGAAATCTTTGAATTCTTAAGATCAAACTTATTTTACCTTCCCCAATTTAGAGAGAAAAATGTTCAAACAATTAATGTCAGGACAGCTGAGCATGAATGTCCTGCCTGTTAATATTGAGGGACCTTCAATTCAGCAGTGGGAACAATCACTGTTTAGATTGATTGCTTGCTAATTCACAGTAAAAGCTTTGTAAGGCAACCTACCACTTGGTATTGCTCATCAGGGAACTCCATTTAGTGTTTTATTTATCAAATAACTCCCATCTGTGTAGTGCAAGACAAAGTCTAAAGTTCTAATCTTTATTTCTAGTAACTTTACGATGGGGCAGGGGGTGTAGAACAGGCACAATATTAATTAAAAAGTGCACCGCTGTAGCAAGGAGGGAAGGTGGCTAAAGAGTCTACAAATGGGGCAATATATTAAGAGTTCAGAGACAAAACTGGAGTACTACTGCCTGGGGTGTACTACCAGCTTCCAAATAATCGAGGAAGGTAAAGTAAATATGTAGGTAAATCAGATGTGCAAACAGCATAAATTATAGAGGATTTCAACTTCCCAATGTTGATGTTGCCTGTGGAAAAGGTATAGAAGAGAGAGAGTGCATGCAAGCAGCTACGGTACTGGATCTAATCATAGCCAAGTTAATACAGGATGTGTGATACTTTCCAGGTTGATTTAGAGAAGGACACAGCTAGGCTTCTACAATTATCAGGATGCAGTCTTCTCTGTGTAAAATGAAAATTAAGCAAAGAAACATCAAATGAAGCAATAATTTTTTTTATTATTTTGAAGTAAGTATTTAGGTTAAACAGAGAACATTAAAGAATGTAAGCTCTTGCTCAGTAGAATACACCCAAGCTGGTAAATTGCATTTTTTTTTCCCTGTAGACATATATGGAATATGCCCAACTATGACATTCTCATTTCTATATAAAAATTAAGTACATCATAAATCATAACCAACATCAAAACAAAATCCAGTCCCAGCTGTTCAGACACAGTATAAATTGTATTAACTTACTTCATTTTAAGTGAGAAACCAAATCATATTTAGAATTACTGCTCAAAAGATAATTAAGTTGATTTAGTGAATACAATTATTCAACAAAATTACTTCTCTTAAAAACCCAACAAAGACTGTTAATCTGCAGAATGAAAGTTGGACATCTTGTCTTTCAGAACCAGTTTTAAAACATAAAAATATCTAAAACATTCATAAAAATGTCTATTAGAATTGTAAGAAAAATATGCAAAAACCATCGCATTCTGCAATGAGGCTGCCACTTATAAGCATGGCATGTAATAGTGCCTGACTAAGAATTATTACCGTGAGATAATCACATTTTAAAACAATTAATGTTTTAAGAGTATCCATTTTCAAAATGTTTTAATTATGCACTCAACTAATCAACATTTTCGGTACGAATTAAACACAAATAGTTACCTAATAGTTTATTACTTTTGTACAATTTGTAAGTCATCCATCCTTTTGCCTTCTAAACTACAGACCACATAGACATGGTCCTTTGATGGAGAGATCCACAGATCACATCTCATTGTGGGCATCAGTACATTGCTTAGTCAACCAAAAAAGTGCAATATCAACAAGTAAATCTATTTAAACTACTACTTTCAAGTGGTTTCCTTCACAGCATCTGTTTCATGGTCTGGTTTTCATTGTTCAAGAATTCTTTCCAGAGCTTCTTTAAGTCACGCTAAATGTTTAGAAATACACAGGATTCATGTAAACAATAAGCAAAGAGAGCTATAACAATTAATAGAAAAATGTATAAAATTGTTTTGAAATACATTTCTATATGGAGACTGAACTTCATCAAAACAGTGAGACCATCAGTTCAACATTCACTAATTTAAAATGTAAAGCATGTAATAAATAAAACACACCAGTTGGTTGCTATTCTCCACTCATTCTACACAATCTAATTTTGAAACTAAAGTTCTTTTAAAATGAAACAATGAGAAACTGAATGTGCCCTAAAGTGCATTTTATAAAGCACCTCTTTTTCCAGATATGATGGATGTGAATTTTTCAAAACTTGGCAAAACAGCATCACATACTGCACTTCCACTGATGACTATGTGAGAAAGGTGTGGAAATTTTTTCCAACACGTGTCATAAACAGAAGTCTCACTGGTTCCTGATACAAGGTGATCAATTAAAAGTCTCATTGGTCAGTGATGTAGGCTGATCTACAGAGTGTTGGTGGGATCGTATTTCAAAAAATTATGGACAACTACTGAAAAATACCATCAATAGTTGAATTAACCATAAGCACCAGATGATTACAGTATTTCTACACAACACCTATTTGTCCAAATAGAAAAAAACATTTGGAAGTTTGGAAGAATATTCCGCAATATTTCAGAAGAGAAGCATGTTAGCTGGAGTCTTGGAATGATGTTTGAAGAGTGTTTGATGGCTCTGGGCCTGTACTTACTGAATCTACTTTTAGAACAGATATGAGGAATTTTAGCCAGAGTGGTGAATCTGTAGAATTCATTGCCACAAGCAACTGTGGAGACCAAGTCATTGAGTATATTTAAGGCAGAGGTTGACAAGATTCTTGATTCGTCAGGGCATGAAAGAAAACCGGGAGAAGGCAGGGGACTGGGGCTAAGAGGGAAAATGAATCAACTGTGACGAAATGGCGAGCAGACTCAATGGGCCAAATGGCCTAATTCTACTCCAATATCTTATGGTCTTACAGAAATTATAAATGTGTCTATTGAGAGCAACAAAAGCAAATTAAGCTGAGGGTAACGGGGCTGGGATGACTGCTGACAGTTACAATTATTTTATACATGAAATAAACTTCTACAGGTGATCAACAACACAAATAGCCAATAATGACAGGAACATTTGCTGTGGTTCTTGAATAAGGTTTATGTAGAGCACTGGTTGCAGAAAACATTTACTCAGTAATCATACATATATGAATGGAAAAACATTTCATACGATGCACATTTTTTTAAAGAAAAAGAACTTTGGCTACATACCGTCTGTGCCAATCATAATCGTTGACTGGCTTTTTTTATTGTCTTCGACATTACTCACATTATCAATCTTATCTGTATTTCTCTCTCTCGTTGAGTTCAAGTGACCTTGATCATTTTCAACACCTTAAATTTTTAAGGAAGAGAAAATGCAAACTAAAATTTCTGAAGTTCAGTTATCAGAAAGACAAAACACTGTGACATCAATGATAATAACTGCACTTAAAACCCAAGAAAGAGAAGTAGGAGTAGAAAGACTGGTGCAGCTAGAAATGGGGTGATAGCACAAAAGAATGGAGTGGTAGACAGGGTTTCAAGTTACTGGATCATTGGTACCTCTTCTGTGGAAGGGTGTGACCTGTATAAGAGGGATGAGTTATACTGGAACTGGAGGGAAACCAATATCTCAGCCGACAGGTTTGCTAATGCTGTTTGGGAGAGCTTAAACTAGTTTGGCAAGGGGCTGGGAACTGGAGTCCCAAATCAGTAAGGAAAGAATCGGACCAAAAGGCAGATGTCAAGGAAGGTATTGAAAGGCAAAATCAAAATATGTATGATGGTTCAGATAGTTTAAAGTGTGTATATTTTAATGCTAGGAGTATTATGGGTAAGGGTAATGAACTTAGAGCTTGGATCACTACATGGAACTACGATGGTGTAGCTATTACTGAAACTTGGTTGAGAGCAGGGCAGGAATGGATGATTAATGTACCAGTTTTCTCAAGTTTTAGAAAACAGGAGGTAAAAAGCAGGGGAAGTGGAGTTGCACTACTAATCAGGGACAGTATCAGAGTTGCGCTCAGCAGAGACATGATGGTGGGGTTAGACAGTGAGTCCATTTGAGTGGCACTCAGGAATAGAAAGGGTGCAATCACACTGATGGGACTGTACTACTGAACCCCTAAAAGCCACCAAGGAAATGAGTAAGAATGTTAGGGTGTTGTCATGGGGGATTTCAACTTCCCTAATATAAACTGGGACCTTTTTAGTGCAAGGGGTTTTGATGAAGCAGAATTTGTTAAGTTTATCCGGGAAGGTTTCTTAAATCATTATGTAGATAGTTCAATGAGAAGAGAGTAATGTGCCTGGCCAGATGGCTGCCCTTTCAGTGGCTGAGCAGTTAGGAAACAGTGACCACACTTAACTTCCAGGAAAGCTATAAGGATAGGTATGGTCCTTGTGGGAGAGTTTTAAACTGGAGGTGGGAAAATTATGAGGGCATTAGGCATGCACTAAGAAGTGTTAATTGGGAATATCTTTGTTCTAGCAAATCCAATCAGACATGTGGAGAGTGTTTAAAGATCAAATGCACACAGAAAAAGTCTGTTCCTCTTAGAAGGAAGGACAGAGATAGAAAGATGAGAGAACCGTACTGGTGATGAATTTAGTCAAGATGAAAAAGGGAAAGTATGTAAAGTATTGGGAGTTAGGACCAAACGTAGCACATCGGAAGTATAAAGAAGCCAGAAAAGAACTAAAGAAGAGAATTAGGAAAGCCAGGAGGAGCCATGAAAAGTCCTTGGCAAGTAGGATTAAGGTGAATTCCAAGGCATTCTACACATACATCAAGATTAAGAAGGTAACTAGGGAGAGGGTGGGACCACTCAAGGATCAATGGGGAAACATTTGCTTGGATGTAGAGAATGTGAGGGAGGTATTTAATGATTACTTTGCTTCAGTATTTACCAAGGAAAAGCATATGGAGATATGGGTAACCCAAGGTAATTTCTAAGGTAAGGACATGTTCAGCACAGATAAGTTTTTTATGTTTCTAACTAGGAGATCAGTGCTGAGTGCATTAATATATTAGGGCATTTAGAGGTCGAGGAGGAAGTCTCGGGTCTCCTAATGAGTATTAGGATGGACAAGTCCCCAGAGCCTAATGGGCCAAGTTATTGAAGGAGGCAGGAGGCAAGAGACAAGGTTGCTGGGGCCTTGACCAGTATCTTTGTGTTCTCTCCAGGCACAAGTGAGGTCCTGGAGGACTGGAGAGTGGCTAACGTACTTCTATTTAAGAAGTGAACAAAGGGAAAATCCTGGAAACTATAAACTAGTGAGTCTCACATCAGTTGTAGGGAAATTGCTGGAGAAAATTCTTAGGGATAAGATATATGAGCAATTGGAAATCATGGCCTGATTAGGGGGAGCCAGCATGGCTTTGTGCGAGGAAGATCATGTCTTACCACCTTGATATTTTAGGCAAGGTGACGAGAGAGATCGATGAAGTTAAAGCAGTGGATGTTGCCCACATAAGGCGCTTGACAAAGTCCCTTATGGGAGGATAATCCAGGAGATTAGGATGCATGGGGTCTGCAGCAAATTGGCTGTTTAGATTCAGAACTGGCATGCGCATAGAAGACGGAGGGTAATAGTTGAAGTGGCTTAATCAAGCTGTAGGTCTGTAATTAGTCTGTTCTACAGGGATCTGTGCTGGGACCTCTGTTGTTTGTAATGTATATAATTGACCTGGATGAAAATGTAGTTGGATGGGTCAGTAAATTTGGGGATGATACCAAGATCAGTGGAGTTGTAGATAGTGTAGAAAACTGGCAAAGGATACAGCACGATATAGATCAGTTGCAGATATGAGTAGATAAATGGCAGATGGAGTATAACCCAGATAAATATGAGGTTCTGCACCTTGGCAGGGCGAATGCAAGGAGATAATACACTGTTAAGGGCATGATCCTTAACAGTGTTGCTGAGCAGAGAGATCTCAGGATCCAAGATCATTGCTCCTTGACAGTGGCTACACAGGTCGATAAGATGGTTAAGTAGGTCTGTGGAATTCTTGCTCTTATTAGCCGAAACATTGAGTTCAAGTGTCAAGAGCTTTACCAGGATAATACCTGGTTTAGAGGGCATGTGCTCTCACAAGAGGCTGGATAAACTGGGGTTGTTTTCTCTGGAGTGCCGGAGGTCGAGAGTAGATCTGATAGAGGTTTACAACATTATGAGAGACAAAGATTGGACAGAAAGTATCTCTTGCCCAGGACTGAAATGTCTAATACCAGAGGGCATGCATTGAAAGAGACAGGAGGTAGGCTCAAGAGGGATGTGGGGGGTAAGTTTTGTACTCAGAGTTGTGGATGCCTGGTATGGTGGTAAAGGCAAATACATTAGAGGCTTTTAGGAGACACTTGGATAGGCACATAGATGTAAAGAAAATGAAGGGATATGGACACGCTGGAGGAAGGAGGGATCAGTGTTTGAGTGATTTTGATTTGTTGGTTTGGCACAACATTGTGGGCCAAATGGCCTGTTCCTGTGCTGTACTCTTCTGTTCTATTTTATTCTACGTAGGCCATTCAGCACTTTCTCACAACTCACTATTGAAAAGATCTGGCTGATCTTTTATCTTAGTATCACTTTCTTGGACTATTCCCAAAATCTTAAATTCCCTTAATACCCAATGGGCTATTCATCTCCATTCTGAATGTAGTCACAGACAGAGCCTCCACAGCCCCCTTGAGTGAAGAAACATCATCTCCATCCTGAATGGCCAACCTCACTTCGAGGCTGTCCCCTCAGTTCCAAACGCATCAGTCGCGGGAACAACATCTTGCATCTACCCTTCAAGCCCTTGAACAATATCGTTTCAACAAGATCAATTCTCATTCAGGCCCAATCTTTCTTTCATAGATCAATTTATAATCCTATCCATCCTCAGTGTTTCATAAATATAGAATGGACAGTTTCTTTATACGATGTCAATTATCTTATAATTGTAAGATATGTATCTTTATATTCATAACATAAATCCAAGGACAGCTTTGGTCATAATAAGTTGTAAATATACCATTTCAGAAATTAATCAAATTGTAATAGAAACATAATTCAAAGGATCAGGCCTACTCCCGCCATAAAACATCACAACTGAATCTGCCTTGCCCACTTTTAATTTGCTCCATTTGGAGAAAATAAAGGTTAACCTCACCCTTCCTATTAAAAGAATTTGGCACGTACCACGACTACTTAGTGTGGTAGAGAATTACAAAGATTATCAACTCACTATATAAAGAAATTTCTCTTTATCTTGTATCTCTCAAATCCCTCCCCTCCCCCCCACCCCCAGGCTTACACCTTCCAGATATAAATTCTTACAACTACAGGGAACATTATTCTAGCTTCTATTGTGTCCATCCTCCTCGAAACGTGATATTTCTTGCAATCTTCTAATCATGTATGAAAATACACCCTCTTCAAAATAAAGTCTCACCAAAGTCTTGTAATATCAAGATTTCCTTACTTTAGTGCCCCTGCCAACTCCCTTGCAACAAAGGCAAACTACTTGCTTTCTTATTGGCTTGCTACATCCAGATTTTGCTTTTCATATCATATGAAAGAGTGGAACAAGAACCCTGAATGGACTACTTTCCATAATATGGAAAATATTCATTTATGCTATAAAAATGCATGATGTCATGTTTCCCAACAACATATTCCATCTGCCATCCTCCTTATCCTGTCTCTATGGAGGCTGTGATCTTCCACAGAACTCACTTTCCCATTGAAATGATCTACTCAAATACACACAGATTAACAGAGGATTAAAAAGTGCATAGTTTGACTTAATTAAGTGTACATTATAAACACTTTAATGTTTATTCTGTCATGTTTACTCAAGGAAAATTAATTTAAAAGAATAAATGGTTCCTTCTCAGAATGGCAGAATTGAAAAGAATAACATTTGCATTCCATGCAGAACCACAAGTTGGATAGATCTATCTGGATTTGGTTACAGGATGGGCATACCTCAAGTGATAACAAACCCTAATGCATGGTAGCACCGGGAAGACATAAATATTTCACAGATTAGGACAATTTACAAGCCTATCTGTAACAAATGAAGAGAAAGTTTAAAAAGACAAATCTTGTATTAACAAATTATTTCAAAACACATTATAATTAATGAGATCATTTAGCATCGTAATTGAGATATGTAAGCAACACATCAAAAACCTTTGTATATTCAAGGTGCATGAACATACATGGATGATTGCAACTTGATAGATAAAGTATTTTTTATTCAAATCAGAAATTCACTGTTCTGCCTCAAATATTATGAAGAAATCATCAATATCACTAAAGGAATAACTCCTTGCTCATTTACACCTCAGATGATGTGTATATTGGTAAGAATTTGGTATTTTCTCTGTATGTACTAAGATAGTAGCCTATATTTCACAAATATCTGAATCTACAACCTTCTAAATTAAATGCAACAGTACTATAAGCCAAGCTTATACCAAAAATAGTACATCTGACTAAAGTGGGACCTGACCAGCATACAAGGCATTACCATGCTTCATATATAACATTACTAATAAGTGGTCTCTTTCTCCTTAGAATTCTACACAGGATTTATGCAAACTATTATACCATAAATGGATAATTATACTAAACCTGGATCCACGTTGCTTTTTATTTCATTGTCAGCAATAGTTCCAGTTATTTCTTTAACGTCACCTGCAAAACAGACTCATGTTAACTCAATGATCAACACTTGAGACATTTGTGAACTTACAGCAATAAGGCAAAGGGACACTCATTTCTAGATGTAAAATCAGTTAAACAATAGCAACATAAAAAATGAGTAATTACTGAATTAGTTTTATTTAAAAAAAATTAAATCCCATTCATTAGCAGATCAGTTGACATATATCAGAACTGATTCCATTCTCCTAACATAGCAACCATGCACTAAAAGGATCAAAAAGACACTGAAGAATCACACCTTCTGTAACAAGATATATTTTACAATTTTTTCCAGCAGTTATTTTAAGAGAAAAGCATTATTTTGTTTTAACCTAATCGAACAGTTAGGGAAACAAATTCAGGAGACAGGTGGTTTATGCATCTACATGAATCGAACATGGTGTACTAACTCTACTATTGCTGACACTTATTGCTCTGCTGATCTGGAATACCTGATTATTAAGTGCAGACCTCTTTATCAACCACGAGAGTTTACATGCATCATTGCTGTCGTAGTTTATGTTCCACCGGATGCTAATGCTAAAGTAGCCATGAATGACCTCAGTGCCGCTATTATCAAGCTGCAGACATTGCATCCAGATGGAGCCTTTATTGTCGCTGGGGACTTTAATCATTGTAATCTACGTACTGTGCTTTCAAGATTTTACCAAAATGTATTATGCACCACAAGGGGAAATAAAACCTTAGATGATGTCTACACAAATGTGGCTGACGCTTACAAAGCCACTACCCTCCCCCACTTGGGACAGTCTGACCATCTTTCATTGTTTCTGCTTCCCAAGTATAGCCCGGTCATTAAAGGTGTGAAACCCACAATGAAGACTATTAAGATCTGGCTGGAGGGTGCTGACTCTGCTCTTCAGCACCAATTCCAGCACACAGACTCTCAGATTAACACTGATTTATATACCAACTCTGTCCTTGAGCACATCAATAAGTGTGTAGATAGAGTGACATCACAAAAAACAAATAAAAGTTTTCCCCAGTCAGAAACCATGGATGAACAGAGAAGTTTGCCTCCTGCTCAAAGCCAGAGATTGAGCTTCAGGTCTGGAGACCGGGATGCTTACAGCTCAGCCAGGGCCAACCTGAGGAGGGGAATCTCTCAGGCTAAACACATATACAAACAGAGAATTGAGGAGCATTTCAACTCCTCGGACCCCCGGCCCATGTGGCATGGCATACAGGTCATTACAGACTTCAAACCACCTAGTACTGTGCCCCCTTCCAGCTCTGCTTCCCTCCCTGATGAGCTCAATTACTTCTACACTCACTTTGACCCAGAGAACAAGGAGGTCACCCTCAAAGCAGATCTCCCACCTGGTGAACTGCCTCTCTCACTTTCCACCTCCGAAGTTTGCACCACCCTGAGCAGGGCGAATGTACGGAAGGCAGCTGGTCCGGTTGGAATACCTGGCCACGTGCTCAGAGTCTGTGCAGGGCAGTTGGTCGGGGTCTTCACGGACATTTTTAACCTGTCCCTGGCCCAGGCAGTTGTCCCCACAAGCTTCAAGATCGCCACCATTGTGCCAGTGCCAAAGCATTCCACTATCACGGGCCTGAATGACTTCCACCCAGTTGCACTCACCCCCATCATTGCAAAGTGCTTTGAGAGACTGGTTCTCTCACATCTGAAATCCTGTCTTCCCACTACCCCGGACCCCCATCAATTTGCCTATCGCACCAACAGGTCAGCAGAGGACACCATCTCCATGGCACTTCACTCTGCCCTGACCCACCTGGACAGCCCCAACTCTTACGTCAGAATGCTGTTCACTGACTTTAGTTCAGCATTCAATACTGTGATCCCCTCCAAGCTGATCACCAAACTTCGCCAGCTTGGTATCAGCTCACCCCTCTGCAATTGGACCTTGGACTTTCTGACTAACAGATCCCAAATCAGTTAAGTTAGACAACCTCTCCTCCTCCACTCTCACCCTGAACACCGGCGTGCCTCAAGGCTGTGTGCTGAGCCCTCTTCTGTACTCCCTTTTCACCTATGACTGCATTCCTGTACATGGCTCTAACTCCATAATCAAGCTCATAGACGACACCACGGTGGTTGGCCTGGTCAGATGGGATGACAAGACGGCCTACAGGGACAAGGTCCAGTACCTGGCTGCTTGGTGTGCCGACAACAACCTGGCCCTTAACACCCAGAAGACCAGGGAGATCACTGTGGACTTCTGGCATGCTAGGAGCCACTCTCACATCCCCATCTACATCAACGGAGCTGTAGTGGAGCATGTATCAAGCTTCAAATTCCTTGGTGTCCACATTTCCGAGGATCTCACCTGGTCCCTGAACTCTTCCATCCTGCTCAAAAAGGCACAACAGCGCCTTTATTTCCTGTGGAGCATCAAGAAAGCTCACCTCTGTCCTAGGATACTGACGGACTTTTACCGCTGTACCATTGAGAGCATATTCACCAACTGCATCTCAGTGTGGTATGGCAATGCGTGCGCGGCCACTTCGGTGGTGATGTCTGTTATCTGTCAAGTAGGGGACCGTGCACAATTCTGATTTGATGGAGATGGACGTGAGAGTGCGGAGGAACATCTGGAAAACTTCTGAAATGCCCGCTTCGCTGCCACTGCTACTGTGTGGTAACCGGAATCTCCGGAGCAGAAGGCCCCGAAATCCTAGGCTTTGCGTGTTTCAGCGGCCAGGGTGAGGTCGAAGGTGCTCGGCAGAGGATGGCGCTCAGGAGGCTGTATCAGAGAGGCTGGTCGGAAGCTCGAAGTTTTCGGACGGATGGACTCAGTGTCGGCTGTGGCTGGCTGCTTCCAAGGCATCGGCAAGTTGACGGTGCCTGGAGGTTTATGGCAGGGAGTTTCTCCCTTTTGCCGCCTGCTATCGGGGACTCGGGAGTTGATCGACTTGGGGGCTTCTGAGACTTTATTTACCGTGCCCATGGTTTGTTCTTCATCAAATTATGGTATTGCTTTGCACTGCTGTAACTATATGTTATAATTATGTGGTTCTATCAGTGTTAGTCTTTAGTTTGTCCTGTTTTCTGTGATATCACTCCAGAGAAACATTGTATCATTTCTTAATGCATGTATGCATTTCTAAATGACAATAAAAGAGGACTGAGTGTTCTCATAATCTAAAATTGTCCCGTATCGGACCGCAAAGCACTCCAGCGTGAGGTGAAAACTGCCCAGTGGATTATCATCACTCAATTGCCCACCATTAAGAACATCTACCATAAACGCTGCCTGGGAAGGGCAAAAAGCATTATCAAGGATGCATCTCACCCTAAGCATGGACGTTTTACTCTTCTCCCATCCGGTAGGCGCTACAGGAGCCTCCGCTCACACACCAGCAGGCACAGGAGGAGCTTCTTCCTTGAGGCTGTGACCCTGCTGAACCTCTCATCACAGCACTAAGCAGTATTGCGCCCATATTGTACTGTCTCAGTACTTTTATATTTGTGTGCTGTAGCACTTACTTTTTATTTGCAGTTATTTTGTAAATAACACTATTCTTTGCATTTCTGGTTAGATACTAACTGCATTTCATCGGCTTTGTATCTGTATTCAGCACAATGACAACAAAGTTGAATCTAATCTAATTCAAAACCATATATTTAAAGCCAACATATTTCAATCATAAGAAAACATGAATATTTATTGTTACAACTCTAACTGGAGCAATGGAGTATTTGAACTACATGTTTAAAAATTCTTACTTGTATTGGGCAGCTTGTTACTTTCATGTTCCGATACATTCTTGGTAGAGACAGCAAGTTCATTAGTGTTACTTTCCAAATGGTTTGTGTGATCATTATTTTCATCTGGAGACTGGGATGCATTTGATGGTTTTCCAACCTTTTGATTTTCTGTTGGCTTGGGCTCCTTCTGCTAACAATAAACAAATCAGAGATTTACTCAAATTTGAAGAAATCAGCAACTTTCGCAGTTGCCACATTCTATCGGTTCGGAAGTTGTTTTCTAGCCACACGAAGGAGCATGAGAATTTGTAATTTTGTATTAAAAAATTAATAAACCAAATTTTTCTAATGATTTAATTATTGCTATTCAATCATCTACTCTAAATTAATCCACCTCTAAAAATATGATGACTTTTATGGTGTGTATTTGTCTTCATTAGGAAAATAAATCTTTGCAAATATTATGAAGGCAAAAGTATTCTGTGGACAACACACCAGTGTGAAGAATAAACTTATTTGCATAACATACATTGTAGAAAAAAAATTGAATTCTGAATAAAAGAAATGCGAATCTACTCTACTTTGACATCAAACCATCCTTGTTGTCCACTAACCACCAACCTTGCTGTCGTCCACAAATTTGCTGATCCAGTTTACCACGTTATCATCCAGATCGTTAATATAGATTAACAACCAACAACACACCCAGCACCAATCATTGTGGCACTCCACTAGTTACAGGCGTCCAGTCAGAGAGGCAGCCATCTACCACCACTCTGGCTGCTCCCACAAAGTTAATGTCTCATCCAATTTACTACCTCATCTTGAATGCCAAGTGAATAAACTGTCACCTCCCATCGACCTGCACTGGGACCACAGCCCTCCATACCCCTCCCATCTATGTACCGATCCGAACTTCCCTCAAATGCTGAAATTGAGCTCACATGCACCATTTGTGCTAACAGCTTGTACCACACTCTGATGACCCTCTGAGTAAAGAAGTTTCCCCCGTGTTCCCCTTAAACTTTGTCACCTTTCACCCTTAACCCATGACCTCCAGTTATAGTCCCACCTAACTCAGTGGAAAAAAGACTGCTTGCATTTACCCTATCCATACGCCTCATAATTTTGTATACCTCTAGCAAATCTTCTCTCAACCTTCTACGTTCCAAGGATTAAAGTTCTAACCTATTCAATCAACACACACAAAATGCTGGAGGAACTCAGCAGGCCAGCCAGCATCTATGGGAAAAAGCACAGTCGACATTTCGGGCCGAAACCCTTTGGCACGACTGGAAAAAAAAAAGCTGGGGAGTAGATTCGAACGGTTGGGGGAGGGAAGAGAGAAAGGTAGGGGAAATTTGGAGGGGGAGGGATGAAGCAAAGAACTAGGAAGTTGATTGGTGAAAGAGACAGAAGGCCACAGAAGAACATAAAAAAGGGGGGATAGTAGGAGCTCCAGAGGGAGGCGATGGGCAGGCAAGGAGATAACGAGAGATGATGAAGGGTGGGGGGGCAGAGGCATTACTGGAAGTCTGAGAAATCGATGTTCATGCCATCACGTTGGAAGCTACCCAAACAAGGTGTTCTTCCTCCAACCCTAAGTGTGGCCTTATCACAAAAGTGGAGGCGGCCATGGATGGGCATATTGGAATGGGGAATGGAAAGTGGAAGAGACGGAGAAAGGGGCAGTTGGCTCACAAATCGAGAAAGATTGTAGACAGTGTGAGAGGGAGGTTAGGCAGGTGATAGAGAAGGGGTGCACTCAGACTGATGGTTTGAGATGTGTCTATTTTAATGCGAGGAGTATCATAAACAAAGCGGATGAGCTTAGAGCATGGATCAGTACCTGGAGCTATGATGGTGTGGCCATTACAGAGACTTGGATGGCTCAGGGGCACGAATGGCTACATAGAATGCCAGGCTTCAGATGTTTCAGAAAGGACAGGGAGGGAGGCAAAAGAGGTAGGGGCGTGGCACTGCTAATCAGAGATAGTGTCACGGCTGCAGAAAAGGAGGAAGTCATGGAGGGATTGTCTATGGAGTCTCGGTGGGTGGAAGTTAGAAACAGGAAGGGGTTCAATAACTCCACTGGGTGTTTTTTTTATATAGACCACCCAATAATAACAGGAACGTCAAGGAGCAGATAGGAAGACAGTGCGATAATAACAGGGTTGTCGTGATGGGAGATTTTAATTTCCCCAATATTGATTCGCATCTCCCTAGAGCAAGGGGTTTAGATGGAGTGGAGTTTGTTAGGTGTGTTCAGAAAGGTATTCTGACACTATGTAGATAAGTCTACAAGAGGAGAGGCTGTACTTGATCTGATATTGGGAAATGAACCTGGTCAGGTGTCAGATCTCTCAGTGGGAGAGCATTTTGGAGATAGTGATCACAATTCTATCTCTATTAGACAAACATTTAGGAAAACATTTATTTGGAGTAAAGGGAAATATGAAGCTATCAGGCAGGAACTTGGAAGCATAAATTGGGAGCAGATGTTCTCAGGGAAACGTACAGCAGAAATGTGGCAAATATTCAGGGGATATTTGTGTGGCATTCTACATAGGTACATTCCAATGAGACGGGAAGGATGGTAGGATACAGGAACCGTGGTGTACAAAGGCTGTTGCAAATCTAATCAAGAAGAAAATCATACAGAAGGTTCAAAATACTAGATAATGATAGAGATCTAGAAGATTATCAGGCTAGCAGGAAGGAGCTTAAGAATGAAAGTAGGAGAGCCAGGAAGGTCATGTGAAGGCCTTGGCGGGCAGGATTAAGGAAAACCCCAAGGCATTCTACAAGTATGTGAAGAACAAGAAGATAAGATGTGAGAGAATAGGACCAATCAAGTGTAACAGCGGAAAAGTGTATATGGAACCGCTGGAGATAGCTGAGGTACTTAATGAATACTTCGCTTCAGTATTCGCTACGGTAAGGGACCTTGGTGATTGTAGGGATGACTTACAGTGGACTGAAAAGCTTGAGCATACAGATATTAAGAAAGAGGATGTGATGGAGTTTTTGGAAAGCATCAAGTTGGATAAGTCTCCGGGACCAGATGAGATATACCCCAGGATACTGTGAGAGGCGAGGGAGGAGATTGCTGAGCCTCTGGCAATGAACTTTGCATATCAATGGGGATGGGAGAGGTTCCAGAGGATTGGAGAGTTGCAGATGTTGCTCCCTTATTTAAGAAAGGGAGTAGAGATAGCCCAGGAAATTATAGACCAGTGAGACTTACTTCAGCGGTTGGTAAGTTGATGGAGAAGATCACTTGGAGAGGCATAACATGACTAGGAATAATCAGCATGGCTTAGTCAAAGGCAGGTCTGCCTTACAAGCCTGATTGAATATTTTGAGGATATGACTAAACACATTGATGAAGGTACAGCAGTAGAGGTAGTGTACAGTGACATGCAAAAGTTTGGGCACCCCGGTCAAAATTTTTGTTACTGTGAATAGCTAAGCGAGTAAAAGATGAACTAATTTCCAAAAGGCATAACGTTAAAAATGACACATTTCTTTAATATTTTAAGCAAGATTACTTTTTTTATTTCCATCTTTTACAGTTTCAAAATAATAAAAAAGGAAAAGGGCCCAAGGCAAAAATTTGGGCACCCTGCATGGCAGTACTTAGTAACACCCCCTTTGGCAAGTGTCACAGCTTGTTAACACTTTTTGTAGCCAGCTAAGAGTCTTTCAATTCTTGTTTGAGGGACTTTCACTCATTCTTCCTTGCAAAAGGGTTCTAGTTCTGTGAGATTCTTGGGCCATCATGCATGCACTGCTCTTTGAGGTCTGGTTGGTTGGTTGTTCGTCCATCGTTGACGTCGATGAGGACCTCGACACCATTATGATGGTGTCAAGACTAGCGCGTGATTTGGATTTAAGTGAGGGAGAGTTGCACAGTGTCAGCCTCACTCTCTCTTCCCAATTCCCATCTGGATCCAGTGGCAAGACAGAGTCTAGATGGCTGGAGATGGGACTGGGCGCAGTGGATGACCAGGACGTCTTCTGTGTCTTGTCCTGCTCTACACGTTCCACGACGCTTACAGAGACCGCCTTCTTGACCGTTGGACCTTCCATAAGTCTCGTCCGCTCAATCCGCCGGAGTCTGTCTTCACATGCTGGGATAGACAACTCCCTATCACACCGAGGGTTTGAGTCCCGTCGGCTACCCTCACCTGGCTTAGCCGGCTTGTCGAAGCCGTTGCCCGGGGTGTGGCCGCCGTTGCAAGCAAACAGCTACGGGAAGCCACAGGTGAGAGCTGAGTGCCAGGTGGGGACCAAAGGTGGACTAACCGCCCTGAAAAGGACGCAACATGTTCCCCCACCAGAGGTGCTACCCCTCCCTGACACCCCATACACCCTATAGACCTTTGAGGTCTATCCACATATTCTTGATGATGTTTAGGTCAGGGGACTGTGAGGGCCATGGCAAAACCTTCAGCTTGCGCCTGTTGGGGTAGTCCATTGTGGATTTTGAGGTGTGTTTAGGATCATGATCCTATTGTAGAAGCCAACCTCTTTTCATCTTTGGCTTTTTCACAGATGGTGTGATGTTTGCTTCCAGAATTTGCTGGTATTTAATTGACTTCATTCTTCCCTCTACCAGTAAAATGTTCTATCTTAACTTCATCAGTCCACAGGACTTGTTTCCAAAATGCATCAGGCTTGTTTAGATGTTCCTTTGAACCTTTTGAATAGAAATTTATGGCCGCAATGAGCAAAGGTATGTTTGGAGGAAAAAGGGTGCAGAATTTCATGAAAAGAACACCTCTCCAACTGTTAAGCACAGGGGTGGATCGATTATGCTTTGGGCTTGTGTTGCAGCCAGTGACATGGAGAACATTTCACTGGTAGAGGGAAGAATGAATTCAATTAAATACCAGCAAATTCTGTAAGCAAACATCACACCATCTGTAAAAAAGCCAAAGATGAAAAGAGGATGGCTTCTGCAACAGGATAATGATCCTAAGCACACCTCAAAATCCACAATGGACTACCTCAAGAGGCGCAAGCTGAAGGTTTTGCCATGGCCCTCACAGTCCCCTGGCCTAAACATCATCGAGAATCTGTGGATAGACCTCAAAAGAGCAGTGCATGCAAGATGGCCCAAGAATCTCACAGAACTAGAAGCCTTTTGCAAGGAAGAACGGGCGAAAGTCCCCCAAACAAGAATTGAAAGACTCTTAGCTGGCTACAGAAAGCATTTACAAGCTGTGATACTTGCCAAAGGGGGTGTTACTAAGTACTGCCATGCAGGGTGCCCAAACTTTTGCTTTCTACCATTTTCCTTTTTTGTTATTTTGAAACTGCAAAAGATGGAAATAAAAAAGTTTTCTTGCTTAGAATATTAAAGAAATGTGCCATCTTTAACTTAATGCCTTTTGGAAATCAGTTCATCTTTTACTCGCAGAGCTATTCACAGTAACAGAAATTTTGACCAGGGGTGCCCAAACTTTTGCATGCCACTATATATGGATCTCAGCAAGGAATTTGACAAGGTACCCCATGCAATGCTTATTGAGAAAGTAAGGAGGCACGGGATCCAAGGGGACCTTTCTTCATGGATCCAGAATTGGCTTGCCACAGAAAGCAAACAGCGGTTATAGAAGGGTCATATTCTGCATTGAGGTCGGTGACCAGTGGTGTGCCTCAGGGAACTGTTCTGGGATCCCTTCTCTTCGTTATTTTTATAAATGACCTGGATGAGGAAGTGGAGGGATGGGTTAGTAAATTTGCCCATGACACAAAGATTGGGGGTGCTGTGGATAGAGTAGAGGCTGTCAGAGGTTACAGCGGGACATCGATAGGATGCAAAACTGGGCTGAGAAGTGGCAGATGGAGTTCAACCCCGATAAGTGTGAGGTGGTTCATTCTGGTAGGTCAAATATGATGGCAAAATATAGTATTAATGGTAAGACTCTTGGCAGAGTGGAGGATCAGATGGATTTGGGGTCCGAGTCCATCGGACACTCAAAGCTGCTGCGCAGGTTGACTGTGTGGTTAAGAAGGCATATGGTGCATTGGCCTTCATCAACCATGGGACTGAGTTCAAGAACTGAGAGGTAATGTTACAGCTATAAAGGACCCTGGTCAGACCCCACTTGGAGTACTGTGCTCAATTCTGGTCACCTCACTACAGGAAGGATGAGGTAACTATAGAAAGGGTACAGTGGTGATTTACAACGATGTTGCCTGGATTGGGGAGCATGCTCTATCAGAATAGGTTGAGTGAACTTGGCCTTTTTTCCTTGGAACGACGGAGGATGAGACGTGACCCGATGGAGGAGTATAAGATGATGAGAAGCATTGATCCTATGGATAGTCAGAGGCCTTTTCCCCAGAGCTAAATGGCTAACACGAGAGGGCACAGTTTTAAGGTGCTTGGAAGTAGGTACAGAGGAGACGTCAGGGGTAAGTTTTTTTATGCACAGAGTGGTGAGTGCGTGGAATGGGCTGCCAGCAACGGTGGTGGAGGCGGATACGAAAGGGTCTTTTAAGAGACTCCTGGATAGGTACATGGAGCTAAGAAAAGTAGAGGGCTAAAGTTAGTACATGTTCGGCACAGCATTGTGGGCCAAAGGGTCTGTATTGTGCTATAGGTTTTCTATGTTTCTAAAATGGGTGGCCGCTGGAAGATCCCACATGTTCTGACAGACGGAGCGTAGATGCTCAGTGAAGTGGTCTCCCAATCTGCATCGAGTCTCATCAATATACAGGAGGCCACTGAGAGCACCGAACACAGTACATGACCCTAACAGACTCACAGGTGAAGTGTCGCCTTACCTGGAAGGACTGTTTGGGGCACTGAATGGTAATGGAGGAGGTGGTGTAGGGGCAGGTGTAGCACTTATTTGGCTTGCAAAGTTAAGTACCAGGAGGGAGGTCAGTGGGGAGAGACGAATGGACAAGGGAGTCACGTAGGGACTGATTCCTGCAGAAAGCAATAAGTGGAGGTGGGGCACGGGGAGGTAAAGATGTGTTTGGTGGTGGAATCTAGTTGGAGGTGGCTGGAGAATTATGCGCTGGTCGTGGAGGCTGGTGGGGTGGTATGTGAGGACCTATTCAATATTTCCTTGTAACTCAGGTTCTCCAGTCATATTGCAAATGGATAAAATTTAGGTCGGGTTAGAAATATCAGTATCAGAGACCACAGCTTTAAAGTGAGAACGAGAGTTTAAAATGGATTTTTGAGGTACATTTTTCTGAACAGAGTGGCAGATGCCTGAAAAGTACTGCCAAGGAGGGTGGTAGAAGCAGATATGATGGCAATGTTTAAGAGACATTTGGACAGGCACATGAATATGGAGGGATATAGGTAAACTTTGTGCAAGCAGAAGGGATTAGTTTAGTTTGGCATCATGTTCCCACAGTTGGGCAAAGGGATTGTTCCTGTGCTGCAGTGTTCTATATACTAATAAGGTTTATGTACATGTTATACAATAGTGTGAACTACTCAGTACAATACAGGAAACCAGGTACACAGCTCAAGGATTACAAATATCTGGGGATACGTATTGACGATAAACTGGACTGGTCAAAGAACACTGAGGCTGTCTACAAGAAGGGTCAGAGCTGTCTCTATTTCCTGGGGAGACTGAGGTCCTTTAACATCTGCCAGACAATGGTGAGGATGTTCTACGAGTCTGTGGTGGCCAGTGCTATCATGTTTGCTGTTGTGTGCTGGGGCAGCAGGCTGAGGGTAGCAGATACCAACAGAATCAACGAACTCACTCGTAAGGCCAGTGATGTCGTGGGGATGGAACTGGACTCTCTCACGGTGGTGTCTGAAAATAGGATACTGTCTAAGTTGCATGCCATCTTGGTCAATGTCTCCCATCCACTACATAATGTACTGGGTGGGCACAGGAGTACATTCAGCCAGAGACTCATTCCTCCAAGATGCAGCACAGAGCGTCATAGGAAGTCATTCTTGCCTGTGGCCATCAAGCTTTACAACTCCTCCCTTGGAGGGTCAGACACCCTGTGCCGATAGGCTGGTCCTGGACTTATTTCATAATTTACTGGCATAACTTACATAGTACTATTTAACTACTTATGGTTCTATTACTATTTATTATTTATGGTGCAACTGTAACGAAAACCAATTTCCCTCTGGGATCAATAAAGTATGACTATGACTAAGTCCTATGAGTCATTCATTCTAAGCTTTTTACAAACATGAATATTGCTTTAATCTCAGCACTGTCACAGTTCTTATCATGTCTAACCAAGGAGTGATACAAAACATGAATTTCACCGAGCCCTAGGCTTTCCATTATAGTGCAAACCTAAAGATGAAGAGCAGAGATAAGTAAGCTGCTAAATGCTATAGGAAGGAAGACCACAAACTTGTACCACACAGCACTTACTGTTTTAATAAAATCAGTCTCCACCTGCAATTAATCAATAGGGTAACTAAAATACCCTCACATTCAGTAAAATATATGCATCTCAGTGAGTTTTTCCTAAACTAAAATGTCTGTTGAGTATACAAAGGTACTGGAATATATTTTCACTTTTTCAGCCATTTGATGCAATCTATACCAATCTAGTTCAAACAAGGTAAAGTAATAGCCTGATTTCCCACTAAAATATTGAGGAAAAAGGACAGAGGAAAAAGTAAAGATTCACCATCCACACCTTCACCCCATTTTTTTTTTAAATAGGCAAGGATACAATACATGGACAAACAATGATGTTGTTACCAATTTGTTTTGGTCAGTTGCTTCAGTGTTTCTTTTTCCAACCTGGGACTTTGTGGCATCAATAAGTTTCTTGTTTAGCTCCTTAATCTGTTCTTCATACATCTCTTTTTGATCTTTTATTTGATTACTGCACTGAGTACTAAATGGTCAAATAAAAAGAAAATTAGATATTTTTATTGGTTGTTGTAACTGAATCCCAATTAAATTATATTTTCTCGGAAATAAAAATTTAATTTATTTGGGCATACAACATATCCACAAACGTCAACTTTGGGTGGGGTGGGGAAACAGGGAGAAAAATATGCAAGTACAAAGATGTTTGCTGTTCTATATTTCTACACAATGCTTTTGAGGTTTTTCCACAATTAGAGTAAACTCTGGTCATGAAACAAAAAGACTGAAATGTCTTTGTTACACCAATTTTTCTGTTAGTCTTTTATGGAGAGGGTTCAGGAGATTTTCCATACTGGAGATGTTACAGAAATGATTTCATTTCTTCTTCATAGCAAGAGGATTCGAGTACAGGAGCAGGGAGGTACTACTGCAGTTGTACAAGGCCTTGGTGAGACCACACCTGGAGTATTGTGTGCAGTTTTGGTCCCCTAATCTGAGGAAAGACATTCTTGCCATAGAGGGAGTACAAAGAAGGTTCACCAGATTGATTCCTGGAATGGCAGGACTTTCATATGATGAAAGACTGGATTGACTAGGCTTATACTCTCTGGAATTTAGAAGATTGAGGGGGGATCTTATTGAAACATATAAAATCCTAAAGGGATTGGACAGGCTAGATGCAGGAAGATTGTTCCCAATGTTGGGGAAGTCCAGAATGAGGAGTCACAGTTTTAGGATAAAGGGAAAGGCGTTCAGGACGGAGATTAGGAAAAACTTCTTCACACAGAGAGTGGTGAATCTGTGGAATTCTCTGCCACAGGAAACAGTTGAGGCCAGTTCATTGGCTATATTTAAGAGGGAGTTAAAATGGCCCTTGTGGCTAAAGGAATCGGGGGTATGGAGAGAAGGCAGGTACAGGGTTCTGAGTTGGATGATCAGCCATGATCATACTGAATGGCGGTGCAGGCTCGAAAGGCCGAATGGCCTACTCCTGCACCAATTTTCTATGTTTCTATGTTTCTTCTATTTCACTGTACTGTCTTTTATACTGGAGGATTATATACTTACATGTCATAGTCTAACTTTTTCTGCAGCTCCTGCAGCTTCTGATTTAATTGGCTATATCCCGTTTGCAATTGTTGAAATTGTTCTAGGGAGGAAAGCATAAAACAATACAAGCAACAGGAAAGTCACACCTTTTAATCATTGTAACACAGCAGATAAAATTACACATTCACATTTTTGTAAATAAATTTCCCCAAAGCATTCAGATCAATTTTATTATTGTGATAACACTTTACTGTACACAAAGCTATTAAAATTATTGGAAGTTTGGCATCCAATATTCACAGATTTTAACCACGTACAGGTGTCCTTTCTTACACACATCCATGAACTTAAGTAATCAAGATATAGAATCACAAAATATTGAAGAACTTAATCCGACATTAAAGATGGTACAATAGCTACTCACTTGATCATGGATTTCAACTGATATATACTGATACAAAATTGTGCAACATGCCAATACAAATGATGGAAAAGGTTATTTATATTAATTCACAAAGCCAAAAACTTCCTCCCTTATCCAAGTAGAAAAGCTTACCACAAGAAAAATCTACAATTTTCCATTGTTAATTCCACTGCAGTTAACAATTTGCATTACAAGCATTTCACCCAAACAACAAACCATTGAATATGGTAAGCTTCTCTAATATAAATCCTTATAAAGTACCAATTTGAAAAGAGATGTCCATTTCAAGCACCTCAGAGGATGAAAGAAAATTTTATTAGACAGCTAATTGACAAATGAGCATTTTTCTCATTTAGATGTATGCTACGGCATTTGCCTACTTAATTAGCATTGCACATATATTCGAATCCTATGTTTTTAGTTACTAAGCACACTCCATACAATAATCATGTGAATATGCATTTACATGATGATCAAAATAAAAGCTTCTTTCATCCATAAAATTCTAAATGCCAGACAGGACCCATGTCAACTTCAACGAAACTATTGGTCTTTTCCAATGAAGTTATTCTTGTAAGATATTCTCACTCTGAGTTTTGTTATTCATGAAGAATTGACTTACCTTGCAGTGTATGTATAATCCTTGCGCTACTTGTAATGTTCTCATTCAAAGCATCCTTTTAAAATAGATGAAAAATTAGGAATTTTAAGTACTTGAATTAACACATAAAAATGTGTTTATTTTCATTTCATTCTATACCGAAGGGAGCTGCCATTCAGCTCATGGAATCTATGCTATCAGAGAAATTCTGTCAATCACATTCCTGCATCAATATATCCATAACCTACATTCTCTCTCACAATCTCATACCCATTAACCCCACTCCAGTGCTACTACATGGACTCCAGTTAACTGAGCCATTGATTAATCGGGGCAGCTACTTATTTGGGACAAGTCTTAATCAACAAAAACTAATTGAGAAAATAGCCAGTATTCCCTTAGTTTAATTGGGATACTGTGCAATTTAATAGGGGCAGCAAACTGTTACCAAGCAATTTCTAACTATCATCAACGCTTGGAAGAGGACTTTGAAAGGTCAGCAACTGTCAGCAGGCTGGATGGAGAGCGAGGTGTCTCCCAGTGGAGATTGGTTGTAGGGGATTCGCAGACCGTTCCTTAGTTAGAGCCTTCAGCAATTTGGGCATCGAGGGAGAGAGGAAGAGGAAAGCCATCTGCAGTACCACCGATGCAGCAGAGAGGACCTCAAGATGGCTGTGGCTCAAAAGAGGGGAGCCATGGAGTCATAAGTAGCTAGCCATCTGGACACAAGCTGGAGTCTGATCAGCCCCGGCTGGGTCACCTGCAGGAGGGTGTACGATGTTGAAAGACCCGAAACATCCGATGATTCCAGGAACATCACTGAAGATGTGTCCAGAAGCATCAATAGATGTATGTACACAACAGTGGCATGCACTTGCATGGCCGTTGGACACTACATCATGTTTCAAGCAAACAGCTTTTAAATAGCATCAGTTGAATGTGTTTGTGTTCAAAAGGCAGCAAATTTTGTCACTGATAGTTGGTAAAATAAGCAAGACAATTCAGATCTGTTTTGCTCACTGCGGTTTCAAGCATTCAGACTCAGAGATGCCAAAAATGACTGACAGCGAAAATGAAACAACTTTACTATTTCAAATTTCTTGCAGAGAGGAGTAAATAAGTGTCAGACTTCAAAGGAGGAATGTTAATAGTTTTTCTAATCTTACAATGGAACACTAGAAGCTGCTAGCTAATGGTCAAGAGTTTAAGAAACTTAGTGTAGATTTACCAAATAAACCTGTTGTTAAATGCGTACAGGAAAGCTGGTTGTTGAAATCTTGTCTAAGTATTAAGAGACAAGGCTACCTGTATATTGATTTAAAACACGATCGGAAAATGGTTAATGGAGGGGGAGTGGCTTCGTCGACAATGGGATAGCACAGAGTTTTTTTTAGATTATGAGGACACTCATATGACTGTCACAATATGCTCTTCACTGCCTTTTCTTTTCCTTTCTTTGGGGTATGATACAGGAAATGGGGGGAGTTAGAAAACTTGAAGCATTACTGATTTTGTGTGGTGGGAAGAAGGCTGCAGTTACTGACCAGAAAAGCAGAATCATTAGCAAAACATATGTCAGTGTACATAGTCCAGCCAATTTAAGTTAAGAGAGGGCTTAGAGAGAAATAGTTTTGGCAAGCAATCCTTTGATTGCCAAGGAAAAAAAAGATTCCATTTCCTGCTTGGATGTCGAAATTACATTGACTGAACTTAATAGGGCTATTAATGATGCTGGTCAGACACCACTTACAAAAGATGATATTTGTTACATCATGTTTACACAGATACAGTATTGGATTCAAAACTTCTGCTGATTTTGAAAGTCTTTAATACAATATGGGTTGAAGGGTAACTTCCTGCTTCCTGGAAATTAGTGGTTGTTATCCCTATATTGAAACCTGGTAAGGATCAATCAGATCCTTCTTGCATTAGACCTATTTCACCAACTTTGCATGTATGGCAAGATAATGGAACGGACAACACTTCCTTATTTTGTGGAGAGTTAGCTGTTTACCAATCTGGATTCGTAAAGGGAGAATGACAATGGACTCATTGTTGAGTTTGGAATCTGATATCCATAAGGTCCAAGTTAACAAAGAATCAGTGGTAGTAGTTTTCTTTGATGTAAGGAAAGCTTATGATATGTTATGGACACAAGGATTGCTGCTTAAACTGTAAAAAATGAGAATAGGTGGCAGAATGTTAATTTGGACTCAAGATTTTTTATGTGATAGGAAAATACAAGTTAAGGTGGGAACAACATTCTCGTAGGAGTATGAGATAGAGAATGGGACTCCACAGGGGTATGTGTGTGCAGCCACTCCCTTTTAATATTATGATTAATGATAATGATATTTTCTTAAATGTCGGCTCAGACATTTTCAAATCAGTATTTACTGATAATGGTGAAGCATGGAATAGAGGCAGGAATATACATTGTTTAATTAGGAAAATACAGACTGCTATTAATGAGGTAAAGGAATGGGGACATCAGTGGGGGTTTACATTTAAATTTGTAAATGCTGTAAAAACTCAAGATACATGGTAAATCTCTTAAACAAAAGTCAGTAGTAAGATTTTAGGTATGTTGATGGACACAAGGCTAGCATGGATGGTGCACGTGTTAAAGGCTTTTTTACACTTACTTATGCAAATGACTGATTGAATAAGTATTCACCCCCTTCAAGTCAGTATTTAGTAGATTCACCTTTGGCAGCAATTACAGCCTTGAGTCTATGTGGATAGGTCTCTATCAGCTTTGCATATCTGGGCATCCAATTTTTCCCCAGTCTTCATTGCAAAACTGCTCAAACCCTGTCAGATTGCATGGGGATCGTGAGCGAACAACCTTTTCAAGTCCAGCCACAAATTCTCGATTGGATTGAGGTCTGGACTCTGACTTAACCTTCTTCTGGCTGACTTCAGAGTCTCCCGCATGCCTTCTGGCAAACTGTAGCCAAGATTTTTTCTGAGTTTTTTTTTTGCAACAGTGGCTTTCTCTATGCCACTCTCCCATAAAGCTCCAACTGGTGAAGCATCCAGGCAACAGTTGTAAGCACAGTCTCTCCCATCCCAGCCACTGAACCTTGTAACTCCTCCAGAGTTGTCATAGGTCTCTTGGGGGCCTCCCTCACTAGTCCCCTTCTTGCACAGTCACTCAGATTTTGATTATTTTGCATTTTACATTTGTAATTAATTTAAATCATTTTGTAGAGATCTGATTTCACTTTGATACACTTTTTCTGTTGATCAGTGTCAAAAAAGCCAAATTAAGTCCATTGCGATTCAATGCTGTAAAACAATAAAACATGAAAACTTCTGGGGGGGGGGGGGTGAGTACTTTTTATAGGCACTGTAAATATATTCAGTCGGGAATGACGATGATGCCGAACAGCCACTGACTGTACATCTGGACGGCTGAGACAGTGATAGCTGAACTTTTTGATGGTTCGATATACACAAATTTATGCATAAAATTATTAAAATATTGTATAAATTGCCTTCAGGGTGTATTTATAAGTTGTTTATGCAATGTAAATGGATTTCGTGTTTAGACTTGGGTCCCACTCCAAGGTATCTCATTACATACATTTCACTCAGGCAGCATATGCAGAAGGAGAAACGGGGTCAACGTTTCACATCAAAAATCTTTTGTCAGAACTGAACAATTCTATATATTAAAAATCCCAAGTCAGGAGTCTGAATAGATTAGCTCTCCAGTTCGCATCACACAAATGGAGGGATAGGGGCTGTTGTAAATAACACCAGGGCAACTGCGTGAAATATCTCATATGCATGACAGTTTGTAAGATTTAAATTCCCAGAGGTCATTCCCAAATTACACTGAAAATATGCATCAAAATCTATGCCCACTTTTCTAACTATAATACACACTGAAATTACCTCCCAATTTTATTTCCATATGTACCAACTTTAAAAGCATTTTTTTATCTCCAAGTGCCAATGCAATAAAGGCACACAAACAATGAGGTCTTAAGAAACTACGCTAACTTCCGAGTACAAGTCATTCCTCAGAACAGACAGAACTGGGAAGGTAGTTTTTCTGGCCTGACTACTTAAATCAGTTGCTGCTAATTTGTCAGCATTTAGGGTTCCTCTTAAATCTACTTTGGTTGTGCCACCAATTTTACGAGTGTTACAAGAAGGCACCAAGAAACTGATTACCAGCTGATATCAGCGCCAATACCCCTGGACAGGAGACAAGAGGGGTCAACTCCTAGTGCTTCTCTGCAGTCAATTGCAGAAACATCATTTGAAATCGCAACAATCTTTGAGAAGAAAAAGTGGCAACATTTGTTCTTGCATAGAGACAGGTTGCATGCAGCCACCGATCTTCAGGATGAGGAGCTTTCAAAAAGTTAATCATGAAATACAGTGTTACTTTTTTGTAAAAGTTCCGTATGATTCATGTTTAATTTGTTCTTAAGAATGCTGCTTATGTGATGCCATCTGACTCCGATGCTGCTGTAAGATTTTTAAAGCAACTGTATATGACAAATTCGACTTTGATTTTGCGACCTGCTTGTTTATTTCTCCCCGTTTCCCCATTCCGAACGTGCACCGCCACCAACGACCAAGGGTCCTTACCTTCTCCACGTTACAGGCTCTGGCCGCGGACTGAAGCAGCGCCCGGCGTTGCTGCCCCAGCTGCTCGACCTCCTCCTGATGGCTCTCCGCCTGGGTCCGCAGCTGCACTAGCAGCTGCTGCTTCCGCAGCTGGACGGCGGTGAGATCCGCGGCGGCGCGCCGGACCGCGGCGTCCAGGGCGGCGAACCGCGACTGCAGCTCGGCGCCGCGCGAGCTCGACACCCAGTAGCTGAGCGCGAGGAAGGCCAGGCACGCGCCCAGCGCCACCAGCAGGAACAGGAGCGGCGTGGGTCGCGCGCTGCGCCGCCCGCTGCCCAGGCCCACCATCGGCGCTCTCTGCTCTGTCCCGCACTGCGGCAAGAGTCCGGCGGCGGCTCGGACCTCACTCGCGGGTCGCGGCCCGGCTGAGCGCAGGGGAAGTTTCCTTCGGTAACTATCGATCCACAGATACCCCCGAATATGTCCTGAAAGAAAGTTTTCTTGGGCGAGGCGGAAGTTGAGGGGATTTTTTTTAAAGGTTGTGAGAATCGACCGGCGGCCAATACCGATCTGGAACGAAACGATAAACGTGCATTGGAACGGCAACCTGCTACGTAAAGCGGGCTGAAGGCGGGGTCGAACCGAGCACCTGCGACACCGAGAGGGGCGGTGTGTGCGGCCTCCCGGGCCCAACTATGCGAACTGGAAGAGAGTTTCTGTGATAGACGGTCTTCAAAGGTCCAGCCCCCAAAACTGGTTTTGATATATAATACAACGAGGCAGATCTAAATAAATCGAGTAACTTGACAGCTTTGCTATGGTCGGTACAAAGTACGTCGACCCACTCAGTGGTACAATTCAGCTCCCGTATCTTTAATTTCCGATACGTTCTTTGCGTTCATAGAATAGCCTGTGCTGATTTTTTTTCTCTAAAAGTAGAGATTTATGACAGCTATTATTTCCCAAATGAGCTGTTTTCCAGATTGCTTCAGTCCATCAACAATGATGTTAAACCAAAATTATGCAAAATAAAACTCAAGAAAAAAGTCTTTTAAAAAGTATTGCAGTGCCCACCCGATGTTGTCAACTTACAGAGAACCTCTCCTAATGATATTAAATAAAACAATTTTAAGAATATCCTTAGGAGGAAGTGCTAAGGACGTCGACTATTTGCAACAAACACAAAATGCTGGAGGGGCTCAACATACCAGGCAGCATCCATGGAAAAGAGTAAATAGTTGACGTTTCCCTTCGGCCCGAAAAGTTGATTGTACTATTTTCCATAGATGCTGCCTGACCTGCTGAGTTCCTCTAGCATTGTGTGTGGTGCTTTGGATCGCCAGCATCTGCAGATTTTCTTGTGTTCGTGACGTCGACTGTTTACTCCTTTCTATAGATGCTGCCTAATTGCTGAGATCCTCCAGCATTTTATGTGTGTTGCGTAAGAGGAAGTACTGCTGACCATCTGTCAACGTCCTGATCGAGGTTAAAAATAACAAATGTTAGAGTGCCTTGTTCAAGCTACCATTAATTATGTGCGAGTGTAACTATCTCCGTTGTATCAGCTGGGGCATAACTAAAACGGTAACGTTTTGTTTTTCAGGTCACTGATATCAATGCTAGATATTGCTGTTAATGTTTTATACCTCTAAAATACGGGATGCCAGACATTCTATTCTTTATTACAGAAATTTTCCCACAAATCCAAACTATTATTTTTACCTTATTATAAGACAGGAAACAGTTATAGACGTAAGATAGGAAAATAGGTCTATAAATCCTGTTCAGTGAAATACTAACTAAATGTTACCCTCCATGAGACCTCAGTACTGTGTAGTTTTAATTGCAATGTAGCACAGCCGATATAATTTCTGAAATAAAAACAAAATGCTGGAAACACACAAGTTAGGCAACAACTGTGGAAGGAGATACTGAATTAATGTTTCATGTCAAACTCCTAATCCAGATGTCAACAAATTGAAACCACCCTCTCCTATCAATAGCAGTTCTCCAAACAAAACTGGATCTGAAGCATTAACACTGTTCTCCTTCCACTGGCATTCAGTAAATAATCAATTAATACTTCATGAACATTACACATACCCTTGATACACCAGCTGTTTCTGTCATGCCCAGTGTAGAATGAGAGGTTTAGCTTTTAAGTTGCTGGTACAACATGAAAATGTAGTGCTGAAAAGATATTTAAATTGCCAATTCCAAGATATATCTTTCTGTGGAATTTTTAGTTGGAGATATTGAGATGTTGCTTTGAGGCTCCGGGTGAATCAGTGCAAATCAGGTGGTAATGTGGTAATAAAGGCTACATCAACATTGTCTACTTTCTTACACTCTGAAAATATTCTACTTTTGTTTCGATGATCTCAAAATTTCCCACATTACATTTCCTCTGTCATGTTACTGCACAGTTAGCTTGTCTATGTTTCTTTGAAGCCTCTACATCCTCCTGTATCCGCAATCTGCAGTATCATCAGTAAACTTACAAAAAATTATACTTCATCCCAATGTCAAATCACTAATATACAGTAGATCTTGGATAACTATGGGCCAGCTTTCAATGATACCTTTCTAGTCACAGCCTGCCAGCTTGAGAGCCCAGAAACCAATTGTTGATCAGTGTACATCACCCCCAATTAATGCGCCCAGACTTTATTAAACTTCTGTGGAGGATGTCATCGAAGGCCTCCTTTAAGCCAAGTAAACTAAATATATTTATCCCTATTCATTTAATTTACCAGTCAAGCCCTCAGACCCTCAATAAAATATACAAGTTTTCTATCATAAATCCATGTTGATTCTGCCATATCCTATTATTCATTCCAACATGTTCTATTGTCATATCCTTCATTACAGATTCCAGAATTATTTTTTAGACAATCAGTGCTGGAACTAATGTCTGGCTTCCACCATTTACAAAGGGTCCAGATTTTGAGATTAGCAAAGCCTACCATAGAGTGGATATACAATTCTCTGATAATCATTGGTGCTGGATTCCTGGCTTCCAGACACACAAGAAAGAACAACATCCTGCTCATTGGCTAGCATGCCCCGTTATCTCTAGTCAAAAGGCAGTGACATAGCTCCCCAAAATGGTACAGGTCACACTCTGCTCCCCTGGTGCTACGTAAGCCAGCCTATCTGGTGGTCTCCGAATTCTCTGAGACTTCCACACCCCCTCACCTAACTCTTCAGGTTCTGACACTACTGGGGATGCTTCCGGTCTACCTGGCAAGGCCTCCCCCGATCTATCACTGGTGCCCACCTGCAACTCCGTCCCGTGGCCAGGCCCCACTTCCTCCCCTGCAGAGTCCCACTGCCCATAGATAGCCCTCCCCACTTCACCTGACTCAGTGGGAGAAGGGCCAGTAGTCTCTTCCTCAATCAATTGGGAGTTAGCGAAAGGCGGCATATACCACACATCCAGGTCCTCATTCTCTGAATCAGTATCCCTCTCAGGGGTGAGGGCTGGCCTATGCTCGTCTGCTGTGGGCCCTGCAGTTTTTCCGCAGAGTCCTCTTAATAGGTGTAGGTTCCAAGTTGGGCTCTGAATCTACCTGCCCCTCTTGTCCCAGGGACTTTGGGACTCAGTGAATGATCCCAGCTTCCTTCAACTTACACAAATGCTGCCAAGCGTCCTCTGTCTCTGCAGGGGCCAGTCGCCGCGACATTTCTCTGAACGGGGTATCCTCAGTCATCCGGATAGTGTGACGCGTGCTCTTGAAAAAACCCACATCAAACTCATCAGTGGAAAAGATACCTTCTAGCTTCAACATCTTCTCGACCAACCTCCTCTTCCAACCCGCAGGATCTGGGGAGTCCTTGAAGTTGAATGACTCAGCGGTCAACTTCCCCCCCTTTTCCAATAGTTTCTCCCTGGCTTGTCTCACAGGGACACGAGACATTACCGTCACCAGGAACAAATGCGCCAGACCATCCCTCACTTGAAGGCGACTTCCATCTTCATAGTGTTCCTAACAATCACTATCATCCTGCTTGCCTGTAAAACCGAGGGCTTCTGCAATTCAGACCTCACCAGTACCCCAGCAGGAAATCCTGACTCCCCCTCGTGGTCTTCCAGAGCGTCCAGTAAGAGGGCCTCGCCCACAGGCACTCCGGGAAATTTGGGGGTCCCCATCACTCTCACTACTTCCCTGGGCCATACTACCATTGGCTTCGACTGGGTGAACCACACAGTTCTTCGTCTAAATTCGGTATCCAACTTAGTGCAGTCACGCACTTCCTCAAAAGCAGCTTGAAACACTGGGTGAACGGACAATGTTCTCAGAAAGCTCTCGCCAGCCTTCTCCTTGCAGGCCCCCATAAGCCTCCTCACAAGAGGGGTGTTGGTCCCTACCAGGATTGAAACGCTGCCCTTCTCAACAGGGTCCAGACAAACCAGCACTAATGTATCAAGGGCCTCAGACACTCCCACATCAGCCTCCAAGAACTCCAACTTCACTGACAAATAACCGTTGTACAGATAATCACTAGCACAATGCCCCCAGATCTCCAGTGCCCCGAATGGGGTTAAGGGTAAATGCTTCAGATACCAGTTATAAATCGAACGGTACAACAATGTGACCTGCGACACGGTGTCAAGTATAGCTTTGGCATAACTACCCTCTATTCGTAGTGACACACTGGAGCATGGTCCCACTAAGCCTTCAGGGATTGGGCCTTTTGCTTTCGGGGAATATTGCTGGGAACGTGTTCCCCCAGAGATACCAGGCCGTTCCCTCACTGAGTTTCCTCTAAGTTTTCCCAATGACTTTCTCTGCTTAGGTACCCAGGGCTCACTCTCCATCTGGCGTGACACCTGCTGCCAGCAGTCCTCCGCATTGTTCGTCCCCTTGGGGGATCTGCCCCCCCCCCGCCATCAGCTCCATCATATGTGGGGGGGGGGGGTCTCACCTGCTGATAACAACCAACATACCTCCATTCTCAACTCTGCCACAATCTCCTCTACCGCTCCCCGGGGTAGGTTGTCTGTGGTTACTTCACCGCAGGGGACCACTACACCAAGGACTGTAACCTGCAGACGGAGCCCTCCTGTGCCTCTAATGTGTTCTCCTCTTCCCGTACCTCTCTGATCAGCTCAACAAAAGATGGAGGGAAGCGTGTCTTACAAAATTGTTGGAAACTCCAAGCAATCAGGTCATGGGACTGGGCGCCCCTGGCTATCTGGTCCATTCTTAACTGATCCACCTCAGCTGCCTGAATGACCCCTCTGTGCTGCAAGCAATTTAGCTGCCTCTCTAGCCGAAAAATAAAAGCTGAAAGTTTCTCCCCCTTCTCCTGATACATGTTCTGAAACCCCACCATGAGCTCCATTTAGCTTCCTGTCAGGCCAAAAGAGCTTTCCAGTGCTCGCAGTTAATTGCTCATGGTTGCTGACGGCTTTCACAATGTCAGTGGCCCGCCCATTCAAACTTTCAATCAATCTCTGTCATTTTACATCATCAGAGCACTGCCACTCATCTGACAACAGAGAGGTCCGCTCTGCCCAAGTCTCATACTCCTCCTCCCCTTTATGGGTGGGCATTATTCCAGAGAATAGGCAGAGCATGCCATTGCAGGGTCTTTGAACCTGATTTTTCCATTTATTCACCAGAGAGGTAAGGGCAGATACTAACTCAGAATTCTCATTCTGCCCTGGGGGGCGTGGACTAATTAGACAATTCATATCCAACCACTCCTTCCCCTCACTCCCCAGAAACGATAGAATCCTATCTTTGAAATCTCCGCCCCCAGCTACCCTACATCAGTGCTAATCTGCATTAAAACAAGAGATGCGCCCGCTATATATCAAACCTCCGCCCACAAACACAACTTTAACAGTACTTAACAGGCAAATTAACAATTCATCCGGAGTACAAATATCTACCCCACTGGTTCAATGCTCAGGGTAATCACACAGCATCCAACAGAATCAATCCCAGATGAGCCCCCACAATTGTAATTCTCACTTCGGCTAGCAGGTTAATATACGGGATGATAGCCCTGGCCCGGCCAAAGTTAAAAAATCTTGTTTGGGTGGATGCTGTGCGACGTGTTCCCTGTTATAAATCAGTACCACGAAATAACAAACAGTACACAATATGCAATTAAGCAACTGAGCTTTATCATTCTTAATTTGAATACAGGTGTCCCCCGCTTTCCGAACATTCGCTTTACAACATTTCGTTTTTACGAAAGACCTACATAAGTACCTGTTTTTGCTAACCAAAAGAGAATTTTCGCTTTTACAAAAAAAGACGCCCGCTTTAAACTTGTGTTGACCCCAAGGAAGACTACCATGACCATGAAGCCTTGCGCGGGCAGGTGTGTGCACATGCATGTACCTGTCAATTTTTTTCTACAAATTGGTTTTGGCTCAATCTTCCCGATTCTGGTAAGTGAAACTACACTGTACATACATTATTTCTACTTTAAACAGGCTGTGTACTTATCATTGTCATTCCTGCCTTTACTATATATTAGTGTTATTTTAGGTTTTCTGTGCTCTTTGGTATGATTTGGTAGGTTTTTTTTTGGGTCTGGGAACGCTCAAAAATTTTTCCCATATAAATTAGTGGTAATTGCTTCTTCACTTTACACCATTTCGGCCTACGAACGGTTTCATAGGAACTCCCTACCTTGGGATAGCGGGGGAAATCTGTATATGGTTAGTAAAGAAAACAAAAAAGGAAAAGGGCCCACTCTCATGAAACAGTCTATTTTGGAATGTTAGAACTCACTGATAAGGCCGTTTGTCCACCATCAACCTCCTATGATCTTCACTGAACTTTGGACCCTGCTCCAGGTCCACTCCGTCCAAGGTCTACCAACTCTCTCCATTCGCATCTTCCCTCCTCATCTCCCCGGCAAAAGACCCGCAAATTCCCGGCTCCCAGACGCACAAAAAAGAACAACATCCTGCTCATTGGCTAGCATGCCCCGTTATCTCTAGTCATAACCCAAACATTCCTGCTACAGAGAAACCATTACCTCAGCAGTGGAACATTACAGAGAAGCCAGTACATTAGCAGTGAAACCTTACAGCGTGTTACAATATGGTTACAATATTGTCAGCTACTGTCAAAAGTGGAAATTGAGTGCAATAAAGTTGGACTTCACCTAAGCGCTAAAAGGACAGACTACATGGCGTTTAACTGCGACGAAGGTACTCTCAAGACCGTACAGAATGATACCCTTAAGAAAGTCTTTGACTACAAGTACCTCGGGTCAAGAATGATGAGTTCGGAGGGACATAAAGATACGGAAGGCGCTGGCGTGGAGGACTATGAACGACATGAAGGAAATCTGGAAGTCGAACCTGACCAGAGGGCTTAAAAAGAGGGTTTTCATAGCAGTCATAGAGTCCATTCTCACGTAAGGATGCGAGACGTGGACACTCACCAAGATGTTGCGAAAGTAACTAAATGGTTGCTATACGCAAATGCTCAGGATGGCTCTTGACGTGAGTTGGCAGCAGCACATGACGAACGTTGAGTTCTATAACAACCTACCGATGCTCACCACTAAAATCGAGGCGAGAAGACTGCAACTAGCGGAGCACTGTCTACGCCACCCCGAGCTACCTGCCAGCCTAGTCATCATATGGGAGCCCAAGCACGGGAGGATGAACCCTGGGTGCCCTCCCAAGACTATGGTCAACACACTCCTAGAAGACAGTGGTGCAGCTAATGTAGATGAACTGAACACACTGATGAGGGAGAGGGAGAAGTGGAGAGTCTGTCATCGTGCCCGACGCTGGCCCCCTGGGCCTGAGTCGACGTAGTAGCAGTAGTACAATATTATCAAATTAATTGGACTCAGAATTCCCACGGCCACCAAGCTAATAAATAAAAAGCACAAATTAATACAGTATGAAATATCAAAATTATTAAAATAAGAAATATTTTGATGTCTATTTGGAGTCGTTTTCTGAGGTAATTTAAATAAACGTTTAAGCTGTCTTTACGCTGGAAAACTATGCTCCTCTGAGGAAGGAATTTCAAAGGATAGAAATGATATTTCCTATAGCACGTAAACATATTGCTCATTTCACTGATGACTAATTCTCATCAGTTTCCTAAACTCTGTTTTCAGGAAGCTAAGTCTAACCAGGTGAGCTGAAGAAGGTAAAACTGAAAGACCTCATTTGAGTACTCCCAGAGTCAGCAATCTAGGTAATTGAGGAGCTTTCATGCCAAATATTAACACATAGGAAATATCAATGCTGGGCTTGACAAGTAAAATAACTCAGTGACTAAGCGCACTTTGTCTTTTATCTCAATTGCAAATTGCTGTCATCTACACAGTAATTGAAAATGTTTAAATGTTGTTATAATTTCCAATTCCAGCCCATGTTCCACTTGCTGTGTATAGTGTCCAAAATTTCTTGATTATCATATGTTGATTGAACATCTCACTGTAAGCATATTGTGTGGGCAACACCATGTCCGTGTTTTTTCAAAATCAAAAGTGACACATTGTCATATCCACAAACCATATTAGCTGCACTCATGGATGTCTAATACGAAAATGGAAGGTAATACTTCAGATACTTCAGGAGCCTTGTACTGCAGATCCATGAAATTCATAGTCCAATGCAGAATCCCTTCCAAATCAATTTGGAAATATATCACCAATTCTTCATCATGCTGGCTCTAAATCTAAAAACATTTTACTTAAAGGCACTGTGAGAGTACTTTCACTAGAAGAATGTTTCAGCACACCATCATCTTGTCAAAGTCAGTTGTAGCTAGCTTTTCAGTGGAGCCCAGAATGACTGTATATTTAAAAAAAAAGCAATGCATTGTAAATAATAAACACACACACACACACACGCACGCAATTTGGGTACTGTTGAATTTCCCACTCATTGTTTTTACTTTGATTTCAATGAGAAAATTTTAGATAGGTTTTTTTAAACAAATCAAGTAAAATTAATAATAATTGAAAATGCAGTAGAGTGCATTGTAAAATGAATTGTTTCAGATTTGTACGTTAGGAAAATTTATGACATTTGGTTCTGGTGAAATTAATATCATAAGCAATATCACAATTCTATATAAAGGACAAGTTGGTTTCAACCATTCATAGAAATGGACAATCACATGAAAAGCTATTATAGAACATAGAATAGTACAGCACAGTACAGGCCCATCGGCCCACAATGTTGTGCCGACCCTCAAACCCTGCCTCCCATATAAGCCCCCATCTTAGATTCCTCCATATACCTGTCTAGTAGTCTCTTAAACTTCACTAGTGTATCTGCCTCCACCACTGACTCAGGCAGTGCATTCCACGCACCAACCACTCTCTGAGTAAAAAGCCTTCCTCTAATATCCCCCTTGAACTTCCCACCCCTTACCTTAAAGCCATGTCCTCTTGTATTGAGCACTGGTGCCCTAGGGAAGAGGCGCTGGCTATCCACTCTATCTATTCCTCTTATTATCTTGTACACCTCTATCATGTCTCCTCTCATCCTCCTTCTCTCCAAAGAGTAAAGCCCTAGCTCCCTTAATCTCTGATCATAATGCATACTTTCTAAACCAGGCAGCATCCTGGTAAATCTCCTCTGTATCCTTTCCAATGCTTCCACATCCTTCCTATACTGAGGTGACCAGAACTGGACACAATACTCCAAGTGGGGCCTAACCAGAGTTTTATAGAGCTGCATCATTACATCGCGACTCTTAAACTCTATCCCTCGACTTATGAAAGCTGACACCCCATAAGCTTTCTTAACTACCCTATCCACCTGTGAGGCAACTTTCAGGGATCTGTGGACATGTACCTCGAGGTCCCTCTGCTCCTCCACACTACCAAGTATCCTGCCATTTACTTTGTACTTTGGAGTTTGTCCTTCCAAAGTGTACCACCCCACACTTCTCCGGGTTGAACTCCATCTGCCACTTCTCAGCCCACTTCTGCATCCTATCAATGTCTCTCTGCAATCTTTGACAATCCTCTACACTATCTACAACACAACCAACCTTTGTGTCGTCTGCAAACTTGCCAACCCACCCTTCTACCCCCACATCCAGGTTGTTAATAAAAATCACGAAAAGTAGAGGTCCCAAAACAGATCCTTGTGGGACACCACTAGTCACAATCCTCCAATCTGAATGTACTCCCTCCACCACCACCCTCTGCCTTCTGCAGGCAAGCCAATTCTGAATCCACCTGGTCAAACCTCCCTGGATCCCATGCCTTCTAACTTTCTGAATAAGCCTACCGTGTGGAACCTTGTCAAATGCCTTACTAAAATCCATATAGATCACATCCACTGCACTACCGTCATCTATATGCCTGGTCACCTCCTCAAAGAACTCTATCAGGCTTGTTAGACACGATCTGCCCTTCACAAAGCTATGCTGACTGTCCCTGATCAGACCATGATTCTCTAAATGTCTATAGATCCTATCTCTAAGAATCTTTTCCAACAGCTTTCCCACCACAGACGTAAGGCTCACTGGTCTATAATTACCCGGACTATCCCTACTACCTTTTTTGAACAACATTCGCCTCTCTCCAATCCTCCGGTACCATTCCCGTTGACAACGAGGACATAAAGATCCTAGCCAGAGGCTCAGCAATCTCTCCCCTCGCCTCGTGGAGCAGCCTGGGGAATATTCCGTCAGGCCCCGGGGACTTATCTGTCCTAATGTATTTTAACAACTCCAACACCTCCTCTCCCTTAATATCAGCGTGCTCCAGAACATCAACCTCACTCATATTGTCCTCACCATCATCAAGTTCCCTCTCATCGGTGAATACTGAAGAGAAGTATTCATTGAGGACCTCGCTCACTTCCACAGCCTCCAGGCACATCTTCCTACCTTTATCTCTAATCGGTCCTACCTTCACTCCTGTCATCCTTTTTTTCTTCACATAATTGGAGAATGCCTTGGGGTTTTTCTTTACCCTCCTCGCCAAAGCCTTCTCATGCCCCCTTCTTAAGCTCCTTTCTTGCTTCCCTATATTCCTCAATAGACCCATCTGATCCTTGCTTCCTAAACCTCAGGTATGCTGCCTTCTTCCTCCTGACTAGATTTTCCACCTCACTTGTCACCCATGGTTCCTTCACCCTACCATTCTTTATCTTCCTCACCGGGACAAATTTATCCCTTACATCCCGCAAGAGATCTCTAAACATCGACCACATGTCCATAGTACATTTCCCTGCAAAAACATCATCCCAATTCACACCCACAAGTTCTAGCCTTATAGCCTCATAATTTGCCTTTTCCCAATTAAAAATTTTCCTGTCCTCTTTGATTCTATCCTTTTCCATGATAATTATAAAGGCCAGGGAGCGGTGATCACTGTCCCCCAGATGCTCACCCACTGAGAGATCTGTGACCTGACCCGGTTCATTCCCTAGTACTAGATCTAGTATGGCATTCCCCCTGTCAGCCTGTCCACATACTGTGACAGGAATCCATCCTGGACACACTTAACAAATTCTGCCCCATCTAAACCCTTGGAACTAATCAGGTGCCAATCAATATTAGGGAAGTTAAAGTCACCCATGATAACAACCCTGTTATTTTTGCACCTTTCCAAAATCTGCCTCCCAATCTGCTCCTCTGTATCTCTGCTGCTACCAGGGGGCCTATAGAATACCCCCAGTAGAGTAACTGCTCCCTTCCTGTTCCTGACTTCCACCCATATTGACTCAAAAGAGGATCCCGCTACATTATCCACCCTTTCTGTAGCTGTAATAGTATCCCTGACCAGTAATGCCACCCCTCCTTCCCTTTTTCCGCCCTCTCTATCCCTTTTAAAGCACTGAAATCCAGGAATATTGAGAATCCATTCCTGCCCTGGTGCCAGCCAAGTCTCTGTAATGGCCACTACATCATAATTCCATGTATGTATCCAAGCTCTCAGTTCATCACCTTTGTTCCTGATGCTTCTTGCATTGAGGTACACACATTTCAGCCCTTCTACCTTACTGTCTTTACACCATTTATTCTGCTTCTCTTTCCTCAAAGCCTCTCTGTATGTTAGATCTGGCTTTACTCCATGCACTTTTTTCACTGCTCTATCGCTCTGGGTCCCATCCCCCTCGCAAATTAGTTTAAACCCTCCAGAACCATGCTAGCAAACCTACCTGCAAGGATATTGCTCCCCCTCGAGTTCAGGTGCAACCCATCCAATCTGTACAGGTCCCACCTTCCCCAGAAGAGATCCCAATGATCTAAAAATCTAAAACCCTGCTCCCTGCACCAACTCCTCAGCCATGCATTCAATTGCCATCTCCTCCAATTCTTACCATCTCTGTCACGTAGCACTGGCAGCAATCCTGAGAACACCACCCTTGAGGTCTTATTCTTCAGCCTTCTGCCTAATTCCCAAAACTCACACTTCAGGACCTCATCCCTCTTGCTGCCTATGTCGTTGGTCCCAACATGTATCACGACTTCTGGTTGCTTTCCCTCTCGTACCAGGATGTCGTGCACCCGGTCAGAGACATCCCGGATCCTGGCACCCGGGAGGCAACAAACCATGCGGGTGTCCTTCTCACGTCCACAAAATCTCCTGTCTGCTCCCCTGACTATAGAGTCTCCAATGACGACAGCTCTCCTCTTCTCCATCCCACCCTTCTGCACCACAGGGTCAGACTCAGTGCCAGAGGCCCTGCCACTGTGGCTCACACCGTGTCCCCGCCGACAGTATCCAGGACGGTAAACTTATTATTCAGGGGAATGGCTACAGGGGTGCTCTGCACTACCTGTCTGCACACCTTTGCTTTCCCCCCTCTGACTGTCACCCAACGACCTGTTTCCGACAGCCTAGGTGTGACTACCTCCCTGTAGCTCTCATCTATGACTGCCTCATTCTCCCTTATGAGTCAAAGGTCATTCAGCTGCTGCTCCCGATTCCTTACACGGTCTTCCAGATGGCCCAGCCACATGCACTTCTGGCAGATGTGACTCTGCAGGAGAGGGGAGTTCCCCCAAGACTGCCACATCTCACGTGAGAGGCACATCACCAACTCAGGAGGCATTGTAAAGACTAACTGCGAGCTAGCTTGTCCTCCACCTCTTCTCATCGAAGACTCTTGAGTCAAAGCCTCAAGGCTCCACTCCTTCACTGGCCCACTCACTCACTGGCCACTTCGCTTGAGCTATCCCTCTATTTATCTGTTTGAGCTTTTCAAAATGTTTGGTCACCTGACCTCGACTGCCCAATCAGCTGCTTTCTGCTGAGTCTGAGCTATTCAAATCTTGATTGTCTAATTAACGGCTTACTGCTGATCTATTCAAATCTTGATTGACTTTATTGCACAGACCAACTGCCAAAACTGCCAGAATCTCTTGAGTCAAAGCCTCAAAGCTCCACTCCTTCACTGGCCCACTCACACTCTGGCCGCTTTCCACTGACTGCTTCGCTTGAGCTATCCCTCGATTTATCTGTTTGAGCTTTTCAAGATGTTTGGTCACCTGACCTCGACTGCCCAATCAGCTGCTTTCTTGTTTAAGCTGTATTAAACATGTATTTTTAATTAAACTGCCACTCCTTGATCACTGAAGAGCAAATATTTGAACAAAATAATGAAAACAAAAGGAAATCATTGTAAACTGTTCACTCATTGAGCCTAATCTGCCATTAAGTACCACCAGGCCTGATCCTCTATCTCAGCAGTATAGTCCTGTGCTCTTCCCATACCCCTTAATGATTTTTGTGCTTGGAAATCTATATATATGTATCCTATAAATTGATATCCACCAGTAGCAGAGAAATCCACAGGCTTACCACCCTCTCAGTGAAGCATTTTGTCTTTATCTCAGTTCTAAATACCTCACTCATATCCTGAGAGTGTGACCCCGTAATTCTATATGCCTCACACAATGGAAACATCCTGCATCCAGTCTATTCAGCCCTACAGAAAATTGTATGATTCAAGAGATCTCTGTTTATATGACAATCTCACCATTTCAGAAATTAGTCTGGAGAATCTTTGTTGCACTTCCTCAATGGCAAACACATCCTTTCTATGGGTAAATTTTATGCTTTTATCCAAGATAACCAGTATTTGTAGATTTTTTTTTGTTTCTGCATTATTGATGTTTTACTCAATTTTAGTGTCAAGGAGCCAATGAAAGTGATGAGAGTGGTGTAAAACATTAAATCCACAGTTTTGTTATAAGATACTTAAGGAGCAAAGCAAAGATTCTGTTTTTTTTCTGGTCCTATATATACTCCATCTGATTGCACAGTAAAGTTGTTAAAATTAAGTTAAAATTAGTGCTTTAAAGGAGGAAAATAGAAATATTTGTAGTTTTGAACATTACAGCTGAAATAGACCCCATACTGACAACTTGCATCACTGGATAATGATAAATTGTAAGCTCCTAGGCCAATTTTATCTTTCCAAGTTGAAGAACTGAGGTTGGTGTAGGTTGGAACTTCCTCATTAAAGCATAGGAGAATGAGATGATCTCATACAGGTGTATAAAATTATGAAAGGCATATACAGGGTGAATGCACAGTATTTTTCCTAGGATTAGACAAACGTGTGTTGCAGCCAATCAATATACTCTCCACGACACATCTATAGAGGTTTGTCAAAGTTTTACATGTCATGCTGAATCTTCATAAACTCCTAATGAAGTAGAGGTGCTGCCGTGCTTTCTTCCTACCTCTGTATCCCAGAAATATGGTACAACAGACAACAGTATGAAATGTTCCTTGGTTTAAAATAAGAAATTTACCAGACAATTCAGATTTTCAAAGAACTATAGTTTATTATTTGATCAAATAAAATGAAAGGGATCAGATGAAATGTGTACTCTAGAACTTTTCTATATATTTATTGCCTTTACAAATCAAAGGAACAGGAAGAGCTTCTTTATCCTGTCTCCCTATTGGGATGGGTTGTAATACACATTTATGTTTTTCTGCTACCATTTCAGAAGCTCTTTTGTTCAAAGATTTTTTGAATAGCTTCATCTGCAAATCTTCTAAATCAATAAATGGTTCATGGCGTGGTGCTCCTGAAAGTAAATGCAAACACCATAGTTTAGGGAATGACTCTGGGCTTCTCCTCTATAATCACTCAATTGAGTGGAATAATTTGGCTGAAAGATGAACTGAAAAGTAATTTTGTGTATCCAGGTTCCCTCCAATCTTGTATTGAAGTTATGTCAGTCAATTTGCAAACTCCAAACTAAAACTTCAAAATGAAAGCTGAGACATTCAGGAATTCACATTACAAACAATGAGAGGCTAGTATTTTTGAAATGCATAAAGATGGACAAATCCCTGAGGCCTGACCAAATGTGTCCTAGGGCATTTGGGAAAGTAGGAGAAGAATCACTAGAACCCTGCCAGAGATATTTCTCAGGTGAGGTGCCATAAGAATGGAGGGCAGATATTACAGTGGATTCTGGTTAATTGAGACAGCTGCTTATTTGGAACATCTCTAACAAAAACTAATCAAGAAAATAATCGAGATTCCCTTCATTTATTTGGGACTCCATGCTGCTTATTTGGATCAGGGGACTGTTGCCAAACAGTTTCTAACTAGCATCAGTTACATGCACTTGTGTGGCTGTTAGGCACTACTCCGTGTTTGGAGTGAACAGTTTTTTAAGTAGTGTCAGTTGCGAGTATTTGTGTTCAAAAAACAATGAGTTATGTCACTGATAGTTGATGAGAAATAAGCAGCAAGACAATTCAAAACTGTTTTGTTCACTGCGTTTTCAAGCATTCAGTATTAGATATTCCAGAAACAGCCAGCAGTGAAAATGAAACAATTTCACTACTTCAATAAGTTAGGAACTATGAAGAATTTGAAGGTATCGACAATCATCTTGAATATTACAATGAAATTGAACATTTAGAGGATGCATTGTATGAAGTTTATTATCTGCAGTATGTGTCTGCACTGATTCTGGTGAACGCAGCAGGCCAGGCAACATCTCTAGAGGTGCTGCCTGGCTTGCTGCATTCACCAGCAACTTTGATGTGTGTTGTTTGAATTTCCAGCATCTGCAGAATTCCTCATGTCTGTACTGATTCTGTTCATTTATCTTCAATCAAAAGAACACAGGAACCTACACTGGATGAATTCCTCCATTGATAAATATCAGGACCCAATACACAGTTTTATAGTACTGTAGTGGTATTGTCAATGTTCTAATTTGTTCTGTATTTCATTTAAATACATAATTTGTTACTCAGTTAAACAGTAGTTTGTCTTTTTTTATACTTTTAAAATATTCCCATTAAACTTTGGCTGGCTGGGGCAAAATGTACCAATTAACTGCAATCCTCTGTATTGTGCTTTTATTTTAGGAGGGCTGCAGGGACAAACAGGAAACTACCATCAGGGATGGGAAAATTACTAGAGAGAATTCTGAGAGGCGGGATCTACCTGAATTTCGAAAGGCAAAGGCTGATAGGTGATTGTTAGCTTGGGCATGTGTGTGGGAAGTCATCATCTTATGAATTAGGTTGAGTTTTGAAGAGGTGACCAAGAGGATTGACAAGGGCAAAGCACTAGATACTGTCTACATGGACTTTGGCATTGTGTTTGACAAGGTCCCACATGGTAGGCTGGTCCAAAAGGTTAGACAATGTGGGATCCAGGATCAGCTTACCAATTGAATACAAAATTGGTTTAGTGGAAAGACTCAGATAGTGCTTGAGGGTTGTTTTTCAGATTGAAGGCCTGTGTCTTATACAACAGGGATCAGTGCTGGGTCCACTGGTGTTTGTCATCTATATTAAAGATTTACATGAGAATGTAGTTGGCATGGTTTGCAAGTCTGCAGATGACAACAAAATTGGTGGTATAATGGAAAGTGAAATGGTCATCTATGATTACAATAGGATTTGGATCATCTGGAAAACTGAGCCAAAGAATGGAGGTGGAATATAACTTGGACAAGTGCAAAGTGTTGCATTTTGAGAAGTTAAAGCAAGACAGGACTTAAGCAGTAAATGGCAGAGACCTGGAGAATATTTTAGAACAGAGAGACCTAGGAATGCAAATACATAGTTTCATGAAAATGGCAACATAGATCAATAGGATGCTGAAAAAGGTGTTTGGCACTGAGTACAAGAATTGGTACATAATGCTACAACTACATGAGAGGTAGGTAAGACCACACTTACTGTGTGCAGTTCTGGTCATCTAGATTTAAGGAGGATGTCATTTAGCTAGAAAGGTTGCAGAAAAGATTCACAAGGTTCTTTGCTAGACTGGAAGGTTTAAATTATAAGAATAGGCTGTTTTTCACCCCCCCCCCCACCCCCCAGCATGTAAGCAATGGTGGCCTGATAGATCTACAGTTTATAAAACTATGGGGAGTATAGATAAGGGAAATAGGTTCACAATCCTTTTCCTAGGATAGGGGAATCTGAAACTATAAGGCATAGATTTATCGTGAGATGGGAGAGATTTAAAGAGGATCTCAGGGCAACTTTTTCACACAGTGAGTGGTGTGTGTGTGGAAAGAAGAAGTGATTGACAGAGGTTGACAATGACATTTAAAAGACCTTTGCAACAGGAACGTGGATAGAAAAATTTTACAGGGATATGGGCCAAATGCAGGCAAATGGGACTAGCTCAGGTAGGTAACTTGGTCAGCCTACTTGGACAAATTGGACAGAGGGCCTGCTTCCACACTGTGTAAGTCTATGATCCTAACTCCACGCTTACCTGCTAGTGTTGACCGTTGACTGTGTAGATAGAATGAAGATGATTTGCTGTTTAATACAGAGCTTCGAACTGGATATGTTTTGTCAAGTGATACCCTTCTTTTCTTCATTTTTTTTTGTGAAAATAGCATTGAGAGGGATTGTGGCGTGTGTTCACGTACCATAGATTTTTTCTTTGATTGCTTAATCCCGTGATCAAATTGGTTATCAAGTTTTGTGAGCCAGTCATATTGCAGTTTGGGTTTTTGTGTGGCCTGTGGATTTTTATACATTTTGAGTCTGGTCATGTTGCATTCAAAAGTGCTTCGTGGAGGGCACTTTATAAGTATAGTTCTTTTGGGTGAAGTAATTCCAATAGTTCTGTTTCCCAGTGATTTTTCATCTTTGGTAAGTTGATTCTGATGGGTAGTTTGTTTCTCTGTCGTGAGTAGCAGGACCTTTTCTCCTTTTGTTACTTTTTCTACACGTTTCTGTTCACTGTAAGGCTTTGGTTGTCCTGCAGTTAACCGTTCAATGGCAAGTAATAACTCTGACACCTAAAGACAAATACAGACTGGGTTTCCATTAACTGAAATCTTGAAGAGATCAACTTTCCTGATATTGTCATTTTTAACAACTGTTGTATCATAAAGAAACACTATTGTATTTTAGTTTACCCAGCAACAAATCCAACTACAACAGATAAGAAACTTCACACCAACTGCTTAAGTTTCTGAAAAATATGCATTTAAGTAATATACTATGTTGTACATTTTGTTCCCATGCTCTACAATTTGCATCTTAAATCCATTTGATAAATTACATCATACTCTAGTATGCCCTTAAACCTCCTTTGGCTTAATGTCAAACTTTGTGTAATTAAGTTTTCAAAATAAACAAAAGTATAAAAGTTTAGTTAAATGTATTTCAACTGAACAGGACTTTATCGGTCCAGTTTAGTGAGAACAATGACTTACTCGATGATCTTTAAATGAAGGTAAAGACAAAGCGTCTTCACTTCTTGTGTGACCTGTAGTAATGTGACACATTCATATCTATCGGTGGCATTTTTCTTCTATGACTGTGGACCATATTTTAAGCCTGGATTTATAAAAACTCATTTAAGATGTTTGCTCAGAATGGTCTATGGACAAACTGAGTGCCAGGATCAATTCTAGTTGATGCAAAATAAACAAACATTATTTGACTGTGATGATATATAAGCAGTCAAAAACAATAGGCATGGTGATGGCATATTAAGGTGGAAGTTAAAACATTGGCCCAGAAATTTAATTATGTCCTGAGAACAAAGTGAAATCAATTTGACTTTCATTAAAATACAGGTAGGACTAGTACAAATAACAACTTAAAGGAAGACCTGCTGTATTGCTGAAGTTTTAGATATTTATTTAGTGGCATATACACTCTGTGGCCACTTTATTAGGTACGGGTGTATGTTTGCGGTCTTCTGCTGCTAGCCCATCCACTACAAGGTTCAACACGTGCACACCACTGATGTAACGTGTGGTTATTTGTAGTGTCACCTTCCAATCTGCCCATTCTCTCATTAACAAGGCATTTGCCCACAGAACTGCTGCTCACTGAATGTTATTTTTGATTTTCGCTCCTTCCTCTGTAAACTCTAGAGACTGCTCTGTCTGAAAATCCCAGGAGATCAGCAGTTCCTGAGATGCTCAAACCACTCCCTCTGGCACCAACAATCATTCCACGATCAAAGTCACTTGGATCACATTCCTCTGGGTTCCCCCCCTCCCCCTTTTCCTTCTCTCTGGGCCTCCTGTCCCATGATCATCTCATATCCCTTTTGCCAATCACCTGTCCAGCTCTTGGCTCCATCCCTCCCCCTCCTGTCTTCTCCTATCATTTTGGATCTCCCCCTCCCCCTCCCACTTTCAAATCTCTTACTAGCTCTTCCTTCAGTTAGTCCTGACGAAGGGTCTCGGCCTGAAACATCGACGGTACCTCTTCCTAGAGATGCTGCCTGGCCTGCTGCGTTCACCAGCAACTTTGATGTGTGTTGCTTGAATTTCCAGCATCTGCAGAATTCCTCGTGTTTACGTCTTCCCCATTCTGATGTTTAGTCTGAACAACTGAACCTCTTGACCATGCCTACATTGAGTTGCTGCCACATGATTGGCTGATTAGATATTTGCATTAATAAGCAGGTGTACAAGTATACATAAGGAAGTGGCCACTGAGTATACATTGTGATTATATCTTTATTTAGAACTAAACATAGTAATTTGTATTCTAATTCTCTAGTCATTTTATAGACACCCCTTAAAACAAAACATGATTTTGGGATTTCGGCTATGTTCTAGTGTACCAAACTTAAAAACAAACAAATTTCTGGAGGAGATCACCAGTTATTATTTCATTTAATGTTTCCACATCCAGTTTACATCTTATACAAAACTCTAATATCCTTCAAACTGTGTTTTTCTCTGTTAAACTTGAACTTGTCAAAAGTACCACCCATCTCCAGTTACCAATGCCTAAAGATGCTTCATCTTAACGTGCTTCATTATTAAGTTTACAATTATGGAGTTATGTCCATATATTACCAAAATGTCAAAAGCTGACAGAATGAAATGTTTTAATATTCAATGTTCAAAAACTTCTTTGTACCAGGTCTCTTTGATTAACTTCCCAAGAAGATACTTAAGGCAATTATTTTTCATGAGAGCTCTATCACTGGAAATGGTTTAGTGGTACTCCAATACATCAATCATTACATAGGCTTCCTGCAGTTAAATTTCATTGTCCTTATTCATAAGATAGTGTTTTAGTACAGTTGAATTTCGTATGGAGCATGAACTGCCTTAGTGCTTGGCCTACTCAATTACTACAACTTCAGCAGAAACCCTGTTGATGTGTACAGATAGTTCATTGTTCTACTGAAGTTAGACATACATGAACATTCAGTGTGAAGAATCTAACATTTAAACTTTTATTCCTACTTAATTGAGAGGCACACTTTAAAAAAAAACTACTTCCAAAATGATAAATTACATTCAGAATGCATTTCAGTTGAACTTTGCATTATTTTTTTTTTCTTCATTTCACTGCTGGAATTGTTGATGAGATGTTCTGTGACACATACTTTAGTAGCTATATTTTTTTTGTAAATGAGTTGTTGTCTCCCTTCATTTGTTTATTACATTAGTGCTTCATGTTTGAGGGTTATGGCTGGAACTGTACTTTAAGTGGTGTGTATTAGGCCTCAGGTAGACCTAGTTTTCATTCAGGATGGTCATTTATTGCAAATGAGATTTCAGACTCCCACTGGATCTCTTATTTTGAGATGATAAAAAAAAGGGGTGAATACTTATTTCAGTGATAGGGCCTGGGCACCAGTTACTTACTACACCAATATACTGGCACAGGCTTCTGATTTGCAATGAGTGTGCATGTTTTATCTGTCGTATTGGAGATATAAATGCTGCAATGGAATTCTAAACAAGGTAATACATTTCTAGGTTGGAATCCTTCAATTAACTAAATGGAGTGACTATCTTTTCTCATGACTCCATCTGTCTTATCCAACAAGGAAGTAAACTATTTGTTGTCTGAATGCATTATTTACATCTAGTGTTGTGTTATTGCTCTCTTTTAAAGTTCCTGGGAAACTGATTTCCCTGGGAATTTTCCACTTCCCACTCTACAACAGTAGAACTGAAGTGAGGCTGCTGTTTGAGACAGAACTATAAAATGGAGGCACAGGTATATGCGCCCAAGCCAAAATTATAACACATTATGCAAAACACAAATTAATGGGTCAAAAGTTACTTAATATTAGTTAATTATATATTAATTTGGCACCTTCCTTGATACTTACCCTAAACGAAGAATATTCATTTTCTGTGTTCTCTTTGTTGCTTTCTTCCTCTTCATTTTCCTTCATTCCAAAGTTCTCCAAGTATTCAGTAATTAGCCGTTCCTTCAGCAAGCAACCAATATAAAATTAGTACAACATAATGAAAATTAACAGGCAATACTGCTTTTAATAATTGAATTACTATAAATTTTACATTTACTGTAATTTGCTACATAACTATTTTATTAGCAATACAAATGAAAATGAGACTTTAGTTTCCTTTTATTTGGCAGCATTGTTTATTGATAACTGCAAATAACGAAAAAAGAACTATGTCCAATAAAGAATTCAAATGATATGAATTTGTACAGTTTGGATTAATTAACAAAATGCAACTGATTAACATGTAAATAGTTGTAACTTTAACATTACATAACAAATTCTCGCTGTTAGTGAGAATTACTTGAGGCTTAAAAGGCACTGGTGGGGCTTCACTTGGAGTATTATGAGGAATTTTGGGCACCTTATCTAAGAAAGGATGGGCTGACATTGGAGAAGGTTCAAAAAAGGTTTATGAAATGATTCCAGGATTGAAAGGATTATCATGTGAGGAACCTTTGATGGCTGTGGGCATGTACTCTCTGGAATTCAGTGAGGGTGGGATCTCGTTGAAGCTTATTGAATATTGAAAGGTCCCAATAGAGTGGATGTGGAGAGGATGTTTCCCATAGTGGTGTAGTCTAAGACTAGAGAACACAGCCTCAGAATAAGGGACATCCATTTAGAACAGAGATGAGGAGGAATTTCTTTAGCCAGTGAGTGGTAAATCTGTGGAATTCATTGCCACAAGCAGCTTTGAAGACCAAGTCATTGGGTACATTTAAGACAGAGGTTAATAGGTTCTTGATTAGTCAGGGCATGAACGGTTTTGGAGAGAAGGCAGGAGATTGGGGCTGAGAGGGAAATAGATCAACCATGATGAAATGATATGAAATTATCCAGAAACGTGGAACATTAATAACTGCTTGTAAGCTATAAATTTCAGTTGTAATAACCTGTAATCACCCACTTTTACACTAATTCTACCCATACGCATTTTATTCTTCCCATCTTCTTATCAACTTCCCCCAGATTCTAGCACTCACCTACACACTAAGAGCAATTTACCGTGGCCAATTAATGTACCAACCCACAGATTTTTGGGATGTGGGTGGAAATCTATTCAGTTACAAGAAGAACATACAACTCCACACATGCGGTCAAGATTCTGCTATCTAACACCACTACTCTGCCAGGTAAGTGATCATAACATGTCTCTTGATGTACACATCCCATCAGTGAAACAACTTCAGCCTTATATCTAACACACACTTACCTAGCACCGTACGAGGAAATGCATGAATAGATTGTCCAAGGTTTTCAAGCCTCTAGGTCGTACGTGTAACAGGATAGGCTTTGTTAAGTAAACTCATTACATTTCTTATAACAAGTTCTTGCTGGTCTACTTCTTACTGCATGCCTACCCAGTTAGGAGAGCACATTCCAGAGGCTACATAGTCCTGTGTCTTTGTATATCATAGTCATTACGTTCCTGAGCTACAGCTTTGTTGTGAACAACCTTTGATATACAGTATCATTTTTCATACTCCAGTGAACTCCTACTCTTTCAATACCCCCTACTGTGATGAAACAGCTCAAACCAAACAACTCTGACACTATTAACATAATCTATGTAAGCCTGTTTTTACAGAAAACTGTGCCTTTAATTCCTGAATTCTTCCTTTTCAATGTTGTCAGTAGCAATGAGGGAAAAAGATAACTTTGGAAACAGTTTGAAAAAATCAGAAAAAGCAGTGTGTATTGCTTTTTGTGTTAAAATGATTTCTAAATATATACATAGAATCCTCTCAAACTCATTCCTCCACACGTTGATGTAATCACATCTGGTTATCTTTTGCCCTCCTAAAAGTCTAAGTAAATTGACTCTCTCTCCCTCTCTCTTATATATATATATATATATATATATATACACACACACACCTTGCCATTAATAAGATACCAGGCCAGCACTGGTTGCTGCTGAACATCACTGGTTACTGACTTCTAACCAGAATAATACAGTTCCACCATTACCCACTGTTTTCTATGGGCAAACTAATTCTGAATCCAGACTACCAAGTCACAGTTGATCCCTTGCATCATAATTTTTTTTGGAGCCTACCATAAAGGACTTGACAAGTGCCTGACTGAAATCCATGTAGACAGTATCTATTGTGCTATCCTCATCAATCATTTCCATCACCTCCTCAAAAAAATCAAGTTTCTATGACATAACCTGTCTTGCACAAAGCAACGCTGACTGTCCCTGGCCAGCCTATGTTTTTACAAAATTTACTCCTCATGTATGTAAAGGATGTAAGAAGTAGTCAATTCAATTCAAATGCATGTAAATCTTAATCCTGAGAATCCTCCCCAGCAGCTTCCCTGACGCTGATGTGCAGCTCACTGGTCTATCATTTCCTATTATTATTCTTATTACCCTTCTTGAACAGCATTGGCTATTTTCCATTCTCAAGTGAGGATACAAAAATCTTAATCACACGACCAATAATCTCTTTTGCTTCTTTCATTAACATGGGATATGTCCCATCAGGCCCTGGGATTTATAAATCCTGATGCTCTTCAAAATACCAAATGATACTTCCTTCCTGATCTTAAAATGCCCTAGGATATTAGCATGCTCCACACTTCTCTCACTAACCTTCATATTGTTCTCCTTAGTGAATACTGGTGCAAAGTACTCATTTAGTAGTTCAACCATATTCTCTGACTCCATGCATAAACTCCCTCCTTTATCTGAAGATAAAGAGGCAGCACAGCAGTGTAGCAGTTAGCGCAACATTATTAAGCGCCAGTGACGGGGTTCAATTCTGCTGCTGTCTGTAAGGAGTTTGTACATTTTCTGGGTGATCCAGTTTCCTTCCACATTCCAAAGACGTACAAGTTAGAAGGTTAATTGGACATATGGGTGCAATTGGGCAGTGCAGGCTCACTGAGCCCAAAGGCCCTGTTACTGTGCTGTCTCTCTAGACAATAAAATATAAAGCTTGAGTCTTCTTACCTAGTTATCCTCTTGATTTTAATGTAAGTTTAAAATACCGTGGTATTTTCTTTAATGCTGCTTGCCAAGGATATGTTGTGGTCCCATTTGGGCATCCTAGTATCTTGCTTGAGCTCTTTCCTGCATATTGCTCTAGGACCCTGTCTTCTTTTTGCATCATAAGCCTTACATACATTTCCTTTTTAAGTAGGTTCATAACTTCTCTCATTAGCCAAGATTCCCCTCCCTGGCTACTTTCATTGTCCTTCCTGCTTACTGGAACATGCCGGTTTTGAGCTTTGATTATCTAGTCTTTAAATAACTCCCACATGTCATACATGGACTTGCTTGATAATAGCCACTCCCAATCAACTCTCGCAGTTGCTGTCAAACAGTGTCATAGTTTTGCCTCTCCCAATTTAGTACTTTCCCAGCGGGAATAGACTTATCTTTATTCATAACTATTTTAAAACAAGGAGTAATGATCAATATTCTTAAAATAATGTCCCACTGAAAGGTCAATCAACTGTCCAGGCTCATTTCCCAAAACAAGTTCCAATATAGGCTCTCCTCTAGTTGAACTACTCATGTACTGTTTCAAGAAACACTCTTCGATGCACTGAAAAATTCTGGCCCATCTAAGCCTCTTGTTAAGGTAACTCCAGTCAATATTGGGGAAGTTTAGTCACCTACCATAATAACCATGTTGATTTTACATCTTTCCACAACAAGCTTTCATATATGTGCCCCTCTATCCCCTAGTGATTACTGGGAGGCTGATTATATAACCCATCTGAATTATTACATCTTCTTATTCTTGAGTTCTATCCACTTTACCACAGTGAATGAGCCCTCCAGTATGTCCTCCCAGATTAGTAATTCAACTCCACCAACCCCCTAACCTTCCTGTCTATCTTGTTGAAAACATTGAAACACAGGAATGTACTGCCAGTCCTGTTGTCCTCATTACCAAGTATCTGTTATGGCTACAACATAAGAATTTCACACACTGATCTATGTTCTGCATTTAATTAGCTTACCCATAATACTCCTTGTACTAAAATAAAAACACATGTCCATCACGTTCATTAACCTGGTTCCACCATTTAAACTTAATCTTCATAATAGCTATCTTCCCCTCAGCCTCTCCACCTATTGCTCCTGTGCTCTTTCCTTACCACCCTGTCACTCTAGGTTGAGTTGCACTACCAAATTTCCCAATAATTATATTGGTTTTCCTCTGGTTCAGGTGCAACCCCTCCCTCTTGTACAAGTCCCACCTGCCCTGGAAGGGTGCCCAATAATCTGTACCTAAACCTCTCCCACTTGCACCAGCTCCTTAGAGATATTGAAATGCACTATATTTTTATCTTTGCTCACTATTGTATAGTACAAGTGAGATTACAACTCTGAAAATCCTTTATAATTCACTACACAACTCCCTAAAATCAGTTTGCAAGGCATTATCTCCTTCCTGCTTATGACATTAGTTCCCATATGGACCACTATCTCCAGCTGAACACTCTCCAATTTCTGAACGTCTTCTACCCACTCTTGTCCCTGACACCAAGAATGCAACACACCATGTTGAAGTGTTGCTTGTCTCCTAACTATCAAGTATCACTATTGCTCTGTCTAAATTCACTTCTCCCTGCTGAGTCTCAGAGGGGCCATTGTGCCACTGACCTTGCTGCTGCTGCTGCTTTACTCTGAAAAGCCACTTCCCCTCCCCTGCAGTATACAGAGATAAAATTCAAGTCCCAATAGCTGCAATATTACAGACAGAAAATGAAGCACAGTTCTTCAGTGTACCTACAGCAACATTAGAGCAAGTGTACTCTAATAAAATAAAGAAAGGTAAAAGTGGTGACTTAAAGTGCCAGGCAGCTGGAAGTCTGGGGTCACCCTTGTTGGCAGAATTTAAGTTCTCTACAAAGCAGTCAACCAATCTGTGTTTGCTTTCTCCAAAGTAAAGAAAACCGATTGTGAGCACTGAATGCAATATATTAAACTGGAAAAAGTGCAAGTGAATTGCTGAAACACGTGGAATGATTGTTTGGATGCCTGGATAATGTAAGGATGAGCTAAACTGACATGTGTTGCTGCTGTTGTGGATGCTCAAGAGTGGTTGCTGTTCCTGTGGAAGTTTCCAGAGTTTAATTGCCAGTCACCTTAATTCTCTGACTATCCTCTCTGCCTTTGACCTTCAGGATGCTGCAGCAATCCCCATATGGGCACTTTGCAGCTCTTGGGACTCATTAATACACTCAACGGTCTTAGAAAACCTTTTTAAATTGAACATTTCAGATACAAATTATCCCTTTTCTCTTCTATGTATAACTATTGTTATTTTAAAGACAACTTTATTGGCTACCCTAATACAATCATTTCCTATGTCCTTTCCACCCTTCCCTCTACCTGCAGTTTAAAACATGATAGTTCTTATGAACTTTTCCAGTTCTGATGAAGGGTCATTAATCTGAAACATTTGACTGTTTCTCTCTCCAAGGACTGCTGCTGACCTACTGAATGCACTTGGTATTTTCTGTCTTATAAGGACAGTGACACAAATTAGTGGTTTAGCAACTATATATCTCGTCTATATACTACTAAAACTCTTATACTCTGTCCGTCTGTTTGTGACCTCCAATTAGCGCAAACGGTGCATTACAGCGGTACTTTTTTGGCTAAATCGAATTAAAATGCGCTAACTTACAGAATGCACACAAAGTTCAGGGTTATATATTAGTATAAAATTGCTCATTCGCCAAAAATTAAGGTCTCGGCCTGAAACGTGGACTGCACCTCTTCTTAGAGATGCTGCCTGGCCTGCTGCGTTCACCAGCAACTTTTATGTGTGAGGCTGGTTTTAAACCCGAGAGCCAACCCATCTCCATGGAAATCGGGACGCGACAGCCCGACGCATGCGCACGGCCAGTCTCAGCAGCGACACCTACCGGAGCGAAAGGGCAGGGCAGCTCTATTTGGAGGGGTCACATTCTGCTATCTCCATCAGCATGTGCAGGATCGGGACAGATCTAACTGAGATCAGTAATCCCATCAATACGACATAATTAAATCTTATTGTAATGACGTACTTCCAGACACCCATAAAACACTTTGCTGCAGTCAAAGGACAGCGGTGACTATATCACGTCCATTTAGGAGAGCACGAGCCACATCATCAAGAATAATCAGCATCCTTTGGTATTACTGCTTCGCATCTTCTATCTAGCATTAGGGTAAAAAAAAAATGGTCAGCCTAATTATGCCGCGTGGAAAGGGAAGGGGGACATTATGGTCAAGAGATGATGCCAAACGTCGTCGGAAAGCGGTAAGGAGAGGGAGAGAACAAGAATCGGATGTGGCCAGGGCCGCACGACTCCAGGATCAAAGAGTCAGGACAAAAAAAGATGAGAGGAGACAAACGAGGAGAGGCATACACGTCTCCAGGATCAAAGACAAAACAGCAGAAGAGATGAAGAGACGGGGATGAAAGGACTGTACGTCTCCAAGATAACAACGGTGGCAGAAAAACCAGAAATGATGCCATTAAAAGTGTCCTTCGTTAAACGAGGAGCAGCTATATTTACTTTGCTATGCGTTGTTCTTCTTTAATAAACTGAGGTTTTCTACTTCAGTTTCCAAAACAAGGCGATACCAATAGCATTCAGGAACATTTAATGTTCATTCTGCTCACATCAGACTGCACTACCCTTCTCTCAAAGGGTGTCCCAACGGGTCACCCCGTTGTCTAGTCTATCTTATTAGCAGCTCACAAAAGTCAACACTGTTGCACATATTCAAATAGTGACATTGAGGTCTTTTACATGCACCTGAGGAAAGTTGGTGCTGTGAGATACAGGGACTCCAAATTTTAAAAGATTATTTCAAATTAAGAATGTTTGTTGCAGAAAGGCAAGCTGCAGCTAGTTAATTCAAATACTACTAGTCTTCCAAAGAAAAACTTTCCCGCAGTAATCGAGCAGATACATTGTTTTAAGGATACAGCTGCCTCTTTACAGCACATACTCACTGGAGATTTGTTTTGCAAATGTACAAGGCAAATCTCCCCTGATTACACTTCCAAGATAATTTATCAATGAAGAGAGTCTTGTTGGAGCTACATGATCGCACAAGGTGTGTTGTGTGCAGTTCTGATCACCCTATTATAGGAAGGGTGTGGAGACTGGAAACGTTGCTCAGAGATTTACCACGATACTACCTAGATTTGAGGGTATGAACTATAAGGAAAACTGGGACAAATATGAGTCGTTTTCCTAGACATTGGAGCCTGAGAGGAGAATTAAAATTGTGAGAGGCATAGATAGCGTAGACAGAATCTTTTTCACAGGGTAAAAATGTTTTTAAGGCGGGGTGGGTAAGCTTTGTAAGCCAAGAGTGATGGGTATGGGTTATCACGGTAATTGTGGAAGCAAACAGTTTGGTCGAGTTTAAGACGCTTTCAGATACACACATAAGTAAATGGAGGTATACGGATGATGCACAGGAGATGGCATCAAGATCAACACAATATGGGCCGAATGCTTAGTGCTGTACAGTTATATGTTCCGCTTCGTTCCAGTGATACTCCTTTGAAACTCGCCAATAGAATATAAATTCGAGAGCCACGCAGAAATAGTTTTAACTGTTCTGATGGGAAAATAGACGAGTAAAAGACTTTAAAAAGTAACGGGAAGCATTCATGGGGAAAGGGAAAACCATATTCTTTGACACACCATTTTCAATAGGCGTGTAAGTGGAGCTGATATCGTTCCCGTCTTACCCGCTTTTCTTTGTCCCTCACTCCAAATAACACAAGTTACTGGTTCCAATCATCGTCATAAACAACAAACGTCATCAATCAAGCCGTTCACGCCTTGGAATCCGTTCTTGCTAGTCGTCAGACCTGATTGTTGAGTGTTACGGAAGTCATTTCTGGCAGGGTTGTAGCTTGCGGCTACTGGCTCATTTATCTCCCCGTTGTAAAGTTTAGGGAATCCCGCTCAAGGACTTCAGAGTCTCTTTACAGCGGTTGTTATAGCCGGAGTTGGTAATGATCCCACTACCTATTAAATCCTACCAATAGCATGCACCTCTAAAGCCTCTGACAACCAAGTCCAGCTCCTGGCTTTCACGTGAGGCTCAGCTACTAAGCCCAACAGAACAGTTTCTACTGACAGGAGAAGGGGCAAAGGTGGGTTAGTGGCTCCTTAAAACCAGTCGTTTCGGGCAGATGGGACTCAGCAGCTGCGGTTGGCAGCTCATCTCAGAGAAGGAAAACCAATTCTTCATCCATATATTTATCTGCCAAATCATCCTATTCTTATCCTCACTGGCTTGCGGCACAAGTAGCAATCCAGAAATTGCTTCTTGCGAGGTCCCGCTTTTCAGCTTTTTATGCAACTCCTTATATTATCTCTTCAGGGCTTCATCCCTTTTCTTACCTGTCGTTGATAGAAATATGTGCCAAAACTTCCAGCTATTCACCCTGCCCCCCACCTCCGCTTTAGAATGACGTGGACCCAATCAGAGTCTGACTCTGACCCTGGAACTTGAGAGGCAACATAACATTCAGGAATCTCTTTTACAACCACAGACTCTCCTGTCTGCTCCTCTTAAATATGGAATTCCCTATCATTACTGTCCATGTATCCCATTTCCTTACCTGACAGTCACAGAGCGACCTGCCTCCTGCAACTTCGGGTACCTACCTCCCTGTAACTCCTATCTATCACCTCCTCATTCACCCATATGAGCCAAAGGTCATCCATCTGCAGCTCAAGTTTCCCAGAACTGTTTGTAAAGAGCTGCAGCTGGATGCACCTCATGCAGATGTAGTTATCAAGGAGACTGGAGGGCCCACATCTCATAGAAAGGACATACCACAGGCAACTAGACCTATTCTCACTGCAGTAGCTTTCTATGCCCACCGAAAGGTCCAGAAAGCCCCTGAGCTTTTTAAATCTTGCACTGCCTCACCACAAGTTAAGCAAGGGCCATAAGACTGGATTCCAGGAAAATATTCAGTGTAATTTTTCTATAGTCATACTCTTAACAGAACAACTTATAAATTGTTTAAAGCACTGCCAACTTTGCATGATTTTCTTGAATTTTCTTACATGTAATATTTTCAGTGACATTTTTCCCATGACATGTTGCAGCTTTATAAAACTGTGGTTAGACCACATCAGGATTATTACATTCACTTCTGGTCACATTACAGGAAGGATGTGGAGGCTTAGAGGAGGGTACAGAAGAGATTTACCACCATGCTAACTGGATCAGAAGGCATGAGGGTTGTTTTCCCTTGAATGGTAGAAGCTGATGAAAAGCCTTCGATAAGCTTTCATGAAGGGTCTCAGCCCAAAACGTCCACTCTTTATTCCTTTCCATAGACGCTGCCTAATTTGCTGAATTCCTCTAGTGGTTACCTTGATATAAGTTTGTAAAATTGTGAAAGCCAAAGCTAGACAATAGTAATTTTTTAAAATTAGGGTTGAAATGTCTGAACTAGAGGGCATATGTTTAAAGTGAGGGGGAGAGTTCAAAGAAATGGTGGGTGGCTGGAATGCTCTGCCATATCTGGTGGCAATATGATATAGGCACTTAACAGGCTCTGAGGCACATAAATATACAGAGAATGGAGGGAGAGAGAGACCATGTATGGGCAGAAGAGATTAGTTTATTTAGCTGTCATTACCTTCATTTGTTCAGCACAGCATCTAGAGGCCTTTTCCTATATTACCAACCACGCTGTATATTTAAGAAATAGGAGCAGGAGGGCAGTCAATAAAATTATGGCTGATCTGATCATGGACTCATCTCCACCTACCGGCCTTTCCCCTATTAACTCTTAATTCCCTTACTATGCATAAATCTATCCAATCTTGTCTTAAATATATTTACTGAGGTAGCCTCCACTGCTTCGTAAGGCAGAGAATTCCACATATTCACCACTCTTTGGGAAAAGCAGTTCCTCATCTCCATCCTAAATTTACTCCCCCAAATCTTGAGGCTATGTCCCCTAGTTCAAATCTCAACTACGAGTAGAAACAACTTTCCTGCCTCTATCTTATCTATCCTTTTCATAATTTTCTATGTTTCTATAAGATCTCCTCTCTTTCTTCTGAATTCCAGCGAGTACAGTCCCGGGCGACTCAATCTCTCCTCATAGTCTAACCCCCTCATCCCTGGAATCAACCTGGTGAACCTCCTCTGCACTGCCTCCAAAGCCAGTATATCCTTCCTCAAGTAAGGAGAGCAGAATTGAACACAGCACTCCAGGTATGGCCTCACCAGTACCCTGTGCAGTTGTAGCATAACCTCCCTGCTCTTAAATTCAGTCCCTCTAGCAATGAAGGCCGACATTCCACTTGCCTTCTTGATAGCCTGCTGCACCTGCAAACTAACCTTTTGCGATTCATGCACAAGCACTCCCAAGTCCTTCTGCACAGCAGCATGCTGCAGTCTTTTCCCATTTAAATGATAATCTGATCTTTCATTTTCCCTTCCAAAGTGGATGACCTCGCATTTACCAACATAGTACTCCATCTGCCAGACCCTTGCCCACTCACTTAAACTATCTATATCCCTCTGCAGACTCTCCGTATCCCCTGCACAATTTGTATTTCCACTCATTTTAATGTCATCAGCAAACTTCGATACACTACCTCCCTGTAATTAATATTTAATTATGGTTTTGTGCTAGTTGTGGGAACAGGTTATGATACATTCATCAAACACCAATTTTAAGTTATCTGTGGATAATCAGAATGCTTTCACAGCTCAGGTCTCTTTTGTGCTAAAATTATTACAATGAAGCACTGCTAACTACAATGAAAATTTCATATATAGATTAATTCTATGTAAATAAATTCTACTCATTGTTCTGAAAACAGGTAATTGTACTTACTGATTTTCCGTACTAAAATTAATTCTAGCTGATTATGAAGTTGCAAATATCAGCTTTTCTATTTTCCTTACTGATTTTTAATTTAAGTTAAAATGACATTTGAATGTCAGATAGTTTCATACAGCAATCAGAATGAGTTCTAATGTAAAGGAAACCAATGTTATGGGAGATTCTTTCTAATATTTATTTCAGTAGAAAATAAAGCTACTTCATTTTATGTAAAACAACACTGAAGATATGTCAATATCTCACTTTGTTAGGTTTCCTTATCGGCATAAAAGCAATTTTACTGAAATTCAAAACTTGCACGTGAAACAATAACATTAAACTTCCCACACAAATTAAAAGAAGCTCACAGAGGACCAAAAGATTAAACATTTTTTTAATAATTAGATGCAAAATTAAGTGGTTTACATTATAAAGATGAAAAGCTAGAAAGTTACAGTGCCTTGAAAAAGGATTCAGCCCCCAGCCCTTTGTTCACATAAATGAGTATTATAACCAGGAATTTTGATCAATTTAAATGAGAATTTTTATTTGTGAATCATATGCTCCTTCCCCCACCCCACCCACAGTAGAGCCCTAAAAAACAGGGAAAATTATAAAGCATAAAAAACTAAAAACTCAAAAACTAAAATGTCAATAGTTCAAAAGTATTCATCTCCCTTTACTCAGTGCTTGGCAGAACCACCTCTCACAGATATTACAGCCAGTAGTCTTTTCTGAATGAGTCTCTTTTAGCTTTGCACTATCTGATGGAGCTAGATTTGCCCATTCTTCCTTGCAAAATTGTTCAAGCTGTGCCAGGTTATTTGGGGAGCAGTGGTGGACAGCAAAGTTGAGGCCTTGCCCGTGATGTTCGATCGGGTTAGGGTCAGGACTCTGACTGGGCTACTCAAGGACGTCAATTTTCTTCATTTGAAGCCACTCATGGTTGCTCTGGCAGTGTGCTTTGGGTCATTTGTCCAGCTGAAACATGAACTTCCTCCCTAGTTTAAGCGTTCTGGCAGAGGCTAGAGGGTTTTTATCTGGGATATCTCTGTATTTAGCAACTTTCATTTTCTCAATTCTGACCAGATTTTCAATCACTGCTGCTGAAAAGCACCTCCTTAGCATCATGCTACCTCCACCATACTTTACAGTAGGGATGGTGTTATGTGGGTTGATGCACAGTGTTAGATGTATGCCAAAAGTACCGCTTAAGCATGGAGCCAAGAAAGTTCCACTTTCATCTCAATAGACCATGGTATCTTCCACATCTTTACAGCATCTTCTAAGTGATGCATGGCAAAATCTTTTTGTGCAAGGCTGTAAGAGATTGTGGAGGCATGAACTTCATCTCCAGTTGCAGCCACTGACTTCTGCAGCTCACTTGGATTGCTGTTGGTGTCACAGTGGCCTCTCCTACAAGTGGCATTCTACTCCAGCAGCTAAGTTTAGAGGGACGGCCTGACCTAGGCAGAATGGCTGGGATTTCATATTTTTTCCACTTTTTCATGATGGACTGCATTTGAGGTGGTCTTGTACCCTTCCCCAGATTTGTGCTTCTCCATGATCATTTCTCTGACTTATCTGGAATGCTGTTTTGTCTTCATTTTGGTTTGTCCCATTGAAAATCTACCATAATGTTGGACCTTACAAAGAAAGGGCGTATTTATTCATTGAAAACAGGAGATCCTCCAAATTTCTACATCAACAAATTTGGACCTAAGGATACTTAGTGTAGTAATTACAAAGGGGGTGAATATTTTTTCAACCTCACAATTTTGGTTTTTAATTTTTAGTAAATTGGTGACAGGCTTTGTATTTTTCCTTTTGATTTGACATGATGCACTATATTTTGTAGATTAGCTCAAAAACCCTACTTCAATACACTTAAGATTTAGAAAACGAGACAGTAAAATCTGAAAATAGTTGGTGGGGCTGAATACTTTTTCCAAGGCACTTTATCATGTTTACAGGAAAGATACAAGTGTGGATAGAAGATTGGCTGACTGGCAGGAGGTGAATAGTGGGAATAAAGGTGGTCTACTGTAGATGGCTGCTAGTGACTAGTGGTGCCTTGCACGGATCAGTTTAGGAGTACTTGTACAGGGTTCCCTAAAGGTTAACTTGCAGGTTGAATTAGTGATAAAGAAGCAAATGCAATGTTGGCACTAATTTCAGGAGAACTAGAATATAAGAGCAAGAATGTTATGCTGAGGCTTTATAAGATATTGGCCAGACCACACTTGGGAGTATTGAGAGCAGTTTGGGCACCTTGTGTAAGAAAAAGATGTGCTGGCATTCGAGAGGGTCCAGAGGAAATTCACAAGAAAGATTCTGGGAGTGAAAGGGTTAATGCAGAGGAGCTTTAGTTTTGGCTCTGGACCTGTACTTGCTGGAATGATGGAGGATCTCATTGAACTCTATCAAATATTAAAAAAGCTAAGATAGAATGGATGTTGAGAGGATGTTTCCTATAGTGGGTGAGTTTGGACCCGATGGCACAGCCTCAGAATAAGAGTGAATCTGTGGAATTCATTGCTCGGACAGCCAAGTCTGGAGGCCAAGTCATTAGCACATTTAATGTGGAGTTTGTAGGTTCTTGCCTGATCAGGACATCAAAGGTTACAGGGAGAAGGCAGGAGAATGGGGTTGAGAGTGATACAAATAAGCCATGATGGAATATTGGAGAAAACTTGAGAGGCCAAATGGCTGATTTCTACTCCCATATCTTATGGGTTTATCCCAAAATAATTAACTTTAAAGCATTATCAGCTTGGTTTAAATGACCATACCTTGTCTGCATTCCAAAGTTACCTGAACAGAATTTTTAAAAAGTGATAAAAGAATATGGAGCAAAGAAGGAGGAAAGTGGAGGCTATAATTAAGGGGTTTATGAGGAGACAATGAGGTAAGGTAACAGTTGATCCAGTTGGCCTACCGCCAAGAAAATGAAAACACATTTTCCTTCAAAAGGATGAGATTTAGAAAATATTTTATTGTACATGCATTAAACACATTTCATCATTAACATTTCACAGTGTACCAATCTTTTAATTGATAAGATTTCAGTTCCTTTCAGAAAATATATCCCATTGTTTATGACTTTGTTTTAAATTTTCCCAAACTACAATCCTCCAATTTAACCAGAAAACAAAGTATAAATAAAATTTCAAAGGAAAATCTCACATTTTGTACGATACTGAAGAGTACTGAACACCAAGAACTACAGATACTGGAACAATGCACATAAAATGTTGGAGAAGCTCAGCAGGTCAGGCAGCATCTATAGAAATGAATGAACAGTTACATTTCAGGCCGAGACTCTTCTTCAGGACTGGAAAAGTGGGAAGGCACCAAAATAAAAAGGTAGGGGGAGGGGAAGGGAGAACTAGTTTGGTGATAGGTGACGCCAAGTAGGTGGGAAAGGTAAAGGTTTAAGAAGGAATTTGAAAAGAGAGGAAAGTAGGCCATAGGAAAAAGGGAATGAGGAGGGGTACTGAGGGAGGTGATAGGTGAGGAAGAGAGTTAAGTAATCAGAGTGGGGAATAGGAAAAGAGGGAAGGAGGTGGGAAAAATACAGTAAGGAGAAACCAATATTCATGCCATCAGGTTGGAGGTTACCTAGACAGAATATGAGATGTTGCTCCTTCACCCTGAGTGTGGCCTCATCGTGGTAAATGAGACAACCATGGATCAACATGTGGGAATGGGGATGGGGATAGGAATTAAAATGGTTGGCCACTGGGCAATTCTGCTTTTGGTGGATGGCGCAGAAGTGCTCGAAAAAGCTGTCCCCCATTTTAAGTCAGGTCTCATCAATATAGGGGAGGCCGTATCGGGAGTACAGGATACAATAGATGACCCCTACAGATTTGCAGGTGAAGTGTTGCCTCACCCAGAAGGATTGTCGGTGGTCCTGAATGGAGGTAAGACAGTAATGAATGGGCAGTGTAGTATTTCTGTTGCTTGCAGGGATATGTACCAGGAGGGAGAGGAATGAAGAAGGATGAATGGACAAGGGAATGACAGTAGGAAGTGGAGAGTGGGGGCTGGAGGTAAGGATGTGTTTTGTAGGATCCCATTGAAGGTGGAGAATCTTGCAGAGAATGATGTGTCAGATGCAGGGGCTCATGGAATGGTAGGTGAAGACAAGGGAAGTTCTATCCCTGTCAAGGTGGTGGGAAGATGAGATGAGCGTGGATGTTAAGGAATGGAGGAGATGTGAGTAAGGGGGCATCAACGAAGGAGGAAGGGTAACCTCATTCTTTGAAGGAGAAGGACGTCTCCGATATCTCTGAAAGGAAAGCCTCATTCTAGGAACAGATGTGGCAGGGATGAAGGAACTGAGAAACGGGAATAGCATTGTTACAGGCAACAGAGCGGGAAGAAGTATAGTCAAGATAGCCATGGAAGTCGGTAGGTTTATAAAAGATGTTGGTAAACTGTTTGTCTCCATATGATTATGAAGACATGTAATCCTCTTCTATTGTCATTTAGTATTGCATGCATTAAGAAATGATACATTATATGGAGGCATAGAGATCGTGAGAGGTGTCAGAAATGAATGAAGTGAATTTAAAGGCAGGGTGGAAGTTGGAGGTAAGGATGATGAAATTGATAAGCTCAGTGAGGATGCATGAAGTAGCACCAATGCACTTGTCAATGTAATGCAAGAAAAGTCGGGGACCATTACAGGGAAGGCTTGAACACGAACTGTTCTATGTAGCTAGGGCCCATGCGGATGTCCCTGGCTATCCCTTGAGTTTGGAGAAAGTGGGAGGAACTGAAGGAGAATTTGTTGAGGATGAGGATCAGTGCTGTCAGACAGAGGGTGGTGATGGTGGAGGGGAACTAGTTTGGTCTTGTGTTGAGAAAGACGCTGAGAGTTTTAAGGCCTTTTTCTTGGGGGGGGGTGGATAGAAGTATATAGGGAGTGGGCATCCATGACGAAAATGAGGTAGTCAGGGCAAGGGAACTGAAAATTGTTGAAGAGATTGTAGGCATGTGACGTATCGCGAATGTAGGTGGGAAGGGACTGAACCAACAGGGATAGAACAGAGACAAGGTATGCAGACACAAGCTCCTCGGGGCAGGAGCAGGAAGTGGAATCCTGAAAACAAAAGCAGAAAATATTGAAAATATTCAACAGGTCATAAACGTATAGAATAAGAAACAGGTCAGACCTGGGAGAGAAAAAATTTTTCACCTGCAGTGATACAGTGAAAGTGTGGGGGGGGGGCAGTGGAGGAGGAGAGCAACAAAGGGAAAAGAGAAACTCTTTGATATAGCAAAACCAACTAAGTTATTGTGGAAATGAAATAGGCAGATTTTCCTTCTTTATCCGTATTGTGTTGCTAACATCTATGGAGCATGTCCAACAGGCCAACCTATAGCAATAGAATGAAGAAGACTGGGACAAAACAACACCATAAATGGCCAGTTCTGGTACAGACAGACAGAGTGGGAAAAAAAATATATATATAATAAAGGAGAATTCACTATATTGCTCTGAAGGCTTCAGTGTTTCCAAGTAAAAAAAAATGAGGTGTGTTGTTCCTGGAGAGTGCAATAGACCTTGTTTAATGGTGCAGGAGTCCACAGACAGAAAGGTTAGTTTAGGATTGTTAATTAAATTGCCAGGCAATCAATGCTCAGGGTCACTCTTGCAGACTGTTCTTTACAACTGTAAAGAGTCAAATGGTTTAATGCTGTAACTTCTGTAAATTTTACAAGTTTGGGGGATTTGTAACTCCCCTATCTTACTTATTTATATGCAGTTCACTTTATTAAACTAATGTATTGGTCTGCTTCTAGTATTGCCTGCCGTTTTACTAACCTGTACACAATCGGCCTTCAATTTTGGTGACATCAGCACGTTCTGAGATTGAAAGCAGCATTATTTTCAATTCCAAACTTGACTTTTGCCAATTCATTAAGTTTTGCGGATCAACTATTTCTACAAATATACTTTATAAACATTAATTTTTGTTTAGTCCTAGGATTTCCAGCTGATGCGGTATCTCATTCAAGATACCTAAGTAACTTATTATCATGCATCTTTAAAAATTTAACATATCTGGAAAAACTCAATTCTTCAATTCATCGTCACAATTTGCGACAGTGAAGGAGAGTGGCTGAAGGTCAGAACCTCAAGTCCAGCACAATTCACAGTCTGCCCACAGCAGTGATTCTTGCCTTCCTATATGTTCCTGAGACTTGGACTGACATAAGCAGTTATCTCAAGACACTGGAGAGATACTGCCAGTGCTGCCTCCACAATGTTCTCCAAATCCACTGGCAGGATTAGTGAAGCAATGCTAGTGCCTTTTCCAGAGAAACATCACCATAATCGAGGCCCTGATTACACTCAGTCATCTCCAGGCAAGTTAAAATCACTCACGTGTCTTACACCAGACTCCAAAGAGAGATTTCTTGTGCAGGAACAGATCACCACGAAAATAAAAGAACACATTAAGGTATATGCTTAAAACCTCCTTGGAAAAAATATTCAACAGCCTTACTGACTCCTAAGAATCCCTGGTCCACGGACACACAAAGGTCAGAGGGAGCATTCCTAATAGCACTGAGATCCTTGAGCCCATGCCTTAGTTCTCACAGGTGGTTAGTATAAGAGGTGGAATCCGGGCAACTTGAACTACCAACTTCTTCGCTCCCCTCAAGCACCTACTATCCCAAATGTGAAACAGTCTGCAGATCCACAAAAGCATTATCATCTACTCCAGAATCTAAAGAACTGGAGTGGAAGTTAGACATCAATTCCAAGGTACCACCTAAGAATATGAGTGATGGCAATTTCAATATGACTTGTAAGCAACCTTCAGATTTCTAAGTTCCAGGTTATAGTTTGGCTGTTACAGCAGTGTTACCTTCTGCAAAGCAGGGAAGATTATGCCACAAAAAGTGCGTGTCCAGCAACATAATGATTAGCATTGCCCATCTTTCTGTCTGAAAGCCAACTGCACACTTAGTCCACAAAAACAACATGACCTCTACGGATCTTTCCAATGAGTCACCTTCACCATGTGCCATGTCTTGACCATGATTGTTCTTGGCAAATTTTTCTACCAAAGTGGTTTGCCATTGCCTTCTCTGGGCAGTGTCTTTACAGGACAGGTTATCCCAGCCATTATCAAAACTCTTTAGTGATTGTTTGCCTGGTATCAGTGGTTGCATTACTAGCACTTGTGATATGCAGCAGCTGCTCATATGACCATCCACCACCTGCTCCCATGGCTTCACGTGACCCTGACTGGGGGGCTAAGCAAGTGCTACACCTTGCCCAAGGATGATTTGCAGGCTTGTGGAAAGATGAAGCACTTTACACCTCCTTTGAGAAAAATGCCTTGAATCATAAATAAAATTCACATGAAAACCCTTTAAAGAAAATGCATATGCAGACACTGATTTATGATGTTACAGAACCTGTTTCACAATGTAAGCGGGCCAAATTTCAACAATAAAAACATGAAATATTACATGCTATGAGTCAACAGAAATTTAACACTTAAATGTAGGCACACCTAAACAGTTTAACCTAAATTAATGGATAATTTGTCTTAGTTACCAACACTGACAATTTCTTCCTGCTCCATCAATCAGTCAGATCCACATTAAACTTCAGATGCTACACAATGCTACCAACACAAGATTTCCACTAAAGAAAATACAAACTTAAAAATAATAAACAAAATATGAATCAACACATTGCAAAATCTCATGACAAAAATTATAATGTGCGCATTAAGGTACAAAATAATTAAATTTTCAATTCCTTAAAAATACACGTTATACATGTAGTTATTGAAAGTATATCTAAATATTTAAATTAGCTCAATGGTTAATATTCAAGCTACAGCTACACTGGAGGAAAAAATAGAAATTTAAAAACTACACTAAGATTTTTGATATATTAAAGAAAGAATAAATTGCAAATACCCATTGATTTACAGTCCTCTACTAAGAAGAACATCATTTTTGACCTTCCTGGTCATGAGAGTTAAATAACAAAGCAGCTTGTCTTATTGTAATATCTTCATCTCAAATGTGTTTTTACCTGATTTTTAAAAAACTGAAATGATCCAGTTCTGAACAACTCTGACATCTTCTACGAACAATCTTGAATTTTGATTTGGTGGCGATGTCGTACAGGCAAAGTACAACATAGATACTCCATTTGGGCTCCAACATCAACTTTATATTCTTGCACATTCTTAGTAGTTGGTAGTGGAGAGCGAAATCTCCAAATGGCATTAACAGTCTGGAGACTTTTGTACCAGGATCTTAAAAAAAAGTGAACTTTAGGCTTTGTTACCAAATAAACCTCCTTCTATAAAAAGAAAAAATGACTTGTGGAGCTTGAAAAAGGAACAGCAACATGGAGCTAGTTGCAGCCTATGAGTAATTCAGAATTTACATTAATAAAGCTCAATGATAAACCAGTTGTACTTTTCCAAATATCTGACTTTGACAGTGTACATTTGATAATACCAAATACAAGATTTTCTTTTTTTCAGATGAAAAGCAGTTGTATTTATCTGATCCAGGCATTTCACTCCTTGCACAGTTAATAAAGTTAACACTACCCATGGTTTGACAATTGAACAAAAAAATAGTATCTTATTCAACACAATAACTCCTTGTGCAAAATTTCCCCTCAGGAGAAAGATCCATTGTTAGTGGCTACATACCATCAGGGATGCAATTTCAGTTTCTTCTCCCTTGAAGTTACAATATAGATTCAGCTACACTCAATGGCCTAAAATGGAATATCAGTGCCTCACCACACACGACGCCCACAATAATGTTCAAGCAAATTGTTGGTTCCCATTAAACATGAAAACTTTCTCCACAACCACAGGTTCCTTTTATATTGGGATTGTGAAAGACAAATTCACTTGCAAGTTTATTTTCTGTGTAGTCCATTTCTGTTCCTAGGAGTGTCAACTGCGCTTTCTTTTCAATGAATATTCGAACACCTCAAAGAGAAAATTAAAGCATTATATGACTATCAGGGGAAAAGTTCAAATGTACATTTAGCTATTTGTATACTGTACAACAGAATTACCACTAGAATCCCCACACGCCCCAGGATCAAGTTTTGACGTCCTATATGTTATCCATATGCTGCCCCCTAGAGGCTTCATCTGAATATCAAACCAGGTCCCAGCTATAAGCCTGTCCATGGCAAACCTCAATACCAGGAAAGAGTGTTGCCATGATTTCAGGGTAACTGCTTACATTTAAGTTCTATGTCTAAATGCTCAGTTTTTAGGTCATTCTAATAGATTCTAAAAACTCCAGCAAAGCTACAAGCAGAAGTACATTACAGTTTCGTTGACAATATCTATTAATTCCTTAGCAGCATTTGTCAGATTTTGAAAATGTGAGGAAATGTGATCGAGATCAATTTCTGGTGTATGCTAAAGTATTTATAAAGTATCACAATACACAACCAATGTAACAAAACTGATGGAAAATATTTTAAGAAATGTACACAATAAGATTACTTACCATCCTGGATTACTTCTTCATCTGAATCTCTTTTTTCCTTTGTGTATTCCAAAGTATAGGACAGACCATTACACCCTCTGGTTCGCACTCCAATCTTCAACCCAATCTATCACAGAAGATAAATGGTTTTTTTTGTTCAAAATTTTCAACATTTTCAATTCTATAGAAAATATTTAAACATGTTTAAGATATATTTCAACACACTCTTGTAAATGGTTTATTAAGAATTCAGCTTTAGTAACAGCAATTTTCTCCACAATTAAATAATATTTCTAAAACATTTCTTAACTCCTTTTTCAATTTTTCTAAATGGATATACTCAAAATAGGGATACTTAAAATGAATGTTTATTCCAATGATCAATTTTGAATTTACAATAAAATCTAATTTCTGAAACAACAGCTTTAACTATTTCTAACAATGCATTATGTCCAATGATACTTACATATTCAGGCTTTTCCCGAAGCAGTTGCTTAATTTTATTAACAGCCAGAGGGGTCTGGGTAAGGAGAGAAAACAATAATTCAATGTAGGTTTCAATTTTACTGTATTTCCTATACAATTGAAAAGCTTCATTACTATGTTTCCATTTAAGTTGATTAACTATAATATACTTTTCCTCTTCTTTTAGGCTATGCACTGTGGAAATTCACTTGTTCAAATGATGACTAGAACTTTTTTTAAGCTAGCTCCCAGTTATTTTCTCAAAGTATGTGCTGTAGCTGTAATTACTTTCTCATTGTAAAAACACTGATGACTAACAGGATAGAAACAAACTTTCAGAACAGATATATGTTTATATTTATAAAGTAACTACAAAAAGTAATTACAGATTTAGAATTTATATTTGCTAATAATGTGTGTGTAATGCAGCAGAGACATAACATCAAATGCATTTGAGTCCAGAAGTATTAGCTACAGATTGATAGAACTAATTACTTAGAAACTAATAAGAATGTAATATAAATGTAACTCCAAGTCCAGCTGAAGGTTCAAGTCCGTTTCCCAACGCTTACCTAGTTCTTCACAAGACTACTGGTTGGTGCTTTAAGAGCAATGGAGAGTACATTGACTGGTTTCATCATGGCCTAATATGGGAACACCAATGCCCTTGAACAGAAAAGCCTACAGAAAGTAGTGGATACAGCCCAGTCCATCATGGGTAAAGCCCTCCCCACCGTTGAGTGCATCTACATGGAGTGCTTTTGCAGGAAAGCAGCATCCATCAAGGACCTCCAGCATCCAGGCCATGCTCTCTTCTCATGGCTGTCATCGGGATGGAGGCACAAGAGCCTCAGGGACCACACCACCAGATTCAGGAACAGTTATTGTACCTCAAACCAGAGGGGATAACTTCACTCACTCCCATTAATGAACTGCTTCCACAACCTAAGGGCTTACTTTCAAGAACTCTTCATCTCATGTTCTCAATATTGTTTGTTTATTAGTTGATTTATTATTTCTTTTTTTTCTTTTTTTGTATTTGCAGTTTGTTGTCTTTTGCATACTCGTTATCTGTCTATCCTGTCGGGTGTGGTTTTTCATTGATTCTATTGTGTTTACTGTGAATACTCACAAGAAAATTAATCTCAGGGTTGCACATGATGATGTACTTGTACTTTGATAATAAATTTACTTTGAACTTATTAAGGCTCACAAAAAAACCGTTCTGGTCTCCAGTAACCAGTTTACCACTTACGGCTCTCAGTTTAGATTTGTCAGAGAAATTATGAACTACATCTTGGAGTAAGGCAGGTCCCTCTGAATCAAGTTATCAGATAACATCAAAGACTAATGACTTTGCATCCATATAAGAGATTATCTTTAGGAGCCAGTTTAACAACTTAGCTATGCTGATGATGAGGCTGAACTTGAATCACAATTTTAAACTGTATCAGAATTTGTATTCACTTGTTAGCTGCTCATGAGGTTGATTAATAAGACTGTATTTGAGCAACTTCTAGGCCAGAAGGTGCACAACTTAGCACAAAACGGCACTGTGAATAGCATGACCAATCATTCTATGCATGAATGCAGAGTCACCACAGCTACAGAATGGATGCACATAATATTCCACAGGAGGGCAATCCCCCCCAGCTACAGAATGGATGCACATAATATTCCACAGGAGGGCAATCCCCCACATGCTGCATTGGCAAAATCTATTTTCTTCTGAAGCCCATTGACTTAACAAAGTTCTAAGCTCTGGATACTGGCTGAACACTTCAAACCTAACCTTTAGATAATACTTTCAAAGTCAAAGTCATGCCAGCTTAAGTGTTCTTGAAAATTTAAAAATTCAAAATCTTGCAATTTCAACAGCAAGATATGTTATTAAAATACTATATTGTTAGTTTACGTCGCAGTAAATGTTTTTTTCATAGTGCTCATTTTGGACTTGAGTACACCTCTGCTTGGGCCTCACCTAATAGTTAGATACATGCACATTCACCAACTACAATAATGATGCTAAAATCCCAATTTTTCCCAATCCTTAATGAAGCAAAGGTGCACAGCTGCAGAGTCCAACTAGGATGAGGAATCATCCCTGCATCACTCAATAGGTGTAGATACTAAATCATCTGTGATCTCAGTCTCAAAGGCCAACGTTAGACTGTCTTTAAAGAGAGTGAACCCTCGCAAGGCAGAAGGTCCCGATGGAGTACCTGGTAAGGCTCTGAAAACCTGTGCCAACCAACCAGTGGGAGTATTCAAGGACATTTTCAACCTCTCACTGCTATGGGCAGAAGTTCCCACTTACTTCAAAAAGGCAACGATTATACCAGTGCCCAAGAAGAATAATGTGGGCTCTCTTAATGACTATTGCCCAGTAGCACTCATACTGACAGCAATGAAATGCTTTGAGAGGTTGGTTATGACTCAGACATCCCACTCTCACGCATATTAATAGCAGCTCCCTGACACCCGCAAATTATATACAATATCTTGGAAATGAGAGGGAGAGCGGGAGCGGGCATCCTGATAGGTCTACTTAGCACAAAGAGAGAACAATCAGTTTTCTCTGTGGGCGGGCTTTACAGTCAACCTCTGTCTCTCCATCAGTTCAATTTAGTGTCCTGCACTGCCATGGCAGAGTGTTTCAAAAAAAGAAAATACAAAACGCACTTCAGCCCAGACTACACTAAAGTGTACCCCTGCCTAATAGGGGTCAAAAATAATGACAGTGTTGCTCGCTGCACTGTTTGCAACAGTGACTTTTCTATTGCCCATGGTGGGTTAGGACTGTAAAAGACATGTTGAGGTGAGTTTAACAGGTGTCATTCGTTCATTAGCATAGCTAACGTTATTTAAACTAGCTGGCTAGCTGCTAAGGAGCTACTCTATTGCAGACATCCCACCTCTCTGGGAAGATCCGGGAGTCTCCCGCAAATTGATGGTGCTACATCCCTGAAATGAGTTTTTGCAGGGTGAGATGTCTGATGACTAGACTGAACTCCTGCCTAAGTAAGGACCTGGACCCATTGCATTTTGCCTACCGCCACAATAGGTCAACGGCAGATGCAATCTCAATGGCTCTCCACACCGCTTTAGACCACCTAGACAACACAAACACCTACATCAGGATGCTGTTCATCGACTGTAACTCAGCATTTAATACCATCATTCCTACAATCCTGATTGAGAAGTTGCAGAACCTGGGCCTCTGTACCTCCCTCTCCAATTGGATCCTCGACTTCCTAACCTGAAGACTACAGTCTGTGCGGACTGGTGATAACATATCCTCCTCGCTGACAATCAACACTGGCACACCTCAGGGGTGTGTGCTTAGTCCACTGCTCTATTCTCTGTATACACATGACTGTGTGGCTAGGCATAGCTCAAATACTATCTACAAATTTGCTGACGATACAACTATTGTTGGTAGAATCTCAGGTGCTGGCAAGAAGGCATACAGGAACAAGATATGCCAACTAGTGAAATGGTGCCACAGCAACAACCTGGCACTCAACGTCAGTACAACGAAAGAGATGATTTTAAATGCAAACAACAGGAATTCTGCAGATGCTGGAAATTCAAGCAATACACATCAAAGTTGCTGGTGAACACAGCAGGCCAAGCAACATCTGTAGGAAGAGGTGCAGTCGACGTTTCAGGCCGAGACCCTTCATCAGGACAGAAAGAGATGATTGTGGACTTCAGGAAGGGTAAGATGAAGGAACACATACCAATCCTCATAGAGGGATCAGAAGTAGAGAGAGTGAGCAGCTTCAAGTTCCTCAGTGTCAAGATCTCTGAGGATCTAACCTGGTCCCAACATATTGATGTAGTCATAAGGAAGGCAAGATACTGGCTATACTTTATTAGGAGTTTGAAGAGATTTGGCATGTCAACAAATACACTCAAAAATTTCTATAGTTGTACCGTGGAGAGCATTCTGACAGGCTGCATCACTGTCTGGTATGGAGGGGCTATTGCACAGGACCGAAAGAAGCTGCAGAAGGTTGTAAATCTAGTCAGCTCCATCTTGGGCACTAGCCTACAAAGTACCCAGGACATCTTTAGGGAGCGGAGTCTCAGAAAGGCAGCATCCATTATTAAGGACCTCCAGCACCCAGGGCATGCCCTTTTCTCACCGTTACCATCAGGTAGGAGATACTGAAGCCTGAAGGCACACACTCAGTGATTCAGAAACAGCTTCTTCCCCTCTACCATCTGATTCCTAAATGGACATTGAAGCTTTGGACACTACCTCACTTTTTTAATATACAGTATTTCTGTTTTCTGCACATTTAAAAAAATCTATTCAATATCCGTAATTGATTTATTTATTATGTTTTATTTTATTTATTATTTTTTTTTCTCTCGCTCTCTCTCTCTGCTAGATTATGTATTGCATTGAACTGCTGCTGCTAAGTTAACAAATTTCATGTCACATGCCGGTGATAAAAAACCTGATTCTCATTCTGCTGTGAACACAAATATTAAAGTTACATTTGTTGCTTTGAGGATTAGGCCGAGTAACTCTTTGAGCTGGATCTGCCATTCAATATCATAGGTAACCTAGCTGCTGGATGCATTTCTACTTCCAGTTATTCCCTGAATAACCCTTTATTCCCTGAAAGACTAAAAATTAAGTTTGACCTTGGATATATTCCACAATTCAGCATCCCCAGGTCTCCTAAAAATTCATGATATTCAGAAGAAGAAATTCCTTTCTTTTGTAATCTTTTTTATTGAGTTTCAAATTGATAAATATAACAATGATAATGATACAAAGAGATCGGGATTACATTAATAACGGTTAACGTATAGACACAAGTAACATATTTAATTTAAACCTCCCAATCTCTAATAACTGAACATGAAAAAGATTCAAAAAAAAGTTTTTATACCCTACACTAAAAAAAACAAAACAGAAACTGGGCTGCCATATTTCATCGGTTAAAATCGTTATTTGTCATTAACTCCGCTCCTCTATACACAAACAAAAAGTTATTAAAAAGAATTCGGAAAAAGGTCAACTTACATCATATGAAAATGTTGAACAAATGGCCTCCAAGTTTCTTCAAATTTAACCGAAAGATCAGTGGTACCACTCCTAATTTTTTCCAAATTTAAACATGTTATAGTTTGGGAAAACCATTGAAATATAGTAGGGGGATTAGAATCTTTCCATTTAAATAAAATGGATCTTCTGGCTATTAATGTAACAAATGCAATCAAACGACAAGCTGAAGGGGGATAAATGAATAAAGTCTATCACTGGTAATCCAAAAATTGCAGTAAAAGGATGAGGTTGTAAATCAATATGTAAAACTACTGAAATAATATCAAACAACACGCATCAAAGTTGCTGGTGAACGCAGCAGGCCAGGCAGCATCTCTAGGAAGAAGTACAGTCGACGTTTCAGGCCGAGACCCTTCGTCAGGACAAAGGGTCTCAGCCCGAAACGTTAACTGTACCTCTTCCTAGAGATGCTGCCTCGCTTGCTGCATTCACCAGCAACTTTGATGTGTGTTGCTTGAATTTCCAGCATCTGCAGAATTCCTTGTGTTTGCGAAATAATATCAAAGATGTCTTTCCAATATTTTTTCCAAAAGGAGACAAGACCAGAACATATGTGTCAAGGAAGCTACCTCAGAATTAATGGGAAAGAGAACTTCAGGTAACTTTACCCATAGAGAAATGAAAGAAAATTCTCTAACTAGTCAACACTTCTTCAATGTGCGCTAGACACGCTTTGATACATTTTAAGGTGGTTTATAGGGCCCATATGTCTAAGGATAAGTTAACTTGTTTTTATGGTCATATAAATCCTGTCTGTGACAGATGTAATTCAGAAGAAGAAATTCCTAATTTTTGCCTTAAGTGAGAAATCCTTAATCTAGAGCCCGTGCCCGGCAGTTCACACCAAGGAAAATAGCTTTGCAGTATCCACACTGTTAGTGACTTTCAGAATCTTACATTGTTCACTAAGGCCATTCTAATAAACTCCAGTGTACATGGACCCATACTAACTCAATCTCTGACCCTTAAACAGCCATATCAAGCAAGAATTTGCCTTGTGGGCCTTCTCAAGGCAAGTATTATCATTTCTTCAAAGTTGCTGGTGAACACAGCAGGCCAGGCAGCATCTCTAGGAAGAGGTACAGTCAACATTTCAGGACGAGACCCTTCAGGACGAAGGGCCTCGGCCTGAAATGTCGACTGTACCTCTTCCTAGAGATGCTGCCTGGCCTGCTGTGTTCATCAGCAACTTTGATGCGTTGCTTGAATTTCCAGCATCTGCAGAATTCCTGTTGTTTGCGTTATTATCATTCCTTATAAGAATAGTACAGTGCTCCAGATGTGGTCTAACGAAAACCCTATACAGCTTCCGCAAGACTCTCCTACTTTCATACTACAACCTTACTTACCATTAAGGTCAACGTGCCATCTGTCCTTAATTACTACTATAGCAACATGCCATTTGTGTTTACAGTACAAGGTCATCCAACAGCTTTTATTAGTTTCACAAATTTAAATAATCTCTCTGCAAAAGTGAATATCCTCACATTTCCCCATGGAACAGAATATCCTACTCACCCTCATTCTACCGACTCAGTTAACTTACCTACAATATTATTGCAGACTTAGTCTCCTCACAAACTACTTCTCTGTCTATCTTATATTGGAGGAGCAATTGATAAGTTTCTGAATGGAGTTGACATAGTTGTGTCCAGAGCAAGAAATTTAGTCAAGACTAGAATTAATAAAGTGCAGTCTTTAGCTAGCTAAATCAACAGTTTTGTATGTGCACTGCTGATCTGTGCTAAAAATTTCAGAGTGTGGTTAAGTGGATTTGATGCTCATAGAACTGACTGTATGCAGGTCAAAACTGAACTAAACAAAGAAAAATAACACTGCAGCACAATCATGTTACTTCAGATCATCTCAAAGCATCCCATAATTTGACACAGGACTGACTGCAATATAAATCCCACATAGTTAAGCAGCTTTAGAATACAACAGTTTCAAATCTTTAATAGAAGAGCAAATAGATTTTATATTCCTTCCTCGGGTCCCTAAGCCCTAACCCCAACTAGGCTGCCCCCTCCACCAGAACACCGTTCCTGTTATGCCCCCAGCAGACCCCTATCACCACCACTCCCAAATACCCATCTCCAACAGCTCCATCCACCATGATATCCCTCTTTCTTTCTCTCCCCCACAAGAACACATATCGAAAATACTCCATCTCCCTACAGTTTACATCCCCACACTGTGTAATAGAGCTGTCACCTGGAAATCTGCCCTCCAGGGTGAAGTTAGAGACCAGAAAGAGACCCTATGCCCAATTCATTCATGCAGACCAAGGTGCCTACTGAGCAAGTCCTATTTGCATGCATTTGGCCTATATACCTCCAAATCTTCCCTATCCACATATCTGTCTAAATGTCTCTTAGATATTGTAATTTTGCCCACCTTTACCCCTTTCCCCCTTGGAGCTCATTTCATATACCCAACACCCTCTGTGGAAAAGTTGTATCTCAGGTCCTCTATCTTGGGGGAAAAAAACTGCAACCTTTTATCTATGGCCCTCATTATTTTATAAACCTCTAACTGGCCACCCTTCCACCTTCTCGCTCCAGGGAAAAAAAGCCCCAATCTATCCTTGTAGTTCAGCTGCCTAATCCAGGTTAACATCCTTGTGAATCGTTTCAGCATCCTTTCCAATTTAAGGACATTCCTCCTATTGCTGTGCAACCAGAACTACACACAACATTCAAAGTATAGTCTTACTGACCGCTTGTACAGTTATAATATCCTAACTCTTATATTCATTGCCCTGACTAATGAAAGTAAGTGTATCAAATGCCTCCTCCATCACCCTTTCTATTTGTGTCGCCAATTTCAGGGAACTACTTACTTGCATTCCTCTGTTCTGCACTACTTTCCAAGGCCCTTTGCATTTACTGTTCAAGTCCTATCCTGTTTTTCCTTTGCAAAATGCAACACTTTGCACTTGTTCAAGTTAAATTCCAGCAGTTAAGTCTTTACTTCACTTTCCCAGTTGGTCTGGATACTGTTGTATTCTTAAGTAACCTTCTCTATTCATTAAGCTGCCAATTTTGATGTCATTTGCAGAGTTACTAATCATGCTATAGTTACATTCTCACCCAAATCATTAATGCAGGTAGATGATGAACACTGATCCCTGTAGTAATACTCTGAAAACAACCTGCTATTATCACTCTCTGCCTCCCACCACCAAGCCTAATTTGTATCCAACTGGCTCACTAACCCTGGATCCCATGTGATCTAATCTATGACGTGGGACCTCATCAAAAGCCTTTCTAAAGTCCACATATAAAATCTCTACTGCAATGCCCTCATCAATCCCCTTTTAAAAAAACCTCAAATTTGTGAGATATGATGTTCCACACACAAAACCCCCACTGACTATCCTCATCGGTCCTTACTTTTCCAAGTGTAATCAGATCCTCTCCCTTAGAGTCTCCTCAAGCAATCTTCCCACCCCTGATCTGCCGTTCCCTGACTTGTCCTCGTAGCCCCTCTTAAATAATAGTTTAATATTAGCTACCATCCAGTCTTCCAGTTCCCCCATTCCTTCCTGAATTCCCTAGCTTCCATGACCTTCTTCACAGTAATACATACGAGATATTACTTGAAGCCTCCACACACATAGTACCACATTGATCCTTAAGCAGACCCATTTTCTTCCTAGATACTCTTTTGTTCTTAACATACTTATAGAATATTTGAAGATTCTTTATCAGATTATCTGTTAAAGCTGTCTCATGTCCTCCTTTTGTCCTGCTGATTTCCCTTTTAAAAGTACTCCTACGTTTCTTAAAACTCCTCGCAGGATCCACCTGATCCCAGCAATCTTTTATTCCCAAACAAATCATTAAGATCCCTTGTCAGCCTGATTTCCCTAATCTTTCCAGTTTTGTTCTTCACCGTAATAGAGACATGCTGGCCCTAAACCCTCCTTAACTTAGAATTAAAAGATTCCCTTCACCAACAAAACAGCTTTTCCCGAACAACCTTTGCAGGTTCCCATGTGATGCCATTAAAATTAGCCATTCTCCAATTTAGGACTTTAACTTGTGCACCAGTTCTAACTATTTTAAAAGTAATAGAGTTACTAGCACTGGTCACAAATAGTTGTGCAATTTGAGTACCCCTTATCTGAAATGCTTGGGGCCGGAAGTGTTTCGGATTTTGAAATATATAACAAGTTAAGCTTGAGATCACCATCATTTCTGACTCTGAGTTATATGCTGCCGGTTAGCTGTCTTTACCTTTCACTTGTTTGTCATGCATATGTACTGATAGTCGTTCAGCCTGTTAAGATTTTCATCAGTGATGATCTTAGCAAACTCATCAATAATTTCTCTGCTGCTTTGTGATCAGATGTGTTATTACCACAGATCTTTAAAAATTCAATGCTGTGCCTTTTCTTAAATTTCTGCAATTAGCCTGCTGAATATTCACAATTACCTTCAAATATCACAAATGACCTGACTTGGTCCAACCAAGCAGAGTTCACTGCCAAGAAGGTCCACCAGCGCCTTTACTTACTGAGAAAACTAAAGAAATTTGGCCTGTCCCCTAAAACCCTCACTATTTTTTTATAGATGCACTGTAGAAAGCATTCTTCTCGGGTGCATCACAACCTGGTATGGAAGTTGTCCTGTCCAAGACCGAAAGAAGTGGTAGAAGATCGTGAACACGGTGCAGCACATCACACAAACCAATCTTCCGTCCGTGGACTCACTTTACACCTCACGCTGTCAGAGCAGTGCTGCCAGGATAATCAAGGACATGACCCACCCAGCCAACACACTTTTCATCCCTCTTCCCTCCGGGAGAAGGCTCAGGAGCTTGAAGACTCGTACGGCCAGATTTGGGAACAGCTTCTTTCCAACTATGATAAGACTGCTGAACGGATCCTGACCTGGATCTGGGCCGTACCCTCCAAATATCTGGGCCTGCCTCTTCATTATTTTGCACTACCTGACTTTCCATTTTTCTATTTTCTATTTATGATTTATAATTTAAATTTTTAATATTTACTAATTTTTACAATTTTTAATATTTAATATTTGTAATCTAGGGAGTGGGAAGCACAGAATCAAATATCACTGTGGTGATTGTACGTTCTATTATCAATTGTTTGGCGACAATAAAGTATGAAGTATTTCAGTTTGTCGTGATAGTTCTTGGCTTGTTTCATACTCAGGATATCGTTAAGTAGCATACATTCAATGATGAATCCACTCTTTCAATATGCAATCAAAATATTAATTTTTCACTTTATACAGCGATTTTCTATTTTTCATTAACTTCTCTTCATTACATATGTGAGGTCACTTCTCAGACTGTCTGTGATGCGCAGAGACCTGCACATTGCCTGTGAACATCATGTCACTGCTCCAAAAAATTGTATTTTGGAGGCGCTTGGATTTTGTAATTTTGGATAAGGGGTACTCAACCTGTATAACCATCTTAAAACTAATAGAATTACTGGCATGGAAAAAGCAACTGATACTTCAGTCACCGAACACACATCAAAGTTGTGGTGAACGCAGCAGGCCAGGCAGCATCTCTAGGAAGAGGTACAATCGACGTTTCAGGCCGAGACCCTTCGTCAGGACCCTTCTTCAGTCACCCGTTCGGTCTCATTTCCCAACAGATGGCCATATGTTGACACCTTGGGGCTTGTGAAAGCTTTACTGGACACCCGCAACAAATTCTGCCTCATTTAGTCTCAAACAACATTAGGGAAGATATCACTATTACCACCCTATTACTCCAACATCAATCTATTATCTCCCTACACATTTGCTCCTCTAACTCATGCTCATCCACATCTTATTTCTGAGTTCCACCCAGAAAGCTTCACCAGATCGAAAGCTTTTGAAAAGCATTGCAGTTCGTGACAAAAGGAGTCGCTCTCAACGTAAACAAACCCAGCTCCCGTAACGAACTAGCACTGTTCCCCATTGACACCTGTCCGAGCAATTGGCACAAAAGGAGTCGCTCTCACGTAAATAAACCCAGCTCATGCGACGAAGAGCAAACAAATCCTCCCTGACACCCCTCCTGCAATCCAACATTGCTCCCGTTCAATCCCAGCTCTCCTTCCCAATCTCTGGAAAGCCGAACGCCCCCCACCCCCACCTATCTATGTATTCAACACTGAATACAACCCCACACCTCCATCCACCGCCTGTTTCGTCCCGGGCTTCCCGAGCCTGAAAACAGCGAGATTTAAATCGAGGGAGGGGTCTCCGAACTCACCAGCGTTAGCGCTGCTCTGGTCGGAACCAGGCGTCTCCTGGCGCTCACGGCTTTGATAGATGCTCTCAATATGGAGCCGGACATACTGCTGAGAGCAGCAGGACTGGAGAGAGCAAGGGGAGAAGGGGGGATGAGGGATTAGGGATGGGCGCCCTCGGCCCCCAGAGCATCCGACAAACTGATTGGTGGTGCCGATAATCAGCCTCGGACTCAACCTATGAGGAAACTTGATAGGAAGACATCTGAAAATTACAGAGCGTCACGATTGTCAGCATCAAGTCCGGCGCAGCGGCGAAAGCGCCAGCTGGAGGCGGCGCCCAACGTCATGTTTGACACGCACGTCAATGCTGCAAAAATGTTAACATCAATATTATCGCCCCGAAAGGTTAATACACTTAAATGAACTCAATTACATCACATAAGTCAGCTGAAAAATCATCCACGATACTGAAAATGTAAACAAAACTGCGCTACCCTTTACGTGCACGTGTTCAAACAAATGCTACCTCTCTGTAGGGCTGGAGGAACCAAGTATTTCCAATATTTTCGCACTTTATTTCAAATTCCCGCATTTTTATTTCAGACATGTACTATTTTGCTAGTGTGGAAAAACAGAATCGTGACAATTGGTTTCTCCCATTGGTTGTTTGTCCTTCGTGCTTTTCAGATTCTATTGTGTCTGTGTCTCATTCGAATGCCCGCAAGAAAATGAATCTCGGGGTAGTATCATGATAGTGTAATGTTTAGCACAAGGCTTTACAGTACAACAGCTCGTGTTCGATTCCCATCACTGCTAATTTCCTCCCACAGTTATAATAACCAGGTAATTTATTTTTGAGCTGAGATAAATGCCAGCCAGGATACATGGAATAACTTTACTCTTCTTTCAAACTATACAATATCCATTGCATTTTACCTGAGCGTCCTCACTAGATTTATGTTTAAGAGAATCAGTCATTATTTAAAAAAAATTAAAGCCTCTTGGCCCAAAACAATGACAGATTGTTAACAAAAAAATTAAATTGTTTTCACACCTTAAATCTTTATGCTTTGGGATGAGAACGCTGGAGTTACAGCTCAGAAATATATATAATACAATTTTAAGCATTTTCCAGCTGCAAGTCTGAAGGAAAACATAAGTTGATGTTTTGGGTGAGAACCTTTGGCTGACCAGAGTTCCACAGGTTGTATAAATAAGATAGATTGTTGACTGTGAATAACCAAATAAATATTTTTCCTTAATGAGTATGGTGGGTCAGTAGGTTTGGAGGCAGACCAAGAGACAGATGGAAGGGCCATAGGATTAAAGTGCTAATGTATTAAATACTAGATTGGAGAGCCATGGTCTCCTTTTAACACACATAACATACCATGCCTTGCACTTGAACATTCTATAATAACTTTGCCATTTATTTCAATGGACTTGGAAACACAAAGTTAACATGACATTAATTTGCATAAGAGTAACTAGAAAACTTAAAAGGTTCCAAACAGAAATCCTCCAAAGACAGAATTTCTGTGGTGCAATTAATAACTGCTGGACCTACTTAAAATGGTTTTGTGGCAGACCAGTTGAAGTTTATGGGAGATTTGTCTCTCAAACCCAAAGAATGTCTGTTCACTGTTCGTAGGGCTGATTTACAGCCTATACCCATCTAGAACAGTTAGTGAAACATCCATTCCAGAAATAAAATGTGTTTATGCACTAATTGTTCATTATTGTTAGATTTTGTTTATAACAAAAATGTGAATACAATTCCAATTATATTTTCCTTTTCTCACAAAGCAATCGTGTTTAAATTTTTCTAAGAATTTTATTTTTCTTCACAAGACTTTACACACAGCAGTTGATTGAATGTACATTTACCACATATGTACAAACACAAGGTACCTGTCCACATTTCCTTTATACAAGCATTGTTTCAACATCTGAGTAATTAAAGCAGCAAATCCTCAAAAACATATCTATTCCAAAGCAACAAATCACAAATATCACAATCAAACAGTTTCAAGCAGGCTCATGATTCCTTTCGTTTGTTATGCCACATTCAGTAGATTACACAAAACGTGTCACTGTATTATGTTCTTGGATAATACTCCACTCCTCCAAAAAAAATCCAACAGCACAAAAATATAATTGATAAAATTATTCAAATTAGATATTTTTTGGCTCTAATTTGTGGGTCAAGCTAATAAACGGAAATCCATTAATTTGGTCTTGCCAAAGCAGCAGTATTTAAGTTTAATTTGTTAATAAACAATGATGCATTTATGTAACTCCATGCAAATTAAAGGACTGTTGAGTAACTGTTGTGATATTTGTGTTTTTATAATTGTACCAAAAGGACCTTCTGTATAAACTGCCCCTCCTTCTCCATTACAAGGATTTGTAAATATGGCACTACAAAACAAAGACAATAAAATCCTGAAAATTTGATGTTTTCGTCGAACAAAATGCATATTTTCTGGACTACGTTATTACATTAATTGTTCTGAAATAATTTAAAAGTTAAAGTGCCAAAATATCTATTTTATTTGAACAATGATTAGTAAAGTTGGTGATTTATAGAAAAGGCATTAGGTCGAACGATTAAAATAATGCTCAAAAATTACACTAAGTATCACAACAAAATATTCTGAACAGAATATGGTCTAATTAAAAACATTTAAACTCAGTAAGATCAGGGACATGTGACAACATTTTATTAAACATAAAATCACTTTATTCTTTCAAGAACAAGCATAAAACCTTCATTAGGTTTTCTTAACTATGGGAGAATTGAGGAGGATTTGCACAAAGTTGACAATTTATTATCAAACTAAAGTACAATTTAAATCAATTTTCAGCATCCTTTAATATTCATTCTGATTGCATCTTTTTCTGTGGAGATCTTCCCTGAGTTGAATTTGTAGACACTTTGCTAGAGAGACCTGCAAATAAATTTACTTATAAAAATGATAAATTTAAACAAAAAATTATTGCATCAAGCTGTTAGCCAAAGCAAAATCCAGTTATTTGGACTGAAGAACGTGAAATTTGCTGATCAGAACACATCTCAAAAGACAAGGGAGGGATAGAAGTTACAAATACCAACTTACAATATTTTTTTTTTAAAAAGTGGGCATTTCAGCTAAGTACAAGTAAGTTACTATTTAAAACACCGCTTCTGGTCCCGTCTATGTGGCAAAGCAGAGCTAGAGGTACACTTTCTCAAAACACACCACCTAGGAATAAGGAGTATTTTAACGTAACTCCTCAGTACAAATGCTCCGTCTGCATCCTGTTGGCTAGAGAGCATTAGCTATAGGAGATTGGACAAGCTTTGTTTTTAAAGCGTCAGAAGCTGAGGGGTGACTTAATAGAAGTTGTGTGAAACACAGAAAAGGTAGAGAGTCGATCCCCCCCCCACCCCCCGTGAAAATGTCAAATATTATAGATCACAGTTTTAAGAATAAGGAATGTTCAAGGGAAATTTATGAGGCAAGTTTTTTTAAAATGTAAACACAGGGGCGTAGGTACATACCCCTGTGTATATGGGAAGTGCTGAGGTGGAGATGTTAGAGACATTCAAATTCTTAAGTGTAAACACAACAGCTTGCACTGTTCCAACCACAGTCTTTATGACCAAGTACACCACCTCTACTCCCCAAAGGACAAGAGAAATTCTCCATGTCCCCAAGAACCCTCACCAATTGTTATATGCACCATACAGATAATTCTATCCAAATACACAACAGCTTACAGCAACTGCTCTGCCCAAGAACATAGAAATTAAATGAGAGTTGTGAACACAACCCATGGAAACCAGCCTCTCCTCCACTGAAGATGTCCAAACTTCCTGTTGCCCCAGAAAAGCAATCAACACAATTAAAGACCCCCCCCACCCTAATCATTCTCCCTTTACCCTCACCTTCCATCAGGGAGATGATATAAAGTTTGAAAATATATTCCACCAGGCTTAAGTAAAGCTTCTAACCCACTGTTAGAGTCACAGAAAACTACAGCACAGAAACAGGCCCTTTGTCCCATCTAGTCAGTGTCAAACCATTTAAATTGTCTGGTCCTATCAGTCTGCACCAAGACCACTGCCCTCCATACCGTTCCCATGTACCTATTCAAACTTCTCTTAAACAATGTCATGCACCACTTGCGTGGCAACTCATTCCACACTCTCACCACCATCTGAGGGAAGTAGATTCTTTTCACTTTCCTCTTAGAAAACTCCATTTTACCTTTAACTCATGATCTCGAGTTGTAGTCTGAACATCAGTGGAAAAAGCCCACTTGCATTTACCCTATCTATACCCCTCAATTTTGTATACATCTATCAAATTTCTCCTCAATCTTCTGCAATCTAGGGAATAAAGTTGTAACCTATTCAATCTTTTCCTATAACTCAGATCCTCCAGTCCTGGCAACAGCCTTGTAAATTTTCTCTCTACTCTTTCAATGTTATTTACACATTTCCTGTAGGTAAATGACTAAAACTGCACACATACTCCAAATTAGGCCTAACCAATGTCTTATATAAGCATAAGCACCGGCCTGATGGGCCACAAGGCTCATGACAGACTTATAATCTTTAAAAATGTCTTACGTATCTTCAACATCACATCCCAACTCCTGAACTCAATACTTTGATCGATGAATATCAATGTGCCTAAAGCTTTCTTCATGACCCTATCTACCTGTGATACCTCTTACAACGAATTATAGACACAAATTCCCAGATCTTTGTTCTATCGCACTCCTTAGTGCCCTGCTGTCCACTGTGTAAGACCCGCTCTGGTTAGTCCTCCCAAAGTGCAACACCTCACACTTGTCTGCATTAAATTCCACCTGCCATTTTTCCAGTTTTGATAGTTCTCCTCACTATTCACAATACCCCTAATCTTGGTGTCATCTGTAAATTTACTGATCCAGTTAACCACATTGTAATCCAGATCGTTGACCTAGATGACATCCAAATGACCTATAGCACTAATCCCTGTGGCACTCACAGACCTCCAGTCGCTAGCTTCTCCTGCAGAGCCAGTGTCTAATTCAACTTACTACCTCATCTTGAATACCGAGCTACCGAACCTTCTTGACCAATCTCCCATGCGTGACCTTGTCAAATGCCTTGCTGAAGTCCATGTAGACAACATTCACTGCCTTGCCTTCAACTTTCTTGGTATCTTCTTTGAAAAGCTCATTTAAGATTAGTCAGACATGCTCTACCATACACAAAGCCCTGCTATCCCTAATCAGTACCTTTCTATCCAAATACTCATATCTACAAAGGGATCTGTATGCTCCATGAGCACTGGACTAAGTGTGTACATGTAGGAGGGGACTATGTTGAAAAATAAATGTGCTAGGTTTTCTAAAATTGACTCCTTCTATCTTAGGCCACAAACTTATCAATCACCCCTCGTAAGGTTCCCCAAGCCTGTTACCCTTGCCTTTTATTCTGACACATACAAGCTCTGCACTCTCAAAATTTCACTTTAGAAGGCCTCCCACTTACTGAGTACACTTTGACAGAAAACAACCTGTCCCAATCCACACTTCCCAGATCCTTTCTAATACCATCAAAATTGGCCTCTCCAATGTAGAATCTCACCCAGAGGACCAGATGTATCCTTTTCCACAAATACCTTGAAACTAACGTCATTATGATCACCAAATCCAAATTGTTTCCCTCCGCAAACTTCTGTCACCAGCCATCTCACTCCCTTGATAGGAGATCAAGTATTGTACAAACTCTATTCCAGGGATCCTCAACCTCTTTTGCACCGTGGACCAGTTTAATATTGACAATATTCTTATATTCTTGCAGACCGGCCGACCGACTGGGGGGTGGGGGGGGGGGGGGAGTGTTCAAGTAGGGTTAAACTCACCTCAACATGTCTTTTACAGTTAGGGTTGCCAACTTTCTCACTCCCAAATAAGGGACAAAAGTAACAGTCAAATCTCGGGACACTTTACCCCCAGAAAGATTACCATGACCATGAAGCCTTGCGCGGGCATCTGTGTGCGCATGCGCGTACGTGCCGATTTTTCCCCCACAAATCGATTTTGCCATCATCTTCCCGACTATACTGTACATACATCGTTTCTACTTTATATAGGCTGTGTATTCATCATATCATTCCTGCTTTTACTATATGTTAGTGTTATTTATTTTCGGTTTTATGTGTTATTTGGTATGATTTGTTAGGTTATTTTTTGGGTCTGGGAACGCTCAAAAATTTTTTCCATATAAATTAATGGTAACTGCTTCTTTGCTTCACGCCATTCGGCACGTAAAGTTTCATAGGAATGCTCTACCTTAGCGGGGGAAATACGGGACAACAGTGGTCCCGTATGGGACAAATCAATTTAGCCCAATATATGGGATGTTCCGGCTAATACGGGACAGTTGGCAACCCTATGTTCAAGTACAACAGTGCGTGACAGGGAATGAGGAAAGGTGCAGCTGACTCATATCGTTTCCTCACGGCCCGGTAGCACATGCTTTGCGGCCCGGTGGTTGGGGACCACTGCTCTATTCCACTTAGTCCTTTTACAGTATGAGAGTCCCAATCAATGTGGAAAGTTAGAATTTTGTGATAGATTATTTTATTTCCTGAAACAGGCTGTGATCTCTCTATAAATTTGTTCCTCTAAATCCTGCGGACTGCTGGGTGTTCTATTATGTAGCCCATTAATGTGATCATACCTTTCTTACTCCTCAGTTCCACCCACAAAGCCTCACTATACGAGTTCTCCAGTCTGTCCTGACTGAGCACTGCCGTGACGTTTTCCCTGACTGGTAATGCCATCTCTCCTTCTTCAATCCTTTCGGCTTTATCACGTCAAAAAAATGAAACCGCACAATATTGAAGTACCAGTCCTGCCCTCCTGCAACCAAGTCTCACTAAAGGCTACAATATCATAATTCCATAAGACCATAAGATATAGGAGCAGAAGTAGGCCATTCAGCCCATCAAGTCTGCTCCACCATTCAATCATGGGCTGATCCAATTCTTCCAGTCATCCCCACTCCCCTGCCTTCTCCCCATACCCTGTGATGCCCTGGCTAATCAAGAACCTATCTATCTCTGCCTTAAGTACACTCAATGACTTGGCCTCCACAGCCACTTGTGGCAACGAATTCCACAGATTTACCACCCTCTGACTAAAGTAATTTTTCCTCATCTCAGTTCTAAAAGGACATCCTTCAATTCTGGTCATGCCCTCTCGTCCTTGAATCCCCTACCATGGGAAATAACTTTGCCATATTTAATCTGTTCAGGCCTTTTAACATTCGGAATGTTTCTATGAGATCTCCCTTCATTCTCCTGAACTCCAGGAAATACAACCCAAGAGCTGCCAGACGTTCCTTATATAGTAATCCTTTCATTCCTGGAATCATTTTCGTGAATCTTCTCTGAACCCTCTTCCATGTGTTGATCCATGCCCTGAGCTCATCTTCCTTTTGCATTGAAATTTACACAACCCAGAACATTAGTCACACCATGCTCAACCTTTTGATTCCTGACCTTAACAACATGTCTCCACAACCTCTCCACTATCTGTCCTGGCACTCTAGTTCCCATCCCGCTGCAACTCTAGTTTAAGCCCTCCCCCCACCCCATGCAGCATTAGCAAACCTTCCCGCTGGGATACTAAACCCCTCCAGTTCAGGTGCAAACCATCTCTTTTGTACAGGTCCCACCTTCCCTAGAAGGTGGCCAAATGATCCAATAATCTGACCTCCTCCTACACCACTCCTTACCCATATGATAAACTGTATGATCTTCCTATTTCTGGCCTCACTAACACCTGGTACGGGTGGCAATCCTGAGATCATAACCCTGGAGGTCCTGTCCTTTTTAACTTAGCACCTAACTCCCTGAACTCAATTTGCAGAGCCTTGTCCCTCTTCCTCTCCATGTCTTTGGTAGCTCTGGCTGATCACCTTCTCACCCAAGAATGCTAAGGACTCAATCTGAGACATACCAGACCTTGGCATCCGAGAGACAACACACCATCCAGGAATCTCATCCTCGTCCACAGAACCTCCTTCCTCTTCCCCTAATGAATCCCCTATCACCGTAGTTTGCCTCTTCTACCCCTTCCCTTCTGAGCTACAGAGCCAGGCTCTGTGCCAAAGACCTTCTGCCAGTTGCAAGACTTTTGAATGGATTTCTTGTATGATAAAGATGAACTTTTGATCTCTCAACCTACTTCATCATAGCTCTTGCACTTTGTGTCTCACTGCTCTCTCTCTTTAACCGTAACACAATATTCTGTATTGTTACTGCTTTTCCCCTTTGACTACCTTGATATACTTATGCTTGGAACAATTTGTCTGGATGGCACACAAACAGTTTTCCACTGTTACTCAGTACATGTGACAATATTAAACCAATTATGAATTAGGTGCCCGGAACTCACTAATAAGCAAAGTAATAAAACAGGAGCAGCAATATTTGAGGCATTTAACCAGGCATGGAATGGAAGGATATACAGCACATGAAGGCAGATGATACTAGTTTAAATGGATATCATGTTCTGTACAGACACAGTGGGCTGAAAAGCCCATTTCTGTCCTGTACTGTTCCATGTTGTGTGTAGCAGCCAACTTGTGCACAAGGATGTCTCACAAACAGAATATGAAAGAGGATTGAAAAGAAATGCAAGTACTAAGTAAATTAGGCAACTTCTGAGCAAGAGAACAAATGCTGTTTGGCCTGCTGAGCATTACCAACAGTTGGTTTTTATTTCAGGTTTCCAGCATCTGCAGATTTTTGATTTCCATTTACAATGTTTTACTAAGATTTAAGTCATCATCCTTCTGATTTAGTATGTATTACTACAAAGCCAAAGGTTCAGTTTAGGATAGCTATGTTTAAATACACAGTTCCATGACTTTAATGAAGATTTTTTAACATTAATTTTATAATTATTACCATAGTTTTATATGGTGAAATTATTTACATTGTGTAGCAAATTAAAAACCACAAAAATAATGATCGGGACTAAATTTCGGGTGTTGAACTTTACAGACATGAATAAAAGGAAAACAAAATAATTTAAATTTTGTAAAGTAGCCAAGAATATAAGTTAGTTATCCAGTTGAAAGTCTGAAAGAGAAAGATAAGTTAATGTTTTGGGTGAGGACTAGAGATCCACAGCCTGTATGAATGAGATAAATTGTTGATTATGAATAAGCTAATTACTCATGCCCTTTTATTTTAACTTGACACACACTTCTACATTCTTGCACAATAATGTCCACATCTACTCTGCCAAGGTTTCTCAGGATGTTACATGTTTTAATCATATGCATTAACACCTTATTGTAAATAAGAAAATCAACACTGTACACAGTATTCCAGATATAGTTTTACCAACACTATAGTTAAAGCATAACATCCCCACTCTTGTATTCAATTCCCCAGCAATTAACAATAGCATTCTGTTCACTTTCCATCATGCTTACTGCATCTACATACTCTGCTTTCTCAAGCCATGAAACAGGCTATCCAAATCCCTCTACATCTGAGTTGTACAAGTCTATTCTATTTAGATAATGTACTTCTAATGCGCTTATTTAAGGTACATATTTTTCTTGCCAAAATAGAAATTGTCAAATTTTTTCTCACATTATTCTCTATCTGTAGCATTTTGACACTAAAGAAGCCGGAATAAAGGAAAGAAATTGCTTGATAATGAAATTCAGCGACCAGTGATCTGTAACTGAAGGTGCACATAATCGTATTACACATGTTGATACAAGTATATACACTTAGTATTAAAAATGAAATGTCCTAACCTGATTGGGAATTTCCTTTCTGTTTTTTCTTCTGCAAAGAAGGTAAAAAAAAAGTTATTGACAGTTAAGTTTTTCTTTCTAAGCTTCACCAAATCTTCTCCCTTCTTAAGAATTTTGAACTCACAAATATCTGGTATCAAATGACGACATAACTTTTGCATTAGTCTACTACCAGTGTTTCCTCTGTTGCTTACCACATTTCCTTTGGTGTTCTCATTTCCAAAGTTAGATATTGAGGGGGATGCATTTACAGCAAATTCGGTACTTTTTTCTCCTGTAGCAAAGCAGAACAAACTCAGACAAATATTGAATACAAAGATGTTAATTCTGCAACACGACATCATGATAAAAAGTCTCAAATACAAGACTATACTCATTTATAAATAGGTTTGAAATAGGTTTGAAAATTATTTCAAGAAAGGCACGTAGCAATGCTCCAATATCAATGAGGCAGTGTTATTTTCTCCAGAAACAGTGACCCTGCTTAAAAGTGAATTACTGCAGTGCTCCAAGTAACCTCTTTCACTGGCAGTGTAAATACAAGCAAGCTGCTACAATCTTTTCTAACATTTGGAAAGTGGCTACACTTCCCAAAACTCATGTAGATCTACCATTGTTTGATAAGTAAAACAATGTTATATTATGTGACTTTAGAAATGAATATGGAAATGTATTTAATCATATTGTAATCTAACTGAATCCTATCAGTGCAGTATTTCGGTTATCTGGCCATCAATGGAATCACTCTGTACATACATCTATTGATGCTTCTGGACACATCTTCAGTGATGTTCCTGGAATCATCGGGTGTTTTGGGTCTTTCAACATCATACACCCTCCTGCAGGTGACCCAGACGGGGCTGATCAGACCCCAGCTTGTGTCCAGATGGCTAGCTACTTATGACTCCATGGCTCCCCTCTTTTGAGCCACAGCCATCTTGAGGCCCTCTCTGGCGCATCGGTGGTACTGCGGATGGCTCTCCTCTTCCTCTCTCCCTCAATGCCCAAAATGCTGAAGGCTCTAACTAAGGAACGGGCTACGAATCCCCTACAACCAATCTCCACTGGGAGACACCTCGCTCTCCATCCAGCCTGCTGACAGTTGCTGACCAGTCCTGCGTACTTGGAGAGCTTCCTTTCAAAGGCCTCTTCCAAGCGATCTTCCCTTGGGACTGTCAGCTCCAGCAGCACCACTTGCTTAGTCAACTCAGACACTAGGACAATGTCTGGTCGCAGGGTGGTGGCTGCGATATGGCTGGGGAACTAATAAAGAGATGGGCATTCTAATTTTATGTGGGTTAATTAAATAACTTTGAAATAAAAACACAGCATCAGTCAAAGTGACAGATTGTTGTACAAACCCTGTTTAGCTCATTAATGACTTATGGGGAAAGGAAATCTACCATATTTGATCAAGTATTTATGTATACATGCAGAAAAATGAAACATTCTTGCAAGTCAGTTTTGTGAAGTGATTACTATTAAACATAAAACCTGGCATCAAACTGGACAGTAAACTTGATAGAAACATACCAAGTCAAACTGATCCTGATCACTGGCATCATTCCAAAAACGTTCCAAAGTCTACTGAAGCAATTGATGCACTGTACTCAATACCAGTTTAATTTTCTAAACTCCAGCGGCAACATTCTGTTCCATAGCAAGACAGACCAAACAAGGGTGATACACAATTTTTTTGAAGAGCGAGTCCCATATTCACTGAGGACAATCTTCTAACATACTATGGGTTCCTACTATTGTGCTAAATGGCAAACACAAAGATAAATGCCACAGCCACAAGTGAATTCTCTTCCAAGACACATCATTCTGACTTGGATAAATATTCATTATCAGTGGGTTAAAATCCTATATCTCAATGACAAAAAGCACTGGAGAAAGTACACTTAGTACCTTAAAATAGCAAAACTACTGGCCTTTCCGCAAGGCTGAGAAACAATCCCATCAATGTTTAAACAATAATATTGTATGCATACCTTTGTGCCAAGGACATTCCTTTTTGATGTGGCCTTCTTTACCACAGATAAAACAAATTCTCTCCTCCTGTTTCTTCCTTTGTTCGGGATACTGCCTAGGAGTTCTGTCCCTGAGCATCTCATTTGCTGCTCTTTCTTCCTTTGACTTCCTAGGTGTATGAATCTCTGACATCTCTACTTTTCCTGGAGAATCTTTTAAACCTTGCCGATACAACTTTGGCACTTCGTTTTTTGGAGAATCTTTCTCGATCATTCTTCTTGCCTTTTCCAAGAGTTTTTCCGATTTGCCAGCATTTATAAAACGGGTATTGTGATCATCGATATTTTGCTGTTGTCTTGCTTTACTGCTAAATTTTTAAAAAGTTACAAAGCAATTATTTTTGGCAATTGAATTAAAGTTACTTTTGCAAGATCGGTGATAATGTAGACTTTTGTCTTTGAGCAACACAAAGATTGGAAACTGCTATCAGGACCAAGATCACATGGGTAAAACCCCTCAACTTCTTACTGAGTGGGTAAAGAAAAAACTACTTATGACAGCAACACTTAGCTAATCCCATATGCAAGAATATGAGTGAAGAACCTTTTAAACAGCAATTGTAATTGCATTTTCATAAGCTTCCCCTGAGGCACAGAATAACAATTTAATTGTAACAGACACTGGAGTTATTCTATTGACTCTCAGCAATGTCGGTAATTTTGTCTTGATTATTCCTCCTCTCTTAAAATACTTGTTTATAATAGATAGAATCACACACTTTCTGGGAGTTTGCTGAAATGCCTTTTACTTTTAAATCTCTGCTGGCACTTTGACCGATATCATCTTTTTCCCACTGTAAGATACTATTTTAAAAGTCAAATGAATAAGAAACTTTTAGAGGCAAATATAAATATCTATGTTGAGTGCAGAGGCTGCCAATTTTTACTTTGAGATTCAATTTGAAGCAATTACACTAGAGCTTCATCAATTATTAAGATAACATAAAAAATGAGAGGAGTAGGCAACCTGACCCAATGAGTCTACTCAGCCTTTCATAAAGACCATGACTGATTTTCTCTCTTAGCAACATTCTTCTGCACTATCCTCACATTCCTCATTTTCTTAAATGCATTTGTACTATTTCAATCTGCAAAAATCTACCAACCTTTGTTTTGAATGATCATCTGAAATAGGCCTGCGTAATCCTCTGGACAAAGAATTTCAAAAATCCACACCTTCTGAATAAAGTAATTTTCCCCTACCTCAGTACCAAACAGTCTATCTCCTATTGTGACTGTGATCACGGATTCTAAACTCCACTTCTTACAAGCTCCTATAAGAAGTTTCAATTAGATTTCTTGTATTCATTCTAAACTTACTTTCTCACTCTGCAAATCCACCTTCCCCGGAATCAAAATCAAATTTATCGTATGTGTACAAGTACATTACACTCCCTTTATGGCAAGAACATTTCTCCTTGGGTAAGGCAATCAGTCTCACCGAAGTACTGGACAACTGCAGCATGGCTTCCTTATTCTGTACAGAGCACTTCAAATGTAGTCTAACCAAAATTCAATATATTAGATAAAAGTTCTCCACTTCTACCCCTCTAAAATTAAACTCTACTGCTTTTGATTTGGCATCATTTACTAATGCAACAGATTTTAGAAGTTCACTCATTTACAGTCCCAGTTTCCTGTGCTCTTACACTTAATTTTAAATGTCTATTTTCTAACTACTTCTGGTAAGGCTTCACTAACTGGGCACAACTGGAATAACTTAGGATACAAATTTTGATTAATTTTAAAAGGATGTCACAGAAATGGCAATATCAAGGTGGCACTGCTAGTAGAGCTGCAGCATCACAAATCCAACATTTTAGGTTCCATGAACTCTGACCTCTGCTGCTGTCTGCGTGGAGTTTGCACTTTCCACCTGTTACTGCATGGGTTTCTCCAACATCCTAGAGATGTGTGTGTTAATAGGTCACAATAAATTGTCCCTAGTACATCGATGAATAGTAGAATCTGGAGCGAGTTGACGGGAATACGAGGTGAAGAAATTGGAAATTTGTGTAGGATTAATGAAACTGTTAAAGTTAAAGTCTGTCCCGAGCCTTGTGGCCCATCAGGCTGGTGCTTATGCTGGTTTCTGTGGCGTGAAGTGACTGAGAGTGACTCCCCCCCCCCCCCCCAACCCCCTACCCCGGCTAGGACGCCAGTCTATCGCGAGGTTAACCCCCAGCATTTGCCGGTACCCATTTTCTACTGGGTGGACTGGAGCAGTGTATGGTTAAGTGACTTGCTCAAAGACACAACACGCTGCCCCAGCCTTCAGATCGTGAGCCCAACGCCCTAACCACTTGGCCATGCGCCACACTAATGAAACTGGGTGCTCAATTATAATCCCAGAGCTATTGGATGAAGGGTCTATTTCTTTTCAGTTAGCTCATGGCATTCTCTATGATGCTAAGAAAGGGACTTTCTGTTATGAATAGAGACTAGAGAAATAGGGACTGTGAACACAAGAGACAGGATTAATGTAGGAAATAGGTGTACAGCTTTATGCTCACTGCACTGTAAATTCAGACCTGGATAATAATCCACTGTACACAAATTCAAATTACAGCATGGTGCTTTGAAGATAAGAATTTAGTTTAAATAAAACTGAAAATCAAAAAAAGGGAATCAGTAAAAATAAACAAGAAACTATTGGATTCAGGAAGAATCTTAATGAATTCACAATGCCCGTAAGTGAAGGAAACATGCCATTCATGCTACACTTAGTATTCAATTCCAATTCACCACTCGTATTGTTAACTCTTAATTGTCCTAAACAATGATCCAACTAAACATTCCAATCACTACAACACAATATGTTCAATAGCCATAAATGCCTACTTAGAACAGAGGTATGAATTGTGTACTTATCCACATTTGAGGAATTTTTCTTTTAAAGAAATGTTTTAAGGAACATCTCTTTTGCTGGTAATACAACATGTTCAAGTCATAAACATAAAAAAAAAAGAGAATGGCTAAATATATATTGAAGCACAAAAATATGTGTTCATTAAATGAAAGCTCTAAATGGAAGCTCAAAATCTTGACAAATATCAAATACTTTCCTTTTTAAAATGAAAGTACTGAGAGAATTCAGTGACCAGGATTAACTATGATGGATCAAACAGTAATTTTTTTTTCTCGCTGCATAATTCTTTGATTTCTAAAATCAGCCATTATTCATTGAAACATAACAATTGAAATCAAATGAATTAAGGTGGAACTTTGAAGAATTCATTAATAACAAATGTGCAGTAAAATCAGCTTCACTGTAAAGTAAAACAACTTATTTCTCTTACCCTCTCCGCATTGGACAATCTTTCATAAAATGTCCAATTTTTCCACAAATTCTACAGCATCTGTCATTTGGAGCTCCCTTCCCCTCAGTCAGGATTTCTGGATCAAAGAAATACTCCTTGAATATATAAAAAAAAGTCAGTTACACATACTAACAGTCACAGCATCGGCAAAACTGGAAATATTTTTCCTAACAGTGATTTTGGTAAAGGCCAAAATGAAACTATTTACAGTGGCATGCAAAAGTTTGGGCACCCCGGTCAAAATTCATGTTACTGTGAATAGCTAAGTGAGTAAAAGCTGAACTGATTTCCAAAAGGCATAATGTTAAAGATGACACATTTCTTTAATATTTTAAGCAAGAAAACTTTTATTTCCATCTTTTAGTTTCAAAATAACAAAAAAGGAAAAGGGACAGAAGCAAAAGTTTGGGCACCCTGCATGGCAGTACTTAGTAACACCCCCTTTGGCAAGAATTCAATTAAATACCAGCAAATTCTGAAAGCAAACATCACACCGTCTGTAAAAAAGCAGAAGATGAAAAGAGGATGACTTCTACAACAGGATAATGCACCTAAACACACCTCAAAATCCAGGAATGGACTACCTCAAGAGGCGCAAGCTGAAGGTTCTGCCATGGCCCTCATAGTCCCCTGACCTAAACATCATCGAGAATCTGTGGATAGACCTCAAAAGAACAGTGCATGCAAGAAGGCCTAAGAATCTCACAGAACTAGAAGCCTTTTGCAAGAAAGAATGGGCGAAAATCCCCCAAACAAGAATTGAAAGACTCTTAGCTGGCTACAAAAAGCGTTTACAAGCTGTGATACTTGCCAAAAAGGGTGTTACTAACTACTGCCATGCAGGGTGCCCAAACTTTTGTTTCAGGCCCTTTTCCTTTTTTGTTATTTTGAAACTGTAAAAGATGGAAATAAAAGTTTTCTTGCCTAAAATATTAAATAAATGTGTCATCTTTAACTTCATGCCTTTTTGAAACCAGTTCATCCTTTACTCGCTTAGCTATACATAGTAACAAGAAATTTTGACCAGGGGTGCCCAAACTTTTGCATGCCACTGTATAAATTAACAAATGAACTGAAAATTTCAAACATTTTCCTGCATATCAGATAGGCTCTGTGTTAAGAAAAGCTTTATGGTATGCTGATGCTTGATATTCTTGGAGTTGTTGCCATGATTACCAATGTGTAATACCATTCAAATGTATTGCAATTCAATACATTCAGGTGGATTTGAGTATTACGACCAACTTCCTGTCTATCTTGCAAATATTAAGTCACTGCTTAGATTCTGACCAGCATCAGGATTTACTTATCTTCATGACAGCAATGAAGTGATGGCAATTACTTCTAAAACTAAGATGACTTAAGCTTGAATATAAGCAGCAAGGGACATTTCCAGCATGCAGACATTTAGAAACACAAACGCCCATGAGCTCTCATGTAAAAAAAACTGTCAGCTGTTGTCCGACATTTAGACTACACTGTTTCCCTTTAAACATGTCACAGATTTAAATATTACTCAAATCCCTGTATCATTTTAGGCCAACTGTACCTCAAGGCTGATTTCCCTTCTAAGGCTGAACTCTTGCTGAGGTTAAACTCCATACTCTTAGCCTTTTGCACTTCCTTGGTCTCTCGCTGCTCAATGGCGAAAGGCTGGTGGCATACCAGATGGCACTAATTAAAAATTAGGACATTAGAAATAAGAAGGGAAATGGAATGTCTAGCAGATTTGTGCACTTGGTTACCAAGGAAGGCCACTAAATCAAATACTGTATAGTGCTTATGGAAAAGGGATACGATCAATTTTGTTAACCAAGCTGATCAATCAAAAAAAGGATACACATGATGGTTTTCAATAGCTTACAGACCTTTGCATTTCTTCTGACGCTAATGATAAATACACAGCTGGAATTTTGGACCTGGATTTGTTTGTTTCATTTTTCAATTGATCTTGAAGAACAGGCAGTGAGAGTATAAAGAATTGCTTTTTGGAATAAAATATGACTTATTGAATTAACCAATGCTTATCTTTTCCAAAATAAAAATAACTAATTATTCTATTTAAAATAGAAATCTTTTATCTTATAATTAGATAAATCTCATTAATATGGAACAAACTTACTCCATTACAAAAACAGGTGATGTTCAAAAAAGTAAATATAACTATCAAACACAAACATATAACATACCATAATCGTAGGATATTGCACTGGGATGCACTTAATCGGTGTTCCAAAAACTTTCCTCCCATTGATGAAAGCTTTCATGATAAAATTTGTCACTGAAAAAACAAAACAATAATTTTTTTACATCAAAGAGACATCACTGTTAGTGTAAATAAATTTGATGAAATGCAAAATGGAACTTACTCTTTCGGGACAATCCAGCTCCAAGATTATGGTTGAGGTCAAACGGATCTAATTCAAACAAAATCTATTGATTACACTTTGAGAAAACTACTTGACTTTATCATTAAAATTACCTCTAGATTTTAGAAGATCTATATGCAATCCATGTTCAAAACTGTGCGAAAAGGCCAAAACTACTTAGCACTCATGGAAAAGTAAAACAAAAGAGCAGCAATTAAACGATATACAGCCCATCTCAAAAACAACAAAAACCTGTCGAGAGAGAGAGAGACAGACGGACAGATACAGCAAGGAAATAGGTACTTTGGCCAACCAGCCTATGCCAAACAAGATTCCCATCTAAGAGGAGGAAACACATCTGGTGGGTCCCATCCAAAATTGATAATTCAAATTTTTACAAGAACCAAGAAACACCATCTTGAAGTTATTACCCAGGACAAGCTTGTAATGTTGTAGCCTTCCCTTTCATGCTTATCTGACTGCTGTGACCTCACTGTGCCACCTCCACTTCAGCATCTAACTGGTGAGACAGGAGGGGATGTGGTGCAGCAACTTTGCAGTAAGTGAACTATTTTGCCAGCCTGCATAAAACGGCAAACCAGTTGTGTTCAGGGCTAAAAATTGTGAATTCCGGCACTAGTGTATTCCCTAACTAACTGAAGCTCTTACTGCTGTAATTGCACTTGGGTTCAATTTCACAGTGGATCAGTATTTGTAAACATAGGCAGTGTGCTCCATCCAACTCTACTGTTGGTTCGGGGTGTATGGGGTGTCAGGGAGGGGTAGCACCTCTGGTGGCGGAACATGTCGTGGCCTTTTCAAGGCAGTTAGTCCACCTTTGGTCCCCACCTGGCACTCAGTTCTCACCTGTGGCTCCCCGTAGCTGTTTGCATGCGACAGCGGTCACACCCCGGGCAACGGCTTCGACAAGCCGGCTAAAACAGGTGAGGGTAGCAAATGGGTCTCAAACCCTTGGTGAGATAGGGAGTTGTCTATCCCAGCATGTGAAGACAGATTCCGGCGTATTGAGCGGATGAGACCAATGGAAGGTCCAACGGTCAAGAAGGTGGTCTTTGCAAGCGTTGTGGAATGTGTAGAGCAGGACAAAACACAGACGACGTCCTGGTTATCCACTGCGCCTAGTCCCATCTCCAGTCGTCTCGACTCTTGTCTTGCCACTGGATCCAGATGGGAATTCGGAAGAGAGAGTGAGGCTGACGCTGCACAACGCTCCCTCACTTAAATCCAAATCATGCGCTAGTCTCGACACCATCATCATCATAATGGTGTCAAGGTCTTCATCGACGACAACGATGGACGAAGAACAACTGTTGGTTCTGGGATTGACATTGAATTGCTTGGTATAAATCCAACAAGAAGGCAGCACGCAGATAATTTATTTTTCAAAATTGTGTTTATTTGCCATGGTGCATTAGAAATAGTATTTCCATTTAGTATAATTGTTAATAATGTTAATAGCTATTAAATTATAACCTTATTTTTAAACTTATTTTCCCAGCGCCATTTGAATAAAATTATCATCCCTAACTTTTTCCAGTGCATCTGCTACTCAATGAACTGTCTTTAATCAAAGTTCTGACCAACTAGTCTAATTAAAATCCCTTATGGAATCACACAAAATGACAATAAATTATACTTATAAGACTTACCTTCTATAACAATATATTTGGACGTCCATTGCTTTTTAAAGGTTGTGAGCAGAGACTTTCGCCTGATACTAATGACATGTTCTTTAAAGTCAAACTCCTCCGTGTAGAATCTGAGAAGTCCCAGCCAAAGCTCTCCAAGGGACTCCTTATTCTTTCCATAGTCTGGCCACGTATTTTTCTACAATTTTAAAGTAATAGGACACTATAAATTTTCAGCCATCCAATGGCTTCTTAGAACACGAACTTAACAATAAGCCCAGCCAAAAAAAAAACTTCAGATATCACTGAGTGAAGAGAGGAACTCTGTAAATATAAGGCTGCTTTAAGGATGACTCACCAGTTCATCCAATTTATCAAAATAATACACATTCCAACCATCAACAAAGTGCTCTGGCTTTTTTATCCCAGGATATATCTGAAAATTAATGAAATATTTAATTGTTATCATTCTATAGAACAAAATGAGTTTTCCAATAGGAATTCATTATTACATTAGACTTAATATTTTATGAGCAGCAGGTCTGATAGTTACTGAAAACAATTTCAGATATCCAAACTATATTCTTTTGTACTCATGACAAGACTATTTGTTCCACTGGACCCATGTCAGCTATCACCAGGTAATCCCATCACTCCTACTGCTCCCTCCTTATTTCACATTTTTCAAAAAGGTTGTTTTGGAATCTTTATGGGTCCAAGTGATACCCGTCTTTCATTCTTTGTTTCACTCCTATTCAGATTCTGCCCTTCACTTACATCTGTATTGACAGTGTTTTCTCTTTTAGTCCCAAATAGAAAATTTTACCAACTTTGCTTCTAATTTTCACTTTTCAAATAGCTAAGGAGGGAACAACCAGAGATGGACTCATTCCTATTCTGGGATTGGCCATTCATCAAATCTACCATTAAAGTAGTGCTGAGGAAGCAGGAAGGATGCAGAGGACTTAAGACAGATTAAGAGAATGGGCAAGTGGCAGATGAAATACAATGTTGGAAAATGCATAGTCACGTACTTTGGTAGTAGAAATAAATGTGCGAACTGTTCTCTAAACGGGGAGAAAATCCAGGAATCTGAGATGCAGAGGGACTTGGGAGTCCTTGTGCAGAACACCCTGAAGGTTGACTTGCAGGTTGAGTCAGTGGGGAGGAAGGCAGTTGCCATGTTGGCATTCATTTTGAGAGGTCTAGAAGACAAGAGCAGGGACGTGATGCTGAGGATTTATAAGGCACTGGTGAGGCCTCACCTTGAGTATTGTGAACAGTTTTGGACACCTCATCTTAGAAAAGATGTGCTGGCATTAGAGAGGGTCCAGAGGAGGTTCACAAAGATGATTCCAGGAATGAAAGGGCTATCATATGAGGAACGCTTGATGGCGCTGGCTCTGTACTCGCTGGAAGTCGGAGGGATGGGGGAGGGGGGGAGAGAGAGATCTCACTGAAACCTTTCGACTGTTGAAAGGCCTAGACAGAGTGGATGTAGAAAGGATGTTTCCCATGGTGGGAGAGTCTCAGACAAGGGGCACAGCCTCAGGATCGAGGGGCTCCCTTTCAAAACAGAGATGTGGAGAAATTTCTTTGGGCAAATTCTTTGTGAATTTGTGAAATTTGTTGTCACATGCAGCTGTGGAGGGCAGGTCATTGGGTGTATTTAAGGCAGAGATTGATAGGTTCTTGATTGGACATGGTATCAAGGGTTATGGGCAGAAGGCCGGGAACCGGGGCTGAGGATGAGATAGAAAAAAGGATCAGCCATGATTGAATGGCGGAGCAGACTTGATAGGCCAAATGGCCTAATTCTGCTCCTATGTCCTATGGTTTTAAATCAACTGAGTCTCCTATTTATCTTCCATCCACCCAGCTTTCCCCATGGCCTCAATTTCATTCTCTCAGTTTTACTATCTCCTTCACTAGTTTACAGAATTACCATTACAGCCCATTCACCTAGAACTTTAGTAATCTATGGCCTTCTCATCCTGACGACCTCTAGCCCTAAGTCTACTATATTTTTCCAAACCTGAATGCAACCTTGGAAAAACAGCTTCCTAACAGAAGTACAAACAAGAGAAAATTTGTCGATGCAGGAAATCAAAGCGATAGGCACAAAGTGCTGGAGGAACTCAGCAGGCCAGGCAGCATCTATGGAAAACAGTCATTGGCCTGAAATATTCACTCTTCTTCTCTCTTAATGCTGCTAAGCTTACTACCTGCTTCCAACATTTCTCTGTTTCACGTTAGCATTTTCTTTTAACTTGCTTTATCATTTCTTTTGTTAGGTAATCTCTCTTGCAAACTACTGCATCACAATTCTTTCTCCACTTTTTCTGGACTTCGTACCTACTTAAGATTCAACTTGTGTCTTTTATTCAAATATTATCCCCTTAAATATCATCTTCTTTCTCAACTGACTAAGCTGTTATGTATTTCCAGAATAATCTGTACATATTGTTTACCTAATTCCAATTGCATACATAATTCAGCTTTGCTCTAATGTATAAAAATTCAACAGATGTTCACACAGTAACACTAGTGACACCTACAATAAACAAAGTGTATTCGCCATACAACAGCTTGTAGCAAAAAATTATGTCTAAAACGCAAACACAAAATTGCTCCTTTCAAAAATAAGTTCATTTATATGTACCTCTTGAAGGACAGGAATTACTGGTGGCTTCCGTTGCTGTAGGTAATAAAGTGCCATTAAAGTATATGCATATGATGATAGGCTGCCTCTTGATGCATCACCAATATCACAGACCTGTTTAAAATGAGAAAAGATTTCTTGTACACTATATGCATTTTTTGACACCAAAAACAGTTGCTCCAAGAGAAATATAATGGTGACCTGCAGGCAATATGCAATTCAACTGTCCACAGATTCCACTTATATATTTATGGAATATGGGCATCACTAGCACGGTCAGAATTTATTAATGGAGGCCCAAGAGACTACAGTTGCTGGAACCTGGAGCAAAAAAAACTTGTGAAGGAAGTTGATGGGTCGAGCAGTATCTGTGGGAGGAAAGGAGTTGTCAAAGTTCTGTGTTGAAAGCTTGCAGCAGGAACCTGTTGCAGTCCTTAAACTACAACATCTTGATAATTAGTCACATAAATCCTTTGACCTCCTCACTGAAACACAGCTCTTCTTCTTAAGCCCAACACCCGTACTGGGGCATAGGTCACCAACAGCAGCTCACCAGAGTCTTCTGTCCTGGGCCAGTCTTTCCAAGTTTTCCCAGGAGTAGCCCATCTTCTTAATGTATCCTTCCTCTCCCAGGGATGAGATCTTTGGAGCTTCTGTTGGCATTTCTGAACCACTGAGTTTTTAACCAGATGGGGTTTCTCCCCATACCCAACACTCCTCCATTTGCAGCCAAGCCTGGGACTGTCCATGATAGAGTTGACACATTTTATTTGAACTGAATAAATGATGCCAGTAAATTATTTGTACTAAATAGTACAAATTGTACTAATTTGTACTGTGGACAGGTCATGATTCTGGCAAGCCGCAGTAGCCTAGGTGAATAACTACAGAGCATTTTGCAGATTGTGAACACTGTAACCATCATATGCATGAGCGAGTTAATATTTTGCAAGCCAATTAAGTATTTTCCCTGGATGATAAGCGGACAATATTCAATCAAGTGTAAGTCAACTACTCAGCCTTTGAACTTCTCTTGCAGTCGTTAGACCATAGCCTTCTGCTAATTAGCGACCCAAATGCTTCGGCCTCATCACTGACACTTTGTGTTTTTAAAATTTTTTTTTGCATTGGACTTAAAATATTTACTCAGAATACTATACGAGATAACTATTTTAAAGTCTTTAAAGCACAGACACGTTAAATGATATAAAGCCTAAAAACTCCATCTTTAAAACCACACAAAATTTTAATCAGTTCTGATATGCAAAAAAAAAGTTACCTTGGCAAAAACCTTCATGGTATAGCCTATATATTTCACCCTTGGATCAATTGCTGCATAACAATCTAACAGTCCAGTGTTGTGCAAGGCCTGCAGAAAGAACATACATTTGCTTTGTTCAGTCAAATTAATGAGACTGCAATCAATTAAGATTGCCTCAAACATAGTAAATATGAACCACATTCTACAAAGATGCACAAACTTGGTTGGTCTTAAAATAATGCCAATGGTGAAAATGATTAAAATCACAAATCTATTTTAATTTAATGGTCTTTGACAAATATATCCAAACCTCAAATGTACAAAAATAAAGCATTTAAACCTTTAAGGGACTATATAATAATCTTAATTAATGATGCATGTACGTGAAATGTCACATTTCTTACCAGAATGTTATACAAACTGATGTCTCCTTCAAGGCCACTTCTTACATGGAGAAACTTAACAATTGGAACTTTGGCAGTTGTAATGGGCAAAATGTTCTTTAAATCTAGGGTTACAAAATGGAATTAGAGATTACAATATCAAAAAGGCATTCAAAGTGATTATGATCATAAATGATAAGGTACCAAAAAGCTAAGAGTGATTTAAAACTGATGAAAAGCACGGAGATATTAGAACTATACAGAACACAGTGCAGAAAATAAGTAGCACCTACAGTAACCAACTAGCCTAGTTCACAAGAGTATCCGTGATGGGTAAATACAATAGACTGAGATGAGATTCCTGGTTGCAGATGAACATGCAAGTAGAATCCGTAATTGGCTAGGATCATTCTACCTATCGAATGACATACTTTGGCAAGATGCATGCTTTTAGAAAGCTAAACTACAAATTGTTTAGAGGCAACATACAAACAAGTTAATAGTATTGAGACTTTACAGTGAGGGGACTGGGTTTAGAGAGCTTAAAGAAGCTGGGCTATTCAGTTTGGAAGACAGTAACGTTCGGAATAATGTGCCAGAGTTAAAAGTAATGAGCATATTGACAAGTTCAAATTTAAAGAACAATGCCAAGCATTAACAGCAATAAGAACATTTTATGAAGGCATTTCTTTAATTGTTTCATTCCTTTATTTTTGTTTTGAACAGAATATTTGATGAACAATTTCTGCATTAATATATTTAAGATGGAGATTCTGGCCCCATTCCAATACAATTTGGGGGAACAAAGTGAAAGTAGATTTGTTCTCATTACCCGACAAGACTCTACTTGAACTACAGAAATTTAGCTACAGTGAAATGAAAGACATTTCACTTTCTAATATCAAACTCTTTCACATGGATGAATAAACTTTGCTTATTGAAAACAGCATTTTAAGTGATATTGACAGGAGGTGTAATACCTGGATTCTTTCTGAGCACTCTTGCCAAATTCTCAATGATCTTGATACAATTTAATCCCTGCAAGATATTAAACAATAAACACAAGAAAATCTGCAGATGCTGAAAATCTACATACATCATTATTAAACAAAATCAGTTTTCAGTTTGCTAATGTTCTTAAATTTCATTTCATAACTTAATAACACGGTACTCAGACGTTCAAAATTAGGGATTAAGAGCTATGAGGAGTCATGCAAGTTGTAAAAGACTCAATTAATAACCTTCTTAGAAGATGCATTTTTTTTTATAGATACAACCAGCTAATGAGCCAAAACAAATAATGAGAAAATGCAAAGCAATTCAGGTAATTGGCTTTGTGATGTAAATGTAATTAGTACAGAGCATGAAATCAAAATCTAAAATAGACACCTACCCATCATGCACATACAAAGAAAGAGCTTATGAATATTTTGGATAATGCTTCACTGCAGTACAATATATAAAACAAAAATTTCAAGTTACACTAGCAGAATAAAATACAAAGCCAAATATAATAACGCTATTGGCCAATGCTCTGGTCATAACCCATCAAAACTGTCTAAATTTCTGGCCAATTAACTCCAGGGCCAACACAATCCATCTTTGGGAGGCATCACATTGAATTTCATTATCCTTATGGTGAGAAATCAATTCTGAGCAAAGTTTGTGAAGCTTGACTTGTTCTCTTTGGAAGATACAAACGTTCAAGATGATATACTAGAGTTTAAAATTTTGGAATAGATCAATGAAATTCAACTTTAAAAAGGATAAAATTTAACATTAACAGGGAATTAGAACTTTTCAGCAAGGCAACTATTATAAGTACACTTTTAATTTAAGAAAACCAGTAATAAACATACCTCTGCTGTTTCCCAGTCTTCAAACGTCATACAAATGTCAAGATCACTTTGCCTAAAACCAAACCCATTCTTGGAAGACCCAAACAAGCAGAGTTTTGCCTTAGCTGTAAAATAATAAACTGCACTAAATTTTTCATAATACTTGAAAAACTGAGAGTAAACTCTATTTGTACAATGTCAAACATAATGCAAAACAATGAGGACAGTTTCTGCTTTCAGCAAAACTCATCAACCATTGCTTTTAAATAGTATAAACACACTTCAATAATACAATTCAACTGAACTTTATTTGATTGAAAGTCAATTTCTAGGTCTTATTCTAAGAAAGGATTCTCATCTTCAGAATATATGCATGGACCAAATTTGTAAGCTCATTCATCAAGGGAACTTGGAAAAATGGAAAGGCACAGTTTTCAAAAGGAACAGGTCAGATGTAGCCATCTTTATAAGCAGAAAAGCTTTTTGTAGATGCTATATGCACTCTATGACCAGGTACTTATAGGATGATTGTGTCCTCATTTTCCTCTTTGCTGAGAGTCCTGGAGTACATCCAGACTACAAACCACCAGATTTTTGCATTTCAATCAGTCTCAACGTCAGAGTTCGAAGACAAATGTGTGTTGGGTTGCCCTACAGCATTCAAAACAATGTGCTTTATGGAAATGAGCTTTGAACGTTCCTCTTTGAGTCAGTAGCCAGAAAGAAGGGCCAAGAAAATTATCAGCAGTTGTCTTTAAAAAGGTTGACAGTTTTCATGAGATCACACGTTTATACTGTAGCAAATACTATGATTCCTGGTATATCATTAAATGTTATATTTCATAATATTTTCCAGCTTTACCTAATATTTTCTGAAGGATAATTCAAACTTATCTGAATCAGGCCTCCAAATTCCAGTCCACCAACCAAAACATTTGCTGATGAAATTTGCTTGCATTACACTATTTGCCTCATATATAGTACTTTGTGAATAAATGAATAAAACAAATGATACCATTAAGTTCCCTCCTGATAAACGACTGCAGATCCACGAGAATATGCTCACGTGCTTGAATTTCCAGACGATCTGGAGAAAAGTCAGCTGCGATGAAAAAGGAAGAAATTTAGTTTCAGTTAATTATTTGATGCCTTGAGAAATATCTTTCAACTTCCAGGTTATCAATTAAAGGCGCATTACACGCCTGATACCTCTGAAACATCCAATTGTTCTATCAACACTTAGACTTCTTATTTTGGGGAGGAAATTATGTTTAACCAATGACAGTCTTGCTTGGCAAATGAAACAACTTATAAAAACAAAGATCTTTTAATTATTTTTCACAAATCATGATCGTCACTATGATCTTGTAATGCACAGATGTTGTTTGGATAAAGTTCTTATTCCTTTACGTTTTAGGGTGCTGATAAAGTTCATCCCATTCATAAAGCAAAATTATAACTAAAACACGTGAGGTTGATTGATGACCATTTCTAACACACAGTCAAGCTAGGGATCAACTCATTTTCAATGATGAGAAAAGGAATACAAAACTTCAGTTAAGCCACATTTGGAATTTTGTGTGCAGCTCTGATTGTCTCATTACAGGAAGAATGCAGAGGCTTCAGAGAATGCACAGAATTTCACCAGGATGTTTCTTGGATTATAGAATATTAGCGGTAAGGAGAAGTCAGTTAAACTTAGATTGTTTTGTCTGGAGCATCAGAGGCTGAAGGGTGACCTGATCAAAGTATATAAGATCATGAGAGGCAAAGACAGGGTAAGATAGAATCTTTTCCCCAGGATGGAAATGTCAAATACTAGACAGCATCCTTTTAAGGTAAAGGGGAGAAAATACAAATACTGTATTTTTTTGGTTTGTGTTTTTTTTTAATATACAGAGTAACTGGTGTCTCAAACACAGCCACAGGTAGTTATGGAAGCTTTATGACCACAACATTTAAGAACCATTTAGATAGGCACATCAACAAGCAGGAAACAAAGGGATACAGATCACATACAGAGTTAGTTTAAATTGGCATCATGGTCAGTGCTGACATATTGGCCTGAAGGGCTTGTTGCTGTAGTATACTGTTCAATATTTTGAGTGCAGCTTATACCCGTAGCAGCATTACAACCTGGTGAACCTGCAATACTAGATTAACAAGAGTGTTGTTTTTCTGACAGTATACTACAGAGCAAAGCCATTCTGAAAGCAAAGATTCAGGTCAATAGCTAATGGGAGCAGAAAGAGCACATCGGTTCTGCTTAGACACTATTATTTTCTGCATGATAGCATATCCATTATTATCAATACTAATATTTTCCCAACCACCATTATCAAGCCAATGGTTCCCCATTTTTTCCACTTATTTTATAAAAAATGAAATGATTGCACTTGCTACTTTCCAATTTGCAAGCGTCCCAGAATCTACTGAATTCTGGAGTGTGATAACCAAAGAATCCTCTATCTCTAGCTACTTCTTTCAAATATCTTAGGTAAATCAGGTAGTTCCAAGGATTTATCAACATCAGGTTCATTAACTTATTTACCATTCCCAGCATCACGTAACTTTTTGAGTAGGACTTTTGGCTCTAGGTATTGTCCAGTGGAGATACTTTTTGTTATGTCCTTAACAACAAACCAATTCTTCTCACTTGTGAAACTTCCTAGTCTAATCACAGGATGTACAAATGTTTCCATCAACTGTTGATAAAGATAAACATCCCTCGCTATATTTACATCGAACACATTCCCTTGCAATCTAGAACTTTGCATTTTTTTTTTAAACTATGACTGAAATTTTATTAAGGGGAATGGGTGGGAGAGACCATTTTCCCCTTATTTGGGGAAAGTGTCAGTTTGTACTTTCACTTGCTTACTCCAATCAAAATAATCAAGTTGATAATGCACCCTAATCACTTCTCCACTCCAGTGGCCTTTAAAACTGCATCACGCTGTTAAATCATTCTGACCTACTGCTTGCCCACTGCATTCTGATTTTGCCACAGATATATCCATCTCTAGCATTATATTGAATGATTCTTTGCACTCCTGATTTAAATCACCATCCCATGCCTTGTTTGCAGTAAACTCGATGCTCTCCTATCTTCCTAAAACATCTCCATCTATGCAAACCTGACTATCTACATTCATAGCTATAATCTTTATCGTGCCACTTTCTATAGCAGCTAACATCGCATATTCCTCATGTCACTCATCATTTCACTTCCACTTTTGGACTCAACTTTTTTCAACATCCATGCATGCAAAGTCCTCTCCAACTTAAAACATAGAACATAGAATAGTACAGCACAGTACAGGCCCTTCAGCCCACAATGTTGTGCCGACCCTCAAACCCTGCCTCCTATATAAGCCCCCACCTTAGATCCCTCCATATACCTGTCTAGTAGTCTCTTAAACTTCACGAGTGTATCTGCCTCCACCACTGACTCAGGCAGTGCATTCCACGCACCAACCATTCTCTGAGTAAAAAACCTTCCTCTAATATCCCCCTTGACTTCCCACCCCTTACCTTAAAGCCATGTCCTCTTGTATTGAGCACTGGTGCCCTGGGGAAGAGGCGCTGGCTATCCACTCTATCTATTCCTCTTATTATCTTGTACACCTCTATCATGTCTCCTCTCATCCTCCTTCTCTCCAAAGAGTAAAGCCCTAGCTCCCTTAATCTCTGATCATAATGCATACTCTCTAAACCAGGCAGCATCCTGGTAAATCTCCTCTGTACTCTTTCCAATGCTTCCACATCCTTCCTAACTACTAACATGTAAAACTCTCAAGTCTTTAATCTACTTGCAGAGTAGGTCTACCTATTTGTGTATTCCCTTATCTCTACAGCTTGCTTTAATGGAATGTTTGATCCAGTGCAGGGCCTCCTCCATGGTATCAGTGGGCAGGGAAGAGACAGCAAGACCACTTAACTAAAGAATTATCACACCAGATTTTGTCAAACTATATGGATGCTTTTGTTGCATTTAACACTATGAAGTAGTTAATTGCTGAAATAATCTGTCCAATCCACAATATTTAAATTACTTTATACAATTACCATAAGCAAGATTGTTTGTGGAAAAACAGAGACAAAATAAAAATTGACAATTATACACAATTCTAATAAAATGTTGTTTTTAATAAGGCCAAAGAGGAATTATTTTAAGTATCAATTATAATGCCATTAAAAATTCACTTCCTTTTGAAAGCATTAATCTCATTATTTTTCTCTGTCAAATCTAGACACTTGTTGACACATTGGATTGATTTTAGTGCAGTCGTTTGGTGAACAGTTATAGCTTACCTCAGAAAATGCAAGTTACCCCCGGCAGCTGCTCCTGGAATTTCAAGGTTAAATATGCAAATCACAATGCCAGAGATGATGCCTAACACACATCATGACAAGCGCTTTAAGTATCATCACCATAACTGATATAAAATTTAATTCATAGTTATACTTAATGTTGTTTATTGCTTTTCAATATAGCTCTTCAGTTAACCTTCATTTATTAGACAGACTTTGTATTTTACCTAGGATATTATATTCTGTTCAAAAGTCTGAACTTTTCAGTACAAGTTTTTTTTCTCTTAAATAAAATTAGTATGCTCAATTTGAACAGATATACAAAGCCAATCCAGAAGGCTAAATGGCACTATGAAATTAAAAGATCTTACATACAATAGACAACCTGTGAGGACTGTACTTTGGCCATAGAATTATACAATTGTTATTCAATAGGAGATGGTCGTTCAGTTCAGAGTTAATACTGGCTTATTTTGAAGGAGGGTAACAACATTTTGATAGCACAGCAGCACAGTAAACTTGCCTCCAGCTCTGGCAACCCAGGTTCAATTCCAACCTATGGTGTTTGCACATTCATCCTTAGACCACTGGCTGTCTGCTGGCTGCTCTAGTTTCCTCCCATATCTCTAGATGAAATGGCTGTTAGTTAAAATGCCCCAGTGAAGATGGATAATAGGAGATGTGGGGTGGGCAGGAGTTGTGGTTGCAGGGGTAGAAAAGAGGTTAAGGGGAAAGTTGAAAGAAAGAGGGAAGTAAACAGGGGACTGGGATTATTCTGAGTGTGGTATGGACTTGATGGCTTCCTACTGTACGAGAAATAAAACAAGAGAATGCTTTTCAAACACAAAATTGTGACACAACTTAAAATATGAAGATTACTTCCGTGAATTATTTATCCACAATAAAGTAGAACTGTTACAGGATGATGATAGTACAACAAAAATGATGGTGCACAACTTTAAAATGGAATGTTTTTTAAACGACGATTTGATTTTTAAAATTTGGAAAATATTTCAAAACGAAGGGAATAAACAAAATATTATATACTTACAGAAACACTGGATACAAACTTTGTTAAGTTCTTCCAGAAATTTTGGTGTCATTTGTGGCAACGGATCAAGATCAACTTTTTTGAAGTCTTCTGGACAATCATACTTTAAGTGGCCTTCTCGCTTGCATAAGCTACAAACAATTATGGATGCCTATTTAGGAGAAAGTTGACAGTTTTTTTTAGACAATTATTTTATACTTCTACTTCAGCACAGATTACAGTAAGCTTAACCAAATGGTGAAGGTTTATCCAAATTATTTTCCATGTTCTAACTCCTCTGATGTGATTAATTTCAAGTGTGATTAAAATGCAGCAGTTTTGAGAACAATAAAAATCTATAGATGCCATTACCTTTCCCTTTGTAAAGGACAATTTACTGAATACATAAAGCATGTTGTCCTCGATCTGTGATTCACATCGATGCAAGGTAGGGTCAGTCTTTCCAACAGTAACTTCCCTGTGTTTTTCATTTTGAGCTTCCTGCTTTTGAATCTTGCTTGGAGCATGTTTGTTTGCTTGAGAAGTCACATCACTATGACTTTTAAGTACATGTTCTTTCCAGTTTCGCAATTCAATTATTTCATCTTCTTCAGACTGATTATCTTCCTCACTAGACTCTGTTGATATAGTCACAAATTCCTCTTCAGCTGTAAGACTGTCAAGATGAGCTCGAGGTGTGATATTTAGATCCAATTCATCAATATCGATGTCATCTTCCTCCTCATCCTCTTCATTCCTGTTTAAAGTCCTTTTCTCATGCTGCATTGCCTTTTTAGGGAAACCATGCAGTTCCTCGGTACTGTCAGAGCTTTCTCTAACTTCATTTAATGTGACTTCATCAACTTTCATTTCTAGTTGATTAGAATCTTCAATGTCAACATCAGCACCTTCAATATTCTGAGAATTCAGAAAATTCTCGGAGTCTGAAAGACTTTCTGAATTAAGGTGATCTCTGTAACAAATCATGTGGTTCACACAAGACCCAATTTCATCATCACTGGAGATCTCATTATCTGCTTCTAATGATTGTGCAAATCTATCTTCACTTAGTATCCTGCCCGCAAGTGTTGAATCGTCTTTCTGTTGTTCAGATATATTAAACAGTTCTTTATGATTTGCACTTTCCAAGAGTTCATTACCATCTTTACCTTCAGTTTCGGATTGATTTTCATCACCCTCCGATAAGTCATCTCCAGTAATTCTGAACTTTTGCATTTCAGATATCATTTCCTCCTCTGTGATGCTTTCACCCTCACACTCTTGTAATGTTTCGGAGTTTCTGTAGGAATTTTTAGAAGGTAGTTTTTCACTATCATTACATGGAGCACCATCATGGATCCGTTGCCATTCTCCATTAGGAAGTTCTGCTGAACTGGCAGTTGTCATTTCTGGCAGCTTCACCACTGAAGTACAACAGTCAAGCAAATCCTGCTGCTGTGCCATAAAAGCAGACTCTGCTTTAGAAACAATTTTCTCATTGTTTTTTTTGTTGAATCTTGCTGATTTGTATCGAGGTATTGCAAAGTACTTGTATGTTGCTCGCAAACAATGAATGAAATAGTCAAATACCATTTGGCTACTTAAGGTTCGTGCAACATTCCTCTTTACAGCATATGGATCTGGAGAAAAGTACACAATTACAATTTTTCATAAAATAACACTGTGTCCATTGTACAACTTTAAATAAGTTTTTTGTAGACTGAGGTTATTACATTTAGGTAGGGGAAAAAAAACCCCCTCAAAGTCCAAATTGGACCTCTATGCGCTGTGCGACAGAAGATGGGCAAGGTATTAATTGAATATTTCTCCTTAGAGGGATATGAGCCAAACACAGGTAAATATGAAAAGCTTAGATGGGTATCTTGCCAAGGACCCTGTTTGCACTACAGCTCTGCGTTCAACGCTAAATAAAACTTATCAATAAGCTCCAAAACCTAGGCCTCAATGCTCCTCCTGCAACTGGATCTTTGATTTCTACACTTAGACACCCATCAATTTGCATTGTCAACATCTCCTCCACAATTACCACCAACACAGGTGCACCTCAAGGCTATGTTCTTAGCCTTCTGCTCTAATTGCATTATACTTATGACGATGAGGCTAACTAAGTACAACTTCAATGCCATACTTAAGTTTGCTGACAACATCATTGGTATTGGCTGAATCAAAGGCGGTGATGAATCAGCACATTGGAAGGAGATTAAACATCTAGCCGAGTGGTGCCACAACCACCACCTCTCACTCAACACTAGCAAAGAGATGAATATTGATTATAGGACAGAGAAACTGAAGGTCCATAAGCCAATCCTGGAGGGATCAGAGCTGGAGAGGATCATTTCAGAGGACCTATCCTGGGTGCAGCATTACAAAGATGGCATGGGAGTGCCACTACCTTAGGAGTTTGCAAAGATTTGGCGTGTCATCTAAAACTCTGACAAACTTTGATAGATGCATGGTGGAGAGTATACCGACTGGTTACATCATGGCCTGGTATGGAAACACCAATGCCCTTGGAAGGAAAACCTACAATTAACAGCTCAGTCCATCACAGGTAAAGCTCTCCCCACCACTGAGTGCATCCTCAAGAAGCGCTACATCAGAACAGCAGCATCCATCATCAAGGACTTCCACCATCAGGGCACGCTCTCTTCTCACTTTTGCCATCAGAAATGAGGTGCAGGAGCCATGGGTCATACACCTCAACCATCAGACTCCTGAATCAGAATGGATAACTTCACTCACCCCAACACTGAACTGATTCAACAACCTATGGTCTCACTGTCAAGGAGTCCACAACTCATGTTCTCAATATTTGGTACTTACTTATTATTTTTATTTTTCCTCCTTTTGTATTTGCACAATATGTTGTCTTTTGCACATTCGTTGTCAGTCTTTCTTTGTGTGCAGTTTTTAACTGATTCTACTGTGTGTTTTTGTATTTACTGTGAATGCACAAAAGAATCTCAGGAACGTATATGGTGACATATATGTATGTACTTTGATAATAAATTTACTTTGAACTTTGTGTGTAGGGAGGAGGGGGATTTGGGGGGGTCGATGTGCCTGCTCTGTATTTTTTTTGTGGGGGAGGAGGGATTTGGGAGTTGATAATCATGCTGCTGTTGTTTCCTTTCTTGGTTTTGTGGCTATCTGGAGAAGAAGAATTTCAGAGTTGTATACTTGGACAATAAATGAACTTCTGAACACAATTCCTCCATTCAAAGCTGCTCATGCCAGTCTTTAGCAAAACCAACATAATATACAGGTCTAGAAATACATACTAATCATGCCCCCTAATTCCCACTATTTTCAATGTAATTACTACATGTAACAAGAGGTGTCAACCACTGACTGCCTTGAATAGGCAAGCACAATTGGCTCAGGACCGAATGTCAACTAGCCTCTGATCAGACGGATTATGGGAGTAAAGAGTCCTTACCTCAAGCCTCTGCCTCCACAGAGGTCCCATATGCAGAGATTTATTTTAAGTGAACAGTAGGTTATATTTTAATTTTAAATCTACATTTAGCAGGTTTCTGATAAGTAAGGGACTGGGCACACAGGGGAAAAAGGTAATTATGAGATTAGCTATCTTCTTAATCACAGAAGAGTTAGAGCTCCAAATGGTGCACTTCTACTCACACCTGGAGTACTCAGAATTAGGACTAGACTACACTTCATTTATCTGTTTATTTTTTAAAGCACAACTCACCACTATTTTGTCAATGCCACTTGAGATAGATGGCACTCACAGTAACATACATTAAAAGTACCATCCAAACTATTCTTTTGTACAGAGCAACAATTTACAGAAACACATGTTATATAATTAATAATTTCTTTGCTTTCACAGACATGTCTGAAAGCCATCTAACAGTACAAGAAATTTACATTCCCTGCCAATTCCATTTGTGTGGGACAGCTGGGAACAGGTAATGATGTGAAGGAAGAACTACGACTAGGCTCATAAAGTATTTCAAAATTTGTATTTCTATGCAGACCTTCCACGGCAATTCTCCTGTTGGGCCAGTCTTTAGCTTCTCGAGAAAGTGGTTCTCCGATTCGTATATTAATAACGAAGTAAGTCACTGTAAATTCAATTGCATAAAATCGAAGTAGTTCAAACCACAGCTGTCCTACAGGTAGAGAACTTTGTTGATCAAAGACAAGTGGAACCTACAAAAGGGAATATGTGTGATAAAATAGTCAACAATTTGATTGTTTGCCAGGATAGAATTAATGAAATCCATTTACGCTAGAGAAACATACCTTCCCTTCATATGAAACATCATTCTCACTCGATTTATATGCCCAGATAACCTCATTGTTTTCTACTCCTTTAAGATAGAAGTCGGTCAAGTTATCCATCAAAAATCCTTCAATCTTTAAAAAAAAAGATAAACAATTTCTATTAAATAATTATTATGGTGCTTCTACTTTCCAAAAACCTTACCAACAATTATAATGAATGTCCAAATTTTAATGCACCATACAGGACCAGGTTTTTTTTCTTAAAAAGCACAGGCTGGATTGCCCTGATGAACATTTTGGCAAGACCTCAACTTTAATCAAAGCGTTTTTAAAAATGAAGTCTTTTACAGGTTGGTTTTTAGTGTGTCACACCAAATAGTCAGCCATTCTTGTCTGGTGTGTGGATTCAGGATTGGTCTCCTTTTGGATTAACCGGGTCACGATATGAACGTTCCTGACCCGACCCTTTTTTTTTTTAACGAGGTCGAGTGGCTAGCTCGACGCTCAACCCAGCACGGATGGAAAGTGTGCTCGGGAGGTGGCTCGACTTGGATTCGAACTCGGGAGCCTTTGCTCCAGAGTCCAGCGCTGATGCCTTTGCGCCACCAGCCAGCAGATGAAAATATATTTATATAGTACTCTTTAAATAGAAGATAAAATGAAGCAAATTAGACATTAATATAGCACCTATTTCCACATATCAAATGTTTCTTGTAATTATGTTGATTCACCAGGGAAGCAATCCTCCAAGAGGACCAGAACCTTGTGATTTTTAATGTTTGTGTGCCTCAATGATCCGGAGAGCTATGTTGTTGGAGTCAGGGCTTTATGCTTTGGCTGTTGGTTATGGACATCTATGCAGAACAGGTCAAAGGTAGAGGCTAGACTAAGAGTGTTCCACTAGTCTCTCAGGTTTGGGGGTTCAGCTCAGGAATAACAACCCTGACCGGTCAAACAAAACTGTAACCGAAACAGCAATGGAGAATCATTCTATGTTGGAGTGGCAAACGTCAGTCAGGACCTTCATTGATGGAGAACTTCATTGCTGCCCTAAACGCCAACAGTGTAACAGGCAGTAAGTAAACAAGTACCAGAGGAGCAAATAGGAAATAATAAAATTCAAGCAGATATCTTACCCATAATCCAAGATACACAGGTAGCACACATTCTGTCCTTTGTTGAAGAAAGAATATTACCATCAAAGCAAAAGCATAGGGTGGTATCCCTCCTTCCTCGGGGCAATCAAGATGACAAAGCTGAAAACATTAAGAAGTTGGTTTGATTTTTTATTAAGTTCCTAAGTTATCATAAAAATCAAAGTGCAGAGAAGGCACCTGTTTAGCCCACCATGTCTGAGCTGTTCTTTGAAAGTTCCATGTTCTTTTTACATGTGACCTTGTAAAACAACTATTCTTCAATTATTTCTTCAACTTTCATCATTATAGGTAGAGCTTTATAAATCCCTGCAACCCTAGCCGAAACAGAGGCATTTGTAATCTGCAATCTAGATATTTGGCAGGTTATTTAAATTCATGAAGCCTGTTACTAATTCAGTTACCAAAAAGTTTAATACCGACTGCTGCATCAAAACCTCACATCCTGAAAAGTTCTCAGGTCATTTCTCAACCTTCTGTTCCTCAAAGTTAAGAATACTGAATCAGAATCAGGCTTAACATCACTGGCACATGTCGTGACATTTGTTTTCCAGTAGCTGTACATTACAAGAATAAGTTACAGTAAGAGATACATACAAATTAAATTAATGCAAAAAAGAGCAAAAAAATAGCAAGTTAGTGTACATGATTTCATTGTTCATTCAGAAATCTGATGGTGGATAGGAAGCTGTTCTTGAAACTTTGAATGTGTATCTTCAGGCTCCTGTGCATCCTCCTCGAGCAAAGAGAAGGGGGCATGACCTGGGTGATGGGGTTCCTTACTGATAAATATCAACTTTTGGGACATCGCCTTTTGAAGGGGACATCGATGTTCAGAAGGCTACTGCCCATAATGGTGCTGACTGAGTTTACAACTTTCTGCAGCTTTTTCTGATCCTGTGTAGTGGCCCTTCCATACCAGACAGTGATACAACCAGTTGTAATGCTCTTTGCAAGAGTCTTTGATGACATACCAAATCTCCTCAAACTCCTAATGAAAAATAGCCGCTGTCATGCCTTCTTTGTAAATTTATCAATATGTTGGACCCAGGGTAGATCCTCATATGTTGGCACACAGGAACATGAAAATGCTTAGCCTTTCCATTGCAGATCCCTCAATGAGGACTGGTATGTGTTCCCTCAACATCCCGTTCCTGAAGTCCACAATCAATTCCTTGGTTATGTGCAAGGTTGTTGTGACACCACTCAACTAGCTGATCTATCTCACTCCTGTACACCTCCTCGTCACCAAATGAAATTCTGCCAACAATAGTTGTGTCATCAGCAAATTTATAGATGGTGCTTGAGCTGTGCCTAGCCACACAGATGGGTGTAGAGAGAGTAGAGCAGTGGGCTAAGTACACATCACTGAGGTGCACCAGTGTTGATTGTCAGAGAGGAGCTGATGTTATTTCCAACTCACTGACCGTAGTCTCCCGACAAGGAAGTGAAAGATCCAACTGCAGAGGGCTTCTGGAGTGTGTTAATTAGTACCGAGAACATGGTTGCATTGAATGGTGAACTGCAATCAATAAACAGGAGGCAGTAGGTATTGCTATTGTCCAGGCGATCCCAGGCTGACTGGAGAGCCAGTGAGGTTACACCCACTGTAGACCTATTGTGGCGATCGGCAAGTTGCAGCGAGTCCAGAGAATCGCTTAGGCAGGAATTGATTCTGGCCATGACCAACATCTCAAAGCACTTCATCACAGTAGATCTGAGTGCAACTGCATAGTAGTCATTGGGGCAGCTCACCATGCTCTTCCTGGGCACTGTCAAGACTGTCACCTTATTGAAGTAGGTGGAAACCTCTGACTCCAGCAGTTAGAGATTGAAGATGTCCTTGAACACTCCTCCCAGTTGGTAGGCACAGGTTTTCAATGCCCTACAAGGTACACCACCCAAGCATGAAGCCTTGTGAAGTCGGCCTCTGAAGCAGGTCACAGGGTCACCAGTTGCTATAGGGATTCGCGTAGGTGTAGTTTTATTCTCCCTTTTAAAGATGCATAAAAGGCATTGAGGTTATCTAAGAGAGAAGCATCACAGCCATTCACGATGTTAGGCTTCATCTTATAGGAAGTAATGGTCTGTAAACGCTGCCAGAGCTGATGTGCATCAAATTGTCTCCAAATTCAATCAGAACTGCTTTTTTGCTCTTAAAACAGCCTTCTGTAGGTTTTACCTGGACTTATAAATCCCGATCAGTGTTCTTGAATGCCACAGACCTTGCCCTCAGCAGACTATGAATCTCTTGGTTCATCCACAGCTTTTGGTTTGGGTATATCTGGCATGTTTTCGAATGCACGCACTCATCCATACAGGTCCTGAAGTTGGAGACAACTGTGGCGTATTCAGGTCTGAAGATGAATCCCTGAATATTGCCCAGCCCACAGACTCAAAACAATCCCGTCAGCACTCTTCTGCTTCCCTTGACCATACATTCTTCGCCCTCGCCACAGGTGCTGCAGTCCCCAGTCTCTGCCTGTATGACGTGAGTACAGCCACGTGATCAGACTTTCCAATGTGTGGCGTGGTCTGGCAGTATAACAGTGGTCAAGTGTGTTGGCTCCACAGATGATATACTGGTGGTAGTTGTTCAGGGACTGTTTTAAATCCTCCACATTGATAGAGAAGGCATCAGGCTGTATTGCTTTATGACTGCTGATCATGGTGCTCAGCTCCTCCAGTGCCTGCCTGACGTTTGCCGAAGGTGGAATGTAGAACACTGCCAGGATGGCAGCAGAAAACCTCTTAGGCAGATAAAATAGATGACACTTGACTACCAGACCGGCGAGAAGAATTTAAAAGGAAGTCATTTTTTCTTCAGCGGTTTGTTTGAGGCACGACTGCACAGGCACATGGATGTCAGCCAGTTAGACTGGCGGGAAGAGTATAAAAGGTCATTTTTTCTTCAGCGGTTTGACTGAGGCACGACTGAGCAGGCGTGTGGACGTCAGCAAGTTAGACCAGCGGGAAGAGTTTAAAAGGAAGACAGCTTTACAGACCCCACTTGGAGTACTGTGCTCAGTTCTGGTCACCTCACTACAGGAAGGATGTGGAAACTATAGAAAGGATGCAGAGGAGATTTACAAGGATGTTGACTGGATTGGGGAGCATGCCTCATGAGAATAGGTTGAGTGAACTTGGCCTTTTCTCCTTGGAGCTGCGGAGGATGAGAGGTGACCTGATAGAGGTGTATAAAATGATGAGAGGCACTGATCGTGTGGATAGTCAGAGACTTTTTCCCAGGGCTGAAATGGCTACCATGAGAGGGTACAGTTTTAAGGCACTTGGAAGTAGGTACAGAGGAGATGTCCGGGTTAAGTTTAATTTTATTTATTTGTTTTATTACGTGGACAGAGGTGAGTGCATGGAATGGGCTGCCAGCGACGAAGGCGGATACGATAGGGTCTTTTAAGAGACACACATAAAAGTTGCTGGTGAACGCAGCAGGCCAGGCAGCTTCTCTAGGAAGAGGTGCAGTCGACGTTTCAGGCCGAGACCCTTCGTCAGGACTAACTGAACGGAGTGAGTAAGGGATTTGAAAGTTGGAGGGGGAGGGGGAGATCCAAAATGATAGGAGAAGACAGGAGGGGGAGGGATGGAGCCAAGAGCTGGACAGGTGATAGGCAAAAGGAATACGAGAGGCTCATGGGACAGGAGGTCCAGGAAGAAAGACAAGGGGGGGGTGCCCAGAGGATGGGCAAGGAGTATATTCAGAGGAACAGAAGGAGAAAAAGGAGAGTGAGAGAAAGAATGTGTGTATAAAAATAAGTAACAGTTGGGGTACGAGGGGGAGGTGGGGCATTAGCGGAAGTTAGAGAAGTCGATGTTCATGCCATCAGGTTGGAGGTTACCCAGACGGAATATAAGGTGTTGTTCCTCCAACCTGAGTGTGGCTTCATCTTTACAGTAGAGGAGGCCGTGGATAGACATGTCAGAATGGGAATGGGATGTGGAATTAAAATGTGTGGCCACTGGGATATCCTGCTTTCTCTGGCGGACAGAGCGTAGGTGTTCAGCAAAGCGGTCACCCAGTCTGCGTCGGGTCTCGCCAATATATAAAAGGCCACATCGGGAGCACTGGACGCAGTATATCACCCCAGCCGACTCACAGGTGAAGTGTTGCCTCACCTGGAAGGACTGTTTGGGGTCCTGAATGGTGGTAAGGGAGGAAGTGTAAGGGCATGTGTAGCACTTGTTCCGCTTACATGGTTAAGTGCCAGGAGGGAGATCAGTGGCGAGGGATGGGGGGGACGAATGGACAAGGGAGTCGCGTAGGGAGCGATCCCTGCGGAATGCGGGAGGGGTGGGGGGAGGGAAAGATGTGCTTAGTGGTGGGATCTCGTTGGAGGTGGCGGAAGTTACGGAGAATAATATGTTGGACCCGGAGGCTGGTGGGGTGGTAGGTGAGGACCAGGGGAACCCTATTCCTAGTGTGGTGGCGGGAGGATGGAGTGAGAGCAGATGTACGTGAAATGGGGGAGATGCGTTTAAGAGCAGAGTTGATAGTGGAGGAAGGGAAGCCGCTTTCTTTAAAAAAGGAAGACATCTCCCTCGTCCTAGAATGAAAAGCCTCATCCTGAGAGCAGATGCGGCGGAGACGGAGGAATTGCGAGAAGGGAATGGCGTTTTTGCAAGAGACAGGGTGAGAAGAGGAATAGTCCAGATAGCTGTGAGAGTCAGTAGGCTTATAGTAGACATCAGTGGATAAGCTGTCTCCAGAGACAGAGAGAGAAAGATCTAGAAAGGGGAGGGAGATGTCAGAAATGGACCAGGTAAACTTGAGGGCAGGGTGAAAGTTGGAGGCAAAGTTAATAAAGTCAACAAGCTCTGCATGTGTGTAGGAAGCAGTGCCAATGCAGTCGTCGATGTAGCGAAGGAAAAGTCGGGGACAGACACCAGAATAGGCACGGAACATAGATTGTTCCAAAAAGCCAACAAAAAGGCAGGCATAGCTAGGACCCATACGGGTGCCCATAGCTACACCTTTAGTTTGGAGGAAGTGGGAGGAGCCAAAGGAGAAATTATTAAGAGTAAGGACTAATTCCGCTAGACGGAGCAGAGTGGTGGTAGAGGGGAACTGATTAGGTCTGGCATCCAAAAGGAAGCGTAGAGCTTTGAGACCTTCCTGATGGGGGATGGAAGTATATAAGGGACTGGACATCCATGGTGAAAATAAAGTGGTGGGGGCCGGGGAACTTAAAATCATCAAAAAGTTTAAGAGCGTGAGAAGTGTCACAAACATAGGTAGGAAGGGATTAAACAAGGGGGGATAAAGCCGTGTCGAGGTATGCAGAAACGAGTTCGGTGGGGCAGGAGCAAGCTGAGACAATAGTCTTTTAAGAGACTCCTGGATAGGTACATAGAGCTTAGAAAAATAGAGGGCTATGTGTAACCCTAGGTAATTTCTAAAGAAAGATATGTTTGGCACAACTTTGTGGGCCAAAGGGCCTGTATTGTGCTGTAGGTTTTCTATGTCTCTAGATGTTCTAGGTTGGGTGAGCAGGTTTGAGATAGAACTGCTATGTCTACCACGATGAGTTAATCATGAAGCATACTCTATCTCTCCTATCTTCAAAAGACTGAGCTATCCTGTCTTTGTGGTGGATGGTGAAACCTCTGGGTTGCAGCACTGCATCCGAAATGGTGGGTGTGAGCCAAAGTACACAGCAGTCCCTGATGTCCCTCTGGTAACGCAATCATGCTGAGGTCTTCAGCTTCAATCTCCAGAGATTGTACATTCACCAGCAGGATAGTAGAATGCGGGGCTCTAAGTGCTCCACATTTCAAAAGTACTTGCTTCCTTTTTCTTAAAGTGGAACAACACACACAACCTGAGTCTACCGTCTGGGGTTTGGTAATTTTGAGGATCAACAGATTTTTTTAAAAATTGTCTTAAAATGATGTTGCTTACTGGAGTACCCATGGATTTCAGCTATTGTAGTCCTAAACAGAAATATTTGATGATTCCCATTGGAGCTTCATACAAAGAGTAGCCACTTATCACTGCCATCTTGATGCTATCTTTGCTGAAGAGTGCAGCTTTTTTAAGTTGTTTCATGATGTTCTACATACTATTTTTTTAAAAAAATGTTATATGCAGAAACAATTAACATATCACTGTAAATCAATTTACCAACCTACTATCCACCTTTAAGGAGTTACCAAGATTTCCCTGCTCACTGAAACACAAGAATCAAAATTCATGAAATGCAGTATTTCCATGTTCTGCTTCCCAAAAACATTTCTTCAGTCATATCCTACTTTTATAAATTGAACACCACTCATTACATTTCTCGTTTAAACATCTTATCAAATCTTTAAGTTCAAGTTTCAAATCAATTATAATCTTACTTCACCTTTGACTTGAAACAAGAATTGGAAAAACCTGACATTTATGAAAAGCCATTGTAAATTATCTCCCAGCCTGAAAATAATCTTTACACCTACCCCTTCATTTCTGTTTATAGACCAATTATACAATTTTAATTATAAATCTCATAAAATAATGCTCTCTGATGTGGCAGAATGGCATACAAGGGCAAGACCAGATGGCAAGCATTTTCTCAATAGATCTTCAACATTTTTATTCACCTATCTCTAGAAAGGAATAAAAGAATACTGTGGATAAATCTGTTGTCTTGCTGGATACATAGTTATTAATTATAATATCAGGATGGCACAATTCAGTTTTAACTATAATGGTAATTGGAAGTTGCTTTGGTGTGATATATTCAACACATAAAAAAAATTACATCAAAAACTTGAAAGAGATCCCAGCCATGCAATGAATGCAAAATCTGATAGTTTAAAACCAGCTGATTGCTGTAATGATAGAAAAATATTTCATGTAAATTGTTCTTCCATCTTTCATTCAGTTTCCCATTTGGTTCAGCAACAGTTTCTAAATATAAAGGTACTAATCCTCCTCTTTACAGCAAAATTTACAGTGAAAAATCAACTATACAATTGGATAGTACGTCTTTGGAGCCTGTTGCCACTCAATAAGGTCATGTTTAATCCTCGATGTCAAGAACACTTCCCTGTCTGATCCCCATAATTTTGGATTCCCTTCAAGATCAAACACTATTAATCACCTCGAGTTAGTGACTGAGTAACCAGTCAGCAGGACTGGAAAATTTCAAAGATTCACAGTGCACATACATACCATTTGCCTTTCTCCTTCCTATAATTGTATATTAACTATATAGTTGAAGTGCAAGGTTAACCATAAAGTGAACTCCAGCATGTATATCTTTATAAATATATCATTGATCATGAAAATATAAAAAAATTAAGAAATTCCCATTCAACTTAGCAACATCTGTTTTATTTTCAGTCTACAACTTCCTGAAAATCAGATTCACTTTTCTCTAGTTGCAGCAAAAATCCCCAATACAAGACACCATTGGTTTGATTCTGTCATTTCCAAGTTTGCCATCTGAGCTCATTCTCTTCAAAGTTGAATTTGCCCTCTCTTCACTTTTTACCCTTCTCCTTTTCACCCTGCTTTTGTTCACCTCTCAGTAAAACATTAGGAATGTTTTATGATGTGAATGATAACATACATAAAAATCATAGGATGCCCCCAGGTGACAAACAGGTTCCATTTTTACAAGTTGAAAAATCAAAAATCAAAAAAGATTCAATATGGTAACAGTATTAGACTGAATGGAATTGAAAGTGCAGAAGATAATAACAACTACCACCAAATTTGGAGAGTAAGGGAAAAGTTGTTCTGTTGGTTGTAGGCATGGATGTAATCAAATGTACAGACTTCTGAGTTTAATAATACAATGGGAGCTAGTTTGTATGTACAATTGTCCATCATTTGGGTGTTCATAGCCTGTTGATGTCATGCATTGTTTTTAACGATAGGGATTATTGAGTTTTAATTTCAAATTTAATTTCAGTGGTTTGATCACTTCATAACTACTGACAGAAAAAAAATGCTAGTTACCTGAAAATTCTTATTTTGAGGTATATTATTAAAAATGAAGTCAAAAGCAAACAAAATACAAAGTTTCAAGGAGAAGCAATTGTCAAAGAATAAAATTGCTAATAAGTACAGGTAATGAAACATACATACTTGTACTTAATAACTATTTAATTTCAGAATAAGAACTGAATTTCTTACCTTTGCCCAAGTCCTAAAGGCAATAACCAGTGGAGTAAGAGAAGGTTCAAACTTTGCCAAGGCAGCTAGGTGACAAGTTGTCAGCCATGCATTTTCATTGCCTGCACTTACTTTACACAAAAGGCCACTGAAAAAGAGTATAGGATGAAGATCAAAAAATTATATAGGTTAATTCATAACTGTACAATGTTCTCAGAAAGAAGTTCATACACCGATTAGTACATGGCCTCTTTTTTCCCGTGAGCAAGGCTAATATACTCCTGACGCTCAGCAGGCCAAGCAGCATCTATGGAAAAGAGTACAGTCGACATTTCAGGCGAGACCCTTCAGCAGGACTGAAGAAAAAAAGGAGTAGATTTTAAATTCCTATCTTTTAAATCTATTCATCTTTATCTCTCCAGTCCTGCAGAAGGATTTCGGTCTGACATATCAACTGTACTCTTTTCCATAGATGCTGTTTGGCCTGCAGAGTTCCTCCAGCATTTTGTGTGTTGCTTGGATTGTCGGCATCTGCAGATTTTCTCTTAGTGATTGGAATACTCCTGATTCTGTTTGCTACATTCTGCATATATCAGACATTAGTTAAAACTCATTTTCACATCATAAAGATGTCACTATTTCAGAAACACTTTGCCTTGTAGTTTGCCTGTTGCAGTTGCAGCCTGATAAGAGAATTTTGATAACAGGCCATTCAAAGAAATTGTGATCTATCCATGAATAAATAGTATCAATACAATTCACAATTCTACTGAATCTGAGAGTCTTACTGGGATAGTGATCCTGATTGACATATGTGCCCTTGTAAAGACTTAGCACAGGGGCACACCCAATTGGTAATATCTTTGAGTGACAGCTCTCTGCAATTAGGATTTAAGACTTCGGTGCTTGCTTGCAAGTCAATTTGAAGTAATTAGAATTATTAACATGCAGAATCCCCAGCAAAAAGCCAGTGACCTTCACAAAGGATGATTTTATTTAAGAATACAAGAAAGGTATCCATGCTGTTTTACAACAGAAAGGGATACAACTACATAAGCATACCACCTATACAGAGTAGTATTTCTTGATGCATTTAATGTTGTAATTCAATAGATAACTAGTCTGCTTATATCTTTGTTTGATAATGTTGTCACATATACTCTATCGTAGTCCAGAGATATTCAGCCATTGATTCTACTCCGTCATTCGATCATAGCTGATTTATTTTCCCTCTCAACCCCATTCACCTACTTTCTACCTGCAACCTTTGAGCCCCTTACTAATCGAGAACCTATCGACCTCCACTTTAAATATACCCAATGACTCAGCCTCCTCAGTTGTCTATGGAAATGGATTCCACAGGTTCACCACACTGTGGCTAAAGAAATTCTTCCTCATCTCTCTTGTAACATGATGTCCTTCAATTCCAAGGCTGTGCCCTCAGGTCCTAGATTCACCCGTGAATGGACAACTTCTGCATATCCAGTCTATCTAGGCCTTTCAATATTCGATAGGTTTCAATGAGATCCACTACCCCCCCCATACGTCTATAGTATTGTGGTTCCCAGCCAATACCATTAAGCAAGGGGGTCCATGGACTCCAGGTTGTACTCACTATAGTATTGACTCATCACTATAGTGAGCACAGGGCCAGAGCCATTAAATGTCCCTCATATGTTAAACTTTTCATTCTCGTGAACCTCCTCTGAACCTCTCCAATGCCAGAACATCCTAAGGATATGGGGCCAAAATCTGCTCACAATATTCCAAATGTAGTCTGACTTCATCATCATTATGTGCCGTGTCGTATTACGTGGACGATCATGGTCTATCCATGACAGACCATGATTGCTCTTGACAAATTTTTCTACAGAAGTGGTTTGCCATTGCCTTCTTCTGGGCAGTGTCTTTACAAGATGGGTGACCCCAGCCATTATCAATACTCAGATAGTCTGCCTGGTCTGCACCAGCTACTCATATGACTATCTACTACCTGCTCTCATGACTTCATGTGACCCTGATTAGGGGGCTAAGTAGGTAAATCATCTTGCCCAAGGGAGACCTGCAGGTTAGCAGAGGGAAGAAGCACCTTGCACCTTCTTTGGTAAGGGACACATCTCCACACCACCACTTAACTAATGCCTTATAAAGCCTCCAGCATTAGATTCTAGCTCTTACATTCTCACAAAATGAATGCTAACATTGTATTTGCCTTCCTTACTACCAATTCAACCTACAAGTTGACCTTCAAGGGATCTTGCACCAGGAATCCCAAAAATATTTGCATCACCAATTACTAAATTCAATACCCGTTTTGAAAAATAGTCGACACCTTTATTCCTTCTATCAAAGTGCATGACATATATCTTCTACTACTATTCCATCTCCTAATCTGTTCAAGTCCTTCTGCAGACCCCCTGCTTCCTCAACACTACCTGCCTCTCCACCAATCTTTTATCATCTACAAATCTGGCCTCAAAGTCATCAATTCTATCACTCATATCATTAACATTAAGATGAAAAGGAGCTTATCTAACACCATTAGTCACTGGCAGCCACTCTTTGCCTCCTGCCAGTCAGCCAGTCTTTCACTATACGAGAGAAAACCTGCATTTGCTAGAAGTCTATGATGCTGCCTGGCCTGCTGAGTTCCTCCAGCATTTTGTGTTTTGCTTTTATCCATACAAGTGTCTATCCTGTAATACCATGGGCTCCTATCTTGTCTAGCAGCCTCATGTGCAGCACCTTGAAAAAGGCCTTTTAAAAATAAAAGCAAGCAACATGGACTGACTCGCCTTTGTCTATCCTAACTGTTATTTCTTCAAAGAATTCCAACAGATTTGTCAGGAAAGATCTCCCCTTAAGGAAACCGTGCTCACTTCAGCCCATTTTATCACATGTCACCAATTTTCCTGAAACCTTGCCCTTAGTAATGGACTCTAACATCTTGCCAACCACTAGGCTAACTCGCCTCTAATTTCCTGTCTTTTGCCTTTCTTCCTTCTTATAGGGTGGAGTGATATTTGCAATTTTCCAGTGCTCTAAAACCCTTCCAGGTTCTAATGAATCTTGAAAGATTGCTGCTAATGCCTCCACAATTTCTTCAGCATTCACACTTCCCATGGACAAAGACGTACTCTAGCTCAATGGAAAGGAGTCTGCTTATCAGCATGGCTAATAATTTACTGTCTGAGATCCTCAAAGCATTTTTAAAAATTAAAACAGCCTTTTACAGAAAAACATGCAAATTGACATTTATTGCTAAAGGCATGACAATTTTTTTTATGTTTCTACTTCCTTGTATGACACTTCAAAAGAACCTATCGATTCACAGGTTTAATATCTCAAAAGATCAACACGCATGTCACAAGTTTTGATTCTCCACTGTAAAGGAAACTGAGAAAGTGCACATCAACTTATTAAACAGCTACTGTTAAGCTAAGTAAGTTTATAACAATGCAGGAAAACCATTAACACTAATAAATCTTAAATTTGTACAAGTGCAGGAAATTACATTGAATTTAAAAAGGTTATTTTCATAAACAAACATGAATCCAAAAATGATTGGAATATTTCTTTTAATCCCATGAAATATTGCAATGAATGCATTAAGAAAATAGGAGATAAAAGAATGTGGATTTTTATATCTATTTAAATTGCAAGCATAAATAAACTGTTTTAAGACTGGTACTGGTTAAGGGAAATAATGCAGCCATGTGTTTTTATCCCCTCTCCTATCAGTTAATTGTTTATCATGTGCTGTGACATTTAATCATGAATAAGAGAAGAAATTATGTACTGTAAGTAAGCGAGAGTCTTCCTACATATCAGCTCAAAATTGCTAAGTTTCTATGGTAAACCCTCTTCTCAGAGGACAGCGGAAGAGTAAGGGGGGGAAAAAAGGATTAAATACACCAAAATGTTACAAGGAAATGAATTTAGTTTAATATTTGGTATGTTGAAAAATATGTACATTGTTAGACTTATCAGCAAACAATGGTTTCATCTTTTATATAAATATAAATCTCAATGCATGTTACATATATTTATGTTACTTACATTCAACTGAAAAAAAAGTACCAACGTACCTTTGCTTGTCTCTGCATAGTATGACAGGCACTCTGGCATGGAACTCCGCCTCAACATCAATGAAAGAAACTGAATAAATTTGGGAAGAGCAAAAAAATCTATTTAACAATTCTTCTGTCTATTATTACTGTTCTTTCTGCTCATCATTGGAAGCGATGGGGTTAGAAGGATTGGCTGAAAAGGTTAATACTTTTGAATAAAAACCACAACTAAACTAATCTGAACAGCTCAGGACTGTACGGGTATTCAAAATGCAGATCCCCCAGAAGGAACTACTTCCTTTTCCAAGTACAAATCTTATATATGGCAGAAAATTAAGCATAACTGGTATGTAGTCACTGTATATATATGTGTTAATTCCCTTTCAGAGGTCAACAGTTAGCTATAAAATTCTGAGGCCCCATTTTGATTTGCAGGACAACTAATGATTAATATTATTATTGTAAATATAGGTCTGTTCGTTACATATGAAATTTGACCTAGAAGACCCTAGGCTGAAAAGTATTTTGAAATATGATTGCTTTTTAATCTGCTATCAGTTTCAAAGAAAATTTATATCCCTACATGGTCTTTTTGAATCATGAGAGATGCATCAAACAAGTAGGTGGCTCTTTGGCCCACCAAGTGTACACTGACTATCCGACACTCGCCCATTTTATTCTCCCCATATTCTCATTACTTTTGTGGATCCCACCCATTCATCCACACAATAGGGGCAATTAGTGACTCGTTAATCTATCAACCTGCAAATTCACAAGGACAAACTTCTTACACATAATACCATAGGTCAAGATTGAATTTGGATCACTAGTGCTGTAAAGTAGAGCCCTGTTCACTGTCTCACCTGTATTGTACACTATACTGTCCATGCCAAACTCTTAAGAGGGCAAGGTATATTATAATATCTGTCTGCTTTAATTGAGGCAAAACGTGAGTAAAATCATTTCAAAAATTGAGATGCAAACTGACTGCATAATTGTAGTTACATTCTTGTATACATAAGGCAACGTCTAGAATAAGGAGGGCCTTAAAGGCAGTACAGGCTAATTATGCATGAAAAACTGAATCCCACATAATTTGAAAAACTTACTGCTATTCCTGAGGCTTTCCTGAACTTGCACCAGCACATCTGGTTGATTCATCTGAGGAACAAAAAAAAATCTAACTTATGAAACAAATTCATTTACAGTGTTTTCAAACAAAAGCTACTTTCTTGGTTGTTTATATTATTTGAAAATTGTGCTATTACTCCAATTTTTAAAAACATCTGGCTGTCTGCAACTATAACTTCTATGAGTTTGCAATATACCAGTCCTACGCAGTTATAACTACGTATTAAATGTCTTCATTTTTTGTGAACTTAACAGGATTTAATCAAAACTATTCATTTTTTAAAAAGTTATTCCAAAATTGTAGATTATCACAGTTTTTGTTGATATATAGGCTAATTTAGTTATGGAAACCAGTTTGAATCCTGGCAGAACTGTTTTTAAGAGAGATTAAATAAACTATAGATTATGAATAGGTGTGTGGAGCAGGTGAGTGAATGTAAAATGTTTGATACAAGGCTAATACAGCTGCAACAACGAAGTCTTTTGTTGCACTTGTGCATATTCCAATAAACTCAACTTTGGAAAAACAAACAATCCCTGCTAACTATTAAACATATAGTGGTGCTAGAAAGTTGGTGAACCCTGTAGAATCTTCTCTATTTCTGCTTAAATACGACTTAAGATGTGATCAGATCTTCATGCAAGTCCTAAAACTAGGTAAAGAGAACCCAATTAAATAAATACCACAAAAACATTGTACTTGTTCATTTCTTTAGTAAGAAAAATGTTCCAATATTACATGTATTTGTTGGAAAATGTATGTGAATCTTTGCTTTCAGTACTCATGTGACCCCCTTGTACAGAAATAACTTCAACCAAACGTTTCCAGTAACCGTTGATCAGTCCTGTACCTCGGCTTGGAGAAACTTTAGGCCATTCCTCCTTCCAAAACTGCTTCAACTCTGAGATGTTGGTGGGTTTCCTTGCACGAACTGCTTGCTTCAGGTCCTTCCACAACATTTCTGTAGAACTAACATAAGGACTTTGACTCGGCCATTCCAAAACACAACTTTTCTTCTTTATAGACCATTCTGTGCTCTTGATTTATTCTTGTCTTTCGGATCATTGTCTTGTTACATTATCCAACTTCCATTAAGCTTCAGGTGATAGACTGCTACCCGGACATTCTCCTATAAAAGGACTTGATACAATTTTGAATTCATTGTTCCCTCAATGACTGCAAGCTGTCCAGGCCCCGAGGCAGCAAAGCAGTCCCAATCCATGATGTCCCTTCCACCATGCTTCACATTTGAGATGAGGTTTTGGTGTTGGTGGGCAGTGCCCTTTTTCCTCCAAGCATAGCAATGTGCATTTCTGCCAAAAAGTTCAACTTTTATCTCATCTGTCCACAGAACGTTGTCCCAGAAATGTTGTACAACATCCATGTGGTCTTTTGCTAACTTGAGACATGCAGGAAATGTTTTTTTTTGGACAGCAGTGGTTTCCTCTGTGGTGTCCTTCCATGAGCACCATTCTTTTTCATTGTTTTTCTTATAGTGGACACATGAACAGAGACTTTAGCAAGTTCTAGAGATTTCTGCAGGTCTTTTGCTATTACCCTTGGGTTCTTTTTCACCTCCTTCAGCATTGCACATTGTGCTCTTGGTGTGATCTTTGCAGATGCCCACTCCTAGTGAGAGTAGCAACAGTACCGAGTTTCCTCCATTTGTAGACAATTTCTCTTACTGTGGACTGATGAACACTCAGATCTTTAGAAATACTTTGGTAGCCTTTTCCAGCTTCATGCAACTCTACAATTTTTCCTCCAAGGTCTTCTGAAAGTTGTTTTGATCTAGGCATGGTGCACATAAACAGATCTTTCTTGAGAAGAGTAGGCGCTTTGAGTAACCTGACTTTGAGTGTCTTTTTTATAGGGCAGGGCACCTCTACAACACACACCTCAAATCTCATCTCATTGATTGAAACACTTGACTCCAAATAGCTTTTGTAGAAGGCATTACTCCAGAAGTTCACATTTTCCAACAAATATATGTAATATTGGATCATTTTTCTCAATGAATAAATGAACAAGTATAATGTTTTTGTGTTATTTATTTATTTTTTTCTTTATCTGGTTTAATTAATTAGGACTTACATGAAGATTTGATTAAACTTTGTTAATATTTATGCAGAAATAGAGAAAATTCTACAGGACTCACAAACTTTCTAGCACCACTGTATGTGTTGTTAGAATCTGTAACTGAGATCAGAAGCCCATGTTTTGGTGAGAAGGCAAACCTGCCTTACAGAAACAGGAATTCACAAAATATATCAGGTGAAGTGCAGATCCGAAAAGGTGTGCATATTTTGCAAATGAAGAAAGAATTTAAGATTCAGATGGTTAAATACTAAGGAATGCTTCTAATCTGTTATATTGTCCCAACTATAACAGTTTATTTAAAACCTGATTGTATATATAGTACAAAGGTTTTTTTTTCCCCCAATCTATAATAACTTACATGAGCTGGAAATTGAATATCAATGTTAAGGTCAGAATCTCTAAAGCCAAATCCTGTGCAAGAAGAGCCATAGAGTCTCAGTGAGCAGTCTGGATGATTTAAAAAAAAAGAAATACCAATATATAAATATCATACAAATGTTTATTTAAAGTACTATTACAATGTGAAATAGAATCAGTATTATGGTATATTTGTATAGAAAAGGATTTTATAGTAAGCCTGAAAAAAAAAGGTAGAACTGAAATTAGGCAACCTGTGCCCTTTTCACATTCACTGAGAACATGGGGTACTCTCGTTCAATAATCTCATATCCCTTGAATCCACTAATATGTAAAGATCTACTGAACTCTTTATTGAATATATTCAGTGACAATGCTTCCAAATGGCCAACTATATATAGAATTTAGTAATTCGTGTACAAACAAACCTTATACCACCTTTCTATTCTTTCTACCAAAATGGATGACTATCTTTCTACATTATATTCCATGTTGTCACCCAATCACTGAGCTTATCTCAAGAAACCTTTCTATATCCTCCTTACAAAACACACTTCATATCATTATGTTAGTAAATCAATGAACTTGGATAAATTAAACCTGGCCTTGCCATCCACATTCATTGATACATTGAGGCCCTAGTACCAATCGCTGTGATCTCGCTGGTCACAACTTCTCAATCATTGACTCAATGTCTGCTGACCAATCACCAATCTTCAACTTCGCTACATTGCCCCAAGTAACATGCTTTATAATTTTGCTAAGTGGCACCTTAAAAGCATTTTGAAAGTTCAGATACTTTACATCATGTCAGCATTATATACTTCATTGGCTACAACCTCAAAAAACTAAGACTTCTCAGACATGATTTTTCTTTTCCAAATTATTTACCAAGTGCCCTGATACCAATTCCTTAACAAATATTCCAGCAAGTTCCCTTCTGCTAACGTCAGATCATCTGATCAACAATTTCTCTTTCCTATTTAACAAAAGCCCCATGCATCAAGACATTGCATTACATTAGAAAAATACTGTACCTGGCAATAAGTGCTGCAGAACATTTTCCATTTTTCTTGTAATTTCATGTCTCTTTTTCACATCATCTTCAGTTAGACCATTCGTCTGAACAACCTCATCAATGGCAGCTTCAATTGCTTTGATTTGTGAGGGACTTGGACGTGGAATAGAAGCGAGCATATTTTTTTCTTCAAAATCCTAACAGCAAAAACTCCAAATTAACTTACAAAATTTTAATTGTTCCAAATGCCGTATTACTTTCTCTTTATTCAAGAACCTTTCAGAATGACTTCTTAAAATGATTCATATTTTAAATAAACTTTTAATTTCCAATAATTTCATTATATTGAGCTAGTTTTCTTTTTATTTATCATTTTTTTTCAGGCTGTTAGGCTTTCTGGTAAAAACAGCATTTATTGTCTACCCCTAGTTCTCTTTGGGAAGATGGCAGTGAGCCATCTTCTTGAACAGCTGCAATTCTCCCGGTTAAAGTGCTCCTATAATATTGCCAAGGAGGTAGCAAGTTCCAGGAAACACAATGAAGGAACAATGCAGTCCCATGTCAACAAAGTGTACAAATTGGAGGAGAACCTGCAGGTTTTAGTATTCCCATGTACATGTTGCCCTTGTCCTTTATAGTGGTAAAGGTCGAAACGTGAGAGGTGCTGTCAATGTAGCTAAGGTAAGTAACTGAAATGTATTTTGTATATGGTATGCCACAGTGACGGTTTATCAGCAGTGGCACAGTAACATGTAAAATAGCAAATTTCATGCCAATCAAGTTTCTGAAATCTTTTCAAAGCCACACTCTTCCAGGCAAATGTTGAACAGTCCATTATAATCATGCTTTGTTGACGCTATCAGGAGGCAAATCACTTGTGGAAGATATCCAGCATGACCTGCTTACTTTTGTATCCCATACCTTCATCTAAAGCATAAGCATACACGTCGGTACCAAATTCCCTTTTCTTGTGATCCTTTTTCTCCCTCCCTTGCTAGTTTTTACTGCGAGGGAACTTACAGGCATATTAGTGGTTAATGTCCACTAAAGACCCACTTTAAAGATTTCAATTATGTAATAGCAGTATTCAATGGGCATATTGAAACTGAAATTATCGAACAGCCTTACTTATGCTGCTATAATCCAGTTTAAAGATGTCATCTTGTACCTCCCATAATTCTTATTGCCTCCACACATAATCCACCAGTAACAAAAAGTTATTTTCCTTTACTCTATAGTAACCATTAGGTATTATCATAGGTAGAGTGGATGTGCAGAGGATGTTTCCTTTAGTGGGGAAGTCTAGGACCAGACAGCACAACCACAAAATAGAGGGGCATCCGTTTAGAACAAACATAAGCAGGAATTTCTTTAGACAGAGGGTGATGAATCTGTAGAATTCACTGCCACAGGCAGCTGTGGAGGCCAGGTTACTGGGCGCATTTAAAGCGGAGATTGACAGGTTCTTGATTAGGGAGGGCATGAAAGGTTATGGGGAAAAAGGCGGGAGAATGGAAGATTGACCAGCCATGATGAAATGGCAGATTGACTTGATGGGCCAAACGGTCTAATTCTGCTCCATGTCTAATGGTCTATTATGTTTATTATGGTTAATTTTATCACAATAAGGACTTCGGGACGAAAGATCCCGAGTTCGAATCCAGCCCGCTCCCCTGCACACTTTCCATCCGTGCTGGGTTACGAGCTGGTGATCTCTTTGGAAACTCACCCAGCAGGAAGACAATGGCAAACTACTGCTGTAACTTGCTTCGTACGCAGTTCCCCACTACGTCAGAGAGGCGTGGAGGGAAATTGTCCATTAACCGGAGAAACTCCGGATGCAACGTACCTTTCCTTTCCTACATTGCTGATGTGTTTTCCTTGAAAATATTTTAGCAATAATTCTATAGTTATGATTCATAAAACAGTTTTCTAACTCACTCCCACTTCCACTTGTATGCAGTAGATATCTGAACAGGCAACCAACAAAATATAAAACAGCATGGACTCACCTTGAGGCACTTCTTGTGTCTTTTCTCCTTAATGTGTTTATAGGCAGATGACACAGATTCAATCAACGCACTACAAAGTTTGCATTCATACTTTGCATTTGGACAACTTCGGACCCGCTGGAAAACAAAAAGACTTAGCAATACCAAAAGATACAGCAGTATGTATCACACTGGGACTGCAAAGAATTTCAACTGTGACCAGTTCTGGAGGGCCAAGCTTAATATACTTAATGTACAGATATTCACAAGTCCCTGGGACTAATGAGCTGTGCTGGAAAATTTTCAAAGAGGTAGCTACAGAGATAGCTGAGGCTCCGGCAGTCATCTTCCAAAGTTCCATAGATTCTACAACAGTTCCCAAAGTGGAATGCAGCATATTGAATGCCACCATTTATATCAGTAAGACAAGAGTGGTAGGGAAAATGCTAGAATCAATTATGTTAGTGGTAACAAAGTAATTAGAAAATACTAATAGAATTGGGGAGAACCAACATAGATATAAGAGAACAAATCATATTTGACAAATCTGAAATGAGTGTTCTTTGAGGCTATAACTATCACATTAATAGTTGATGTAATGTATTTAGACAAAGTATGCCATCAATGAAGAAGCACACAAGAATTTATTGAACAGAACTTGAGCATGTGGAATTGGAAGCAACATCCTGATGTGATTTGAGAAATGGCTAATGAACAGAAAACAGATCATAGGAATAAAAAAAGTCTTTTTTGGGTTGGGGTGTAGATGAGAAGGCATACAGAATTGCACTGTTCCACCTGGCTTGAGACTATATATTTCTTATACATACATATATCACTAATTAAAACAAAAACTTTGTTTAACCAAAATTCCAATATTTTAAGTATATTAGTTCCATCATGCAATCTACAAAAATAGCCACCATTGTACCTTTTCGAACCTGAAGATCAAATCTTCTTTGAGCCTTTCTTCGGCCAGATGTAGTTGAGCTTCTTTTGTTAATTTGGATTCATCGATAACTGATGTTTTAGAGTTTTGCATTTGTTCATTTCTTTTCATTCTCTTTAATTTCTTTTGGCCTTCAAATAAAATATAGACTTTAAACATTCTCATTGCACTGGGGTAGCTTACATGGTTATAAATAATTAGAATTTATAATATTAATATTTAATAATATTTAATAATAAAATAATAATAAGATACGAGGCTGCTTTGGCAAGTAAGGTGAAAATAAATCCAAAGGGTTTCTACAGTTATGTTAGTGGCAAAAGGATAGTGAGGGATAAAATTCGTCCCTTGGAGAATCAGAGTGGACAGCTATGTGCGGAGCCAAAAGAGATGGGGGAGATTTTGAACAATTTCTTTTCTTCGGTATTCACTAAGGAGAAGGATATTGAATTGTGTAAGGTAAAGGAAACAAGGGTAGTTATAGAAAGTATGACAATTAAAGAAGAGGAAGTACTGACACTTTTAAGGAATATTAAAGTGGATAAGTCTCCGGGTCCAGACAAGATATTCCCTAGGACTTTGAGGGAAGCTAGTGTAGAAATAACAGGGGCTTTGACAGAAATATTTCAAATGTCATTAGAAACGAGAATAGTGCCGGAGGATTGGCATAGTGCTCATGTGGTTCCATTGTTTAAAAAGGGTTCTAAGAGTAACAATTATTGACCTGTGAGTTTGACGTCAGTGGTGGGTAAATTGATGGAGAGTATTCTTAGAGATGGTATATATAATTTTCTGGATAGGCAGGGTCTGATTAGGAACAGTCAACATAGATTTGTGCGTGGAAGGTCATGTTTGACAAATCTTATTGAATTTTTTGATGAGGTTACTAAGAAAGTTGACGAGGGTAAAACGGTGGATGTTGTCTATATGGACTTCAGTAAGGCCTTTGAGAAGGTTCCACACGGAAGGTTAGTTAGGAAGGTTCAATTGTTCGGCATTAGTATGGAAGTAGTAAAATGGATTCAGCAGTGGCTGGATGGGAGACGCCAGAGAGTAGTGGTGGATAACTGTGTGTCAGATTGGAGGATGGTGTGTAGCGGTGTGCCTCAAGGATCTGTACTGTGTCCAATATTTTTTGTAATATATATTAATGATCTGGATGATGGGGTGGTAAATTGGATTAGTAAGTATGCAGATGATACTAAGATAGGTGGTGTTGTGGATGATGAGGTAGGTTTTCAAAACTTGCAGAGAGATTTAGGACAGTTAGAAGAGTGGGCTGAAAGATGGCAGATGGAGTTTAATGCTGAAAAATGTGAGGTGCTACATTTTGGTAGAACTAATCAAAATAGGACATACATGATAAATGGTAGGGCATTAAAGAATGCTTTAGAACAGAGGGATCTAGGAATAATGGTGCATAGTTCCCTGAAGATGGAATCTCATGTGGATAGGGTGGTGAAGAAAGCTTTTGGTATGCTGGCCTTTATTAATCAGAGCATTGAGTATAGGAGTTGGGATGCAATGTTGAATTTGTATAAGGCATTGGTAAGGCCAAATTTGGAGTATTGTGTACAGTTCTGGTCACCGAATTATAGGAAAGATGTCAATAAAATTGAGAGAGTACAGAGGAGGTTTACTAAAATGTTGCCTGGGTTTCATCTCCTAAGTTACAAAGAAAGGTTGAACAAATTAGGTCTTTATTCTTTGGAGCGTAGAAGGTTGAGGGGAGACTTGACAGAGGTGTTTAAAATTATGAGGGGGATTGATGGAGTTGACGTGGTTAGACTTGTTCCATTGAGAGTGGGGAAGATTCAAACAAGAGGGCATGGGTTGAGAATTAGAGGACAAAAGTTCAGGGGTAACATGAAAGGGAACTTCTTTACTCAGAGAGTGGTAGCTGTGTGGAATGAGCTTCCAGCAGAAGTGGTTGAGGCAGGTTCTATGTTGTCGTTTAAAGTTAAATTGGATAGATATATGGACAGGAACGGAATGGAGGGTTATGGGCTGAGTGCAGGTCAGTGGGAATAGGCTAGGGTAAGAGTTCGGCACGGACTAGAAGGGCCGAGATGGCCTGTTTCCGTGCTGTAATTGTTATATGGTTAATATAGACCACAAGATGTAGAAGCAAAATTAGGCCATTCGGCCCAACAAGTCTGCCCTGGCAACTATTTTCCCTCTTAACCCCATTCTCCTGCCTTCTCCCTATAACCTTAGACACCCTTGCTAATCAAAACCTAGCAACCATTGCTTTAAATATACAGGTTTCCCCTGTTATTTGAATGTAGAGCGTTCCTATGAAATCCTTCGTAAGCCAAAATGGCGTAAAGCGAAGAAGCAATTACCATTAATTTATATGGGAAATCTTTTTGAGCATTCCCAGACCCAAAAAATAACCTACCAAATCATAGCAAATAGCACATAAAACCTAAAATAACACTAACATATAGTAAAAGCAGGAATGATATGATAAATACACAGCCTATATAAAGTAGAAATAATGTATGTACAGTGTAGTTTCACTTAACAGAATCGGGAAGTTCAAGCCAAAATCGATTTGTTGGAAAAAAAAAAATCGGCACGTACACGCATGTGCATGTCACGCATTCGCACGTACCCACACGTCACGCATGCACACGTACACGCATTCGCACGTCACGCATGTGCGCACACCAGCCCACGCAAGGCTTCATGGTCATGGTAGTCTTTCTCATGGTAAGCACAAGTTTAAAGCGAGTGCCTTTTTTCGTAAAAGCGAAAATCCTCTTTCGGCTAACGAAAACAGGTACTAATGTAGCTCTTTCGTAAAAGCAAAGTGTCATAAAGAGAACGTTCGAAAAGCGGGGGACACCTGTACTCAATGACTTGCCTCCAAAGTTTTCTGTGGCAATGACGATTTCCAGAGATTATCATTGACTAATCATCCCTGACTAAAGAAATTCCTCATCTCTGTCCTAAAGGGAAATACTTTTACTCTTAGGCAGTGCCTTCAGTTCCAAAACTCTCCCACTATTGGAAACATTCTCTACATGTCCACTCTAACCAGTCCTTTCAATATGTGGTGAGTTCTAACAAGATTCCCCCTCATTCTTCTAGACACCAGAAAATATAGGCTCCGAGCCAATAGACAATCCTCATACATTAAGCCTTTCATTCCTGGCGTCATTCCAGTAAATCCCCTATGGACCTTCTCCAATGTCAGCATATTCTTCTTTAGATATGGGGTCTAAAACTACTCACAATACTCCATATGTGGTCGATAATGTCTTATAAAGCCTCAGCTTTACATCATTGCTTTTATATTCTAGTCCTCTCAAAACAAATGGTAATATTGCATTTGCCTTCCTTACTACTGACTCAACTTGCAAGTTAACCTTTAGGGAATACTTCACCAGAACTTTGAGATAGTACCTTTGCATCTCCAATTTCTGGATTTTCTCCTCGTCCAGAAAATATCTTTGTCTTTATTCCTTCTAACAAAGTGCAAGACCAGAATTCCCTATGCTGTGTTCTATCCGCTATTCCTTTTCCTATTCTCCTAATCTATCCAAGCTTTTCTCCATACTTCCTGCTTCCTCAATACTACCTGCCTCTCCACCTACCTTTGTATCACCTGCAAACTTGGCCAGAAAGCCAATTCCATCATCTAGAGCACTGACATATAACATGAAAAGTAGAGGACCCAAAACTGACCCGTTCAGAACACCACTATTCACCGACAACCAACCAGAAAAAGACTGGTTTATTCCCATTCTTTAGATTCTGCCAATCAATAAATCTTCTGTCTATGCCATTATCTTTCCTGCAATATCATGGGGTTTTATCCTGTTCAGCAGCCTCATGTGTGGCACTTGGTCAAAAGCCTTCTGAAAACTCCAAGTAAACAACACCCACTGGCTCTACTTTGTCCATCCTGCCTGGTATTTCCTCAAAGAATTCCAACAGATTTCTGCCAAGATTTCACCCATCAAGAAGCCATGCTGATTTTGGTCCATTTTAACATGCACTTCCAGGTACCCTGAAACGTCATCCTTAATGGATTCTTACCAACCACTGAAGTCAGGCTAACTGGCCTATAATTTCCTTTCTTTTGCCTCCCTCCCTGCTTAAAGAATGCAGTGACCTTTGCTATTTTCCAGTTCATTGGAACCAATCCAGATCTAATGATTCTTGAAAGGTCACTACTAATGCCTCCACAATCTCTACAACTACCTCATTCTGAACCCTAGGGTGCAATTCATCTTGCCCAGGTGACTTATCTACCCTTGGATCTTTCAAAGCACTACACAAGGTTGATCAACATGTTGCACGGGTGACGGTGGGTTCCAAATCCGTCATTAATGTAGTAGTTAACAAGTTCAGTTTGAAAATATGCTATTGTGACTCAATGATTAAGGTCTGTACTTGCTGCTGGGAGCTATGGTACAGCAAGATGGAGATGGCCACCAGACATGGGGAAGTGCTTGCTTGTTGACAAGTTGACCACATTTTAATAGCTTCTATGCAACGCTTGGAGCTGGAACCTACAAGCTTTTCCATTGGGACGAAGTTCCTAACATTCCAAGATCCTGAATTGTGAAGATTTCTCACCACAACTGGACCACTAAGTGGCAAGAAGCCTCTATTCAAGTGAGAGCTCTGCCTCTGCCAAGTCTCTGACTCACTCCCGTTCTCCTGGGCGAGAAGTGTCAGGGAAATGAATTTGGTTAACGTTGCCAAAAAAGTTGTTCACTCAAAAGAAAATAATGGATTTTTTTTTTTAAATTCTTAAAGCATTTTTCAAATTGCCATTTCCTTCTAGATAACTGAAATGTAAACCAATGTGATATTTCTTATCTCTCCCCTTTTTAGAGTGGGGGCTGGACTCAAAATAAAGTTATCCATGAAATCTTTCCAAGTCAATTGTTTTGAAACAACGAAAGCTACATCATCAGTATATTTCAGCCAGGTGTTCGATAGGCCTATCACCAGACAGCAAGCAGAACATGTTGCAGCTCTAAACTACCAGGAAGTTGTGGGCAGAATTCCAGTTAGATTATCTAGTCAAATGGAATGGGCAACAGAACTTTGGGCAAGGGAAACATTAAAAAAAAATATGGTGCAAGATTTGTAGTGCAGTAATCTTAAGTGCCATACAATAACAAATCCTATTGCTATTAATCTGAGCTTCAAATTTGGCAGTGACCACTTAAGCCATGTCAAAATAAGACTTACTGCCAAAGCACTTAAATGAAAAATCAAACATTAGTAAAGCTTCATGAATTGGATAGGTTTTTGGCAATGATTTAAAGCACGAGGTATAAATGTGGATGGATTTTCAAAGACATGGACAACAATGAGAGTTGATTGAATATTGAAACACTCACACTCAGAAATGGGAGGAATCCAAATGTCACAGAAGGTGTTATATCTTTAGGGATAGGGATAAGAGTTATAGGGATAAAGGTAAGTGAGAATTATACATACATGTGTTCTTTAACTAAGAGTCAGTACAGATCAGTAGTTATAGGTTTGAACGGTTAGTAAAAACAATTATTTTTCAAAGACAACACTGAAAGAGGTACATAAAATAGACAAACATAACACTGTCCCTATAAAAGTGTCACCTTGTTCAAATGTTTTCGATACATTACCCCCCTAGGCCAATCTCTCTCTGTCTATCTTATTTTGTCCTCTTCATCATACATGATGTTTACCATTCCATCATTAGTGGTCATAACTCTGTCAAGTTTCTTTTTTCCTTTAAGACCTGCTTTTCTCACCAAACTCCTGATCATCTACTCATTAATAGCTGCTTAAAATCTGGATCCCTGTTAAGGAAAATGTAGTAAGATCAGTAACTAGAAAGTATAGATTTAAAGTTATGGGAAAAGGAACCAAGGGAGATAGAAAATATTTTTAAAATAACTAATCTATTCAATAGTATTCTTCAATGGGAAATTATTAACTTAAATTAACAATTGAGGGATAGTATGAAAGAGGGAATCGATCCAAATGGTGACTCTTAAAACGAAATGGAGCAGTTTAAACAGGACAATCAGGTCTGTATGACTTAACAAAAATTATCCATAAATTTAACATACCTTCTGTTTGTTTTCCAAATAGTTCATTATTTATATATTCCTTCTGTAGCTGTCTTCGAGTGTGCCGGACTTTACTGCCATTATTTTGAGACCTGGTCCATTCCGTTTTACCGTGCTCCATGCCTTTAGGCAGAAACTTATTTTTCAACTCAGAAGCATTCACCTTCTCCTTCCTCTCCTTCTGAACTACAGAACCCTGTTCCGCACCAGATACCCACTTCTTATTTTTTTCCTTACGTCTATCTTTGGACCTAGTCCCTGGGCTGTAACCAGCTCCTGTGAGTGCATTTGAATTATTTGTGAAGACTTGAACATGCTTCTTTGCACTGGGACCACTGCTCTCCCTTTGCTTTTGACTTTCTGTCTTTCTGTTAAAATGCTTTGAGTGACTTCCAGATGCAAAATTATTTTCTTGGTGCACGGTATTCCTCCAATTAGTTTCTTCTTTGCCAATGACCAGCTCCTTGTTCCTTTTGGGAAAAATGGGCTTTTCTTCCATTTCACTTCATTAAGTGCAGGAACCTATAAATGAGGAAAGAAAATAAAAGTAGTTTTCTGTAACATTAACTTGTACAGCAGCTTCTAGATTAATTGAAAGTGAGCAATTATCACAACAGAGCCTTTGTATGCTTGAAGCCTTTAGAAATGATTCTAGGAGTCCTCAACAAAGACCAATCACAATTAAAGACTGCTTGAATTTTTCCTCTCCCTGCTAAAATCAATTGTGAAACAAACCTTTTACAGATCACATAAATTTGATTGTAATTTGTAAAAGGTATCAAACATTTGATAGGTTCTTGATTAATAAGGGGAAAGGTTAGAGGGAGAAGGCAGGAGAATGGGGTCGAGGGGGAAAATAAATCAGCCATAACAGTGGAGAAGACTCACTAGGCCAACAGGCCTAATTTTGCTAGTCTTACATATTACATATAATGATGGAACTTTATACTTGGAACATGGGAAATGAAAAGTATTATTCCCTTAAACCAAAATCACGGAACTGATAGCTTTGTGGAAGGCCAGGCAGTGTTGAGGAAGCAGGTCTGTAAAAGGACTTGGACAAATTAGGAGAATAGGCAAAAGAGACAGATGGGATACATGTAGGAAAGGGCAATTGAGTAGAAGGAATAAAGGTGTAGACTACTTTCTAAACAGAGCGAATTCAAAACCAGAGGTGGCAAGTGACTTAGTGCAGGATTCTCTAAAAGTTAAGAAAGGCAAGTGTACTGCCAGCTTTCATCTTGAGGACTAACATACAAAAGTAAGGACGTATTACTGAGACTTTATAAGGCATTGGTCAGATCACACTTGGAATATTGTGAGCAGTTTTGGGCCCCATATCTAAGAAAGGATGTGCTGGCATTGGAGAGGGTCCAGAGGAGAAGACGTTCACAAAAATGATTCCGGGAATGAAAGGTTTAATAATACTTGATGGCTCTGGGCCTGTACTCACTGGAGTTTGGAAGAATCAGGTGAGATCTAACTGAAAAGTACCAAATACTGAAAGGCTTAGACTAGTGCAGAATAGTGGAAGAGTCTAGGTCCAGAGGACACAGTTTCAGAATACAGGAGTGTCCATTTAGAACAGAGATCAGGAGGAATTTCTTTAGCCCGAGGATAGCGAAACTGTTGAATTCATTGCTACAGATGGCTTGGATGCCAAGTATTTGGGCATACTTAAAGTGCAGGATGATAGTTTCTTGATTAGTAGGGGTATCAAAGGCTATGGGGAGAAGGTAGGAGAATGGGGTTAAGAGTGAAAATAAATAAGGCATGATCAAATGGTGGAGTAGACTCAATGGGTTGAATGGCATTCTGCTCTACATCTTAATTTAATTAACATAATAGATTTTAATGATGACAGAGCTTTATTGCAATATACTAGGAACATGGGACATCCAAGTTACTCATCTCCTTCAACTTGTCACACCGCTCACTTAAATTATAGCAGATCTGCATTTTAACTTCAGTTATCTGCCTTAGTTTCACAATTATATAGGCTCTATAAATATCTATCTAGTTTTCAAATTTCTCTATTTTTCCATTCTCTTAGAACTTTAGAAAACTGTTCTGGGTATTTACCACACACTGAATGAAAATACACTTCCAAACGTCATCCATAAATAGTTTCCTCTGTCCTATCGATTGTCTTTGTTTCTATTTCTCTAGTTTTTACTTCAATGTTATCTCAATCTTTTCAGCTTTTCCTGCTATCTTCACAGATTAATTTAAATACAGCCCACATATTTCTATTTCAGCACATTTTTAAAGTATTCTATTTTGGTTAAATTGCTCTGTTTCATCTCATTCTTTCTACTGAAATGTATCATTTCATACCATTTTTGAAGTTGATCTGCCATGTCTAAATTAACTGGGTGTGTAAATACTTATAATTTTTATCCCTTAACCCAAGTAAAAGGGAAAATATACACTTCAGGCAAACACTTCAACTTTATCACTTTTCTTTAAAGCATCGGAGAACACTTGGTTCCTGTGAATGATTTGCATTTGCAACTTCTCAAGTCCGGCAGTTCATTCTTCTTGATAACTTATCAACAACATTGTAATGACAGCACTAAATCTATCATCCATCAGCCCACAATTTCTCTGTAATCTACATTAGAAAGTAAAAACATGAGAATCATAGAAAAGTACAGCACAGAAACAGGCCCTTCGGTCCATCTAGTCCATGCAGAACCATTTAAACAGCCTACTCCCATCGACCTGTACTGGGACCATAGCCCTCCATACCCTTACTATCCATATACCTATCCAAATTTCTCTTAGACATTGAAATCGAGCTTGCGTGCACCACTTGCGCTGGCAGTTTGTTCCACACTCTCTGAGTGAAGAAGTTTCCCTCTCATGTTCCCCTTAAAAATTTCAACTTTCACACCTAACCCACGACCTCTGGTTGTAGTCCCACCCAACCTTAGTGGAAAAAGCCTACTTGCATTTACACTATCTCTACTTCTCATAATTTTGTATACGACTATCAAATATACCCTCAACCTTTTATGTTCCGAAAAATAAAGCCCTAATCTATTCAATCTTTTTTTATATAACCCAGGTCCTTCAGACTTGGCAACATCCTTGAAAATTTTCTCAGTACTTCTTCAACCTTATTCACACATTTCCTATAGGTAAGTGACCAAAAACTGCACACAATACTCCAAATTAGACCTCACCTATGTCCTATACAACTTCAACATAACATCCCATCTCCAGTACTCAATACTTTGATCTATGAAGGCCAATGTGCCAAAAGCTTTCTTTATGACCCTAGCCACTTTCAATGAATTATGGACCTGGATTCTCAGACCTCTTTGTTCTACTGCACTCCTCAGTGCCCTATGTTTATTGTGTATGACCTACCCTGGATGGTCCAACCACAGTACAACACCTTGCACTTGTCTGCATTGAATTCCATCTGCCATTTTTCCAGCTGATGCGGATCCCACTGCAAACCATCATAGCCTATCTCAATGCCCACTAGACCCCCAACCTTGATGTCATCCACAAATTTGCTGATCCAGTTAACCACATTATCATTCAGATCATTGATATAGATGACAAACAACAACGGAGCCAGCACCAATCCATGCAGCACTCCACTAGTCACAGGCCTCCAGTAAAAGAGGCAACCCTCTACTACCACTCTCAGGCTAGTCCCACAAAGCCAATATCTAATCCATTTTACTATCTCATCTTGAATGCCAAGCACCTGAACCTTCTTGACCAACCTTCCATGCAGGACCTTGTTAAATGCCTTGCTAAAGTCCATGGAGACAACATCCACTGCCTTGCCTTCATCCGCTTTCCTGGTAAATTAGAGGTAATTAATTTCAAGAAAATAGTCACTGCACATTCTTCAGACAAGCTATGAACCAGGAGAGCTTTTCTGTGCTTTTACCGTTCCCAATGGAGCCCTTGAACTACAACACTGTTTTGCTGTTCTTCAAGTTACAGTATTGCTTGCATTGTTGTAACTGTATGTTATAATTATGTGGTTTTTGTCAGTTTTTCAGTCATGGTCTGTCTTCTGTTTCTGTGATATCACACCGGAGGAATATCGTATCATTTCTTAATGCATGCATTACTAGATGACAATAAAAGAGGACTGCGTGTCCTCATAATCTAATCTAATTTTACACACAATTATTTTCATCATAATAACATCACGAAAATGATGAATGAAAATCTGTAACGTTATTGTCATATTATTACTGCTACTTTGAAAAACAATTTGCCCAACACATACTTTGGAGTGTGCTATAAACTGATGAACTAGACCACTGCCTATTTACATACCAAAAGTAAATAATAATGCAAGCAAACACTTCTGTGAATCGTCATTGTGTTTATCTATTGAACAGGCTTGTTTTACTCATGATATATTAGGTCTAATCAGAAATTAGTACCTACTTAGCTGATCTCAGCCTGTATAAATGAGAGAATTGGTTTTGGCAACAATAAGGAAAAAAAGAAACAATAATAATAATAAATAAATAAGCAATAAATAGGTAACATGAGATGAAGAGTCATTGAAAGTGAGTCAAGTGCAGTTGGCCAGTATAGTGATGGGGCAAGTGAAGTTATTCCTCTGGTTCAACAGCCTGATGGTCGAGGGGTACTAACTGCTTCTGAACCTTCTTCCTGACTGTATCAGTGGGAAGAGAGCATGGCCTGGATGGGGGTCCATGACGAAGGAAGTTATTTTCCTGCGACAGCACTCCAGCTTAAGGAAGGAAATCCATCAGAACCAGTTCTTGACTACGGAGCTGTCAGCAGTATTCTGTGTTTAACAAAATTTGTGTGTTTTGAGGGGAGAATTATGGTTGGCTATTATATATCTACATTGCAAATTATCTGTTGATATGAACTCAAAACTCATACTTGAAAATTGGCCTTGACTGCATATCTGAGTCTTGCGCACTTGTACCCACTCAGTTTGTTGTGACTCAGCAGCAGAGTCAAGTTTACTGATAAGCTAACCAATAGGCAAAGCTCAATATCAAAAAGTTTAGTTCACAGACAACCAAAATGTATGGAATTTCAATCTAAAGAAACTGGCCATATGAATATGGATAAAACCTTTATTCAATAATTTTCAAGTTCATAAATAAAGTCTCTACCAAAACTATGCTTTTACTAGTGAGAAACTCCAAGATCTTAATTCCTACAGTAACATCCAATCCTGTGATCTCTATAAAAAGGTCAAGGCTTCAGATGCATAGAGACACAGCACCTGCTGATTCCTCTCCTAGTTACACATTAACCTGACTTGGCAGGATATCACAGTTCCTTCTTTGTGACTGGGTCTCAACCTGGAATTCCCTTTCCACCATTATTTTGTTAGTGCATTCTACAGCAGCTGATGGCACATTAGCCCATAGTCGCCAAATGAAGGAAGGGAACCACAGAGAGCATTATCCTCACAGAGGCCAACAGCATGATTTTCAGAAAGAAAAGCAGCAAAAGGAGATTGCTGATTGGTCAGTGCAAGTCAACTAATTCCAGCAACATAAGTGATTGTTGGATAGTTTGTCAAGAATCTAAAATCAGGGGACATTTATGTCCTAAAGTGGTAAAGGTTAACATAAACTAATTCAATTAATCAAATAACTAGTAGTGACACAAGCTTCAATTAAGCATTTGTCACTCAAGAAGCTTTGGCTCAGATCATTGAGGTGGAGTCCAAATTCCAAACACTATGACTCATCCGGAAGGGTGTAATTACCTAACAGGAAGCAGTCACACCACTGAGATTAACAACCTCTAAATCATCAAATGATAAGGGACAAGATGGTGTGACTGCATAAGAGGCAGGTAGGGGGGGATCCAGAGGCTAGTTCTGGAGGAGGTTCAGCCTTTACTCTCGCTCCCTGCCAGGCTGAGGACGTGCAAACTGTCAAAGCATTATGGCATGGGAAGCCAGTGATGGCAGGAGAAAAGAAAACAAGTCCATCATAATGTTATGAAGGCAAAAGGCACTTTGCTCTTTATTACAAAAGGATTGGAATTTACAAACAGGGAGATTATGTTGCAATTGTTATTGTGGGCTCACCTGGAATATTATGTACAGTTTAGGTCTCCTTAAGACAAAAAACAGTAATCCTGGAGGCAGCACAAAGGAGATATATCAGGGTAATTCCTGAGATCAAGGAAGATTAAATAGTTTATAAGAATGAGGATGACCTTATTTAAACAAACAAGCAATGTTCCCTCTATTTTTTTTACAGCCACCCAGACCAAGCATTTCTCCAAGCTGGAAATTCTTACATGGCCTGAAAACCGTGCGGCACATTATATAGAAGAAAATTCCTATGTAGGTGGGAGCATTTCAGTTACTGTGTGCAGCAGCACACCCCCACGGCTCAGAGGGAACAGTGCAAACAAGATCCTAAAGAGGTTGACAGGGTAGATTTGGAATGTTTTCTCCACTGTTGAACAAGGGGACACAACAAGGATCCAGTCATTTAATAATGAGGGACAAAGAAATTTTTCTGAGAGAGGATGGTGAATCTCTGGAATTCTCTGCCACAGAGGATGATGGAAGCTGGACCATTAGAAGGATTTAAAGTACAACTGGATAAATAGTTGATAAATCGAGGGATAGCTCGGTATGGAGTAATGACAAAGAAAGAGTTGAGACTGGCATGGAGTAGCCGTGATCATGTTAAATGTTGGGCGGATTGAAAGGGCTGACGACCCTGCCAGTAATACACAGATAGGAATCGCAAATATAACATTGTCCACCAAATAAGGAGGACATTAGCACATACAGTGATAACTAGGCTGAGTCAAAAAGCATGCAACACCAAATTGAAAATAGTTCTGCTACATTCCAGTTCAATGATCCTCCAACCTTGCACTACTAAAAAATGTCTTCAACAGCACAAAGCAATTCCAACTGGCTCAACAGAAAAGAATAAATTTATTTACATTAAGTGCAGACTCAATTTTATCTGTGCTTGATACTTCCAAATGTCTTAAAAATTCCGATGTTTTATGGGGACTGAAATGACATATAGAAAGTTCCTATTGATAGATCAAGAAATAGCTCCGTATGGAGTAATGACAAAGAAAGAGTTGAGACTGGCATGGATTAGGTGTGATTATATGAAATGTTGAACTGTCTGAAGAGCACTATATGAGTTCGTTCTTACCCTTGGCCATTAGGCTCTATAAGTCAACCTATAGCTGGGGAGTGATGACCCCCCCCCCACCCCCGTTAGACTGTTTGTGGAAACTTTTAATTCTTTCTACTTCTCTTCTAATTATTTATATCTGTGCACTTGTAATGCTACTGTGACACTAATTTCCCTTCAGATCAATAGAGTATCTCTCTATATTAACTTTGTCTCCTACAAAACTATATCTGTCATCCTTAAATAACTTAGTTCCTTCCAAACTGTAACCTTGTTCCAGAACATTCTTTTTAAGTTATCAACTAATGCCATTGTTTAGACAACACAGAATTTCCTAATTGATGACAGCAGCTTATCAACTTTTTTGTTTAAATAGTTGGAAATTAAATCATAGAAAATTTATGACACAGGAGGCCATTCAGCCCACCTAGTCCATGCCAGTCAAAAACAGTTGCAAAGATGTTGTTTTGACAGATCTTTTACCTGAATGTTAACCGCTTCTCTCCAAAGATACTGCCTGACCTGCTGAATGTTTTCAGCATTTTCTGGTTTTACTTTAGATTTCCAATATTTATAGGTGTTTTTTTCCATTTTCAAAAACACTTACTACCTGGCCTAATCCCACCTTCCAGCATTAAGTCACTACCCATGCACATTACAGTTCTTCTCACACATATACTTGTACCTTTCAAATGTCATAAGACTTGTGTCTTTACCAATCCATCAGGAAATAGGTTCCAGAACTCCCACCCTCTGCTCAAAGTAATGTTCTCATCTTCACTTAAACCTTCCCCCAATTATCTTAAGACTATGGTCCCTGGATTTTTATATGGAACAACTGTAATTGTAGTCAAGAACTTTGCTCAAACTGTATTGAAGGTTTATGATCAATGAGAGGTAGAAAAAACTCATTCATCCAATTAGCTTACTTCAATATTGCTACTAGTATTCTGACCCCATTACTTACTTTGAATCTAAACAAATAAACTCGATAAGGTGGATTTATCCACTGAGTAAACAGTCTGTTGGAGGAACTCAGTAGGTCTGATGCAGGGTTTCAACCGGAAACGTCGACACTTCTTTTCAGCCCACAGATGAAGTTCGACCGAGTTCCTTCAGCAGACAATGTGCTAATCCAAGTTTCAGCATCTGCAAGCCTGTGTGCCTCCATTATCCAACGAGTAATTCCTCCACAAAGTTCCCCATGTGTCAGCTCCGACCCCACTCTCTAATGGACCAGCTCAAATTGCGAAACTATTACAAGTGGCCCCAACAGACGTAAAGCGAAAACAAATCTAAATCCGGACGATTTTACTGCAATAATGTGCTGGTGAAAAAAAAGAAATGTTTATGTAGAGAACGATCGAGGACACAATTGGACTTTAGTTGCGATGCCCCAGTCTTTTTTCCCCCGAAATTTAGTTGGTACAATCATTCAACAGCCGGGCGCCTTGAGAACTGTACCCTTTTCAAATAATGAAAACAAAAATAAAAGACAACGGAAACTGGCATAATACCATAGCCAACATCAAATCTTTAACTGCTGCCTCCGTTCCAAATAATTAAACACAGAGCACAGCCTTCCCTCTCTCTCACAAAGTAATGTGGCATTAAAAATATCGAAACAACCAAAAGATAACCATTACCAATGAAACATTTACGATGTCAAACGATCGCAAATTTCCCCGTTCATCTGTGCCGATATCATTCACCGGGATGCAATACCAAGGGTAACTTCCCTGACCCTCTTACTACCCATAAACGATAAACCTCCCACTCCTTCATGCAAAAGTAAAGACACAGTTTTTATTTGGCTCTGTTCAGCACTCTTATTGAGCCACGTGGGAAAACCCTTATTAATCCGCGTCGTCAGAAGTGAAAGACACAAAACGGGCTGGCGCGCCAAGTAGAAGCAGTCCATAGCTCGGATATCAAGGGCCCGGGCCTAGCGCCCGCACCACAATAACCGGCCTGTGGTTTAAATCAGCCGCCCGCACCCTCCCGTAGTTGGGGTCGCTGCACCGCTGGATACGAGCTCGGGCGCTAACCTGCAACTCCGGTCCTGACGTCCCGTCCCGTCCACCCCTCCGTTGGCGCACACTCGGCGGAACCCCCTACTGACAGGCGTAGGCACAGGCACCCGCAGGACAGTGTCTGGGGAAGAGCTTTCCCTTTCGCGCCAACCTCCAGGCAGGCTGTCCCTGCAGGCCACCCACCGAACTACAGTGACCGAGCGCAGGGAGAAGGCTCCGTGGAAAGGAACTCGCGTGCGACGTGAAGTGATACACCCCATGACCTCAGTTAATTTCTATCTGGTATTTACATGCATTGATATTTGCGTGACTCGTTTTGGACCTTGCTCCTTGGTCAGAATTGTGTACCCTCGAATTTGAACACATTGTTTGATAGGTCTCAGTTCCATTAGCTCGAAATATTTATGACTTTTTTTTGAAAAATAACGTTTTGCATAGTCAGAGCAGAAAAGGTGAATGTTAAAAGTGCATATTATCGAAAATGACTGCTAATTAATGACATCAGCTACCGGTGGTATATTGCTCCATTGCAATTGACAAGAAGCAATCGACTTACCGGTAGTTGGCTGCAGTTACCACATTCACAGAAGACGGATTTGTTTGTTCAGCCAGCACACCATCTCTGCCTAGTACGAAATCTACGCTGTGTGGTTTTCAGCCGGCACCACCGATCAATTTACCTTGGTTCCATCCTCACACGGGCCTTCCCTGTTATCTTCATCATACTTCAAACTCCTTTCACTGTCACATGAAACCTATTTAATTTCTATTTTTTTTTCCGAATGCGATGAAATGTTACCAACGTAAAGAAAGCATTAGCCTCACTTTCTCTCTGCACTAATGCACCCTGACCTGCAGCATTTACTGGTTTCATTACGGGAACCGGCTGAAAGGAGTGGACACTTCTGGGTGAAAGAAGGAGTTGAGGACGTCACAGATATTAAGAAAAAATGTACATCGACTTAATTTATAGTTGACTGTATCTGTAAATATTCAACCTAATATACATGAATATAAAAAATGTTTAATGTTAGTAAGGTTTGTTAATTCTTTTAAAGGAAAGCTATTATACATGATTGTGTTTATACTATTAAGAAACTACTATGTGGTACTTTTGATATTCTGTTACATCAGTCATTGCTGCTAGTGGAACATTGACTTTCTTTAATAAAATACATGTTATCCATGTTACTTACTAGATACAACACAAAAGAACTGACAGAATTCATGGCCGTGACCAATGTTGACCTTGCAGGAGGAAAACAAGAACTCGGTGATCAAATACAGTGGATTCTGGTTAATTGGGAGACATCGGGACCAGCACATTTTGCTCCAATAAGCTGAAGTTTCATGGAAATAGTTAAAAGGTATAAAAAAGATAAAGGGCATAAAAAAGACACACTACCATTTAACTGAGTAACAATTTATTTATTTAAATGAAATACAGAACACTACCGATACCTCTGGAGTACCATAAAGCTGTGTTTTAATTCCTAATAGTTATCAACTGAGGGATTTTTCTGCCGTGTTCTTATGATTGGCTGTAAATGAGCAAAATCAGTGCAGACACCTAGTGCAGATAATGGACTGTCTTCATACAAAACTTTAGACAAGTGCTTTCTTCGAATCTTAATTTTCATTGTAACATTCAAGATATCGTCAAATTCTTCATAGTTCCTAGCTTGCTGAAGTAGTGAAATTGTTTCATTTTCATTCCTGGCCATTTCTGGTATCTCCAACCTTGAATACTTGAAACGACAGTGAACAAAACAGTTCTGAATTGCCTTACTACTTATTTCTCACCAACTATCAGTGACAAAAATCACTACTTTTTGAACACAAACTCACACAACTAATGCTAGTTAGAAACTGGTAACATTCTCCTGTCCCAGTTAAGCACCATAGTGTCCCAAACTAATAAAGAGAATCTTGGTTAGTTTCTTGATTTAGTTTTTGTTCTATAAGTGTTGTCCCAAATAAATGGCTGCCCTGATTAACTGATGTCCCAATTAAATGGAATCCACTGTATTTATGAAATTTTGGTGAATTTTGTAATTTTGTGATCAAAAGCCAAGATCTTTTCCTTTTTTCTAAATGTCAAAAGTGCAGTTGCTGCCAATCTCTATACTCAACAGTTTGATATTTTCCAGTTCAAACTCGATCTCCTTACCTCAATGTACCCTATCCAAGCCTGCTGTCTTTCTACATATGCCCAGAGTAGCTTTCCAAGATGTTTACTTACTGTCTGAAATCATAAACTCTGTATTGGAGAAACTAAACAAAGGGTAGATGATTCCTTTGTGAATCATTTACATTCATTTCACAGGAGTGATCTTCACATCACCTGCCATTTTGACTCTCCATCTCACTCCCACTCTGACCTTTCTGGCTGTGGACTCCAGCAGTATAACGACACCCAATGTGAGTTTGAGGAACAATAGCTCATCTCCTGCCTGGGTATCTGCAGCCTTCCAGACTCAAGATTGAATTCTCTAACTTTGGCTTTCACTGGCTGTATCAGAATTGGCCATTTCTGCTGTGAGTCTGCAATATTGCTTAAGTTTTCCTTCCTCCATTATTACAGCCTGACCTGCCAGACATGTCCTACAGAATTGCTACTAGCAACACATAACAGAGACAAAACAAGTGTAATCAGCTTGCAACTGCCCATGTGTATTACCCCATTTAACCTTGCTTCACTTTAAGATGGCTATTCCCTTTGTCCTGCTCAGCATAGCCAACTTTCATTTTCTCTGAAACTTAAAATTAACTTGTTCTCTCTATCCCAGTTCTGACAAAGGATCGTTAACCTGAAACATTACATTTGTTTCTCTTTCCACTGATGCTGGATGACCTGCTGAGCATTTCCACCATTTTCTGTCTTTAAACTGTAATACGAAGGATGATAAATTTGATCCAAAGTATTGGCTTTTACTTCTGCCCCACTCAGTTACAATTATACTTCATGAAAGAAAGATGACACTAGTGTCATTTTATTTATATATTAAACTGCAACTATATAAATTAAAAACTACAAGATTAAAGTTTGAAGATTCAGTACACGAGTGTAAAGGAGAACAGAATGATTGTTACTCCGGATTCAATGCAGCACAAAAAAATAAGCGTAAACAGGTAATCTTCTAAAAATACATTCAGACACCTTTCAACAGGCCAAAGCCAACATTAAATTTTTGGAAGTATTTTCAGTTTCATTTCAAGTTATCACTGAATTAAGTGAGGTTGAGAGCAGAGTGTGTGGCCTAAAGGCAGAGTGTGGACCAATGATTGGGCTTATTACTCCTCACCGATTAAAACGTCAAGCAAGAATGAAATCGAAGAGGATGAGAGCAGAAAGTGAGCGAGTGTTCAGTGCTGCCTGCCTGCAATTGACTGCTCTCCCTCTCCCTCTCCCTTGCTGCTGCTGGAGGAAGGTGCAGGAGTCTTCCTCACACTACAAGATTTGATCAGCATGGGTCCTGGATGTGGGCTCATTTTGGAGAACTCTGCAGTTCACGTTACATGTCTTTTTGGCTTCTGGTTACTTTTTTTTTGCCAATTTTACATGATTTAATTGGGGCACTTCAGTGCACACTGGAGCACTTTGGCCTGCAGTCGACAAATGACGCAGCACTAAGCTTGATTGAACTGAGCCAAACTGAACACTCCTAGACCATTTCAAGGACTCTGTGGTTTTATATTTAATATTCTGTGTGTTATTTGCTTGCTTTTTGCCATTTGTGCAATTTGATTGTGTTTGATGTTTTCTTTGAATGGGTTCCATGGAGTTTCTTTGTTTTGTGGCTGTCTGTGGGAAGATGAATCTCAGGGTTCTATGCTGTATACTTTGATGATAAATGTACTTTGAATCTTTGAACCTCGTCTCCTGCAGAGAGGATTCTTACTTCAGGGTATGCTTATTTCTTTTCTTCAGCAGGGTTATTGCCAGATCAATGGGTTTGGCTTGTATTGGAGAGCAAACACTGAAGAAAAGGCCACTAAAACAAAATATTAGAGAGTTCTTGAGAGGCTTCTATCTCTCAATATGATCTTAAGGCTGGAATAGTGGAAGTTGGGTACAATGTAGAGGATTGTCGGATGAGGATGAGTACTAAGAGGAGATCATGACTGAAGGTTCTTGGTGGTGGGGTGATGTTGGTTGGGAAATCTCAGCAAGGGGACTCCCGACCACCAGGAAGTCACTTGGAGGGCTTGCAAACTTTGACCCAGCTTTTCTAGACCCCAGGAAATTATGTAAATTTATTTATTTCTTCCATATAATCTCACTCTTTGGTTGTCAAGTTTCAAGATGCTCCAGAAACTAAATATTTAAACATAGAAATAATGAGTGTGTACCATTAAGATGTCTATAATAATCTTCTCTAAATGAGTTGGTTACCAGCCCTCATTCCATTCCAGTAAAAGGTAATGGAGCTGTGGACTCAATTTTGAAATTAGAAACATAGAAAACCTACAGCATAATACAGACCCTTCAGCCCACAAAGCTGTGCCGAACATGTCCTTACCTTAGAACTACCTAGGCTTACCCGTAGCCCTCTATTTTCTAAGCTCCATGTATCCATCCGGGAGTCTCTTAAAAGACCCTATCGTTTCTGCCTCCACCACTGCCACTGGCAGCCCATTCCATACACTCACCACTCTCAGTGTAAAAAACTTACCCCTGATATCTCCTCTGCACCTACTTCCAAGCACCTTAAAACTGTGCCCTCTCATGCTAGCCATTTCAGCCTTGGGAAAAATCCTTTGACTATCCACACGATCAATGCCTCTTATTATCTTGTACACCTCTATCAGGTCACCTCTCATCCTCCATTTCTCCAAGGAGAAAAGGCCGAATTCACTCAACCTATTCTCATAAGGCATGCTCCCCAATCCAGGCAACATCCTTGTAAATCTCCACTACACCCTTTCTATGGTTTCAACATCTTTCCTGTAGTAATGCGACCATAATTGAGCACAGTACTCCAAGTGGGGTCCGACCAGGGTCCTATATAGCTGCAACATTACATCTTGGCTCTTAAACTCAATCCCACGATTGATGAAGGCCAATGCACGGTGTGCCTTCTTAAATGTAGAGTCAACCTGTATAGCCGCTTTGAGTGTCCTATGGACTTGGACCCCAAGATCCCTCTGATCCCCCACACTGCCAAGAGTCTTGCCATTAATGCTATATTCTGCAATCATATTTGACCTAACAAAATGAACCACCTCACACTTATCTGGGTTGAACTCCATCTGCCACTTCTCAGCCCAGTTTTGCATCCTATCGATGTCCCACTGTCACCTCTGACAGCCCTCCACACAATCCACTACGCCCCCAACCTTTGTGTCATCAGCAAATTTACTAACCCATACCTCCACTTCCTCATCCAGATCATTTATAAAAATCACAAGGAGTAGGGGTCCGAGAACAGATCCCTGAGGCACACCACTGGTCACCAGTCTCCATGCAGAATATGACCCGTCTATAACCACTCTTTGCCTTCTGTGGCAAGCCAGTTCTGGATCCAATTGTTAGTTTTAATAGTCCAAGTCTACCTGTTTATGAATTAAACATTACTCTGAGAATATTAAAGATTACTGTATGTGTTGGAAAACTAAAAATATGTGATTTTATATCTGAAAGTACATAATTGTACTTGTCATTTCAAAGCACCATTTCTGAGACTAAGTTTGAGCTGAGCAAATTAATTTAGGAGGATTCATGCCACAGGTGCAGGTCAGGGGCTAGTGAACTGTAACTTGGCACTAGGCTTAAGAGGCTTGTTCAAAGGTGAGAAGCCACATTAACGTATTACCCCTGAAGATTCATGGAAGTGACAAGTTTGGATACTTCCATACCAAGCTGATGCACATTGATTTGGTGAGCACATTGGTAGGCTGCCCAGCCAAATGCAAGAAATGACAAAGAGAAGGGAGATTCCATCTCTATATTCTCAGGGCAGGTTGTGCAAAACCTGGAAACCACTCTGGAGGTTATGTCCACTTAGTTTTAAGGGTTCTGTAATAATACCATGACACAGAACCTACTAGAGTAGGTGGCAACTGTCATGGAAGCACAGAGATACTTAAAATCTTTTTTGCTTCATTGCAGTCTGATTCTGATCCAGCTGCAGTTCTGGTTTCTGGCACGGGGCGCTTGGAGGTTTAAATAAAGAAACATTGGCAAAAGTTCATTGAGAAACAAGATGCAATCCATAAGCAAGTTTGAGTAAGATAAACTACAGGGGTAGACTAAGCAAGGAGTAAATGGGAATAAAATAATTAATCTGTCATGGTCCGGTCCGTGATGTCCGCGTTCTGGTACACGGTCTGCTCCATGGACTCTGGACTCCAGGTCTTCCAGCTGTCCCTTGTTTCAGTTGGGCTTAATCATAGGCACCTGATGCTCGTCTTGGGGCTGGGAATATAAGTGGCTGTGGGTTCGAGTGTTGTTGCTGGTTTGTCTCGTCAGTATCCTGTCCTCACCTCTGTGGGGTAAGTCAGGCCGTCTTTGCCGTTACCCTGCAGGTGGATCTGTCCCTTCCTGTCCTTGCCTCCGTTGGGTAAGCCAGGCCATCTTTGCTGTTACCCTGAGGCTGGACTCTTCCCTTCCCCTTCCTTCTGGAGCCTTGCCTGGAACCTGTGTCTGGAGCCTTGCCGGCAACCTGTGTCTGGAGCCTTGCCTGCAACCTTGTCAAGTTCTACCACTGGAGTGAGACTGGAGCCTTGCCGTGTCAAGATAAGGAACTGTCTATCGTTGAATTGGAACTGTCTCTGTGTCCACGCCTTCGCTGGGTAGGTACGGCTGTTTGCCGCTACCTAGTTTTGGGAACCGTCTCGTCGTGTTCAGCATTCTGTGTAGAGCTCCGGCCCCAAGTCCTGTTCCCAAGGAGGAATCCTGGCTCTGTGTTCCATGTCCCTGTGTTCCTGTCTCTCAAGTCCAAGGCTCCGTGTTCCTGTCTTCCCCAAGACCAAGGCTCTGTGTTCTGCGTTCCTGTTGTCTCAAGTCCAAGGCTCGGCTGTTCCTGAGTACCAAGTCAATGCTTCGTGTTCTCGTCCTGTCCGTGTGCCTCATCCTGTCCATGTGCTTTGTCCTGTGCTGGAGTTCCCTCATCCTGTACTAGTGTTCCCTCATCTTGCCCAGGAGCCTCTCGTTCTGTCCTGTAGCCTCACCTAGTCCTGTCTCCCAAGACTACGTCATGTCTTCACCTAGTTCTGGAGTCCAAGCCCGAGTCAAGACCCAGGTTCTGGGTCCTTGTCCAATTCTTGGCTCGGAGTCCGAACCCAAGCCTTGTCACGTCCTCGCCTCGAGGAACCCAAGCCTCATCATGTCCTCGCCTCGAGGAACCCAAGCCTTGTCATGTCCTCGCCTCAAGAAACCCAAACCATGTCCAGTCCTGTAGCCATGTCATGTCCTCGCCTAGTTCCGGAGTCAGAACCTGAGTGAAGACCCAGGTTCTGGGTCCTTGTCCAGTCTCCGGCTCGGAGTCCAAGCCCAGGCTCCTCGTTCCCAGTTCCTTGTCCTGGTCCAGCTTGCTTAGCCAATGTCCTAGCCCAGGTCTGAGTTCTTGTTCCAGCTCTCTAGCCAAGTCCTGTTCCTAATGCTTCAATATCTTTGTCTTGCATTTGGGTCCTCTCAATGACGCCCCCCCTCTATGACATAATCTTTGGAACCTGTAGGCTAACTGATCTTTTGTGACACTACAAAAAATAGAACAGAGATTGCGGATGATACTAAAATAGATGGTATTGTACTGTATAGAGTGAAGAAGGTTATTGGAAATTATGGGAATGGGATTCTAATCAGCTAGGGAAACGAACAGAAGACTGACAAATGGTTTTGAATTCAGATATGTGTAATATGATGAATTTTGGAAAGTCCAGCCAGGATAGGACTAGTACAGTGAATGGTGGGCTCTGCAGTGTAGTGTCAATGGTCACGAATCAGCAAATAGGAGGGAGATTGAAGATTTGGTTGAGCAGTGCCACAGCAACAACCTCTCATTCAATGTCAGCAAGACCAAGGAGATGATTTTTGACTTCAGGAGGAGGGAACCAGAGACAGTCCTCATCGGGGGGTCAAAGGTAGAGCAACACTCGCAATACGCTGGAGGAACTCAGCAGGTCGGGCAGCATCCGTGGAAACGATCAGTCAATGTTTCGGGCTGGAACCCTTCATCAGGACTGAAAAGGGAAGGGGGCAGAGGCCCTATAACAAAGGTGTGGGGAGGGTGGGAAGGAGAAGGCTGGTAGGTTCCAGGTGAAAAACCAGTAAGTGGAAAGATAAAGGGGTGGGGGAGGGGAAGCAGGGAGGTGATAGGCAGGAAAGGTGAAGGAATAGGGGAAAACACAATGGGTAGTAGAAGGAGGTGGAACAATGAGGGAGGTGATAGGCAGCTGGGAGAGGGGGCAGAGTGAAATAGGGATAGGGGAAGGGAGGGGGAGGGAATTACCGGAAGTTGGAGAATTCTATGTTCACACCAAGGGGCTGGAGACGACCTGGACGGTATATGAGGTGTTGCTGCTCCAGCCTGAGTTTAGCCTCATCATGGCAGTAGTGTTTACGATCAAAGGTAGAGAGTGTCAGTAACTTAAAAATTTCTCAGTGTTATCATTTCAGAGGACCCGTCCTGGGTCCAGCAAATAAGTGCCATTATGAAGAAGGCACGGCAATGCCTCTACTTTTTTTTAGAATTTACAAAGTTTTGGCATGTCATTTAAAACTTCGACAAACTTCTATAGATGTGTGGTGGAGAGTATATTGATTGATTGCATCATAGCCTGGCATGGAAACACTAATGCTCTCGTGCGGAAAAGCCTACAAAAAGTAAGGGATATGGCCCATCCTTCATGGATAAAGCCCTCCCTACCATTGAGCACGGCTATATGAAGCGCTGTCACAGAAAAGCAGCGTCCATCATCAAGGAGACCTACCACCTAGGCCATGCTCCCTTCTCACTGCTGCCATCAGGAGGAAGGTACAGGAGCCTTAAGATTCACTCCACCAAGTTCAGGATCAGTTATTACCCCTCAACCATCAGGCTCTTGAACCAGGGGGGATAACTTCTCTTAACTTCACTCACCCCCATTACTGAACTGTTCCACAATTTATGGACTCACCTTCAAGGAATTTTCATCTCATGTTCTCAAAATGTATTGCTTATTTCTTTATATATTATTATTTTTCTCTCTCTTTTTTGTGTTTTCACAATTCATTTTTATTTTGCACATCGGTTGTTTGTCCATCCTATAGTGTGCAGTCTGTCATTCACTATAGTGTTTCTTGACATTACTGTGATTGCCCACACCCCACACCCCAAGCAAAAAAAAAAATCTCAGGGTTGTACATGTACACCAACAATCAATTTACTTTGAACCTGCAACTTAGAACAGAGATCTAGGAGGACAAGTATGTAGCTTGCTGGAAGCAGTTTCACAAGCAGACAGGATGCTGAAGAAGGCATTTAGTGTGTGGAACTTCTACACTCAAGGCATTGAGTATAGAAGTTGTGTCACATTTGTAAAACATGTTGGTGACAGTGCACTTGGGGTATTGGGTACAGTTTTGGTCACCATGCCCTTGGAAAAACATCATTAAGCTGGAGAGTGCAGAGAGGAATTAGAAGAATATTGTAAGGACTCAAGTGCCTGAGTTACAGGCAGGCTAGGACTTTATTCCCTGGAGCACAGGAGATTGAGGAGTAGATATATAGAATCATGCATTATAACCATAAGGTTAATGTTGAAAGGGAACTTAAAAACTAGAGTGCATAGACTTAAAATGGTGGCTGAAAGATTTAAAGGGTATTTGAGAGGCAATTACTTCACAGAAAGGGTGGTTTGTATATGGAACATATGGGAGGGAGATTGAAAATCCACAACAACAACCTCTCACTCAATGTCAGCAAAAACCAAAACGCTGATTATTGACTACAGGAAGGAGACATTGGAGGTCGATGAGCCAGTCAGTCTCATTAGGGGATGGGAGGTGGAAAGGGTCGGTAACTTTAAATTCCATGGTGTTACCATATCAGAGAATCTGTCCTAGGTCCAGCACATAAACGGCATCACAAAGCGTCTCCACTTTCTTAGAAGTTTGCGCAGATTCAGCACGTCATCTAAAACTCTGACCAAGTTCTATAGAGACACAACAGAGAGTATCCTGACTGGTTGCATCATGGCCTGGTATGGAAACAACAATGCCCAAGGATGGAAAAGCCTACAAAAAGTGGTGGATACAGCCCAGTCCAACACATGCAACCGGGCCCCCCCCCTCCAAATGAGCACATCTACAGGGAATCACACTGTCACAAGAAAGCAGCATCCATCATCAAAGATCCTCACCATACAGGCCAGGCTCTCTTCTCGCTGCTGCCATCAGGCAGGAGATACAGGAGCTTTAGATCTCACCAGGTTCCACCAGGTTCAGGAAGAGTTATTACTCTTCAACCGTCAAACTCCAGAACCAGCGCGGATAACTTTAATCACCTCAATTCTGATGTGATTCCACAACTTATGAACTCACTTTCAAGGGCTATACAACTCATATTCTCAGTTTTATTTTTTAAACTTAATTATTTATTTGCACCGTTTCTCTTCCTTTGCACATCAGTTATTTGTCAGTCTTTGTGCAATTTTTCAGTTATTTTACGGTATTTTTGTTCTGCTGTGAATTGCTGCAAGAAAATGAACCTCAAGCTAGTAAATAGTGACAATATTTACATTGATAATAACATTTACTTTGAACTTTGGAATGAGCTACCAGAGAATGTGATTGAGGCAGATCCAGTAACAACATTCAAAAGCCATTTGGATTAATGAATGGACAGTGGACATTTAGAGGAATATGGATGTATTGCAGTCAAATGAAACTAGTATGGTAGGCACCATGGTTAACATGGACAAGTTGGGCCAAAAGGTCATCTTCCGTGCTGTACTCTATGGTACCAAGATAAGATCATTGCTCTCAATAGATATTGAGAGCTGCAACTGTGAGCAGGTTACAGTTTTTCAGGAACAAGAGGGTGCTGTGCATCAGTAGATTGCTTACGTTGTTAGTGAAGATATTGTACATGAACATACAGTGGTTTCTGGTTAATTGGGCCAATGGTTAGTCGGGGCAGTCACTTATTTGGGACAACTCTTAAAGAACAGAAACTAATCGAGAAAATTGCTGGGATTCCCTACATTTATTTGAGATACTATGCCGCTTAAATGGGGCAGGAGACTGTTGCTGAACAGTTCCTAACCAGCAGCAGTCGTGTGGACTTATTGTGACTGCTAGACACTACGCTGTGTTTAGAGAAAACAGTTTTAAATAGCACCAGCTGAGTGTGTTTGTGTTCAAAAAGCAGTGAGTATTGTCGCTAATAGTTGGTGAGAAATAAGCAGTAAGACAATTTAGAATTTTAGAATTGTTTTGCTCACTATGGTTTCAAGCATTTAGGCCTGGAGATGCCAGAAACTTTCGGGAGTGAAAATGAAACAATTTCACCTCCTCAACAAGTTAAAAACTACAAAGATTTTGAAGATATCAACAATCATCTGTGATGTTACAATAAAAATGAGGATCTGGAGGATATAATTGTCAATAGCATTGTGTGAAAGTGTCATAAGGGGGCGATGGGAGCGGACTCAAATGCAAGACACAGACACTGAAGTACTAGGAACTGGACTATGCTTATTAAGAATGCTAGGGAAGTCAAGGAGCGAGGACAAAATGATAACATGAAAGTAGATGAAGAGTAACAAACTGGAAAATCTGGACCTGGACTTGGGACTTGAACTTGGCAGGGAACTCAGGTCATGACTTGGGACTCGGGTCTTGGCAGGGACTCGGTACCTGGGTCTAGACTTAGCTCTTGACTAGAACTTGGCTTGGCCACTGGGAATGGGACCTAGATTAAATGAGTGGCCACTGGGAATGGAACCTACACATACAATTACACCTACGCTCTGTCAGCCAGAGAAAGCAGGATCTCCCAGTGGCCACTCATTTTAATTCCACATCCCATTCCCATTCTGATATGTCCATCCATGGCCTCCTCTGCTGTCAAGATGAAGCCACTCTCAGGTTGGAGGAACAACACCTTATGTTCCGTCTGAGTAGCCTCCAACCTGATGGCAGGAACATCGACTTCTCAAACTTCCGCTAATGCTCCACCTGCCCTTCTTACCCTATCCCTTATTTATTTATTTATTTATTTACTTATTTACTTTTTTTCCCTTTCTTTCTCTTTTTTCTCCCTCTGTCCCTCTCACTATATCTTCCTCTGGTGCTCCCCTCCCCCCTTTTTCCTCCTAGCCTCCCGTCCCATGGTCCTCTCCCTTCTCCAGCCTCGTATCCCTTTTGCCAATCAACTTTCCAGCTCTTAGCTCCATCCCTTCCCCTCCTGTCTTCTCCTATCATTTCGGATCTCCCCCTCCCTGTCTCAAATCTCTGACTATCTCTTCTTTCAGTTAGTCCTGACGAAGGGTCTTAGCCCGAAATGTCGACTGTACCTCTTCCTAGAGATGCTGCCTGGCCTGCTGCGTTCACCAGCATTTTGTGTGTGTTGTGAAAATAATATACTGATTTTTAAAAGTAGGCTTGAGCAACACACAAAATACTGGAGGAACTCAGCAATTCGGAGAGCATCTATGAGGGGTATAAACAGTCAATGTTTCAGGCCGAGATCCCTAATTGGGACTAGAAAGGAAGGGGGCAGAAGTCAGAATAAAAAAAGTGAAGGGAGGGGAAGGAGTGCAAGCTGGCAAGTGATGGGTGAGTGGGAAGGTGAATGGGAGAGGGGGATTGCATAGTTGGGAGGTGATTAGTAGAAGAGATAAAGGGCTGAAGATGTTGTTCTAATATGTCTAATCTTGGTCTCCTCTACTGCCACGATGAGGACAAACTCAAGTTGGAGGATCAACACTTCATATTTGTATGGATAGCCTCCAACCTGATGGCATAAACATTGATTTCTCTAATTTACCATAAACTTCCCCTTCTTTCTTTTTCAATTCCCCAGTCAGCTTACCTTCTCACCTCTTCTCCTCACTTTCCCATCACCTCCTTCTACTCTTTCTTCCTTGGTCCATTTTTCTCTCCTGTTAGATTCCTTCTTCAACACACATCAAAGTTGCTTGTGAACGCAGCAGGCCAGGCAGCATCTCTAGGAAGAGGTATGGTCGCCGTTTCGGGCTGAGACCCTTCGTCAGGACTAACTGAAGGAAGAGTTAGTAAGAGATTTGAAAGTGGGAGGGGGAGGGGGAGATCCAAAATGATAGGAGAAGACAGGAGGGGGAGGAATGGAGCCAGGAGCTGAACAGGTGATTGGCAAACAGGATATGAGAAGATCATGGGACAGGAGGCCCAGGGAGAAAGAAAAGGAGGAGGGGGGAAAGCCCAGAGGATGAACAAGGAGTATAGTGAGAGGGGCAGAGGGAGAAAAAGGAGAGAGATAAAAAGAATATAGATATATATAAATAAATAAATAACGGATGGGGTACGATGGGGATGTGGGGCATTAATGGAAGTTAGAGAAGTCAATGTTCATGTCATCAGGTTGGAGGCTACCCAGACAGAATATAAGGTGTTGTTCCTCCAACCTGAGTGTGGCTTCATCTTGACAGTAGAGGAGGCCGTGGATAGACATATCAGAATGGGAATGGGACGTGGAATTAAAATGTGTGGCCACTGGGAGATCTTGATTTTCCTGGCGGACAGTGGAAATGGTCTCCCAGTCTCCGCGTTGCGAAATGGTCTCCCAGTTTCTGCGTTGTGAAGCGGTCTCCCAACGGTCTTCCATTATTTACATATGTATATATAGCGAGAGAGAGAGAGAGAGAGAGATAGATATATTTTCTTTTTTTCTCTCTCTCCTTTTTCTCCCTCTGTCCCTCTCACTATACTCCTTGCCCCATTCTCTGGGCTTCCCCCCTCCCCCTTTCTTTCTCCCTAGGCCTCCCGTCCCATGATCCTCTCATATCCCTTTTGCCAATCACCTGTCCAGCTCTTGGCTCCATCCCTCCCCCTCCTGTCTTCTCCTATCATTTCGGATCTCCCCCTCCCCCTCCCACTTTCAAATCTCTTACTAGCTCTTCATTCAGTTAGTCCTGATGAAGGGTCTCGGCCCGAAACGTCGACTGTATGTCTTCCTAGAGATGCTGCCTGGCCTGCTGCATTCACCAGCAACTTTTATATGTGTTGCTTGAAATTCCAGCATCTGCAGATTTCCTCGTATTTGCGTGTTTAGGTTCCTTCTTCAGCCGTGTATCTCTTCCATCTATCACCTCATAGCTTCTTACTTTATTCTGTCTCCCTCACTGTGGTAAACCATATTTATGTTGTAACTGGGTTAACTGTCTGGACACGCCCCTCTGCTGACTGCCCCTGTGGCTCCTCCCACAGATTCCTGAATAAAGGTGATTTCGCCTTGCCCCTCACCCTCAGTCCGGGGGGCAGACACTCAGCATGGAGGTGAATAAAAGCCTTTCAGTATTTTACCCAACTTCAGTCTTTTGGAGTTATTAAAGGTGCTTCAATTTTATTCACTGTAAATTTTAAAGCATGGAACACGCTCTGAGACCCGACATGTTAGACCTCGATCCGCAAACGTCTGAAGCTGGAAATGCTTTTGAACTCTGGCTGGCCTGCCTTGAAGCGTACCTAGAGGAGATTAAAGCGACCGACCCCATAGCGAAGCGCAGAGTTCTACTTTCCAGGGTCAGTCCACGAGTCTATTCGCTGATCAGAGACCAGCTGAGCTATGACAGCGCGATGAGCGCCCTCAAAGGACAATACCTACGGCCGATAAATAGAGTCTATGCACGACATCACTTAGCGACACGGCAACAACGGCCCCGGGAATCAAGTGCTGAGTTTGTCCAGGCCCTACAGACGTTCCTGCGAGCCTGCAATTGCCAAAAACTGACAGCAGCGCAGCATGCAGAACTCCTAGTGAGAGACTCCTTCGTCACGGGGACCAGGTCAGTGTATGTGCGCCAGCGGCTGTTGGAAAAAGCTGATCTTACCTTAAGTTTGGCGATCGAGCTGGCCGACACACTGGAGGCTGCTCTGCATAACTCTGAGGCTCTCCAGGCACGCGATCCCCCAATGGCCTCGTGGGTGCTGCAGAGACCGCAACCTGCCGGTGAATCGACCTCGGCTGCTGCCAGTCGCTAGTCCGCGAAGTGCTACTTCTGCGGACTCAAGAAGCACCCCTGGAAACGCTGCCCGGCCCGAGAAGCTACCTGCTCCAGCTGCAGAAAGAAGGGCCACTTCGGCAAGGTCTGTAAGTTCAAACCGTGAGCGGGATCGAGTAGCACCACGTGCGAGACATGGGGGTTGCCATCTTTCCTGCCGCCATCTCCCCTGCACGCCGCCACCACGTGCGAGACATGGGGGCAGTCATCTTCCCTGCACGCTGCCACACGTGCGAGACATGGGGGCAGCCATCTCGGTCGGCGCCACCTCCCACCGCCTACGACCAACGGGTGCTCACAGGGCACCCCACCGCGCCGGACCAAGACAGTGTCTTAACCCTGGCTTCTGTGACCCTCAACCAAAGCGCTCCCCACAAGCTCGCAAGGTCAATGATGGACATCCTGGCAGAGGGGCGCAGGACAAGCTTCCTGTTTGACACAGGCAGCACGGAGAGTTTTATCCACCCAGGCACGGTGCAGCATTGCGGACTCATGATACGGCTGGTAAGTCAGAGGGTCACCATGGCTTCTGGGTCACATACAACAGACATCCGGGGGGGGGGGTGTTGTGTAGCGACGCTAGTGGTGCAGGGCACAGAATATCGAGACTTTATGTTACTGGTGATGCCTCAACTTTGTGACCCTGTCCTGTGCTATTGGGGCTCGACTTCCAGAGCCACCTGAAAAGCGTAACAATGAAGTATGATGGGCCCCTCCCACCAATTACTGTCGTAAATCCCCAGTTTTGTAGAGATGTCACGTACCCCGCTACTGACCACACACACACACACACTGACCCGCACATCTCACCCAACACCATGCCAACAGCCGCACTACCGACGCCACTTGTGGCCTCTCCACCCTCAAGATCCCTCCCCCACCGCTGTTCGCCAACCTGACCCCCGACTGTAAACCTGTGGCAACTAAAAGCAGGAGGTACAGTGCGGGGGACAGAGCCTTCATTAAGTCTGAGGTGCAGCGGCTGCTCAGGGAGGGGGTCATTGAGGCAAGCACAAGTCCTTGGAGGGCGCAGGTGGTCGTTGTTCAGAACGGGGAGAAGAATAGGATGGTTGTGGACTATAGCCAGACCATCAATAGGTTTACGCAGCTCGACGCGTACCCTCTACCCTGCATCGAGGATATGCTCAATCAGATAGCACAGTACAAGGTGTACTCGACCATAGGCCTAAAATCCGCTTACCATCAGCTCCCCATCCGCCGGGAGGACCGCCCTTACACTGCCTTCGAGGCGGACGGCAGGCTTTATCAATTCCTGTGCATCCCCTTTGGTGTCACCAATGGTGTATCTGTCTTCCAGAGGGCAATGGACCAGATGGTGGACCAGTGCCAACTGAAGGCCACATTCCCATATCTGGATAACATCAACATCTGTGGTCACGACCGGCAGGATCACGACAAAAACCTCCAAAAATTTCTCCAAGTGGCCAAAGCTTTCAATCTCACCTATAACAAGGACAAGTGTGTGTTCGGGACCACCCGACTCGCTATTCTTGGGTGTGTCGTGGAGAATGGAGGCATTGGCCCTGACCCCGACCGTATGCATCCCCTGTTGGAACTCCCCCTTCCCAACACCCTCAGAGCCCTCAAAAGACGCCTGGGCTTCTTTTCATATTACGTCCAATGGGTATCTAACTATGCAGACAAGGCCCGCCCCTGGTCAAGTCCACCACATTCCCCCTCTCAGCCGAGGCCCGCGCGGCCTTCAGCCGCATAAAAGGGGACATTGCCAAAGCAGCAATGCATGCAGTGGATGAGGCCATTCCCTTCCAAGTAGAGAGTGACGCCTCTGACTTCGCACTGGCTGCTACCCTCAAACAGGCGGGAAGACCGGTGGCATTCTTCTCCCGTACCCTTCAAGGCCCTGAACTTCGGCACTCCGCGGTGGAGAAAGAGGCCCAGGCCATAGTGGAAGCTATTAGGCACTGGAGGCACTATCTCGCTGGCAAAAAGTTCACCCTGCTGACTGATCAGCGCTCAGTTGCATTCATGTTTAATAACCTCCAGCGGGGCAAAATCAAAAATGATAAAATTCTGAGGTGGAGAATCAAACTCTCCACCTACAACTATGACATCGTGTACAGGCCTGGGAAGCTAAACGAGCCCTCTGATGCCCTATCCCGGGGAACGTGCGCCAGCGCGCAGATCGACCAGCTATACGCCCTACATGTAGACCTTTGCCACCCGGGGGTCACACAGCTTTTCCACTTCGTGAAAGCCCAGAACCTTACTTACTCCCTTGAGGAGATCAGAACGGTGACCAGGGACTGCCAAGTCTGCGCAGAGTGCAAACCGCACTTCTACTGACCTGAAAAGGCACAACTAATCAAGGCCACCCGCCCCTTTGAGCGACTGAGTGTTGACTTTAAGGGCCCCCTTCCCTCCACCGACCGCAATGTGTACTTTCTTAATGTTATCGACGAGTACTTGCGGTTCCCCTTCGCCATCCCCTGCCCTGATACCACTACTACGTCAGTTATAAAAGCCCTGCGCAAGCTCTTCACTCTGTTCGGATACCCATGCTATATCCACAGTGACAGAGGGTCCTTGTTTATGAGTGACGAGCGGCGCCAATACCTACTGGCTAGGGGTATTGCAACTAGTAGGACCACGAGCTATAATCCCCGGGGGAATGGACAGGTGGAGAAGGAGAATGCCATGGTGTGGAAGGCCACACTCTTAGCCCTCAGGTCAAAGGGACTGCTGGTCTCCCGCTGGCAGGAGGTCCTTCCCGAGGCACTTCACTCCATCCGCTCCCTGTTATGAACGGCCACCAATGCCACCCCTCATGAGTGGCTCTTTTCTTTTCCCAGAAAGTCGACCACTGGGACCACCCTACCAACTTGGCTGACGTCTCCGGGGCCAGTGCTGCTCCGGAAACATGCGAGGAGCAATAAATACTTACCGATGGTCGAGAGGGTTCACTTACTTCATGCGAATCCCCAGTATGGCTATGTGGTTTTACATGATGGGCGGGAGGACACGGTTTCCATCGGCGACCTGGCGCCCGCAGGAGCACCGGGCCCCTACCCTGAACACTCCATGGTGACTATTAACCCCGTACCCACCGATGTACGTATCCACGAGACACCGCGCACTCCAAACCCTACACAGACACCACACGGCACTCCCATACCGGGCGCAACACACAAGCACGAGGGAGTACCAACGCCTAATGTGCTGGGACCTCAAGTCAGGCCGGAGCCAGCACAGCCGCCATCGCCGATGCAATCACCACTGGTGCTACGTAGATCACAGTGACGGACTCGACCGCCTGATAGACTTAACCTGTAAATATATTTATTTTAAATATTGTCAGTTACTTCACCCCACAGGACTCTTTTTTTTAAAAAAAAAGGAGGGGTGAATGTGGTAAACCATATTTATGTTGTAACTGGGTTAACTGTCTGGACAAGCCCCTCTGCTGACTGCCCCTGTGGCTCCTCCCACAGATTCCTGAATAAGGCGATTCCACCTTGCCCCTCACCCTCAGTCCGGGGGCAGACACTCAGCATGGAGGTGAATAAAAGCCTTTCAGTATTTTACCCAACTTCAGTCTTTTGGTGTTATTGAAGATGCTTCTCTCACCCATCCACATTCTCCCTTGACTGGTCTCACCTATCACCTGCCAGCTTATATTCCTTCCCCTTCCCCCACCTTTTCCTTCTGGCTTCTGCTCTCATCATTTCCAATCCTGATGAAGGGTCTCGGCGCAAAGTGTCGATGCTTATTCCCTCCACAGATGCTGCCAGACTTATTGTTCGTTACAGAATGTATGTCTGTTGTTTCCCACTCCCTTCCCTTTTTCTCAACCAAGATTCCCACTCCCAGTCCACAATAGATACCTGTATCAGAATCAGGTTTATCATCACTCACATATGCCATGAAATTTATTTTGCAGCAGTATAGTGCTATACATAAAATTAGTATAGTTCTGTGCAAGAGTCTTAGGCACCTTAGCTATCGATATGTTCCGAAGACTTTTGCATAGTACTGTGATTGTGTATATTTTTTTTCCTATGTGAAAGAAGCTGATTATGAAACACACTTCTTTTGCAGTTTAAAGACAAAGAGACTGTTGTCATTTAAGATAGTCAGGATCCCACTCCAATTAGAGGCTTCGTGGGACACTTTATCTTTATTTCGTTGGTCAAAGTGTGCAATAGTCCTCTGTAGTTTAAAGATTAATACAGGGAAATTCTGACACTTTATTTTGTAATTCCTCCAGCTTTTCAATTATGTTGTTAAAAGTGGCTCGGTGGGTTGAGATAGCAGCTGAGAAAAGCATAGAGCACTCCGGGCGTTTTTAAATAAAGACAAAGGTTACAAAAGCAACAAGTCATGCCAATCCTTGACAAAGGGCTGGTTTGGACATAACTGGAATAATTTATCCATTTCAGGACACCACACTTTAGGAAAGATGGGACGGCCTTAGAGAGGATGAAGAAGCAAGTTAAGAGACTGATTCCTGTAGTTCTGGAGAGCTGATTTTGTTCTCTTTGGAATGAACTAGGTTGAGAGGACATCCGTTAGAGTTACTTGTGATCATGAAGGCCTGGACAGAGCAGGGTGAAAGAAACAGTCCCCATTGGTGAAGTGGGATGGGTGCAAGAGACAGAACGTTGAATGACAGTCATTGGTAAATTAATGTGATGACAATTTGATTTATGCAGTGGGTGGATAGGTTTGGGAAGGCACTAGTGGGGAGCAGATTCAACCCTGGATCTCATAAAAGAATTGGATAAATATCTGAAGGAAAAATTGCAAGGCCATGGGGAGGAAATGGGAGAGTGAGACTAATTGGATTGCTCTTGCATAAATAAGGCTTGTACAGGATTGTTAAGACAAAAGGCCTTTTGTGCTTTAATCATCATTTTTATTATTGTTTATTTATTGATTGCCATACGGCGCAAAGTAGGTCGTCCCAGTCCTTTGAGCCACGGGGCCCAGTAACCTCCATAGATGCTGTCTGACCTGCTGAGTTCCACCAGTGTGCTGCTCAATTGGCTTGTCTCCTTTGTAAGTTCACCTGTGTGCGGGACTTACATTTATCTTTGCTAATCTTTTTCCATTTTTGCATATTTGTTGAATCTTTTACGATGTGTTCATGTGTTCACAGCATCGGCCCACAACGTTGTGACATCCTTTTAACCTACTCAAAGATCAGTCTAACCCTTCCCGCCCACATAAACCCTCCACTTTTCTTTCATCCATGTGTCTGTAAGAGTTTCTTAAATATCCTTATTATACCGTATCTGCCTCTACTACTGGTCCTGGCAGCACATTGCACACTCCCACCACCTCTCGCAGACATCCATCCTAAAGTGCAAACACCTTAAAGTTATGTCCTCTTGTGTTAGTCATTTCTGCCCTGAAAAAAAGTCTCTGGCTGTCCACTCTATCTACGCCTCTTATCATCTTATACACCTCTCTACAGTTACTTCTCATCTTCTTTCGCTCTGAAGCAAAAAGCACAAGCTCACTTGTAAATCCTGGTAAATTTCCTTACAGCCTCTCTAAAGCTTCCACATCCTTCTCATAATGATTAGGCCAGAACTGAACACAGTATGCCAGGTATGGTCTAACCAGAGTTTTATAGAGCTGTAGAATTACCTTGTGGCTCTTGAACTCAATCCCCTGACTACTAAAGGCCATTATACCATGTGCCATCTTAACTACCCTATGAAATTGCATGGCAGCTTTGAAGGATCTATGGACGTGGACACCAAGATCCCTATATTACTCCACACTGCTAAGAACCCTACCTTCAAGTTTGACCTTCCAAAGTGTATTACTTCACACTTTTCTGGGTTGAACTCCATCTGCCACTTCTCAGCCCAGTTCTACATTCTATCAATGTCCTGCTATAAAATTTGACAACCTTTTACACCAACCACAACTCTACCAAACTTCGTGACTTAATAACCCATTTCCTCATCCAAACTAGTATCACAAAAAGCAGGTGTCCCTGTAAAGATATTTATGGAACACCACTGGCCACCAACCTCCAAGCAAAATGCCCTCCATCTATTCCCACCCTCTGCCTTCTGTAGTCAGGCCAATTCTGAATCCATGCTGCCAAGTTTCCCCAGATCCCATGTCTCCTGACTTTCTGAATAAGCCTACCTTGGCAAATACCTAACTAAAATCCATATACACCACATCCACTGCACTACCTTCATCAATTTGTTTTGTTGCTTCTTCAAAGTATTCAATCTGGCTCATGAGGCATAACCAGCTCCTCACAAAGCCATGTTGACTATCCCTAATCAGACCATGCTTCTTCAAATGCTTGTAAATCCTCACAAGAATTTTCCCACCACTGATGTAAGACTCAATTGTCTATAATTGCTAGGGTTATCCCCACTACCTTTCTGAACAAAGAATAACATTTGCCACCCTCCAATCTATTAGCGCTACTGCTGTGGCCAGTGGGGACACAAAGATCATTGCCAAAGGTGTAGCCAACTCTTCCCTCACCCTCTGTGGTAACCTGAGGTTAAACCATCTGGCCACAGGGACTTATCTATTTTCATGTTCTTCAAAGGTTCCAGCACATTCCCTTTCTTAACGTTGACATGCTTCAGCATATGAGCTTGTTTTACACGGTCCCTACATTCGTCAAGGTCCCTCTTACTGGTGAATACTCAAGCAAAGTATTCATGAAGGACCGGTATGTGTATCTACAATGTTAGAATACTTGTATGTGCCACCAGTTCCAGTTTAAGATGATGGTATTGAAATTCGAAGACAGCTTACTGGTAGTTCAGAAGGAAAGAAATAAGACTAAAAAATATTCAAACTTTCCTCATAACTCAGGGTCTCCAGACTCAGCAACATCCTTGTGAATTTTCTCCATACTCTTTCAACCTTGTTTACATCTTTCCTGTAGGCAGGTGATGAAAACTACACACCATACTCCAAATTAAGCCTCACCAATGTCTAATACAACTTCAACATAACATCCCCTCTCCTGTACTCAATCCTTTGATTTATGGAGGCCAATATGCAAAAAGCTTTCTTTATGACCCTATAAGACCATAAGACACAGGAACAGAATTAGTCCATTCAGCCCATCAAGTCAGCTCCACCATTCCATCATGGCTGATCCCAGATCCAGCTCAATCCCATACACCTGCCTTCTCGCCATATCCTTCGATTCCCTGACCGATCAGGAAATGATCAACTTTCACCTTAAGTATACACATAGACTTGGCCTCCACCACAGTCTGTGGCAGAGCAGTCCACAGATTCACTACTCCCTGGCTAAAAAAAACTCTCTTTACTTCTGTTCTACAAGGCCACCCGTCAACTTTCAGGCTATGCCTCTACTTCTAGATGCCCCCACCATAGGAACCATCCTCTCCACATCCACTTTATCTGGTCCTTTCAACATTTGGTAGGTTTCAGTGAGACCCCCCCCTCCCCCAACATTCTTCTAAATTCCAGTGAATACAGGGCCAAAGCTGCCAAACACTCCTCATATGTTAACCTCTTCATTCCTGGAATCATCCTCGTGAACTTCCTCTGGACTCTCTCCAATGCTAACACATCCTTTTTCAGACACCACTTTCAATGAATTATGGACCCATATTCCAAGATCCCTTTGTTCTACCACACTCCTCAGTGGCTTACAGTTCACTGTGTAAGACCTACCCTGTTAGGTCCTACCAAAGCGCAAAACTTCACACTTGTCTGCATTAAATTCCATCTGCCATTTTTCAGCCCATTTTCCCAGCTATTGCAGATCCCTCTGCAAGTTATGGTAGCCTTCCTCACTGTCCCCTACACTGCCAATCTTGGTGTCATCTGCAAATTTGTTGATCCAGTTAACCACATTATCAACCAGATCATTGATATAGATGACAAAAAACCAAGGAATCAGCACCAATCCCTGCAGCACTCCACTAATCGCAGACCTCCAGAGAGGCAACTATCTACCACCACTTCCTGGCTTCTCCCGCAAAGACAATGTCTAATCCAATTTACTACCTCATTCTGAATGCTGAGTGAAGAAACCTTCTTGACCAGCCTCCCATGTGGGATCTTGTCAAATGCCTTACTAAAGTTCATGTAGACAACATCCACTGCCTTGCCTTTATCCACTTTCTTGGTAACTTCCTCAAAAAACTCTGTGAAATTGGTTTAACATGACCTACCACACTTGAAGCCATGCTGACTATCCTTAATCAGTCCATGTCTATCCAAATGCTTGTATAATCCAAGCAACATACACAGAATGCTGGAGGATCTCAGCAGGCCAGGCAGCATCTATGGAAATGAGTGAACAATCAATATTTCGAGCCAAGACCCTTCATCAGGACCTGATTTCCCCTACTTAAAAATTGTCACCTGCCCTGCCTCATTCCCTAATAGCAAATCCAGTATTGCACCTCTGTCGTTGGGATTTCTACATACTGATACTCTCCTGAACAGATTTGACAAACTCTACCCCATCTTGTTCTTTTACAGTATGGAATTTCCAGTCAATATGTGGAAAGTTAAGAACACCTACCATAACAACCTTATGTTTCTTGTAACAGTCTGTGATCTCATTACCAATTTGTTCCTCTAAGTCCCTAGGACTGTTGGGCAGTCATAGCTTTCTTATTTCTCAGTTCCACCGATAATGCCTCACTAGTCGAGTTCTCCAGTCTGTCCTGACGGACCACTGCCATGACGTTTTGCCTGACTAGTAACGCCACCCTCCTCCATTAATTCGTCCCACTCTGGCACATCTAGAACAATGGAACCCTGTAATAGTGAGCTGCCAGTCCTACCCCTCCAGCAACCAAGTCTTACTAATGGCTACAACATCATATTTCCAGGTGTTGACCCATTCCCTGAGCTCATCCACCTTTCCTATGATACTTTTTGCATTGAGATATAAACAGCTCAGGACACTAGTTGCACCATGCTCAACCTTTTGATTCCTGACTTTTTCTGAGGTCTTACAAACATTTGCCAACACAACCTAATTGTTCTGGCACTCCGGTTGCAATCCTCCTGCAACTCTAGTTTGAACCCCACCATGCAGCATTAACACACCTTCCCATTAGGATATGTCCCCTTCCAGTTCAGATGCAAACCATCCCTTCCGTACAGATCCCACCTTCCCTGGAAGAGAGCCCAGTGATCTAGTACCGTCTCTCCTTCATAGCTACATGTTAAACTGAATGATCTTCCTAGTTCTGGCCTCACTAGCACATGGCATGGGTAGCAATCCTGAGACCACAATCTTAAAGGTCCTGTCTTTTAACTTAGCACCTAACTCCCTGAACTCCCTGTGCAGAACCTCACTTGTCCTACCCATGTCATTGGTACCTGCATGGACCATGACCTCTGACTGTTCACCCTCCCACTTAAGAATGCTGAAGACCCAATCCGAGATATCCCAGACCCTGGCATCTGGGATGTAACATCTAATATGGGAATCTCGTTCTTGCCCACAGCACCTCCTGTCCTAACTAACAAATCCCCTATTATCACACTGTGCTCCTACTACCCTCCCCTGAGTCACAGTGCTGTAGACCCAACCGCTGTGATTTTCCTTTGTTAGGTCATACCCCTAACAGTATCCAAAGTGATATACCTGTTGATGAGGGAGATGGTCACAGGGGTACTCTACACTGGCTCCTTAACTCCTTTCCCCTTCCTGACTGCCACCCAGTTTCCCATGTCCTGCACCTTGGATGTAACTACCTCTCTGTATGTCCTATCTTTCACTACTTCAGCCTCCCGAATGATCCAGAGTTCATCCTGTTCCAGCTCCAACTCCTTAGTGCAGATTGTTAGAAACTGCAGCTGGATGCACTTCTCGCAGTTGTAGTCATCAGTGACACTGGAGTTCTCCCTGCCCTCCCACATCCCGCAAGAGGAGCATTCCACTATCCTGCCCGGCACCTCTACTGTCCTAGTTGAACAGGTATAAAGAAGGGAAAGAAAAAAAATAATTTTACTTAGAATTTTTCTTTTTTCCTTTCTCTGAGTGAAGCCACAAAGAGCCAAAGCCTCAAGATCACCATTCTAATTCTGTCAACCCTGATAATGGCTGTTGCACTTGTCTCTGCCTTCCTTTAATTTGCTCTTGCTAATCAATCCCAAATATCGATTGGTCTCTGGTCAGAGCTCAATTACACTGCTGCGATCTGATGCTCCCTTTTTCTCCTTGGTCAGTGGACCTGATTCAAATCACCTCCTCACAAACTTCTGCTGTCTGTGTTGGTCATTGGTCAGAGCTCATTGCAAACAACGATATGGCAAGTGAAGGCGAAGTGGACTCAAGGGATGTGCCTTGCTAGTGCAATGCAAAGTTGAGGTGTAATGTGTTTGAGCCAGGGTCGCAGACAGAGATGGAGTTGGAGTGAGCGATTCATAGAGGAGTCGTGATAGAGGAGTCTAAGACCCTGAGAGAGGCTCTATTGGTCTTAGCAGAGAACTGATTTGTAAAGGTCGAGAATGGCCTCAGGCTGGGCAGTGCGGTCTAGGCCCAGAGTGTATCGCTGTGGCAGGGCCCAGGTCCTAATGCGAGGCACAGTCTGGTGTTTGGATGATTTAAATGCTGGCCCTGATTGACTGGAAAGGCAAGGATTTGGGAGCAGAGGCAAGGGTCGGGCTGGTTCTGCTGGCTCTTCCACGATGTTCATTCCTCTCTCTGCGGCGCTGAGGCCTTGAGACTGCTCCAGCTGCTATGTGCTTCATGCTTGTGAGCTTTGTGGCAACTTGCCCCACTATTTGATGAACTAGAGACTGATGCTATGGGCCTACTTTGGCAGCTCCAGCTCCGGGTCTCAGGACTCAATTTGTTTTGGAATACTGTTGCTTGCTTCTATTGTTTGCATGATTTATGTTTTTTATCCTCTCTCTGCAACTGGGTGTAGGTCTTTTTTTTAAGTTGGGTTCTTACGGTTTTCTTGCTTTATGGCTGCTTGTAAGCAGATGAATCTTAAGGTTGTATAATTTATACATCCTTTGATAATAAGTGTACTCTGAACTCGAACTTGAATTTAATTTATTGAGGCTGGAGAATTAATTTTAGTTGAAATTGTGAAACAACAATGGTTGTATTATTTGGCTGTAAGTTAATACTTCCACTTTGCATGTACCAATTCATACTACAGCATCCTCAATTGTAACTCCAAGTTAGAGAACAACCACAATTATTCAGTGTTTACATATACTTGTGTTTTTACAATCAGGCAATCATAAAAGAAAACAACACCCCTTGCATTTATTAAAAGTATCCATCATGATCTTAGGACGTCCTAAAGTGTTTCCTGGGCAATGAAATGCTTTTGAAGCATAATCACTGTTGAAATGTAGGAATTGTTTGCCATGCCCACAAAGACCACTAAGTGAGTATTGTTTATTTAGATGGCTGCAAAAGCAATAATTATATAGAATTAAAAGATTTTTTTCTCCATTTAGATGTTGTACCAGGAGGTATCTAGATCTTAAACAACAAATTGATAGTTAGAGACTGAATGTTCCTGTAGTGCCTAGTCATTAGTTTAGTTAGAGGTATTCATTTTAGGCACATGCATACCATTGGCTTATGTTTGATCTGACCAGAGAACGTTCAGGCTAATGCCAAAAAGCTACACACTGTAATGTACAACATTTTGATAATATCCATCAGTCTCATTAGAATAGTAGCACTTTTGTTTGAGGATATATATGAATATTCATTGTATTATTGAATTCCGTAAACAGCTGATTTATAAAAGACCATAAGACTGTAAAATATAGGAGCAGAATTAGATTACTTGGCCACTTAATTTGCTCCACCATTCATAATTCATGGCTGATTTATTATCCCCCTCAACCCTATTCTCCTGCCATCTGCCTGTAACCTTTGATGCCCTGACTAACCAAGAACCTAGCAACCTCCACTTCAAATACACTCAATGACTTGGTCTCTGCAGCCATCCACAGATTCATCACCCTCTGGCTGAAGAAATTGCCCCTCATCTTGATTCTAAATATACGTCCCTTTATTCTGAAGCTGTGCCCATTGGTCCTGGACTCTTCCATTCTTGGAAATATCCTCTGCACACCCACTCTATCTCGGCCCTTCAATATTTGATAGGTTTCAATGAGATTCCACCCGCCCCCCACCGCCCGTCCCCCCGCATTCTTCTAAACTCCAGTGAGTACAGGCCCAGAACTATCAAATGCTCCTTATATATTAAGCTTCATTCCTAGAATCATTCTCGTCAACCTCCTCTGGACCCTCTCCAATGTTAGCACAACTTTTCTATGATAAGGGACTCAAAACTGCTCACACTACTCCAAGTGCAGTTTGACCAATGCCGTATAAAGCCTCAGTACCACCTTGTTGCTCTTATATTCCAGTCCTCTCAAAATGAATACTAACATTGCATTTGCCTTCCTTACCACCAACTCAACCTGCAAGTTAACCACTAGGGAATTCTTCACAAAGATTCCCAGTCCTCTTGCGCCTCTGAATTTTGTATTTTCTCCCTGATTAGAAAATAGTCTATGCCTTTATTCTTTCTACCAAAGTGATGGCCATATACTTCCCTACATTGTGTTCCACCTGGCACTTCTTTGCCCATTCTCCCATCCTGGTCTAAGTTCTTCAGCAGACTCCCTACTTCCGTAAAACTACTTGTTCCTCCAACGATCTTTGTATTGTCTGCTTGGCCACAAAGCCATCAATTTCATCATCTAAATCACAGACATGGTTGGTTGGTTGGCCTCAGTGGGTGATGATCATCATCATCACAAGCCAGGGCGGAAGGTATGGAGATTCTGAGATGCCCAGTCGTCAAGATCCCCCCTAACTGCCTCACCAGTGTAGTCCAAAGGAAAGCTTATGAATCAATACGTTTGGTACCAGCTTGGCTGCAGGAGCTGCCGGAAGGATGTTAAATGACGTCCAGCCACCTTAGGGGCTCCACTCCGGATTTGCTGTCTGGCTTTACTCCTGTAGCCTTTGTCTCTCTTGAGGCTGCCCACAAGGCAGTGGGGCTACTTACCCATAGCTGGGGACATGGTCATGAGCACCAGGGTGTGTCCACACACTGGTGGGCCTGCTTGCTGCCTGTGCAGATCCCAGACCTCCTCCCTGGCCTCTGTAGTTTAGCCTGAGTCTGAAAGGAGTTCAGTTTCCATGTGTCACCAGTGAGGAGTCCTTACAAAACCTTACAAAAGGAAACCAAGAATGTCATTAAGAGAGAAAAGGTTAACTATGAAAGGAAACTAGCAAATAATATCAAAGAGGATACTAAAAGCTTTTTCAAGTATATAAAGAGTAAAAGACAGGTGAGAGTAGATATAGGACCGATAGAAAATGATACTGGAGAAATTGTAATGGGAGATGAGGAGATGGCAGAGGAACTGAACAAGTATTTTGCATCAGTCTTCACTGAGGAAGACAGCAGGATACCGGCCACTCAAGGGTGGCAGGGAAGAGAAGTGTGCGCAGTCACAATTACGACAGAGAAAGTACTCAGGAAGCTGAATGGGCTAAAGATCAATAAATCTCCTGGACCAGATGGAACACACCGTCGTGTTCTGAAGGAAGTAGCTGTGGAGATTGCGGAGGCATTAGCGATGATCTTTCAAAAGTCGATAGATTCTGGCATGGTTCCGGAAGACTAGAAGATTGCAAATGTCACTCATTTAAGAAGGGGGCAAGGAAGCAAAAAGGAAATTATAGACCTGTTAGCTTGACATCGGTGGTTGGGAAGTTGTTGGAGTCGATTGTCAAGGATGAGGTTACAGAGTACCTGGAGGCATATGACAAGATAGGCAGAACTCAGCATGGATTCCTTAAAGGAAAATCCTGCCTGACAAACCTATTACAATTTTTTGAGGAAATTACCAGTAGGCTAGACAAAGGAGATGCAGTAGATGTTGTATATTTGGATTTTCAGAAGGCCTTTGACAAGGTGCCACACATGAGGCTGCTTAACAAGATAAGAGCCTATGGAATTACAGGAAAGTTACATACGTGGATAGGGCGTTGGCTGATTGGCAGGAAACAGAGAGTGGGAATAAAGGGATCCTATTCTGGTTGGCTGCCGGTTACCAGTGGTGTTCCACAGGGATCAGTGTTAGGGCCGCTTCTTTTTACATTGTACATCAACGATTTGGATTATGGAATAGATGGCTTTGTGGCTAAGTTTGCTGACGATACGAAGATAGGTGGAGGGGCCGGTAGTGCTGAGGAAACAGAGAGTCTGCAGAGAGACTTGGATAGATTGGAAGGATGGGCAGAGAAGTGGCAAATGAAGTACAATGTTGGAAAGTGTATGGTTATGCACTTTGGCAGAAAAAATAAACGAGCAGACTATTATTTAAATGGGGAAAGAATTCAAAGTTCTGAGATGCAACGGGACTTGGGAGTCCTCATACAGGATTCCCTTAAAGTTAATCTCCAGGTTGAGTGGGTAGTGAAGAAGGCGAATGCAATGTTGGCATTCATTTCTAGAGGAATAGAGTATAGGAGCAGGGATGTGATGTTGAGGCTCTATAAGGCGCTGGTGAGACCTCACTTGGAGTACTGTGGGCAGTTTTGGTCTCCTTATTTAAGAAAGGATGTGCTGACGTTGGAGAGGGTACAGAGAAGATTCACTAGAATGATTCCGGGAATGAGAGGGTTAACATATGAGGAACGTTTGTCCGCTCTTGGACTGTATTCCTTGGAGTTTAGAAGAATGAGGGGAGACCTCATAGAAACATTTCGAATGTTAAAAGGCATGGACAGAGTGGATGTGGCAAAGTTGTTTCCCATGATGGGGGAGTCTAGTACGAGAGGGCATGACTTCAGGATTGAAGAGCACCCTTTCAGAACAGAAATGCGAAAAAATTTTTTTAGTCAGGGGGTGGTGAATCTATGGAATTTGTTGCAACGGGCAGCAGTGGAGGCCAAGTCATTGGGTGTATTTAAGGCAGAGATTGATAGGTATCTGAGTAGCCAGGGCATCAAAGGTTATGGTGAGAAGGTGGGGCAGTGGGACTAAATAGGATAAAATGGATCGGCTCATGATAAAATGGCAGAGCAGACTCAATAGGCCAAATGGCCTACTTCTGCTCCTTTGTCTTATGGCCTTATGGTCTTATGGAGTCACTACATGAGGCTTGCTGTTGGAGAGGCTATGTACTGGCAGGGAGAGACTTACACATTCAGTTCTCCTTTTCACAAGACTGCTGCCAGCACTGGAAGCTGAAAATGAGAGCAACAAGCACTACCCACTACCCTACCACACTAGACGTGACACAACAACCATTTTGACTCCACCATACTATGACACGAAAAGAAACGGTCTAATACTGACCACTGTGGAAGACTACTAGTTGCTATCTGACCTGGCCAGTCCTGACAAAGGGTCCCGACCCAAAGTATTGGCTGTCCACTTCCCTCTACAGATACTGCCAGACCCACTGCATCTGGCCAGCTCCTTTGTGTGTTACTCCAGATTTCCAACATCTGCAATCTCCTGTGTCCCTAGTTTTCTGGCAGCTTTTCAAATTAAGTTTGTGACTTCTGTTCTCAATATTGATGAGGTTGCTTTTTAATTTGAGTGGGAGGTCTGGTAGGGTATCTTGGTATCTCTTCACCTTGAGAATTTTGTATGGAGGAAAACTTCAATCTTAACTTTCAGGAGCTGAACAATATTGTGTATTTCTTTTGTACCTTGAAGTAGAGTCACTTCACAAAGCACATCTCTGTTCTATTAAACAAAATCTAACTGAGAAATATAAAAAAAATCTTACAGAAAGAAGAAGTGAAGGGACACAGGGTTTTAGAGAAGTGCCTTGATTGCTTTGGAGGCTTGGCTGTTGAAGGTCTCTCGCTGATGTGGCATAATTAATTATGGAGACAATTAAGAAGCAAGAATTAGAAAAGAAATGATATATTGGATGTTTGTGAAACTGAAGAAGATTACAGAGAAAGAGAGGAAAAAAGTCATGGTGGTATTTGAAAAGAAGGATGAAAGATTAATGTATAATCAAACACTATGCTTGAAGAATGAACTGTATTGTACAAGTTAGAACACAGGGAGTAGATTTTGTATGACCTTAGGCTTATGGAGGGTGGGATAGAAAGGATAGCTAAGACTATATTCATAAACAAATCTTAAGATAACAAAGGTATTGATAACTTTTTCAGCAACTGTTGATCTGAAGCAATGTTGAAATGGGTAAGATTTCAGAAAGGTTAACTAGGATAACTTTGAGGTGATAAAGTTTTGTAATTCAGCCTTCAACAGATGCCTTTGTCTTGGCTCCATGGAACTCCATGAGATTGTCCAACAGACCATGTAAAGACTTATATTACCAGATACTTGTGCCTGGGTAGTATGGGGAGTTGTGTGATGGACAAATGTGACTGAAGTAATCCGATCTTCATAGTTTCAACAGGTACATTTAATGTCAGAGAAATGTATACAATATACAACCTGAAATTCTTTTTCTTTGCAAACAACCACGAAAACAGAGGAGTAGCCCAAAGAATGAATGACAGTTAAATGTTAGAATCCCAGAGTTCCCCCAGCTCCCCCCCACATATAAGCAGTAGCAAAGCAATGACCCCCCCCACCAGCAAAAAAGCATCTGCACCCTCTACCGAGCACTCAAGTGTGCAGCAAAGCATCAATAAAGACACAGACTTGCAGTACCCCAAAGACTACTTGTTCACCCAGTATTTGGCATACCACAGGCTCTCTCTCTAGCCTGTTGTATCGCTTTTTCCGAGCTCTGTGCTCAAAGAACTCGGATCTCTGGGCACACAGTCAGCAACCAGCTTGCTGCTTTTGGTCTTCTGTGGACTCCCATGGCATATCAGGCGGCGGCACCGGCCTTGAATCAGCCCGTCTCCAGAGCCACGAAAATCTAGCACACTGAAGACGCACTAGTCTTCCAGGCTGCGCCCTTGGCATATTGAAAAGCGGCTGGTCGTGAGGCCCTGAGAGCGGGTCCATTTCCACAAAGAACCGAAAGCAGAATGTAACTCCAGGTCAGGGTCTTCAAAGAAACCCTGAAAAGGAAAAAAAGAGATTTTAAATATAGAAATAGAGCTGTTTCTGAAGATGCAAGCAAAGGAGTTGCCATTAGGCACCATCATCCTAAGCTCTGCCCCTCCGTATTCAAGGCATGTCTTCATTGACCTTCTCTTTTCTTTTCAATTCTGTATTGAAATAAGGGATACAGCCAACCACATTAATTTTAAATTGGTTGCACTTCCAAGTTTGGTGATATCTAACATATAATAAAAATCTAGATTGGAAGAGAGATGCATTTTTTCACCTCTAGTCCCTTATGGTGATATGCAGGATGACCAGGATTTCAGAGCTATCACCTTCTGCAACTGTTAGGTCTCGGCAATAACCACTCTACGTTCTGGGAAGGTGGTAAAATTACTGGAGGGAACTCTGAGGGATAGGTTCTACCAGCATTTGGATAGACCAAGTCTGATTAGGAGAAGTTAGCATGACCTTGTGCCCGGAAAGTCATGATTCATGAATCTGTTAGAGTTTTCTTGAGGAGGCAACCAAGATAAAGAAGGTAGAAGAGGATAGGTTGGTGGATGTTGTCTATTTACACTTTACAAGGGCTTTGACAAAGTCCTTCATGGTAGGCTAGTCTGCAAGGTTAGTTCTCATGGAATCCAGGGAGACCTAGTTGGATGGGTTCAATGTTGACTAGGAAGTAGGAAGCAGAGGATGGTGGTATCTGTACCACTCAAATACCTGGAATGGAGGCTAGTGACTCATGGCATGTCACAAGAGTCAGTGTTGGGACCCTTGTTATTTATTATTTATATAAATGACTTTAATATGAACACACAAGGCTTGATCAGTAGGTTTGCAGATTACACAAAATTAGGAGGTGAATTGTTGATAGTGAGAAAGGTTGTCATAGATTATAGGGGATCGTGATCAGTTAGAGAAGTGGACTGTGGAGTGGTGTGTGAATCTCAGCACAGGTAAGTATGAGGCGATGCATTTTGGAAAGCATAAGGCTCATGCTACGAACGTTAGACACTAGGGAGTGTTGTGGAAAAGGGAGACCTAGAAGTATGGGTGTATAGTTCATTGAAAGTAGTGTCAGGGTGATGAAAAAGACGATTAGCATGCTGACCTTCAATAGTTAGGACACTGGATATGGGAGATGGGACATTATATGCAGTTGTGTAAGTAACTGTTGAGCCCTGCACTTGGAATATTGTGTACAGCTTTGGTCACCATGTTACTAGAAACTGGAAAGAGTTCAAAAAAAAGAATTACAAGAACTAGAGGGCCTGAGTTACAGGGAGAAGTTCGCCAGGTTGCGTCTTTATTCCTTGGAATGCTGGAAAACCTTATAGAACTGTTTAAGGTTATGAGAGGTATTTTGAAGTGGGTCATGACAGTCTTTTATCCAGGGCAGGGAGTCAAAAACTAGGGGTCATAGGTTTGGATTGAGAAGGGACCCGAGGGGCAACTTTCTCATGCAGCTGTCAGAGGAAGTGCTTAAGGCAGGTACAACATTAACATTTAAAAAACACTTGGGTAAGTCCATGGAGGGGCAAGGCCCGGTGAGATATGGGCCAACTGCAGGAAATGAGGATTAGCTGGGTGAGCAGCATGGTTGGGCATCGACTAGTTGGGCTAAGGGCCTGTAACCATGTTGGTATTGCCCTATGACTAATAGTAACATGCTGCTCTGTGTACAGATGTCACAAATTCTATTTGTATATCTAAATTTCAGGTTTTGTTTAATATCTGCAGCACTCAAATACCTGGAAACTGGAGTTACCATACCATAGAACCATAGAACCATAGAAACTACAGCACAGAAACAGGCCCTTTGGCCCTTCTTGGCTGTGCCGAACCATTTTCTGCCTAGTCCCACTGACCTGCACACAGACCATATCCCTCCATACACCTACCATCCATGTATCTGTCCAATTTATTCTTAAATGTTAAAAAAGAACCCGCATTTACCACCTCGTCTGGCAGCTCATTCCATACTCCCACCACTCTCTGTGTGAAGAAGCCCCCCCAATGTTCCCTTTAAACTTTTCCCCCCTCACCCTTAACCCATGTCCTCTGGTTTTTGTCTCCCCTTGCCTCAGTGGAAAAAGCCTGCTTGCATTCACTCTATCTATACCCATCATAATTTTATATACCTCTATCAAATCTCCCCTCATTCTTCTACGCTCCAGGGAATAAAGTCCTAACTTATTCAACCTTTCTCTGTAACTGAGTTTCTCAAGTCCCGGCAAAATCCTTGTAAACCTTCTCTGCACTCTTTCAACCTTATTTATATCCTTCCTGTAATTTGGTGACCAAAACTGAACACAATACTCCAGATTCGGCCTCACCAATTCCTTATACAACCTCATCATAACATTCCAGTTCTTGTACTCAATACTTCGATTAATAAAGGCCAATGTACCAAAAGCTCTCTTTACGACCCTATCTACCTGTGATGCCAGTTTTAGGGAATTTTGTATCTGTAATCCCAGATCCCTCTGTTCCACTGCACTCCTCAGTGCCTTACCATTAACCCTGTATGTTCTACGTTGGTTTGTCCTTCCAACGTGCAATACCTCACACTTGTCAGTATTAAACTCCATCTGCCATTTTTCAGCCCATTTTTCCAGCTGGTCCAAGTCCCTCTGCAGGCTCTGAAAACCTTCCTCACTGTCTACTACACCTCCAATCTTTGTATCATCAGCAAAGTTCATTCCTTTTTGATGAGCTTAAATGGGTGCCACTTGTAATCTTCCAGAAACTGGGATGGGGTGGAAAACCCAACTGAACTACTCACTTCTTCTGAGCAAAGAAGGTGTGCAGGTTTTGCAGTGGCAGCCTCAGAGTTCATATTGGCCATTCATTGCTGCACTCTCCTCTGGAAGTGAGTCAGCACATTGAAAAAATTCAATGGCAGTCACATAACAAGCAGCGTGCCACAGAAATCAGGGAAATTGGGGACAGAGTGGTAGTATGGCACTCATCTGTGCCTCAGTGCACCCCCTAAACAAGGACCTGTTTCTATGAGCCCCAGTGCTGGAAGTGCGTGAAAGTCAGGAGATTAACAAGGGTAAACATTGAAAAAGTCTGTAGATGCTGGAAATCCAAAGCAACACAGACAAAATGCAGGAGGAACTCAGCAGGTCAGGCAGCATCTATGGAAATGAATAGACAGTCAACGTTTCTGGCTGAGACCTTTCTTCAGGCCCAGGAAGAGCAGTATTTACATTGAACTGCACCAATGAGATGTTGTGATCTTTGCTATTGATGCTTTCTGATGAAAGCAGAGCATAGAAAAATAAGCTTGACAAAGGCAGTGGGCAAGACATTGATGTTTGTCCACGAGCTCTTTAATTAGTGTCTATTTGTTGTGAGTGAAAAATACTGGTTGATTTTCACTCAGCAAGATGATACAAATTTACTGTAACAGCCAATTTCTACTGGTAAATACAGAAATGACCACTGCACACCTAATGACATCATTATATCTACGACTAATACTGTACAAGCATCAGATGCACTAAAGTGAGTCATTCCAATTGTAGCAAGGCAAATTTCATAACAGTTATTAATTTACCTGCAAATAATTGCTTGGATGAACCTATGATTTTTATGTTTAAATTACATATAAAAAGACATGCGCAAGTAGATTCACTCTCGAGGCAGAGATACAAATTTTGATGATATCCCCTAGATGGCAGTAAATACAAACACATAAAATGCATTACACTTAGAATCAGAATCAGGTTTATCATCACCAGCATGTGATGTGAAATTTGTTAACTTAGCAGCAGTAGTTCAATGCAATACATAATCTAGCAGAGAGAGAGAAAAAATAATAAATAAAATAAAACATAATAATAAATAAACAAGTAAAACAATTACATATATTGAATAGATTATTTAAAAATGTGCAAAAACAGAAATACTGTATATTAAAAGGGTGAGGTGGTGTCCAAATCTTCAAAGTCCATTTAGGAATCATATAGCAGAGGGGAAGAAGCTGTTCCTGAATCGCTGAGTGTGTACCTTCAGGCTTCTGTACCTCCTACCTGATGGTAACAGTGAGAAAAGGGCATGCCCTGGGTGATGGAGGTCTTTAATAATGGACGCTGCCTTTCTGAGACACCGCTCCCTAAAGATGTCCTGGGTACTTTGTAGGCTAGTGCCCAAGATGGGGCTAACTAGATTTACAACCTTCTGCAGCTTCTTTCAGTCCTGTGCGGTAGCCCCTCCATACCAGACAGTGATGCAGCCTGTCAGAATGCTCACCACGGTACAACTATAGAAGTTTTTGAGTGTATTTGTTGATATGCCAAATCTCTTCAAACTCCTAATAAAGTATAACCGCTGTCTTGCCTTCTTTATGACTACATCAATATGTTGGGACCAGGTTAGATCCTCAGAGATCTTGACACCCAGGAACTTGAAGCTGCTCACGCTCTCCACTTCTGATCCCTCTGAGGATTGGTATGTGTTCCTTCGTCTTACCCTTCCTGAAGTCGCAATCAGCTCTTTTGTCTTACTGACGTTGAGTGCCAGGTTGTTGCTGTGGCATCATTCCACTAGTTGGCATATCTCATTCCTGTATGCCCTCGTGGGATTCTACCGATAATGGTTGTATCATCAGCAAGTTTATAGATGGTACTTGAGCTATGCCTAGCCACACAGTCATGTGTATATAGATAGTAGAGCAGTGGGCTAAGCACACACCTCTGAGGTACGCCAGTGTTGATTGCCAGCGAGGAGGATATGTTACCACCAATCCGCACAGACTGTGGTCTTCCGGTTAGGAAGCCGAGGATCCAATTGCAGAGGGAGGTACAGAGGCCCAGGTTCTGCAACTTCTCAATCAGGATTGTGGGAATGATGGTATTAAATGCTGAGCTATAGTCGATGAACACTTGTTCTCTTTTCTTTGATTTTTTTGTTTTTAAATCGTTTTTATAACTATAGAATGCACTTTCAATTTAATACACCCAACAAGCTGTGGATGCAGAAACAAAGATGATATTAAAGGAGCTGGTCAAAGAGATGGGTAGTAAAGTGAGTCCTCATGAAAATAGAAAGCTTTAAAGGTGGTGGAAGTTACAGAGATGCTCTAGTGGCATCTATTAGATGGATGAAAAGAGGGGAATAAGACAGACATAAATGAATGGATGATTACAAAGATCATAAAAACTGAGGCCATGAAGAAGTTTAAAGTCAAAGATGAAGGTTTATAAAGGGTTAATTGACCACATGATCGTTGAGAGACTTTCAAAGAAGAATGGTTTTTTAAATGATAAGATAGTGTATCAAGATCAAAAGTGATTTAGTTCAATTTTAAACAGGATTTATACATCTAAACACAGCGAAAATGAACTTCGGGAATGAACTGGTAGATGAAAAAAACACCAGTAATTAAACAGTGGTTAAAAATTAAATAAATAATACATAGTCTACAACAGGTCCTTGTATGATACTAAAGCCCTCTTGGAGAAATGTCCCAACCATTCCTAAATGGTTAAAATAGTATTCAAAATTAAACGATAGTATAGAACAAAAAATAATCTTAAAATGTTGCCAAACAGAACAATAAATATGCAGACTGGGTAAATTTCAGATTTCATCAAAAAAGGTCAAAGGCATTGATAATGAAAGGAAAAATAGAATTCACGTGTAAACTTGTCCATACAAAACAAGTGTCATACAACAATGGATAATATTATAAAAGAGTGGGAAAAGGAGTTGGGTACAGAGATAGAGGAGGTTATATGGAATGAGGCTTTGGCGTATGTTAACTCCTGTTCCATCAATGCCAGGCATTGTTTAGTACAATTTAAAATCCTACGTAGACTACATTACTCAAAAGTAAGCGTTCATAAAATATTCACAGAAGTGTCCCCAATGTGTGAGAAATGCAAGTCCTCGGAGGCAGATTTGTTACACAGTTATGCTTTATGTCCCAGGATACAAGAGTATTGGAAACGAATATTTGAGGTCCTATCGAAGGTACTAAAGGTTCAGATAATACCAGACCCCATTTTAATAATTTTTGGAACTTCTGCAAGGTCAAATAAATTCCAGGCTACCCAGCAACAACTCCTGACCTATGGCATACTTAACCGTAAAAAACTCATACTGATGTTCTGGAAAAAGGAGGAAACTCCATCACTCAGACAATGGCTGGCTGCATTAATGGATACTCTGCATCTAGAGGGGATAAGATACGTTATCAAGGACAGACTCAAGGAATTTGAAAAAAATCTGGCAACCATTACTGTTGTATTTAGAAGAGACCGACAGCTGAACTAAGTGTGGGGGGCGGTAGGACCTAAACAGCACATACGGGACAGGTGAGGGGAAGGTAGGGCTGGGAAGGGGAAAGGAGATGGGGTGGTAGGGTTTCCTTTGCTTTTTGCTTGTTCACTATACATACATTCATTTGACTTTCATTATGTTGTTATAAGAAAGAAAAGAAAAAAGAAGCATTGTACTTTAGGACATTGTCAGTTGTGGTTAAGCTGATGTTGCTTCACAATAAAAACATTTGAAACAACAACAAGTGTAAACTTGTGAACAGAAAAAAAGACCATAAATGTTTCAGTTATGCAAAAAAGAACATAGGTTATTGGGCACCCTTTACTTAACAAAACAGGAGAAGTAATATTGGTAAACAAGGAAATTGCAGAGAAACTTTGTTTTTGTGTTCTCGATGTACTAGCTAAAAATCACCTGGAAATGGTAAGCAAAATACATGTCCAGGGTAAATAAGAAGATGAAAGAAGTTTACATTAATAAAATGACACAGGATAAATTAATGGGAGCTTTGGAAGATTGTAGCAATGGAAATAATGTACGCATCTTCCAAAATTTCATACTATTATACTTGGGAAAAAGTCACCGACTCTGACTATCTAACATCAGCCAAGATTTTATTGAATTGTACAGCAGGTCCTTCTGGCTAAATGGCCAAAACCCGCATTGATTTATATTCTAATGTTGTTGTGTTTCAGACTTGGCACAAGGCAGTCTTTGAGTTATAATGAAAGATCTTGGAACTATAATGTGTGGCACGTGGCAAAGTGGATGTTGGACTGGTGATCTGAAGGTGGTGGGTTCGAGCCTCGGTTGGGGCAGCATGTGTGTCCTTGAGCAAGGCACTTAACCACACAATGCTCCAGTCTACCCAGCTGAGAATGGGTACCGGCAAAAATGCTGGGGGTTAACCTCACGATAGACTGGCGTCCTATCCGGGGGGGGGGGGGGGGAGAGAGTCTCCTACTCCCAGTCACTTCATGCCACGGAAACCGCCATAAGCAACGGCCTGATGGGCCACAAAAGCTCGTGACAGACTTTAATTGGCGCTATAATGATAATTCTTTTTTATACAATTTATTCTTTATTGAATTTCATCATTAAACAAACATTTCCATAAGATGTATTTCAGATACTGTACATATATATCATATAATCATATTTGTCACAAATCTCCACATTATATTTGTCTGAGGTATACACTAGTGAAAAAGGAGGGGAAAGAAAGAACAATCGAAAGAAGAAAACTATGTATAGAGCAGGGAGTGATCTTTTATTTTACAACATATTCATTGACTTGTGAGAATAAAATCAGGCCTATGAGGTGTTATGTAGTTAAACCATTTTTTCCAGTATGAATAAAATTGTTCCAACTTATGATTAACAGATGCTGTTATCTTCTCCATTTTATAAAAGTCCATTGTAATTTCCATCCATGCATTTAAAGTTGGGCTCTCCTGTGATAACCATTTCCTGGTAAGGGTCTTTTTACCAGTGACCAGCAGTATATTCATTAAATATTTATCTCTTTTCAACCATTCTTGAGGTATATACCCAAAATATATGGTCTTACTCTCTAAGGGTATTTCACATTTAAAGATGTCTTGTAGGGCATTATGTATCCCACTCCAATAGTCTTTGATAATGGGGCATTCCCAGAAAATATGATAATGGTTTGCATTTTGATTTCCACAATTTCTCCAGCAAACAGGGAAGTTACTATCACAATGGGATTTCTGAGAGGGTGTAATAAAATATCTTACCAAGTTTTTCCACCTGAACTCCCTCCATTTCTGTGAACTGGTACACTTCCATTGATACCTCCATATTATTGTCCAGTCTTCCTCAGATAGTATTATCCCTCCTTCCCTCTCCCATTTTGTTTTAATGTATGAAGTCGAATGTGTTTTAAGATTTGACAAACCCTTATCCAGCACACACTTGAAATTATTCTACTACCATTGTCTGAATTATATGTTTTTCTAAATAGCTCTGTCAGACATGTACTTGCCTTGGTTATATTTTTAACCATCCTATTAACATACTGTTGCATCTGTAAGTACCGGTAAAAATCTTGTTTTTCTAATAAGTGTTTCTTTTTCAGCATTTCAAAACTGAACAGTGTTCCTTCTTTCATTATATTGCAAAGAACTGTTATTCCTTTAGCTGTCCAGACCTTAAATCTAGCATCCAGTTTATTTGGCGTAAAATCCTTGTCATATGCACACTATTTAAGAATTGCAATGTCTCTTTCTAGTTTATATTCTTTTATAATATTTTTCCATATTTTAAGAGTCCATTTCACCCACGGGTTGTCAATATTATTTATGTAACTTTGTAGGTTATTATCAGCCAGGTTATTATCAGCCAAAATTGCCTGTAAGGGAATGGAAAGTATCCTCTCCTCAATGTTTTTCCATTGAGCGTCATATGATGGGTTGCACCAGCATATCACGGCTCTCAACTGTGCTGCAAAGTTATAATCTCTAAGAGAAGGTAGGCCCCATCCCCCCCTTTTCCTTGGCTAATTGCAAAGTTTTGAGACGAACCCTAGGCCTTTTACCTTGCCATATATATCTTGATAGCATCTTGTTCCATTCATTGAATTGATTTTGGTTAATCTCTATTGGTAGGGTCTGAAACAAACGACGATGAGGAAGCAGTGTACATGTGACAAAATCTGCAAGAACAATCACGGCTTGAAGATCCACCAAGCGAGGATGAAATGTTTGGTGGGAGCAGGAGCAGCACAACGTGCAGGTGTCCAACCTGGTGAGACGAAGGAGGGGCCAGGCCCGGAGTCACCCCATAGTGGCCGGAACCTCCAAGTGTTGCAAACTAATCCCTCGAACATGAAGTCTAACAAGAGGCGGATCAAATGGCCTGCAGCTAACTTGACTTCACTGTGGAAGCAGTTTGATGAAGATGTTAACCAAATTCTGGAGGCAACGGCGAAGGGAGGGATTGATAGGAAGCTGCAAGCTCCCAGTGAAGGTTGGTTGTAGGGGATTCGTAGCCCATTCTTTAGTTAGAGCCTTCAGCATTTTGGGCATTGAGGGAGAGAGGAAGAGGAGAGCCATCCGCAGTACCACCGATGCGGCAGAGTGGGCCTCAAGATGGCTGTGGCTCAAAAGAGGGGAGCCATGGAGTCATAAGTAGCTAGCCATCTGGACACAAGCTGGGGTCTGATCAGCCCTGGCTGGGTCACCTGGAGGAGGTTGTATGATGTTGAAAGACCCGAAACACCCGATGATTCCAGGAATATCACTGAAGATGTGTCCAGAAGCATCAATAGATGTATGTACACAGAAAGAGATATAATAGTCTGGGCAGTATATTCATTTTAATAGATTCAATCCTTGAGCTGAGACCAAGAAAAGGAAATAGGTTCCGCCTTGTTATACCTTCCTTAATTTTTTATATATAGGTTGATAATTGCATTCTGATAATTTTGCCAAATCTTTTGGCATAATGATGCCCAAATATTTGACGGACTCTGTTTGCCATGCCCAAGGATATCTACTTTCAATTTCTCTTGGTGGGCTATAGTTATATGAAAGTAGTTGGGTTTTATCTATGTTGATCTTGTACAGGTTTCCCCCACCATCCGAAGGTAGAGCGTTCCTATGAAACGGTTCGTAAGCCGAAATGTCGTAAAGCAAAGAAGCAATTACCATTTATTTATATGGGAAAATTTTGTGAGTGTTCGCAGACCCAAAAATAACCTACCAAATCATGCCAAATAACACATAAAAACTAAAATAACAGTACAATATAGTAAAAGCAGGAATGATATGACAAATACACAGCCTATATAAAGTAGAAATACTTCTCTACAACGATTGCCTGCACAGATCTCCGTAGTGAAAATCTCACGCAAGTGCTCTCGGCAGAAAAGCTCACGCGGGCACTGTTGGCATAAATGCGCTCTCCAGTAACCTTTAAACTATGAAGCTGCCAAATGTACCAAATAACACGTAAAAATACACAGCCTATATAAAGTAGAAATAATGTATGTACAGTGTAATATCACTTACCGGAATTGGGAAAACAGCGCCGAGCACACTGATGATGGTGTATTAGACTGAGTCATCATAGGCTGGGTGGTGCAGTGGCCCCCACCCTCCGGGCCACCAAGCGATACATTGCCGCGAAGAACACAGCGGTAGCCGGGAGGCACCCAGCACATCTTTAAGAAAAAAACCAAAATGAACATGCTAATTAATTAGGGGCTGCCCGGCACATAAATGTCGGCGCAGATCAGAGGCGATTGCCGATTGCATCGCCTCTGATCTGGGCTGACAATTACGTGCTAGGCGGCACCTAATTAATTAGCATGTTTATTTCGGCTTTTTTCTTAAAGATGTGCTGTGTGCCTCCCGGCTACCACCGCGTTCTTCGCGAATCGGTACAGTATCTGTCCGGGGCCCGGGTGTTGGGGTGGTGGGACACGGGGGTGTCATCTCATCGTTGATCAGAGCAGGCAGCTCATCTTCTCCTATGACTGCCCGCCTCGATGTCGAAGGTCGAGGTTTGTCATCTGCTGTGGCTGATGTGGAAGGCTTGCTTGACTGCTGAGCCTCGCGCATTTTTCTATCATACAGTTGTTTGTAGGCACTCAAACCATCCTGAAAATATCCCCTAAACCTACGTACCTTTTCAAAATTAAAGTCGTACTTTATCATTGCAGCGAAAATCTCCCACAGTTGCTTCACTTTCTGCATTCGGTTGCATTCGGTTTCGATTGTTATCCCTTCCTCTTCCAATTGCATCAGCTCTTCATCTATCAGTTCTTGGTCATGGGATGCCAAAACCTCTTCAACATCATCTTCGTCAACTTCCACAAGCCAAACTCACTTTGTCCTTGCTTCGTTCACCACGATCAAAATGCTTAATTATGTCTAGTTTTATGCTGTGTAACACCCTTACTCTTTCAGGCTTTTCCGACACCTTAGAACTCATCTTGCTAACAGCTGCTCAATGTGCTCAATGCAACGTGTTTAAGTAATGCCGTTCCGAATCCGGGGGAGAGCGGCTGCTCGGGGCGCGTGCTGATTTTTTCACGCGCTGATTTTTTATTGTGCGCTGCCTTTCTTCTTAACAGTGAAAACACCTTCTGAAAGCGAAAACAGGGTACTAATGTAGGTCTTTTGTAACAGTGAGGTTTCGTAAAGTGAACGTTCGAAAAGTGGGGGACACCTGTATCCTGATAATTGGCCATATTGTTCAAAGGATTGCATCAATTTAGGTAAAGAGTATGTTGGTTGCCCTGGATAGATCAAAATGTCATCCACGTAACAGGCCAATTTATGCTCTGTCCCTTTAATAATAATTCCCCTGATACCTTCATTTTGTCTGATGTATTGAGCTAATGGTTCCAGATATAATGCGAAGAGTAGCGGTGACCATGCACAACCCTGTCTCGTGCCCCTTTCCAGGGTAAAACTATTAGATAAATGTCCATTGATTTTAATCCTGGCAGTAGGATTGTCGTATAGTGCCTGTATAGTTTTAATAATTGTGTCATGTAGACCAAATCTATGTAAAACTCTGTGAAGAAAATTCCAATTAACCGAATCAAATGCCTTTTCAGCATCCACACTTATCACTATTGATTCAATTTAATTTTTTTCATATGATCCATAATGTGAAGTGTCCTTCATATATTGTGTTTGGCGTTGTTGTATAAAACCTGTCTGATCATTATGTATCAGTGTGGATAGAAACTCTTCTAATCATTTGGCCATGATGGAGGTAAATCTTCTATAATCCACATTAAGAACAGATATTGGTCTAAATGACCCACATTCTATTTTATCCTTGCCTTCTTTCTATAATGATAATTCTGTTTCCACAGATGCTGCTTGACTTACTTATTGGTTCCGGGATTTTCTGTTGTTAGTTTTCAGTTGTTTCAGTTTTAGTTTTTAGTTTTAGTTTTCTGTTGTTCAGTTTTCGTGTTGCTAATATTTTCAATTTATTAGCAACTGCATTTCAAATATGCAGTCCAACAGTGTAATGCCCTAGACAATGAAGAAATGTAATGGAGCTATCCCATGTATTAACTGTGTTCTCTGTGAAGCTGACTTCCTTTGAGTAGATTATGTTACTAACAAAAAGCAGATAAGTAAGGCAGACTTATCAGCAGGCAATGTGTATTGATTCAACTGATAAAATGGGAACTATATAAACACAAATCAAATGACACGTGAAGGAAAAAGCAGCTCATCTTACATCTTCTCTTTTCCCATTATTAGTTAGTGCCGATTACATAGCTGCCGTTTAGAGCAGCAACAAAGGATAGGATTCTTCATTACTGCTTCCGTAATAAGTTTTTTTGACTAGTCAGGCCTGTTGGCTCAGAGCTGAACCCCCGAAACTAAAAAACTGGTGGATCACTCTTAGTCTGGCCACCACCCTTTGATCTGTTTGGCATGGGTGACCCTACTAAGAGTCAAAGTACAAGGTCCTGACTCCAGTTAATATAGCTCTCCAGGTCACTAAGGCGTGCAAGCCTCCAAACCCTATGACAAAGTTGTGGTCCTCTTGGAAGTGTCATTAACTTAAGTTTGTATTTATTACTTACTGGCCTTCCTACATTGGGAATAATTTCTCCTAACTTACTTGATCAAGTCTCATTTTGACTTTGCACGCTTTATCAAAATCCATCGTAACCATCCCTGCTTTATAGAGAATGATGCAGCTTCCTAGTTCCACAATATAACTGAAATCCTTTGTTCATAATGGCATTCTAATGCATTTTCTCCACAACTTCCAGATAAATGGCTGACCGTCAGGAGAGGGATGGGAGAACATCAGATAGTGTGGCTGTTCCCCCCAACAGTGAGTACTCCATTTGAGTACTGTTAGGGGGCACCAACCTGGGGGAAGCAACAATGGCCGTGACTCTGGCAATGAGTCTCACCCTGTGTCTTAGAAGGGTAGGAAACTGAAGAGGATGTCAACAGTAATAGGGGGCTCTATAGTGAGGGGGACAAATAGCGATTCTGTGGACACGAAAAGGAAACATGGAATGTGCCAGGGTCTGCAATGTTTCTGAATGTGTCCACACTATCCTGAAAATGAGGGTGAGCAGCCAGAGGTCATGGTACATATTGGTACCAACAACATAGGAAGAAAAATGGAGAAATTCCTTAAAACAGAATACAGGGAGTTAGGAAGGAAGCTGAGAGGCAGGACCTCAAGGGTAGTAATCTCAGGATTGCTGCCTGAGCCACGCTACAGTGAGGATAGGAATAAAATGAGGCAGTGGATAAATATGTGGCTGAAGAATTGGAGCAGGGGGCAGGGATTCAGATTTCTGGATCATTAGGATCTCATCTGGGACAGGTTGTACATGAATCTGAGGGGAACAGTATCCTTGGGGGCAGGTTTGTTAGAGCTGTTGGGGGTGGTTTGAATGTATATAGTAGGGGGATGGGAACCAGTATGATAGAGCTGAGGATGAGCCAGCAGGTTTACAAGCAGATGTTGGGTGTTACATGAATATAAGGAAGGACAAGCCAATGACTGAGTACAACTGCAGACAGAGCAAAGAGTTAAATTGTACCACAGAGGCAAAATTCATAAGGGCGAAGAATGCAACACTGAAGGTGTTGCATTGAAAAGCACGTAGCACTTGTGGCACAATTAGACATTGGTTGGTGTGAAATTATCGGTATAACTGAGTCGTGGCTGAAGGAAATTCATAGTTGGAAATTTAATGTCAAAGGATATACTTTGTATCAAAGGACTGGCAGGAAGGCATAGGCGGTGGTGTGGCTCTGTAGGTAAGAGATGGAATTACATCTTTAGAAAGAGGTGACATAAGGTCAGAGAAAGTTCAATTTTGTGGGTGGAGTTAAGAAACTGCAAGATTAAAAAAACCATTATGGGAGTCATATATAGGCCTCCAAATAGTAGCCAAAATGTGGGGTTGAGATTGCAAAGGGAGCTGAAAAATGCGTGTAATAAGGGTAATGTCACAATTGTAATGGGGGATTTCAATATGCAAAGGAATTGGGAAAATCAGGTTGGTGTGAGATCAAAAGAGAGGGAATTTGTGGAATGCCTGTGAAATGGCTTTTTAGAGCAGCTTGTGCTTGAGCCTTCTCGGGGAAAAGCTATCAGATTGGGTGTTGTGTAATAACCCAGATCTTAATAGGGAGCTAAATGTAAAGGAAGCCAAATGTAAAGGAAGCCTTAGGAGGCAGTGATCATAATATGATTGAATTCATCCTGCAATTTCAGATGGAGAAGCATAACTCATATGTATCAGTATTGCAACAGAGTAAAGGGAGACATGAGAGAGGAGCTTGCCCAAGTGGTTTTGGGGGCGGGTGTGATACTGGTGGTGATGACAGCAGAACAGAGGTGGCTGGAGATTCTGGGAACGGTTCACAAGGCACAGGATATATGCCACAGAAGGAGTTGTTCTCAAATGGCAGGGCTAGGCAAACGTGGCTGACAAGGGAAGTTAACGACTCCATAAAAGCCAAGGAAAGGGCATAAGTGAGTTGTAAGTTGGATGATTGGGAAGTTTTTTAAAATCCAACAAAAGGCAACTAAAAAAAAAGCTATAAGAAGGGAAAAGATGAAATATGAGGGCAATCTAGCCAATAATACAATGTAGGATACTAATTTTTTTTTCAGTTATATAATGAATAAAAGGGAGGTGAGAGTTGATATTGGACCACTGGAAGATGATGTTGGTGAGGTAGTAATGGGGGTCAAAGAAATGACAGATGAACTTAATTAGTACTTTACCTTGGTCCTTACTGTGGAAGACATTAGCTGTATGCCAGAGGTCTGTAAGTGTCAGGGAGCAGGAGCGAGTGCCAAAGATATTACAAAAGAAAAAGTGCTAAGCAAACTCAAAGGTCTTAAGGTGGATAAGTCACCTGAACCTGATAGACTACATCCCCAAGGTTGCTGAAGAGATAACGGATGCATTGGTCATGATATTTTGAGAATCACTTGATTCTGGCATGGTCTGGGAGGACTGGAAAATTGCAGATGTCACTCCACTCTTTAAGAAGGAAGGAAGACAAAAGAGAGAAAATCATAGGCCAGTTAGCCTAACCTCAGTGGCTGGGAAAGTGTTGGAGTCCATTATTAAAGACATGGTTTTAGTGTACTTGGAGACTAATGATAAAATAAGCCAAAGTCAGTCGAGATTCTTGCTGAAAAATCTGTTAGAGTTCTTCGAGGAAGTAATAAACAGGGTGGACAAAGGAGAGGCAGTGGATGTCATTTACTTAGATTTTCAGAAGGCATTTGATAAGGTACCTGACATGAGGCTGCATAACAAGATAAAATCCCATGGTGTTACAGGAAATATACTGGCATGGGTAGAGGAATGGCTGACAGGCAGCAGGCAGAGAGTGGGAATAAAGGGCACCTTTTCTGGTTGGCTGCCAGTGACTAATGGTGTTGATCAGGGGTCAATATTGGGACTATTACTTTTCACATTGTTTGTCAATGATTTAGATAGTGGAATTGGTGGCTTTGCGGCAAAGTTTGTGGATGATACGAAGATAGGTGGAGGGGTAGGTAGTGCTGAGGAAGCAATACGATTGCCGCAGGACTTAGACAAATTGGAAGAATGGGCAAAAAAGTGGCAGATGGAATACAGTGTTGGGAAATGTATGATGATATATTTTGGTAAAAGGAACAAAGGTGCAGATTTTTATCTAAATGAGGAGAAAATTTGAACATCAGAAGTGCAAAGAGATTTAGGAGTCTTCATGCAAGACTCCCAGAATGTTAATTCACAGGTTAAGTCTGTGGTAAAGAAGGCAAATGCAGTGTTAGTATTTATTTCAAGGGGAATAGAATATAAAAACAAGGAGATAATGCTGAAGCTTTATAAGATATTAGTCAGGCCAGACTTGGAGTATTGTCAACTGTTTTGGGCTCCATATTTCAGAAAGGATGTATTGTGAGTCCAGAGGAGGTTCACAAGGATGATTCCAGGAATGAAGGGGTTAATATATGAGGAGTGTTTGGCAGCTTTGGGCCTGTACTCACTGGAATTTAGAAGAATGCGTGGGATCTCATTGAAACCTACCGAATGTTGAAAGGACAAGATATGGTGGATGTGGAGAGGATGTTTCCTCTGGTGGGGGTATCCAGAACTAGAGGACAGAGCCTCAGAATTGAGAGGCAACCTTTTAGAACAGAAGTAAGGAGGAATTTTTTAGCCAAAGAGTGGTGAATTTATGGAATGCTCTGCCCCAGACAGTAGCTGTGCATGGGTGGGACTCATATTCTAAGTTGTATATATTTCAATGTGAGGAGAATTGTAGGAAAGGTGGATGAGCTTTGGGCATGGATCAGCACCAGGAAATATGACATTGTAGCCATTAGTGAGATTTGGTTGCAGGAGGGACAAGACTGGCAGCTCACTGTTCCAGGGTTTCATTGCTTACAACGTGATAGAATGGGAGGGATTTAGGGGGAAGGGTGGCATTAGTAGTCAGGAAAAATATTGCGCCAGTGCTTAGACAGGACAAACTGGAACGCTCGTTTACTGAGGCTATGTGGGTGGAACTGAGGAATAAGAAATATTGTGTCTAGTGATCATAATGCCATTAATTTCAAGGTAATTATGGAGAAGGATACAGTATGTCTGGTACTTGGGTTGAGAATATAATTTGGAAAAAGGCCAATTTTGATGGTATCAGAAAGTATCTGGCAAGTGTGGATTGGAACAAGTTGTCTTCTGCCAAAGTTATATCCAGTAGGTGGAAGGCCTTCAAAAGTGAAATTTAGGAAACCTTGGTTTTTGACAGATATTGAGGCGCTGGTTAAGACAAAGAAGAACGTACATACAAGGCATTGGCAAGAAGGAGCAAATTAGGAATTGAGGAGTATAAGAAATGCACTTAAGGAAATCTGGAGGCTGAAAGAAGGCATGAGGTTTTTCTAGTGACATGGTGAAGGAGAATGCCAAGGGCTTCTACAGATATATTAAGAGCAAAAGGATAGCGAAGGACAAAATCGGTCCTCTGGAAGAACTGAGTGGTCACTCATGCCAAATTTTGTCATGCATAATAAAACCATGGAAGTTATTAGAGGGAATTTTGCTCAAATGCCTAGTAACACTATTCTTCAATTACCGTATGCTTCTGATCATGATCTAGGGGAGTAGAATTAGGCCATTCAGCCCATTGAGTCTGCTCTGCCATTCAGTCATGGCTGCTTTAGTATCCCTCTCAACCCCATCCTCCTGCCTTCTTCACATAACCTTTGACACCCTTACCAATCAAGAACCTGTTCAAGTGTACCAATGATTCTCCTCCATAGTTGTCTGTGGCAATGAATTCCACAGATTCAGCACCCTCTGGCTAAAGAAATTCCTCCTCATCTGTGGTCCAAGGGAGCATCCTTCTATTCTGAGGCTGTGCCCACTGGACCAAGACCCTCCCACTGTTTGAAACCTCCTCTGTACGTCCACTTTATGTAAGCCTTTCAATATTCAGTAGTTTTTAATGAGATCCTCCTTCATTCTTCTAAACTGCAGCAAGTACAGGTCCATCATGGTGATAGAAGGGGGAACTTTCCTGCTCTGAATTTAGTTAAGAGAGAACCATAAAATTGATCCCCTACGTTGGAGGGCTGAGGTGTGGGGGAAATGGGAGAAACTTCTGAGTTTCCAAATTTGAAAGAGATGGCAGATATGTTGAAAAGACTTTGAACAACTAATCCGGAAAAGTACATCAAATACTTCTTCGCAACATCTGATATTTTGAGATTCCACTTTTGACTGATTCTCACAATAGCAAAAAGTGAATCTCAAAATGTCAGGAGGCTTTCAAAATAAGTAATATACATCTGTATAGAGTAAAAGTGAAGTAATTGTAAACTATGAGTGGAGGAAGGGAGATAGAAAGAAGGGTTTATCAATTAACAAAATGGTTGACCTCAAATCTTATTTGCACTCTTATGTTTATCTGGATGACATAGACATTGAATAACCTTCTTGTACAGATAAATGTTGCAAGGTTAATAAAATGTAACAGGAACTTTCAGCAAATGAAGGTAAGTATTGCGCTGTGTATAGAATGATAAATTGCTTGGCTGATAAGCTTCACTTTCTCAGCAACAAACAATCTGCTGGAGAAAATCAGCAGGTCCAGCAGCATCCATGAGAGGAAAGGGACAGTTGACATTTTGCGTTGAAATCCTGCATCAGGACAGGTACACAGTTGTGGCTTGACCTGTGGAGCTCCTCCAGCAGTTTGTGCATTGCTCCATCATTCAACATCTGCAGTCTTCACCTTCTCAGACTTGTAAAGACAGAAAGTCAGCTGGAGGGCACAGTCTGACACCAGAACAATCAATGGAGACCATTCAGAGAGATGTAAGCAGAATCAGATTAAATAATGGATAAATACAAATCATAATTTGCATCCAAATTATTTATATATTTTCTCCCTCAAAATTCAATTTTCCTTCTTTTGAGTCCTTTTTAAATTGACTTTTTTGAAGAAGTACATTTAAGCATTAGGAATAGTAATGGTGGTTCTCATTGCCCACTTAATAGCATATTTCAGATCCTAATGACACCCTGCCATGCTCCTATTCTCTCAGCTGCAATAGTCTCAGTGAGAACCATGGCAACCTTCCCAAATAAACCTCTGGCGCAAGGAAAGATTTGTAGGTTTGCAATTAAGTAACGCTACAGTGTGGGTATTTCAGCAAGCACCAGATGTTTGTAACATATAAGTAATGTACAGGATGGAGCAGAGTTGGATAGATGCCAGGTAAACATCATACCCAAAGATTTTTTTAAATTGGGGAATGGAAATTGTGTCTTGGGCTGTTATTTGTCATACAGCAATAACCATTATTGCAGACTCCCTGAATCTTCTCGGGAAACTGATTCCACTGCAAAGATCTGGATTGCAGTCTTTCTGTAGTGTTTTGACTACTTTGTTCTGAAATCAACCAAGCCATTTTGTTTCAGGGATCTCAGGATAATTGTTGACGAGCTGCCAGAACAAAGCTGTATTCCCTATAAGCCAACTTGCCCATCTGGCCTTGGGAAATTGGGCTGGGGCAGCCAAGTTTGAAGTTTTTGCAGCAGTTCTTCACAGGGAAGACTGGAAACATGGGACTAAAAGGAAACAATCCCAGCAGATGACATTTTTGCATGACTACACCAGCAATCATTAAGCGTGGATGCCTAAGTAGCTTAAATCCCATAGGGGGACAGCAGTACAAATAAGTGCCAAACCAACATTTCAGCTTTCCTTGCCCATATTTAAAGACCCTCTTTTAATGATTAATGAAAATATCTGTCCTCATATGTGTACAGCCAACCTTTGCTGGCGGATCAGCAATTAAATGAGGAGGGATGGAAAATATCTTGAGAGACTTAACTGTTAGAATCCAATTGATTAAACCTCCACTTGCTTCTGGCAGGATCTCTGATTACCTAGCACAACCTTGTCATGGGCAGGCCCCTCACCATAAATAACCATTTCTGTTGAGTGTAATACTTCGACGCAGTAACCACAAGAAACAGCACCCTGAGCAAGAGGAAGAATCATAAGCACAACAAATCCTGCAGATGACGGAAATCCAGAGCAATGCACACAAAATGCTGGAGGAACCAAGCAGGTCAGGCAACTTCTGTGGAAATGAATAAACAGTCGATGTTTCAGGCCGAGACGCTCCATCATGACTGAAATGAAAGTGGGAGGAAGCCAGAATACAAAGGTGGGGAGAGGGGGAAGAATCACCCTCACAGCTCTTTACAGATTTACCAGTGCCAGTTCCTATCCATTCATGGATGACATCCACATTTGCCATTGCAGCCCAAGTTATTGCTTACTATTTTAGCACAGTGCAGAGATATGGCTCTGCTGACAAAGCAGGGTGTGCAGATGTCCACCTATGAACCAACCGATGTCCACTGCACCACTGAACCTCTAGTCTTAATGGAGAAGGGGAGAGAAGCAGACTGTTTCCCTGCTGTTTCGACTGGAGAGTGGTGAAGACCCATCCTTAGAATTCCTTCCCAGTGACAGACACAATGCGAGACCCAGAACCTAAGATCTCATGGCTCCAGATGGTGCACAGTTGGGAGAGATCAAAAGGAAAAAGTGAGGGGGAAAAATTAAAAGTTAAACATCAGAAACAAAAGAAAAAATTCTTACATTCCTTTGTTCCTCAGAGATTAGCTGATAAACTGAAAACTGGAGTCATGCACAAATTACTTTCATATGTCCTCGTGGAATGAAGGGCCCCAAATGTGCTATTTGTGCCGATTGCTGATTTTACATTGTAATCTGGAGGTGAAGTGCAGCATTTTCATCTTTGTATGAAATTCTCCACAGAATTTTAAAACCTATATACTGTATTTATAACTTTAAGTGAGGGTGAGGGATTTGCACACAGAATTAATCACTGTTCACAGCTTCAGAAATAAGACCCAGCAAAACTTGGAAGGCATCCTTTGTCGCATCCATCTGAAATGTTCGACAGTCTAATACAAAAAGTTTCTTTGTGTGTGATATCCATATATTGCCAACTTTATGTCATGGTCTGTGACTCGAAGGAGTTGGCTGAGAAGACTCGAAACTAATTTCCCAACCGATTTATAGTGGCCATAATTAAAGTCCTAAGGCAGGAACAGGGGATTAGTGTAGATGGGCAAAAATGCTGGCATGGATATGCTGGGGCAAAGGGCACAATTCTGTGCTGAAGAGCCATAGAACCCTGTGAGAGGTGCAATATTTGCCCCTACATTTCCTCTGTCACCACCATCCAGGTCCCTAAACAGCCTTTCACGCAAGGCAGTCTTTCATATGAAAACTCCCCCGGGACCAGATGCAAACTAGACATTGCTCCACCTTCCTTTTCTATCAAATTCCATTATCTTCAGCCCTTTGACACTTCCAGCCATCTCTTCCCAGCTTCTCACCCCTCATCACTTGAGTCCCACTCTCACCTGCCAGATCTTGCTCCATCCCCTCTTTCCACCTTTTCATAATGGCTATCATCCCTCTATTTTTCAGTCCAGATGAGTGGTCTGGAACTAAAACATCGACTGTGTATTCCCCTCCATAGATCCTCCCTGACCTGCTAAGTTCCTCTGGTATTTTGTGTGTTGCACCAGATGCCAGCATCTGTAGTCTCTTGTGTCCCCATGACCGTATGATCCTGGCTTACCTGGCTAGCATAAAGAGGATGTCCTTTCTCCATTGGTCTGCGTGACAGTGAGCTGAATGGAATGGAGGTTCTGACGGTTTTTCACATTCACCCACTGTCAAGTACATGGCGGACTGAAGTGATGGCGCTAAACAGCGACTCCTTTGCTAGCATCTTTGGAAACAGCTCTATTTCTATCCTTAATATCTTTTATTTTCCTTTTTCAAGGTTCTTTTGAAGACCCTGACCTGGGGTTACACTCTGACTTTGGTTCTTTGCGGGAATGGGACCCGCTCTCACGGCCTCATGACTGGCCACTTTTTGATATCCCAAGGACGTGGCCTGGAGGACCAGCATGCTGGATTTTTGTGGCTCTGGAGATGGGCTGATTCAAGGCTGGTGCCCCTGACTAAGGCATTGCGGAAGAACAGAGAACAGCAGGAGCAGTGGGTTAGTTGCCATGGGGTGTGTGTCCAGAGATCTGAGCCATTTTGGGGCCGACTCTCTGGGCGCAGAGCTCAGACAAGGTGATGAAACAGACTTTTAACATTGTAAATCAGTGAGTTGTTTGTTATGTCTTCCCCTTCGCTATGAAATGGGGACACTTCTTTTTCCCTTATTAGGGAGAGCGAGAGCCTGTGGTATGTCAAATTACTGGATGAATGAATAGTCTTTGGGGTACTGCAAGTCTGTGACTTTATTGATGCTTTGCTGCATGCTTGAGTACTTGGTGGAGGGCGCTGATACTTTTTTGCTGATGGAGGGGGTCATTGCCTTCCTGTTGCTTGTGTGTGGGAGGGGGGAGTTGGGGGAGGGCTTTGGGGTTCCAAACGTTTTAACTGTCATTCATTCTTTGGGGCACTCCTCTGTTTTAATGGATGTTTGTGAAGAAAATGAATTTCAAGATGTATATTGTATACGTTTCTCCGACATTAAATGTACCTATTGAAACGTATTGATACTCTTTCAATAAAAAAGTTGCAACAATTTTTATATGCCGCTTAACAAACTCTGAAAAGTTTAGGCAACAATTTAAAAGTTAGAAATTATGAAAGAAAGTGAAAGAATATCAATAAATCTATTTAAAATCAATTACAAACAGTTCAAATATTGAATTAAGTAGAAATAATTAATAAAAAAGGAACAAACCTTCTGTATTCTACTACTTGGACATTCCACAATCCCCAATGAATTCAACAGGACCACAGATTCTAAAGAAAATAGAGGCAATTATCCATGTAAACGCTGTGTAATTTCAGTTAAGTAAGCTCCATTGGTTGGGAACAGGTGGGTGTCCAACAGTGAAGCACACTAACAGATTTCAACTTCTGAATTTGTTATTAACTTTGGGACCTGTGTTTTAACATGCATCTATTTCTAATTGAACAGATTAAATGCCAATATCACAAATTCTAAAGCCTACTCAGGAGCATACTGTGGTTCAGATCACCATTCAGTAATAGCTACCATCAAAACAAAATTAAAGAAACTGAAACGTGGAAAAAAGAGAAAGAAGTATATGTTGGGAGAACTTAAAAGTGATAGCATACTTAAGCAACAATTCAAAACAGCCGTAGACAAACATCTCAACAAAAACGAAACAATACCTATTTGGGACAGATTTAAATATGCTATACAGCAATCAGCAGAGGAGATAATCCTAGTACAAGAAATCCAACACACCAACAAGGGGTGGATAACCCAAGAAATTCTAGATCCGATGGAACAAAGAAGGTTAGTGAAGATTAATGAAGTACAATACAGAGAGCTAGACAGACAGACCAGACAATTGTGCAATATTGCAAAGGAAGAATAGTTGAATCAAAAATGCAATGAAGTAGAGGACCATATTAACAACAACAAAGAAATGCACAAGAAAATTAAGGAAATTACTGGAATTAAGAAAATCTCCTCTACAGGATGCATAAGATCAGCAGACGGATCCATACTAACAGATCCAGATAAAGTATGTGAGAGGTGGATTCAGTATATAGAGCAGCTTTTTGAAGATAATAGCGGGGAACCCCCAGATATTAAACACCCTAATTCTGGCCCACCTATTACCAAAGAAGAAGTAACTAAAGCAATGAAAAGCATGAAACATGGTAAAGCCACTGGACCTGATGAAATTTCAGTGGAAATGATAGAAGCACTAGAAGATCTGGGCATAGATATTCTTTTTGAACTGTTTAATGGCATATATGAGTCTGGTGTATTGCCTGACAATCTCTTGAAATTAGTATTTATAACTCTGCCAAAAATTCCTGGAACTGTTGACTGCAAAAATTATAGAACAGTCGGTCTTATGAGTCACATAATAAAGATTTTGTTGAGAATTGTTCTGAGTTGAAATTAAAACAAGTTGAGACCAGAAAATTCTAAACTGCAATATGGGTTTATTGAGGATAGAGGAACTAGGAACGCAATTTTCATACTATGAATGCTTTCAGAAAGGAAATTGAATATCAAAATGATGCCTTTTTATGTTTTATTGATTTCACTAAAGCATTCGACAAAGTGCAACATGAAAAATTATTTCAAATTCTCGCTAAACTAAACATTGACGGAAGGGACAAACAACCGCTTCAAAATTTATATTGGAATCAAACAGTGGCGGTAAACATTGGTGATAATATAAGCAGTTGGACTAAAATTCAAAAGGAGTTAGACAGGGATGTGTTGCCTCATCAGAATTATTTAATAGCTATAGTGAAATGATTCTCAGAGAAATAGAAGACCTAGATGGGATAAAAATTGGAGGTGTTAACATCAATAATATAAGATTTGCAGACGATACCACCCTAATAACAAGTGCTGCAGAAGACCTACAAATCCTCCTCAATAAAGTAGTACAAACAAGTGCAGATTTTGGTCTAACAATCAACTGTAAAAAAGCCAAATGTGTAGTAACATCAAAATAGCAGGATACTCCCAACTGCCAATTGTACATCGGTAACCAAGAGGTTGAACAAAAGACCAGCTTAATTACCTTGATAGTTTTATATCACAAGATGCTAGAAGTAAATTGGAAATAAAAAGAAGAATTGCCATTGCCAAAACCAACTTCCAAAAAATGCAACCTATTTTTAACAACAGACATATTTCTATGACAACAAGGCTTAGGCTCCTAAAATGTTACATCTGGTCAATCTTGCTGTATGCTTCTGAAACATGGACTATAACACCAGAACTCCAAAGAAACTTAGAAGCAACAGAGATGTGGTTTCTTAGAAGAATGCTGAAAATATCACATAGAGATAAGGGTAACCAATGAGACAGTACTCCAACGTGCCCATATATAAAGATCTTTAATGAGAACATTAAATGAGAGGAAACTTAAATTCCTGGGCCATGTCATCAGAAAGGGAGAAATAGAGTGCCTTACATTACAAGGCCGTATGCCTGGGAAATGCGGAAGAGGAAGACAAAGAAGAAAATATATGGACACTGTGAAAGAACTAACAGATCTAAGTGTGCGAGATATCATTGACACTGTGAGGGATCATTCGATGTGGCATGCCATGATCGCCCAAGCGTGTAACATGCAAGGCACAAGAAGAAGAAGAAGAAGTTCTGTTCAGAATTGCCAGCACTTTCCAGCAAGATTCAGGTCATTGGTTTTTATTTACCAGATCTTTTAATGTTTTAACGTGCTATACAGTCGACCTCTGGTCACCATGCACTGACCCTTAGCAGGGAAAGTGCCATGTAGAACTTACCAGGTATCTGACTTCGCACTTATATCACGTGGCATCAGATTTACCTCAACAGCTTTCAAACGTTTAAGGACAAGGGAAGGTAATCCCTGCACTCCTTGGTTTCTGTTTCCATATTGCTCATTTGAAGTCTCTCACTTCTCTCCCATATGAAATCCCATATTGATCAGTCTGTGTAAAGCCTAGAAAATGTTGTTTTTTTAATTTCTAGGTCCTTAAGCATGAAATGGCAGTTATTCTCAACCGCTAATTGGCCCTGAATCAAGGTAATCCTGCGCCACCCTTTTTAGTGATGTGGAGTTGTATATAATGTAAGTCTGATTAGTAAGCATGACCGATTTCCTTATCTGAAGGGGATTAGTCAGCTAGTTCGGTTTTATAACAATTCAGTCATTTTATGGTTACCAATTTGAAGAAGTTCCTTCTTTTAAATGAGACTTGAAGCTGAAGTCTCATCTGTCCAATCACAACAGATCCCATGCCAGTAAAGAACTCTTCTGGTACCCATTTAAATTTAGAGTTTAGATCCCATTATCATTGTTACTAAAGCACATTACCCCATCATTTATCTCAGGGATGCTTGTGTGATTGTATGGTGTGGTCATTAGTTTTCCACCAGCATTGTTTTGAACTTCTCCAGATGTGTGATAGAAAGTATCCTAACGGGTTGTGCCTCAGCTAGGTATATCAATTACTCTGGTCTGGGCTGACAGAATCCCAGAGAGTCATGAACATAGCTCAGTCAAAGGTTTCAAAGGTACATTTAATGTCAGAGGAATGTATAAAATATATATACTGAAATGCTTTTTCTTTGCAACCATCCACGAAAAACAGAGGAGTGCCCTGAAAGAATGAATGACAGTTAAATGTTAGAACCCCAAAGACCCCCCAGCTCTCCCCCCCCACGTGTAAGCGGCAGCAAGCAACAATCCACCCTACCCCACCCGCAAAAAAAGCATCGGCACCCTTCACCGAGCACTCAAGCGTGAGCAAAGCAACAGCAAAGACACAGACTTGTAATACCCCAAAGACTACTTGTTCACCCGGTACTCGACATACCACAGGCTCTCTCTCTTTCTCCCTAATAAGGGAGAAAGGGATGTCTCCATTTCACAGCGGGAGGGGAGACATAACAAACAACTTGCTGGTTTATGATGTTAAAAGTCCATTGCGTCACTTTTTTCAAGCTCTGTGCCCAAAGATCTCGGGTCTCTGGGCACACAGCCTTAGATCCTCCATCTCTGACCCATGACACTCGATCTCCTACTGGGACACCGACTTTCGATCCGTCTGTCTCCAGAGCCACGAGATCTCGGCCTTCCGAAGGCGAGCTGAGCTCTTAGGCCGAGTGCTTGGCGTGCTGAATAACAGCCAGTTGTGAAACCCCGAGAGCGGGTCCCATTCCCTCAAAGAACCGTAGTCAGCATGTAACTCCAGGTCAGGGTCTTCTAAAGAACCTTGAATGGGAAAAATAGAGATATTAAGGATGGAAATAGAGCTGTTTCTGAAGATGCAAGCAGAGGAGTCGCCGTTAGGTGCCGTCGTCTCCTAAGCTCCTCCTCCTCACGGGTTCGCCACTACCTTCCATCTTAATAAGGGTGAAGTTGCTTCAGGAAGGTTAATAGTATTGTCAAGGATGCTTGCCACCACAACAATTCCCTTTTCTCTCTTCTACCTTCTGGGAGAAGATACAAGAACCTGAAAGACCAGATGACTAGACTCAAGAAAAGCTAATTCCTACTGCTATCAGCATTCGGAACCAATCTCTTTTACATCCCCCTTTCCAGTGATGCTGATGTCTTCCTGGTCTCTTAATTCCAACTCTCTTGGTTATTTAATTACTGCTGTTTTACCATTTCCTTTTGCATTATTCTACACTGCACTATCTGGGACAATTTTTGCACAATTTGAAGTACTGTGCACCGTTCTATCATGTTGGTCACTGTGTTTATTGTATTTGTTATTAGTGTGTATTGTCTGTTCTGAAAGCTTCATGTCAGCGAGGAATTTTATGTATACTGCATGTATATGCATACATTTTCATGTATGACAGTAAATTAGTCTGAATCTGGTAGCTTCTATTGTCTACAAAGTAATTCAGTTTAAAAGAAATTATTTTTTATAAGTTTTGTTTTCAACAGCCTAAGGACAAGGAAACTGATGTAAATATGAATAAATTTTACTTTAAGTTGGCTTCATTGTATACATATATTGAGGTTTTAAGGACTGTTGCTGGGAAACATATGTAACACTCCTACATAAATTACACTTGCTATGTTAAATAAGAAGTTATAAAATAGACTCAAATAATCTTAGGTCAGTACTTAGCAAACATAATCCTCAAATTCATACTTTGCATTCTGACATTTTGTGTAGATAAACCAGATATACTGTATGAATTCAATATTCCTTGGTGACAGTGCACACAAATACTGAATAATGTTAGCCTGATGAGCCAATGTGATTCAGAAAAGTTTGGAATATGTGATACTAATTAACTTACATAATTCAACATTTTATATAGTTAAAAACCTTCCTAAAGGCAGAACGTGCATAACTGCAAAAACGAAACAAACTGAACCGAGGGAATGTTATTTAATTGCTTGCAGTGTTTGCATTCACACAGCTACCTGAGGAAAAGAAAGCAGATTCTATTTAACTGGACCAAGGGTGAAACCAAAGTAAACAGCCAATTTATTTATGGTGTCCCAGACTATATATATGACATATAAAGCCATCACTGGTTAATTGAGGTCTTTCTATTGTAATCTGTCACTGGTGAACATATGGAATTCTTTTAGTCCTAGTTTTATTGCCAAGCCTCCCCACACATATCTTTCACAAGACATCTCTCTGGTTATAATTTAAACCTGGAGTCTGAGGGAAGTTAACAACCGTCATGCCAAAGTTCACAGTGACCAATATTCACAGTTTGATGGATTCATACTTTTAGCATATTTCAGAAATAGAAAAGTGGCTGGGACAAGCCAAATGCAGATAGAAATGCAAGGGCAGCTGAACGGATATATTTAACGATTGGCTGACCTGATTTTTAACTCTGTTTTTAAATGGCTCTCATACACGGGCGGGTTTTCGCTCTCATTGTTTAGTAGAAATTGGAGGTTCCGCTAAATAGCCAGTTCTTCCTTTCACTTCTCCAACCAATCAAAATGCTGGAAGCCTAGCAGATGAATCTATGGATAACAACAATGTAGGCTTTCAGAAAGCATTTGATTAAGTTTCTAATAAGAACAAAATTAAAGTTCATGGAAATTAAGACACATTGTTGACTTGCTTAGGAAATACTACAAGAGTGCAGCAGCTGGAAACACTGTGGAGCTAGTGGAGTTAAGTCCACTCTTGCATGTGAGTGATATAAAAGCTCAGATAAGCTAATGATAAATGCTTGTCTTGTGATGGGGCACACTGAGAGGATGTGACTAGATCTGTGTTTAGAAGTCAACATTTCACCATAATTCTAAGATGAGCCAGAAAGATGCACATACTACAATTCTAATGACACATCAGCTCACCTTTGCAGTCATTGTATGCTCATCTTCTTGAAGCTCCATCTATAAATCTCTGTGCTTACAAATTCTGCCTCAACATCTCCTGTTTTGACTGTGATCTTGTCCCAAATTTGTGGTCTGCCTTTAATTATTACATTGCCCATTCTTTGCATTGAAATATTTCTGTATGAGAGAAAAGCATTGAATTTGTCACTGTAGCAGGGCTTCCTAACCTCCTTTATGCCATAGAGCAATACTATTACAAATGGGGTAGTGGACCCCAGGTTGGGAACCCTGTGTAATGGTTTTATGCTTTAACGGCCACTTTATTAATTGAGATCCTATTATTCATTCTCTGGTCCTCAAGAACTTGATGTGAGATAAAAGAGATGTTGATGGGAGTTTGCATTTGCCCATAATTTCCCAAAGGAAATTGGCTAAGCAAACGTCCTGAATTTGCTGCTGATAAAACATAACTATTTGTGCCTTTGTTTACTCATGATGTCATCAAATCCTAAAAGTTAGTTGGTAAATTAATAGTGACAGATGTGAAATAACAGGCTTTCTAATTTCATGCATTCCCAAAATTATGTGACATACATGAATTGGCTAATAATCTGACACAGTCAACAAAGCTCTTTATATAAACATTTCTATTCTTTGTTTGACTTAACTAGAATTAAAAATCAAACAAAAGGTATTGCTAAGCCCTTGTAAAAACAGTTACTGCTGGATAACAAACTTGACAAACTGTAGTCCCAAGGTGACTGCACTCCAATGTGAACTCCTGGATTCTCACACGTAATTGGGCACCTGTCGAACTTGGCAGGCCTGCACTAAAGGACATATGGACCCTTAAAACTACAGTTCAGCAGAATTGATGGAACAACCACCCTTAAAACGTGATTAATGCAAAATTAAGAATTTAAATTAATATAACTTGTATTTATCAAGGATTGTTAAACATACACATTGCATGGTATAAGTAAGATTGTCCCGAAGCCTCCTCTGTGAGATTTATTTACCAGAACACCACAAGGTGGCAACACTTACCCTATGGCAGTTTAAATATATCAAAAAGTACTTTTAAAGTTATGCATTTAAACTCATTTCACATTGCTTTTTTCACATAAGTTATACTTTAATGACTGTTCTATGAATGATACTGGCTTTTAACTTTAAGGGGCTTGTCTATTCTTCATGCTGCATATCTCTGGCTAGTTTGAAATGTATCCCGTTCTGAGCGAGAATTCTCTCTGTAGATTGGAGGCGTTGGTGATCAAAGGAACTTATTCAGTTACATAAAGAAGTGTACATAACATGAATCCTAATAACTTAACAAGCAATGCATTGGAGTCTTGGAAACAATCAATACTATAAAATATGTTTGAGCTGCAAGAAAGTTTGCAGATACTAGAAATCAATAGCAACACACAAAATGTGATGGAGAAACCCAGCAGGTCAGGTAGCATCCATGGAAATAAATGAACAGTCAACATTTTGGGTGAGGTCCTCCATCAGAACTGCAAAGAAAGAGAGTAGAAGCTAGAATAAAAAGGAAGGAGCAGAAGGAGTATGAATTGAATTGACTTTATTTCTTATATCCTTCACGTACATGACGCGTAAAAATCTTAACGTTACGTCTCCGTCTAAATATGTCATGTGCAGCCATAGTAATTTATAATAGTTTATAATAAATAGAACAGTCAATGTAATATATAGTACACTCAAATCAGCATGAGTTCATCAGTCTGAGGGCCTGGTGGAAGAAGCTGTCCCGGAGCCTGTTTCCTGGCTTTAATGCTGTGGTACCGTTTCCCGGATGGTAGTAGCTGGAATAGATTGTGATTGGGGTGACTCGAGTCCCCAATGATCCTACAGGCCCTTTTTACACACCTGTCCTTGTAAATGTTTTGAATCATGGGAAGTTCACAACTACAGATGCGCTGGGCTGTCTGCATCACTCTCTGCAGAGTCCTGCGATTAAGGGAGGTACAGTTCCCATACCAGGCAGTGATGCAGCCAGTCAGGATGCTCTCAACTGTGCCCTTGTAGAAAGTTCTTAGGATCTTCCTTAAACTTCCTCAACCGTCTGAGGTGAAAGAGGCGATGTTGTGCGCACACAGCTGGAGTGTACAGACCACGTGAGGTCCTCGGTGAGGTGGATGCAGAGGAACTTAAAGCTGTTTACCCTCGCAGCCCCAGATCCATTGATGTCAATAGGGGTCAACCCGTCTCCATTCCTCCTGTAATCCACAACCAGCTCCTTTGTTTTTGAGACATTGAGGGAGAAGTTGTTTTCTTGACACCACTGTGTCAGAAAGAAGACTTCTTCCCTGTGGGCCACCTCGCTATTGTTTGAGATTAGGCCAATTAATGTAGTGTCGTCGGCAAATTTAATTAGCAGATTAGAGCTGTGGGTGGCGACACAGTCATAAGTATACAAGGAGTAAAGGAGGAGGGGACTTAGTACACAGCCCTGAGGGGCTCCTATATTGAGAGTCAGAGGGGTGGAAGTGAGGGAGCCCACTCTTACCACCTGCTGGTGATCTGACAGGAAGTCCAGGACCAGCTGCACAAGGCAGCATCAAGGCCGAGGTCTCTGAGCTTCTTGTCGAGCCTGGATGGAACTATGGTGTTGAATGCTGAATCCAAGAACAGCATTCTGACATAAGCATCCTCCTTCTCCAGATGTGTAAGGACGGTGTGTAGAGCAGTGGCTATTGCGTCATCTGTTGATTGGTTGTGTCAGTTGACGAATTGTAGGGGGTCCAGTTTGGGTGGTAGCAAGCTGCAGATGTAATCCTTGACCAGCCTCTCAAAGCATTTGCTTATTATTGAGGTGAGTGCGACAGGACGTCAGTCATTTAGGCATGTTAACTTGGTCTTTTTTGGTACAGGGATAATGGTGGACAATTTGAAGTAGGAGGGTACTCTACACTGGGAAAGGGAGAGATTAAAAATGCCTGTAAACACACCTGCCTGTTGTGCTGCGCACATCCTGAGCACTCTCCCAGCTCCTGCAGCCTTGCGACTGTCCACTGGATAGGTGACTCCAGGTGAGAGGGGAAAGGGAGGAAGTGGGAATGATGTGAGAAGCTGGGAAGTGATAGGTGGGAGAGGCAATGGGTTGAAGAAGATGGGATGTGATAAGCGAGAGCGAGTAGACCACGGAATGAAGGGTAACAGAAGGAGGAGGGTGTGAGTGATGGACAGGTTCTAAAGTTGGTGGGGTGGGAGAGGTGATAGGGATTAGGAGAATAAGGAAAAGCAAAGGAGAGAGGGAGAGAATAGAGGAGAATAGTTATCAGAAGAGAAATTGATGTTGATGCCATTTGGTTAGACCCTACCAAGATTGAATATGAGATGTTGCTCCTCTAATCTGCGTCCAGCCTCAACCTGACAGTAGAGGAGGCCGCGGACAGCAGCACATATATGAATCCGTTTATTGTATAGCATGCTCATGGTTTACTCCTCTCTACATCAATGAGACCTGATGCTGATTAGCTAATTGCTATCTCAGGCACCATTGCTCTATCCACTGTCACAGCAGGATCCCGTGATGGTCAGCTATTTTAATTCCACTTCCCATTCCCACACTGACATGACTGTCCATGGCCTCCTCTACTGCAGGCACAGATTAGAGGACCATCAGCTCACAGTCCATTTTGGTAGACTCCAACTTGGCAGCGTCAACATCAATTTTTCTAAATTCCAGTTGCCATTCCCCTCTGCTGCTCCTCCCCTTCCCTTAATTCCATGGTCCACTGTCTTCTCCTTAGATTCCATCTTCTTTGACCTTTTCCACCTTCCAAATGTCACTTAAGGCTTCTCACATCTTACACACTACTCCCCTCCCCCACCTACCCATCTTCCCCCTCTCACCTGGATTCACCTTTCACCCCCTAGCTAATACTCCTCCTCCTCACCCCACCTTTTTATTTTAGCTTCTGTCCTCTTTCTTTCCACTCCTGATAAAAGTCTTGATCTAAAACGTCGACTGTTCATTTCCCTCTGTGTCACATTTTCCTCCTTCAGCAATTTGTGAGTACTGTGTAAAATATATAAATAAATTTCCCTAATTTGTAATGATCTTCAATGAAAACTGTAGGAAAAATTGTATCAATGCAAGTAGGAATGAAAGTGCAGAGACCATATTCCCAATTTAAAGCTAGAGTGCTCCCTCCCTCATATTTTCCAAAGTTGGGACTTTGTGATGCAGAGGCAAATGTCTTACAATATCTCCAGGTATGTTATGCATGGTTTGTAAATGTTGGTTCAGAATAACCCCACTGATGTGATTGCATTTGTAGCCCTTGTAAATTTGTTTTCATCGTGGAATCCAAAACGAACTCCTTAAAAGAAGCAACTTGCCTGCAGCGAATGCTTTAACAGAGGCATCAACCGATACAGCACAGAAGTTAGGTTAAAAAATGTTGAGGAAAAAAAAAATTGACATCCTTCACAGCGTTGGATGTATGTGCAAGAGGTCAACTGCAATTCAATTCAAAACATTTCCACATATTTTCTTTACTCTTGGTAAAGAGAATTAACTTTAGGGATCCAACCTCACTATTATTACGTAGTTAATTTTATTGCGTAAGGAGAGCACCTCCAGATAACCCGAGCAAGATATACTTAGGTAATTATTTTAAACACAACCTGTTGCAGCCTTTCTTTGGGTGATATTTTTCTCCTGCTGTAAATCACCAACTGCATCAATTTCATTCCCTGACGCTGTATTTATTTCTGCATCTTCTCTAAAGCCTCCACATCCTTCCTATGATGGGGTGCCCAAAACTGAATGTAATATCCCAGATGTAACCAAACGCGAGTTTTGTATAGCTGCAATGTAACTTCCTGATCAACGAGCTTAGTTCCTCAACTAATAAAGGCAAGCAGGTCACTTCCTATCAAATTCTATGGATGTTTTCAGGGAGCCATAGACTTGGACTCCAAGATCAACGATCATACATCAACGATGTTAAGGTTCTTGTCTTAAACTGTGTACTTTCCATTACATTTGATCTCACAAAGTGTAATACTTTACACATACCTGGATTAAACCACATCTGCCATAGTCTGCAGCTGATTAAAACCCCAATGAAACTTTGGCGATCTTCTACATTAACCACATGCCACCAATCTTTGGAAACCTCAAACTTATTAACACACCAATTCACGTTGCCATTCCAGTTATTATATATGTCTCAAACAACAGAGGTCCTAGTACAGATCCCAGCAGAGTCACCGACCTCCATCCATAATAATTGACATAATCTTCTATGGACAACCAATTCTGAATCTAAGTCACATAGATCCCTTCTATCTTAATCTTCTGAATGAGTCCACACCAGCTTATAGTATCAATCGTTAACATATAAGTTGCAATCAACACATGGCAGGTAATGTCTGACCAATAATCTTTATCAAAAGACATGTCAGCCCCCTCTTTATGATTTTCAATAATTGTCCCCATTTGAGCGGCTAGAAGAGGAGAAAATGTCTGTTGAGCATTTTTGAAAGCACATTTTAATGATGGAATATGTTATAATTGAATCAGGATTTTTTACTTAAATATTTTACTTGGATATGACTTGAGTACAACTGGGAATGAGAATAAGAATGTACAGGAAATGGGTTGTTATCATGAAATTCCACATTTGAATTAGGTAGGTATGTACTTGTTTTCAGAATAAAACTTGCACATGTGTAATGCCTTTGAGGCCTCATGCAAAATTGAACTAATTTTGCCATGAAGCACTTTTGGAAAGTAGGAAATATGGCTACTAATTTTTACAAAGCAAAGTCCCATAAATATCAATGATATAAAAATGAAATGACTTGTTTCATTGCTGGTACTTGAATGATAAATATTGACAAGAACACCAAAGGGAGTTCCCCTCTAGTTCTTCAACTGTCTGAGAGATATTTTACGATAATCTAGAATGCACTGTCTCAGCTGACAGTGCTCCCTTAGTTCTGTAATAAAACATCGTTGTTCATTTTGTGGAGCAAGCTTTGAAGACATACCTTGACAGAGTTAAGCGTGCTATCACAGAACCACAAGAGACAGTAGCTAAAATTGTCAGGGTAATTTCAGGAGCAGTACATGCATGTCCATGAATTGCTTACATTGCTGCTTTAGCATATTACTTAAATTGTAAAGCGGGAGCTGTGAAGTTAAATAAGCACACAGCATTGATTGTAAAATGTAATCTTGTTTTGATGGCTGTTGTACTTTCAGTGCTAAGGGAGTATGAACAATTCAGCAATTTGCATTGTTCAGCCCTTTTTTCTGCTGCTCATAGACTTAGGACGCAGTAAATACAAACGTAGATCAGGCAGCCTACATAGCATTGACTTTGGCAAACTTTACTGCTCTTTAGTGCTGCCCTGAGAATCACACTGAGGCAATCCCTTATCTCACATATTTTTTTTTTGTTTCATAGAATAGACTCTGATTTTTCAAATAAAAATTATTTGTATAACAGTTTCAAAAGTCTTTAAATTGCAATGAAGAGTGCAGCTGATAGAACTGCAGCCTCATGGTGCCAGAGACTTGGGTTCAGTTCTGACCTTGGGTGCCATCTGTGCAGTTTCACATTTTCTCTGTGACTGAGACTTTGGAGCAAGGAAAGGTAAATAAGGAGGTCTTGGGAAAAGTCCACATTACAGTACAGGAAGTGCTGAATAATTTAAGAGGTATGACACCAGACAAATCTTCAGGGGCTAACTGTAGACAGTACATACCAGAGCACTATCGGAGGGTAGAGGAGAAATCGCAGGTGCCATGGCTGAGATACTCATCATGGGTGAGGAGCTAAAGAATAGGAGAGTTACAAATGTTGTGTTTTTATTTTGGAAGGACGACAAAGAAAACCTGGGGACTATAGAACAGTAAGCCCAACATCTGTTGTAGGCAACTAACTGAAGAGGATTCTGAGGGATAAGATAAACATACATCTGGAGAGACAGGGGTTGATGGGGGGCTTGAAAACTCACTCATGTTCTTAAGACATGGCCTACATAGTGCTCTGGTATGTACATGGGCAATCATGTCCTATGAGCTGGATTGAGTTCTTCATGAGATGATCAAAAAGGTTATGAGAGCAGTGCACTAGACGTCAGCAAGGCCTTTGATAAGGTTCCACATGGCAGGTTGTAGTGGAAGGTTAGATTGCATGGAATCCAGGGGGCAGCCAGCTAACTGCATACCCAGTTGTCATTATAGTAGAAAGCAGTGGGCGATGGTGTAAGGTTTTTTCTCAGACAGCAGGTGAATGACTAGTGGTGTGCTTCAGGGGTTGGTGCTGGGCCCTTGCTTTTAGTCCACTTTATTGACAAATTGGTTAAGGATGTATGGGTAATGCTGGTAAGTTTGGAGATGACACTAGCACCACAAGGCTGTGTACTTAGTCCCCTGCTCTACTTGCTTTACACCTATGACTGTGAGGCTAAGCACATCTCCAATGCCATATTTAAGTTTGCTGATGACACCACTGTTGTAGGCTGAATCAAAGGTGGTGACGAATCAGCATTTAGGAGGGAGATTGAAAATCTGGCTGAATGGTGCCGCAACAGCAACTTCTCGCTCAATATCAGCAAAACCAAAGAGCTGATTATAGACTTCAGGAGGAGAAAACCAAAGGTTCATGAGCTAGTTCTCATCAGCAGATCAGAAACGGAGAGTGTCAGCAACTTTAAATTCCTCAGTGTTATCATTTCAAGGGATCTGTCCTGGGCCCATAATGTCAGTGCCACTACAAAGAAAGTACGGCAATGCCTCTGCTTCCTTAGAAGTTTGCGAAGATTCAGAATGACATCTAAAACTTTGATAAGCTTCTATAGAAGTATGATGGAGAGTATATTGACTGGTTGCATCTTAGTCTGGTATGGAAAACTCCAATGCCCTTGAATGGAAAATCCTACAAAACGAGTGGCTACAGCCCAGTTCATGATGTGTAAAGGCCTTCCCACAACTGAGCACATTTAAATGGAGTGCTGTCGCAGGAAATCAGCATCCATCACAAACACCTAGGCCATGCCCTCTTCTCACAGCTGCCATGAGGAAGAAGGTACAGGAGGCTCAGGACCCACACCACCAGGTTCAGGAACAGTTATTATCTCTCAACCATCAGGCTCTTGAACCAGAGGGGATAACTTCACTCGCCTCAACAGCAAAGCTTTCCACAACCTATGGACTCATTTTCAGTGACTCCTCATCTCATGTTCTCGATATTTATTGCTTATTATTTATTATTATTGTTATTTTTTCTTTTGTATTTGCACATTTTGCTGTCTTTTGTGCATTGGTTGTTGTCCATCCTGTTGGGTGCTGTCTTTCATTGATTCTACTGTGTTTCTTCGATTTACTGTGTATGCTTGCAAGAAAAAGAATCTCAGGGTAGTCTATGGTGACATATAGATACTTGGATAATAAATTTACTTAGAACTTGAACTTTGAAAATAGGTGGAACAGTGGGCAATGAAGGTTATCAAAATTACAGGGGACCTTGATCAGCCGGGGAAGTGGGCTGAGGAATGGCAAATTGAGTTTAATTCAGACATTTTTGGCAGATTGGCCTTCATAAATCAAAGCATTCACTACAGGAGATGGGATGTTATGTTGACGTTGTATACAATATTGGTCAGGCCTAATTTGGAGTATTGTGTGCAGTTTTGATCACCTACCTAGAGGAAAGATGTAAATAATGTTGAAAGAGTACAAAGGAAATTTACAAGGATGTTTTTGGCACTGGAGGACCTGAGTTATAAGGAAAGATTGAATAGGTTAGCACTTTATTCCTTGGAATGTAGAGAATTGAGAGGAGATTTGACAGAAGTATACAAAATTATGAGGGGTCTAGACTGGGTATAAATGCAAACAAGCTCTTTCCACTGAGGTGGGACTATAGCTAGAGGTCATAGGTTAAGGGGAACATGAGAGGAAACTTCATCAATCAGAAAGGCGTGAGAGTGCGGAGCAAACTGCCAGCATAAGTGTTGCAAGTGAGCTTGATTTCAATGTTTAAGAGAAGTTTGGATAGGTACGTGGATGGTAGAGGTATGGAGGGCTATGCTCCTGGTGCAGGTCAATGGCAGTAGGCAGTTTAAACGGTTTGGCATGGACTTGATGGGCCGAAGGGCCTGTTCCTGTGCTGTATTTTTCTATGATTCTTAGCGTGAGGAATTGCATTTTGAAAGTCAAATGCAGGCGGGCAGAACTCTGTGAAGTGTTGTAGGATTGAGGGACTTTGGAGTCACATGTAGACAGGATGGGGAAAAATACCTTTGGCAAGCCGGCCTTAATAGGTCAAGGCATTGAGTATAAAAGTTGGGAAGTCATAGTGCAACTGTGTAGGATGCTGGTGAGGCTGTATTTGGAATATTGGATTCAGTTATGGTCACCGTCCTAAACACTGCAAAGAGTGCAGAAAAGATTTACAAAGATCCTGAGGGATTGAGTTAAAGGGAGAAATTGGATAGGCAAGGTCTTTATTCCTGAGAGCATAGGGGAGTTAGAGGTAATCTCATAGAGGTATATTAAACCATGAGGGGCATAGATAAGATGAATGTATCAAGTCTTTTTTGCGGGGTTGGAAAATTAAGAACTAAAGGTCATTGATTTATGGTGACGGGGAAAGACTTAAAAGGAATTTAAGGGCAGCTCTTTTTTTTATACAAGGAGTGGTATTTATGAGGAATGAGCTGCTGGAGGACGTGATTTAGGCAGGTACTATGAAAAGTCTTAAAAAACAGTTGGATAGTACATGGACTGGAAAGGTTTAGAAGGTTGTGGGTCAAAGACTGGCAAATGGGACTAGCTTGGATGGGAATCCTGATCAGCATGGGAAAGTTGGGCCGAAGGGCCTGTTTGCATGCTGTACAACTCTATGAGTCTGTGACAGCCAGTGTTTCTTTCAGCTGCTCCAAATTCCCAAAGATGTGCAGGCTGGAAGGTTAATTGGACATTTTGAACTGATCTGAGTGTGTGAGTGAGTGGGGAGGCGAGAGGGTAGCTGATGAGAATGTGGGAAGAATAACAAATGGATTAGTGTAGAATTAATGTAAATAAGTGTTTGATGTTTGGTGGGGACTCCATGGGCCAAAGGACCCATATCCATGCTGTGTTTCTCCATGAATCTAAAATAAACTAGTTTTTGGTGTGATAGCATGGAGAATTTTAGCTTCAGCTGATCATGCGCAGTAATCTCATTGAAAGGTATAATGCTTGGTTCTGGATCTTCACTCCGAGTTTTAAAAATGTACTGTGATCTATCATTTTCTGTTCCCAAACCTTTGTATTTTCCACACAGTCTGAAGGCTTCCTTTGCCTTTTCTATACAAAGTTCGCCAACTAGTTTAGTGTGAATGTAATACAAAAAAGTTCCACTTCTAGTCAGTCTGGCTTGAGTAATAGCAAGTCCAGAATTCTATTCACTATTTAGATTTCACAGGAAACCTGGCAAACTGCACTGGCAGCTGCTTGTAATGATTTCTATGGTAACTTGATCCAGTTTTTTGGCATTACTTTAAGGGGATTAATTACTTGCACTAGAGATTATGTGAGTAAAGCTGGAGCATCTCTGTTCCCAGGGCAGTACTGGCATGGCATTTCCTGAACTGAAAAAGTAATAACACTAGTGGAAGGAAAATGGAAAAATGGGTCTCCCTTCTTCAGATGGTGATGGATTCAAGACAAGAATTTGATTCGGCCCTCCCTAAAGATCAAAGATTAAATTATTTAAGATTACAAGAACAGGAAAAATAAGATGACAATGTATTACAAAGCTGAAGAAAGAGAAAGACAGAAAGCAATGAAGATTATGGAAAGCACAAAGAAAATGTAACGCAGTTGGCAATTTTGCTCAGCATTACAAAATGTCAATTCTAGGTAAGGGAACAACCAATTTCTAATTTACATTTGAAAGGGATATTGTCTTTGAAAATACAATAAACTTGCTTTGCATCTTCGTCTTCCTTGATGATCATCGTCAATCAAGACTTTCAATTACACTTCATTACTTTCTCCATTATTAAAATTCGCCACAATTGCACAATCACACCTGCAGTAGTAGGCATTTTATTGCCAGTATGAATTATATTGCTTCATTAGATCTCTGAAAGGTTTCACTGATTCTTTTAATAACTTAAATTCTTTTCAATTATGTTTCTAAATTTTTAGAGGATTTGCACCCATCAGGCACAGGAAAAAATATTCAAACACTTTTCACTCAGGCTTCATGTTTTAGAGGCACGACGATTATTCTCTCTCCTTTCTCATATATTTCCGGTCCGTAGGCTCCTTCAGTACCCAATCTATTTTATATATAGTGTACGTATATTTAAACACAGAATAGGCATGCAACATGAAGTGTGAGGGAAAAGTGTTTGGATATTTTTCATCCTGCACTGTGGGTGAAAACTCCCAATAATTATGATTGTTCAACTTCTCGTGGGAACAAATCAGAGCATTGAAGTTAATTTAATGCTAAATCAATATTCCTGCAGATAACACAAGGCTAACCCCATGTCGAAACATGGACGAAACTTCACGAGCTTCCACAGCCCCCGATAACCCTGTGATTTCAGTCTCTGAGGCTGAGGTGAGAGCATCCTTCAGCAGGGTGAACCCTGACCAAGTATTATAAAACCTGTGCTGATCGTCTGACTGGCGTGTTCATTGATATCTTTAAGCTCTCACTTTGGCCGTCTGAGGTACCCACCTGCTTCAAGCAGGCTTCAATTGTGTTGGTGCCTAAGAAGAACTTGGTAACCTACCTCAATGACTGTTGTCCAGGAGCACTAACATCCACAGTAATAAAGTGCTTTGAGAGGTTGGTAACGAAATATATCAACTCCTGTCTAAGAAGTGACTTGGATCCGTTCCAATTTGCCTCCCGGCACAGCAGGTCTGTGGCAGATGCCATTTCATTGGCTCTTCACTCAACCCTGGAACATCTGAATAGTGAAAATGCATACATTAGGATGCTCTTCATTGATTTCAAGCCATCATTCAACACTATCATCCCCTCAAAACTAATCAATAAGCTTCAGACCTTAATCTCAATACCTCCTTGTGCAACTGGATCCTTGATATTCTCACTCGCAGACCCCAGTCAGTTCAGATTCGCAACAGCATCTCCTCCACAATCTCCATCAGCACAGCTGCGCCACAAGGCAGTGTGCTTAGCGCCCTGCTCTACTCACTTTGTACTTAGGACTGTGAGGTTAAGCATAGCTCCAATGCCATATTTAGGTTTGCTGATAACACTACTGTTGTTGGCCAAATGAAAGATGGTGTCAAATCTGCGTACAGGAGGGAGATCGAAAATCTGGCTGAGTGGTGCCAAAACATCAACCTCTCACTCAATGTCAGCAAGATCAAGGAGCTGATTATTGACTTCAGGAGGTCCATGAGCCAGTGATCATCAGAGGACTATCCATAACCACAAATTTCAAGTTTTCATACTCGTCTATAAATCTCTCTGTACTTCACCCCACAATTTATTTAGTTTCTTTGGCATTGGATGAATTTTCTGATTGATCTATTACCCACCCCATTTCTCTGTAATTCTATGGTTTCAAAATACTCATCAGCAATTTTCTTTCTAGCAATGTATTTTGTCAACTCTTCTAAAGGTTTTCTTTGTGATAGCTTTTCTATGAAGTCATCTGGGCTATATCTAACTTCAAAGTAACTACAGTGAAATCACGTAAAATCAATTGACTCCAAAAATTGTTGGAATTGCCCGATCAGCAGTATCTTCAGAACTCATTCAGAACTCACAAATCACTACCATAAATATGAAATATGGAATAAAAATATGCTCCTAGTGAATTTATGTGAGGAAAAATAACTACTTAAACACGAAATACAAAAGAAACAAAAATTTGTGAACACGAGGAAATCTGCAGATGCTGGAATTTCAAGCAACACACATAAAATTTGCTGGTGAATGCAGCAGGCCAGGCAGCATCTCTAGGAAGAGGTACAGTCGATGTTTCGGGCTGAGACCCTTCGTCAGGACTAACTGAAAGAAGGGCTAGTAAGAGATTTGAAAGTGGGAGGGGGGAGGGGGAGATCCAAAATGGTAGGAGAAGACAGGATGGGGAGGGATGGAGCCAAGAGCTGGACAGTTGATTAGCAAAAGGGATATGAGAGAATCATGGGACGGGAGGCCTAGGGAGAAAGAAAGGGGGGGGGGGGAAGCCCAGAGGATGGGCAATGACGGATGGAGTATGAGGAGGAGGTGGGGCAGTCTGCGTACTGACCTCTACCTTGCCGAGGCATAGCGACAACTCGTGGATACCTCCTCTTATTTACCCCTTGATCATGACCCCACTAAGGAGCACCAGGCCATTGTCTCCCACACTATCACCAGCTTTATCCGCTCAGGGGATCTCCCATCCACTGCTACCAACCTTATAGTTCCCACACCCCACACTTTCCGTTTCTACCTCCTACCCAAGATCCACAAACCTGCCTGTCCTGGCAGACCTATTGTCTCAGCTTGCTCCTGCCCCACCGAACTCGTTTCTGCATACCTCGACACGGTTTTATCCCCCCTTGTTCAATCCCTTCCTACCTATGCTCGTGACACTTCTCACGCTTTGAAATTTTTTGATGATTTTAAGTTCCCTGGCCCCCACTGTTTTATTTTCACCATGGATGTCCAGTCCCTATGTACTTCCATACCCCACCAGGAAGGTCTCAAATCCTTCCGCTTCTTTTTGGGTTCCAGACCTAACCAGTTCCCCTCTACCACCACTCTGCTCCGTCTCGCAGAATTAGTCCTTACTCTTAATAATTTCTCCTTTGGCTCCTCCCACTTCCTCCAAACTAAGGTGTAGCTATGAGCACCCGTATGGGTCCCAGCTATGCCTGTCTTTTTGTTGGCTTTGTGGAACAATCTCTGTTCCAAACCTGTGCTGGTATCTGTCCCCCACTTTTCCTTCACTACATCGATGACTGCATTGGCGCTGCTTCCTGCATGCATGCTGAACTCGTTGACTTCATTAACTTTGCCTCCAACTTTCACCCTGCCCTCAAGTTTACCTGGTCCATTTCCGACACATCCCTCCCCTTTCTAGATCTTTCTGTCTCTATCTCTGGACACAGCTTATCTACTGATGTCTACTATAAGCCCACAGGCTCTCACAGCTATCTGGACTATTCCTCTTCTCACCCTGTCTCTTGCAAAAATGCCATCCCTTTCTCGTAATTCCTCTGTCTCCGCCGCATCTGCTGTCAGGATGAGGCTTTTCATTCCAGGATGAAGGCGATGTCCTCCTTTTTTAAAGAAAGGGGTTTCCCTTCCTCCACCATCAACTCTGCTCTCAAACGCATCTCTCCCATTTCACGCACATCTGCTCTTACCCCATCCTCCTGCCACCCCACTAGGAATAGGGTTCCCCTTGTCCTCACCTACCACCCCACCAGCATCCGGGTCCAACATATAATTCTCCGTAAATTCCGCCACCTCCAACAGGATCCCACCACTAAGCACATCTTTCCCTCCCCCCTGGCTTTCCACAAGGATCACTCCCTACGCGACTCCCTTGTCCATTCGTACCCTCCATCCCTTCCCTTCCCACCAACCTCCCTCCCGGCACTTATCCTTGTAAGTGGAACAAGTGCTACACATGCCCTTACACTTCAATATAACCATATAACCATATAACAATTACAGCACCTGTAAGTCGGCTGGGGTGATATACTGCGTCCAGTTCTCCCGATGCGACCTTCTTTATATTGGCGAGACCAGATGCAGACTGGGAGACCATTTTGCTGAACACCTATGCTCTATCCACCAGAGAAAACAGGATCTCCCAGTGGCCACACATTTTAATTCCACGTCCCATTCCCATTCTGATATGTCTACCCACGGCCTCCTCTGCTATAAAGATGAAGCCGCACTCAGGTTGGAGGAACAACACCTTATATTTCGTCTGGGTAGCCTCCAACCTGATGGCATGAACATTGACTTCTCTAACTTCCGTTAATGCCCCACCTCCCCCTTGTACCCCATCCGTCATTGCCCATCCTCTGGGCTTCCCCCCTCCCCCTTTCTTTCTCCCTAGACCTCCCGTCCCATGATCGTCTCATATCCCTTTTGCCAATCAACTGTCCAGCTCTTGGCTCCATCCCTCCCCCTCCTGGCTTCCCTTATCATTTTGGATCTCCCCATCCCTCTCCCAATTTCAAATCTCTTACTATCTCTTCTTTCAGTTAGTCCTGACGAAGGGTCTCGGCCAGAAACGTCGACTGTACCTCTTCCTAGAGATGCTGCCTGGCCTGCTGCGTTCACCAGCAACTTTTATGTGTGTTGCTTAAAAATTTGTGAACATTTTTGTCAAGGATCACTCCACTTTTTAAGAAGGAAGGAAGGCAAAAGAAAGGAAATTATAGGCCAGTTAGCCTAACCTCAGTGGTTGGGAAAGTGTTGGAGTCTTTTATTAAGGATGAGGTTTCGAGATATTTGGAGACCGATGATAAAGTAAGTCAAAGTCAGCATGGTTTCTGTAAAGGGAAATATTGTCTGACAAATCTGTTAGGAGTTCTTCAAGGACATAACAAGCAATGTGGACAAAAGTGAGGCAGTGGATGTTATTTACTTGGATTTTCAGGAGTTTGATAAGGTGCTACACAGATGCTGCTTAACAAGATAAAATTCTATGGTGTTACTAGAAAGATACTGGCATGAATAGCGGAATGGCTATCAGGCAGGAGGCAGCAAATGGGAATAAAAGGGGCCTTTTCTGGCTGGCTGCCAGTGACCAGTGGTGCTCCTCAGGGGTCAGTATTAGGACCGCTACTTTTCCCATTGTTTGTCAATGATTTAGATAATGGAATTGATGACTTTGTGAAGTTTGTGGATGATACAGAGATAGGTGGAGGGGTAGATAGTGCTGAGGAAGCAATGCGATTGCAGCAGGACTTAGACAAGTTGGAAGACTGGGCAAAAAAGTTGCAGATAGAATACAGTGTTAGGAAATCCATGACAATGCATTTATGTAAAAGGGACAATAGTGCAGACTATTACCTAAGTGGGGAGAAGGTTCAAACATCAGAGGTGCAGAGGGACGTAGGAGTTCCTGTGCAAGACTCCTAGAAGGTTAATTTACGGGTTGAGTCTGTGATAAAGAAGGCAAATGCAATTTTTGCATTTATTTCAAGGGGAATAGAATATGAAAGCAAGGAGATAATGCTGAGTCTTTATAAGACACTAGTCAGGCTGCACTTGGAGTATTGTCAACAGTTCTGAGCCCCATATCTCAGAAAGGTTGTGGTGTCATTGGAGAAAGTCCAGAGCAGGTTCATGAGGATGATTCCAGGAATGAAGGGGTTAACATATGAGGAGCGTTTGGCAACTTTGGGCCTGTACTCACTGGAATTTAGAAGAATGCGTGGGGATCTCATTGAAATGTACAGAATGTTGAAAGGGCTAGATATGGTAGATGTGGAGAGAATGTTTCCTATGGTGGGGGTATCCAGAACTAGAGGGCACAGCCTCAAAATCGAGGGGTGCCCCTTTTAGAACAGAGGTAAGGAGGAATTTTTTTAGCCGGAGAGTAGTGAATCCCTTGAATGTTCTGCCACAGACTGAGGTGGAGGCCAATCCATGCATATATTTAAGGCAGAAGTTGATTGTTTACTGATCGGTCAGGACATCAAAGGATATGGCGAGAAGGCAGGTGTATGGGGTTGAGTGGGATCTGGCATCATCCATGATGGAATGATGGAGCAGACTCGATGGGCTGAATGGCCTGTCTGCTCCTATGCCTTATGGGTTTCCATATCCAATTGGACAGGTTTCTAAGGGGCAACCCTTCCATTTTGTGGTGTACTGTACTTGTGTACTAGTGAATGACCCCACAGTATTAACAATTGTGCCACATTCAATAAATAATCTACACAGATCTTAAAGCTCACTAAAGTGAAAAATTGCATTTCTTGATTTTTTATGGATCAGCCAGGTTTTACTAATCCCATGTCCAATCACATTAGGAACCATGTTGCTTAAAGGAGCAGCTTTCAAACTGCATACTTTCTCTTCACTGAGATCTCTGACTTCTTAATGACAGCAAATGCATTCCCAGTCTGCTTTGCCTGTTGGAGCTCATGTTCTGGTCACTTCCAGGTTTCTCATCGCAGGGGCATTCCAGACTCCTGCTCATCTCTGCCACATCTCAGTGTATGCTGCTAACGCTGCACTCTAAAGATTATCCCAACTCTTTCAATCTAATTTTCCTCAGTGTATAGAAACACGGAGAGGTGATTGTAATCTTCCCAAACGGGCAGGCAATGAGGGACTGTACTTATGTCTCAGAGCGTGCCCATGACCCCAAGCACAAAGAACGTGCATCCTGCAGGCATTGTTCTTCATCATTGTTAGTCCCCTCCAAATTCTTTGGCGCCCTCTCCCACCCCTCTCATGCATCCATTCAGTATCAACACTCCCTAGTAGTTGGAAGAGTGTACTTACACTATGATATGTCTTTTTAAGAGCTGCCTGCACAGATCATTCCTGCTGAGTTAACGGGCCACAGGTGCAGGACCATGCCTGCTCATCAGCAGGGAATGCTGCACAGAGACCAAGGATATTTTTAGTGCAGTATTATGCAGAAACCAAACAACACCTTTCTGTGCAAACAGTGTGTCTTGTAATTGAAATTTTTGCTCCAACTACATGTAATGCCAAAGGTGACCCATAAGAGTGTTGAACACTATCATAATTACAAATACCAACTTCTAGGCTGAAGTGAAACTCATTACTTTCATTCGAAATGAATAGTTGAAAATTTGAAATGAAAATATATAAGTTAATACAACAAAAAATGTTAGTTTGTACAACTTGCAACAGAAGAGATTATATTACTAAACAACACTTGTATTTTAATTAGAAAAACAAGATTTTGAATTGAGATTAATTCTTGAAATATATGTTTAGTCATTGTAGTTATGTTGAATTTAAAGATGACAGCAAAACAAGACAAATTTGTTGCTAATTTTGGTCTAATAATTAGATTTTGTTTTTCTTCATGAAAGATTCACATGTTGAATTCATCAGTCTCTAACATAGAGTAAGCTGGCAGGAAAATCCTCAGTGATTTTTAAGTCATTGAGGGAGACTCAAAGGGTTAGTGGTTAACTCCTGGCTATAAGCAACCTGGGAGAAAAATCTTCGAGGACGTTCAAATCATTGGCATTCTTTGTTACTTTCTATTTTGTTTATTGGTTAAAACAACTCATAGATGGAACCCAGGTTGCTTGACTGACATACAGTACAAGAATCAGACAGTTGCTTTTCTAGCTGGTGTGGATTGACAAGTGTGTCGCAAGGATATCCATCCTGTAACTTATAATAGGACTGTGTGGGATAATGAATTCAAAGTGAAAAATCATGCAGTAAAGCATCCACAAATACATTGGTGGCAATTCTGGCATAGTGGCCTCTCATAGTGAGGGTCCACACAGTGCATCTCCAAAGGGAGAATGTGAGTGAAATTGGGTTGTGCCTACTGGTAGCAAGGACAAGGTGACAGTGGTGGAAGCAGTCCTTAAAGAACAAGAAATTCCACACAGAGCCATTCTCAGACAATAGGCCTCCTAAAAACAGGCTAATTTCTTTAACACAAGATGAGTTTAACAGTGTATTGGATGTTTACACAAAGACCAACTTTCCAAATTTTGCCACGGTAACTCCTTAGTTTCAGTTTTTAAGTGATGACAAATTGCTAAATCAGAAGGAAGTCCTGTGCAAGTGTCCTAACAATAATGGCGTTTATGAAATTTGAATATTTTACCAATTTCCAGCACTTTCACAGAAAGTCATCTGCCATCTGTGCTTCATACAGGTCAGTTCACATCAAGCCTGGTTCATTTCCAGCAAGCTCCTGGAGAATGGGTTCATAAAAACCCATCTGCCATGACGGACGACACCATTTTTGTCTGGATGTTAAAAGACACCTATTAATCTACGAGATTCATTTCATTTACCATTAATTTTCAAACTCAGGAACTCAGCTGCCAAATTCAGAAAACCCACAGATGCCACAGGAATGACAGATAATTTAATTCGTTTTAGTTTTTCAGTTTGCACAGACAAGTAACTCTGATTCTGTTCCAGAGATCTATATGTGTGTCAGAGATACTTATTCTCTTAATTTTTCCCATGGCTTGTCACTCAGCCCCTTTGTAATGATCTGTTTGCATAGAATGGAAAAAATGTATTTTTTATGTATCTAGTACTTGTGATTCCCAAATACCAATTTGACTTTAAACCACATCAATGTTCCTTCCATAGAATTAAAATTTTCATGACATGAGTGTAAATGTAAGTAACTCAGAAATTAACCTGTTGCAAAAACTAAAGTATAAGCAATGTACAAAGCCCCTGTGATTTTGTTTAGCCCATTTTTGATTTATTGAGCAGCAAACTGCACTTTTGTGCAAAAGAAGTAGTTGAACCTTGATTCATTACAAGTATGCATATTGAATCTGCAGACAGCAGTTACTGTAAGACAGCATTTATACGAATTTAAAAGCCTGACCTGACTAAAACAAACCATCTCCATTATTGGTATGCTCAACAAATCATTTTGAAATGTATGCTCTGTTGAATCACACATCTCCCATAAATGTTCCACGTGTAAAACAGCTCTGAATTACCAAAGTATAATGATTGACTCATACTGTGATTCAATATCACATGTATTTGTGAATTTTGAAGTGGTCTACGATTTTTGCTGTAAATGGAAATTACTTTCAACCTTTCTATCTGATTGGCTGGAATACTTTAGCTTGCTGGAAGAATAAAGTTTTCAACTTAATATGAATGGGAAATGGTGTTCCAAAAATATATATTAAGATCATGCATTACTGATTACTGTATGGTTTACCTTCTGTAAGATGGGGTGATTTTTTATATTCATTTGATTATAATCTAGAAGATAATGGAGAGTGGAAGAAATTAGTGCAATACAGAAATTATAACTGAAGATACTGGGTCATTTTCCAAACAAATTTTTGGAAGGTTACCTTTGTTGTTTGCACTTAAGCCAAAATTGAATAAAGAGCACTTTATGAACTTTCTACCTCTTTGAATTCCATACAGCCTTTGTGCAGGGTAACAGTCCTTGAATATGCCAGAATACTATTAGTTTTAAAAATTGTTTTTTTGTACTATTCATATGATTCATTTTCTTCTGAAATGAATGCAAATTTACCCATATTGCTGATAAAAGTAGCTGGGAAGTGGATATAAAATATTACAGCCTAATGGTTGTTCATAGTAAATGGCTTCAATCTATGAGTGTTAGTGTGCTGATACTGGGTAAGCTTCCTTGACACTTCATCGTTGACTTGATGATGTTAGCTGTCATGTCCAGTTAAGTGGTATTCTGTTTAAAATTCAGGGTCACAGGAAAGTTGACATCCTAAACCTGCCTCTGGTAAAGGTGGACACTCACAGAATTAGTTCTATCACTGAAAACACACATGGTTCCTTGGATTCTCTGATGTTCTAGATACTGGTGACGTTGAACAATTGTAGTGAGAGAAGATTGTCCTTGCCATCACAAATCCAGAGAAAGTAACAGATGATTCAAAGAGTTATTGGTCAATATTTCTGCTTTGCATTGCCCACAAGCTCAAGGAATGCCTTATTTTCAAAACTTGACCCATGGCCTATGATTTTTAGCCCCCTCCCCCCTCCACTGCCAACCCCTACCTGTGAGTGTGCTGGTTACCGCCTCTGCCCCCCGTCCCCATAAACTTGTGGCAACCGATGTCTTGGGGTGATGACGAATATTGAAATTTGATTCTACTGGAGCCGTAAGACAGGGGATTCATTGAACAGCCCATCTTCGGGCTATATCATGTTGTATCATGCAAGGGCTCAGGGCCAAGGTATCCAGGCTGCTGCTATGTACAAATTGATCCAGCTACTGTCAACATTTTTAAGGAACTGAGAAACAAGGGTTTACTTGTGGGAGAAGACCATCAAGACCTCAACTATGTACTCCCCCCCCACCCCAAATGGAGTGTCTTTGCCTATATGCACAATATAGTTTGGCTGCCACAATATTTAGTTTATTTGCCTACACTGACAAGGTGACATTTGTGATCCAGGCTAAAACCTCCAGGAATCTGGAGGATACTACAGACACTCTGATTTAATGGCTGAATACTTAGAGATGTGATGTTGAGACCAAACCACAGTCTGTCAGTTTGTTTTTGTTTTTCAGTTTGTGAAATAAGAGAGAGCTTTTTGACTTTTTTCCTTGAAAAACCTGATGACCTCATCCAAAACTATTTAACAACCCCACCGAAAATAAATTGCAAAATAATAAGTCCTGTGACTGAAAATATTTCTAAGCATCTGACATTAACTACTAATGAAACTTCAACATTCTTTGCTCCTCTAAAAACAAATTTGGATTTGTTTTGGCCAAAGAAGGTGATAATGATAATGTAGAAGTGGGATAAACATATAACCCCAGAACTCCACAGTCTGGATCTGTGCTCCTCAATCACTTCTCCACAGATCAGAAGGCCTTGAATAAGAATTAACTTACAGGATTTTGGTTAATAATGGTTATAATATTGATTGCTGTTTGATATCAGCATACTATTTGTGATGTACAAGAGAACTCCAGGTTTTGAAAAAGGAAGACTTTCAGTGCCGAGGAGCATCTTTGTATTGTGCTGGAAGGTGCCCTTTTGTGTCTTAAGATCCTGCGCAGATCAGTTGATGGGGCATTTGCAGCCATTTATAATCTCTCCCTACTCCAATCTGAGCTTCTCACCTGCTTTAAGAAGACCGCTATCATCCCTGTACCTAAGAAAAATGAGAGAATATGCCTTAATGACTGCCACCCCAAGTGGATGTGCATCCACTCAGTACGGGGCTCCCTGGTTGCAAATAACCTGACGTTTGGAAGCCCAATTTAACACAGGTTCTCCAACACTTTCTTAAAGTATTTTTCAAGCTAGTTTCAAAAGTAAAATGTTTTGTGATATTTATTAACGACAGCACACACTATATATTCGGGATGGCCTGCAGGTAGTGAACACCGAGCTGAACTGAATATGGACCCTTTCAATTTTTTTGCTTTATATTCTGTGTTTTCACTTGTCCTTTCTTGTGCAGATCGATGTCTTTTTGCCATTTGCACTATTTGGTTTTTGCATGTGGAGGGTGGGGTGGTTTGATGTTCTTGTTGCCATTCGGTTTGACTTGTTTTTCTTTGAGTATGGGGGTTGATGTTTTTCTTTGAGTGGGTGCCATGGTTTTCTTTGTTCCGTGGCTGACTGTGGAGAAGGTATATCCCAGGGTTGAATACTGCATACTTTCTTTGATAATAAATGTACTACGATTCCTTTAAATATTCCATTAGTTTAAATATGGGTAGTGTTGGGATGATTATTCACTGAAGTAACAGGAAGAATGTGGAGGTTTTGGACAGGGTGCAGAAGAGATTTACCAGGTTGCTTCTATAAGGGGAACTTGAACAAACTTCGGTCATTTTCTTTAGAGCATCAGGGGTTGTAGGAAGACCCCTGTTAGAAGTTCATAAATTTACGAGAGCGCAGTCAAGATAGACAGAATAATTTTCCAAGAATAGAAATATTAAGTACAAGAAGTATGTATTTATGGTTAGTGGGAGAAAGTTTAAAGGAGATGTGTACAGGTACTTTGTTTTCAACAGAGAATTGTAGGTATCTGGAATGGGCTGCCAGGGGTAGTGGCATTTTAAGAGATTGTTAAGTGAATATATAACTATGTGGGGAATGAAAGATATTGATCACATAAAGGGAGAAGTAATTAAATTTAATTTAGTATGGTGTTTAGCAGACTTTGTGGGCTGAAGGCCCATGCTTGTGTTCTATGCTCTTGTTCTTAGGCATGGATGCAAACACTTCAGCGACCATAACAGTTTATGTATCACCTTTGAAACACAAGCTGTTTGATATTTTTTCACAATAAACTGGCTTGAATAAAAGGTACCAAACCCCTGCGAGAAACTTTAGGGAGAGTAGCAGAAGGCCAGGTTATAATTTTGTAGTTTTCAGTAGCCAGGTGACTAAGGGATAAATGTCTGCATGCAATAGGTTCTTCTGAGTTGGAATGAACTTCCTGAAAATTTGATGGATACAGACTCAAGTTAAGTAAATTCTTGAAGACTGAAGGATTTTTATTGCTGTGGGGGTCAAGTGGTGGGAGAAGACTGACTGAGTTTCCCTACAAAGGACTAAAGGGGCTCTCTCTGTGATATATCTTTGACTCTGGAGATTTAGGTGACAGAGAGAACAATTTGTGGTCGGCGCTGACAACATTAAAAAGAAACTTGATAGGTTCATCCAACAGCTGGTTTTGGGCAAATAGTCTAACAGTACAGAGATGGTTGATCAGTTGAGAGGAGTGATAGAGACCTCAGCAGATGGAAACTGAAGCCGTGCCTAAAGATGGTGGAAATTCCATCCCTGATGGCGTTCTGAATGTCATCATGAACTTATATCTAGGTCACAGTGACCTTTTAAGGAGCATAGTGATAATCCCCAGGGTTCTGGCCTCTTGGTGACATCATCATCATCAAAAACCATTGCAATCAGATAAGAGTACTTCATCAAGATGCTACTGAAAGAGCAACAAAGACTCATTTATCTTCAGAAACTGGAATGACACACTGAAGCAGATTAGCTGAAACAGTAGAAGCTTTATGTGGTTAAGTAACAACACCATTAGTTTTTGGATGAATAGATGATTGATTATAAAAAGAATTTTTCCTCCTTTCTATATTCTAAAATATTAAAGTAATCTACTTCTTGGAATCAACACAGGCATACCGGTGAAACACTAAGCATTACAGGAGATTGCACATTATTTATATTACTATGAGTAATTGTATCATTTATGGAAACTAAAATACCTTAATAAATGGGGCATTCCTAATTCAGAACACATATTGGTTACCTGGAGGTGTTTCCTCTCCATACACAAACTGTTTGAGGTGGTAGGAAAGTTAGAACCCATTGATAAAATCTTACAGAAAATGAGACTAATGACAAATTACATGCTCTCTGCTTCTGGGAATGATGGATGATAACCAAGCAACAGGAGGGTATAATATGTTTACATTTCAACTACTGCTTTAATCTGCCTTGAAAATTCTCCATAAATCCATTGAATGTTGAACTGGTCACAAGACAGCAAGGTAGAATAGTAAAGGGGCACACGCCAGTGGGATATTAAGTAGTGTTACCTGCAATGCAGAAAACTCCTACTGACCATACGATATTTATCCTGTGATGATTTACCTATCCACTATTTGATGCTGCATCTAAAAGGAATTTTAATATTAACAACTGTCATCGGCTACCTCAGTAAGTGTGCAGATGACGTTGGTACCTCAAGACTGGTTATCTCATGATGCAACCAAAGGCCCTGGCCGAGCGCTGAGGTGCACTCCCTACTGAAAGCTCAGGATGCTGCTTCAAGTCTGGTGACGGGACAGCTCTCAGAGCAGCCAGAGGAAACCTCATCTTGGGCATCAAGAGGGCAAAGATGGCCTACGCTCAAAAAATCCAGGAATGCCTGTCCGATAACGATCCCCTGTGCACTGACAGCACTGACTGTGCCAGTGACAGCTCTCCCCCGCTCTAAACAACGTTTATGCGTGCTCCAGGGCATGCAACACAGCACCAGCCTCAAAAGCTAAACCCCTCCCAGGTGAGCAGCCAATGACTGTAACAGCAGCGGAAACGAGAAGGACTCCACAAACAGTCAACCCCTGTAAGGCAAACGGGCCTGACAACATCCCAGGCCAAGTACTTGGGGAGTGTGCACACCAGCTCACTGATGTCTTCACAGAGATCCTCAACACTTCGCTCACCGAGGCTGCGGTCCCCACGTGCTTCAAGTCAGCCGCCATCATCCCTGTACCAAAGAACTCTGCACCTTCAGAGCTAAGTGACTACCATCCGGGTGGCACTGACACCAACCATTGTGCAGTGTTCTAAATGGCTGGTTATGGCACAGATCAAAAACTCCATTTCTGCCACTCTGGACACTCACTAATATGCTAACCAACAGAACCACTCAACGACAGATGCCATAGCATCTGTCATGCACCTGGCCCTGCTACAGTTGGAAAACAAGGACACTTATGTCAGAATGCTGTTTCTGAATTTCAGTTCAGCATTCAACACTATTGTCCCACAGACCTTGTTGAACATTGATCGGGTGGATAGCCAGAGGCTTCTTCCTAGGGCTGAAATGGCTAACATAAAGGGGCATAGTTTTAGGGTGCTTGGAAATAGGTACCGAGGGGATGTCAGGGGTAAGTTTTTCACACAGAGAGTGGTGGGTGCGTGAAATGCATTGCTGGTGGCAGTGATGGAAACGGATACAATACGGTCTTTTAAGAACCTCTTAACTGGGTACATGGAGCTTAGAAAAATAGAGGGCTACGTGCTAGGGAAATTCCAGGCAGTCTCTAGAGTAGGTTACATGGTCAGCACAACATTGTGGGGCGAAGGGCCTGAAATGTGCAGTAAATTTCTATGTTCTAACTGGATTTCCTGTATCCAGATGAAAGTAAGTTGATATTACATAAAGTCAAAACCAAGATGGGTTCTACTTCCCTTCATGAATGAACCGTTGGTGCTTGCTAAAGATTATTGCCATCTGCTATTCCCCTGCATGCTAGGGTCTCCAGAGCAAAAGGTGTTAAAAAAATCAGAGAATAAATAAATGGTCTAACTTTCATTATGTATCACAAAATCAGTGCATGTAATGCAAAGAAATGTTTTCTTTCTTTCTTTTTCAATCTTTTTATTAATTTCGAAGTATAGAAACAAAACATAGCAATAATACAAATAGTAGGAGAAATATTGTTACACTTAAGAAAAGTACTTGTAAAATCAAATAGTGTAAGTTAACAAAGCTCCCAATCATGTAGAACTGACAACGGATAATACAAATAAAAAAAAACTGAAAAAAAAATCACGAAAAAGAAAAAAAAGCAAAACCAAAAAAAAACCCCATCCCCAAAGAAAAACGGAATTAATCAACTAAACTAAAAGACTTGGGCAAAACTAACAACTTAAAAATGGAAAAGAAGAAAACCTTAGTGCCGACGACTCCATTCCCCTCCAACAACAGTACAGAGAGACAAAACAAGTTTGGAAATGATCAAATTACATCAAGTGAAAATGCTGAATGAATGGCCTCCAAGTTTTTTCAAACTTAATGGAAGGGTCATAAACTGCACTTCTAATTTTCTCCAAATTCAAACACAGCATAGTTTGTGAAAACCAATGAAATACCTTAGGAGGGTTAATCTCTTTCCAATTCAACAAAATGGACCTTCTAGCCATTAAAGTAAGAAATGCAATCATCCTTCGTGATGAAGAGGTTAAATTATTTAAGTCTTTCATTGGTAGTCCAAAGATAGCAGTAATTGGATGAGGTTGTAAGTCTATGTTTAGGACCGTTGAAATAATATCAAAAATATCTTTCCAATATTTCTCCAACAAGGGACATGTCCAAAACATGTGGGTTAAAGAAGCTATCTCAAAATGACATCTGTCACATATTGGATTAATATGAGTAATAACGAGATAGTTTATCTTTGGACATATGAGCCCTGTGCACTACTTTAAACTGTATCAACCTATGCTTAGCACATACAGAGGATGAATTCACCAACTGAAGAATTTTTTCCCATTTCTCCGTCGGTATATTAATCTCAAGTTCTCTTTCCCAGTCAGTTTTAATTTTATTAGAAGCATCAGGACATAAATTCATAATTATATTATATAAATTGCTACTACACTTTTCTGAGAGAGATTTAAATCTAAGATTTTTTCCAAAATGTCCATTGGATATGGGTGTGGAAAATTAGGGGAAACAGTAATTAAAAAGTTTCTAATCTGTAAATATCTAAAAAAGAGAGATCTGGGTAAATTATATTTATTAGAGAGTTGATCAAAAGACATAAAACAATTATCCAAAAATAAATCGCGACAAGATATTATACCTTTGGTTTTCCAATCAAAGTAAGCTTGATCCATCGTGGAAGGTTGAAAAAGAAAATTTGATATAATGGGACTTTCTAGAATAAATTGATTAAACCCAAAAAGTCTTCAGAATTGAAACCATATACGTAAAGTATGCTTAACTATTGGGTTATTCATTTGTTTATAATTTAAAAGAAGTAAAAGGAAGTGAAGTTCCTAAAACCAAACCCAAGGAAAACCCTTGTAATGAATTAGATTCAAGATTTACCCAATGAGGGTTTAAAGATACGTCCAAATCTCGTAACCAAAATTTTAAATATCGAATATTAATTGCCCAGTAATAAAATCTAAAATTCGGGAGGGCGAGCCCCCCCCTCCTTTTTAGATTTCTGTAGATACCTTTTACCTAACCTAGGATTTTTATTTTGCCAAATATATGAGGAAATTTTTGAATCTACGTTATCAAAAAAAGATTTTGGGATGAAAATTGGAACCGATTGGAATATATACAAAAATTTGGGCAAAATGATCATCTTAATAGCATTAATCCAACCAATCAAAGACAAAGAGATTGGCGACCATTTGGTAAATAAAAGTTTAATCTGATCAATTAAAGGTAAAAAATTAGCTTTAAAAAAATCTTTATATTTTTTCGTAATTGTTATCCCTAAATATATAAATGAATCAGTAACCAATTCAAATGGTAAACGTCCATAAGTAGGTACATGCTTATTTAAAAGGAATAATTCACTCTTATTAAGATTCAATTTGTAACCAGAGAAGTTACTAAATTGAGCTAACAGATCTAAGATAGCAGGAATTGACTTCTCCGGGTTAGAGATGTATAACAACAAATCATTTGCATATAATGATAATTTATGTATTTCGTTTCCACGGGTAATACCAACAATATTTGGCGAGTCACGAATAGCAATTGCTAAAGGTTCAAGAGCAATATTGAATAGTAAAGGACTAAGAGGGCAACGGAAAAGACGAGAAAAGGGACATCTATAATTACTTGTACAAACTGAGGCTACCGGGGAGTAGTATAACAATTTAATCCAAGATATAAATGTCAAATTAAAATTAAATTTCTCAAGAAAATTAAATAAATAAGGCCATTCAACTCTGTCAAAGGCTTTCTCAGCATCTAAAGAGATAATACATTCTGGGGTAGTAAATGGGGGCGTATAAACAATATTCATTAACCTCCTAATATTAAAGGATGAATAGCGATTTTTAATAAATCCAGTTTGATCCATAGAAATAATTTGAGGTAACACCTTCTCCAATCTAGTTGCCAGAATTTTTGAAAAAATTTTAGAGTCTACATTCAGAAGAGATATCGGTCTGTATGATGCACAATCAGTAGGATCTTTATTCTTTTTAAGAATTAAGGAAATAGAGGCTTCGTAAAACGATTGTGGTAATTTACCTAAACTGATTGCGTCCTTGAATATTCTAGACAACTTAGAAGAAAGAACGGAGGAAAAAAATTTTAAAAATTCCACTGTAAACCCATCTGGACCGGGTGCTTTACCGAAATTCAATGCTGAGATTGCAGTTATTATTTCTTCCTCTGAAATGGAAGTTTCCAATGATAGGGACTCTTCGGTTGATAATTTCGGAAAACTCAATTTACCTAAAAAATCATGCATGAAATTAGAATCATGAGGAAAATCAGAGTGATATAAAGAGGTATAAAATTCTTGAAAGGTTTGGTTTATCCCAACATGATCAACTGTGAAAGTATCATCCTGTTTGCGAATCTTAGTAATTTGACATTTAACAGAATCAAATTTCAATTGGTTGGCCAGTAATTTACCTGATTTATTGTTATGAATATAAAAATCACTTCCAGTTCTCATTAATTGATTTTCAATCGAGGATGTTAATAATAAGCTATGTTCCAATTGGAGTTCAACTCTGTGTTTGTACAGCTCCTTACTGGGAGAAATAGCATATTTTTTATCGACTTCTTTAATTTTATCAACCAACAAAAGTATTTCATTGTTAACTCGTCTTTTCAAACCGGCCGAATAGGAAATAATCTGACCACGGATATAAGCTTTAAAGGCATCCCAAACAGTTCCATTGGAAACTTCTTCCGTAGTATTAGTTGAAAAGAAGAAATCAATCTGCTCCTTTATAAATTTGACAAAGTCCTGATCTTGAAGCAAAATAGGGTTAAATTGCCATTGTCTGCTAGTACAAGAGGTGTCCATTAACTTGATGGAAAGTTTCATTGGAGCATGATCTGAAATAACAATACTGTCATAATTACAATCAACTACATATGGAATCAAACGAGAGTCAATCAAGAAATAATCAATTTGAGAAAAAGAACGATGAGCATGTGAAAAAAAGGAGAATTCCTTATCATTTGGATGTAGAAATCTCCAAATTTCTGAAATCCCAGAATCTAACATAAAAGAGTTAATAATAGTAGCCGACTTATTCGGTAAAGCCGGACTAGCTATGGATCTGTCCAACATGGGATTCAAACATAAATTAAAATCACTGCCCATTATCAACATATACTCATTTAAGTTAGGAAAGGAAGTGAATAAGTGTTTAAAAAATTCAGGATAATCCACATTTGGAGCATAAACATTAACCATAGCGACCTTTTTATTAAAAAGTACCCCAGTAATTAACAGAAATCTGCCATTAGGAGCTGAAATAATGTCTTGATGAATAAATGTAATTGAAGGAAATGTTTTCATTAAATACCGCATAGATATTTTTTCACACTGGTCAATTCTGATAGCAGGCAGTTAAAGAGATTGCAAACTGTACAGAGTTTAACCAGGATATTCTGTAGTGTAATTGATCTAGTTGACAATGGGCAGACCACATTTGTACACATAAGTCTGGATCCTATTGGATATTGTTGAAAAGATTGGATGTACTGCAAAAAAACCGACGGAAGGAAATTGTATTCCAAAATCAAAGGAGTTTTCATTACAATTTGTTTGAAATATGAGTGCATTGGGCTTGAAATTGGTATTAGAGTGCATGCACTGTTCATTCTTTTGACTAACATGTTTCACTTTGCTGATGAGAAGGTAATTCAACCAGATGTTTCCATTAAACATTCTATAGTAGAGGACAAGTTGGAAAGGTTAAGTGAACTGTGAGCAACAATTCGTATCTGATAACGAAATTTCTGTTTTAACATCACAACTACAGGCACTGAATAATGAAAATGGTGATTTCTTCCAGATCTCTTTCCATGTAAACAAAAAGAGGAAATAAAGTTACTAGAAATGCAAAATAGATTTATTTGTGTGATAAGAAATAAAGAAGGTCTTCTCATTAGTCAAAGCTTAAATCAAACTCAGATTCCAGAGGTGCATAATTTCCTAACTCATATCAGGAACACAACCAGATGTTAAAGATAAAGGTAACTTTGCAATAGACTGGAAGTCAGAATCAGAATTAGAATCAGGTTTAATATCATTGGCATATGTCATGAAATTTATTGTTTTGTGACATTTGCATGGTAGATGTGAGTGCAACTGGGAGATAGTCATTGAGTCAGTTCACCCTGCTCTTCTTGGGCAGAGGCATGAAGCAGGTAAGAACCTCCAGCTGCAGCAAAGAGAGATTGAAGTTGTTCTTAAACACTCCCTTCAATCGGTTGGCACAGGTTTTCAATGTCCTACAGGTACACAATCAGCCCCGACACCTTGTGAAGGTTCACCTTTGTTACGTTTTGCAACTCCAAAACATAAAGCTAGTTGAAAGAAAAACATGGCGCCAGGGGTAACTCGTCTACGTTTAGTTTTTACTGTTAGTGAGGTGCACACTTATGACGTGGCGACATGATGACGTATGCCATTCATGTACTTTTACAAATAGCCCCTAATGAACTAATAATTATGTAAACAAAACAATGCTTAATCAAAGAACATATTTACAAAATTAATCAAATATTACTGAAATATTAAATGCACAACATTCCTCTCTGTTTAGCTCTAAAGTCCAACTTAATATAGAATGTATCTCAACTCAAATATGTAGCACATTGTTCTCTAGTCATCATAGAAGACAGTATATAATACGACTACTATATAGACATCCACAGCATAGTAAATTTTAAATTGTCCCATTCACACCTAAAGATTTAGTTGCTGTGGAGGATTTCTTATTCTTGTGGGATAAAATCTTTCCTGACAAGGAGGAATCACTCTGCTTGACTGTGAAACAATCTCAAGTTTTGGGACTTCCTCCATGATGGTTGTAGGAGTTGACCCTGGAACTGCAGGATGTGGTTCTGACAGCTCTGGCCATCTTTTTTCACTAACAATTGATTTTGTTCCGCTCAGCTGATCAATGTATTATTTCCGGGTGACATCAGACACAATCTCCGCCATGTAGGAGGGTGGTCCAGTTCTGTCCTTAATGTTTCCAAGTGCCTACTTTTGATCACCTCTGGAGTCATTTGCCAGCACTGCTCATCCAGGAGTGAAACATTGAACCTCCTTGTTTGAGAATCTCTCAGTTTGTCTGAACTGTTTATCTTTCATATTCCTTCTGAGATTGGATTTGAGGAGATCCAAGCGTCATGGCAAGGGATGATCCAGGAATAGTAGGATTCAGTGTCAATGTAATGTGTTCTGCTGACATTGGTCACAGTGCTAAGATTAGAAAATGGCCAGACCCTTCTACCAAACCATTTGTAGCTAAGTGGTATGGTACAGATGTATATTTTCGGGAATGATGGACACTATTCCGCAACAAACTGTGGTCCATTGTCCCTGACTAAGTGTTCTGGAACACACCAACAGTGTTCAAGGCTGTAGTGGAGGCAATTGGGAACACACTTCTGTCCATGCTGTAGCTGTGTCCATGACTACCAAGAAACTTATGCCCAAGAATGGTCTGGCGCAATCCACATGAATCCTCTGCCACGGCGAATCAGGCCATTTCCAGGGATGGAGAGGCACAACGGCTAGCAGCTCAACCTGCTGATCTATCCCAGGCCACCAAACAAACTTCTGAGCCAACGCTTTCATTTTGACCATACATAGATGACCAACCCTGCAGCTCCTTCAACAGTTTAGCTCTCAGCTTTGATCTTACAACATCTCTCAATCCTCCATCAAGGGCAAATTCATCCCAGCGCTGGAACTGGAGTTTCTGCTGCACATTCCAGCTTTTTGGATTACCATGTAGACTTGAGACTGTGTGGGGTCTTTCCTGGCTTCCCTTTGGATCATCTCTGGTGTAATAGGAAGATTTTTGATTTTTTTAGGTCAAGTGGACTGTCGTCTTTTATAAATATTTCTGGTATTTCCTTTCCCATGGGTAAACAGGGAATCCATCAGCATTTCCCTGATTAGTCACCCTTTTGAATTCAATCCTGTAATTGTATCCTGTAAGAAACAGAACCCACCTCTGCTCTTGTGCTGCTGCTGTTAGTAGGACACCCTTCTGTGGATTGAACATGGACACCAGTGGTTGGTAACCATAGTAAACTCTCTTCTATTCAAGTACTAATTGAAATGTTTTACTCCCCAAACAAGACTCAAGGCCTCTCTGTCAACGTGTGCATAATTTTTCTCGGCAGTGGTAAGGGGGTGTGATGTAAACGTTATGGGACATTCACTTCCATCACTTATAGTCATAGTCATACTTTATTGATCCCGGGGGAAGTTGGTTTTCATTACAGTTGCACCATAAATAATAAATAGTAATAAAACCATAAATAGTTAAATAGTACTATGTAAATTATGCCAGTAAATTATGAAATAAGTCCAGGACAAGCCTATTGGCTCAGGGTGTCTGACCCTCCAAGGGAGGAGTTGTAAAGTTTGATGGCCACAGGCAGGAATGACTTCCTATGACGCTCTGTGCTGCATCTCGGTGGAATGAATCTCTGGCTGAATGTACTCCTGTGCCTACCCAGTACATTATGTAGTGGATGGGAGACATTAACCAAGATGGCATGCAACTTAGACAGCATCCTCTTTTCAGATACCACCGTGAGAGAGTCCAGTTCCATCCCCACAACATCACTGGCCTTACAAATGAGTTTGTTGATTCTGTTGGTGTCTGTTACCCTCAGCCTGCTGCCCCAGCACACAACAGCAAACATGATAGCACTGGCCACCACAGACTCATAGAACATCCTCAGCATCGTCCGGCAGATGTTAAAGGACCTCAGTCTCCTCAGGAAATAGAGACGGCTCTGACCCTTCTTGTAGACAGCCTCAGTGTTCTTTGACCAGTCCAATTTATTGTCAATTCGTATCCCCAGGTATTTGTAATCCTCCACCGTGTCCACACTGACCCCCTGGATGGAAACAGGGGTCACCGGTATCTTAGCTCTCCTCAGGTCTACGACCAGCTCCTTAGTCTTTTTCATATTAAGCTGCATAACGTGTAACATGACTGCACCTATACCGTAAAATGATGCATCACAGAAAAGCTTCACTGGACGCTGTGGTTCATAATGTGTAAATGCAATGTTGATGCTATCATTTCCTTTGCCTTTTGGAAAGCCAGCTCACACTGCCTTGTCCATTGCCATTTCTTCCCGATCTGCAGTAATGAGTTCAAGGGGTGGAGCACAGTAGTCAGGTTCGGCTGGAACTTGCTATAGTAATTGACAAAACCTAAAAAGGGAAACAACTGTGACAACTACTTTGACCTTGGGGCATCCACCACTGCGTGAATTTTCTCAGCACACCTGTGTAAATCTTGTGCGTCAATGGTGTGATCACAGTAGGTGATGCTTGGTTTAAAGAATTCACACTAGTTGCATTGTGCTCTGAGCCATAATCTTCTAATCTATTTACACTGTCCTGAGATTTTGGAGAGTTTCCTTGTCATCCTCACTGGTAACAATGAGTCACCAGGTAACGCTGAGTGCTTGGACAGTCCTGCAGCACCTGGTTCATAGCATCCTGCTGAAGTGCAGGAGCAGATGCTATCCCCAGAATAAGCCTTTATAGCGATAAAGCCCTTTGTGAGTGTTTATGGTGAGAAACATTTTGTGCTCTTCTTCCATCATTATATGTAGGTAGGCCTCAGCTAAGTCCACTTTGCTGAAGTGATTTCTTCAAGAAAGGTTTGCAAAGATATCCTGTATCCTGGGCAACTTTCAGTTCTACTTTCAGTACTGGGTTCATGGTGACCTTAAAGTCACCACAGATCCTGACAATTCTTCTTGGCTACTGGGACCACTGGTGTTGCCATGGGCTCCACTCTGTGTTGGAAAGGGTTTCTTTAGCTTCCATGCGAGCTAGCTCACTGACTACTTTATCACGGGTAGTATAAGGAACCTGAAGGGCATTGCAAAATGTTTTTATTTAACACTATTTTACCATTGATATGTTTGTTTTCCAATGCCATCCTTGAAAGCTGCTGTGGCATTATTCTGTTCCTCTCTTAATTCACTTTCAGTTGACTCTATTGCAAGGGATAAAGCATGCAACTGCTGGATTGATCCTCAATCAAGTTGTAGTTGTCTCACCCAATCATGTCTTCACTATACTGGCCTTTCTGCTTTTACCACATACAAGCCCAATCTGGCCTGTTGGTTTCACTGTTAAAAATGTCATTCCCACAGGATTTATCTTTTCTCCAGTATAAGTTCTTAGTTGGATATCTGTAGGCTTCCATTCAGTATCTTTGAAATACTGTTCAAACTCACTTGTGTTATGACTGAAACAACTGAGTAGTGTCCAGTTCCATTTTAATTAATTTTCCACTCACTTCTAGTGTAAGTCAAATTGCTTGTGCACTGTTAGTTTTCATATTGTAAATCTTAAGGCTACTCAGTCCTGTGTCACTCACATCATTATCAGATTTTTCATCAACAGCATGAAGGTTAGTGATCTTTTTGAAACTGCAACTTGACTTTTTATCTTTTACTTTTCCCTGTGCAATCCATTTATTTTTGTCTTCCCTGCACGCTCTTTATATGTGTCCTAGTTTGTTGCATTTTCTAAGTTTCACCTTTAAACCTGCTTTGGTCTGTGGTATGTGAGACGGACTACTTGTTGATTACTCCTGCTCCTCCTGGCCAAAAATAAAACAGGAACACCAGTGGACAAGCAATTCAACTTGGAAAATCTGGCTGTCTGCAGTTAAAAATAGAATAATTTGAAATGAAGTCATGCATATTAATGATAATAATACAACAACCAAACTGCTTCCTGGATGTGGTTCTTATCTTCTTATTCCTCCACCGCTGGAACTGGAAGTAGGTGTAATTCCTATTCATCTGATTAATTTTAACTAATGTCACCGCTTTTGTCACAAATATATGAGGTCCAGCCAACTGACATGCAAATTGGCAATTCTGGAATAAACTTGAATCACTGAAGGATGCTTGACACCTCTGGCAGGGCTTGAATGCTATCACCTCCTACAAAGTGAAACCAAGCCACATAGGTGACGAAAACGTTTCACTTCCAGATGAGCTCAGTGTCTTTTATGCTCACCTTGACTGTCAAAGCATGGAGGCAGCTTCTTGAACTCCCAAAGTCCCTGATGATCCTGCGATTGCTATTCCAGATGTGAGAGCATCTTTCGGGAGGGCGAACACATGGTCCAGGTGGGTAGCTGGCCGAGCACTAAAGACCTGTTCTGATCAATTGGCTGGACTGTTCACCCGTATTTTAACCTCTCGCCTTGGCAGTCTGGGATACCCACTTGCTTCAAGCAGACTTCAATTATACTGGTGCCTAAGAAGAACGTGGTAGCCTGCCTCAATGACTGTCATCCTGTGGCACTTACATCCACTGTGATGAAGTGCTTTGAGACGTTGATGATAAAATATATCAACTACTGCCTGAAGAGTGACTTGGATCCGCTCGATTCCACATACTATTACAACAGGTCACCAGTAGATGCCATTTCACTGGCTCTTCACTCAACCCTGGAACATCTGGTCAGTGAAGGTGCTCTTCAATGATTACAACTCAGCATTCAATACTACCGCTCCCTCAGAACGAATCATTAAACTTCAAAACCTATGTTTTAACATCTCCTTGTGCAAATGGATCCTCATAAAGAAGGCAAGACAGTGGCTGTACTTTATCAGGAGTCTGAAGAGATTTGGCATGTCAACAAATTCACTCAAAAACCCCTATAGTTGTACCGTGGAGAGCATTCTGACGGGCTGTATCACTGTCTGGTATGGAGGGACTACTACACCGGACTGAAAGAAGCTGCAGAAGGTTGAAAATCTCATCAGCTCCATCTTGGGCACTAGCCTACAAAGCACCCAGGACATCTTTAGGGAGCGGTGTCTCAGAAGACAGCGTCCATTATTAAGGACCAACGGCACCCAGAGCCTGCCCTTTTCTCACTGTTACCATCAGGTAGGAGATACAGAAGCTTGAAGGCACACACTCAGCGATTCAGGAACAGCTTCTTCCCCTCTGCCATCTGATTCCTAAATGGGCATTGAAGCTTTGGACACTACCTCACATTTTTTTCAACAGTATTTCTGTTTTTGCACATTTAAAAAAAATCTATTCAATGTATGTAATTGATTTACTTGTTTATTTATTATGTTTTATTTTATTTATTATTATTATTTTTTCTCTCTCTGCTAGATTATGTATTGCATTGAACTGCTGCTGCTAAGTTAACAAATTTCACGTCAAATACCGGTGATAGTAAACCTGATTCTAATTCAGTTCCCTCACTTGCAGGCCCCAGTTAGTTTGAACTGGTTTAACATCTCCTCCACAGTCTGCATCAGGCCAGGTGCACCACAAGGCTGTGTGCTTATCCCCCTGTTCTACTCGCTTTATATTTATGACTGTGAGGCTAAGCACATCTCCAGTGCCTTATTTAAGTGTGCTGACAAGACCAATGTCGCATCAAAGGTGGTGACGAGTCGGCATATAGGAGGGAGGTTGAAAATCTGGCTGAGTGGTGCCACACCCACTTCTCAGTCAATGTCAGCAAGACCGAAACGCTGATTATTGACTTCAGAAGGAGGAAACCAGTGGTCTATGATCAAGTCCTTATTGGGAAATCAGAGGTGGAGAGAGTCAGGAACTTTAAATTCCTTGGGGTTATCATTTCAGAGGATGGGTCCAGCATGTAGGTGCCATTACGAAGAATGCGCAGCAGTGCCTCTACTCTCTTAGAAGTTTGCGAAGATTCAGCATTTCATCTAAAACTTTGACAAACTTCTGTAGGTGTGCCTTGGAAAGTATATTGACTGACTTAATCATGGCCTGGTATGGAAACACCAATGCCCTTGAACGGAACAGCCGACAAAAAGTAGTGGATATGGCCAAGCCCATTATGGGTAAAGTCCTCCCCACCGCTGAGCTTGCCTATGTGGTGTGCTGTCGCAGAAAAGCAGCATCCATCATCAAAGCCCCCCACCATTCAGATCATGCTCTCTTCTCACTGCGGCCATCTGGAAGAACGTACAGGAGTCTTAGGACCAACACCACATATTTTTCAGACTACTTCTTCACTTGCCCCATCACTGACGTCTTCCCACAACCTATGGTCTCACTTTCAAGTACTCTAAAATTATACTATCATTTTCTTGACATTTATTTATTTATTATTTAGTTTTTTGCCCCTCTTGTTTTTGTATTTTGTTGTCCTTTGCACATTGCTTGTTTGTCTATCTTACGACAGGCAGGCCTTTCAGTGTGTTTCTGGTATTTACTGTGAATGCCCACGAGAAAATGAATCTCAGGTCTGTGTATGGTGACATATATGTATTTTAATAATAAATTTACTTTGAAGTTTGGACTTTGAATACTTCAATCCAGCTGTTCTTAGGAGTTTCAGTTCCAGTCCCATCAAGTCAAAGTCAAAATTTCATTGGAATTAGAAATAGCTTTGGAAGTCTTTCTTGTCAACAAGTAAGAAACTTTGGTCTAAAGGAATGTCGAGCAAAAGATTCGCTACAGTAATGAAAAGTTAACCAGCCTTTCCAATTTGGATGTTGAATGGATTGCTATACTCTTGCAACATCTGCTGAGTTTTACTCCGAAGTGAATCAATTTAGAGTTCCCTTACACAAGTCAGATATTTGTGGGTCCAAATCTGACTCTAGTGACACAGTAACAAATAACTCTGCTGACAATCCAGTTCAGGACTCATAGGATTGTATTTTTTTAACTAATGCTACATAAGTGCAATGCAATTTGAAAAGGAGTACAGTACTTACCTGTCGTTTAAAGCCAATGAAACCATTGCTTGGTTAATATCATATTTGCAGCTTGCTATTTTGAAATAGATTGCCATAATTGCTAAATAGTTCCTGCAACAATGAATATATTTTATTGTAGAAAAAAAAGACAAAATAATTTTAAATTATGAGAGATTGAAAGACATTGGCATTCTGGTACTAAGATCACATAAGATTGCAACAGGCAGTTAGGGAAGTGAATAGTTAAATCACAAACAAGAGAAAATCTTGCAGATGCTGGAAATCTAAGCAACACACATTAGATGCTGAAGGAACTCAACAGGCCAGGCAGCATCTATGGAAAAGAGTTAATAGTTGACGTTTTGGGCCAAGACCCTTCATCAGGAAAACAGTTAATTGGCATTTAGTACAAGAGATTTTAAGAGTAATTAGGCAGAGGCTCTGGTAAGCCCGCATCAGGAAAGTTGCATACAGGTCCAGACAGGTCATGCACTTGAGCGAGGACAACTAAAGTTTACTAGATTGACTCCTGGGTTGGCGAGTTTGTTGAACAGGAGAAGATTAAGTAACTTTCTCCCGTTTAGAAGAAAAACAGGTTATGTGATTGAAAAACCAAAAATTCTACGGAGCCTGACAGGTTGATGTAGGGATGATATAACACTTGTTCAGGTCAGCCGTTCAGAACAGAGATAAGAACAGATACCCAGACAGTAGTAAACCGTTGGTATTCTCTGTCCGAAGGGCTGTGGAGACTTAGTCAGTGAGTGCATTCAACACAAAGAGATCAATATTTTTAGAAATGGGTGGAGCTATGGGGTTAGTTCAGGAATGTGTTGAAAGACTAGAAATGATCATTTTGAATGGAAGAGCAGGCATGAGGGGTTAACGAGGGGTTAATTGCCTACTCCTGCTTCTATTCCTTATGTTTTTAAGCACTGCAATAGTGGTGAAGCTCTTTTGGACAAGCGTTAGTGTCAGAGGGAGACACAGCACAGTAAAAGGTTCATTGGCCCACCAAGTCAATGTGATCCATCAACTATATATTTATACTAATCCTACCTTAATCCCATTATTAATTCCAGAGTCCTGCTGAAGGGTCTCGGCCCAAATCGTTGACTGTACTTTCTTCCATAGATGCTGCCTGGTCTGCTGAGTTGTGTGTGTTGCTTTGATCCCATTATTTTAATTTTTCCCACATTTTCAACAATTCTCCCCATATTCTAAGATTCACCTTCTCCCTAGTAACCTTCACATTCAGTACAATTTACAGTGGCTAATTAACCTATCGACCTGTGTGGGAAGAAACTGGAGCACTCAGGGGATCACAGGGAAAATGTTTCTCCAAGCAGATAGCACTCAAAGTCAGAATTGAACCCAGTCCCTTGTGATAGGAGACAGTTGCTCTATGCACTTCACTGCCCAATGTAAAGAAATGTTTTATCAAGATTCCCATCAATTTCTGAAAATAGTCAGTCCTGGAAATGCTCAGCAGTTGAGCAGAGAGAGAAAGAAAGTAAATATTTCAGATCAATGAAAGGATTCTGCTTCTGATGTAAAAACAATTACTTACTGCAGCTTTTCTCACATTCTTTTTTAAATTCAGATTTCAAGGATTGTTGGTTTTCTGCATTTTTAATCAGTATCTTGTGTGGTTTTGAGATGAATATCAAGTAGGAGTGACATGGCATGTTGTCTGGTAGCCCAAATAAATCAGGAAACATTGTGACTTAAGATGTTTTCATCTGACATTTTACCTATATTAAGTTTGGATAAAGATTCCTTGTCCCTGAGCAAAGAGTCTCCATTTATGGTCACAATTTGTCTCATTGTTGAATTAAGGTTGATTTAATCAAGGCTATTTATGGATCTGCAGAGTGTTAAGCAGTTTCTCTAAACGTGACAGATTATGGAACTTCTCAGACTAAACTGATTTCAGCTTCACACCTCTGAAAAATATTTTTGAACTCAGGGACATATAAATTAAAGGCAGGTGGTTAAGATCTCTGTGCATGTCATAACAGTAAATGGAAGGAATGCCAAAGAATTTCTCTGCTGGTTCTCTTCAACTTCATAGATTGCTTGAAATGCTGTTCGCCAAACATTCCCAATCACTTTCTTCTATGTCCTCTTTCCATAAGGACAGGTCTTCGTTACAAGAATTAAAAGATATAAAGTTCAACACCCTTCTGTGACTTGAGATGGAACCACTAACTTATAGTCAAACTTATAACATTTTATAGAAATCTGTTGTGCAATTACTGATTTCAAAAGTAAAAGGTCAAAATGATCTCATAAAAAGTTATGATTTGTAATTCCAAAACATAAAATTAATTGAAAGAAAAACACAGAGCCAAGGTTATGTCATGTACGTTTTATTTTTGCTTTAGTGAGGCACACAGATATAACATGATGGAGTGAAGAACTCTGCCATTGATGTACTTTTACATACAATGTTTAATCAAACAATATATTTACAATATTACTCAAATATTATTGAAATAGTAAACACACCACAAAAGTGAAACAACATCTCCTAACATTTAAATAGTCCAAATGAAAATGAAAGTACATTTAGTGCTGGATTCCCCAAAAAAGTCCTATTCTCTTTTCATTGAAGGTTATCCCTTCCATCATAAAGACTGTTCACTTTCTCACCTGTAACTTCTCCCTCCTCTATAACTCCTCCATAACTTCGTCACCTATAACTTGGCCCTCCTCTGTGGCCATATCGTACCATCTGCCAACAAAATTCTAATTGATGAATTTGCATTTCCACTGTTGGTCATTCCAACACTCTACTGGATGGACTGCTATCCTCCACACTTTGTAAAGACAACCAAAACTCCTTTTCCACTCCAGGATAATAATTTAAATCTAACTTTCCTGGAAAGAACGTATTAGTTCCATATTTCTCACATTGACTCGAAGGAAGTGTAAAATGTATGGCAGTGCTCAAAATTATCTTCCGTGCACAAGTGCTGTTTGTCCTCTAGTCTTGTTCTTGTTAAACTGTGAAGGCTCTCAGTTTCCTAAACAAATACCTAAACATTTATAATGTTATTTTCTGGACTTGGTTCTCCCAGTCTCTCTTTCCTCCTTTAGACCATAAGAACGTAAAACATAGCAGCAGAATTAGGTCACTTGGCCTATCGAGTCTGCTCCACCATTCCATCATGGCTCCATTCTCCTGCCTTCTACTCATAACCTTTGGTCCTGACTTATTAATCCCCACATTAAATATATCCAATGACCTGGTCTCCACAGCCACTCATGGCAATGAATTCCACAGATTCACTATCCTCTGGGTAAGGAAATTCCTCCTTTCTCTGTTCTAAATAGGCCTCTACTCTGAGGCTCTGCCCTCTGGTCCTAGACCATTATACTCTCCACAACCGCACTACCTTTCAATATTCGATAGGTTTCATTAAGGTCTTCCTCATTCTTCTAAACTCCATCATACAGGCCCAGAGCCATTAAGCGCTCCTCATATGTTAACACTTTCATTCTCAGAATCATTCTTATGTACCTCCTCTGGACCCTCACCATCTTAGATAAGAGGCCCAAAACAGCTCACAATACTCCAAGTGCAGTCTGACTAAATGCCTTATAAAGCCTCGGCATTACATCTTTTCTCTTATATTTTAGTCCTCCTGAAATGAATACTAACGTCTCATTTGCCTTCCTTTCCACTGACTCAGCCCTAAAAGTCAATCTTTAGGGAATCCTGCACAACAACTCCCAAGTCCCTTTGCACCTCCAATTTTTGAATTTTCTCCCCACTTAGCAAATAGTCTATGCCGTTATTCATTCTACCAAAGTGGATGACCATACACTTCCCTGCACTGTATTCCATCTGTCACTTCCTTGCCCATTCTCCCAATCTGTCTGTCCTTCTGCAGATTCCCTGCTTCCTCAACACTACCTGCCCCTCTACCTATCTTCATATTGTCCACAAACTTGGCCGTTAAGTCATCAAGTAGCTCAATAAGTCTCCTCCTGAACATTCCAGTCAGCATTCATCATACTACCAGTTCCTTTGTGGTCATGGCTTCAGTTCCCTTTGTATATGTTTCTGACTCATTTGTAAGCCATTCTATTTCTTCTTCTTTTTAAAATCAACCGCTTTAGCAAAGGTTTTGACCACTCCTTCTTAATCTTTCCCTCCAACTTGTATCCACTTATACTGCTGAAAAAACTCAGGCATTTTTTGATGTTAAAGTGCTGGATAGAATTGTTATATCAAAGTGAAATAGTAAAGTGATACATGATTTATTGATGAAGTATTTGTGATTTTCCATAATATTGATGAAAACATTTAACTTGAACTCTTTGGCGAAAATTGGTCAATTGTGTTCAAACTTCCAGCAAAAAAAAAGGTTTCCCCCGCCATCCGAAGGTAGAGCGTTCCTATGAAATGGTTCGTAAGCCGGAATGTCATAAAGCGAAGAAGCAATTACTATTTATTTATATGGGAAAAATTTGTGAGCGTTCCCAGACCCAAAAATAACCTACCAAATCATGCCAAATAACACATAAAACCTAAAATAACAGTAACAAATAGCAAAAGCAGGAATGATATGATAAATACATAGCTTATATAAATTAGAAATACTTCTCCACAACGATTGCCTGCACTGTTCTCCGTAGCGAAAATCTCACACAAGCGCCGTTGGTAGAAAATCTCACGCAAGCGCTCTCCAGTAACCTTTAAGCTATGAAGCTGCCGAATCATACCAAATAACACATAAAAATACACAGCCTGTATAAAGTAGAAATAATGTATGTACAGTGTAGTATCACTTACCGGAATTGGGACAGCACCGAGCACACTGATGATGGTGTGTTAGGCTGAGTCGGAGGTTGGGGCGATGCAGTGGCCCCCACCTTCCAGGCAGTGACCTGATACCGATCCGCGAAGCATGCAGGGGTACAGCGAATCGCCTCTGATCTGGGCCGACAATTACGTGGCGAACGGCACCTAATTAATTAGCTTGTTTATTTCAGCTTTTTTCTTAAAGACATACTGGGTGCCTCCTGGCTACCGCTGCATTCTCTGCAAGTTGGTATCTGTCCGCGGCCCGGGGTTTGGGGTGGTGGGACACTGAGGTTTCAATTGTTATCCTTTCCTCTTCCAATTGCGTCAGCTCTTCGTCTATCAGTTCTTGGTCATGGGATGCCAAAGCCTCTTCAACGTCATCTTCGTCAACTTCCACAAGCCAAACTCACTTTGTCCTTACTTCGTTCACCACGATCGAAACACTTAATTATGTCTAGTTTTACGCTAAGTGTAACACCCTTACGAGCTCTTTCAGGCTTTTCTGATACCTTAGAACTCATCTTGCAAACGGCTGCTCACAGGCACGTGTTTAAGCAACGCCAGTGAGAATGCTGTTCCGAATCCGGGGGAGAGCGGCTGCTTGGGGCGTGCGCTAATTTTTTTCGCATGTTGCTTTTTTCGTAACAGTGAAAACACCTTCTGTTAGCGAAAACAGGGAACTAATGTAAGTCTTTCGTAACAGTGAGGTTTCGTAAAGCGAACGTTCGAAAAGCGGGGACACTTGTACTGCAGAATTTGTGCCTCTTTGTGCCTTACCAGTAAGAAAGTACTTCAAATTGCTCGGCAGTGCAAACAAAACACTCAGCAAAATTTTAGGAATGCTTGCTGAAAAATGGAATTAAATTTTATAAGGCTTTTTATTTCTGGGAAGCCTGCAATGGTTGCAATTCCACAAACCAATCTGCTTCATCATGTGTGCTGAAGGAAAATTAAATGAAGCCTCCTTGAATATTGAAGGTCAGTGATTTCCTCAATAGAACAGCAAACTGTGAAGCTAAATACAGGCTGCTGGAGGAGCTCAGCAGATCAGGAAGGAAATAGACAGTTAATGTTTAGGGCCAAAGTCATTCATCTGGACAGTCTATTTATTTCTACAGATCCTGTCTGACCAGCTGCTTTCCTCCAGCACCTTGTTTTATACTCAATAACCCATCATCTGCAGTCTCTTGTGTCTCTGGCCAAGTGTGAAATATGACAATGTTCAGTAATAATTGCCTAGAGTGGTCCTACAGCTGGGAGCTTGAAAGAATTGGCTTTCCTTTCTGTGAGAACAGCCTAGCTGATGGAAGAGTCTGTATTTGAGGTCACAGATCTCCAAGGATACTGGTTCAGTGAAGCATGACCAGTGTAGGCATTATTCTACAGTCAAATCATCTGTCACTTTCCTATCAGTGTCACCTTGAATGCAATGGAAAAAGAGAGAAGGGGGAGTGGGTAGAAAGTATTGGAAGTTAGAGAAATCAACGTCATCAGGTTGGAAAATGAGCTGTTGCTGCTGAGGCAGAAGACAAGGCTATGGATCAATGTGCATTGCTCTGGAATTCCAGCATCTGCTGAAACTTTTGTGTTTATGATTAACAACAGTTGCTTTTTTTCTGTGTGTAAGCAAAGTCTGTTGATCTTCAGATCAGTGAATTTCATGCTGGAAGCATGTTTCTGGCAATAAAAATTTCAACATAAAGCTGGGCTTTCAATTTCCAGTCAGATGTTATATGGATGTAATTTTAGTCTCCCTGGTGAAACCTCCTTTTTAACTGCATTACAGCAGTTTCTTTCAGAGAAAGAATATGTAGATCTTGGTGTCCCATAAAAGATCACCAGATGAAAGTGGAGAATTGAGACTGGGGATAGTGGGGACAAGATTCTTGGTCTAAACAGGAGAGCTTTCTGCTAAGCATGGTGAAATCAAGTAGATTATCGCAACAAATGCCTGTACCAAATTAGAGGGAACCTCTGAAAAAAAGTTGGAAGATTATTCAGAATGTAAATTATTGTAAAGCTGAAGATATATCAAAGAAAGGAGTTGGTCTCTGCAGTGACTCATCTTCTTTCTTACAAAATCAACCTAATCACTGTCCCTTTCTCTATCTCACACACACACACACACACACACACACACACACAGACATGATACCTTAATTATACACATGCAACTGCTCTCGATAGTTTCTTAAAACAAAAGATCTTTCTGGAAATTTGCTCATTAGTTCATATTTTCAAATGTAATAATCATGTTATTAATTCACCAACCGACATTCTGAAAGAAAGGGACTTAGTTATGTTTCCATTGTCAGAAAAAGTGACTAAATTGTGGCTATTCGTTCCTCCGGTTTGTTACAGGTTCAATGGTTCCTTTGCTACATTCTTGTCAGGACTGCCTGATTTATCTAACAGTAACTCATCAAAAAATAACCCAGCAAAGTGATTATCAGAACCATTAGCAGAACGATCGTAAACCTGGCAACACTGGCTAAATCTAACCGTCTTCACATTACTGACTCCAGCTTCTCATTCCCAGTTAGCTTTCTTGTAGGTCATCTATAATCATCAAGACCTTTGGTTGAATCATATTATCAGATGCTTGTTAACACAGATGAATTGTGAAATGCCCGTGAGCAAAATACAACAATACTTAATCCAACTTAATGAAGAATAACTTCTGCTGCAATACATTAACAATGCAGCCAAGCCATGCACTGTATTCCCTCAGGTTTTAGTAATTGTTTTGATTACTCCTATTAAATTGTTATAAAGGTTAAGTAATTCCAAAGCCATGCTGTGTGGAACATGATGTCCTGCACTGTATATGGTAAGGGGACAGTTGTGAGGGCAAACTTCATGAAGTTGTGAAGATGGGTAGGTGGGTGGTAGCATGTGATGTTTTCTTTTCCTTTTGGAGCCGTTTATTTTAGACACAATGTAGGAGGTTTATGTAGCTGATGGTGCCCACAGATCACTTGCTGCATGGGACTGATGAAGGCAGCCTGACAGCTGAATAAATCACTGCTAGATGCCAGCAAAACATTGCTGCATAAAATCCACGTGGGACCACCCATGCAGATGGGAGAGCTGGTTTGGAGCCTCGCATATGAATAGCAGCAGAGACATATTTGGAGTTAACTCCTTGCCTCCTAATCCAATATTTTATTTCTCAGCTTTTAATAAACACTTTAGACCCTCTCCCTACAGAAATCCAGGTGTATGTGAGATTGTGGAGTATCAGGGCCCACAATAATGTCATGCAAAGACAGTTGCAAGTTTCTGAGTTTGTGTACCAGGTACAATTTGTGTGTGCAGATATGTCTGCAAGGGAGAGAGAGAAAAGGGGAGAAAAACAGAGAGAGTTTGAATCCAGAAAAAAGTGAGTGAATGAATGTGTTCTCACATTAGCTCTGTTTGTGATCCTATCTCGAATACACAGGCATGAATATCCTTACTGCTTTAGACCAGAGTTCCCTGGTAAAAACAGCACAGAGTCAAAGCAGAATTTGTTTTGAGAATACCTTGAAGTTGGAACATCTTCTGAGAACAGGAGACAGCTGGAAAAACTGTCAACCTCATTAAAGCTGCTTTGCCTGGTGGGATCTTACAGGCTGACAGGTCTCCCACTTTATCCAACTTCTCTGCCCTGAATGAACTGGAGACTGGAGCAGCATACACCAGGTCTACAGAGATGCCAGTCAGTGATGATGGGCCTGGAGCAAAGGAGGAGATTGGAGGCAACCACAGTAAAATCTCATCATTTCATTCCTGCCTCAGAGCTGATGATTAAGTTAGATTTATTTTCTGTTTAATACAAAATCCACAGAGATAGTGCATCCCCATTGTCTGCATATTCTGCAGATGCTAAACAGATTACACATTTTTGCATTTTTAAAATGATAATTGTAATTGAATTATGTTAATAGAAGCCTTCAAGGAAAATATTCTACAGTAAGAACTAAATGCAAGTGAAAACGAGAAACACAACTTAATTGAAGTTTGAATTAGGTGAGTTAAGGCATGAATCACCAATAATAAATATCTTCTTTATAGTTAATGGTAATTTAAAAACAGGAATTAATTGAGGATTTTCATGAACATTTTAAAGATTCCAGCCCAGCATGCAATTTTAAACTATACTATTTTAGATTGAATTCCTGAGATGGTGTTTGGAGTTGGTTCTCAGTACTTATGCTACTAAATCAGGCTCTTATGTTCCAGAGCCAAACCCATGGTTGGCAGAGGCCCTAAGGTGGTTGACATTGTTCAGCCACATCTGGCAATGGATGGCCAAATGAATTGTGCACCAGATGCATTCCAGTCAACATACTTTGGATTATGTGGTTGATGGGAAATTCTGTTGCTCTCTGTCAAGTTATTGCAAAGAAACTCCTATTTGTGTTCCTGCTCCCCCGCCATCAATTCTGGAATACTTTATGTTTGGGTTACTGACCCTGACCCTGCCTTCAAATTCTATGTGTTGCTTCTCATAGATATCAATCAAAAGCATAGTGTCAGCTTCACTCATTGACACACCACATCCAGCTCTATCACTCCTAAATTCTCTATTACTTCCAATTTATCTTTGTGCTTGTGATTGAGCAGTGTTTTATTCACAAGTGAATAGACAGTTTGAGAAGCAATGGGAAGTGTTCCTCTATTTAATTTGCAAGTGTTGTCCAAGAGGATAATTACGTGTGGGGCTAACGGGACTGGAAGTGGGTAGGTTAGAACATCCTGGGATGGAAGTCAGTGACAGAGGAACTGAGTTATTCAAGGCTACTGTTTGTAAGGAGCCCTGAAGAAAATGGCAGCTGATGTGAAGAGGTTAGTTGTAAACCAATTAGTCCAGGATTCCAGCCTGGAGTAGCAAGGTGGAGAAACACTAATGTGTTAAGTTAGGGCATGGGGAAGAGGTGGATGGAGAGAAAGCAATGATCATGATAGATGTGGAATCAAGAAGGAGGAACGTGAGTCAAAGGGAGACCAAGGGAAAAATTAACAGAGACAAAAGAAGTGGGCTTTGGTCCAGAGATGCAGCCAAGACATCAACATAAAATGGAAAATTAGTTTATAAAATGCATACAATGATTAAAAGACAGTAGCCAAGTCATAAGTATGGTGCCTTACTCTAAGTGCCTTATATTGAATGAGTAAAGGTAAATTTGAAATGTAAGGTGGCATACGTTTAGTTATCTGAGAAGTACTCAATAGGAATACAGTTTCTGGTTCCAGCCTCATACATCAGATTGCTTGCTTCACCCAGAGGCTAAAGCAAACAAAGGAAATGAGTGTTCATTGATTGGTTTTATTTTGTAAGGCTTTGGAAAGTTGTTAAAATGGGAACATAAAGAGTCAAGTTCTTGCGATGAGGTTACATGGGAAAACAACAGAAAGAGTATAAAACAACTGATGATAAGATTTTGAAGGAGTTACAGTATGTTATTAGAATTGCATAATGTCCCCTGTATATGGGCTTGTGGCTTGTGAAAATTATTTAAAACATTTTGGAGACAACAAAAACGTATCAGTGTTTGCATTTAATTAGGTTCTATCAAAGTAAAATATTTCCATTCTCAGCCATTTTATAATTGACTCAAAATAAACATTTTGCAGATATATTTTGCAAACTCCATTTCAATCTGATTTTTGATCATTTGGTGAGAGTTCTAAATGGCTGAATACCATGTGATGTCATTTTTCTTAGCAAGTACTTCCACTGGACAGCTAACATAATCTGAAGATGTCATGGTCCGGATCGGGGTCCCTTTAAATTTACTTTGTTTATGTTACGATCCGGACCGTTGACTCCCTGTTTCCCTTTGGTTCCCTGTTTTCCCGTATCCCTCGGCTTTGGTGATTGGAGGTAATTAATTCTCGGCTGAACTGGTAGTTTATAGTCTCCGGCTTTCAGCCATTCGGCGCGTTTGCAAAGTCACCAAGGTACGGTGTGCCAATGTCAGCTGGCCACAGCAAGCCTAGTCTCCGCCCAAAGCCTTTCCTCACCGGAGCAACCCTGTCAAGTTACCTCGCCAAAGCGAGCCTGCAAGGTTTCCTCACCGAGGTGGGTCTGTCAGTTAACCTGCCGGAGGGAATCAAGAACCGCTGTCTACTCGAGAGCTCGCCACTACCCGGAGGCTCCAAGTCAAGTCCTGGCTCCAGGGGCATCCAAGTACCGAGTCAAGTCCTGGCCCTGGCGGCATCCACGTACTGAGTCAAGTCCCAATCCTGGCAGCATCCAAGTACCGAGTCAAGTCCCGGCCCTGGTGGCATCCAAGTTCCGAGTCAAGTCCTGGCCCTGGCGGTCTGTGATTCCTGTCCTAACCCCCTGTCTGAATCTCTTCTCTGCCCCTCTCGCCTCTAGCTCTCATCTGCAGCCCTCACCTGCACCTCGGTCTAGTTCTATCGCCGGAGCTAGATAGATACTGTCTGGTGTTCTTTCATGTTGGTCTTGTCTTGTCCTCGCCTCCGTGGGGTAAGTCAGGCCGTCTTTCCGTTGCCCCGCAGGGGGTCATGTCTTGCTTGTCTCGTCCTCACCTCCGTGGGGTAAGTCAGACCATCTTGCCGTTGCCCCGCGGAGGGTCATGAGTCCCCACCCTATGTCCTGTACCCAAGGAAGGGTCCCAGCTCTCTGTTCTGTGTGTGAGTCCCGGCCGTATGTCCTGTACCCAAGGAGGGGTCTCGACTCTGTGTTCTGTGTATGTGTCCATGGTTCCACGTACCTGCTGTCCCGAGACTGAGGCTCTGTGTTCCCATGTTCCTCCTCTCCCTAGCCCATGTCATGTCCTTGCCTGGTTCTGGGGTCCGAGCCCGAGGCAAGACCCAGGTACTGGGTCCTTGCCCAGTCTCTGGCTCAGAGTCCATACCGTAGCCTCTTCATGTCTCCTCTAGTCCTGGGAGCCGATTCCGAGTCCAAGCCCAGACCCTTGGTCCCAGCCTAGTCGTAGTCCTGAGTCCTTGTCCAGTTTGCTATTCCTGCTTCTGCTTTGCCCTCCTGGTATCAAACAATAAACCCAATTTAATTAACCTCACAAGATGTGTCTTGCATTTGGGTCCACCCTTGCTCCCAATGCCCCCCCATTGTGACAGAAGAAATGGGTATTTAAGCCAGACAGTTTTTTTTCTAAACTTGGAGGGCGATTTTTTATGCTCTCATTGAATCCATTAAGTAGTTCTGAGTACTGAGCTTCATTTGCACATATGAATGAACAAAACAACCAAGGCATTTCTGACATGGTTTGTCTAGAGTCTAAGTGGAGACAGAATCAGATGGGTGTCAATTCTGGCAGGGTTTGCAGGCCATTACTGCCTACAAAGCGAAACCTTCACTCCCAGATGAGCTCAACGCCTTTTATGCTCGTTCTAAAGGGAGAATAAAACTACAGCTATGAGGATCCCTGCAACATCAGGTAACCCTGTGATCTCTATCTCGGAGGTTGGCATAAGACTGCTTATCAAGAGGTTGAACCGTTGCAAGGTGACAGGCCCCGATGGAATACCTGGTAGGGCCCTGAAAACTTGTGCTAACGAACTGGTGAGTGAGCTCAAAGACATTTTCAATCTCTCATTGCTATAGTCGGAATTTCCCAACCTGCTTCAAAAGGGCGACAATCATATCAGTGCCCAGGAAGACTAGGATGAGCTGCCTTAATGACTATCGTGCAGTGGTACTCATATCTACAGTGATGAAGTGCCTTGAGAGGTTGGTCATGGCTAGAATTAACTCCTGTCTCAGCAAAGACCTGGACCCACTTCAATTTGCCTATTGCCACAATAGACCTATGGTGGATGTGATCTCACTAGCTCTTCATGCAGTTCTGGATCACCTGGACACAATTAATATCTATGTCAGGATGCTGTTTATTGACTACAGTTCAGAATTTAACACAATCGTTCCAACAGTTCTTATTGAAAACCTCCAAAACCTGGGCCTCTGTACCTCCCTCTGCAACTGGATCCTTGACTTCGTAAGAAGACGATCAGTACGGATTGGAAATAATGCTTCCGCCTCACTGACAGTCAACACTGGTGCACCTCAGGGATGTGTGCTTAGCCCACTGCTCTACTCTCTCTATACCCATGACTGTGTGGCTAGGCACAGCTATAAATTTGGTGACAACACAACTGTTGTTGGCAGAATTTCAGACGGTGATAAGAGGGCGTACAGGAGTGAGATAAATCAGCTAATTGAGTGGTGTCACAGCAACCACTCAACATCATTAAGACCGAAGAACTGATGGGGGATAAGATGAGGGAACACACGCCAGTCACCATTGAGGATCAGAAGTGGAAAGACTGAGCAATTTCAAGTTCCTGGCTGTCAACGTCTCTGAGGATCTATCCTAGGCCCAACATATCGATGCAGCTACAAAGAAGGCACAGCAGTGGCTATATTTCATTTGGAATTCGAGCAGATTTGGTATGTCACCAAAGACACTTTCAAAGTTCTACAGATGTACTGTGGAGAGTATTCTAATTGGCTGCATCACTGTCTGGTATGGGGGGTGATGGGGAGCAGTTACTGTACAGGATCAAAATAAGCTGCAGTGAGTTGTAAACTTAGTCATCTCCATTATGGGTACCAGCCTCCATAATATCCAGGACATTTTCAAGAAGGGATGTCTCAGAAAGGTGGTATCCATCAATAAGGACCCCCATCACCCAGGACATGCCTTGTTCTCAATGCTTCCTTTAGGAAGGTGGTACAGGAGCCTGAAGGCACACACTCAACGATTCAGGAACAGCTTCTTGTCTTCTGCCATCTGATTTCTGAATGGACATTGAACTCATGAACATTACCTCACTGCTTTTTTAATTTTTAAAATTTTTGCACTACTAATTTAAATAATTAACGTGTTGTATAGGGAAGTGTATGGTGTATAGATGTGTGGGTATGAAAATTGGCACGGCAGGGAAATGGTTAACAGTTAGGAATTTGTGGGCCTGTTATGTTGTTGGGCAGATTAACCCTTGATACTAGATAAGGGGAGAAAAATATGTGACTCTGGTCTACTGGATAACATGCCTGAGTGAAAGCTAAAAGTGCTGATTTGTATGAAAGTAATTAATCACCTTGTCTCTAAAGAACATTTTTTTACATTGTTTGGTTGTAAGATTAATAGGATGCATTGTCCTTGAGGGGGCAAAGGCCGGTTGTTACAAGTACCCGACCGTGGTACTTGCGGGTATGGAGGATGTATGTTGGCTTAATATGTGGCCAGGACTTGGATTGGCCCAAGTTAGGGTCGTGTAAGCCTCGGATTGGCTGCCTGGCCCCTTCCAGCTGGACTGGGAGGTGGCGATAGTTCTATAAAGGTGGGCAAGTTCTTTCTTGGGCCGACCACTCGCCTGGGCCCCACCTTTGGGCCGAGCAGCTGAACTGTCACTAAGAACCTTCACTCTAGCCAGCCCACGGTCGATCGCCTGCTTCAGAGACCATGCAGACATTGCTAAGTATACTCGGCGGTGTAGACCACTAGGGGTTGCTTAAGTTAGCCCTACCTATTAGTGGTGTAGGCAGTGTACAATATAAAGCATTTCTCACAACTCTCTATTTTCTTCTCTGTACTAACAATAAAGTGAGTCTCAGAGGAACTACCGAGTCTGGGTCCATTTGTTCAAGCGAAACCAAATAGTTGCAGCGTCCACCCATCACGGTTATTCTTATTGGGTATCAGTTTTGTGGAACACGTGTATTCACTTATTGTGATTGACAGTTTTTTTCTCTATTATTATGTATTACAATGTACTGCTGCTGCAAAGACATTTCACAATACATGCTGGTGATACTAAACCTGATTCTGAGTTGTCATTACTGTAGTATATCAATTATTCTTCTGAACTGCATTGATAGTTTTACTACATTGAAGGTGCTTTTTAAATGTAACCTATATAGCTCATATTCTGTGTCTTGCTCTCTGTTAACATTTAAAGGCTTCTGCTAATATTGTCTGATCCCCTACAGCTGGTTGCAGACCTGTGTGCAGCCATGGATCATTTCACACAAGCCCTGAGTTACATTGAGTGGCAAGATACTCTTTTCTCAAGTCTGCCAGATCCCACCAATATTTCTTGGCTCCTCCCATCTTTCTGTGGAATGTGTCAAAGCCAGTGATACTGGAGATGATTTGTGGTTGTTGATAAGCATTGTTGCTACATTGAAGAGCATATTTGGACTCATTTACAGTGAGCGTGATGAAGTTGAATCATAAGTGAATAATGAGTGGTGGTATAACTGAACCATGGAAACAATCTTTGGATCTTGTGCTATGCATGGGCACAGATAGATCACATACCCTATCTAGTCTGGGTATGGCACGGGTGGTGGTGAAGTTGGGAACTGATGAACTGTAAGTTAAATTCAGGGTGTGGTAATGTTTTTTTTGAACAACTACTCTTGTATGTCTTCCCTCCTCCTCCTCCTGCTCGGCTGTACAGTCTGGAACATTTCTCCAAAATTATCCTCCTTCACAAAATCTCTCCTCCATCTAAATTGATTTGAAAACCTACATTTTTGCTGACTTGCTTGATTAACACCTTTCTGACATGAATGCTTATGATTTAGTTCTTCAGTGAACATTACATTTATGATAATTAGCTGTCTGCGTATTGGGTAGGTCATGACGGCTGAGATCGGCCCGGTGTTTTGTTCCTCCTGCAGCATGTGGGAAATCAGGGATACTTCCAGCGTCCCTGATGACTATGCTTGCGAGAAATGTGTCCAGCTGCAGCTTCTGGCAGACCGCATTGAGCGGATGGAGCTGCGATTGGATTCATACTGGAGCATCCGCGATGCTGAGAAAGTCGTGAATAGCACATTCAGTGAGTTGGCCACACCGCAGGTAAAGGCTACACAGGCAGAAAGGGAATGGGTGGCCACTAGACAGCGTAGCAGCAGGCAGGTAGTGCAGGAGTCCCCTGAGGTCATCTCCCTCCTAAACAGATATACTGTTTTGGATACTGTTGGGGGAGATGTCTCATCAGGGGAAGGCAGCAGCAGCCGAGTTCATGGCACCATGGGTGGCTCTGCGGCACAGGAGGGAAGGAAAAGGAGTGGGAGAGCTATAGTGGTAGGGGATTCGATTGTAAGGGGAATAGATAGGCGTTTCTGCGGCCGCAAACGAGACTCCAGGAGGGTATGTTGCCTCCCTGGTGCAAGGGTCAAGGATGTCTCTGAGCGGCTGCAGGACATTCTGGAGTGGGAGGGTGAACAGCCAGTGGTCGTGGTGCACATAGGTACCAACGATAGAGGTAGAAAATGGGATGAGGTCCTACAAGGTGAATTTAGGGAGTTAGGAGATAAACTAAAAAGTAGGACCACAAAGGTAATAATCTCTGGATTACTACCAGTGTCATGTGCTAGTCAGAGTAGAAATAGGAGGATATATCAGATGAATATGTGGCTTGAAAAATGGTGCAATGGGGAGGAATTCAAATTTCTGGGGCATTGGAACCAGTTCTGGAGGAGGTGGGACCGGTACAAACAGGGCGGTCTGCACCTGGGCCGGACTGGAACCAATGTCCTAGGGGGAGCATTTCCTACTGTTGTTCAGGAGGATTTAAGCTAATGTGGCAGGGGGTTGGGAACAAGTGAAGAGAGACAGAGGGGTGTAAAATGAGGGTAGAAGCAAAAAGTAGTGAGGTGAAAAGTAAAAGTGGTAGGCAGGCAAATCCAGGGCAAAAATCAAAAAGGGCCATAATATATAACTGTATAAGGGCTAAGAGTGTTATAAAAACAAGCCTGAAGGCTTTGTGTGTCAATGCAAGGAGCATTCGTAACAAGGTGGATGAATTGAATGTGCAGATAGTTATTAATGAATATGACAGAGTTGGGATCACAGGGACATGGCTCCAGGGTGACCAAGGATGGGAGCTCAATATTCAGGAGGGATAGACATGAAAGAAAAGGAGGTGGGGTAGCATTGCTGATTAGAGAAGAGATTAACACAATAGAAAGGAAGGACATTAGCCGGGAGGATGTGGAATCAATATGGGTAGAGCTGCATAACACTAAGGGGCAGAAATCGCTGGTGGGAGTTGTGTACAGGCCACCTAACAGTAGTAGTGAGGTTGGGGATGGCATTAAACAGGAAATTAGAAATGCGTGCAATAAAGGAACAGCAGTTAAAATGGGTGATTTCAATCTACATATAGATTGGGTGAACCAAATTGGTAAGGGTGGTGAGGAAGAGGATTTCTTGGAATGTATGCGGGATGGTTTTCTGAACCAACATGTCGAGGAACCAACTAGAGAGCAGGCCATTCTAGACTGGGTATTGAGCAATGAGGAAGGGTTAGTTAGCAATCTTGTCGTGCAAGGCCCCTTGGGTAAGAGTGACCATAATATGGTGGAATTCTTCATTAAGATGGAGAGTGACATAATTAATTCAGAAACAAAAGTTCTCAACTTAAAGAAAGGTAACTTTGAAGGTATGAGACATAAATTAGCTAAGATAGACTGGTAAATGATACTTAAAGGGTTGACGGTGGACATACAATGGCAAGCATTTAAAGATCGCATGGATGAACTACAACAATTGTTCATCCCAGTTTGGCAAAAGAATAAACCAGGGAAGGTAGTGCACCCATGGCTGACAAGGGAAATTAGGGATAGTATCAATTCCAAAGAAGAAGCTTACAAATTAGCCAGAAAAAGCGGCACACCTGAGGACTGGGAGAAATTCAGAGTCCAGCAGAGGAGGACAAAGGGCTTAATTAGGAAAGGGAAAAAAGATTATGAGAGAAGGCTGGCAAGGAACATAAAAACTGACTGTAAAAGCTTTTATAGATATGTGAAAAGAAAAAGATTGGTTAAGACAAATGTAGGTCCCTTACAGTCAGAAACAGGTGAATTGATCATGGGGAACAAGGACATGGCAGACCAATTGAATAACTACTTTGGTTCTGTCTTCACTAAGGAGGACATAAATAATCTTCCGGAAATAGTAGGGGACAGAGGGTTCAGTGAGATGGAGGAACTGAGGGAAATACGTGTTAGTAGGGAAGTGGTGTTAGGTAAATTGAAGGGATTAAAGGCAGATAAATCCCCAGGGCCAGATGGTCTGCATCCCAGAGTGCTTAAGAAAGTAGCCCAAGAAATAGTGGATGCATTAGCGATAATTTTTCAGAACTCTTTAGATTCTAGATTAGTTCCTGAGGATTGGAGGGTGGCTAATGTAACCCCGCTTTTTAAAAAAGGAGGGAGAGAGAAACCGGGGAATTATAGACCAGTTAGCCTGACATCGGTGGTGGGGAAAATGCTAGAGTCAGTTATCAAAGATGTGATAACAGCACATTTGGAAAGCAGTGAAATCATCGGAAAAAGTCAGCATGGATTTGTAAAAGAAAAATCATGTCTGATGAATCTCATAGAATTTTTCGAGGATGTAACTAGTAGAGTGGATAGGGGAGAACCAGTGGATGTGGTGTATTTGGATTTTCAAAAGGCTTTTGACAAGGTCCCACACAGGAGATTAGTGTGAAAACTTAAAGCACGCAGTACTGGGGGTATGGTATTGATGTGGATAGAGAATTGGTTTGCAGATAGGAAGCAAAGAGTGGGAATAAACGGGACCTTTTCAGAATGGCAGGCTGTGACTAGTGGGGTACCGCAAGGCTCAGTGCTGGGACCCCAGTTGTTTACAATATATATTAATGATTTAGATGAGGGAATTAAATGCAGCATCTCCAAGTTTGTGGATGACACGAAGCTGGGTGGCAGTGTTAGCTGTGAGGAGGATGCTAAGAGGATGCAGGGTGGACTTGGATAGGTTAGATGAGTGGGCAATTTCATGGCAGATGCAATTTAATGTGGATAAATGTAAGGTTATCCACTTTGGTGGCAAGAACAGGAAAACAGATTATTATCTGAATAGTGGCTGATTAGGAAAAGGGGAGGTGCAACGAGACCTGGGTGTCATTGTACACCAGTCATTGAAAGTGGGCATGCAGGTACAGCAGGCGTTGAAAAAGGCGAATGGTATGCTGGCATTTATAGCGAGAGGATTCGAGTACAGGAGCAAGGAGGTACTACTGCAGTTGTACAAAGCCTTGGTGAGACCACACCTGGAGCATTGTGTGCAGTTTTGGTCCCCTAATCTGAGGAAAGACATTCTTGCCATAGAGGGAGTACAAAGAAGGTTCTCCAGATTGATTCCTGGGATGACAGGACTTTCATATGATGAAAGACTGGATTGACTAGGCTTATACTTGCTGGAATTTAGAAGATTGAGGAGGGATCTTACTGAAACGTATAAAATTCTAAAGGGATTGGACAGGCTAGATGCAGGAAGATTGTTCCCGATGTTGGGGAAGTCCAGAACGAGGGGTCACAGTTTGAGGATAAAGGGGAAGCCTTTTAGGACCGAGATTAGGAAAAACTTCTTCACACAGAGAGTGGTGAATCTGTGGAATTCTCTGCCACAGGAAACAGTTGAGGCCAGTTCATTGGCTATATTTAAGAGGGAGTTAGATATGGCCCTTGTGGCTATAGGGATCAGGGGGTATGGAGAGAAGGCAGGTACAGGGTTCTGAGTTGGATGATCAGCCATGATCATACTGAATGGTGGTGCAGGTTTGAAGGGGCGAATGGCCTACTCCTGCACCTATTTTCTATGTTTCTATGTTTTAACTACACTTTAAGATAAAATAATAAATGAGCTTCGTTTAAGTTCAGTCTGATTCCATCTTGTTACTAATAAGACCACAGATCTTGTATTCTATCTCAAAACTTCAATTTTTCTTGCCATCTTCACACGTTCTCTAGAAACTCTGTGCCTGCACCTGCTTTAAAATTATATAATTCAGTTTCAATTTTCTGGAATAATTTTTGTTATTTTTCTTGCTTATCATATCTTGACTGTCTGCTCTTTGCTTTCTGGTAAAATAATTCATGCAAGGGGTTGAGAAAAGAAGAAAGGGCAATCTCTGAAATGTAGTAAATTAGCTTAACTAAAGATATGACAGCTGAGACAGATTTTCTTTTACTGCCTTTAGATTAGATTACATCCTTGTATTTTGTATGAGATCAGAAATATCTTGGAGCGAATGATAATCATTTGTTAAACTATTTCTTGTTATAAACTATGTTAACCTGATTCACAACAGCTAAATTTGGTCAACTAACATAGAAAACCATAAAAAACCATAGAAACTACAGCACAGAAACAGGCCTTTTGGCCCTCCTTGGCTGTGCTGAACCATTTTCTGGCTAGTCCCACTGACCTGCACACGGACCATATCCCTCCATACACCTCCCATCCATGTATCTGTCCAATTTATTCTTAAATGTTAAAAAAGAACCCGCATTTACCACCTCATCTGGCAGCTCATTCCATACTCCCACCACTCTCTGTGTGAAGAAGCCTCCCCTAATGTTCCCTTTAAACTTTTCCTCCTTCACCCTTAACCCATGTCCTCTGGTTTTTTTCTCCCCTAGCCTCAGTGGAAAAAGCTTGGTTGCATTCACTCTATCTATACCCATCATAATTTTATATTCCTCTATCAAATCTCCCCTCATTCTTCTACGCTCCAGGGAATAAAGTCCTAACCTATTCAACCTTCTCTGTAACTCAATTTCTCAAGTCCCGGCAACATCCTTGTAAACCTTCTCTGCATTCTTTCAACCTTATTAATAACCTTCCTGTAATTTGGTACCAAAACTGAACACAATACTCCAGATTCGGCCTCACCAATGCCTTATACAACCTCATCATAACATTCCAGCTCTAATACTCAGTACTTTGATTAATAAAGGCCAATGTACCAAAAGCTCTCTTTACGACCCTATCTACCTGTGACGCCACTTTTAGGGAATTTTGTATCTGTATTCCCAGATCCCTCTGTTCTACTGTACTCCTCAGTGCCTTACCATTTACTCTGTATGTTCTACCTTGTTTTGTCCTTCCAAAGTGCAATACCTCACACTTGTCTGTATTAAACTCCATCTGCCATTTTTCAGCCCATTTTCCCAGCTGGCCCAAATCCCTCTGCAAGCTTTGAAAATCTTCTTCACTGTCCACTACACCTCCAATCTTTGTTTCATCAGCAAATTTGCTGATCCAATTTACCACATTATCATCCAGATCATTGATATAGATGACAAATAACAATGGACCCAGCACTGATCCCTGTGGCACACCACCAGTCACAGGCCTCCACTCTGAGAAGCAATCCTCTACTACCACTCTTTGGCTTCTTCCATTGAGCCAATGTCTAATCCAATTTACCACCTCTCCATGTATACCTGGCAACTGAATTTTCCTAACTAACCTCCCATGCGGGACCTTGTCAAAGGCCTTACTGAAGTCCATGTAGACAACATCCACTGCCTACCCTTCATCCACTTTCCTGGTAACCTCCTCGAAAAACTCCAATAGATTGGTCAAACATGACCTACCACGCACAAAGCCATGTTGACTCTCCCTAATAAGTCCCTGTCTATCCAAATACTTGTAGGTTCTGTCTCTTAGTACTCCCTCCAATAACTTACCCACTACCGACGTCAAACTTACTGGCCTATAATTTCCTGGATTACTTTTCGATCCTTTTTTAAACAACGGAACAACATGAGCCATTCTCCAATCCTCCGGCACCTCACCCGTAGACACCGACATTTTAAATATATCTGCCAGGGACCCTTCAATTTCAACACTGTCTCCTTCAAGGTCCAAGGGAATACCCTGTCAGGTCCTGGGGATTTATCCACTTTAATTTGCCTCAAGATAGCAAGCACCTCTTCCTTTTCAATCTGTACAGTTTCCATGATCTCGCTACTTGTTTCCCTTAATTCCATAGACTTCATGCCAGTTTCCTTAGTAAATACAGACGTAAAAAAACCATTTAAGATGTCCCCCATTTCTTTTGGTTCCGCACATAGCCGACCACTCTGATCTTCAAGAGGACCAATTTTATCCCTCTTACTCTTAACATACCTGTAAAAGCTCTTTGGATTATCCTTCACTTTGACTGCCAAGGCAACCTCATGTCTTCCTTTAACCCTCCTGATTTCCTTCTTAAGTATTTTCTTGCACTTTTTATACTCCTCAAGCACCTTATCTACTCCTTGTTTCCTATACATGTCATACAACTCTCTCTTCTTCTTTATCGGAGTTGCAATATCCCTTGAGAACCAAGGTTCCTTATTCCTGTTCACTTTGCCTTTAATGCTGACAGGAACATGCAAGCTCTGTACTCTCAAAATTTCTCTATTGAAGGTTTCCCACTTACCGATCACATCCTTGCCAGAGAACAACCTGTCCCAATCCATGCTTTTTAGATCCTTTCTCATTTCTTCAAATTTGGCCTTCTTCCAGTTTAGAACCTCAACCCTTGGACCAGATCTATCTTTATCCATGATCAAGTTGAAAATAATGGTGTTACGATCACTGGAACCAAAGTGCTCCCCTACACACACTCCGTCACTTGTCCTAACTTGTTTCCTAATAGGAGATGCATCCCCTCTAGTTGGTACCTCTATGTATTGATTTAGAAAACTTTCCTGAACACATTTTACAAACTCTAACCCATCTAGACCCCTAACAGTATGGGAGTCCCAATCAATATGTGGAAAATTAAAATCCCCTACCAGCACAATTTTATGTTTCCTGCAGTTGCCTGCTATCTCTCTGCACATTTGCTCCTCCAATTCTCGCTGACTATAGGGTGGTCTATAATACAACTCCACTACCTTTCCTGTTTCTCAGCTCCACCCATAAGGACTCAGTAGACAAGCCCTCTAATCTGTCCTGCCTGAGCACTGCTGTAACATTTTCCCTGACTAGCAATGCTACCCCCCCACCTTTCGTTCCTCTGCCTGTATCACATCTGAAACATCAGAACCCTGGAATATTAAGCTGCCAGTCCTGCCCCTCCTGTAGCCAAGTTTCTCTAATTGCTATAACGTCAAAATTCCACGTGTCAATCCACGGCCTCAACTCGTCTGGCTTCCCCGCAATACTCCTACCATTGAACTATATACACCCCAGAAGATTTTTACCACCACTCACAATCTTTCTATTTGCGGCTTTGCTTGAACTTTTAACATAATTTATTTTCACCCCAGCCCCACTGTCAGCTGTGGCACTCTGGTTCCCATCCCCCTGCAAATCTAGTTTAAAGCCTCCCCAATAGCACTAACAAACCTCCTGAAAGGATATTGGTCCCCCTGTGGTTCAAGTGTAACCCGTCTCTCTTGTACAGATCCCACCTGCCCCAGAAGAGGTCCCAATTATCGTGAAATCTGAGACCCTGCCCCCTACACCAGTTCCTCAGCCACTTGTTCATCCTCCAGAGCATCCTATTTTTACCCTCACTGGCACGTGGCACAGGTAGCAATCCTGAGATTACCACCCTCGAGGTCCCACTTTTCAACTTCCTACCAAGCTCTCTATACTCACTCTCCAGGACCTCCTCACTCTTCCTTGCTATGTCATTGGTACTGATGTGCACCACGACATCTGGCTGGTCACCCTCCCACTTCAGAATGTCATGCAAGCGATCAGAGACATCCCTGTCTCTATTAATTAATACGTATGTCCCAAACACAACAAGGGTTGATAATGATAAAGATGTGATAATGAAAGATGTGCAGAACAAGCCTCAGTGAGCTGAATTGTTTACTGAAATGTGAAAGTAATCACTAAAAATCCATTAGTGTTGATATTTGTCATGTGTTCAATTCTATAAAATTCAATTTAAAATTAATCTTTTTTTCTCAATTATAACAAATTCAGCTGAATTTTTTCAAGCAGTTTATTGTCAAAACAGTATATTATTAACATTTCTTTACTGTAGCATTTGAATTTTTGTGTTTCATGCACGGGATGGTGGCTTGGCTAATATTTACTGCCATTCCTTAGTCTGAGAAGACTATTTGTGGCTTCTTTTCTAATCATTCCAGTCATATTTTCTGTAATAACTTCTCTTAATCCTTCTGATCATTTGCCAAGCTAAATCAGATGTTAATTAAGACTCAGTTACATTTGCAAGGGGTGAAACTACATACTGGGTGATATTAATTTCAGTATAAAAACACTTACATTTTCCTAAGTGTACAGTATAGTAATTTTGTTATTATGGACCACAATAAGAGATGCAGACCAGCGATACCATTTTTTAAAGGTTGTATTTTATCTGTGTAACATCCTGGGAAAGGTTTCACTGCTACTGTAATGGTCGTTCTGCAGAAGCAGTGCTTGGGTTATGGTTAGAGATAACGGGTGCCTTGGAATATGAGCTGGGTCCTTTGTTCGGCGGGAGATGAAGAGAGAAGACACTGGAGAGAACCAGTCGTAGGATTCGACCCGGTGGGGGACCGTGATTCGACGGAGCCAGGCCACAGTCAAATGAGGATCGGTGAATATGACTTTGGAAGAGATGAGTTCCAACTTGTGCACATTTGACTGTTTAATTATAATGGGCCCTTTTTGCTTTTTTTCTTTCTTTTCTTTACTAACCCTTTAGTTAAGATTCAAGGAGGAGAAGATGGCGGCGTGACGCAGCGCGCGCGGCCATTCTGATGGAATATCGATTATGTGTAACTAGGGGCCGTGCACAATCCGGATTTGATGGAGACAGCCGTGAGAAGCTCAGAGGAACATCTGGCGTAATTTCTGAAATGCCTGCTTTGCTGCCGCTGCTACTGTGCGATAGAGAATCTCCGGAGACGAAGGCCCCAAATCCTTGGCTCTGCCTATTGCCTGTTGCCGGGTCGAAGCGCTCGGCAGAGATGGTACTCGGTGCTCTGTGTCGAAGAGATGGTCGGAGGCTCGGAGTTTTTGGACAGACTTGGAGTCCGACTGTGGTCGGATGCTTCCAGGATGCTGCATCGGCAAGTTGGCAGTTCTGGAGGTTTACCGTCTGAGTGAGATGATGGGACTTTCGAGAGACTTTGAGACTTTTGCTGTGCCATGGTCTGTTCTTATCAAATTACGGTATTGCTTTGTACTGTTGTAACTATATGTTATAATTACGTGGTTTTTGTTAGTTTTTAAGTCAGTTTGTCATGTGTTTTCATGATATCATTCTGGAAAAACATTGTATCATTTCTTAATGCATGCATTACTAAATGACAATAAAAGGGAACTGCATGTCCTCATAATCATAATAATAATAAATATAATTCCTTTAATTTTATGTAGTGTGCTGTCTGTTATTTCTTGGCAATGAGTTGTGACGGGGTAGCAAATTACACAGCATCCGCACAAACGGGTGTTTGGGATGGGAGAGCCGTCCCAATCTCATGGGTTTGGCAGGACCAGAGTGTGTCTTCCCTAGACTTACATGGCCAAGGAAACCAGTGGGGTTTTCATCTATATATTTTAATTTTTTTTGTGAGGCTTCTTGAGTAGAAGTGCAGCAGGTCAGTAATTCTCTCCTTTGCCAAACTCACCTAGTATGGAGTTTACACTAAGTGTTGGAGAGGAAAGAGTTATCTCTCAAATTAGCAAGAGAAGTGAGGTGCAATAGCAAATAAATATCAAAAAAAACTGCAGATGCTGATCCTAAAACAAAAACAGAAGAACCGGAATAACTTATTTTTGTGTTCACCAGTGTTAGTAGCTGTGGCTGAGAGCTGAGGCTTTGTAATGTAGCAGTAAACAAGCAAACAGAAGGCTGATTTACTTTGTCATACTGGAAGAGTAAATGTCTGAAGCAGTAGAATGGAAAAAAAACACAGAGCTTGGTTTTAGACATGAGGGTACAGGAAAGCAGTTTTTCATTTTCACTAATCCTGATATTGAGTTTTTCTGATAGAAGCTGTCGAAGAAAATAACTCTAGAGACCAGACTTTGAGCTGTGCTACCTTTATTTAGCATGATATCATGGAGAGCCTGCAGAACGGTACAAGACTCGGAGCTACAGAGCAATTTCTTCTTAGTGCCTAAAATAGTATTCACCTCCTTTTGAAGTTTTCTTGTTTCATTGTTTTACAACATTGAATCACGGTGGATTTAATTTGGCTTTTTAATACTGATCAACAGAAAAGACTCTTTCGTGTCAAAGTGAAAACAAATTTCTACAAATTGGTCTAAATTTATTAAAATTATTGAACACAAAATAATTGATTGCATAATTACTCGCACCCTTCAAGTCAATACTTAGATGCACCTTTGGCAGCAATTACACCCTTGAGTCTGTGTGGATAGGTCTCTATCAGCTTTGTACATCTGGACATTGCAAATTTTCCCCATTCTTCTTTACAAAACTACTCAAGCTCTGTCAGATTGCATGAGTGAACAGCCCTTTTCATGTCTAGCTATAAATTCTCAATTGGATTGAGGTCTAGACTTTGACTTGGCCACTCCAGGACATTAACTTTGTAGTTTTCAAGCCACTCCTGTGTGGCTTTGGCTTTATGCTTGCTGGAAAATATACCTCCCAAGTTGCAGTTCTCTTGCAGACTACGTCAGGTTTTCCTCCAGGAATTCCCTATATTTTGCTGCATTACCTCCACAAGCCTTCCAGGGCCTGCTGCAGTGAAGCATCCCCACAGCATGATACATGCCACCACCATGCTTCACAGTAAGAATTCTGACTTTCTAGTGATGTGTGATGTTTGGCTTCTGCCATACATAACGTTTAATCTGATGGCAAAAAAGCTCAATTTTGGTTTCATAAGACCATAGAACCTTCGTCCAGCTGACTTCAGAGTCTCCCATATGCCTCTGGCAAACTCTAGCCCAGTTTTCATGTGAGTGTTTTTGCAATAGTGGCTTTCTCTTTGCCACTCTCTCATAAAGCTGTGATTGGTGAAGCACCTGGGCCACAGTTGTTGTATGCACAGTCTCTCCCATCTCAGCCACTGAAGCTTGTAATTCCTCCAGAGTTGTCATAGGACTCTTGGTGGCTCCCTCACTAGTCCCCTTCTTACACGGTCACTCAGGTTTTGAGGATGGCCTGCTCTAGGCAGATTTACAGCTATGCCATATTCCTTCCATTTCTTGATGATGGACTTAACTGTACTCCAAGGGATATTCAGTGACTTGGAAATATTCTTGTATCCATCTTCTGACTTGTGCTTTTCAATAACCTTTTTGTGGAGTTGCTTAGAGTGCTCTTTTATCTTCATGGTGCAGTTTTTGCCAGGATACTGACTCACCAGCAATTGAACCTTCCACATACAAGTGTATTTTTACTACAATCAGTTGAAACACCTTGACTGCACACAGGTCTCCAGAAACAGACTTCTATGTAACTTATATAACTCACTTCACCTGTGTGACATACTGTGTCCGGTGCTCCCGGTGCGGCCTTCTATATATTGGCAAGACCCGACGTAGGCTGGGTGACAGTTTCGCTGAATACCTACGCTCTGTCTGCCAGAGAAAGCAGGATCTCCCAGTGGCCACACATTTTAATTCCACGTCCCATTCCCATTCTGATATGTCTATCCACGGACTCCTCTACTGTCAAGATGAAGCCACACTCAGGTTGGAGGAACAACACCTTATATTCCGCCAACCTGATGGCATGAACATTGACTTCTCTAACTTCCGTTAATGCCCCTCCTCCCCTTCTTTTTTATTTTTTCCCTTTCTTTCTCTCTCTTTTTTCTCCCTCTGTCCCTCTCACTATACCTTCCTCAGATTCTCCCATCCCCCTTTCTTTTTCCCTAGGCCTCCCGTCCCATGATCCTCTCCCTCCTCCAGCTTCATATCCCTTTTGCCAATCAACTTTCCAGCGCTTAGCTTCATCCCTCCCCCTCCTGTCTTCTCCTATCATTTCGGAACTCCTCCTCCCCCTCTCACTTTCAAATCTCTTACTATCTCTTCTTTCTGTTAGGCCTGACGAAGGGTCTCGGCCCGAAATGTCAACTGTACCTCTTCCTATAGATGCTGCCTGGCCTGCTGCGTTCCACAAGCATTTTGTGTGTGTTGCTCTATGTAACTAATTATGTGATGTCTAAATCCAATTGGCTGCACCAGTGATGATTTGGTGTGTCATACGAAGGGGGTGAACACTTATGCAATCAATTATTTTATGTTTTATATTTGTAGATCACTTTATAGAGATCTGTTTTCTGAAAGAGTTTTTTCTGTTGATCAGTGTCAAAACAAGCCAAAATAAATTCACTGTGATTCAATGTGCGTGATAAGGAACTGCGAATCATGGAGGTAAACATACGTGGGCTCCGATCAAATATAGGTGAACTTGCCAACCCGTGCACCGAAGAGAAACCTTCCATCATTATTATTGATGAACCATTCCTCGACTCATCAGTCCCAGGTGGAGAGGAACACGTTACCATCCCTGGGTACTCAATGTGTTGCCACAGGGATCGGGAGGGAACATCAGGAGGTGGCATTGCTATTTACTGTTTGGAGGGTATTGCGATACACCACGACCCTAGGAGAGATCTGAAAGACCTTGAACTCATGTAGTTCACTGTGGCTCTTCAATCACAGAACCTACTAATTGGTGCCGTCTACCGACCTCCTAGTGCCAACAATGATGTCCTTGAATACCTGGACAGTAACACCTTCCCCAAGTTGACAGAGTTCAGTGCACAGTCTGTGATGCTTATAGGGGACTTCAATGTCCATCATCAAGACTGGCTGGGCAGCCGAACAACTGACAATGCTGGCCGGCACACGCTACAACTAGCTGATAGTCTTGGTCTGCAGCAGATTCTGTCAGATCCAACATAGGGGGAGCAGATCCTTGATCTTGTCATGACGGATCTACCCACTAAGGCAACAACTATGGCTCCAGTGGGTTCTTCAGATCATAACCCTGTGCTAGTGAAGTTGGATGTTCCAGTTTACCATGACCAGCCATACAAGGTTTTCTCGCATTCTCTAAAAACACCGGGTCAGGCTTGTCCATAAAGTTGTCAACATTCATTGCTGCCAAATACCACTCACACACCAATCAAAATAAAAAAAATCGGGTATTTCCCTTTTCCAAATCAGAATGGCAATTACCAGCACTTAAACTCAAAATCGGAACATATCTTAGCTGAGCCCCCACAAATTATGTTACGTAACTGGCAACAATGAATATCAATCGAGACAGGTCATATAAAAAAACCAAACATTTATTAAACACGGATAAACAATAAAAACAAACAAAAACCTTAACCGGAAGTTAACCGCTATGCAGCTGTTCAACAAATCGTCGCTCGGCACTGGTTCTTAGAGCGATAAATGCAAAAACAGTTCTTTAAGCGGTAAAGTCAAAAACAATTCTTAAAATGGTAAATTCGAAAGTCCAACAGATTTATACATTCAATTGGGAGAGACTTCTCTGGAGAAGGACTTCTTCATGGATGCTACTTTCCTGCTGGTTCAGTCCAAAGGATTCACAATGAAGGAAATAAACGGCTTAAAACAACTGACCTTAATTTCTTCTAGAGAACAAATCCCGCATGAACTACCTTGCTCTTTTGACAGGAGTTATCTTTAATGCAGGTCACTACTCCTTCAATGAAAACTCAATAAGGTCGATCCTTTATTAAACTGGCAAACATTCCTGACTCCTCTAAATCCTTCATATCCTGTACTTCGATGAACTCTTCACTCTCCAATACTGCTGGAAAAAGGTACATCAACACATCTAGCAAAAGTTGCCAGTCCAGCACTATTGTATCTTGCAACAGAACGTAACACTCCATTTTAAAAATGAAACTGCATCATAAAATAAATACGCAACAGAAACAGAGACACAGACACACATTCTAGCTGGAAAACTAAAAACTAACTGCGTCATCGGAGGTCTTCCCTTATATACCCATGGTGAACATGTCACCACGTGACCTCACATGGGTGGGAAAATTACATCAGGTGACCTCCAAAAGACCATTACATCATTCTCACAAAAAAAATCACAAGATCTCCTTGAGGCATGTAACACCTCCCTCCCCAAAAAAATTGGTCTCTTAAAGAACAAAATTTTAACAATTAGCAATTTACACAAAAAATACAAAGGTATAAAATTTACAACATATACAATATATACAGTCTTATCTTTTAGCACTTTATAAACTAATATACAGTAGGAGTGTTACAAATGTTAAAATACCACTCCATAAAAAAATTTCCATTGTACATTTAACATCTAGATAGACAATCAGCGATCACATTATCTTTACCCTTAATATGAGTGATCAAAATATTATACTCCTGTAACATTAAACTGTGTTACTAAATTGGAGTTTGATTTCCTTAACCCTTTTCCTTAACAGTCACAGTGGCATGACCAAATTCACTTTTAGCTAAGTTAATAGTTAAGTTAGCTTTTGAAAGTCTCTCAAATAGTTTCTCCACCGCAGTAATATGTGCTTTCCACGTATTAGTTCCTGTAGCTAAATCATCAATATAGGCATCTGTATCTTTTAATCCCTGAATCACGCCATTAATCATCCTCTGAAAAGTTCCTGGTTCATTCTTCATCCCAAATGGAAGAACATTATATTCATATAACCCAGATGGGATTACAAATGCAGAGATCTCTGTACCTCTATCTGTCAATGGAACACACCAATAACCTTTTAACAAATCAATCTTTGTAAGGAATTTGGCTTGTCCAACTTTATCCACACAATCATCTACCCTAGGGATTGGAAATGCATCAGTTTTTGAAATAGCATTCACCTTCCTGTAATCTGTACAAAACCTAATTCTATTGTCTGGCTTAGGCACCATAACATATAGTGAACTCCAATTCGAATTTGAATGTCTAATAATATCATTCTCTAACATATACTTAATTTCTTTTCAGCAAGTTCACATTTTTCCCTGTTCATTTGATACAGATGTTGTTTTATGGGTTTTGCATCTCTAACATCTACATCATGTGTAGCTACGGTGGCTCTTCTAGGGATGTCTGGAAATAAATCTCTATATTTAAAAATTAACTGTTTCATCTGCTCTCTCTGCTCTGGCTGTAAATGAGCTAAATTTTCATCAATATTTTCTAGAATTTTTGAATTTGGTAACCTGGCTGAAATAATGTTGGTTTTAAAATCAGTTTCAGATGAATCATCTATTAAGTTTTTATCAAGATCAGACTCATTATTGATCACAACTGTCATAGTAGCAGCTTCTCTCTCATAATACGGTTTTATCATATTTATATGACACAGCTGTGTTGGCTTTCTTCGATCTGGGGTTTTTATCACGTAATCCACATTATTTACCTTAGATTTAATCTATAAGGACCATGAAATTTAGCTTATAATAGGTTCGTTTGCACTGGGAAAAGAACCAACACCTTATCCCCAGGCTTAAATAACCTAATTCTAGCTTCCTTATCGTACCAATTCTTCATCTTCTCTTGAGCCAATTTTAAATTTTCCTTGGCCAAGCTACAAGCTTTATATAATCTTTCTTTAAATTTTAAAACATAATCTAGCAAATTAGTGTGTACCTCTTTATTAATCCACTGTTCCTTCAACAAGGCCAAAGGTCCTCAAACTCTATGTCCAAACACAAGTTAGAAAGGACTAAAACCTAATGATTCCTGTACTGCCTCCCTTACTGCAAAAAGTAGTAATTGTACACCTTCATCCCAGTCCTTTTCACAATATGTCCTAATCATAGTTTTTAATGTAGAATGGAATCTCTCCAAGGCTCCTTATGATTCTGGATGATAGGCTGATGAAATAATCTGTTTTGCTCCCAGTTTATAAATTAGCTGCTGAAACAATCCCGACATAAAATTACTACCTTGATCCGATTGTATTTCCTTAGGCAACCCAAAATAAGTGAAGAATTTTATAAGAGCCTTTGTCACAGTTTTGGCTGTTATATTTCTAAGAGGTATTGCCTCTGGAAACCTAGACACTGTGCACATAATAGTTAACAAATATTGATGTCCAGTTTTAGATTTTGGCAACGGCCCTACGCAGTCTATAATGATATTTGAGAATGGCTCACCAAATACTGGAATTGGTGGCAGTGGGGCCACTGGAGTAACTTGATTAGGTTTACCCACAATTTGACATGTATGACATGTTCTACAAAATGTCGCCACATCTTTTTCTTAAACTAGGCCAATAAAAATATTTAGAAACTTTGTTCATAGTTTTCTTTACACCTAAATGACCACCCAAAGGAATACTATGAGCCATAGTTAAAATCTCATTGCGATAAACTTTAGGAACTACTACCTGATGATTAACTTCCCATTCCTCACTAGCAGGAATTTTAGGCGATCTCCACTTTCTCATTAATACTCGCTTTTCAAAATAATATCCTACTGGTACTTTTTCAATTTCACTATCTGGAAGAGCTTGTTCTTTTAATTTAACTATCTCAGAATCTCTACCCTGCTCTGCTATCATCTCCTTCTGAGATAAAGACATATCTTCCTGGTCAGTCTTACTACCAAAATCCTGATCAAATAATGTAGGTAAGAAAGTTTCTGATACATCCTCAAAATTCAAATCTTGAATTGAACAGTCATGGGTAACAACCTCATCCTTTACATCAGTCTTTTTAGCCATAGCTTCTGTTACAACACAGGAAGAATCTGTGTTAGAATCCCTCTGTGGTTCCTCAGAATTAGGATTTATTGTTAAATGCACTTCAGGAAAAACTTGTCCACCTGCTAAATCATTCCCTGACAAAAGAGAAACATCATTCACAGGTAAACTGGATTGTAGTCCAACTTTACCAACCCCTGTAACTAATCCTGACCTTAAATTTACTCTGTGTAAATGTACTGGCATAAGGCCACTCCCAACTCCCCTTATATAATTTACCTCACCAATGTCAGACTCATCACTAAACTTTAGCACACTGTCTAATATTAGTGATTGAGATGCTCCAGTATCTCTAAGTATTTTTATTGGTACTGAATTGGATCCTTCTTTCAAGGATACAAATCCTTCTGTTATAAAGATTTCATTTCCCGACTTAACTTGGTCAGAATCTGACAAATCTTTATTAGTATTTTCTAAACCCTGTGAATTTACAGGTGTTTCAATACGCTGCACACAAGCATCTGGGACTGCTTCTTTCTCTTTCTTTTTCAATTGAAAACAGTTAGCTATTACATGTCCAGGTTTCTTACAATAATTACAAATAATACCAAAATGTCTTTCCTTCACATGTCTCCCTTCATCCTTATTTTTCTCACTAACTTCAGATTTAATTTAGGGTTTACCTTGACTCTCTGTGCTATTTTTCCTTTTAAAAGTTCTACCTGGAGAAAATTTTATTCTTATGAATTAAAGCATACTCATCAGCTAGTTTAGCAGTCTCCTGCAATGTAGCAGTGTCCCTTTCATTTAAGTATGTTCTCACTTCAACAGGAATGCTTCTTTTAAATTCCTCCAGTAAAATCAACTCTCCTAATTTATTATACTCCTCATTCACATTTTTAGAGGAAACCCTAATCTCTCAAAACACACAGATTTCTCATAGGCAAATTCCACATAAGTTTTTTCCACAGATTTCTTCAAATTTCTGAATCTTTCTCAATACGCTTCCAGAACCAACTCATATGCCTTTAATATATGCTGTTTAACAATATCATAATCCAGTACTTGATCAGCATTTAAAGCTGTATAAACTTGCTGTGCCTTGCCTTTAATTACACTTTGTAACATCACTGGTATTGCTCTTTCAGCCACCCTAAACTCAGAGCAACAATTTCGAAATGCTTGAAATATTTGTCCACTTCAGCTTCATCAAATGGAGGAGCCAAAATAACCTCATGACTAGCAATAAACTGCTTCTTGGAACCAGAAGACTGATTTCCTATCCTTAATTTCTCCACCTCTAACTCAAGTTTTCTCTGGTTTTCAGCTTCTTTTTCTTTAAATTCCCTTAATTTATTTGCCTCTCTTTCATCAAATTCTCTTTATTTATTAGCCTCTCTTTCGGCCATTTCCTCTTTAAATCTTTCAAACTTTATCTGTTCAAGATGTAACTGCATTTCCAGACTACTCATTGGAAACCTATCTAACACCTCAACATCAAATATTTTCAAACTAATATAATGCTCAGTGATTTTCCTGTGTATTAAAGCCTTTATGGTTCCCTTTGTAATTCCCTTAATATCCAACTTCCTTGCAATCTCCAATACAACCGGTTTTCTCACATTCTCTAAAAACACTGGGTCAGGCGTGTCCATAAAGTCATCAACATTCATTGCTGCTGAATACCACTCACACACCAATCAAGAAAAAAATCGGGTATTTCCCTTTTCCAAATCAGAATGGCAATTACCAGCACTTAAACTCAAAATCGGAACATATCTTAGCCGAGCCCCCACAAATTATGTTACGTAACTGGCAACAATGAATATCAATCGAGACAGGTCATATAAAAACAACCAAACATTTATTAAACACGGATAAACAATAAAAACAAACGAAAACCTGAACCAGAAGTTAACCGCTATGCGGCTGTTCAACAAATCGTCGCTCGGCACTGGTTCTTAGAGCGATAAATGCAAAAACAGTTCTTAAAGTGGTAAAGTCAAATACAGTTCTTAAAATGGTAAATTCGAAAGTCCAACAGATTTATACATTCAACTGGGAGAGACTTCTCTGGAGAAGGACTTCTTCATGGATGCTACTTTCCTTCTGGTTCAGTCCAAAGGATTCACAATGAAGGAAATAAACGGCTTAAAACAACTGACCTTAATTTCTTCTAGACAGCAAATCCCGCATGAACTACCTTGCTCTTTCAGCAGGAGTTATCTTTAATGCAGGTCGCTACTTCTTCAACAAAGACTCAATAAGGTCGATCCTTTATTAAACTGCCAAACATTCCTGACTCCTCTTAATCCTTCATATCCTGTACTTCGATGAAGTCTTCACTCTCCAATACTGCTGGAAAAAGGTACATCAACACATCTAGCAAAAGTTGCCAGTCCAGCACTATTGTATCTTGCAACAGAACGTAACACTCCGCTTAAAAAATAAAACTGCGTCATAAAATAAATATGCAACAGAAACGGAGACACAGACGCACGTTCTAGCTGGAAAACTAAAAACTAACTGCGTCATTGGAGGTCTTCCCTTATATACCCGGGGTGAACATGTCATCACATGACTTTACATGGGCAGGAAAATTACATCAGGTGACCTCCAAAAGACCATTACATCATTCTTACAAAAAAATCACAAGATTTCCTTGAGGTACGTAATAGGTCTTAAAGGAATGCAGTGCAGAACTTGTAAGTCCTCTCTGCTGCCTCTTCCAGCTATGCTTCTCGAGTGGTGTGTTCCATGAACAATAGAAAATAGCATCAGTAACACCAGTACACAAGCAGGATTTCAGAGCTGATCCTACAAATTACTGCCCCATGGCCTTACTCAGTGTCATCAGCAAGGTAATGGAAGCAGCAGTCCACAAACAAGTTCAGAACTACCTACTCTGTAACAACTTAATTTCAAGTAGGCAGTATGGATTTAGACCTGATCACAGTACAGCCGATCTCCTCACCATCTTATCTCAAACGTGGAACACCTTCTCAGACAAGGGTGGAGAAGTGTGTGTCATAGCCCTAGATATCAAAGGAGCATTTGACAAGGTCTGGCATAATGGACTCTGTATTAAGCTGAGATCCAAAGGAATATCTGGAAAGCTGCTTAGATGCTGCAGAGCTACCTTCATGGACGGACCATCAAAGTTGTTATCTCTGGTCAGACTTCTGGTTCTTCAACCATCAATGCACCTGAACCACAGGGTTCAAAACTTGGGCCACTTCTGTTTTCCATCTTTATTGACGACTTGGTTGTTGCATGCAGTAATGAGCTATGCTTGTACGCTGATGACTCCACACTATTTGCACCAATTAGAGCAGGAGAGAGTAATACAGTGGCAGCAGGCCTGAATGGGGATCTTGACAGGATGAAAGCCTGGGAAGACGACTGGAATGTCACCTTTGAGCCTACTAAGTGCAAGGCGATGGTGATGTCTAGGAAGAGGAATCCATCTATCCCCAACCTGTATTTTGGGAACTGCAAGCTGGATTTAAAGAAGGAGCTGGTAATCCTTGGTGTTAATATTGACAGCAAGTTGGTGGGATAAACATCTTTCCACTATTTCAAACAAGGCTGGACGAAGGCTTGGAGCTCTGCAGAAAGTAGCATCCAAACTAGACAAAGAGGGCAGAGCCACCGTTTACAAAGCCCAGGTACGAAGTATCGCGGAGTATGCCTGCTTATCATGGATGAATGCCTCACAGAGTGTCCTCAGCCAGCTTGATTCCATTCAAAGAAAGGCTCTCAGGATTATAGGTGTAGATGAAGCCACAGCTCGTGAGAAGCTAGCCATCAGTAGCTCACACCACAGACAACAGGTTGCTGCAGCTACTGTGCTGTACAAAATGCACAGCAACCACAGCCCTGCAGACCTTCGCACCATGCTGCCTTCACCTTATGAGAGATGGCGCACCACACGATCAAGCTTATCTATGCCTGCTCTTGCTGTTTCTATGCCTGATGTGAGAACCTACACACTGGATAGAAGCTTCCTTCACTGTGCTATCAGAATTTGGAACAGCCTTCCAGATGCTGTGGTTGGAAATATCTGCGACGATGGGATCTAAGCCTTCAAGAGTGGAGTGCACAAACACCTATCATCTCTGGGAGGGAAGTCACTTGCTTCTTCATAAGCTATCATGAAGGGGACCAGGATGGCAATGCTTGGTTGTTGGTAGGTAGGGTTAATACCTGACTTTCAAGAGCACTTGTGAGTTATGTTCCGGCTGGACTTAGTCCTTAAACTGCTGGAGAACAGTGCGGAAAGAACAGGTGCTGTTTGCTCCCGATAGGGATTAGTTTTTAGTTCCATGTGCTCCTGCCACGTTTTGTCACCCTGTAACCTTATCCTTCAATCTCTTTGAATTATGGAGGACAGCATGTGTATAAATGTCTCTCCAGCAGACTTCATCATGATCATCGTGACTCCAGTATTTCTACTATTTTTTAATCGTACATATGATTTTTTTTTGTGTTCTATCGCTGAGCAGCAGTGAACCATCTGATTGGCCTATCAGGGTTCTCTTTGGGAACTAGTTGACTTGATCAACATTTCTGATCTGGCTATTGCTCACGATTGCACTTAATAAAAAAAAACAATGAAACGTGAAAACGTCCAAGGGGGGGTGAAGGAGAAGATGGAGGAGAAGATGGCGGCGTGACGGCAGCGCGCGCAGCCACTTTGGTGATGATATCTGTTATCTGTCAAGTAGGGGACAGTGCACGATTCTGATTTGATGGAGACAGACGTGAGACCACGGAGGAACATCTGGAAAACTTCTGAAATGCCCGCTTCACTGCCGCTGCTACTGTGTGGTAACCGGAATCTCCGGAGCAGAAGGCCCTGAAATCCTCGGCTTTGCTTGGTTCAATGGCCGGGGCAAGGTTGAAGGCGCTTGGGAGGCTGTATCGGAGGGCTGGTTGGAGACTCGAAGTTTTCGGACGGATAGACTCAGTGTCGGCTGTGGTCGGCTGCTTCCAAGGCATCGGCAAGTTGATGGTGCCTGGAGGTTTATGGCAGGGAGGTTCTCCCTTTTGCCGCCTGCTATTGGGGACTCAGGAGTCGATTGACTAGGGAACTTTTGAGACTTTTTTTACTGTGCCCATGGTTTGTTCTTCATCAAATTATGGTATTGCTTTGCACTGCTGTAACTATATGTTATAATTATGTGATTCTGTCAGTGTTGGTCTTTGGTTTGTCCTGTTTTCTGTGCTATCACTCCAGAGAAACATTATATCATTTCTTAATGTATGTATGCATTTCTAAATGACAATAAAAGAGGACTGAGTGTTCTCATAATCTTAAAAAAAATTATACTCATAAACAAACAAATGTGTATGACTAGTATAATGAATGGATCTATTTCTTTTAGAGCAATAACTCCCCCACTGCACCCCCTACCCCAGCACTACATATTGACCTGTACAACAACAAATACTTCTTAGCATGATGGATGCAAGGACATACAATCTCTTATGCAACGGAGTAGCCCTTGAAAAGCCAGCAAGCAAGACGTTCGGTGAAATTGTTACAATTTTACAAAATCACTTAAGCCCTAACCCGCTGGCAATACCTGAGAGATTTAGATTTTGCATTACATTAACCCTATTGGGACTTTCCTTCCACAGAAGCAAACTTCCTCAACAAAGATGCATCCGTATGATTCTTATCCCAATGAAAGTCAGTGCTAAGAGCTTCAAAGGAGCTCTGTCCCAGGAATGTGTGAAATACTGTACAGTACTGTGCAACAGTCTTAGGAACATATCTATAGCTAGGGTGCCTAAGACTTTTGCACCATACTGTAACTTCAATTAAGTACTTGCAATTTACAATTTACATTAAGAAGTGAAGACTGTTTTTTGCTTGAATTAATACCTGTTATATTTACATAACTCCAGACTATTCCCTGACTGCAAGCGTAAAAGGCAGAAAGCTCATCAGGGAGCAAACCTCATTGCCGTTTATAGTACTGAGCAAAAGTCTTAGGCTCCCTACCTATATAGTCATAGTAGTCATAGTCATACTTTATTGATCCCGAGGGAAATTGGTTTTTGTTACAGTTGCACTATAAATAATAAATAGTAATAGAAACATAAATAGTTAAATAGTAGTATGTGAATTATGCCAGTAAATTATGAAATAAGTCCAGGACCAGCCTATTGGCTCAGGGTGTCTGACCCTCCAAGGGAGGAGTTGTAAAGTTTGATGGCCACAGGCAGGGATGACTTCCTATGACGCTCTGTGCTGCATCTCGGTGGAATATGTACATTCCTGAGACATTTTGCACAGTACGATCAATATTTCCTGGGTTTAAGTGACTGGTTATTCAAACCAGAAAAATGCACCAACTATGATCTAAAAAATGAATGATATGTTCAATGTTGTTTAAATTTGAATTATTTCCAGCATTTTCTGTCTTATATTTGAGAATTATTCATGAATCTCAAAGTAGTATATGGTGACATATTCATAATTTGATAATAAATTTACTTTGAACTTTAAAAAAAGTATTTTCTGTTTTTGATTTCAGTATCTGCCTGTGATGTTAAATGGCTGCTCCTCAAGCCAACACAACATGAGAAGAAATCTGAATGGTTGTACCATAATGGAGAAGACAAGACAGGACATACGGTGTCTGTGAAAGAGAATCTTCAAGGAAGATTTGCCAAGCTAATTTCTGGGATGGCAAGGTTACAAAATGAGGAAAGATTAAGCATAATGAACTGTAAATTTTCTGTGTTTTGAAGAAGAGATGATCTCATTGAGAAGTATAAGATTCTTGTAACAATATATGTGCAGTTGATGTTTCCGTTAGCTGGGCTGCCTGGAAACAAAGGGCACAGTCTCAAGAAAGAAGTCAGCCATCCGTGGGTCGTGTATTTTTGGAAATCTCAAGTCACAGACTGTGGAGGTTCAGTAGGTGAGCACATCCAAGCTATGTATCCATAAATTTTCAGACATCAAGGGATCAAGTGATTGGGGATTAGTATAGAAATTTAGTGCTGAGATACAATAGATAACCAGCTGTCAATAAATATAGAAACACAGGAAAACAGTGCAGGAGTAAGATACTTATTCTCTTGATTCTGGCTTGCCATTCACAGGACACAGATCACAGAAGAGAACAGGCTCTTTGCCCCGTGACGTTTGTGCTGACCATGATGACAAATTGTATGATCATAGCTGCTTCTCTGTCCTCTACACATTCCTCTTGATGCTTTTGTGTCCAGAAATCAGTACACTTCTTGATGATATATGTAATCAATGCATTGGCCCCGCATCCTCTTTTGGAGTAGAATTCTATAGGCTCACCAACCTCTGAGTGAAGAAATTTCTTCTCACCTCAGTCCTAAATTTTTACCCCTGTGACCTCCCAGCCAGGAGTAATATCTTCCCTACATCTAACCTACTAATCCACGTTAAATATGTATGTTTCAATGAGATGTCATCTAATTGTTTAAAATTCTAGTGAATGTAGGTTCTGTCAATCCAATTCCTCCTCATATGGCAATCCGACTATCCAGTATCTTTGTTCAAATCTCTCTAAGACATGTATATCCTTTCTTAGGCAAACGACCAAAAGTGCATAGAATACGCCTGGCATGGTGTTTCTGAGGCTGTGTATAATTGTAGTAAGACATCTTTTCTCCTATACTCATAACCTCTGGAAAAGGAAGCTGAAGTTTTAGTTTGCCTTCTTAACTGTTTGATTCACCAGGATGTTTGTTTTCAGCTATTGGTGAACAAGAAACCCAGATTCCTTGCATATCAACATCTTGCAATCTGTCACTATACAAATAATAGCCTGCCTTTCTGATTTTCTTATGGAAGAGGATAGTGTAACTCAACATCTATCCAGCTATGTTGCATTTGCCTTTTATTTGCTGCTCCCTCATCTTAATGCTATCATCCTGAAGCCTCACTGCATCTACCTCACAACCCATAATTCCACCCAGTTTATTGTCATTGACAATCAGCAAAATTAGAAATATTATGTTTGGTTTCCCCTTGCAAATTGTTGATACAAATGGCGTACAGCCAATCTACTGCCCTTTCAGTGTGGATATAAAAAGCTGTGCAGTGAATTAAACACCTTCTCAAAAACCGAGACAGAGGCTTTCTTCACGATTTTAAGTGAGATCTTACTTATGAAGAGATATTGCTGTTTCAAGGGCAAATAAAGAGAGGGTGGATGGATGGAGATGGAGGTGCTTCAAAATGAAATCCAAATGTACCCGGCAGGAAATGATATAAAAACCGGTTTACGTACAGGAAATGATGTTCATTCTAACTAGTCTGCAGTCCCCCATTTAGCCTTGCCATCCTTCTTATAAAAGAAGATGGAGTTAAATCTGCTATCCTCCAATTTGCAGGGATTATTCCAGGTTCGAGAGAATTCTGGAAGGTGACAGCCAATGCATTCATTATTTGCACTGCCTTTTAGTATTCTGTGAGGTAGATTACAGGTCCTAGAGATTAGATTGGTATCAATCCTATTAATATCTCAGTAGTTAGTTGGAAAGCAGATGACAAGATTGCTTTCCAGAACATATCAATCATTTAAACTTGTTACTAAGACTGCATATCTCTAATTTCAGTGTAGTTTTTAATTTAGTGATTGTGAAAGGGGCTTCCCAAGTTCAGGAGACCCACAGCTGCAGGGCGATGCATCCAGCTAGTGCTGAGTGCCTTCCTAGAATGAGGGTTTGTATGAGATGCCACATCTAGCCCACAATACAAGCCATTTCTCACCATGAGATTAACCTCTCTCCCATCCCAACCCACAGGCCCAGAAATCCAACCAAATGAAAACTGGTTATTTCCAGAGTGGAGCACGACTGAAACAATTTCCAGATTGAACTGTGACACTGAAACTTTGACCGGACACTTCCTGTTACAGATTGTGCATACAGTGTGTTGATGATGCACAGAATTCATATCATACCTCAAAGACTGCTCCTTCAGAAAGATCCCTGGAAACTGAGGTTACATTGTTCCAGGGTGGTCCTGTGAGCAAGCACTTCCAGAACAAACAGATTTCAGAGGCACTGCACAAGCTAACGGAGGCTTCACGGCCTAAAACTCATAATGCCATTAATCTAGAAAGTTTCCCTTAATGCCATTACTTATTGGCTCATCTCAGGCCTTGCACTGGAGTACACCCCTCTCCTACAAATATGGACCATCTTACCCAGCCCAGATCATAACCCACAAGCTCACAGCTGCCAGACCCTAGTCAGCCACCCACTCAAGCTTCCAGTCTCCATGACCTGACTATGCTTCCCCTACTTCCTATGCTCTGGTTGGACTTCCAATTCCCTTTTCTGACCCTGATTTTGATTCAGTGACAGTGCTGCTCCCCCACCATTTACTTTCATCTCCTGGGATCCAGTATGACGTCCAACAGCACCGCACACAAGTCCCATTCCAAGTTCACTGCCTTGCTCTCACTCTTACCCCCTATTGTGCAGGTAATCAAAGTAGGCTGGGAACAAGAATTAGGACAATCCATCAAAATGAAAGAACTCTGGAAATTGAATTGAATTGACTTATTTCTAACATCCTTCACATGCATGAGGAGTAAAAATCTTTACATTGCATCTCTGTCTGAATGTGCAATGTGCAATTTATAGTAATTTGTAACAAGTAGTATGTACAACAGAACAGTCAATATAGCTTAGAAATATACTCAAATCAGCGTGATTTAATCAGTCTGATGGCCTGGTGGAAGAAGCTGTCCCAGAGCCTGTTGGTCCTGGCTTTAATACTGTGGTACCGTTTCCTGAACGGCAGCAGCTGGAACAGTTTGTGGTTGGGGTGACTCGGGTACCCAATGATCCTTTGGGTGCTTTTTACACACCTGTCCCTGTAAATGTCCTGAATAGTGGGAAGTTCACATCTACCGGTTTGCTGGGCTGTCTGCACCACTCTCTGCAGAGTCCTGCGATTGAGAGAAGTACAGTTCCCATACTAGGCAGTGATGCAGCCAGTCAGGATGCTCTCAATTTTGCCCCTGTAGAAAGTCCTTATGATCTGGGGACTCGTACCAAACTTCTTCAACCATCTGAGTTGAAGGAGGCACTGTTGCGCTTTTTTCACCACACAGCCGGTAAGTACAGACCATATGCGGTCCTTGGTGATGTGTATGCTGAGGAACTTAAAGCTATTCACCCTCTCAACCCCAGATCCATTGATGTCAATAGGGGCTAGCCTGTCTCCATTCCTCCTGTGGTCCACAACCAGCTCCTTTGTTTTTTGTGACATTGAGGGAGAAGTTGTTTTCTTGACACCACTGTGTCAGGGTGATGACTTCCTCTCTGTTGGCTGCCTCATTATTATTTGAGATAAGGCCAATCAATGTAGTATCACCTGCAAATTTAATTAGCAGATTGCTCCATTAGATGAAAATCTAAGTTTCAGGAAGCAACACTGGCCCACTCGATATATCCCAGGCTCAATCTATACGGAGTGACGTCACCTTCCCCAGAAACATACCTAGTTCACTTCTGAACATCTGTATCAAATCTGCACCCAGCCTGAGCTGACAGCCTGTTTCAAAAATCAGTGATTCTCCGGGGAAGCAAAAGCCTCTTGTTGCCTAACCTATTCCTGCACACTTCATCAATCTCCCCAACATACAGTATCTAAATGAAATGTTCTTTCCTCCAGAGTACTTCTTGAAATTTGAAATGCACTAACCAGGCTTTTCTGATCCTATAAGATCAAAGGAATTCAAGACATTAGTGCCAAACATAATTTGAGTGTTTTTATGCCATAAATTATCAGTGAAATAGACAGTGACATCACGAGTATTCATCATCCCTTGTGTTTTCTTCCTAATTAATGTATGAGATTTCTCTGGGTAATTAGAGCTGGCATCTTACGGCACGAGAGACCTGGGTTCAATCCTGAATTTGCCTCCTGTCTGTGTAGAATTTGCATGCTTTCTCTGTGATTGAGTTTCCTCCTAGCGTTCTGGTTTCCTCCTACATCCCAAAGACGTGTGGACTGGTAAGTTAATTGACTGCTGTAAACCTCCCTTCATATGTAGTTGAGTGGAAGGACCTGGGGAGAGCCAATAGGAATGTGTTGGGATGGTTGGCACGGTAATGCTATTACAGAGCCAGCGATTCCAGTTCAATTCCAGCACTGTCTGTAATGGGCGTCTCCATTCTCCAGATGATCTCCTCCCAATACTCTGGTTTCCTCCCACATTCCAACAATTTACAGGCCAGTATGTTAATTGGTTGCATAGGTGTAACCGGGCAGTGTGGGCTGGTTGGGCTGGAAAAGCCTGTTACCAAGTTGTATAGCTAAAAAAAATAAATAAAATGGAATTAATGCAGGATAAGTGTAAATAGGTATCTGATGGTCAGTATGGATTTGTGGAGCTAAATGGCCTTTTCCTTTGATGCATCCTTCCATGACTCTATGAATGCTTTTCAATGTGTTGAGGAGAACAGGATGCATTTGAATTCAGTCAAGCCTTGAAAGTGATTACACAGAGGTGGGTACACCCAGGAGCCAACATTTGTGTATGGTATTAGCTCCAGCAACCAAAGGCAAATTTCTCTCCCATCACGTCTACAAAAAAAATTATGTAAAATCTGTTCCATTTGTTCACCCAAACCATTCAAGTGTACATTGGTGCATCTCTCTTTTCTCTGCTCTAATGCTGCCTTCAGTGTGTCCTCTTTATCCCTCATCCTACAGGAGCAGGAAGTCACAATGCGATGAAATTCCAGGAATACTGGCAGTTCTCTGTCATCTTTCCGCGACAGCTGCTTTCCTCTTTGAACCTGGGCAGTGAACATCTGACGATATGGATTCAAGGAGGGACACCCAGTCAACCTCCACACAAAGGCCAACCAGTAGAGGTCACCAAATAGCAGTCAGAATGTTTTGCCTTCAAGCTGTGGGATATTGAGGTTACTTTTACTGCCCATGGATACTGATGTCATCAAGACAACTTTTGAACTTTGACCAAATGCTTTGAAAATTATGGATTTTTATACCTAAATTAGAATCAGATTTAACATCACTGGCGTATGTCATGAACTATTTTGTTTTTTCAGCAGCTGTACATCGCAATACATAATAATAAAACCTGTAAATTACAATAAGAAATTTGTAAAAATATGTATATAATTAATTAAATAAGTAGTGCTAAAAGAGAGGAAAGAGATTGAGGATTTAGTAAAGTTCCATTTTCAAGCACACAAGGTTCTTGGATGGTACTGGGCTAGTAGATCTTCTACAAAATTGGATATCATTCATATTATTATACACCTTTCGTTCACTTTTTCTTTGTGGATACTATGCAGTAGAAAAATAAATTTTCCAGTGAACCCAGTAAAAGGAGCAGGGGAAAGAAGTTCTTTGTAAGTTTCTAGAGAGCACAGGGGATCAAATTAGCTGAGTTTCAAGAGTACAAGAGGTTCTGCAGATGCTGGAAATCCAGAGCAACAAACACAAAATGGAGGGGGAGCTTCAAACTGAGTTTCAAGGAGGACTAGGAAATAGAAGCAGGTGGCTTTAAAGGGAGTGCAGGACTTGGGGCACTGGCAACTTCAGAAGCAGGGCCCTGACGGCCTCAAAGAGGGTGCATAAACTGTGGCCGAGGTATCTAAAAGGGAGCAGAGGAACCAGGTCCATGGTGTTTTAAAGAGAGTAGAGGAACCAGAATAAAAGGATCTGGTGGGGGGGGGGGGTATGCAGGGAATCAGCTCCCAGTGAGTATTTTGCTTTTGAAGATCTGTGACCTGGGCCAAAATACCTCTTATTGGAAGGAGGGATTATCACAAAAACAATGGGCCAAAAGGCCACATCCTATATTGCAAATGTTCCGAACTGCAGTCACTCAAGCTACTCTACTTTTCAATGAGATTGGGTCTGATCTGCAGCTCTGTTTGCCTTGAGCTCCGATCCTTTTGGGATTTCGGAATAATTGGATAATAAATTGTTGAGTTTTATTATATATGGAAATTGGAAATCTTTAGACCATAAGACATAGGGACAGAATTACATCATTCAGCCCATCAAGTCTGCTATGCTATCCCATCATGGCTGGTTAATTATCCATCTCAACCCCATTCTCCTGCTTTCTCCCCGTAACCTATGAAACCTTTATTAATCAAGAACTTATCAACCTCTACTTTAAATGTACCCAATGACTTGGCCTCCACATCTGTCTGTGGCAATGAATTCCACAAATTCACCACCCTCTGGTTAAAGAAATTCCTCATCATCTCTGTTCTAAAGGGATGCCCTTCTATTCTGAGGATGTGCCCTCTGGTCCTACACTCCCCCACTATTGCAACCTCTCCACCTCCACTCTATCTAGGTCTTTCAATAGTCGATAGGTTGAGTCCCCCCCGCTCAATCTTTTAAACTCCAGTGAGTACAGGCCTAGAGCCATCAAACACTCCTCGCATTAATTCCTGGGATTAACCCTTTAATCCCTGGGATAATTCTTGTGAACCTCTTCTGGACATCTTCTAGTGCCAGCACAATCCTTCTTAGATAAGGGGCCCAAAACTACTCATGACTCTCCAAGTGCGGTCTGACCAATGTCTTATAAAGCATCAGCATTATGTCCTTGCCTTTAAATTCTAGTCCTCTTGAAATGAATGCTAACATTTCATTCTTGTTATGTATGAAGCAAGAGTTAAATGTTATGTTGCAGTAGGTATTGAAGTTTGCACACTAAGGTGGCACCGGTGATATATGGCGATGTTTACGGGTAGCTCATGAAACTACTAGATATACTTCTGCATGATGATCACTGCAATCCACAGACTGTTCTTCCCCTTTAGGAAGTGTACGTTTGAACCGTGATGATTTTCCGAACTCCTGAAGGACACGGTGAACTTGGCCGTTGAGAATGCTGGTATGGATTTTGCTGGCTCGACCATCGCCGAGCATGCATCGAGGCCACAGGGAGGGAAGCAAATCTGTGCTCAGCTCCATTACACCGTGCTGGTTAAAGCATCGAGCCAGATCAAAACAGAGTGGGAATCAAGCGGGTGTTCTTCTCCGTGCCAGCCAAGATCCGCCACCTGAGCCCATCCGTCTTTCTGCATTTGACCGGCCTCCCTCGGGAGGTGCAGGCGTCTTGGCTTCCACTCCGCCAGGTTCAGAACCAGTTGTTGCCCTGGACTGCTTTCACTCGCCTCTGTGCTGAACTGACTCCACAGCTGTGGACTCACTCTTGGGGACTCGACAATTCATGCTCCGTCTCCTGTTTGTTTATTTTTTTTACTATTTATGCAATGCGTCCTTTTTTGCAAGATGCATTTCAAGGTTATATATAGTATACATTTGAAAAATAATTTGAACTTTGAACTTTGAACTTGGACGAAAATATGCCTGTATTTTGTTTCAATGAATACTGCAGATATTCAGTTTCACTTTAAGAGATGGACCATTTGTCTTTTTGATTCTTATTATCAGCCTCAGTACCTACTGAGGCAATAATGAGCTGACGCAGAGGAAAAACACTTCAAGAGAATCTGCTTGTCTCAGACACTTCAGACCATGATATTTACATAGTTTCATCACAGAGTGTTAATCCCCAGGGTCTGTTGACAAATTCAGTTTTCTGTTGTCTACTTACTAGCTTGTTTCGTTTGTCAACACACATAAAAGTTGCTGGTGAACGCAGCAGGCCAGGCAGCATCTGTAGGAAGAGGTGCAGTCGACGTTACAGGCCGAGACCCTTCGTCAGGACTAACTGAAGGAAGAGTGAGTAAGGGATTTGAAAGTTGGAGGGGGAGGGGGAGATCCAAAATGATAGGAGAAGACAGGAGGGGGAGGGATGGAACCAAGAGCTGGAGAGGTGATAGGCAAAAAGGGATACGAGAGGATCATGGGACAGGAGGTCTGGGAAGAAAGACAAGGGGGGGGGGACCCAGAGGATGGGCAAGGGGTATATTCAGAGGGACAGAGGGAGAAAAAGGAGAGTGAGAGAAAGAATGTGTGTATAAAAATAAGTAACAGATGGGGTACGAGGGGGAGGTGGGGCATCAGCAGAAGTTAGGGAAGTCGATGTTCATACCATCAGGTTGGACCTATGTGTGTTGCTTGAATTTCCAGCATCCGCAGAATTCCTGTTGTTTGTTTGGTTTGTCACTAAGCTCCCGCTTCACCTGATATACCTGCAGTTCCCTCCTGCGGTCAGAAGTTAAGGTGGCAACCGCTGCTGTTGGCTTGGACAGAATTCACTTGCATGGGCCGCTGGAGGCAATAATTTAACCAGATGATTACATACAGTCCATCAAGTAGGCCATTCTCTTTCGAAACACTATGCCCCCTTGAGTTAGTCACTTCTGGAACCGATCAGAACTAAAACAAACAAGTATGTCAGATAAACATAACAGGAAAATCTTCACTGAGTTTTGAAGCTATTAGTTGTTATTTTGAAACTGGAAACTGTTTATTTTTTCCAGATCTCATCAGTCAAATTATTCTGTACTTGATTTGAGAGCAGGACCACAAGGCCATAAGACAAAGGAGCAGAATTAGGCCATTCGGCCCATTAAATCTGCTCCTCCATTCCATCATGGATGATTTATTATCGCTCTCAACACCTTTCTCCTGTCTTCTCCCTCTGACTTTTGACATCCTTATTAATCTGAACCTAACAACCTCTATTTTAAATATACCCAATGACTTGGCCTCCACAGCTGTCTGTGGCAATGAATTCCACAGATTCACCACCCTCTGGTTAAGGAAATTCCTCTTCATCTCTGTTCAAAAGGGACATCCCTCTGTTTTAAGGCTTTGCCCTCTGGTCCCACACTCACCCACTATAGGAAAATTCCTCTCCACATCCACTCTATCCATGCTTTTCATATGTCTTTTCTATCTCCCATTGTAATTTGTACCCCACATCTTAGCTGCAGTTCAGTGGATTGTATATAAGTCCCATCAGTGTTTTTTTACCCTTGCAGTTTCTTAATTCTACCCACAAAAACTCTACACTTTTCAATCCTACGTCATGTCTTTCTAAGGACTTGATTTTATTTTTTGTCAACACAGCCAGCCCCACCCCCTCTGCCTACCTGCATGTCCTTTCAATACAATGTGTATCAGTGGATGTTAATTGTTTGTGCCACAAATTTTCTGAGCAAGGCTTGATACAAATTGGGTCTAGATCTTCATCTATATAACAGTGGGTGTGAGTCAAATGTTCTGATGCAATACATAGTTGGAACCCAAAGATACTTGTCACTTTGGTGGAGAGGATGCCTCCAAGTTAGATCTGGAAGTGCTTGAGGGGTAAGGGCAAGATGGCACTTCTCAGGCTGAGGTAGAGAAATCTCAGGGAATGATAATGTATAGCTGACGGCTTTGTTCTGGCACCAGAAGCTGCAGTCCTCCTTCCTCTGACCCCAGACTGACGTATGTGAACAAAAACTGCTGTCTCTCCGTTGGCAGCTTTCTGCTGTTCCTAACTAGTCCTCTGAGGAACTGGAAAATCTCTGCTGACCAAGTTCAGCTATAAGGGTTGGACAGAAAGAGCAGGGAAAGCACAGGAAACCAGAGTAAGTGTGAAGGATATGAACCAAGCTGTCTAGGCAGATGTATAGCTGGTTAACCAGTCTGTCAGACACAAAGCTATTCACACACTTAGTGAACTATAAGGTCAGTCAGTTAATCACCCAAATAGGCCATCACATAACTGCCAAGCCTATGCACTACACAGTCAGTTTATCAGCCACATATCCAGGCCAGGCACACAACTACCTCACTATCCACAAAAGAGGCTAAAGATGCTGGAAATATGGAGCATCACACACAACATGCTGGAAGAACTTAATAGGTCAGGCAACATCTATGGCGGAAAATGAGCAGTCAACATTTCGGTCTGAGACCCGATGAACATCAACTGTTCATTTCCCTCCATAGATGCTGGTTGACTTGCTGAGTTCCTCCAGTGTTTTGCATGTTTTCTCTCTATCCACACAGTTAGTTAGTGGCATGGTTAGTCAGCTATCTTGTTATAATCACTAGGTGAGGATGTACAATTTGTGCATAGTAATCTCCCACATCATACAATGTGATAATTATCACATAATCTGTTCTAATTATGTTGATTGGCAGACAATGGGAGGGCCCATTAAAATCCTAAAATGATTGAAATAATGCAATGGAATGTTTTACAGCCATTCCCCAATTTACAAAAATAAAGATAGGTTTCTGGAGAATATTTCATAAATAAAAATTTAATAAATCAAAAAGATTGGGAAAAATAAATAATGGTAATACTGGTACATCTATTTCTGTGCACAAAGCATGATGTGCCATTTGTTGTAATATGAAATCGCCTCGTAAATCAAAGATTAATAAAGCCAATTGTGTTTTAGTAAACTTATGTAAATTGGATATTCATAAATAGAGAACCACCTATCCATTCAACTGAGATGCTAAGCAGTGACCCATTTCAATATTTCATCTCGAAAGCATAAGTAATAACATTTTCTGACCTGAAGAATTATGGAAATTTTACACTGAGGATATTAAAGTTGATCTTTTGTAAAGCAATATTTTAATGCAAAGCAGAATAAATTTGGAATCATAAATAAACAACAGTGGCTCTCGGGTTCAAAACATAAATAATCAACAGAGGTTCATGGGTTCAAAACGACCCTGACAGTTCATGTGATCTTTTCAGTGCTGAGAGATGCTAGGTGAAGATAATTCACTGCAGAAATTCTTCTGAAAGTAAAGGCAGCATGCAATAACTGTCAACTGTCTATAATGCTACTCTACTCTTGCACTAAGAATAAATAACCCCAAATCCCCAAATGGTCTGCTCAGCTATCTATGACATATGTCTTTATCAGTAAAATGTTTTTGACAAAATATTTTGACAATTTGTATCTAGTTCACAATGGTATGGTTATTCTAAAATGCAGCCCTAATTTTGCAAGAATTGCTGGGAAAGTTTGTCACCGCTGAGACACCCTGGAAGATTACATATCATTTCCTGCCCAATTGACACTTAAAATGCTTTTAAGTATAACTCAATAAAACTACGCTGAATTAAATTAACCAGCTATACACTATGAATAGCTTAACGTGCCTCTAGGCACCTGTCATGCCTTGGTCTTGTTAGCTTACTCTTTAGTTCAGCTAACGATGAATGGCCTTAGAGCTTCTCTTACTCCTCATTTAGGCTTAATCCTTTGTGATGCTTTTGTGTTGCTAAAACGTTTGTTTAAACCTGGCAGAAACTGTCTGAAGTAGGATCCATTCATATTTGGGGTAACGTCAAAGGACATTTCTACATTGAAAACATTAGAATACCACTATTCTTTGAAGGATTAAACAGGAATCATTTCCTGCAAATGGTGCCCCACCCACAAAGCCAATCAGTCATACCGAGCCGAAATAAATACCCTTTCTCACACCACCTGTCCCTTCAGTTCTCAGTATTCTCACTTGGCCACATGTCTCCTACGCACTTTTGGATGTGAATTGATTCTGGCTTCTCCGGTTTTATGGTTGAAATTGCTTTGCCTTGTTCGGTTGTGAATGGTTACCCACACTCACAGAATTTTACTATTAACAATGGAAAATACTCTGGCATTGACTTTCCTTTGGGAAGTCTTCACTGCTGTGTCTTCCGCCTATTATATATGTGAAAACTGATACCACCATAATCAGTAGCCATTTGTGCTCATTTTAATCATCACCTTGAATAAAAGCAAACTTGTGAAGTTATTACCGGTAAAGGGAAGCTAGATCAGTGTACAAGGAAGTTAGTAAGATCATAAGAAATAGGAGCAGAAGTTTGGTCATTTGGCACTTTGATCCCGCTCTGCAATTTGACAAGGTCATGGCTGATTTTCTGCCAGTGCCATTATCTAGACCTATCCCATTTCCCCAGTTCCACAAATATCAAGAAATCTGTTGCAACACACACAAAGTGCTGGAGGAACTCAGCAGGCCAGGCAGCGTCAATGGAAAGGGATAAGCAGTTGATGTTTTGTGCCGAGACCTGTATTCCATTGGTCTGTGTTTTGAGTGAATTAAATGACTGATTCTCCATGTCCCTCTGGGATAGAGAATTGTAAAGATTCACTGCCCACTGCAGAAAGAATTTATCTTCCGCTCAGCCCTCCTGTGTCTTATGCTTCTGGGTTCCTCAACCAGGGGATACATCCTGACTGCAGAAAGCCTCTCAATTTCTATACAAACTTTGTATGTTTCAATGAGATCTCCCCTCATTCTTCCAAACCCCAGTGAATCCAGGCCTAATCTTCTCAATCTTTGCACCCACAGCAAAACTACAATTCCTGGAGCAACTCAAATGAATTATCACTGCAGTCTCCCTGTGGTATAAGTATCTCTCTTTAGGTAAACAGAACCAAACCGTAAACAATTCTCCAGGAGCGTTCTCACCAAGATACATCTAATAGCAGCAAGACATCATTGCTCTTACTCAAATCCTCATGTAAAGGTCAACAGGGCATGTGCTCTTGTTATTGCTTGCTTGGTAAAGAGCTATTAGGGCAAGATAAAGTGGGTAGTTGATTGTAAAGCTTGCCCCTGCATTGTTATATCCACTGTATGTGGTATTCTGGATCTCAGTTACCCTGGAAGTTTATGCCGAAGTTTTCTCATATGGCATAGGTTTTCAGGTACTGGTGAAATGTAGAACAAGCCTACATGGACTTGAAAGCTATCCCAAGGTGTTTCTCAGGTGCAAAGGAAGAGACTAGTCTGCAGAATACTCTTCCTGCACGATCAAGGAAGTTAGTGAACCTCACTGGTTCCCTGATGACTATATCTACAGGAAGTGTAGCCAGACAAGGTCAAGGAACGGGAGCTGGCTCTGGAGGTACTCAGGATTGTCCAGGAATCATATACAAGACTTCTACTAAAGTGCTCACAACCAAGGTACACACTTCAGATAGATGGGTGACCACCAGAGGAAGTGAGGGGAGGAGGCAGTCAATGCAGGATGCACCTGTAGCCATTCCCCTCAATACTAGTTATAACCCCTTAGCTACTGTTGAGGGTGTGTTCTTACAGGGTACAGTAGCAGCGGTCATATTTCTGGCACTGTGGCCAGATTTGAGGCTCACAGGGAAAGGGTGCATTCAGTTAGTGAAGGGAGACCTGATAGAGACAAGAGATTCTGTGGCCTCAGACAAGATGCCAGGATGGTGTGTTGCCTCCCAGGTGCCAGGGTCAGGGATGTCTCTGGAGAATATTTTCAAGGGGGAGGATGAACAGCCAGAGATCATTGTACATGTTGGTAGAAACAACATGGTTAGAATGAGGGATGAAGGCCTGCAGAACGAGTACAGGGAGTAATGTTAAGACAATAACATTCAGGACCTCGAGGCTAATGATTGCTCTTTGTAAAATCAGAAGTATCTAGTCTGGTATTGTTATCCTTGATTCAGATTTGTATTTTAAATCCCACAGAAAGAAAGTGACCAGGGCAGCATTTCTACTCTTAAGAAATATTGCAAAGGCATGTTTGTTTCCGTCACATAATGGTGCTGAAAAACTAAATGATGTCTTTGTATCATATAGACTAAATTACTATAATGCACTTTTTACTGGCCTTCCAATGTAATCTATTGACAAACTTCAACTCATTCAGAATAACACTGCTATTCTTTTAACCAAAACCAGGATGAGGGAACATATTACTCCCATATTTGCTACTCTGCATTGCCTTCCTGTATATTTTAGAAATGATTTGAAAGTTCTCTTACTTGTTTTTAAAACTCTTAATGGTCTAGGACTGGAGTATCTCACAGAATCATTTTCGTTTTATAATCCCACTCAAGGTGTCAGGACCTCTTCTGCCGGTCTCTTAAATTTAAACATTCTCCCTCAAAAGATAATTGACAGGTCAGCTTTTGTGAATAACACTCCTAAACTGTGGAATTCAGCACCTAAAACTATCAGGGATGCAGACAGTTAACACTTTTAAACACCAGCTCTAAACCTATTTACTTAGCCATGCTTTTAGCTAACATCTTTTTGTCTTGTATTTTCACGCTTATTTTTATTTCTATTTGATGTTCATGTTTGTACCTTTATCCCATTGTGAAGCAATTTGAACTACATCACCTGTATGAAAAGTGCTCGATAAATAAAGTAATTATTATTACTCCTGGTGCCACGTGCTAGTGAGTCCTGGAAGGGAAATGCAGACCGAATGAAGGGGTAGGGGCTTAGGTTCCTGGATCAGTGGGATCTCTTCTGGGCTAGAGGCAAGCTGTACAAGAGGGATAGGTTGCACTTAAGCCAGAGGGGAAACCAAAGAAATAAGGGTAATAAGTAGTGAGGTCTTAAATCATGTGCATATTGTGAGGAAGTGTTGGGGATCATGTCTGACAAATCTTTTGGAGCTTATCTAAGTGATAAATGAAGGTAGGCAGTAGCTGTTGTCCCTTTTCTCCCTCTGTCCCTCTCGCTATACCCCTTGCCCATCCTCTGAGTTTCTGCGCTCCCCACCCCCCTTCCTTCTCCCTGGGCCTCCTGTCCCATGATCCTCTCATATCCCTTTTGCCAATCACCTGTCCAGCTCTTAGCTCCATCCCTCCCCCTCCTGTCTTCTCCTATCATTTTGGATCTCCTCCTCCCCCTCCCACTTTCAAATCTCTTACTAGCTCTTCCTTCAGTTAGTCCTGACGAAGGGTCTTGGCCCAAAATGTCGACTGTACCTCTTCCTAGAGATGCTCCCTGGCCTGCTGCGTTCACCAGCAACTTTGATGTGTGTTGCTTGAATTTCCAGCATCTGCAGAATTCCTTGTGTTTGAGCTGTTGTCTATAAGGTTTTTGATGAGGTCCTTCATAGCAGGCTTATCTGGAAGTTTAGGTCCATTTCTAACTGTGAACATGGGCAAATCCCCAGGGCCTGACCAAGTCCAACCCCGAATCTTATGGGAGGCCAGGGAAGGAATTGTAGAAGAGCTTGAAGAGAAATTTTGTCTTTATTCGCAGGTGAAATTCCAGAAGACTGGAGGGTGGCTAATGTGGTTCCATTGTTCAGGAAAGATAGCATTGACAGGCCAGGAAACTACAGGCTGGTGAGTCTGACCTCAGTTGTTGGGAAGTTACCGAAGAGAATCCTGAGGGACAAGATCAGACATGACATGAATAATCAAGACCTGATCAAGAAGAGTCAGCATGGTTTTGTGTGTTGGAGATCATGCCTGATAAATTTTTAGGAGTTTTTTGAAGTGGTAACTTAAGGGATAAATGAAGGTAGGGATTGGCATTAGTAAAGTCTTTGACAAGGTCGTAGATGGCAGGCTGATCTGAAAGGTTTGGTCCCATGGGGCTCAAGGGAGGATTCAGAATTTGCCCGATGATATGAAGCAGAGGTGATAGTTGAAGGTCGATTCTCTGACGGGAGGTTTGTGATCAGTGGCGTGTCCCAGGGGTCAGTGTTACAATCTCTATTCATCATTTATGAAACCAATCTGGATATGAGTGTACATGGCACAATGAACAAGTTTGCTGGTGATACTGAATTAGGGGCCTTATTGATAGCTGCCAATTAACTGCAAGGAGATCCTGATCAGTTATAGAGATGTGCTGAGGAACGGCAAATGGATTTCATCTAGATAAGTGTGAGATGAGGCATTTTGGACAGTCAAGCCAAGGCAGGATTCATAGAGTGAATGACAGGGCAGTGATGAGTGTTGTGGAACAGAGGGACCTGGGAGGACGTGTACAGTTTGTAAAAAATGGTAGCAGAGTAGACAAGGTGATGAAGAAGACGCTTTAGCATACCAGCCTATGCAGTCAGGGCAATGAGTTTAGGATCAGGGACATTATGTTGCCGTTATATACAGTACAGTAAGTCATTGGTAAGGAAACACTTGGAGGTTTTTGTACAGTTTTGGTCACCCTGTTATAGGAAATACATTGACAAGTTGGAGAGGTGCCTGGACTACAGGATGGGAGTTATAAGGGAGAATTTTATGTTACGTGCCAGCAGCAATAGACCACAGACACAGATTTTTAATATTAAACAACTATATTTTCAATTTAATAGTCAATTAAAACCATTACTCCTCTAACCAAAAATTAACAGTGCAATGCATCTTAGCTTACAAACTGTGGAGGTCTGGAAACAGTTCTTCCCAAGTCTTACTCAAACCAAAATATAGACAATTTAAACAGAGTCCAAGGATAGCAATCCAGAAGGTTCTGAAATCCATGGGAACAGGTACAGGTATCCGTGAGGTAGGTTTCATAAGTCCACATTACGATGACACAAGTGACAGTCACAGAAGATTCCAGAAGTTGAGTGGTCGTCACTTAAATGCTACAGTCCACACAGGGATAACAAGGTGACACCTAAGTTCCAAAAGCCACGTAGGGATATCACAAGGTGACAGTCATGGAATATTCCTTAACACAAGTGGTCGCCATGTAACACACCGGAATCCATGTATAGGTTAACAAAAAGTGGTCGCCACAGAATGCTCTAGAAATCCAAGTACGGATCATACAAAATGACAGTCAAGTATCCAATATGCACTGTGTGCTGCAAATTATCACAATCTTCCGACATGGAGAAATATCGGGACCACCCACTGCTGTAATGAACTCTTCAACTCACTCAACTCAATTCACTCCCTCGCTGGTAGCTCACGGTCCGTTGAATCGTTTAACTGACCAATTTTTCCAGAAACTTCTTGAATCAAATAGAAAAAGCCTCCACGCATTTGTTATAATGTTGTCATCCCCCCCCACCGCCTCGTCCAGGCGCGCCTAAATGACGCTTACGGTTAATAAAAAAAACGTTGACATGTAGCATTACTAATGCTGGCTCTTTATTCACTCGAGAGCAAGAAGGGTGATATCACCCTTCACCCAAGGGTGTCAGAATCCTGTACATTGATTTCAGTTCAGCGTTCAATACCATCATCCCGCAGAGACTAGTGGAGAAACTGTCGCTGCTTGGCCTTAGCACTGCCATGTGTCGCTGGATTCTGGATTTCTTGACAGAGAGACCACCGTCGGTCCGTGTTGGCAGGAACATCTCTGACTCCATCACACTGAGCACTGGATCCCCACAAGGCTGTGTGCTTAGCCCATTGCTGTTTACACTGCTAACACATGACTGTACAGCTAGATTCAAGGAGAACCTGATCATTAAATTTGCAGATGATACCACAGTGGTGGGGCTCATCAGCAAAAATGATGAAACAATGTACAGGGAGGAGGTCAAACAGCTAGAGAGCTGGTGCAGGGATAACAACTTGATGCTTAATGTCACCAAAACCAAGGAGATGATCGTCGATTTCAGACGGTCTCAGCCTGAGCACACAACCCTCAGCATCAGTGGCTCCACAGTGAAGAGAGTGGAAAACATCAAGTTCCTTGGGGTGCAGATCTCGGACAATCTCACCTGGTCCAGGAACACCAATGGGATTGTGAAACGGGCCCAGCAGAGATTGCACTTTCTGAGGAAGCTTAAACAAGCATCACTCCCCACTAACATCTTAACTACATTCTACAAAGGCGTGGTTGAGAGTGTGCTGACCTTTTGCATCACAACCTGGTACTCCAGCTGCAGTGCTGTGGACAAAAAAGCCTTGCAGAGGGTGATTAGGGGAGCAGAGAAGGTTATTGGGGTCTCCCTACCTTCTGTCCAAGACCTCTTTCAGAGTCGATGCCTCCAGAAGACACGGTACATCATTAAAGACCCCTCACACCCTCTCCATGAACTGTTTGTTTTTCTGCCATCAGGCAAATGTTACAGGAGCATCAAAACTAAAACCACAAGGCTACTAAACAGCTTCCTCCCACAGGCAGTCAGACTGCTAAATAGCTGCTCTACCTGACTCTGCTTTGGACACTATTAACTTGCACTGGAGACTTATAACTTGATTTTAACTGACATGTGGCTGTTGCATTTTACTATTTATTGTTATGTTTATTATTTAGTGTTGCGTTTGTTATGTTATGATTGCACTGCTCCTGGGAAACGCTGTCTCATTCTGCCCTGCAGAGCTAATGTATGGTTAGAATGACAAAAGTTTTTTGAATCTTTGAATCTTGAATTTTGAATCAAAGAAGAGTATAGAATCATGAGGGGTATGGATAATGTGGACATTCATAGTTTCTTCCCCAGGGTTGGGAGTCCAAACCTAGAGGGCACATAATATAATAAAAGGGGAGAGCTTTAAAAGAGGCCTGAGAGGTAACTTCTTACACAGAGAGTAATAGGTACCTAGAATAAGGTGCCAGAGGACATGCTCAAGATATGTCCAATTATGATTTTAATAAACACTTTAATAAGTACCTGGAGGAATGGTCTTAGTTGGTAATGGGCCGAATGTGCACAACTGGGACTAGCAAGGAGGTTACAGTGCACTACATGGACCATTTGGGCTCAGGGCCTGTTTCTGTGCTCTATTTTACTATGATTGAATTATTGCAGGAGCTCTGATGAGATTTTACAATAGGTGGAAGTATGAGAAAACTGGAGAGTAACTAATGCTCCCATGTTCAAGAAGAGCAGTAGGGTTAAGACAGGAAACTACATGCCAATGAACTTTATGTCAGCAGAAGGAAACTATTGGAAAAAATTCTTAACAATGGGATTCATAATCAATAGGAAAAGCAGGAAATGACTAAGGGGAGTGAGCATAGTTTTATGCATGTGAAATCCTGCATCAAAAATCTGATTTTTTTTTTGAGTAGGTTGGTAAGAAAATTGAAGAAAACAAGGCATTAAACATGTTTTACATAGACTTTAGTTTAGCAAGGCTTTTGACAACATCTGACATGGAAGGCCTGCCCAGAAAGATAAAGAATATCCAACGTATTCTGGCAAACTTGACTGATCTACAGTTGGCAGAAAGTAAGGCTGCCGGGGGGGGGGGGTGCTGCTCTTCTGACTGGAAGTCTATAACTAGTGGTGTACAGAAGGGATTGATGCTGGGACCTTCATTGTTGGTCATATATATCAGAATCAGAATCAGGTTTATTATCACTGGCAGGTGACGTGAAATTTGTTAACTTAGCAGCAGTAGTTCAATGCAAAACATAATCTAGCAGAGAGAGGAAAAAAAAATAGAACATAATAAATAAACAAATAAATCAATTACGTATATTGAATAGATTATTAAAAATATGCAAAAACAGAAATACTGTATATTAAAAAAATGAGGTAGTGTCCAAAGCTTGAATATATAAACTATTAAGATGAAAATGACTGTGTAGATGACATGAAGATTGGTGGAGTTGTAGATAGTGAGGATGTTTGCCTAAAGATAGATTGGCTGGTATCAGCTGGAGTTTGATCTAAACAAGTGGAGGTGATGTATGTGGAACCATCTAACACCTGTAGGACATGCACAGTAAATGGCAAAGACCTTAAAAGCTTTGAACAGAGGGAGCTTCATCCTTGTAATTGGCGACACAGGTAGTGCAGAAGGTGCCTTCACTGTCTAAGAGTTGGGACATCACGTTACAGCTGTACAAGGCATTGGTTATGCCACTGTCGGAGTGTTGTGTGTATTTTTGGTCACAACATTATCAAAATGATGCAGTAGCAGGAGAAATTCACAAGGAATGAGGGCTTTAGTAACAACAGGTGATGAAATGCTTTGGGAGGTTGGTCATGACTAGACTGAACTCCTGCCTCAGCAAGGACCTGGACCCATTGTAATTTGCCTATCGCCACAATAGGTCAATGGCAGATGCAATCTCAATGGCTCTTCACACGGCTTTAGACCACCTAAACCTCCTTTATCAGGAGCTTGAAGAGATTTTGCATGTCAACAAATACACTCAAAGGCGTCTATAGCTGTACTGTAGAGAGCATTCTGACAGGCTGCATCACTGTCTGGTATGGAGGGGCTACTGCATAGGACCAAAAGAAGCTGCAGAAGGTTGTAAATCTAGTCGGCTCCATCTTGGGTACTAGCCTACAAAGTACCCAGGACATCTTTAGGGAGCAGTGTCTCAGAAAGGCAGCGTCCATTATTAAGAACCTCCAGCACCCAGGGCATGCCTTTTTCTCACTGTTACCATCAGGCAGGAGATACAGAAGCCTGATGGCACACACTCAGCGATTCAGGAACAGCTTCTTCCCCTCTGCCATCTGATTCCTAAATAGACATTGAAGCTTTTTAAAATATACAGTATTTCTGTTTTTGCACATTAAAAAAAAATCTATTCAATATACATAATTGATTTACTTGTTTATTGATTATTATGTTTTATTTTATTTATTATTATTATTATTATTATTATTTTCTCTCTCTGCTAGATTATGTATTGCATTGAACTGCTGCTGCTAAGTTAACAAATTTCACGTCACATGCCGGTGATAACAAACCTGATTCTGAGGTGATAGGGTAGGCTGGGGCAGCACACACAGAATGCTGGAAGAACTCAGCAGGCCAGGCATCGTCTATGGAAAGGAATAAAGAGTCAATGTTTAGGGCCAAAACCCAGCTAGACTGAGTTTGCTCTCAAGGTTCTCACAGGCGGCTGAGGGGTGACCTTACAGAGCCTTATGGAATTATGAGAAAGGTAGTCACAATCTTTTACTATGGCTAAAGGAGTCTAAAACAAGGATCTTCATTTCAGGTGAGAGGGGAAATGTTTAACGGAAATCTATGGGGCAAGCTTTTCACACAGTGGGTGGTGGGTATATGAAACGAACTGATAGAAGAGATGGTGAGGACATTCACCATTCCAGCAGTATATGGAATAACTGTTAAAGGAGATGGTGGAGGCAGTTTAAACATTATACAAATAGGAAAGGATGGAGGGGTCAGGGCCAAATGCAGGAAAGTGGGATTAGCATAGATGGATATGTTAGTCTGCGTGGACAAGTTAAGCCAAAGGTGCTCTTCCCCTCCTGTATGACTCTATGACTACATGACCCTGTGATCACAGCTACTGTATGTGCGATGAAATCCCAGACAGTACCTCATTATTTCCTAGTTACTTGAGTGAGTGTGGCAGCTGTGATGAGATGACAATGTTGGACAGCAGTGAAGCGTCATCTCTCTGCTCTCGGGAGGCTGGTGTCACTGACAAGGCCGGAATGCCTTGTCCACGGTGCAGCTGAATAGCTTTCTGCCTCAGGTCAAAGGAGAAGGCAAGTGTTAACCATTTTAGGTGTGGGACTGGAATCACAAAAAGGCCGGAATGTGTAAAGGCCTCTTTGAAATATTCAGTAAGCTTGTCATTTTCACTAATATGAGCTTTTCAATGTCAGATTTATTTCAGCTGAATTTGAATGTAAAAAAATGACACGGCTGGATTTAAACTCATATTCTACTAGGTTATGACTTCAGTTTGGTGCCCGATGATGTAACCAAAGCATTACCTTATCCAGCTTTTCAAAGGGAATCATAGTTTGTGGCTGATGAGTTGAAGGCGTTGGAAAATCCATGCAGTATTATGCACAGCTATATTCATGGAACAGGATACAACCATCATGCTTAGAGTTCTGACTCAGAATTTCTAAACTCATAAACTGACTGCTGGTAAACGAGCTGATCCTAACCCTGTACAAAGCAATAGAGAATCCATGTTAGCTATAGTAACCAGGCAGATTCTGCTCAATTCTCCCTGGTGTGGCTGCTTTGCATTAACCCCCACAGAAAAACCCAAGAATTTAAATTCAAATCATGTCAGCTTGGACTTGAGCTAAATGACATAAGCCTAATGTGGCACCGTCTTCGAAGTGCCATGGCCACCATCCACCCTTTTCTTTCAACATTGATGTTGACATTAAACAGAAACAACATGATTTACAAGAGAGGCTTAAAAAGCTTGCAAGGATTGAAGCTTTGGAAACATTTGGCTCTTCTCCCAGGAACATTAACGTCCAATCTCAGATACATTTTTAGGCTTGGTGAGTGTTTGTAAAATATCTTCAATAAATTTGTGTTCAGCAGTGAGTTAGTCAAAGTTAGTTTCAAAGTCTTTTGAAAAAAAATCTTCAAAAACTAAAAAACGATTGTTACTAAGAATGAACAAACTAACAAACCAATACCATTGTTCTGACATACCCCATTGTTTGGGTGAAAATTGTCACTGTGTTAATGTTGACGTGTTTGGTTCATGGTGCTACTGAGCTACTTTATTCTGCCCTAAAGTGACACTGACGCCATTTCATTTTGAATTGAAATATTTCACTGGGCTTCATGTGCTTGTTGTTTAGACAAGTTGAACACTAACTATAAATCAAAATATTAATATTTATGCTTCTGTGGAATGTGATAAATGCATTTCGATGATGATGCGCTTATGTGGTGTTGCTCACAGAGTGTTTACGTTACTAATTTTTAACCTAGCATTGAACGCACTGGACTGCAATTAAACAATTTTGAGAGGGTTAGGTAGAAACCTGCTCCTGTTGCTGTGTGAAGTTAATGAATCTTTTGATGTATTGATGAAGTTACTTTCAAGAGAAGTTTTAACATACTGAATATGCATTTTTCATGATCGATATTTAGCCTCATATTGTTTTTAACCTTTAAGTGCCACAGCAAACTTTGTCAACACCAGTGTGATAATGGCTGGGTAATTTGTCTTAAAAGCGTTGATTGATGGAAGCGTATTGGACAGAGCATAGGGATAACTGTCCTGTTCTTCTTCAAATTGGTCCTAAGGGACCTTTCACAACTAATTAAAAAAAAAGCAGAGACGGGCACCATCTGAAAGACATCATTTTCTCCTATGTAGTGCTATCTCAATATTGCACAGGAGTGTCAGCCTGGGTACTTGTGCTGAAGTCACCAGAGTGAGACTTGAATCCAGGGTATATGGACAACTTTCCAGCAAAATTGTTGTGATTTCAGCCTTGCATGCATAATATTTAGAATAAGAACACTGTCAGCATTGGCTTTCTTGTAATCTGCTCATTACTGAATCAATTGTTTGTAGATTTAATCAGAGTTCCAAGACTTCACTCACAAGAGAAAATCTGCAGATGCTGGAAATCCGAGCAACACACACGAAATGCTGGAGGAACTCAGCAGGCCAGGCAGCATCTATGGAAAAAAGTACAGTCAACGCTTCCGGCCGAAACCCTTCAGACAAAAAGTTGTACTGAAGTCCCAGCTAACCAGTCTAGTGAAATATAAGATAAATCAGCATTACTCAAGGAGGAACTTGAGAGGGCAGTTGAAGAAGTTATCTGATCACCACCATCTCAAGGCCTATGTCTCCCCCTTATTGTCCCATTATTTTCTAGGGCAAAATTATTTTCTACAATGATGTTCATCACCTGCTATCATTAGCAATCTCTTTTACTTTAAGAGATCTAGGCTGGCTCCAGCTGTAAGTGGTGCTTCTCAATCACATGATTGGCAACCTGATGATGGTTGTAACCAATGTGATTAATGTTATCTACATGCATCAATTATGTAAATGAGCAGGCAGCTTGATATTAGCATATGTTACTTGTGTAAGACAATCCCTATGACTGTTCATGGATCGATCAAATTTAGATCTCTAAATGTTTGTAATTCTTGGAATCGATGGATGTAGAGTTAAGTGTAGGGAAAAAGGTACAAAATCAGCCAAAATCTTATGGAATGACAACATTGGCATAATCCTTTTTTATTTTCTATCTGGAATGCTTTAATACAATCACAGAGACCATAGAACACATTAAATTCTCTGCTGTCTTTAAATATTGACTAACTTGGTGTTGTTCTACACTTGGACATCATTTTGGTCTTTCAATTAGTTTGGCTTACAAAGTTATTTTTGTAAGCTTCTTCCCCTCTGCCATCTGATTCCTAAATGGACTTTGAAGCTTTGGACACTACCTCACTTTTTTAATATACAGTATTTCTGTTTTTGCACATTTTTTAATAATCTATTCAATATACGTAATTGATTTACTTGTTTGTTTATTATCTTTTCTCTCTCTCCGCTGGATTATGTATTGCATTGAACTGCTGCTGCTATGTTAACAAATTTCACGTCACATGCCGGTGATAATAAACCTGATTCTGATTCAAATGGAAGTCACAAAAATAGGTTTGTCCTTGAATTGCTGGTGCATATTTTTTTCCGTAAATGGTTGAGAAAGCTGATAGTGAAAAGCCAATGTACTTTGGCAGTTGTTGGCTGATGACAAGTGGGCCCATTGTTTTGCTACTTTATCTCGAATATATTACCCCTTCAAAGGTTCTAATTTTAAATAAGTCACTTACAAATTGGTGCTAAATTACCAAAGATAGTGTTCTGCTTTTCCAGATCTTCCATTAGGTTTCAAGAAAGGAAGGGAATAAATTTAAATACAATTACTGCCCCCCCCCCCCAATCTGGGGAATTTTAACCTCTTTGTATTGTTTACCAAGGACACATCAGCACCAGTTTTAAATGATGGATCTAAATAGCTGTTGCCAATAAAGCCCAGTAAGAAAGTTTGCAAGCAGACCAGGTACTTTTCCTATAATTTATAACGTGGAATGGTCCTGCAATAATGATGTGAAAGTAATTTTCTGTTAGCTTTATGAAGAAGAGAAAATCAACAGATGCTGGAAATCTGAACAGCACACACAAAATGCTGGAGGAATTCAGCAGGCCAGGCAGCATCTATGGACAAAAGTATAGTCGATGTCTCGGGCCAAAACCCTTCAGCAGGACCTCATCTCTGTGGTCTTTTTCAATTAAACCCCAATAGTCACTCTGCAAGTGTGGTGACACATCCTCATTGGTAATGTGAAGGATGCAATGCATTCCACAAAGCTGTCCTGTTGTTCATTATCGAGTGATTTTTCAATGAAATACTGAAAATCCATGCCTTCTGAAAATCCTGCAGAGTGTCTCTTCTTCCATTTGTGAGCATGTTCCTTTTGTTGAGCTTCAGGCTCATTAGGGATGTTTTCACCACTCTCAGAGATTACCTACACGTGTGTGAGGTTAAATCGCCAAACACACACAGTCTGCTCCTTTCCTTCCTCTACAACCTAATGTTTTTTCATTATTTATCACAAAGCCTGAGCTTCCCTGTTTCTGCAGACTTTAAATATGTGTACCTGATGATCAGTTCCCCCGAGCACTTATTGGTTCAGAAAGAACACCTTGCGATCCTTTCCCCAACTACCAGCCTTTCTGTCCAGAGATATTTGCTTCAATAAAATGAAAATGACTGGCACTCTTGGGTGATCACCAGCAGCAAAACAGAGAGGCCAGCAGAAGGGAACGTGGATGAAATGAGCTTGGAGAAATCACTGAATAAGGTCTCTGGAAAGGGAGAGAAGGGGTTAAGGCGGGCCTGACTGAGGCATACAAAATTTTAAAAGGCATAGTTCAGGTGGACACAAAGAAGATATTTCTCCACAGCAAAGTTGCCCAAGACTTGAGGATGTCAGTTTAGGGTAAGGAGGAAGAGACTGAGAGGGAATTTGAAAAGAATGTTTACATCCAGAGAGAGTTTGGAATCTGGAGCACACTGCCTGAGTGGTTTGTAGAAGTAGGCACTCTTGCAATGTTTAAAATGCATTTGAATTGCCAAAACATAGAAACCTGCAGACCAAGTGCTGGTAAACGAAATTAATGATAATGGTTAATCGATGGTCAGCATGGAAATGGTGATCTGAAGGGGTTGTGTCTGTACTCCCTGACTCTATGACTCTGTCTAGGATTTGACCTCAGATATAGAGCTGGGGTGAACTTTGGATGTGTGGTCTAGTGACTCAGCAGTTGTCAGATAAACTGACTGATACAAATCTTATTGACAAAGATTGTACAATACATTAGTGAGGCTGTGTTTGGAATATCTTTCAGTTTTGGTTATCTGCTATAGGAAAGATGCTATTAATCTGGAAGGAGGGCAGAGGAGATTTGCCAGGATGTTAATGGAACTCGGGACTGAGTTATGGAGAAAGGTTGAGCAGCTTGAGATTTTATTCATTAGAGTGTAGGAGAATAAGGAGCAATCTTACAGAGGTATATAAAATCTTGAGAGGCACAGATAGAGTGAAAGTAACTGTAGGATGGGAGCGGAGAGATTTAATAAGAACCAGAGGGGCAAATTTTGCTTAGAGGGTGTTCTGTATATGGAATGAGCTGCCAGAGATTGTGATTGAGGAAGGTAGGAGGTGTAGGTAGGTGTCAGAGAATGAGAATGGAGTTGGTGGATATGTGAGGAAAAATGGGTTGCAGTGAAATTGGTGGGGAAAGGGATTTCTGGGATTGCTCAGAGAGCTGTCATGGACCTGATGAGTCAAAAAGCCTCCTTGTATGTCATAACAAAGTACGAAAGCAAACATGAGAATGGAGGAGATAGGAGAGGGAATTTAAGAAAAAAGTTTGCACGTAAGAAAGGAAGCCAGTCCAGGCAATGGATGGTCTGAGGGAGCAGAAATGATGGTTTTATTGAGGGGAATCATCCAAGATGAAATCGAGTCAAGCTTTTCATGGGAACAAGGGCATCAAACATGCAGATAAGGATGTGGCTAGCTGCTAGGTGGAAGGCTAAATCATGAAAAATTTTGAAACTCAAACGTGAGAAATAAATCTATTTTGGAAGGAATTAGGACTGGGAGAAGCAAAGGGTTTCACTCTGATGTGAGAGAGGGTCACTGGACAGTCATTAGAAACTGTAGTTGATATTTTTTAAACTTTCTAAGCCTGGAGCTGATGTGACCAATTAGTGTGGATCCATCACCAATGCTGCCTTTTCCACTAACACACTGAGCGTAAAGAATTGACCTTTGCTCTTTCTGATAAATACCACAAGCTGTAATAATGTTTTACAGAGTACAAGTGTGCCTTCTCCTGCATTACAAGTGTGACAACACTTCATCAATTGTGATGCACTGTGGGCATCCTGTGCTCATGAAAGGTACTATCATAATATGCCTTACTCTTCTTTAAATGTAATCTCTTCCACTGGTGGTTGTTGTGATGCAGGATCATGAGATTAGCTTTGAATTGAACACAATTCCTTTTTGGTTGAATATTTCTGAAGCTTCATTGCAAAAAAAATCAACTATTGAATCAGCTAGAAGAGGAAGTCAGCCAAATAACCAGCTTGGGCAGGGATTTTAGGAAAATGAAAAGGAAGACCATTTAAGTAGGAAATTGCACTTCTGATCTCCTTTTACAAGGAATTTATTTCTTTACAAAGCAATTATTTGCTTAGAAATTAACTGGATGTGTTGTACTTCAGACGAAACCTGCTCACAATGTGGCCATACACCAGAATTCATGCCAGGTTGCTGTTAAAGCTTAAAGTTATTTCAGCAGAATTATTTGACCATTTGCATTTTGTAATGTTCTGAGGCTGCCGAGTGCATTGTCTAGAGGCAAGTTATTTTTGTCATTATATCAGTTTGACATGCACCATTTAAGTAGATGGTCTCCAGAAAAGAAAAGAATATCATTATTTTTTAATCTCCTGGGTGTGGTGAAGCCAATATTCCATTACATGGGGTTGATATTACAGAATTCTGAATAAATCTGTAACACAATTAAGTGTAGAAAATATGCAGTATAGTTACATTTTCATGAGACATGGGAGCAGATTTAGGCCACTTGGCCAATCATGTCTGCTCTGCCATTCGATCACTGCTGATTTATTTTCCCTCTCAACCTTATTCTCCTGACTTCTCCCTGTACTCCTTGATGCTCTTACTAACCAGCAACCTATCAAGCTCCGCTTTACGTATACCCAATGACTTGGCCTCCATAGCTGTTGTGACAGTGAATTCCATCACCGTCCAGCTAAAGAAATTCGTCCCTGTTCTGTGGGGTTGTCTTTCTACTCTGAGGCTGTGCCTTCGGGTCCTGGATCTCTGACTAATGAAAACATCCTCGCCATGTACACTGTATTTAGGTCTTTCAATATTCGACAGGTTTCAATGAGATCACCTCTCATTCTTCTGAACTCCAGTGAGTACCGGTCCAGAGCTAACAAAGATCTCCTCATACATTAACCCTTTCATGCCTGGGATAATTTTCGTGAACCTCCTCTGGGACCCTCTCCAATGCTGGCATATCTTTTTTTAGATAAGGGACCAAAACTACTCCAAATGCGACCTGACCAACGTCATAAAGTCTTGGCTATGACGAATATGAACTAAGTTATTGCAAAACCGTATTGGGTTCACTCATATCCTTTTGGATGAGAGATCTATTGTTGATTCCTGGTCTACTCTGGATCAAACTCCAGATGCACTGAGATCTCTCGATCACAACCATCCCTATATAAGCTTGGACTGTAAAAGGGTAATCAATAAATGGGTCTTCACAGTGGTCTTCACTGTCATTTTTGATGTCACTCTGTCCAATTGTTACTCCAGCAACAGAGCAACAACTGAGATCCAGCAGTGATTTGTGCCCTTGAATGTGCCAGAGTGACAAAGGTTAACTTTATGTCAGGTAAAAATATATGATTACTTTCTGTGCCAGTATGAGCACATCTGAGCTGTAGATATAAAACAAGATAGGAATGCCTCCTCATCTTTGAAGATGCAGCTTATTATTTCTTCAAAACTATTGTTGCGGGCCAGGCTGAATTTTATCCCAGGATGGTCCTTTGGTATCATATGAAGGCACAGAGCCAATCATCTGGGTACAGAGGGACTTCTGATAAGTGTCCCACAACCAACTATTCCTGCTTCCTTTTCCAGATTTTCAGAGTTTCTACAAATTATAGCCTCCAGTACTGACACCACTATATCATTTCAGATCCCACCTCAGTTTCACGGCAACCAAACTTTCCCGGTCTTCCTTGTCAGTAGATCTTTTTTGAAGGAATTAACAACACAGGAAACCTCGGTGAGCCATACTAAACTAAGTTGTAATTGGCAACAGGATGGTTTAGGAGCTTTTGGATTTCTCTGCTTGAACAATATACCTAGTTATTCTTTTACTCCATTCCACTGGACAATTTTTGTCCATGTAGCTCCTGCATTACAGCCATTCAAATAATTTAACTTCACCCTTATAGAATTCACAACTCATAATCCTAAAATCTGAGATATGGAATAAAATACACCCTTATAGACTTATGTGAGAACAATAAAAAACAAATAAATAAACTTTTTTTAAAGCTCCTGTTTCCTGATGCATGCATGGATGATGCACCTTCCAGTTATGGACCATTTTCTGGGAAAGCAACCACTCTGTGATACATGTGTCACTCACTTGTAATCATTTAAAAATGTAATAGCAGATTCAAAGTGTCTGCTGAGCAATCATCTCATTAGGTATAATTTCATTGCAGGGGATAAGGGTGCTAATTTAGACTTGAGTTCGCTACTATATTTCTTCCTTATCTGACTAAGACCATTTAATCAGGAATAACAGTGATTTAGGAGGAAAACTGGCATCAGAAAATGTTCTTCTAAGACCAATAGGAAGGCAGATCTGGTGTCCATACTCTGTAAGTGTATATTCTTCATAAGTTAATAACAGACTCTGGAAAACTTTTGCAAATGAATGTACTATAAACACAAAGCAGTATCTCTAAATATTGAGTAACACTATTGGTAAGATCTCTGTAATCTCACAAGTAAATGGACACTATGAGGAAACTGAGCATTCAGTCAGGAATAAAAGAAGGAGAAACTCCAGGGAATTGTTAGCCTAGACAACGATGTACTAGACGATATGGAACTCAAACTAAGGGAGGATGCCTCTTGGTTAATTGACTTCAGTTTAATTTATGCTAAACATGTTTATCTCTATGAGCCTTACCTCAAAGGCAGGTTAAGGCAGACATCACCTTGGAGATTTCATTTCTTTAAAATGCTTGGCACAAAGTGTGCCAAGCAATCAGCCCTCCTCTGTCAGTGTTTCAGTGGTAATGGCACGTCTGATCCCCCTGCCAAAAGAACTGAAATGAGGCGATGCTGAGAGTACCGTGTGCTGGCAGGGAGAAACAAGATGAGCTGCTAACTCCTCTCGTTGCTTGAAAGCGCTTAAACAGCAGGCTCAAGAACAGCCTCTATCCTGTTGTTATGACTGTTGAATGATCCCCTAGTATGATAAGCTTCTCCGTGGATTGTCACCTTGTCGTGGTGGAGAAGCTTGTGTGGTCCCGAGATCCTGAGAGCGATGCCGTCTGGAGCTATGCTCCTGGTAGGGTCATCCATGGTGGTAAGGTCGAGGGTGAGGTCCCTGACAGAGAACAATCCAACCAAGACCTCAACAGTGGAACAGGCGGACGAAGTTACTTCAAACTCAACGGCTGTGAAGGCGGATGAAGGCTGCAACAAATCCATCAGCTCCAATCGTCGTGGTTACCATGCTATTGGAATCAGTTGGTTGATTTGTAAAGTATCGTGTGCTTCTTGGAGTGCAACATCAAGTACATGTTAAACAAATATATGCACAGGCGTCTTCACTCTGTGGGCCACTTCTTCAGAACGAATACCATCATCCTCGACCTCGAGGGATAGCCACGACAATGGAGTATGATAAGATGGACTCTTGACCTCACAATCTACCTCATTATGCACCTTACCGTCTGTCTGCACACTTTCTCTGTGAATATAACACCTTACTCTGTATTCTGTTACTGTTTTTCATTGTACTACTCAATGAACTGTTGTAATGAAATGATCTCCGTGGATGGCAAGGAAGAGATGTTTTTCACTGTACATCAATTCATGTGAGAATAATAAACCAATCCCAATTTTATTCTTTATTCCAACACTTATGCTGTTTAGATAACTTGTCTCAGTTTAAGCATGTAATAACACATGATCTATTTCTTCCTTCAATGGGTTGTCCTCTGTGTTACGTTGTGTTGCAGCAATAAAATCTTGCAATGATTTCAGTTTCTAATTCTGGTTCAATTTTTTTTTCAAAAACATTGGCAGGACTTTTTTTCCACTCCTTTCCATGTTCGAGTCCACAGGTTAATTAGAGAATTCTAACTAATAAAAGATATGCAATTCTGAGGTGATATCCCCTTTCAACAAGCCAAAGTAGTGGAAACAAACACAGCAATTTAAAAACAAATCTGGGAAGGAGGCTTGACAACACACATTTAAAGTACTAATTAAGGGGGAGGTGAAGTGCGGAAGAGCATGCAAGAAAGATTTTCTATTGAGAGCAGAAAGTCCATAGAAAGCATATAATTTAACCTCCTGCCTCTGTGTATTGAAAAATCTGATTAGAACGGGTTTAATTGCAGGCTGCTCTGGCTGTGAGGAGGGGTCCAGCGGAGCACACCAGCCCCTGGCACAGGATTATGACTGCAAACACTGGAAACCTTTCCAGTCTGACCTCAGAAGGCATCAGTCTGTAGCAGAGTTCTCGCTGACAGCTATTCAGGGGCTGTGACATGGTGTCAGATTAAAAAGATTCCCCCCCAAGGCCTCTTTTCCTGCAGCACATTGACTAAATGATCAGTGCATTATGTATTGTTCTACTTATAAAAAGATGGGCACCCACTGGCAACTTTATGATAATAATGGAACTAAAACGGATTCCTCATTTAAATAGTTGTTCAAAGCATGGGATGCATAAATCTACTATCGATTAAGTAAACTTGCAACTGAATCTGGCACATCTGGGGGGAGCAATGTGGAAGACTTGAGTCACTTGAGCTTCATGTCTCTGCAAGTTAAAGTGGAGATATATTACTCTGGCAAATGTTTCATGCATGCTGTGTACCTATTGTCAAATGAAGGTAAGACAGCAAACTGACGGCGTTCCTAAAACGTATAAATGTTAAGCCAGTTTGAATCTTAATCACAGTCTGCCCTGCTTTCCGTGGTACTGCATGAGGCATACATTCCAGGGTGATCAAGATCCTGGGTAGGCTGATTAGTCATAGTTGGCAATATGCCATAAGCCGTTCCTGGTATACCTCTTGGCAAAAGCCATAATGAACCGTCTCCTCAGCAGTGAAGCAGATGGTGTGCAGTGCTAGCTGTAACGGGAATGGTTAACTGTGGCTAACATATGTTACCAATAAAGCCGAATGACAAATGGGCATCACTGTGAATCTGACACCCTGTAAGTTAATATCCCCACGACTGCAGCCAGGAAATAAAAGCTGCATGCGTTCCATTCGTTGCAGCTGATTCATACCTCCACTCTGCAGTTGCTTCTCTTCCATGTTTCCCTTTCACTTCGCTTCGGGTTCCTATGAATGCCTGCAAGAAATTGAATCGCAAGGTGGCATATGGTAACATAAACAAAATCTGATGATAACTTTACTTTGAACTTTGAACTTTGGGTTCTTCAGGCTTCAGAAAAGATGAATTGCTTCAGATTCCTTTTCAACAGACTGAGTTTTTTTTTTGCCTCCATGCATTAATTTTCTCTTACAATTTTCCGCCTAATAGGTTAGATTTACCACAGTACATAATTATCTATTTAAATGTTTATTTTCCTTTTATATCATCTCAATGTGTACTTAAGAATGTATAAATAATTGTAGTTTTATACATATAAAAAAATGGAAAAGGTTATATGTGTGAAAAAAGTACATGATATTTGTGACTTCCTTATCCAAATAAAAATAAAATTTAAAAAAAACAATTTTCCGCCTCAACATCTGCATCTGTCATGATTTCCTGGCCCTACATCTGTATACATGTTAGGAGTCATGTGCTTCTAACACCTATAAAATCTGCTCAAAAATATTGGATGTTAACAGTTAATTTCCCTTTCTCTGTAAAACCTGACGACAGCATGCTGGTGTCAATGACACCATTTACCTTTTTGACAGGTTCGTTATGGAGCCGGGCTGGAACATCCATCTGTATTCATTTGGCACCTGACTCTGAACTCCAAGTTGGGGTCGAATGACAAATATTCCAGGGGATAAAGAACAGGTTAGTCATATTTCTTGAAAGGAATTGCTGCCAGAGAAGTTGAAGAAAATTTTGAAGAGATTTTATCATGGCTATGTGAAACATAAGTGTTCCTCCTGCGACATTTTTAACCAGCTATTACCCGCTTTCCCACTCTTTAAGTCAATATTCCAAGGACCCTTCCCCCAGGTCACTACACCTGCCGTCCCACTGTGAACACCAGGCATTAACCTGCTCAGATCTCCATAGGAGCTGCTGCAGTACACATTACGCCAACCCGATAAGTTGCCTTGTTGCAGGTTTTCCATATCAAATTCATCACAAGTCCAAATCATTTCTGTGTCTCAGCGCAAGCACTGGAGGCACTGTGAATCCTGTGGGCTGAATTTGGATATTGGTGTGGTGAAGGGGCTGGGGTTAATTTGCAGCCACCAACTTTCCACCCCATTTAACTCATAAATACCATCTGCAAGAGCATGTGTTCTTTTACATACCAGAAACAGTGTCAGTTTTGAGATGTTGCTTGGACTGTGTGTACTTTATTATAGCACCCTTACTCCAAAAGTGTGGAAATTGCTCTGGGAAAATATACAAGAAAGGAATACATAAAGAAGAATCTCAAGGTAATTTAACTGAGATAGCCAGAGGTTGCTCCAAGATTCCAGGGCAGAATAGGAGAAATATCTTGGTGTATTACAATTGCTGTCTGTCACCCACTCAGTGATATGACTGCCATCTCCATCATGAAGGACTTCCTTCACAGATCTGTGTGATTCCAATTAACAATTCTACTCCATTCCTGTGCACTAATCAAGTCTTGCTTGAGACCCAATTACTTGACCAACTGGCAAACAGGAGATTCCTCCTTCAATAGTTCTGCCATTTACCTCACTAGCTTGCTTAGAATTCAGAAGGGTCATTTTTAATTTAAGTGACATCAAGTCGGTGATGAATGTTCAAATTCTGTCTCCCAGGCAACCTCACTTGTATAAGGTCGACGAGTGGTGAAAGTGGCTGCTGTGTCTGCAAACACACAAAAATCTGCCCATGCTGGAAATCCAAAGCAACACACACAAAATGATGGAGGAACTCTGCAGGTCAGGCAGCATCTATGGAGAAGAGTAACCAGTCAAAACAGGACCATGATGAAGGGTCTTGGACTGAAAATTGGACTGTTTTACTCTTTTCCATAGCTGCTGCCCGGCCTGCTGAGTTCCTCCAGCATTTTGTGTGTGTTGCTCGGATTTCCAGCGTCTGCAGATTTCCTTGTGTTTGTGATTCTACCGTTCTACTGCAAAGTCTATTCGAGGAATGCCTACACTGAAGTTTAAATCTTCCCTTCCATGAGAGTTCAGTGATACTCTTTCTCACACTGCACCCACTCTGTGATCTCAGCGGTCCTCCATGGTTTTCAGGTCAGCTGAGAAATGTTATCTTCTCACCACAAAACCACGCTGGACTTAACAGGAGACAAATGAAGGAGGTGGAGGGGAGGAGAAGAAGAATGAACTATGAAAATTATCACAGCTGGGTTATTAGCTGGCAACACAAGATACTTTTAACGCTCATAAAAATGTGGGAAAAATTACAAGTCACCTATTTTCATTTAAGGATACGTAGACATTACCTCAGTATTTTTCCTCTCTTTTTGCACTATTTGTTTAATTTAAAAATATATATACTGTATGAATGCTTATTGTGTTTATAATTTTTATAGTTATGTACTTCATTGTACTGCTACTGCAAAACAGAAAATTCCATGACATATGCTGGTGATATTAAACCTGATTTGACCTGATGAGCTTGTTGCCCACGTACCTGATGATGAAGCACGCACAGTGTGGTGTAGGGCAGCATGCACCAAGCCACTCTCTTTGAGGCTCAAACTCGAAGGCTATAAACTCCAAAGAAAACCCAAACCATACTATTAAAAAATTTAGGAGCCAGGCAACAAATTTCCTATTGAGATATTATTTTGGAAACATGTCTAATTCAACTTTATATTATAAAGAGTAACATTTATGCATTGTAGTATTCAGTCTCTGATGAAATTCATTGTTAGTAATTATAGTTCTTGCTATTTTACAAATACACACCAATTAAGTATTAACATTAGGTTAAGTAATTAAAAAACTGTTATCCAAGATTAGCATTTGGAAGAAATTTGCTAACTACTATTGGCAACACAAACTAAATTGCACCTGAGAGTTTAAGACAAACTGCCGCGAAGAACAGCAATAACGTCCAATTACTGACCTTGGAGGAGTCAACATTCCAGAGATTAGAGTCACTGGGAATCTGCTTCAGAAACTCACTTCTCATAACTTAGACAGGCATTAATCTGGATTTAGTCAGTCAGCAAATAAGATATGACGAGAAGCAAAAGGATTGTGTGCAGGAATAGAAGCTGAATTGCTAATTGGAATCATGTTGCTGTGTTGAGAAAGCACTGCCGACAGTGGAATCTGTAAGCCCACACCCCTTGTTGCGGTGTGACGGGAGGTGAAATTTGGATCTCCTAATGAGAAGGGGGTTTGTTAACAAAGACATGGTACTGCTTTTAACCTAGTGCAGTGTAATTCATGAGAAAAACTAGAAAAGTATGGCAAGTACGAATTATTTAGGTTACAAAATCGCACTGTAAACACAGTGGTATTCTTCAGAGAATCCCATTTGTCATTATTATATTTTTCTCCAATTACTCTCAATTTAGTTCATCAAATAAAAAAAATTCCACCAAACCTTAACTATTTTGAGTTGTAATTTCTGGATGACTGCAAAGTCTGTGGTTTAATTACCCCTCATACCATCTCTTACAAGTTTTAACAAGTAACTTCAAAGCTCCGTGTTTATTTTAGTTGGGTACTTTTACTTCCAAGATCCCCTAATATTATACATTTAAGAAAGCATGAAAGTAGAAATTAGCAGTAATTGTCCAATCAGTGGGTAAAAGTGGTGCCCAGAGTCGTGTATGTGGAACCGACTGGGCCATAAAGGATTTGTGCTGTTGACTGCTCTCACCAAGTGTTGATGAGCTCAGCCTCAATGACCTCATCAGGAATGTAGCACAAGTAACACCCATGGAACTTCAATGTGAGTCAACTCCTTCAATGTGGAGGGATGAAAATTATGTAATTACTTTTTTAAGGATTGCCAGGCTCTGTTTAATATCACTTAGAAGGTAATAAATAATCAGAAGTGAGATTCTCGCTCCCCCTACACACACAATCCATTTTAAAATCTGTGCTATTTTGCAGAGACACTTCTCAAGTTGTTCCATTTCAAATCAATCAGAATAAGTTGTTTTAACATGCTTGATCTCTGTTATTTTTTAGTCCTGCAATTTATCAGGTTCTGTCTGTTTTCTGGCAGGACAGAGAAGAAAGGCAACAGATATTAACTTCAGCTTAAGTTTACCGTTTCACAGGAACAAAACTGGTTCGGAAAACCTGATCTGTCCCTTTGGGTTTGACATTGCCCGTATCATATTAAAAAAAATCATCTGAAAAGAATTGATTCAGTTGGACTTTGGTTAAGTGCATATCATATAATGTAGCCATTCAAAAAGAAGCATGTGTGTTGCTAGATGCAGCAACTAGACTCAATTAAGAAGAACAATACAGTGAAGTTCAATTAACTGGGCCATTGGTTAATCGAGGAAACCGCTTATTTGGGACAACTCTTAAAGAACAAAAACAAATCAAAAAAGGTGGGATTAAGTTGAGACACTATGCCACTTAATTTGGGCTTGAGACTGTTGCCGAACAGTTTCTAACTAGTGTCTGCCATGTACATGCCGTGATGGCTGTTAGACATGATACCGTGCTTAGAACGATCAGTTTTTAAGTCAGTTGTGTGTGTTTGTGTTCAAAAAGCAGTGATTTTTGTCGGCGATAGTTGGCAAGTAATAAACAGTCAGACAATTCAGAACTGTTTTGCTCACCGCAGTTTCAAACATTCTGGCTTGCAGATGACAGAAATGGCCCGAGGTGAAAATGAAAAGGATTTTGCTACTTGAACAAGTTTGGAATTACAATAATTTGAAGATATCAACAATCATCTTGAATATTACAAAGAAAATGAAGATTTTGAGGATGCAATCATTGATAGCATTGTATGAAGGCAGTCCATTATCTGCACTGGTTGTCTGGGCTGATTTTATTCATTTACAGTCAATCAAAGGAATGTGGCAGCATACACTGGATGGGTGCTTCCATCGATAACTATTAGGAATAATACAGTGTTACAGTACTGTAGTAGTATTGGTAGTATTCTAACCTGTTCTGTATGTCGTTTAAATACATAACTTGTTACTCAGTTAAATGGCAGCTTATCTTTTTTATATCTTTTTATTTATATTCATGGAACTTTGGCTAATTGGGGCAGCTGCTTAATATGCCAGAATATGTTGGTCCCGATGTGTCCCAATTAACCAGAATGCACTGTGTAAAACATCCTATAGATTAAAGAATAGTGCCTCGAATAAGTTTTAGAAAAAGTAAATAACCTCAAAGTTTATCATATTAACATTTCATTTTAAAGGCCACTAGTTTAGTTGCCAGTATATATGAACAGACTTTCTTTAACTTCATCTGTAAACAGAGCAGTATTAGTTATGGAGTATTATGAACTATGCAATATGTTGCAGAAAACTTCAGCTCAATAATGTGTTAATATCTAGAAGTCCTTATTTCCAGGCAAAATGGTACTAGTTTAAATTTACCTTGGTTTATGTAGATATTACAATAGCTGCTGTCCCAAATAATCCTGAGGTAAGATAATCCTGCAAAAGAATTAAATACTGAGTAGAGTGGAGATGATTTAGTATGTACTGATTTTTCACTTAACTTACCTTCATATCTTGTTACAGGATACCCTGATACCACTGTATTGATTTTCTGGTAACAGGACAGCCATGGCGAAGTCACGATGAATGAAATTGGAGTGGGGGTCAATATCAAACCTCTCCGGCTAAAGTCACCATGGCAGTTGAGAAATCTCAGCTGTATCACACATGAGCAATCCATAGGACAAACTTAATAATATATCTCTCCAGTACAATATAAATTGAATGTTAAATCAAAATAATTCAAACATGAAATAAACTAATTCACGGCTGAGGCTTTCTATTGGGTGGCACTTGAAATATATGAAGCACCATTATTCCAAATCAGGAACGTTAGTAGCATTTGAGCTCCTGGTCAACCGGTGCTCTGTAAAAACACTTATCCAAAGGACGTCAAACCTCTTTCCTTCTATTCACCAGCCAGCATGTCATTTCCCTTCTTCACCATGTTATCTTCAAATCCTAAAACACATGACCCACTTACCATGAATTAAAAAATTAGCATGTGGAAATGAAATACAGTGGATTCCAGTTAATTGGGACACACCAGGACCAGTACATTTAGGCCCAATTAAGTGGTTGCTCCATTTAATTGAAGTTTCATGGAAGTAGATAAAAAGGTATAAAAAAGACATACTGAATGACAAATTATGTATTTAAATGAAGTATAGAACAAACTAGAACACTACAAACAGCATTACAGTACTATATAACTGTGTATTAGTTCCTACTAGTTGTTCATGGAAGAATTCATCCAGTGTGCACAATGAACAAAAGCAGCGAAGATAATGGGTTGCTTTTATACAATGCTGTCGATGATTGCATCCGCTAAATCTTCACTCTCATTGTAACATTCAAGATGATTGTTGATACCTTCAAACTTTTTGTATTTCCTAATTTGTCGAAGGGATGTAATTGTTTAGTTTTCACTCCTGGCCATTTCTGGCAACTCCAAGCCTGAATGCTTGAAACCACAGTGAGCAAACCGTTTCTGAATTGCCTTACTGCTTATTTCTTGCAACTATCGGTGACAAAAATCACTGTTTTTTGAACACAAACACACAAAACGGGTGCTATTTGAAAACTGTTCACTCCAAGCACACTGTAGTATCTAACGGCCATACAAGTGCAAGTGACTGCCGATAGTTAGAACCTGTTTAGCAACAGTCTCCTGCTTCAATTAAGTGGTATGGTGTCCCATATAAATGAAGGAAATCCTGGCAATTTTCTCCATTAGTTTTTGTACTTTAAGGGTTACAGTTGTCTCCCACTTCTCGAACATTCGCTTTATGAAACCTCACTGTTACAAAAGACCTACATTAGTTCCCTGTTTTAGCTAACAGAAGGTGTTTTCACTGTTATGAAAAAAGGCAGTGTGCGAAAAAAAAATCAGCACGTGCCCTGAGCAGCCGCTCTCTCTTAGATTCAGAATGGCATTCTCACCGGTATTGCTTAAACACATGCCTGTGAGCAGCTGTTAGCGAGATGAGTTCTAAGGTATTGGAAAAGCCTGAAAGAGCTCGTAATGTGTTGCACTTAGCGTAAAACTAGACACAATTAAGCATTTTGATCATGGTGAATGAAGTAAGGACAAAGTAAGTTTGGCTCGTGGAAGTTGACGAAGATGATGTTGAAGAGATTTTGGCATCCCATGACCAAGAACTGATAGATGAAGAGCTGATGCAATTGAAAGAGAAAGGATAACAATCGAAACCGAATGAGTAATGATAAAGTACGACTTTAATTTTGAAAGGGTATGTCGGTTTAGAGCATATTTACAAGTTGGTTTGAGTCCTTACAAAGAACTGTATGATAGAAAAATGCATGAGGCTCAGCAGTCAAGCATACTGTACTGTCGTTTTTCAAGCCTTCCACATCAGACGACGAACCTCGACCTTTGACATCGAGGCAGGTGGAGATAGGAGAAGATGAGCTGCCTGCCCTAATTGACGATGAGATGACACCCCAGTGTCCCACCACCCCAACCCCCAGGCTGTGGACAGATACCAATTTGTGGAGAATGCAGCGGTGGCCGGGAGGCACACAGCACATCTTTAAGAAAAAAGCCGAAACAAACATGCTAATTAATTAGGTGCCTTCCGGCACGTAATTAATTAGCATGTTTATTTCGACTTTTTTCTTAAGGATGTGCTGAGTGCCTCCCGGCTACCGCTGTACCCCTTCATGCTTTGCGGATCGGTATTGGTCGGCTGCTCAGAGGGTGGGGGCCACTGCACTACCCAAACTCCGACGATTCAGCCTAACACACCATCATCAGTGTGCTTGGCGCTGTCTTCCAGATTCCCGTAAGTGATACTACACTGTACATACATTATTTCTACTTTATATCGGCTGTGTATTTTTACGTGTTATTTGGTATGATTTGGCAGCTTCATAGCTTAAAGGTTACTGGAGAGCGCTTGCATGAGATTTTCACTATGGAGAACAGTTCAGGCAATGATTGTGGAAAAGTATTTCTACTTTATATAGGCTGTGTATGTATTTATCATATCATTCCTGTTTTTACTATATGTTACTGATATTTTAGGTTTTATGTGTTATTTGGCATGATTTGGTAGATTATTTTTGGGTCTGCGAACGCTCACAAAATTTTCCCATATAAATAAATGGTAATTGCTTCTTTGTTTTACGACATTCCGGCTTACGAACCGCTTCATAAGAACGCTCTACCTTCAGATGGCGGGGGAAACCTGTATTCTAAATAAGCAGCTGCCACGATTAACTGATTCCCAATTAACTGGATTCCAGTGTATTTAAATATGCTGTCTGTCCATCTAAAGTGGATTGGTTTTTAATCTTGTTGTGCATTTAATATTTGAGTAATACTGTAAATAAAGATTACGCATTCTTTATTTGTTCAAATAATTCATTAGGGGTTATATGTAGAAATATGTGAATTGCATACGTCTGTGCCTTGCTTAAAGTAAAAATGAGCACCCTCGAGTTACCTCCTGGCTCCCTAGTTTTACTTTCAATTAATTTTTATGTTTTGAAATTACAAAACATAAACAAAAGTTCCTCCAGCATTTTGAGTGTGTCTCTTGTTTGTGATCGAACACTTAGGAACATGTTCCTAAATACCCATACACTGGCCTCGAAATTGGATTTCACTCTATTCCAGTGTACCAAAGTGCTGGATGTAGTATAACCATCCCTACGGGGCTGCTCAAAAAACTCATGGTATTAGGAAAACTTAATTTAAAAAATTCAGTTTCTTTTTACTTTGTTCTTTAAAGATGCATTTGCACCTTCCCAGTGGCAGCTACCTGCAGAGATTAGAGTCAGTCTGTTCTGAATTACTGATAGTTGTTCTGTCTGCCATTATGTCATGGGGAATATCAAATCAACCAATCATTGAATGCCATGACTGACATCACTCTCCACTGACTTTTAGTGAAAAAAAGAATTGAATCGGATTTCATTTATGGCACGTTGCTTACAAAAATATAAATGAAATAATAGCAGCAAATACTGGAAATACTTAGAGAATATCCATCATCTGTCAAAAGAGAACCAGAGTAACAATTCTGGTTGGAAACCCTTCAGCAGTTAAAGGCTTCTGATGAAGAGTTTATGAGCTGAGATGTTAACCCTGTTTCTCCTTCCATAAAATCATCCTCATTCTGCTATGCTCTGATGAATAAGGTCCCAGCCGCTCAAACTCTCTCCTTAACCCAGTCCCTCAACTCTCGGCAACATCCTAGTAAATCTCCTTTGCACTCTCTGCTTCCTAATGTCATCTTTCCTATAGTAGTGCAACTAAACCTGAACATAATCTTCCAAATGTGGCCTTGGTAACATCTTGTACATCTTATAATGATAGAGTAGGCACCTCAAAGCTCTTGAGAGTTATCATCAAAGCTATCTCATCAAACATTTCCAAATCCATTGGAAGAATAAGTGAATCAATGTTAGCATCCTCTTCCAGGCCAACATCTGCAGCTTTGAGGCCCCAATTACACTCAGTGGTCTTTAATGGACAGATCAAGTTACTTGCATGCACCAGACTTCCAAAAAAGATAGTTCTGTTCCAAACTCTATCATGGGAAGTGAGTATCATCAGGTCAAAGGAAAAGATTCAAGAATATTCTCAAAGCCTTCTTGAAGTAGTGTGACATCACAATCGACCTGAGGGAATTCTTGGTCCAAGAAACATCCAAAATAGAAAAAGAGTACTCAAGGAAACATAAAGAATCTTGAGTGTATTTATCAGGAGTACACAGCAGCTTATCATAAATGGTGGTGAGTCTGTATCACTTTCCAAGCTGCCCTCTCCTGCTGGCCCCATCATGTGCCTTCAGCCCCAGTTCCACAGATCTCACATTTGCCTCATTAGCCACCATAACACTGGAGTGGAAGGAAATTGTCCCAGCATCTGCAGATTTTCTCTTGTTTAGAAGGAAATCGTCTTCATTCATGAGGAATGGCCTGAGAACAATGATTGCTGAATCAGCCACTGTGTTCATATGGCTTGAATTGTTCCAATTTCCAATGTTATTAGAAGCTTTCAAACATATACCAATGTATGTTGGCAATATGTAGGAAGCCAACAACAGACCATCAAGTTAGTTTTTGAGGTACAGTAGATGCAACTGCAAAGGTCCAGAGGGCGTTCACCAGAATGATCCCGGGAATGAAGGGGTTAACATTTGAGATTCGTTTGATGGTTCTGAGCCTGCCTTCACTGGAGTTTAGTAGAATGAGGGGAAGAGGATCTCCTTAAAACCTATCGATTATTGAAAGGTCCAGTTGGAGTGGATGTGGCAAAAATGTTTCTGATAGTTGGGGAGTCTAGGAGCAGAGGGCACAGGCTCAGAATACAAGGATTTCCCATTAGAACAGAGATGAGGAGGAATTTCTTTAGCCAGAGAGTGGTGATTCTGTGGACTTCATTGCTGCAGGTGGCTATGAAAGCCAAGTTAATGTGCATTATTAAAGGAAGTTTGATAGGTTCTTGATTAGTAAGAGTATCAGAGGTTATAGGGAAGGGAGAAGGCAGGAGATTGGAGTTGAGAGTGATAATAAAAAAGCCATGATGGACTTGATGGGCCAAATAGCCTACATCTGCTCCTAATTTTTATTACCTATGGTCTAACATACATGGAAGCATTGGGAGCATAAAGGGGTTGTGTGAGGTAAGTGGTTTGAACCTTAGTTACTGAGAAAAATGAAGCATGTCAAGCAGGCCTTTTCTTGGTGTGTATTTTCAGCTCTGGGGAGATTTGCACCAATGTAAAAAGGGGAAACCACACCATCTTCTACACAGCATTCTTTGGGCATGGTTTTCTAATGCACTCTTAACTTCCAACAACCATCCCCACATCAAAAAAGAATTCATTAATTTTAGAATGAGTCATAACCTTCAGATGGTTGGAAAAAACAAGAAAAACATGAACATATAGGAAAGATTTAAATATTCTTGGCAAGTTTTATTACGGCAGTAATTAGACCTTCAGGGTGAGGTGAGACTCTGGGAACAGTCAAAACTCCTTTCACAGTTTATGATGTCATGAGAACTTCTTCAATGCATTTACTGCCTTGTAGCATGCTGCTAGTCGTTTATCATCCTTCAGAAACAGCCACGCAAGTACACCACAACTTTGTTTAACTCCTTTGTTTTCAGTGAGGTAGGGGATTTGCCACAGATTCAACTCTTGAATAAAGATAGTGTAAATGACAATTGAAGTAATAACTCCAGCGTTGAAGGCCAGTTTAAGAGTCAGTCATGGATTTCAAGCTGGTTACATTGGAGTAAAGCCAGTGTAAATGTCTCCTGTAGACCCCAGACTACGCACTGCCAGGTTTTTCTGTTGCCTAGTGAAGCTAATACAAGCAGGCTGATATCAGTGATGCATGACCACCAGTCTCTTGGCACCAGGTTATTTTATAATTTAATTCAGGTGTGTGAAGTTCAACCTTGTTCTACTGTGACTACAGCATCAGGGCAACTACATAGTAACTCAGTATCAAGCTTACTAGAAATTAATCCCTGGAATTTCACCAACTTAGCAGCCTGCAGTTGTCAGTCTGCTTCAACATAGTCGTTGTTAGGACGTGGCGGACGATTTCCTTCCACGCTGCTCTGAGATATTGGGAAGTCATGTACTCGGCAGGTTACACAGTGGTTTGCCTTTGTCTTCTGCAGGGTGAGTTTAAAGAGATCACCAGCTCTTGCAGTGGATGACCAGGACGTCTAAGTGCCTTGTCGTGCTCTTAGCGCTCCACCACACCTGCTGGTCTGCCTTCTTGACCGTTGGACTATTAATTGGTCTCTTCCACTCAATCCGCCAAGGCCAGACTTCACACGCTGGGACAGGCAGATCCCCTACCTCACCGAGGGTCGAGGACCTGTCGGCTACCCTCACCTGGTTTGGCCCGTCTGCGGAGACGGTTTACCGGGGTGTGGCCGTTGCATGTGCTACAGCTACTTGGAGCTGCAAGTGAGAGCTGAGCGCCATGTGGGGACCAAAGGTGGACGAGCTGCCCTGAGAAGGGCATGGCAGCCCCCCCCCCCCACCAGAGGTGCTACCACTCCCTAGACACTCCATACACCCCAACATAGCACACATAGATTAATTTGCAGAGTCTTGGTAAACTTTTTGGATGAAGTGGAAAAGTAAGAGTTGCTCTCCAGAAAGTATTAACAGATTCGTTGTAGATTTCCCCAAGGGAATTACTTTAGTCTATTTTGTGTTGGTTTTGACTTGTTTGCATGGTTATGCAATAGCTTTTTCAATGCATAACACAAAACCTAGTGTGAAAATCCAGAACAGGCCTATTTCTGAATACTCACATTCTTTTTTGGCGGCTGTAATGCCGGCTGACAGACTCACTGTTGGTATCAGTGAAGGGAGTTTTTGCTCATAGTCATCAATGGCATTCTGATTAAGAAAGACAATTCTAAATGTCTATAAATCTTCAAAGACAACAATGCATACTGCTTAAAGAACTGGTGGCCACTTGATACCAGTTTTATGGGAGATATTTGACTGATAATCTTTGGTGATATATGTGGCACTATAAGCATTACATTTTCTTCATGTGTCCTTTTATCTCTGCAGATCAGCCTGACGCCCTCAGATTCTACAGATAGCAATAACTTAGCCCAAAGTACCAGCATAACCTGCAAGTTCACCATCATGACTCGCTCATGTGCTATTCAGGAATCTGGCCTTACAAGAACTGAGGATCTAGGTCTCGATGGCCAACACATACAACCCTGATCTAACAGTTATGAAATTGTTCAGACTAGTGACTGGCTTAATGCTACTCAAGTCTGAGTGCAACAACAATAACTTATTTAGAAAATATAATCCAATAACATGTGCAAAATAATTTTAAAGTGTGGTTACTGCTGCAGGGCACTGAATGCCGCAGTCAATCTCCCACACATAACAAAGTGATAATGACCTACAGTGCAGTTCTGTTTCTCCACATTGACCAGTTTCTCCGCAAATTCCGCCACCTTCAACAGAATCCTACCACTAAACACATCTTTCCCTCTCCCCCACCTGCAACCCACTCCTGATCTCCACTTTCCATAGGGATCACTCTCTCTGTGACGCCCTTCTCCATGCATTTTTCCCCATTGATCTCCCTCCTGGCACTTATCCCTGCAAGCAGGACAAGTGCTACACCTGCACCTTCAGCTCCTCCCTCACCACTGTTCAGGGACCCAAACAGTCTTTCCAGGTGAGGCAACAATGTCCCATTTGAACCTGTCAGGGTCAGCTAGTGTATCTGGAACTCCTGGTACAGCTTCCTCTATGTCGGTGAGAACCAAAGTAGATTGAGGGACCACTTTGTCGAGCACCCTTGCTCCACCTGCCACAACAAGCGGGATTTCCCAATGGCTACCCATTTTAATTCTACTTCCTATTTCCATTCTGTCATGTGGGTCCGTGGCCTCAGTTGCTGTGATGAGGCTATGGTCAGGATGGAGGAGAAACAGCTCACATTCCTGCTTGAAGGCATGAACATTGATTTCTCTAGCTTATGGTAATTTCTCCCCCTTCCGCTTTCTCTTTTGCAACCCCCCATTCTAGCTCTCCTCTTTCCCCTTCCCTTCTCAACTGTCCAGCACCTCCCTCTGGTGCCCCTTCTCCTTCCCTTTCTCCCTTGGTCCACTGTCCTCTCCTACCAGAATCCTTCTTCATCAGCTTTTACCTTTTCCACCTATCACCTCCCAGCTTCTTACTTTATTCCCCCTTCCCCACTCACTCACCTTCTCCCTCACCTGCCAGCTTGTTCTCCTTCTCTACCCCCAGCCTTCTTTTTCTGGCTTCTTCCCCTTCTTTTCCTCACTGATGAAGAATCTCATCCTGACCCATCACCTGTGTATTCCCCTCCAAAGATATTGCCTGACCTACTGACATAATTTGTTTATTCCTTTCTACATTCTACAAGGACCGATCTTCCGTCCTTGGACTCACTTTACACCACACGCTGTCAGAGCAGTGCTGTCAGGATAATCAAGGACACGACCCACCCAGCCAACACACTTTTCGTCCCTCTTCCCTCCGGGAGAAGGCTCAGGAGCTTGAAGACTCGTATGGCCAGATTTGGAAACAGCTTCATTCCAACTGTGATAAGACTGCTGAATGGATCTTGACCCAGATCTGGGCCGTACCCTCCAAATATCCGGACCTGCCTCTCTGTTTTTTTGCACTACCTTACTTCCCATTTTTCTATTTTCTATTTATGATTTATAATTTAAATTTTTAATGTTTACTATTGATTTGTAATCCAGGGGCGGGAAGTGCAGAATCAAATATCGTTGTGATGATTGTACGTTCTAGTCCCAATTGTTTGGCGACAATAAAGTATAAAAGTATATAAAAAGTATAAAGTACATTAGTGTACAAGGTCATCATTCTATAGTGTTTATGCTGAGTTTTCTTACACTGAGGAAAAAAGACTTTATTAATATATTTATAACAATAAATTTTACGTTATCTCAGAGGATAACATAAAATTTATGTTATCTCAGAGAAATGTGTGGGCACGTGGCCAAGTGGTTAAGGCATTGGACTAGCAACCTGAAGGTCGTAAGTTCGAGCCCCAGCCAAGCGAACATGTTGTGTCCTTGAGCAAGGCACTTAATCACACTAGTGCCAAGCTGTATGGGTCCTAGTGCCCTTCCCTTGGACAACATTGGTGTTGTGAAGAGGGGAGACTTGCAGCATGGGCAACTGCTGGTCTTCCATACAATCTTGCACAGGCCTGCACCCTGGAGAGTGAAGATTTTCCAGGCACAGATCCATGGTCTTGCAAGACTAACATGTCTTTACTATCTCAGAGGACCTGTCACATAAACATAATTGTGAAGAAGACTGTACCTCTACTTCCTCAGGAGTCTGTGGAGATTCGGTACGTCATCAAAAACCTTGGTAAACTTCTATAAGTGTATGGTGGAAAGTGTGCTGACTGGCTGCATTGTGGCCTGGTATGGGAACACCAATGCCTTTGAGTGGAAACTCCTACTGAAAGTAGTGGATTCAGCCCAGTACCTCATGGATAAAGCTCTCCGAACCATTGAGCACATCTACATGAAACATTGTTGTAGAAAGGCAGCATCCATCATCAAAGATCCTCACCACCCAGACCATACTCTTTTCTCACTGCTGCCATCAGGTAGAAAGTACAAGAGCCTCAGGACTCACACCACCAGGTTCAAGAACAGTTACTACCCCACAACCATCAGGCTCTTGAGCAAAAGGGCATAGCTACACTCATTTAAGGAGTCTTTTATCTGGTTATTTCATGCTTGTTATTTATTGCTATTTATTTATATCTGCATTTGCACAGTTTGTTGTCTATTGATCCTGTTTACAGTTACTGTTCTATAGATTTGTTAAGTATGCTCACAGAAAAAAAAATGAATCTCAGAGTTGTATGTGGTGACATGTATGTACTCTGATAAAAAATTTTACTTTGACTTTGACAGCAGTATGGTAAGTCCCAGGGATGGAAGCAAAGCAAATAATTTAGATATACATACAATATGTAATCAGCACTACCCTCAGTGTAATTTTCATACTGAAATGATTTTCTTCTTTGTCACGGGATGTGAATTATCACCTGGATACATCTTTGAGAAGAAATTTGGATGCAGGATGTTGTGTACCTGAAACAGATATTGATTGAAATGTTGTCTATTTAAATAGAAGAACGATTATCTGGGTTCCAACCTGAAGCTTGATCTCAATCTTATCCAACAGGTAGACAGGATGTTGAAGAAGGCATTGGTCACGATTGCCTTCATCAGTCAGATGATTGAGTAAAGTAGTTGGGACTTCATCAGTCTGGCTGTTGAATATAGTAGTTAGGACTTCATCGGTCAGGTAATTGAGTATACTAGTTAGGACTTCGTCGGTCAGGTAATTGAGTATAGTAGTTAGGACTTCATTGGTCAGGCTGTTGAGTATAGTAGTAGGGACTTCATCGGTCAGGTCACTGAGTAACATACGTTGGTAATAAATTTACTTTGAACTTTGAAATGGGACTAGTTTGGATACATATCTTGGCTGGCATAGCAAGTTGGGCTGAACGGCCTGTTCCTATGCTGTATAGTTTTATGACTCTACTTTGCACATTAGCAATTTGGTGAATCACTCTCCACATAAACGAATGGAGCTACAGCTCTCAGAAAACTTGATATGATCCTGATCAAACCAGCATTAAGTAATCACCACTTCAACCATCTATGGCTGCTAGATGCATTGCAACAACATGCCAGTATTACTCTGACAGCACCTCTTAATGCACCGACTTCCACCCATCCAGGTGAACATTAGCAGGGGAGGCTACTCTCTCGCATGTCACAACACCATGCAGACTTCATCGCTGTTGCATCAAATTTTGAAGCATATTTTGGGGAAATAACTCGAAGACCGATGAGTCCTGAGGTTGATACCTAGATTTTTGCGAGTCTGATAATCCCTGTCCAAGCACTGGGGGCCAGGAGATGGCCTGTACTATGGTTTGAGGCCTGTCTTTGTGTGTGAATGAGTGGGTGGGTGGGTTCGAAGGTGGTAAAAGGGCTTGTTTTGCTGTTGTTGTCTTGTGTTGTGTTGTTACTGTTTTTGCTGTTGTTCTGCTGAACATTGCGGGCATGTTATATTGTTACTGCAATATGTGTGGCTTATGCCTGCCCCCAGCACATCCTTGGGTGTGTTGTTTGTTAATGTAAACAATACATTACCATGTATGTTTCAATATACATGTGGCAAATAAATCTAAAATCTGAACTCCCTATAACTTTTCAAGGGCAATGGAGATGGGCAATAAATGTCTCTCTTGTCCCTGTGCCAGCAATGGCTCCTACTGGTAACAAACACACATTTTGTTCACTACTGACATGGCTGTAAACTTCTGCTTGTACTCATGCCACTTAAATCCACTTCATCCAAATCTTTCATTACGCCGAAGCTTAGCTTGTCGCAGACAAATCTAACTCAATTAATTGCTTTAGTTTGGGATATTTTGTGGATCAGTGATTTCATCCATTCATTGCGCAACTGAGAAAATTGAAGCGCTACAACAATTTCTGCCAGAAGTTGGATGAAACTTTCAGGATCAATAAATGATCAGTTGGAAGTTAAGTTTTGATTTTTAAGAAGAAAATTGGGCAATCCCAGGCAATGTTCCCTCTAATTTTTAGTAGTCAGTGTGTGCAAAAATCTTATGTTGTGCAAATTTTTTTCCTGTGACAAAAGTATGTGCGCACTGAATGCACACATGGGACAGATTATGTAGGTTTACAAAACATTTGACATAAAACTGCACAGAATAACAACAACATAACACACATACTTAAGTCACACACACACAAAATGCTGGTGAACACAGCAGGCCAGGCAGCATCTCTAGGAAGAGGTACAGTCGACGTTTCGGGCTGAGACCCTTCGTCAGGACTAACTGAAAGAAGAGATAGTAAGAGATTTGAAAGTGGGAGGAGAAGGGGGAGATCTGAAATGATAGGAGAAGACAGGAGGGGGAGGGATGGAGCTAAGAGCTGGACAGGTGATTGGCAAAAGGGATACGAGGCTGGAGAAGGGAGAGGATCATGGGACAGGAGGCCTAGGGAGAAAGGGGAGGGGAGCCCAGAGGATGGGCAAGGAGTTATAGTGAGAGGGACAGAGGAGAAAAAAGAGAGAAAAAAGGGGAAAGAAAAAACATAATAATAAATAAATAAATAAGGGATGGGGTATGAAGGGGAGGAGGGGCATTAACGGAAGTTAGAGAAGTCAATGTTCATGCCATCAGGTTGGAGATATTTAATTTTTATCATATTCAAGTCACTCAGTTATTTTTTCTCTCTCCTGTCTTTGGCATTTTCCCATTCTTTGTAAACTCTATCTTGACTAATAGAACTTCCATCCCATTGATAGCTTTTGATTCTCATTAACATATCCCAATGACATTCACCTAAACGGTTTCTCAGCTTGTTTTTGAGTTGATTCATTAGGCTAAAATCTCGTTCACAGTCTGCACTAGACGCAAGAAAGGTTCCCCCAATGTCCATCAACTGTGCAAGGTCGCAAAACTGTTCATTTTGAAGTACAAATGCCATTTGAGCAAAGTTTGAAATCGGTTTGGATTTAATTTTTTCCTTGCACGGAAAATTTGAAATCATTAAACTGTCTAACTATTACAATATTTTCAGCTAGAAAATCATGATATTTTAGACATAAGGCATTAACTTGTTTGTCACCAAATGTGAAGTCACAATCTGCAATTGTGGAGAAATCAAAAGCTGACCATTCTTGTACCCCAACTTTGATCTCCTCTGGGTCTGATCGTTTTCGCTCTTGCTCATCTGCACTCTACTGTAACATGCGTAGCGCTCATGTAACGGGTAATGACGGGTTCTGTTGCCTGAACTTTTGTATACCGTCCAAATGCGATTTACTTGCCAAATGACGCTTCAAAAAGTCAAGTTTCCAAATATCATCCCACTTCTTTCCACTAGCAAATTCTCCAGCAACTTTCGCTTCACGAAAATATAAGCAGATAACTCCAGTTTCCGAATCATAAATAAATATTTCTCGTAGCTGAACGTTCATGACCTCATGAGCTTTCCGTGTAACAGTTTCTAATATTTTGTTAAGCCATTCAACTTTAGACAAATTTGCTGTTCTTTTGCGCTTCACACCCTTCGCTTCTTTTGAATTCGACATAGTGAATCAATATTTTTTCCAATAAAATCTTAGTAAGCTATCTACAGGATTTGAAACAGATCTTTGTAAACTTTACAATATGAACACTGTCTGCCAAACATGGCTGCCGCTGTGATGCAGCTGTACAAACCGGAACAGGTAGGTGGGGTGACGTAAATTAGTGACGTGCATTGTGGTATTTGAAAAACCGACTAACTAGTTAACAGAAGCAGTGAGCTAAAAGATTATTTTCAATAAGTATAATTATTAACTACTACATTATTTTAGGTAACTAACCTTTTGTGTGTACATTAATTTCCTTTGTGCACTGGTTGAAAAACGTGTGCGCGCGCACACACGCACAGCTTAGAGGAAACTTTGCTCCCAGGTTCCTTTACAAAACAAAAGTTGATTTAATCATCTGCCTAAAAATCTGATCAAATGAGCCTCTTAAATTGCAATTTTAAACAGCCTGAACACATTGTTTAGTGAACCTCCAGTTCTGTTAAGCACTGCCTGCAAATCACACATCTGAGCACAGATGTTAGCCCATAGTACTCAGACACTGAAAATAGTGTATATATGACCTTGACACCATTGGCAGCACTTCAGAAGCATTGAGACCTCAAAATTTACACCCACATTCTTTTGAAAGTTGAACTAGTAGTCTGAAAAGTCTTACATGAGTAAACAGTTGTTGCCTGTATTCATTATCATCGGATTCAGATCCCAGATCAACCTTACAATTACTGAGGGCAAATCTAAATTAAAACTTCCAGATGGTGAAGCAGGTCAAAGGCAATGAGGGCAAAATGTTATCTTGAGAAAAAAAGTATTCTGATCATGATGGATGTACAGAATTCAAATCTGTCCTCTCCCCTATACCCTCTCCAAAGAACCATTTTGGAACAACACTTGTAACAAATAATAGCATTCGATTCATCGTAGCACTGATGAATAATTTCGAGAAGTGATTCACGCTTGTTATAAATTGGATGTGATGCCCTGGTTCATATTTTTACAGATATGCTATATGTACAGTATTTAATTTTGGCCGTTCTGTAAGAGCAGTCTGTTCTATTTTCATGCTTGTTTGGGTTATTGTTGAAGATAAGAGATGAGGAGAAACGTGTGCCATCTAATTAGGATGGTCGAATTAAGGGGAGGTTTCTCTGATGAGAGACACTAAGGTTGGGCTTGGGGCTTTTGTTCAAGAGGAGATGAAGAGAGAAGACGCTGTGGAGAACCGGTAGTAGCATACGATCCAGTGGGAGACCTGTTTGTTCGAGATGGATTGTGAGCAATGTTCGGATGGTGGTGTGTGCATTCACAGTGACTGAGGGCCCAGTGCATGAGTGACAGAAAAGTTCAAGATGACCTCCAACTTGTGCACATTTGACTGTTTAATTAGAATGGGCCCTTTTCTTTTTGTTATTCTTTACTAACCCTTTAGTTAAGATTCATTAATATAATTCTTTTAATTGTATGTAGTGCACTGTCTGTTATTCCGTGGCATTGATTTGTAGCAGGGTAGCAAATTACACAGCATCCACACATACAGGGGTTTGAAATGGGAGAGCACCTCAATCTCACGAGTTTGGCTGGGGTTGGAGGTTGTCTTCCCTAGGCTTATGCAGCCAAGGAAATCAAGGTGTTTCATGAGCAATTGATTCTATAGCAAAATAAAAATGTGAAGTGCCTGTGTCTACAAAATACATTAACATTAACAAAATTGTGCAAAAAATAAAGTAGAGTTGAGATCCAAATCCAATTAATTATCACTGTCTCATATGATCTGAAATTTGTTGTTTTGCGACTGCAGTACAGAGCAAAGACATAAAATTACAATAAATTGAAAAATACTAAATATGTAAATAATGCAGATAAAAAAGGAATCATGAGGTGGTGTTCATGGACCATTCAGAAATCTGATGGTGGAGGGGAAGAATCATTGAATGTGGGTCTTCAGCCTCCTGTCCATTCTCTCAGAATAAGAGGCCATGTTCCGGATGGTGAAGCTTCTTAATGATAGATATCTCCTTCTTAAGGCACTACCTCTTGAAGATGCCCTTGATGGAGGGGAGGATTGTACCCATGATGGAGCTGTCTGAGTCTACAACCATTTGCAGCTTTCTGTGATCCTGTGCACTGGAGGCTCCATTCTAGGCTGTGAATCAACCAGTCAGAATACTCTCCACCTTATATCTATAGAAATTTGCAAGAGTCTTTGGTGACACCCCAAATCTTCTCAAACTCCTAACAAGCTAGAGCTGCCGGTGTGCCTGCTTTGTTATTGCATCAATATTTTGGACCAAGGATATATTCTCTGAGCCACTCATGAACTTGAAGCTATATACCATTTCCACGATTAACCCTCAATGAGGTCTGGTATGTGTTCCACTGACTTCCCCTTCCTGTAGTCCATGATCAGCTCCTTGGTCTTGCTGACAATGAGTGCAAGGTTATTACAATACCTCTCATCCAGCCGATCTGTCTCACTCTTGTACACTTCCTTGTCACCACCTGAGATTCTATGAACTTGTGACTTTATGAATTACCTGCAGATTTATAAATGGTAGTGAGTTGTGCTTAGCCACACAGTCCTGAGTGTACAGAGAGTAGAGCAGTGGGCTAAGCATGCACCCTTGAGGTGCGCCTATGTTGATTGTTAGTGAGGTGGAGATGTTATTACTGATCTGTACTGACTGTGGTCTCGCAATAACAAAGGATATTCAGTGCAGGGCAAGCATAATGCAAAATTGCAACACTTTATTTTATTTCACAGTTTTAGAGTCTCAGAAACTGCTTTAACTTTAAATAACCAGAGTTCATCTCAGATATTTTAAATATATATTTTTATGCTTACGTTATCCTGGTATTATATTGTGAGTTTTTAGAATAACCTTTATTATCCAAAAATCCAGGTCCACTGTTCCAGAGGGTTAAATATTTTGACTGGACCACATCCCAAATATAAATCTGTCACTGGCTAGTTTATACCAGACTTTTATTTCACTGCTTCATATTTGAAATAAAAGATAACTTCTTACATTGTACAACAACAAATATAAATTCATATATTTTTACCTGGTGGGTACAGACTATTCCCTTAAGCCACATGTACCCTCGTGGTCTTTCAGTTCTTCAAAGGTTTAGCAATTCCGGACCTATGGACAATCATGTAGTGTCATGTGAAGAAACGTTTCCGTTTGATTTTTTAAGTTGTTTATGAGGATCTTCAAAAAAAAAGAAAACATTGGAAATGAGCAGCATGCCTATCAATCTTTGCAGTTGAAAAGTACACATTTGTAAAGTACAGGTAAGTGTTCTAAATCAAACAGATGAGGATTGACACACTTGAAACATCAAAATATCTCTTTTAGCTGGCTCACTACTTGCTGCATATTCATGATATTTTCACTTTTACTTCAGATTGGATTGTACTTTGATACTCATTAATCTGCGCTCCTAGTGTTTCATTCTGTTGTTGAGAGTGAAATAAATTGCAGTATTAAATCCAGTCCCCTTCCCTGGTAGAAGACTGATAAATCCAATTTATTTCTTTCTAGAAGGAAATGCTAAATGGTGCCAATTAAAATATAATACTAATTAGTAGCCATTCTTATTTTGTACAGATTTAAACTGTCTTTCTCTACCAGAAAAGAAATTATAATGTCAACTTGATTCTAATTACATCAGTAATGATAAATAGCAAGAAGACTGTAGACAACAAGGAGTTCTTCTCTTTTAGAGCTGTCAATAAAAAGACCTTCATCCCATCAGAGGAGCTAACAAAGCAGTCCTTTAATGGCATTAGGGAGATACAATGCCCTTTATTGCAAACAGCAGCTTGTAAATGGGATTTGTCACAACTATTGCTTTTCGAAAGAATAAAGGGCTAAGAAATCGGAAGTGAATTATTTACATCTCTTTATTACAAATGACAACAAGAAATTTTCAGGAATTGGAAATAAAGATTTGAAATGAAAGAGAGGTCACCAGACTGACATATTGAAAGAGCCCACTCCTAGAACTAAAAGTATTATTTTATTTTTAAAAGGACTTTATTCATAACCAAAGTATATATATAAAGGAAAGAAAGATACTAAAGGCTTCGGCATTTGTGGTTGACGCATTCAGCAGTGTAAACTCATTTATTAAAAATTTTAAAAAATCTACGTAGCACCATGCTGCTCCTGTGGCCCCATGGAATGATCTACACTTTTTATTGTTCGAGATGCTTCTCCACCAACTCTGCCCCTCCATGTGTAGGAGTCAGAAGGAGCCTACACTGTGGGACTTCCCCGTGGCATTGGCTGCAGCGAGTCCCAGTGCATCCCTCAGTATGTAGGCCTGCAGCCTGGACTGTGCCAGTCTGCAGCATTCCTTCACAGACATTTTGCTGTGCTGAAACACCAACAATTTCAGGCAGACCAAAGTGCATCCTTCACTGTGTTGATGACTTTCTGGCAGTACTTGCTGCCTATCACACTATGTTTCTGGGAACAGCCTGTAGATCAGAGAGTCTCTGTTATGTAACCACTGGTGTTGAAGCGCATCATGTATTCATCTCCTCATATTCTTTGCAAATCCTCAATTTGGAAAGAGGTGGCTGATCATCTCTTCTCCACCGCAGCCATCCCAAGAGGACGATAGGTCATCTGTGACAGTGAAGTCCCCTCTCACCACCAGCCAGTCTCCAATTTATTACTTCTCTCTGCTATTTTTTCTCCATTTTTTTGTCTCCCTGAAGGTGATAATCTGTATTGGACTCTGGATTCTCAAACATCAACTGGCCAACCTTCATATCACCAGATCATGAACTTAATTAAACAAAATTCATCCTTGTGGAAGAGCACGGTAACCAGTCCAATTAAATTATGATACCCACACATTTTGCACAATAGCTAGAAACAGGAATTTTGGGGAAGCTCGGGATCTGTGAGGTTAATTATCATACTGCTACAGTATGCAAGCTGACAGCTTGTTGGTTGCAAATCCAAGTCCACACCATACATTTACTGAGGCATTAATGAAGTCCTGTCCTTGAAGTTTTCAAATTAAAAAGTACAAGCCCATATTTTCCTCCTAAGTCGTACATATTTTAGACTCCCTAAAGCATGGTAATGAAAATCTGATATCAGCGGTGCATTTTAACTCCCTGGGCAGAAACCCATGAGATTGGATAGAATGCATTTTTATTTTGTAACCATCCAGCGAATATGAATGAAAAGTAAAAATTGACAGAATGTGAAACAGAGCCTTCAACTGGGTAGTGCGGTAGTATAGCGGTGAGCGTAATGCTATCAAAACGCCAGGGATCTGGATTCAATTCTGCTGCTGACTATAAGAAGTTATGACATTCTCCCTCTGGGTTCCTCTGGGTGCTCCGATTTCTTCCCACATTGTAGGTTAAACCATAACCACAAATACTATAACAGAATACCCTATCAGAAAATTAAAATTGTGAAAACTGTCAAAACATAATGATTGATTCTGAGTGTCAGAAATGTTCTACTACTTTTAAAGATTAATTGAAATGTTAAAAATGTTCTTAAAAAATTAAATATTTAGCAAAGCATCATAATTAAATGCATACAATTCTGTGTACATACATCTATTGATGCCTCTGGACACATCTTCAGTGATGTTCCTGGAATCATCGTGTGTTTCGGGTCTTTCAACGTCATACAACCTCCTCCAGGTGACCCAGCCGGGGCTGATCAGACTCCAGCTTGTGTCCAGATGGCTAGCTACTTATGACTCCATGGCTCCCCTCTTTTGAGCCACAGCCATCTTGAGGCCCTCTCTGCCGCATCGGTGGTAGTGCGGATGGCTCTCCTCTTCCGCTCTCCCTCGATGCCCAAAATGCTGAAGGCTCTAACTAAGGAACGGGCTATGAATCCCCTACAACCAACCTCCACTGGGAGACACCTCGCTATCCATCCAGCCTGCTGACAGCTGCTGACCAGTCCTGCGTACTTGGAGAGCTTCCTTTCAAAGGCCTCTTCCAAGCAATCTTCCCATGGGACTGTCAGCTCCAGCAGCACCACTTGCTTAGTAGACTCAGACACTAGGACAATGTCTCGTCGCAGGGTGGTGGCTGCGATATGGTTGGGGAACTTCAGCTGCCCTTCGAGGTCCACCAACAGCTGCCAGTTCCTTGCAGAGGTCAGAATGCCTGCAGATCTTCTTTTGGCAGGTATTGGCTGCTCCCCAGCTCTGACAAAGGCGATGGTCTGCTTGGAGGGTCAGGACTGCTTCGCCCACTCAACTCCTGTGCTGACGGCTTCAGCGATGGTCTTCAGGACCTGATCATGCCTCCACCTGTACTGTCCCTCACCAAGTGCCCTTGCACAGCCGCTGAGGATGTGCTCCAGGGTTCCTCGCTTGGAGCACAGTGGGCACGCAGATGACTCTGCCTTGCTCCATGTGTGCACATTTGATGGGCTTGGAAGCACATTGTACACTGCCTGGATGAAAAATTGGATGCGATGTGGTTCGGCTTTCCAAAGATCAGCCCAGGTCACTTTCCTCTCAACCACATTCTCCCATCTTGTCCAAGCTCCCTGTTGCTTCATTCCCACCACCTTGCGGGCTCTCATCTCCTCCACTACTGCTCTCACCTCCTCCTGAACTAGACGACTCCTTTCCTTCCCTCTGGTGTCCATTTGGGGAGTTGGAAAGGATCCTAGCCCAGCTCGGCCTCGTGTGACCACTCCCACCAGCCTCCTGTGACGCAGCCTCGCCTCTGCCTCCTGAACAGCTTCCTCTGCCCTCCACTTCCTGCCAGTACTTACTTGGATCCCTGCTCTAGCCACCTTCGGGTCACTTGAGTCCCTATACTGTAGCACTTCTCTGGCTCTTGTTACCTTGAACTCTTCCTCCAAGGATTTGAAGGGCAGTTGCAGTTTATTGTGGTGTCCATAGAGTGCGATGCTGCTTAGGCTCTTTGACAGCCCCAGCCATCTCCTGAGGTGGTTGCTAACCCTCCTCTCTAAGGTTTCGGCTGTCGAGATCGGAACTGCATAGACGAGGAGGGGCCACAGGATTCTGGGAAGAATGTCATGCTGATACACCCAGACTTTAAACTTCTCAGGTAGGCCAGACTTGTCCACAGATTTCAGCCAGCCATCCAACCCGGTGCAGGTTGCCTGAATGGATGTTGTGTCCCTTAAAGAGCTGTCAAAAACTTGGCCTAAGCTCTTGACTGGCTTTTCTGTGATGGTTGGGATGGCTGCGCCTGCGATGCTGAACCGGAACCTGTTCTCCACCTTCCCTTTCCTCAGCACCATCGATCTTGATTTGGCAGGTTTGTAACGCATCCGGGCCCACTCCGCCAGCTTTTCGAGTCCTTGCAGAATCCTCCGGCAGCCTGGGACTGATTCTGTGGTGACTGTGAGGTCATCCATGAATGCCCTGATAGGTGGTTGCCGTTGAGCGGAATTCATTCTGGGCCCTCTGCACTCTGGTTCAGCAGACTTAGTGAGCATGTTCATGGCTAGGGAGAACAGTGTCATTGAGATAGTGCACCATGTAATGATGCCGATCTCCACCTTGTGCCAGGTTGATATAATTGCTCCTGAAGAGACCCTCATCCTGAAGTTGCCGTAATAATCAGCGATAAGGTCTCTGATTCTGCTGGGGACGTGATATTTGGTCAGTGTGAGCTGCACCAGCTTGTGCGGAATGGAGCCATATGCATTTGCCAGGTCGAACCACAACACTGACAGGTTGCCCTTGTTCTCTCTGGCCTCCCTGATGAGCTGTGTCACCACACCGATGTGCTCCAGACAGCCCGGCATCCCTGAAATGCCACCCTCCTGGACTGATGTATCAATATAGGTGTTCTTTGCTAGGTAGGTGCACAACCGGTTGGAAACTGCACTGAAGAAGATCTTCGCCTCGACACACAGCAGGGAGATGATGAGAAACTGATCTATCTGGGTGGCATTTTCCTCCTTCGGGATCCACACCCCTTCAGCCACTTTCCACTGTTCTGGGATTTTCCCCCTTCTCCAGAAGGTTCTCAGGATCTTCCACAGACGCAGCAGGAGTTTGGGGCAATTCTTGTACACTTTGTACACAGTGTTGCTTGGTCCTGGAGCCGAGCTTGCCCTTGCTTTGCGGACGACCTCTCTGACTTCCTTTAGTTGCAGCTCTGACATGTTGAACTGCACATCCGGTTCAGGTGGGTCTATTAGGATGTCGCACTGTCCCAACTCCTGCTCTCTTTCAGGATCATTATATACATTCTTCAGATGTTTGTCTATGTCTTCCTGCGAACAGGCCAGTTTCCCATTGCGCTTCTCCCCCAGCAACTCCTTGGTAAACTTGAAGGGGTTGGCGATAAGGGCAGCACGTTTTCGGGCTCTTTCACACCGCCGCCTCCGATGCCACTCTGCCCGGCGGAGGACCCTGATCTTCTTTCGTAGTATGCACATCAGCTGGGCCAAGCCAATGCGCTCCTCTTCTCCTGCCTCCTTGTATTGGGACTTCAGCGCTTTCATCTCCTGCCTGATGTTGTGGATCCTCAATGCTCTTTGGTTCTTCGAGTAAGATGTTTTGGAGCCTTCCTTCTCCTCTTCTCCGAACCGTTCAGCTGCGATACTGACAATAATTGTCATGGCTTGCAGCTTCCTATCAACCCCTCCCTTCACCGTTGCCTCCAGAATTTGGTTAACATCTTCATCAAACTGCTTCCACGGTGAAGTCATATTAGCTGCAGGCCATTTGATCCGCCTCCTGTTAGACTTCATGTCAGAGGGATTAGTTTGCAACACTTGGAGGTTCCGGGCACTATGGGGTGACTCCGGGCCTGGCCCCTCCTTCGTCTCACCAGGCTGGACACCTGCACGTTGTGCTGCTCCTGCTCCCACCAAACACTTCATCTTCGCTTGGTGGATCTTCAAGCCACGATCGTTCTTGCAGATTTTGCCACATGCACACTGCTTCCTCATCGTTGTTTGTTCATTGCCTGGGTCTGATGTCGTTGTGTCCATCTGACTGGGGTGCTCATCCTCCCCCCTCTCGGGCACCCCTGGGGGTATCTTTTCCTTAGACTCTTTGTAGCTTTTATGGGGGTCCTCCTCTCTGAGGACACAGATTGGGTTGCCAGCCCGTTCTGCCCCCGTTGCCGTCTCTCCGGGCTGTCACTGACTCTCCAGTCGTCACCACTCTTTTTGCAGTTGTCACCCAGTCTTTCCTGGTTGTCACTGACTAACTCAGGGTGTAATCTGTGTACATACATCTATTGATGCTTCTGGACACATCTTCAGTGATGTTCCTGGAATCATCGGGTGTTTCGGGTCTTTCAACATCATACACCCTCCTCCAGGTGACCCAGCCGGGGCTGATCAGACCCCAGCTTGTGTCCAGATGGCTAGCTACTTATGACTCCATGGCTCCCTTCTTTTGAGCCACAGCCATCTTGAGGCCCTCTCTGCCGCATCGGTGGTACTGCGGATGGCTCTCCTCTTCCTCTCTCCCTCAATGCCCAAAATGCTGAAGGCTCTAACTAAAGAACGGGCTACGAATTCCCTACAACCAACCTCCACTGGGAGACATCTCACTCTCCATCCAGCCTGCTGACAGTTGCTGACCAGTCCTGCGTACTTAGAGAGCTTCCTTTCAAAGGCCTCTTCCAAGCTATCTTCCCATGGGACTGTCAGCTCCAGCAGCACCACTTGCTTAGTCGACTCAGACACTAGGACAATGTCTGGTCGCAGGGTGGTGGCTGCGATATGGTTGGGGAACTTCAGCTGCCCTTCGAGGTCCACCAACAGTTGCCAGTCCCTTGCAGAGGTCAGAATGGTAAATAAACACAAACAATTCAAAAAATCTCAAAATGCTCAAACCTTAAATCCTTTGTTCTCCACTACAAAAAACCCCTGGAAATCTTCACAGTCGCAGGTTCAATGGGTACATCAGCAAGTGTAGGTGTTGGAGAATTGTTGGCACTCGGTGCTCTGACTCTGGACTCTGTGATGTTCACATCAGCGTGCACAGAAATTCCAAAAATATTCGCACCTACTTATAGAACTGCAACTGCTGGTATTTCACTGCCGAATCCAGTATGTTCCATTAATGCATCTTGTCAATGCAATCTTCTTCCCATTCTTTTATAACACACATCAAATGCTTCTTGCTAAAAGTCCTTATTTCTCAGAATGTTGTACCTTCAGTTCTATCTTCTCTAGACATGTGGAAGGTACAGTAGCACAGTGATTAAGTTTCTGGACTAATGTCCAGAGATCAGGATTATTGACCTGACAAAATGAGTCATATCCCAGTGTGGCAGGATAATTTCAACCAGGATGACCTTGGAACTACTGAATTGTCATTAAAACCCAACTGCTTCAATAATATCTTTCAAGGAAGGAAGTCTGCTGTCCTTAAATGTTGCTTATTGTGATTTCATACCCATCAATGTGGTTGAGTCTCACTGTTCAGGGATGCGTAGGGATGGAAAAATGTGTCTGCCTTGCCGCTGAGGTCTACATCCTATAAACTACTAAAAATTCATGCCCCCTCCAAATATTGTTATACATATTGGACCTCAATGGTAATGCACAGAATTGCACAATCACAGAATGGTTTTAGCTACCAAGAAGGTCACGCAGCCTGCTGATTCTATATGTAAGAACAATCAATCCAGTTGCAATCCCCTGCAGTTGCCCCTTAGCCCAGAGAATGCTTTCCTTTCAGATACTTGTCTTCCTATTCAGTGCTACAATTGAATCTCCGTCTGCTACAGGAAGTGGCAGGGATATACAAAAAACAGGATTCCTCATATCTATTTCATTTCTTTTGGTAATCATCTTCATTCATGCCCATCTGTTTATTCTCAAGTTCTTTCAGAGAACCGTTTTATCCCTCTATGCATTCATTGTTTCCTTTCATGATTCAAAATACCTTTGTCAGACCTCCTCTCAATTTCCGATATTCTAAGTAGAACAACACCAGGTTCTCCTGTCTATTCAAATAACTACAATTGTTTATCCTCAGAATCATTTAACTCATCCTCTTCAACAAGTGGCTATCGTCAGTGCTAACCTGCAAACTGCGTTGGATACTCAGCAGTGAAAATAGCAGGGCAAGTTGAGAAAGTAAAGCTAATAGAAGGACTTGGATAGCTACATGAATGTCAGAAATTGGAATTAGCTAAGTCAGCAGTAACTTGTTGAGCCAAAAAAACCCGATCCATGCTGTCTTGCTCAATAAAGCTATGACTCCATGACGTTTCTTCTCACTTTCTACAACACTTACATTTTTCCTAATATTTGGTGCCCAGAGCTGGGTGTAATTCTCCAGTTCTGGACATAAAAGGTTCATGATAATTTCTTTGCTCTTGTATTTCATTCCATTATTTATAAAGCCCAGGATCCTGCTTGCTTTATTAACCATTTCTCAGCTTGCCTTACTACTTTCACCTTTGATGCCCAAGGCCGTTTACAGATCAGCCCTCATGCCCTCATGACAGCCATTTGTTGAAGCGGATGAAGCTTCAGCTGGTGAATCAACCTTGTTCCATTTTGTACCTGGCATTGATAAATTCTTGTCATTCATATACAGTGCTGTGCAAAAGTCTGAGGCACATATCTATATAGCTAAGATACCCCAGACTTTTGCACGGTACTGTATTTGTTATGTGGAGTGGAGAGCAAGTTTGTAAATCTGGTGAGAACAAAGGATGTCGGCAATGGTGAGGGTGGTGCGCCGCGGGCGGGGTGTGGGCCATGTGGCAGAGACAGAGTGCCAGGAGCAGGGGATGCAGACAAATCCATCCCTGAGACACTAGAGAAGGTAATATGATTTCAAATAATTGTTTTATTCATCATTACAGAATTTTTTTCTGTTGCTTCCTGCTTCCTTCCCTCTCCCTTCCCCTTTTCCCCACCATGATTCCTCATCCCTGCTCCCTTTCCAGTCTCTGTCCAGAACAGAGACCCACCTCAGAATCATGTTTATCATCACTCATATATGCCAGGAAATTTTTTACAGCAGCTGTACAGTGCAATACATAAAATTACTACAGTACTGTGCGTAAGTCTCAGGCACCCTAGCTATATATATACATAAGACTTCTGCATAGCACTGTATTTCTGTAATAATACTTACAACCCAAACTTACTGCCAGTCATTTTATCTATGACTGAACTTTCTGTGAACTGACAGCTGAAAAATTAATCATCCTTAAGCAAAGTGGATGACCGTAAAAGGAGGATGAATGATAGCTTTAGCAATATGTGGATAGCAGAAACCCACAGATGACTCACATGTAATGGAATTAAACACAACTTTCCTTAACAGAGGAGACACAAGACATTGCACTAGACACTAGAATACTACAGCACAGTACCGGCCCTTTGGCCCTCGATGTTGTGCTGACCCATATATCCTTTTAAAAAGGTACTAAGCCCACACTACCCCATAACCCTCTATTTTTCTTTCGTCCATGTGCTTGCCCAAGAGGCTCTTAAATACCCCTAATGTTTTAGCCTCCACCACCATCCCTGGCAAGTCACTCCAGGCACCCACAACCCTCTGTGTAAAAAACTTACCCCTGATGTCTCCCCTAAACTTCCCTCCCTTAACTTTGTACATATGCCCTCTGGTGTTTGCTATTCATGCCCTGGGAAACAGGTACTGGCTATCCACCCTATCTATGCCTCTCATAATTTTGTAGACCTCTATCAAGTCCCCTCTCATCCTTCTATGCTCCAAAGAGAAAAGTCCCAGCTCTGCTAACCTTGCCTCATAAGACTTGTTTTCCAATCCAGGCAACATCCTGTTAAATCTTCCCTGCACCTTCTCCATAGCTTCCACATTCTTCCTGTAATGAGGTGACCAGAACGGAACACAATACTCTAAGTGTGGTCTCACCAGAGATTTGTAGGTTTACAACATGACCGCTCTACTCTTGAACTCAATCCCCCTATTAATGAGGCCTAGCATCCCATAGACCTTGTTAACTATTCTATCAACCTGTGCCGCGACCTTGAGGGATGTATGGATTTGAACCCCAAGGTCCCTCTGTTCATCCACACTCTTAAGTAACTGACCATTAACCCTATACTCAGACTTCTGGTTTGTCCTTCCAAAATGCATCACCTCACACTTATCCGGATTGAACTCCATCTGCCACTTCTCTGCCCAACTCTGCATCCTGTCTATATCCTCTTGTAACTTTCGACAACCTACAACTCCATCCACAACTCATCCAATCTTCGTGTCATCTGCAAACTTACTCACCCATCCTTCCACCTCTTCGTCCAGGTCATTTATAAAAATCACAAAGAGCAGGGATCCCAGGGCAGATCCTTGCAGCACTCCACTAGTCACCGACCTCCAGGCAGAATACTTTCCTTCCACTACTACCCTCTGCTTTCTTCCTGTAAGCCAATTTTTTATCCAAACAGCCAAGGTTCCACTGATCCCATGCCTCATGACTTTCTGGATGAGTCTCTCATGGGGGACCTTGTCAAATGCCTTGATAAATTCCATGTAGACCACATCTACCGCCCTACCCTCATCAATTTCTTTTGTTACCTCTTCAAAAAACTCAATTAGGCTCGTGAGGCACGACCTTCCCTTCACAAAGCCATGTTGACTATCCTTGAGTAGGCGGTACTTCTCCAAATGCTCGTAGATCCTATCCTTAAGAATCCTTTCCAATAGTTTGCAGACCACCGATGTAATACTCACCAGTCTATAGTTCCCAGGATTCTCCCTATTACCTTTTTTAAACAAGGGAACTACATTTGCCATTCTCCAATCCTCTGGCACCTCCCCTGCAGCCAAAGAGGTTTCAAAGATCATAGCTACTGCTCCAGCGATCTCTTCTCTCACTTCCCACAGCACCCTGGGGTATATCATGTCCGGCCCTAGGGACGTATCAATCTTGATGTTTTTAAGAAGATCCAGCACTTCTTCTTCCTTAATCTCCACATTGTCCAGCACGCAGGCCTGTTCTATTTCAATCAGACCCTGATCAAGGTCCTTTTCACTTGTGAATACTGAAGCAAAGTATTCATTTAGGACCTCCCCAACCTCCTCCACCTCCAGGCACATGTGGCCTTCTTTATCCTTTAGCAGCCCCACCTTCATTCTTGTCATCCTTCTGTTCTTCACATATGCATAGAACACCTTGGGATTCTCCTTAATCCTACATGCCAAGGCATTCTCATGCCCTCTTCGAGCTCTCCTAAGTCCTTTCTTAAGCTCCTTCCTGGCTACCCTATATTTCTCATGAGCCCCTCCTGCTTCCTGCTTCTTATATCTAATATATGCTTCCTTCTTCCTCTTGACGAGTTGCCTCACGTGTTTGGCCAGCCACAGTTCCATTTTCCTACCATTTTTTTCTTGTCTCAGTGGGACAAACCTATCCTGAACCCAGCACAAGTGGTCCCCAAACTTCCTCCACATTACTTCTGTGCTTTCACCCTTGAACATCTGTTTCCAATTCACTCTCGCTAGTTCCTGCCTCATCCCTTCATAGTTAGCCCTTCCCCAGTTAAGCACTTTTCCCATTTTGTCTGTTTTTATTATTTTCCACAGCTATGCTGAAGCTAACGGAGCTGTGGTCACTCTCACTCTGCAGAAGTTGGAATCACAAACTGCACGAAAAGAACTAGAGGAACTTAGTAACATCAATGGTGGGAAGTGAACAGTTGATGTTTCATGCTGAGAACTTTCATTTGGACTGGAGAGAAAGGCAGATAACCAGAATAAATATGAAGAGATAGGTGGAGCAAGAGCTAGCAGGTGATAGGTGGATTCAGGTGAGCGAGGATGTTACTGCTTGCCTATACTTATCACTTGAATACAATACTTTTAGCTTTAATTTTGTGTTTGACCTGAATTCTGCCTAATTTCATCTTGTCTTGTTGGAGGCCATAAAACTCTTCAGAATGGCATAAAATGGGTGCTATTGATTTGAAAGACCTACCATCTGTCGTAAACTGGAGTTCAGTCCACCCCATTAGATCTCTGATAAATTTCATAAGTTACTGGAAACTTTGAGTCAAATCCATAGAGCTCCCGGGTGAGTGAATGAGTAATCCAAAAGGAAGCAATAAGTGGGAGAATGTGAATGTGTTTCCAGTCCACTGGCACCTGTTTCATGCCATTGCATTCCATGAAGAAATGCCAACACAACAATATCAAAGTGCATTTATCTTGTGCTTTAAAACATAATTGAAGTGTCATTGCATAAACAGTTTGAAAAGTGTTTTCCTGAGCTTTGTTATGTTTGTATCACTTACATATCTAGTTTTCACTGGCCCACTGTTGAATAAAGCCGATGACCAGACTGGTGTAATGACAGCAAGATTCGCACAGTGAAAGCCAGTGCGGGCTGAAACATCATGGATGAGAGCATCTACCAGCATTAGCTATCTGCCAACTTGAATCAGGTCCTTACCTGCAAATATTTGCATGTAGATAGAAAAAGGATTTAGGAGTACTTTGAGAGGATTGCTAACCAGGAGCTATTTCTTCCTATTACTATTCTTCCTACTAGAACCTGCCTTTTGTGCCCAAGTTTTCCTATCATTATATCTCCAAAGGCTGGATATGAAGGAATTTCGCACTGAAGGAAACTGCAACAACTTTCACTTACAAGTGTTTCACTGGCTAGAGATTTTGTGTGATTGGTGATGATATATTAAAATGCTAAGGCTGCAGAATTGTGGACAGATGTGAGTGCATATTTCCAGCCAGACAAATGGAGAAAAGACAAAAAAACAATAAATGGCATTTCCTCTGATCCATGTGATCTGTGAAGCCTGACTCAAGCCTAACCCCTGACTGAGGCTTGAGCTCCCATTTTCAGATCCAGGCCCCAACCTCTCACCTCTGACCGAGATCCCTGGGCTTCATGCCCAAACTAGGACCTGTCATGCAATCTTGACCAATGAACTCCTCTCTATCCCTGGCAGATTGTTGACAGTGTCTATGTGAGGGCTGCAGCAGGTAGAGCTGCTACCACACCACTCCAGTGGCTTGGATGTTCAGTCCCAACTTTGGGTGCTGTCTTTGTGAGGTTTGTATCGTCCATGGAACTGCACGGTTTCCTCTGGCTGCTCTCGTTTCTTTCCTCATCCCAAATTTGTGCATCTTGCTAGATTAATTAACCACTGTAAATTGTCCCAAGTAAAGCCTGGGCAGAGTTGCTGGAAATGTGTGTGGGGGGGGGGGGTGGTATAGGATACAGGGAAAACTAATTGGGGTGGGATTGTTCTGTCAATGGGTGATTGGGCCTTCTTCAACTTTCAAGATTCAAATTTATTTATTAAGTGTATATTGAAATATATAGTTTGCTCTAACAAACAGCGTACCTGAGGGCATGCTTGAGCCAGCTCAGAAGTGTTGCTACACATTCCATTGCCAACATATCACGCCCACATTGCTTGGCAGAACAACACAGAGCACAACAAAACAAAACAAAACAAGACTGTCATGTTTCCTAATTCCAAAACATTGAACTATTGAAAGGAAACAGAGATCTGGGAATATGTGTCTTAGGTTAGTTGTCATTTTAAGTGAGGAATTCACATATGACATGGTGACATGATGACGTATGCCATTCACGTACTTTTACATATAACCCACAATAAATAATTTAAACAAACAAGAATACTTAAACAAAGGTTATAGTATATTTACAATATCACTCAAGTGTTACTGAAATATTAAATACACAACACTCCTCCCTGGTTAGCTATAAACTACAACTTGATATAGAATGCATGTCAACTTACACACACACACACACACACACATACTGTGCACCCTATCCTCGTTATATGCGGGGTATACGTTCCTCACAGTTGACGTATAATGTGAAATCACATAATGTGAATAATTATTTAAATGGAGAAAATAGGGATGCATTCCAGAGGGCTTCCTAAATATGTTTTATCTGTAATTTATTCACATTTTCATACCAATACGACACAAAAGCAGTACCACAAGACAACATTTGTATTATGTTTCATCAATTTAAGGTAATGTTCAATGTAACAAATCATAGAAAGTTAACATCCTCTGGTGTACAGTACTCACCAACAGTGTCAGGTGTGTTCGCTGCAGGAGATGAGTGGTGGTTGTGGTGTCGGGCAGCTTTACCTGGATAAGGTGAATAGTTGTGTTTGTCAGGATCATATCAAGCACAGCAAGGGGTGAAGGAAGACTCACAGAACTCTCAGAACTGCCAGCAGCAGGAGATGACACCGATTTGAAGAAAGTGGTGAGGGTTGTTTGCTTGGCAGCATTTTGTTTTTCAGCATAAATTTGCTTGTAGGGAAGAAGGGTTGACGGCAGGGAATGACTGAAATGCTGACTCCGTTCTGAGCTTGGGTCCATGTCCATCACCATTTGTGCCAAGTGTTCCGACTTCCACCATTCCCTCACCATTGGTAAAATCCCGGGATTTTCAAAATCATCTGTTGCTTGCAGCAGCTGAGAGATAATTCGCTGTAAAAAAATATGTACACCTTGAATGTGGATCACACCTTGGTCGAGCGGTTGAATCAGCAATATTGTGTTAGGTGGCAGGAAACTCACTGTTATATTAGGATGAATGCTGTCCAACTGTTTAGGATGGGCTGGCGCATTGTCAAGCAACAAAAGAACTTTAAAGGCAAGATTCTGTTCCTGGCAGTAGTGTCCCAGAGCTGTGTTACCTTCAGCTGATGCCGCGCTGTTTATAATTTCCAACTTTTTTTTCCAAGTGTTAAAACGGTTCTCTGTCGCTCTGCTGATGGCCCAGGGCATGACATCGGATACTTAGGAGGCATAGTTAAATATTTCAAATACAAAATCACTGCACCGTAGGTAAAACCAACAAAAGTTTAAGAGCACAAGATTGCGTATCCACACCTTGCCAAAACCAATGCGAGACTGGCGGGAGAGAGATTGTGAGGCGCGCGCACATGACTTGTATTGGCGGGAAAGCGGTGCTTCTCATCCCAACAGTGAGACTGTGAGGCGTGCGCACGCGACTTGTATTGGCGGGAAGGCTTTGGACGCATATCACAAGATGCTGGTAGAAATAGGTTCCTCACATAACTGTGAATTCTGCACCCTTTTTTCTCCAAACATACCTTTGCTCATTGTGGCCAAAAAGTTCTATTTTGACTTCATCAGTCCACAGGACTTGTTTCCAAAATGCATCAGGCTTGTTTAGATGTTCCTTTGAACCTTTTGAATAGAACTTTTTGGCTGAAATGAGCAAAGGTACGTTTGGAGAAAAAAGGGTGCAGAATTTCATGAAAAGAACACCTCTCCAACTGTTAAGCACGGGGGTGGATAGATCATGTTTTGGGCTTGTGTTGCAGCCAGTGGCACGGGGAACATTTCACTGGTAGAGGGAAGAATGAATTCAATTAAATACCAGCAAATTCTGGAAGCAAACATCACACCATCTGTAAAAAAGCCGAAGATGAAAAGAGGATGGTTTCTACAACAGGATAATGAACCTAAACACACCTCAAAATCCACAATGGACTACCTCAAGAGGCGCAAGCTGAAGGTTTTGCCATGACCCTCACAGTCCCCTGACCTAAACATCATCAAGAATCTGTGGATAGACCTCAAATGAGCAGTGCATGCAAGACGGCCCAAGAACCTCACAGAACTAGAAGCCTTTTGCAGGGAAGAATGGGCAAAAATCCCAAACAAGAATTGAAGGACTCTTAGTTGGCTACAAAAAGTGTTTACAAGCTGTGATACTTGCCAAAGGGGGTGTTACTAAGTACTGCCATACAGTGTGCCCAAACTTTTGCTTCGAGCCCATTTCCTTTTTTGTTATTTTGAAACTGTAAAAGATGGAAATAAAAGAAGTTTTCTTGCTTAAAATATTAAAGAAATGTTTACCTTTATGTTCATCTTTAACTTTATGCCTTTTGGAAATCAGTTCATCGTTTACTCGCTTAGCTATTCACAGTAACAGAAATTTTGACCAGGATTGCCCAAACTTTTGCCTGCCACTGTATATAGACATCCACAGTGTAGTAAATTTTAAGTTGTCCCATTCATTTCTAAAGACTTAATCACTGTGGAGGATTTATTACTCTTCTGAGGCAACGGCTTTCCTGACAAGGGGGTTCAGTCTGCTTGGCAGGTGAGACTTGTGGCTGTGAAACAATCTCAGGTTCTGGGGCCTCCTCCATGATGGTTGTAGAAGTTGACTCTGGGACTGCAGGACGTGGTTCTGACACCCCTGGCTACCTCTCCTCTGGACATGTTGTCATCTGAAACCGTGCATGGCAAGCTTCACTGGGCGATGTGGATCATAATATGTGAGTACAATGTTTGATGTCACCATTTCCTTTAGCTTTTGGAAAGCCACTTCACATTGCCTTGTCCATTGGCATTACTTCTTGAACTGTAACGAGTTCCAGTCATGAGTTCAAGGGTAAGCATGGTAGCCAGGTTTGGCAGGAATCTGTTATTATAATTGACAAATCCTAAGCTTGGCCTCAACTGTGACACATTCTTTAGCCTTGTGACATCCAGTACTACTTGAATCTTCTCAGCACACTTGTGTAATTCTTGTGTGTTACTGGTGTGATCACAATAAGTGATGCATGGTTTAAAGAATTCACACTTGTGTCATGTTCTGAGCCCAAAATCTACTAATGTTTTTAACACTGCCTTGAGATTTTTGGAGATGTTCCTTGTCATCCTTACCAGTAACAATGATGTCATCTGAGTAACACTGAGTGCCTGTGTAGCCTTGCATCACCTAGTCAATAGCTTTTTGCCCGAGTGCAGGTGCAGATGCTACTCCAAAAATAAGCCTATTATGGTGATAAAACCCTTTGTGAGTGTTTATGGTGAGAAACATTGTGAAATCTTTTTCCAACTCCAGCTGTAGATAAGTCTCAGCTAAGCCCATCTTACTGAAGTGCTTTCCTCCAGAAAGGTTTGCAAGGATATCCTCTGTCCTGGGCAAAGGGTATTGATCTACTGTCAGTACTGGGTTGATGGTGACCTCAAAATAATCACAGAGCCTGACAGACTCATTCTTCTTGACTACTGGGACCACTGGTGTTACTCATAGGCTCCACTCAACCTTGGAAAGAATTCCTTCAGCTTCCATGTGATAGCTCACTAATAAAATAGCTCACTAGCTATTTTATTACGGATGGCATAAGAAACTGGGTGGGCTCTATAAAATTTGGGCATGGCATTTTCATTTAACATTATTTTACCCTTGATATATTTCGGTTTTCCAATGCCATCCTTGAACACTGCTATGGCCTCATCCAATATCTTTCTTAATTAGCTTTCAGTTGACTCTATTGCGAGAGATAAAGCAGGCAAAAGGGCTGATAGGTTTCCTATCAAGTTGTAGTCGTCTCAGTTATTCACAGCCCCACAATGCTGGCCCTTCTGTTTTTACCACATACAAGCCCAACATTACTTGTTTGTTGTTGTATTTCACAGTTACATATGTCATTCCCACAGGAGTTATCTTTTCTCCAGTATAAATTCTTAGTTGGATATTTGCATACTTCAGTTCAGTATTTTTGAAATGCTGCTCAAACTTATTTTCTGGAGTGACTGAAACAACTGAGCCAGCGTCCAATTCCAATTTAATTAATTTGCCATTCTCTTCTGGTTTAAGCCATATTGCTTGTCTCTTGTTAGTTTTCACATTGTAAATCTCAAGGCTACTCAGTCCTGTATCACTCTGATCATTATCAGATTTTTCATCAGAAACATGCAGGATAGTGCTCTTTTTGAAACTGCAACTTACCTTTTTCTCTTCCCTGTGCAGTCCATTTATTTTTGTCTGCCACTACAGTAACACAGTTTGTTCAGATAAGCTGGTTTCTGTTGAGACATTGCAATTTTGTTCATACTTACTTTCATTCCTGCCTGTAACCCCATTGCACCTCTACTGTTTCCATTGATGCAGTCATTTCCACTGCTCTTTTAAATGTAAGTTGTGCTTACATTTTTGAATGTAAGGGGCCATTTTTCAATGCTTTCTTGCAAGATTCCACAATCTAATTGATCCCTCAGTGCATCACTAACTGACAAGGCCTCAGGCAAATTCTTCAATTCAGCTACATGCATTGAAATGGACTCCCCTTCCCTTCATAAGTAGACTTCCAATTACAAAATCTAAAACATTCTGAAATCAACATTGGCCTTGGTACTAAATGTTCCTGCATTACTTTCAAGAGATCAGCAAAGTTCACTTTGGTTGGAGCAGTCAATGCACTCAGTAAAACTGACACTCACTTTTAATTGACTTTTTTTTGCTTTAAAATACTACTCAGTTTGCTCAGTAGACAATAACCAGTTATCTCTTGTGCAGTCAAAAGTGTCTGTCTTTCTGATGCAGCCACTAATTTCTGCTTTTTAAAATTTATGATTACTATCACCTGGTACTCACTGTTATGAACCCGTGAATTTGTTTGTCCTCATCCTTTTTTTTTAACTCAAATGTCTTTGTTCTCTTGCAAAAAAATAATGTGCTGTCACATTTTTTTTACTCTAACATCTTGTTGTGGTTCAACAGGTAGGTAGTCGTCACAGATTTGTTTAAAATTACCTTGTTTGCTGCTTTTATGTTTTGTAATTCCACAACATTAAACTAATTGAAAGGAAACACAGAGCTGGAATGTATGCATTAGTTTTGTTTTTACTTTAAGCAGGGTGTGCACATACGATATGATGGTTGATGACATATGCCATTCATGTACAAATACATACAACCTGTAATGAATAATTCAAACAAGAATGCTTAATCAAACAATGTATTTACAAAATTACTCAAATATTACTGAAATATTAAATGGACAACAGTGACAAGCAACAAAACATCAACAGCAAAACAAACTCTGTTCCTCCCTCTCATCCATTTACATAGACAGCTCTGCAACACCAGAACAGGCTGACTTCTTCAGCCTCCAGTCTCTACCAGACTCGGATTTGAACTCAGACTTGCAGATATTCGGCCTTCAACTACCCCAGTGGACTCGCAGATATTTACAGGCATTGGGTGGAAGCATGGAATGTGTAATATGAAAATTCTGCCTCTCTCTTCAGAGGTGGTGTCTTCTAACAGCATGGAAATTAATTTCAAGGTGCACTACACTGTTCCTACACCAATCTTCTCTCACCACCCTTGCACTTCCAAAAATGCTCAGAACCCGGTTTCTGTCCTATTTATTCCCTGTTCCCTGGAGGATTCCCAAGTAGAGTGTTGGTAGTGTACCTTCAGCTACATGTTGACAGGTTGAAATATTTTTGTTTGGCTAAATGACAGAACTAGATGCAAGTTGCTTTTGAACAAGATGATCTCTGTCTTAAAAACTTGTTTGAATGTTATGATAACTGTGGTTTAAAATCATTGCTTCAGGTGATGGTTGCAGAGAAAGAAATCTAGTACTTGGCACTGGTAGCTGAGCAGATATTTGTGTCAATGGTTATATTCGTTGTCACCAAACCATAGGGGCAGGTGTTTAGCAGCTCTGCTGTGGAAACCACAGAAATTCCACAGTAAACCACATATGTACAACATTAAGACAGTATTCCCTCCTTCACATTTGGTGTGTATTCCCTTTCACAAGCAATTTAACATGATTTATGGCATTACTGAGTTCACCATACATTTCCCAGTAACAATGGACAACCTTTTGTTTTCAGAGTTATAAAACTGTTTAAAGTGTCACACCAGCAGGGATACAGGTACAGGAATACAGGTTATTAATCAGAAATAATGGCAGAAAAGAATTCAGCAAAAATGGTTCTCACATTCTCATGTTACATCCAAACATCACTGCCAGAGCTTTTTCTTTAGCTGGCCAAGCAACATACTTCAATTAACTTTCTAAAAATTGCTTCCTTGTAATAAAGTGTGTAAGTGGGGTTGATTGCAGCTCATTTTCAGCTCCAACTCTACCGGTGACAGTCAACACTCTTGTTTATCTCATTTATTTTTCCTATACTTGTCATTAATGTAACATTTTTTCTTTCCTTCAGACCTTTCTCTCTCTTGTCTTTGTGTTTCTGTTCCACACACTATTCTTCATTTGTAAAGGGAAACATCCGCAAGGTAAGAGAAAATTCTCCTCTTTTGTTCCTCTGCTATTGTCTACAGTGCCATATCTTTTAATTTTATATTGATCTTATTTTCTATTATCTGATTTGTTTCTCCTTTTCCATTTTATTTCAATGTTTCATTTTTACTCACTGACTTCGTTCTCTAACTCAAGATAATATCACTGTCCAGTCTTTTTAATGTATGATTTCCTAGAGAGCGGTAGCTGAAAGGTTCCCTTTCAAGCACTGGCAAATCCATTAGCCTCCTCTAAAACAGGAAATATTGGGGCCAGGGCAGGCAAAAATAAAAGATCCAATTCTCAACCACAGGAAATCCCGGCACTCATTTCTGAAAAAGTTGTACAAGTTTGATTTCTTCACCTGAAAAAGGAAATACATGGAGTGCAGTGAAGTTCCACTGGGCTGGTTCCAGCAATGAGAAATGGAGTTGACTAGGACTGTATTCTTCAGAGCTTGGCAGGTTGAGAGGAAATCTCATCAAAACTTATATAATTCTTCTGGGGCGTGACTAGCTGTATCCAGGGAGGAATTTTTATTTTACCTGTCTGAGGAGTCCAATCCCAGGATCATGACTTCAGAACAAGGGGTAGGCTATTTTGGAGTGAGATGAAAACTTTCCTACAGGGCAGTGAACCTTCACAATTCTGTACCCTGGATGGCTATGGAAAAGGAGTCACCATATTCCTTTTGAACATCGATCACCAAGTGAAACAAAGGATAGAACTGGAAAATGGTACCGGGGTAGCAGATCTTGATGAATGGCAGAGCCTGTTTGAAGACCAATTGTTCACTACTAGTCCTATTTCTTATGTTCTTATGATATGAAGAAAAATGCCTTCCGAACAGGAGGACTGCTTCTTGGCTCAGAAGAAAGCAATGAGTAATTTCTAAACACGAGAGGTTTTTGCAGACACTGGAGACCTTGAGCAACATGCACAAAATGCTGGCAAACTGAGCAAGTCAGGCAGTATCTATGGATGTTTCGGCCCTTGACCCTTCATCTGGACATTAAGTTCCAAATCAGGATTCTAAACAGCTAATTCCAAAACAGCTCTCCTCCATCCCTATTAACTGCCTATCCTTGATGCTTTAAGTGTTAGCTATCTGGATGACAGCATTGAAACCTCCCTGCCTAGGAGAGACAGCTCGCAGCCGCCACTCTGGTGGTGATGTCTGTTATTTGTCAAGTAGGGTGCCGTGCACAATCCTGATTTGATGGAGACGGACGTGAGAGCACGGATGTACATCTGGTGAAACTTCTAAAATGCCTACTTCACTGCTGCTGCTACTGTGTGGTCCAGAATCTCCGGAGGAGAAGGCCCGAGTCCTCGGCTTTGCTTGTTGCTCGGTGGCCGGGGCAGGGTTGAAGCGCTCGGCAGAGGATGGTGCTCGGAGAAGCTGTGTTGGAGGGGCTGGTCGGAGGCTTGAATTTTTCGGACAGACTCAGAGTCTGCTGCGGTCCAGTACCTCCAATCGTGCTGCATTGGCGAGTTGGCGGCGCTTGGCGGCTGCCACCTGCAGGAGATGATGAGCCTATCGGAACTTTGAGACTTTTTTTACTGTGCTCATGGTCTGCTCTTTATCAAATTATGGTATTGATTTGCACTGTTGTAACTATATGTTAAAATTATGTGGTTTTGTCAGTTTTAGTCTTGGTTTGTCCTGTGTTTTCTTGTGATAGCATTCTGGAGGAACGTTGTATCATTTTTTAATGCACAGATTTCTAAATGACAATAAACGAGGACGAAGTGTCCTCATAATCTAAACTCTGTTGGAGACATAGAAATTAAAGTAGCCGTGATAGTGAACTAAGTCACAGTGACAGTATCCAGAGTGATGTCCCACCAATATCTGGGAACAATTCCCATGAGACACACTGTAGGGTCCTGACATTATGTGTAAGTCTGCTGTCCACAGCATTGGGTGTACATGAGCCAATGGAAGGCAGCAGTCTGAGACCTGAAATACCTGAAATGGGACGTGCATGCAGGTGTGAGTTCCACAGTCCTGGAGACTTGGCATTGTGATGATTTATTGAAGATTTCTAATCAAATCTATAAAGTTTACAGGTATTGTCCCACTTCATAGCCAACCTTATGTTTACTAAAAATAGTTGTTTGTATTAAATAATTTCCATCATTACATGCTTAAATCAAATATTTTTGAATAATCAATAAAACAAGTGAAATTCAAAGATGAGAAAATCTGCAGATGCTGCAAATCCAAGCAATGCACCCAAAATGCTGGGAGGGTCTCAGCCCGAAACATCGACTGTTTATTCTTTTCCATAGGTGCTGCCTGGCCTGCTGACTTCCTCCAGCATTTTGTGTGTGAAGCACGTGAAATTGTTTTGAAATAAATTGCAGAGAATAACAAAGTTTAAAAACACTGGCTTTGCTCTTTAATCAGTGCAAATAACATAACCACAATGGACCCTGAAAGGCAGGAAGAATCAAATGGACTAGGAATCTCTTTTGAGATTGCTAAATATGTTCTGATATTTTATGATGTGCTCATTTAATACAAAAGCTTAAAGACATGCCAACATGGCAAAGGCTTTTGAATGAAATTTTTTTGCAATGATATCAGAAATGTTAATCTTCTTTGAATTAATTCTTTCTGCTAAACCTGCAGACAATGCTGTTTGTACAAATGCAATAGACATATGTACATACTTCCATTCTGAACACACACTGAACACAACATCAGATACTTCAATAGCCAGAAAGCTTCAAACAAGGTCTAACTGCATATGCACTTCAGGTACATTGTGAATGGGGACAAAGCAAGTTAGCTCAGGTGATTGAGAAGCAAGTTTGTACCTTGGGACATCGAAATCTCAAAAGTTTCATGCAACATATCAGCAAAGTAAAGATGCTATTGGCAGGGCTTAGGGTTAGAGCTAGGTCAACAACAAAGTACAGTTATTGTATCGCTCAGTAATTAATCAGAGCAACATTTGGTGGATACTTCATACCTAATGGAGACTGACCTCCCCCAGATAATCTGTCCTTTCATCAGGTTTGTATGTTAAGTATATCTTTTACATCTATTTTTTCCCACAGAACTACAAGACTGAGTTCAAAATTATAGGGCTTTTGTGTTTAACTGCCATTATTAAATACTATGCAGTTAAAGGCATCTGGTACCAATAGAAGCTGACTCGTCAGGTAACCAGCACTGCAAGGATTACAGCCTACTCTGATTAATCATGATTTATAGCCAATTATGGGTCAATATATTAATAGTTCGATCATTGCCATTTTTATAGATATTTGCTTCTTGATTTCCCGAAAGAAACACTTTGGAGGGAAAATAATCCCATAAACTGAATGCTGTCTCTTAATTGGACTTGAGTTGTGAAGAAAAGTAAGGAAGGGTCTGAGTGAAAGTTCAAGTAATGATTTTGACACATGACTGGCGTCTCCCAGTAACTTTCAGACTTCAAAGACTGAGACAGGCAGTTGTTCAAGATTCCAAAAAGTGGTCTTCATTAGACAAAGCAGGGAAAATGTGAAACAGATGATTGATTATTATAGCACTGCCCTTGAAATGCCTACTACACTGTGTATAAGGAATTCCACATGTTCAGGAGCTTTACAACCAGTACAGCAGTGTGTACAACCTTCTCCCATTAAGCATAATGTGCATTGCCAACAGCTTCAGAAAGAAAAAAAATCCAAATCATTCTTAGCATGGAAGGGGGCCACTATTTCCTCTCTTACTCTCCTCTGCCCTTTAAATCCTTGCAACGGCAAGACCTCTGGGTCTTCAGTGAATTCCACATCATACAAGAATGCTTACAGTTGGTTTGCACAATTACCCTGGACAAAGGTAATAGGCTGTAAGAATCAAAACTGAGGGGTCTTTTCAGTGATGAATTTCAAAGCAGGAGCAAAGTATTGAACAAGAAGTATTTATTATGGGAAACACCGCAGCACATTTGCAGTAATTTATTCTATTTGAACGTGTTTGGTTTCTGACAAACTCATTTGGGAAAATGCTCGGGAACAAGTATGAGCGCTTTAGAGTCTGTTGTGAATTTGAAATAGGCAGTAGGACGAACTATGTTTGTGAGCACAATAAAAATAAATTAAGAAGAATGGTCAAGGGAAAAGTTAAGAAACAGTAGAAAGATTTTGTATCAATAGGGAAATAACTTTCCCTTGTGAACATAAGGGGAACGTGCTGGAAACATTCAATATGTCAGGCACATCTGTGGAAAATGAATTGGAGTTAACGCTTCTGGTTTGAGGCCACTCATCAGAATTCCAGCATCCACAGCTTTTTTTGTTTTTGTCATTTCAATGGATGGCTGGAAGTTTCATTCAGCTATTCTGACTGGGATGTTGATTTATAAGAGCATGTTATGTCTAACTAATTTGAACTTTTCATGGAGTTCATCTGGATGGCCGTTAAGGGGAGGATATTTGATGCAGTCCATAAGGAATTTACAAGTATATGATGCATCACAGGCAGATTGACCAGAAAAAAAAATAAAATGCCATGTAAAAAGTAAAAAGTTGGATGCAAAATGGCTCAGTGAGAAGAAACATAAGCTAATTAATGATTGACTGGTGTTTTAGTGATGGGAAGACAGTTTGCAGCTAAATTCTGCTGGGCTCTGCTTGCTTTTCATGCATATAACAATGACATAGTTGGAGGCATGATTAAAAAAATTGCAGTTGATGCAAACACAGGCCAATGAGACCTATAAACTGCAGGAAGGAACTAATGGATTGGTGAAGTGGACAGAGAAATGATAAATGGAATTCAGTCTGGAATTCAGTGTGCCTGTGGGGACCAAACAGGGTAAGAGAATATACAATAAAAATGGAACACTCAGAAAAGCAAAGGATTAGGCAGATCTTGGAGTACATAATCGTAGATCTCTGATAGTGGCAGGCATGTAGATACAATGGTTAAATATACATGGAATACATTTCTATATTATTTGTATCATAGAATGTAAGTCCAAAAGGCTATAGCAAAACTATGCAAAGCAATAATAACACTTGTGTTTCATTTTGTTTGAACTGGAAGAATTCATAGTACCAAAGAGAGTGCAAGTAGAGGTTCGAGAAGATGAAGGGGGGCGGGGGAGAGCAGGAGAAATTTAATTATGAAAACAAGATTAGCTGAATTAAGGTGGTTTTATCCAAAACAGTGGAAGCTGACATACAAGGGGTGATTGATAAGTTTGTGGCCTCAGGTAGAATGAGTCAATTTTAGAAAACCTAGCACATGTATTTTTCAACATAGTCCCCTCCTACATGTACATACTTAGTCCAGTGGTTGTGGAGCATGCGGATCTTGGACCTCCAGAAAATGTCCACAGCAGGGGTGATTGATAAGTTCGTGGCCTAAGGTAGAAGGAAATGAGTTATTAACTTCAAACTTTCTGCATAATCACTCAAAGAGTTGAACTGCATGTGCATGTAACGAGAGCTGTATAACTCATCTCCTTCTACCTTAGGCCACGAACTTATCAATCACCCCTGCTGCGGACCACTTCTGGGGGGCCACCCCACCAACTTCTACAAAGAAGGGATCCGTATGCTCCACGACTGTTGAACTAAGTGTGTAAGTGTAGGAGGGGGCTATGTTGAAAAATAAATGTGCTAGGTTTTCTAAAATTGACTCCTTCTACCTTAGGCCATGAACTTATCAATCACCCCTCGTGTGTACATTGAACAGAAAGACACCGGTGCTGATGCTATTTTTGCTGGTGGGAGGGCAGGGGGATCGTTGCTTGCTGCCGCTGACTTTGGGGTTCTTACGTTTAATTGTCATTCATCCTTTGGGGCACTCTTCTGTTTTCGTGGATGTTTGTGAAGCTCTGACTTTAAATTGGACCTTTGAATCTTTGAAAAAAATATAACTTAAACATAAATTATACAGTTTTTATTAGATAGAACACACTTAGAACAAAAAAAGTCCATTTTAGTGCAAAGTATCAAAATGGTCAAAGTGTGGCTAAATTATAGTGATTGGGTTCAAATTCTGAATGACTGAAGAGAAGAAGATGTCCTTGAACCTTGCGGTGTGGGACTTCAGGCTTTTGTACTTTGATGATAAACGTTGCCTTCTTGGGGCAATGCCTCTTGTAGGTATTAACGTTAATAAGATATATGGTTCCAAAAGGGTTGAAGACGCAGATGTTGAAAGGATGTTTTCTCTTATAGGGTGTCAGGAAATAATGGATATTGTTTCAGAATAAGTGTAATTGATTTAAGATGGAGAAAATGAGGAAATTCTTCTACAGAGAGCAGTAACAGGGCCCTTCATCCCACTATGTCTGTGCCAATTACGATGCTAATTTATACTAATCCCATGCTCCGTGTCCCTCTATTCCCTGCCTGCTGATGTACCTGTCTAAATTCAACTTAGATGTTGATATTGTACACAGTCTGCCACCTCCTTTGAACTTTCCTCCCTCATGTTAAACCTATGCCCTCTAGTACTAACATTTCCTCATTGACTTTATGAAAGTAACTCTATTTACCCTATCTGTACCTCTCTTAATTTTATATCCTTCTATCAGCCTTCGATGTTCCAAGAGAAGTGATCCAAATTCATTCACCCACTCCTAATAGCTAATATCCTCCAATTCAGGCAACATCCTGCTGAAACTCTTCTGCACCTCTCTAAAGCTTCCATGTCCTTTCTGTAATGGGGCAACAGAACTGTGCATTATACTCTAAACTTTTACACAGTTGCAATATGTCTTGCAAACTTTTGAGCTGACCAATGAAGGCAAACAATCCTTGTGCCTTCTTTACCACTCAATCCACTTGTGTTGCTATTTTTAGGGAGCTATGGACTTGCATCCTTAATCCACCAATGCTCATCAATCCTCCGAAAGAATCAGAATCAGGTTTATTATCGCTGACTTGCTTTCTGGTTTAAGGTGGCACTGCTGAAGCTCAGCGACCACTTATTGGCTACAAGCAAAACAAAGAAAGCAACTAAATATTTTATTAGTTACACCCCGAGAACGAGGAAAGACATGATCGATTTCAGCGCTGGGCCAAACTGGAAAGGCTGCATACGGGCCGAATCGTGGCAGCAGAGTCCAGATCACAGAGCGTACTGAAGCAAGCATGAGGAACAACCCAGTGTTTGGATCAATTAAGCACTGTACCAGATTGAAAAGGTCAGGGTGTTGGGACAGGAAGCGAGGGATGGACCAGTTCAGCTTGCTGCTCCTTGACATTTATTTGTCTCTGCGTTGAACAGAGGCTCTGGCTCTGAGTGTGGGGACGATCTCACTTTCACAAACTTCAGTTTTGAATGCTATTTGCTGACTTTCATTGTTTGATCGATTTGTTTTATTTTCTCCCTGCACTTTGGGTCTTTGACAGTTATTGGAGTAGTCTGAGTCAGAGTAGTAAGGCTTTGGCTCAACAAAGTTTCAACGAGAACAGGCAAAGTATGTAGATAAGTTCATTCATAATTTCTTCTTGTTTTTTTTTTAATTAACTCTTGAGAGAATAGTGGGTATGTCTACAGAACCAGTGTTCTGTTCTGGGTGTCAGATGTAGGATTTCAGGGAGACTACCAGCCTCCCCGATAGCCACATCTGCGCCGGGTGCATCAAGATGCAGCTCATTAGAGACCATATTCCGGAACTGGAGCTGCAGCTTGATGACCTTCAGCTTGTTAGGGAAATTGAAGAGGCGTTAGACAGGGGCTACAAGGAGGTAGTCACCCCAAGGCTACAGGAGGTAGATAAATAGGTGACTGTCAGGAGAGGTAAGCGAGAACGTCAGATAGTGGAGTGCACCCCTGTGGCCATTCCCCTCAGCAATAACTACTCCATTTTGAGTACTGTTAGGGAGACCTACCTGGGGGAAGCAACAGCGGCCGTGCCTCTGGCACTGAGTCTGGCCCTGTGGCTCAGAAGGGAAGGCAGCAGTAATACGGGACTCTACAGTCAGGGGGACTGATAGGTGATTCTGTGGATGTGAAAATGAAACATGGATGGCAGTTTGCCTCCCAGGTGCCGGGGTCCATGAGGTTTCTGAACACTTCCACAATATCCTGAAAAGGGATGGTGAGCAGCCAGAAGTTGTGCTACATATTGGTACCAACGACATAGGTAGAAAAAGGGAGGAAGTCTTGAAAAGAGAATACAGGGAGTTCAGAAGGAAGCTGAGAAGCAGGACCTCAAGGGTAGTAATCTTTGGATTGCTGCCTCAGCTACGCGACAGTGAAGATAGCAATAGAATGAGGTGGCAGATAAATGCGTGGCTGAAGAATTGGAGCGGGGGGCAGGGATTCAGATTTCTGGATCATTGGGACCTTTTCTGGGGCAGATATCATCTGTACAAAAGGGATAGGTTGCACTTGAATCCGAGGGGCACCAATATGCTTGCTGGAGCTGTTGGGAGTGGTTTTACTGACTATGGCAGGGGGTGGGAACCAGCATGGTAGAGCTGAGGATGAGCCAGCAGGGTTATAAGAAGAGGATGTAATATGTAATATGAATGTAGGAAGGACAAGCCAATGATTGGGTACAACTGCAGACAGAGCAAAGAGTTAAATTATACCACAGAGACAAAATTCATAAGGGCAAGGAATGCATGTAGCATTTGGAATAAAGTGGACGAACTCGTGGCACAATTAGAGATTGGTCAGTATGGCATTGTGGGCATCACTGAGTCACGGCTGAAAGAAGGTCATAGTTGGGAGTTTAACGTCAGAGGATATAGTTTGTATCGAAAGGACAGGCAGGAAGGCATAGACAGTGGTGTGGCTTCATTGGTAAGAGATTGAATTACATCTTTAGAAAGAGGTGACATAGGGTCAGAGAACGTGGAATCTTTGTGGGTGGAGTTAAGAAACTGCAAGTGTGTGAAAAAACATCATGGGAATCATATATAGGCCTCCAAATAATAGCCAAGATGTGGGTTTGAGATTGCAAAGGGAGCTGGAAAGGGCATGTAATAAGGGTAATGTCAAAATTATAATGGGGATTTCAATATACAGGTGGATTAAAAAAATAGGTTGGTGTCAGATCACAAGAGAGGGAATTTGTTGAATGCCTATGAGATGCCCTTTTAGAGCAGCTTGTGCTAGAGCCTACTCAGGGGAAAGCTATCTAAGTCTGGGTGTTGTGTAATAACCCAGGTCTTATTAGTCAGCTTAACATAAAGGGACCCTTAGGAGGCAGTGATCATAATATGATTGAATTCCTACTTCAATTTGCGAGGTAGAAGCATGAGTCACATGTATCAGTATCACAATGGAATAAAGGGAATTACAGAGGCATGAGAGAGGAGACAAGGATTGGACGAAAACACTGGGTGGGGGGGGTGACAGCAGAACAGAGGTGGCTGAAGTTTCTGGGAATAGTTCTCAAGGTGCAGGATAGATATGTCCCATAGGAAAAGAAGCTCTCAGATGGTAGGGGTAGGCAACCATAGCTGACAAGGGAAGATAAGGACTGCACAGAAGCCAAGGAAAGGGCATATAAGGCAGCAAAATTGAGTGGATGATTGGGAAGCTTTTAAAATCCAACAAAAGGCAACTAAAAAACTATAAGAAGGGTAAAAATGAAATATGAGGGCAAACTAGCCAATAATATAAAGCAGGATACAAGAAGATTTTTCAGTTATATAAAGAATAAAGGGGAGGTGAGAGTTGATATTGGACCACTGGAAAATGATGCTGATGAGGTAGTAATGGGGGACAAAGAAATGGCAGATGAACTTAATAAGTACTTTTCTTCAGTCTTTACTATGGAAGACACTAGTAGTGTGCCAGAGGTCCATGAGTGTCAGGGAGCAGGAGTGAGTGCCATTGCTATTACAAAGGAAAAAATGCTAGGCAAACTGAAAGGTTCTAAGGTGGATAAGTCACCTGGACCAGATGGACTACATCCCAGCGTCCTGAAAGAGGTTGCTGAAGAGATAACAGATACATGGGTCATGATTTCTCAAGAATCACTTGACTCTGGCATGCTTCTGGAGATTGGAAAATTGCAAATGTCATTCCACTCTTAAAGAAGGAAGGAAGACAAAAGAGAGGAAATTATAGGCCAGTTAGCCTAACCTTGGTGGTTGAGAAAGTGTTGGAGTCCATTATTAAGGACAAGATTTGGGATACTTGGAGACCAATGATAAAATAAGTCAAAGTCAGCATGGTTTCTGTAAAAGGAAATCTTGCCTGACAACTCCATTAGAATTCTTCAAGGAAGTAACATGCAGGGTGGACAAAGGAGAAGCAGTGGATGTCATTTACTGAGATTTTCAGAAGGCATTTGATAAGGTGTCTCACATGAGGCTGCTTAACAAAATAAAATCCTATGGTGTTTGTTACAGAAAATATACTGGCATAGATAGAGGAATGGCTGACAGGCAGGAGACAGCGTGTGGGAATAAAAAGAGCCTTTTCTGGTTGGCTGCCAGTGACTAGTAGTTTTCTCAGGGGTCAGTATTGGGACCACTACTTTTCGCATTGTTTGTCAATGATTCAGATAGTGGAATTGATCACTTTGTGGATGACACAAAGATAGGTGGAAGGGATAGGTAGTGCTGAGGAAGCAATACGATTGTAGCAGGACTGAGACAGATTGGAAGAATGGGCAAAAAAGTGGCAGATGGAATAGAACATAGAATATAGAATATGGAACAGTACAGCACATTACAGGCCCTTTGGCCCACAATGTTGCACCGACCCTGAAACCCTGCCTCCCATATAACTCCCCCCGCCCCCGACCTTAAATTCCTCCATATACCTGTCTAGTAGTCTCTTAAACTTCACTAGTGTATCTGCCTCCACCACTGACTCAGGCAGTGCATTCCACGCACCAACCACTCTCCGAGTAAAAAACCTTCCTCTAATATCCCCCTTGAACTTCCCACCCCTTACCTTAAAGCCATGTCCTCTTGTATTGAGCAGTGGTGCCTTGGGGAAGAGGCGCTGGCTATCCACTCTATCTATTCCTCTTATTATCTTGTACACTTCTATCATGTCTCCTCTCATCCTCCTTCTCTCCAAAGAGTAAAGCCCTAGCTCCCTTAACCTCTGATCATAATGCATACTCTCTAAACCAGGCAGCATCCTGGTAAATCTCCTCTGTACCCTTTCCAATGCTTCCAAATCCTTCCTATAGTGAGGCGACCAGAACTGGACATAATACTCCAAGTGTGGCCTAACCAGAGTTTTATAGAGCTGCATCATTACATCGCGACTCTTAAACTCTATCCCTTGACTTATGAAAGCTAACACCCCATAAGCTTTCTTAACTACCCTGTCTACCTGTGAGGCAAATTTCAGGGATCTGGGGATATCCCCAGATCCCTCTGCTCCTCCACACTACCAAGTATCTTGCCATTTACTTTGTACTCTGCCTTGGAGTTTGTCCTTCCAAAGTGTACCACCTCACACTTCTCCGGGTTGAACTCCGTCTGCCACTTCTCAGCCCACTTCTGCATCCTATCAATGTCTCTCTGCAATCTTCGATAATCCTCTACACTATCTACAACATCACCAACCTTGGTGTCGTCTGCAAACTTGCCAACCCACCCTTCTACCCCCACATCCAGGTCGTTAATAAAAATCGCGAAAAGTAGAGGTCCCAGAACAGATCCTTGTGGAACACCACTCGTCACAATCCTCCAATCTGAATGTACTCCCTCCACCACGACCCTCTGCCTTCTACAGGCAAGCCAATTCTGAATCCACCTGGCCAAACTTCCCTGGATCCCATGCCTTCTAACTTTCTGAATAAGCCTACCGTGTGGAACCTTGTCAAATGCCTTACTAAAATCCATACAGATCACATCCACTGCACGACCCTCATCTATATGCCTGGTCACCTCCTCAAAGAACTCTATCAGGATTGTTATACACGAACTGCCTTTCACAAAGCCATGCTGACTGTCCCTGATCGGACCATGATTCTCTAAATGCCCAGAGATCCTATCTCTAAGAATCTTTTCCAACGGCTTTCCCACCACAGACGTAAGGCTCGCTGGTCTATAATTGCCCGGACTATCCCTACTACCTTTTTTGAACAAGGGGACAACATTTGCCTCCCTCCAGTCCTCCGGTACCATTCTCGTGGACAACGAGGACATAAAGATCCTAGCCAGAGGCTCAGTAATCTCTTCTCTCGCCTCGTGGAGCAGCCTGGGGAATATTCCGTCAGGCCCCGGGGACTTATCCATCCTAATGTATTTTAACAACTCCACCACCTCCTGTCCCTTAATATCAACATGCTCCAGAACATCAACCTCACTCATATTGTCCTCACCATCATCAAGTTCCCTCTCATTGGTGAATACCGAAGAGAAGTATTCATTGAGGACCTTGCTCACTTCCACAGCCTCCAGGCACATCTTCCCACCTTTATCTCTAATCTCTACCTTCACTCCTGTCATCCTTTTGTTCTTCACGTAATTGAAGAATGCCTTAGGGTTTTCCTTTACCCTACTCGCCAAGGCTTTCTCATGCCCCCTTCTTGCTCTTCTCAGCCCCTTCTTAAGCTCCTTTCTTGCTTCCCTATATTCCTCAATAGACCCAGATGATCCTTACTTCCTAAACCTCATGTATGCTGCCTTCTTCCACCTGACTAGATTTTCAACCTCACTTGTTACCCATGGTTCCTTCACCCTACCATTCTTTATCTTCCTCACCGGGACAAATTTATCCCTAACATCCTGCAAGAGATCTCTAAACATCGACCACATGTCCATAGTATATTTCCCTGCAAAAACATCATCCCAATTCACATCTGCAAGTTCTAGCCTTATAGCCTCAAAATTTTCCCTTCCCCAATTAAAAATTTTCCTGTCCTTTCTGATTCTATCCTTTTCCATGATAATGCTAAAGGCCAGGGAGCGGTGGTCACTGTCCCCCAGTTGCTCACCCACTGAGAGATCTGTGACCTGACCCGGTTCATTACCTAGTACTAGATCTAGTATGGCATTCCCCCCAGTCGGCCTGTCCACATACTGTGACAGGAATCCGTCCTGGACACACTTAACAAACTCTGCCCCATCTGAACCCTTGGAACTAATCAGGTGCCAATCAATATTAGGGAAGTTAAAGTCACCCATGATAACAACACTGTTATTATCAACACTGAATACAGTGTCGGGAAATGTATGGCAATGCACGTTAGTGAAAAAGTTCAATAGTGTGGACTATTATCTAAATGAGGAAAGAATTCAAACATTAGAGGTGCAAAGGGACTTAGAAGTCCTTGTGCAAGATTCCCAGAATGTTAATTCACAGGTTGAGTCTATGGTAAAAAGGCAAACGTAATGTTGGCATTTATTTCAAGGGGAATAGAATTTAAAAACAAGGAAATAATGTTGAAACTTTATAAGACACTAGTCAGGAGTATTGTCAATAGTTTTGGGCCCCTTATCTGAGAATGAATGCATTGTCTTTGGAGGGGGTCCAGAGGAGGTTCACGGGGATGATTCTGGGAGTGAAGGGGTTAGCATATGAGGAATGTTTGGTAGCTTTGTGTTTGTACTCACTGGAATTCAGAAGAATGCGTGGGGATCACATTGAAACCTACCAAATGTTGAAGGGAGTAGATAGGGTGGATGTGGAGAGGATGTTTCCTGTGGTGGGGGTATCCAGAACTAGAGGACACAGCCTCAGAATCAAGGGGTGACCTTTTAGAACAGTAGTAAGGAGGAATTTTTTAGCCAGAGAATCTGTGGAAATGTTCTACCACAGACTGTGGTGGAGGCCAAGTCTGTGGGTATATTCAAAGCAGAATTCGATTGATTCCTGATTGGTTGGGGCATCAATGGATATGGTGAGAGGGGAAGTAGATGGGGTTGAATGGGACCTGGGATCAGTCATGATGAAATGGCGGAGCAGGCTCGATGGGTTGAATGGCCTAATTCTGCTCCTATGTCTTATGGTCTTAAGAGTTTCTTTGTTTTGTGGCAGCAGTACAGTGCAATACCTCAATTACACTATAAATTAAAATAATTGACCTGCGTTGTGGGAGTCTATAATGATGGATGCTGCCTTTCTGAGGCATTGCCTTTTGAAGGTATCCTTGATGCAGGGGAGGATAGTGCCCATGATGGAGTTGGCTGAGTTTATAACCTTTTGCAGCTTTTTCTGATTGTGTGCAATAACCCCTGCATACCAGCTAGAATTTTCCCCACAGTGCATCTGTAGAAATTTACTGGAGTTGTTCAAGAGATTCCAAATTTCTTCAAACTCCTATAGCCAATGACATGCCTTCTTCACAATTGCATCAATATATTGGGACCAGGATATGTTTTCAAAGATGTTGACGTCCAGGAGCTTGAAACTGCTCACCCTTTCCACCGCTGACCCCTCGATGAGGACTAGCATTTATTCCCTTGCCTCTCCCTTCCTGAAGCCCAGAATCAGCTCCCAGTTCTTATTGACGTTGAGTGCAATACCTCTCAAACGCTCAAATGGTCGGCTCATCTGTCTCACTCCTCTATGCCTCCTCGTCACCAATTGAGATTGTGCCGACAACAGTTTTTATCATTGGCAAATTTATAGCTGGCATTTGTCCTACCCCTAGCCACACAGTCATGGGCATAGAGATAGTAGGGCAGCAAGCTAAGCACACATCCTTGAGGTGGCAACAGTGTTGATTGTCAGCAAGGAGGAGAAGTTATCTCATCTGGATCCTTGGCTTTCTCACTAGGAGACCACCGTCAATGGATCCAGTTGTAGAGGGACTTACAGAGGTCTGCCTATTACTGTACACAATTTAACACACACAGAATGCTGGAGGATCTCAGTAGGTCAGGCAGCATCTGTGGAAATGAGTAAGCAGTTGGCATTTTGGGCTGAGACCCTTCTTCAGGACTAATAAGGAAGGGGAGAGATACTAGAATAAAAAGGTGGGGGGAGGGGAAGGAGGCGAACTGGAAGGTGATAGGTGAAGCCAGGTGGGTGGGAGAGGTCAAGGGCGAGAGAAGAAGGATTTAGATAGAGAGAGGGGGAGTGGGCCACAGGAGAAAGGAAAAGAGGAGGGGGCCCAGGAGGAAGTGATAGGCAGGTGAGAAGAGGTAAAAGGTTAGAGTGGGAAATAGAGGAAGGAGGAGGGGAGGTTTACTGGAAGAAGAAATCAATATTCATACCATCAGAGTGGAGGCAACCCAGACGGAATACAAAGTGTTGCTCTTCCACCCTGAGGGTGGCCTCATCGTGGTACAAGAGCAGGTCATGGAACGTGAACGGGAATTGGAATTAAAGTGTTTAGCCACCAGGAAGTTCTACTTGTGGTAGATGGAGTGGAGGTGCTACTTCAGTAGTCCCCCAGTTGTATACAATTGCTGTTATTTGTACCTATTCAGCAGTCCTGGTGGAGGGTTTTCACTTGAAACATTGACAGTCCTCCCCCACCCTCCCACGGATACCACTTGACCTGCTAAGTTCCTCCAGTTAGTTATTGGTTGCTCTAGATTCCAGCATTGGCAGTCTCTTGTGTTTCCAGATAACAAGATAAAGTTTCCTCAGCTGAGAACCCACGCCAGGACACTTATTGTAGCTATCAAACTAAAGGCCAGGTTTTAAAACAAAATAATCTATTTGGAGCCAACCCCAACCCCCTAAAAATCTAAAGAATGTTACATCAAGCCCTGTTTTCCAACCTATAACCCTGCTCCACTAAACCTTTCAGAAGGAATTTTTCAGAATACCTTCTAAGGCCATGTTATGTAGCTGGTCAAAAAACAGATCAGAATCTAGCACATGTGGAAGTGTTTGAAAGGGGACAGAACTACTCATAAAACTATGAACTTTCAGCACACCTTCATGTCCTTGTAAGTTTTATCCATTATAAAACTATTTAATCCTGTCATTGTAATACTAGTTTTGACAAGGTATTCCACGTGATGAGATTTCCAGCAGATCCTTCCCACTAACTCTGCAAATGGGAAGAAGGATATTTGTGGATGCATTCCAGTGTAGGTAATAGGGCCATTGGGTCAGGACAGTTCTGCTCCACAAGTATGTTGTGCTATGGCATAATGGGACATAAATGCGCCTTGAGCTCTTTAAATGATAAGTTATGATCTAGCGCTTCCCCCCCCCAAAGAACAAAAGATATATCTAAAGAGAGTTTACTGCAGGCTCCTTTTATGAGCATCCTTTTGTAGATTGGCACCAGCAGAGGCAAGAGAAGAGAACAAGACTGACTAAGCAGGAGATATTGACAGAATGAGGCAGTCAAAATAATTTTTAAAAGCAACCTTTCCCCACGTGCAAAAGAGGTGCCTCAGGCACATCCACACCACAGCACATTTTTAATTGTCCTCTTGGCTCTAGTTTTCCATCTGAATTATTGCTGGTTTGTGGCACATACATATGAACGATTCAAATTCTCTGCTGTGATTATTTTGATGGCAGCTCTCGACTTGTTATTGACAACTGAGCAGCCGAGGATATTAGTCAGTGCTTGCCAAAATAAGTAACTACTCTGCTTTCAGACAAGACTTCTCAGCCTTTGGCGAGGTTTGGATTTTATTTGGCAAACTGGATTGAGCAGGAAAGCTTCTCAGAAAACTGAGCTGCTCACAGTGAAATCATTGCATCTTTCTGTGTGGTGAGACATTAAAGCCCAAATAATGCTGATTGGACTTTTTATGTACTGGAAATAATCCAATATTCCCAGACATTTCTTCTATTTTTCTGCATTTCTGATTTATCAGATGATCTATGTATATAAAAGTTAAATACTTGTTACAGTATTTATATAAGTTAAATATTGAAAAGAATTTCATTGATGAATTGGATTGAAATGGTTTCATCTTTACCAGTCATTCAGACTAGTTTGCCCTAGTTGTGATAATTAACTGTTTTCTCATTTGCTTTGGGATATTTTGTGACTGATAATAATAGGAAAAGATAGTAGTTGGCGTGAGGTGGAGAGAGGAATGGAGAGGTCGTAGACTGGACTTCCAACAAGGAACTAGGAATTCTGAGTTTCCAAAGAGGAACCATTGATTTTAATGGTAGAAGCCGTGTTTTTTCTCTCAAGGGGTTTTCAGCCATGCATAATAGTAGGCTAGATGTTTAGCAGATTGGTAATAATCGTCAAATATAAATGTTTAATATCAATGAGAGAGTGCTGGAAGAAATGTGTGGAGTCAGATGGGGGAGAGAGGTGGAGTAAATAGGCCATCGTGTCACGATTAGCAGACCGTCATTCTAAGGTTATTTCTGTTTGATTCATTTGCTAAAACTTAACAATCCATCCATCCTATGATGTTTAAATTCTGTTTCTCAGCATATTGAATCTTGCACACAGGAACTTTTCAAGTATTAAAAAGAAACATAAAAATAAGTGAAAACATAAAATACTGGAGAAAATAGGTCAGAGAAAATCAGCTGGAGAGAGAAATGGAGCTAATATTTCAGCTGAGTGATTCTTCGTCCGTACTGACTAACAGGCTTGGCATTGCTGCTTCTGAGGAACCAAATGATGTAAATGAAAATCACAAACTGCAGGTGCTCAAACCCTGAAATAAAGGCACAAAATGCTGGCAGCATTCTACAGCACTGGCAGAAAAACAGAGTTAACACTTCAGGTCTGAAAACATTCATCAGAACTGCAAAAGGTAAAACAGGTTGGTTTTCAGTTGCAGAGAAGGTAAGGAAAGAATGGTTAGAACAAAGGCAATATTTCTAATGTGAGATCAAATGGGATAGTATTGCGAGCTTTTCCCCTTCTATTTCCTTCTACTTGTACAAGGGATTGGGAAGACCACACTTGGAGTATGGTTCATTCTGTCATAGGAAATATGTTATTCACTGGAAAGAGCGCAGAGAAGATTTACGAAAATGTTATAGAGTCATGAAGTCATAGAAAAGTACAGCACAGAAACAGGCCCTTCAGCCCATTTAGTCTATGCTGAAATTAGTTAAACTGACTACTCCCATTAACCTGCATCGGGACCATAGCCCTCCATATCCCTACTATCGATGTACCTATTCAAACTTCTCTTAAACATTGAAATCGAACTTGCATGCACCACTTGTGCTGGCAGCTCTTTCCATACTCCCACAACCCTCTGAGTGAAGAGGTTTCCCCTCAGTTCCCCTCAAACTTCCCTCACCTATCACCCTTAATCCATGAACTCTGGTTGTAGTCCCACCCAACCTCAGTGGAAAAATGCACGCTTGCATTTACCCTTTCTACACCCCTCATAATTTTGTAAACCTTTATCAAATCTCCTCTCAATCTTCTACATTCTAAAGAATAGAGTCCTAATGTAATCAATCTTTCCTTATAACTCAGGTTCTCCAGATCCTGCAACATACTTGAAAATTTTCTCTGCACTCTTTCAACCTTATTTACATCTTTTCCGTAGGGAGATGACCAAATCTGCACAAAATACTCCAAATTAGCCCTCATTAACATCTTATACAATTTCAATGTAACATCCCATCTTCTGTACTCAATACGTTGATTTACGAAGGCTAGTGTGCCAAAAGCTTTCTTTACGATCCTATTTACCAGTGACTTCTTTTTCAATGAATTATGGGCCTGTGTTCCCAGATTCCTTTGTTCTACCGCACACCTCAGTACCCTACCGTTCACTGCGTAAGACCTAACCTGATGGTCCTACCTCACTTGTCTGCATTAAATTCCATCTGCCATTTTTAAGCCCACTTTTCCAGCTGGTCCACATCCAGCTGCAAACTATTCCTTGCTGTCCACTGCACTCCCAATCTTGGTGTCATCTGTAAATTTTCTGATCCAGTTTAACCGCATTATCATCCAGATCATTGATATAGATGGCAAGCGACAATGGGCCCAGAACCGATCCCTGTGGCACGCCACTAGCCACAGGCCTCCAATCAGAGAGGCAACCCTCTACTATCAATCTCTGGCTTCTCCCACAAAGCCAATGTCTAAATCCAATTTATTACCTCATCCTGAATGCCGAGCAACTGAACCTTCTTGACCAGCCTCCCATTTGGGGCCTTGTCAAGTGCCTTACAATGTAGACAACATCCACTGTCTTGCCTTCATCAACTTTCCGGGTAACTTCCTTGAAAAAATTTATAAGATTGGTTAGACATGACCTACCATTCATAAAGCCATACTGACTATCCTTAATCAGTCCATGTCTATCCAAATACTTATATATTCAATCCTTCAGAATACCTTCCAATAACTTTCCCAGAGCTGATGTGAGACTCAGTGGCTTATAATTTCCTGATTTCTGCTCAGAAACTTTTTGAAACAGTGGAACAACATTGGCTCCTCCAATCCTGTGGCTAAGAATGTTTTAAATAGCTCTGCTAGGATTCCAGCAATTTCTGCACTTGGCTCCTGTAGAGTCCAAGGGAACACCTTGTTAGGCCATGGGGATTTATCCACCCTGACTTGCCTCAGGATAGCAAACATCTCCTCCTCTGTAATCTGTACAGGTTCCATGAAGTCGTTGCCACTTTGCCTCACTTCTATGGACTCTATATCCACCTCCCGAGTAAAGGCAGAGGCAAAGAATGTATTTAAGATCTCACCCACCTGTTTTAACTCCACACGTGTACTTACCTTTCTGATCTTCCAGAGGACCAACTTTGTCCCTTGCAATCCCCTTGCTGTTAACATATCTGTAGAATCCCTTGGGATTTTCCTTCACCTTGCAACTTTGTGCCTTCTTTTAGCCTTACTGATTTCTTTCTTAAGTGTTCTCTTGCATTTCTTGTATTCCATAAGCACCTCATTTGTTCCTACCTGCCTTCACCTGCTATGCATCTTCTTTTTTTGTCTTAACCAGAGCCTCAATATCCCTTGAAAACCAAGTTGCTCTATACTTGTTATCTTTACCTTTTATTCTGACAAGCACACACAAGCTTGGTATTCTCAAAATTTCATTTTTGAAGGCCTCCCACTTTCCAAGTACATCTTTGCCAGAAAACAACCTGTCTCAATCCATATTTGCCAGATCATTTCTGATACCATCAAAATTGGCCTTTCTCCAATTGAGAACCTCAACCCGCAGACCAGTCCTATTTTTTTGAAACTATTGGCACTGTGGTCACTGGATGCAAAGTGGATGAAGGAAATTTCCCTGAGCACATCTGACAAACTCTAAGCCATCTAGTCCTATTATAGTATGGGATTCCCAGTCAATATATGGAAAGTTAAAATCATCGACTATAACAACCTTATGTTTCTTGCAACAGTCTGTGATCTCTCTACAGACTTGTTCCTCAAAGTCCCTCAGACTGTTGGGTGGTCTGAAATATAGCCGCATTAACTTTCTTATTTCTCAGTTTCACCCATAGTGCCTCACTAGTTGTGTTCTCCAGCCTTTGCTGACGAAGCACTGCTGTGACATTTTCCCTGACTGGTAACACCACCCCTCCTCCTTTAATCCCTTCTGCTCTGTCATGCCTAGAACAACAGAACCCCATAATATTGGGGCTGGCAGTCCTGCCCCTCCTGCATTAACAAACCTTCCCGCTAGGATAATAGTCCCCCTCCAGTTCAGGTGCAAACCGTCCCTTCTGTACAGGTCCCACCTTCTCTGGAAGAGAGCCCAATGATCTAAAAATCTTATGCCCTTCCTCCTACACCAACTTCTTAGCCACGTGTTAAACTGTATAATCTTCCTAGTTCTGGCCTCACTAGCACGTGGTGCAGGTAGCAATCCTAAGATCACAACCCTGGAGGTACAACATTGCTAGGTGTTGAGGGCCTGATTTAGAGGGAGAGTTTGGGCAAGTGAGGACTTTATTTCTATGCAGCATAGGAGATGGGGATGGAGGGAGGATGACCTTAGAGAGATGTATAAAATAAAATGGGGCATGGGTGAATAAGAGTGAATGCAGATTTCTTTTTCCCAGGGAAATGGGTTCAGAAAGTAGAGGGCATAAGCTTATGGTGAGAGGGGAAAGATTTAAAAGTGACCTGAAAGGCAACTTCTTCACAAGTATGGAACAAGCTGCCAGAGGAAGTACTGTAGTTAAGGCAGATACAATAACTACATTTAAGATCTATGTATATGGATTGAAAAGCTTCAGAGGATATGGGTCAAACATGGGAAAATAGGACTAGCTTAGTTGAACACCATCAGACTCCGTCAAGGATGCAGCTCAGATTTAGTCGAGTTTTCATTGGTTTTTAGGTCCATAGGGATCGTTTTGGGGACAGTGAGGGGAGTTAGTGGTCAGGTTAGCTGGCAAAAAGTTGCTGGCTGCCTTTCCAATGCACACATTAAATTCTTCACTAAGATAAATCTTGTCTGACACAAGTTCTCTTGAATGCTTTTATTGGATTGCTGTTGGTGTAGCGATGCAATGCTTTCCTCTGTAGCTGCAGTAATGGGAATGGGCCACACAAGGGCTAACTGAGGATGAGAATATAACTCCACAAAAATAACATTTAAAAACTTTTATGATATTATTTATAGTAGACTGTGAAGTCATTTAAAGGATTATATACTTTGAATGCTCTATACTCAAATTTCCCATGGTATGAGATTTAAATGAAAATTACAAAGGTATTAAAGACTCATTATTTTCCATAGAGTGGTGATTTTTACGGGTATGTTTTCAAGAGCCAGAGGCCTTGGGCTCACCAATTCCAATAAAGACTATTCCTTCCCTTTAGTTCTAGACCCTAAAGACACTGTACTCTTCCTCTGTTTAATCTGACATTTTTAACACTGTTTCAGAAAGCCTACTGCAGAACATTAGGTACAAATATTGATTGGTCTATTACTGCTAGGTACTCTGTTGAAGTGCACTTGGAGCCTTTCATGTTTCTGCATCATTTCAACAGAATACCAAAGGCGCATAATCCATTCCATCTGGTTTTACACTAACTGAAGGAGCTCAGTAAACAAACACTCTTTGAAATGGGTAATGTGTTAAAGCCTGCTGCTTTAAGGGATTGGTTACAAAGAATATGGTTTTCAGTTTACTGTGGCCAGTAACACTGTGCACACACATGTAATCTCTCTTAATTACCGTGAAATGAATACCTGAACTGAAACAGATTTTGGCAAAAAATCAACAATTCCTCAGCAACGAAATTTATTGTTCATCTGCCATTAAATTTAGATGATACATATTTTCCATCTATTTACCAGGATTGGTTTTTTCCCTTTTCTTATCTGATCTGCTTTTCTATTTTCACACATGGAGAGGCAAGAAATATGTGTTTCATTGGGATCAATGCAAAAGTGGACCTGAAATTGTTGACTTGAAGTTCACTATAAAATTGGGCGTTCTTTTCTCCATCGAGCTGTAAAATTAATGATTTCAATGCAGCTTTTTGCTTTACAATATTTATCCAGCTCTGGCATGAACAACAGGATGGTTGACCGTATGGGAAGAAGCTAAACAAAGAGAACTTGAACCTTATTTAAAGTCGTAAGTGGGAGAGCAACATCTTGCAGAGTGGAAGCCATTTGAAAACAGCAAGTCTTGTTGAGGGTGAGTCATTGTTTGAAGTAGCAAGTGAGACATAGGAACAGAATTAGGCCACTTGGCCTTTTGAGTCTGCTCTATGGTGGAATGTTCGAATTCTGCTCCTTTGTTTTATCATCTTACGTTCTTATGGTCTTGCATTGACTTGGAGGTTTTGCTAATCAGGAAATTAACGACTCAGAAGGTTCACTTTCTTTTTGTGTGGCAGTTTACAACCACGTCTTTATGGCGTATTGGCTAAATTTATGAAGACAAATGGATCATGGACATTTGATGCAGTACAAAGTAGCACGGACAGTTAAACAAGTACAAACCAGCCCACCAATCATAAATTACAGCAACAGATAGAGCTACACATACTCCCATTTGAAAAGACTCATTTTGAAGCATAAGCATAATTACCCTCGAGTTTGTAAGCGCTGATTATCAACACAGGTTAATTATAAATGTATGGTCATGCACATTGGTGGAAGAAATAAACGGGCAGACTATTACTTAGATGGGGAGAGAATTCAAAATGCAGAGATACAAAGCGACTTGGGAGTCCTTGTGCATGATATCCTAAAGGTTAACCTCCAGATTGATCTGCTGGTGAAGAAGGCGAATGCAATGTTGGCATTCATCAGTATAGAATTCAAGAACAGGGGTGTAATGTTGAAGCTCTATAAGGCACTTGTGAGACCATACTTGGAGTATTGCGTGCAGTTTTTGGCTCCTTATTTTAGAAAGGATACACTGGCTTTGGAGAGGGTTCAGAGAAGATTCACGAGAATGATTCCAGGAATGAAAGGGTTGCCGTATGAGGAACGTCTGGCAACTCTCGGGCTGTATTTCCTGGAGTTCAGGAGATTAAGGGGGGAATCTCATAGAAGCATTCTGAATGTTAAAAGACCTGAACAGATTAGATATGGCAAAGTTATTTCCCATGGTAGGGGAGTCTAGGACAAGAGGGCACAACTTCCGGATTGAAGGACGTCCATTTCGAACTGAGATACGGAGAAATTACTTTAGTCAGAGGGTGGTAAATTTGTGGAATTTGTTGCCACGAGAGGCTGTGGAGGCTGAGTCGTTGGGTGTATTTAAGGCAGAGATAGATAGGTTCTTGACTATCCAGGGCGTCAAAGTGTACGGGGAGAAGGCAAGGAAGTGGAAGAATTGGATCAGTCACGATTGAATGGCGGAGCAGACTCAATGGGCCAAATGGTCTACTTCTGATCCTATATCTTATGGTCCTATGGTCTTAAGTTTGAATTTTCATTAACTTTAAAATTTGTTCACTTTGAGCTATATCTAAAAACTGTATAGGGGCAATACCACTTTTGGAACACCTGCAAGTTCCCAATACTCAGAGTCTTGAGTCATCCCTATACCAGTTTGCACCGAAACATACGATAGATTATGAAGGCACAGCAACTGTTGTGTATGTGTAGGAACTTGAATCAACGGATACTTAAAACTCTTCTTGATTTGAAGCAAGCCAGGACTGCCCCAGATTCACAAGGTTGACGTGATGATGAAGTGTACCAAAGCAAGAACATGAACGGTGGCTTTTTCCAAAGAGAGCAGAGAATCTTATGAAAACCACAGGCACTGAGTTAGACCAGTCGGAAACCTGCCTGGATTCCAGGAATGAAGACAGTCACATTAATCAAAAACTGATTGTCACCTTTGTAAACACATTACTTTGGGAACTTGTGGAGAACTTGCATATCCAATTAATTTATGTCCATAAGACATAGGAGCAGGATTAGGCCATTTGGCCCATTGAGTCTGCTCTACCATTCCATCATGGCTGATTTATTATCCCTCTCAATCCCATTCTCCTGCCTTCTCCCTGTAACCTTTGATGCCCTTACTAATCAAGAACCTATCAACCTCCACTTTAAATATACCCAATGACTGGACTTCTACAGACACCTACGGCAATGAATTCCACAGATTCATGACCATCTGGCTCAAGAAATTCCTCCTCATCTCTGTCCTAAAGAGAGGTTCTATCTGAGGCTGTGTCCTCTGGTAGTAGACTTCCCTACTTTCAAGAACATTCTCTCCACATCCACTCAATCTAGGCCTTTCAATATTTGATAGGTTTCAATTAGATCTGCCCCTCATTCTTCTAAGGTCCAGTGAGTACAGGCCCAGAGCCATCAATCACTTGTCATACATTTACCCATTCATTCCCGGAATCATTCTTGTGAACCTCCTCCTGACCCTCTTCAATGCCAGCACATTTTTTCTCAGGTAAGGGGCCCAAAACTGCTGTCCATACTTCAAGTGTGGTCTGACCAATCCCTAATAAAGCTTCAGCATTACATCCTTATTCTAGCCCTCCCAAAATGAATGCTGACATTGCATTTGCCTTCCTTACCACCAACTATACCTGCTACTTAACTTTTAGGAGACCCTGCACGGAGATTCCCGAATCCCTTTGCACCTCTCATTTCTGAATTTTCTCCCTATTTAAAAAATAGCCTATACCTTAATTCCTTCTGTCAGAGTGCTTAATCATACACTTCCCTACACTATATTCCATCTACCACTTCTTGCCTATTCTCCCAATCTGTCAAGTCCTGAAAACCCCCTACTTCCTCAACTCTACCTGCCCCTCCACCTATCCTCACATTGTCTGTAACTTGGCCACAAAACTATCAATTCTGTTATCCAAATCATTGACATATAAAGTGAAAAGAGGCTGATCAATGATCACTGCAGGCCACTACCAGCCAACCAGAAAAGGCCCCCTTTATTCCCATTCTTTGCCTCCTGACAGTCAGCCAATCTTCTATCCATGCTAGTATCTTTCCTGTAATGCCATTGGTTCTTATCTTGTTTAGCAGCCTCACGTGCGGTACTTCATCAAAGGTCTTCTGAAAATCCAAGTAAAGGACACTCACTGACTCTCCTTTGTCTACTCTGCCCGTTATTTTCTCAAAGAATTCCAACGTATTTGTCAGGCAAGATTTCCCCTTAAGGAAACCATGCTGACCTTGGCCCATGTTATCATGTTGCTCTTCCTGTCTTGTAGATTTCAGCCCTGTGTTCTCTAAACCCTGTTACATATTCTCATTCATTTTTCCATTCTCTCCTCTTCTTCTTCACTTTCCGTTTGGGGCTATGACTTCTTCCATGCTCTCTTTCTGAAATGCTTTCCTACAGCTTCTGCCTTCACCGACACACCTCATTTGCCATGCTCTGGTGACAACCACATTGTTGATGCCAGGTATCCTGTGGACTAGATTATGAAGAACTTGCTGAACTTCTGTTTTGCCTGTGGCTTCTTCCTATAATTGAATGTTTACAATCCAGAGGTTCATACATGATGAATAATTGGAATACTAGGAGGCAATGTCCTTTTTTTTTTGACTGCTCAAACACCCATCATTTTTGTTTGCATCATGTTTGCCACTGTGTGTCTTTGTGCTCTGGCTCAGAATGTTCACTTCTTCCCAGTCCCGTCTGTAGTACCAACACCAGCACTGCCTTTAGTCCTGGAGTCCAGACGGGTTTTAGACCGTATCACTCATTACTGGTTGCTTTCATAAAATTCTATGCTTATTTTGGCAAATTCCACTGTTTGTGTTCTTCCTTTGGCACACGTCATGATCATCTCAATCTTGCAAAGCCTGGCCTGTTTCCAATCAAGAAGGGTCTGTTTGTAAATATTAGTTATAGTGATCCTTAGGGATTGGTAATGGGCCTTCTGTGTTTTGAAATCATGTGTATTCGTCTTGTGGCTCATCTTGTCCTACTCAAGTTTCCAGTTCAGGAATAGTTATTTCCCCTCAACCATCAGGTCCACAACTATGGTTTCTCACTTTCATGGATTCTTCATCTCATGTTCTCAATATTGTTGCTTATTTATTTATTATTAATATTTTTTTCTTATTGTATTTGCACAGTTTGTTGTCTTTTGCACACTAGTTGTCTATCCACCTTGTTGGGTGTGGTCTTTCATTGATTCTGTTCTTGTATTTACTGTGAATGCCCTCCAGAAAATGAATCTCGGCATTGTATATGGTGACGTATATGCACTAAACTTTGAACTTTAGATATCCTTGCCAATTCATATTCCATCTGTCAAAGGTGAATGATACTCCATCACAAACATTTCAAAGCATTAGACCAGGTTCAGGCTTGCTGTCTCATCTGCAATAAGTATCCTCAAACCTTGCCATGTTTTTCATATGCCAGGCCAGTCCTCAAAATCAATTTATTTATTGGCATACAGAGTGGAACAGGCCCTTCTGGCTCAATGAGTCACATTGCCCAGCAACCCCAGATTTAAGGCATTCGTTAGTCTTATTAGACCATGGATTCAGCGCCTAGAAAGTCTTCACTCCCCAGGCCACAGGCCTGGGCAAGGTTGAATTTAAGACTGGCAGTTGCCTATGCTGCAAGTCTCCCCTCTCCATGACACTGATGTTGTCCAAGAGAAGAGCAAGGGCCGATACAGCTTGGCACCAGTGTCATTGCAGAGCAACGTGTGGTTAAGTGCCTTGCTCAAGGACACAACACGCTGCCTCGGCTGGGGCTTGATTTCACGACCTTCAGGTTGCTAGTCGAGTGCCTTAACCACTTGGCCACGTGCCCACACTTAAACCTCTGATTTAACCCTAGCCTAATCACGGGACAATTTACAATGAACAATTAACTTATTCAACCTGAACATCTTAGGCTGTGGAAGGAAACTGGAGCAGCTAGAGGAAACCCATGTAGTCACGGGGAGAATGTACAAACTGCTCACAGTCAGCAGTGGGAATTGACTCTGGGTCAGTAGTACTGTTAAGCATGGTGCTAACCACTACACTACCATGCCTTCTGGATCTTAGGTCAATTCTCACCATTCATCTCATTCCCAAATTCAACAAGTGCTGCACCTTGAGATCATACAACAATCTGTGAACCTAATTTCCAATGTTTTTAGTGGTATTCAAATTTTTCTCATGATCATTGCAAAAATCTAATTCTGCATCCCCTTCATGTTTTGCCTTCCCTGTTTCTTGCATCTACCACCTTCTTTCAAATGTGGATTTTGTACCTTCTTCTCAAGTCCCTCTCTGTCATTGCATTTTCCTATTGCTGGGATTTTTCCTATTGCTGTGATAGATTCTAATTTCCCCATTAATTGGTCTATTGCTGTTGCTCTGTCCGGCGATCTCAATCTCTTAAATAACTTCCGAAGCTTCATCTTCTGTTTCAGTATCATTTCAGTCAGGCAACAGATGCCCTGCCTTCAATAACTTCTGTAACTCCTACCCTGACTGGCTGCCTCCTGCCCTATCGCCTTGGCATTGCTCAGTTTCGTCATGGCTGTAAGATTACCACTGGTCCAGACTGAACCTCCTGCTCCTTCTGCTGGCTCTGTCACAGTACCTGGCAGTCTCATACTGTTTGCTTCCCGGATATCTGCTTGATGGTGAGGGATTCAGAAGCAAAATCCATACCTGTGCAATTAGGGCCACCTGAATGTCTGTGCTCAGTGATTAGAATGGAAAGCATACCCCCTAAACAAAATGTTCTGCATCCAGTTAGAAACAGTCCGGGTATAGCTTGCTACAATTGCTGGAAGCCCCCACCTCTTGCATACCTTGCCAAGGTACAATTCTCCTACTGTTCTAGACGACTTCTCCCAACTTCTCTGTGCATACGACCTTACTCTCTGCTAGTCAAGTGTGGTGCCTGTGGGTAACACACTGTAAGGCTGAGAAGTTGGCTGTCACTATAAAATCCTGACAACTACTGGTGAACTTGCTGCAAAATTTTTTCATATTGCTGTCCATGCCATGGATACAACTGAATGTGCATTCTTTTGTATCTTTTTCAGTTTCAGCAGTATTCAGAGCATCTCTCTGGGGGAATTCAGTGGGCATATCCTTGCCCCTATGCAAACTGTGGACTGCAATTCTCTCTTTCAACCATGTCCTGTTTTCTTCCACCAAACTGTTGCCAGATGTCCAATTTTATCGCAACAGTGGTCTGCTTCAAATCAGCAGATGGAAATCGCATGGCTTCCCCGACATCGGTAATAGGGCCTTCTGCCTTTTGATTGTGTGAACTTTGTGATACAGGAGCTAGTTGTTTAGGTTAGGTAGAAACCTATGTTTTAGTTCCCGTTTCTCTCAAGTGCTTTTCAAAATTTATGGAATTTACAACAATAAAACTGAGAATACAAACTTATTGCTGACTGGAATTCACTGGTTTGTAAATTTAACATTTTCCCTTTTAACACCTGCTTTGCATGTCTTTCAAGCTGTCAATCATGTACTAAATCTAAACCAACCAACTTTTCTTAGGTTAGCTGCAAGTCAGACTCTTGAGACTACTGTAATCCCTGTAGTTGCTGAAACTGGAGATGAATATGGGGAAAGTAGTACACAGAACTCTTGCCACATTAAAGATGCACCAAGACCCTAGAAAGGAGGAAATCCTTGACCAAGCCATGAAGGGAAGTTTACATTATTTAGAACAAACAGAACTCTGGGTTACATTCGGCTCCATGGGGAACGCCAAAGGATTCCTGCACATTAAAGTGGAATTGGCTTACCACTTGGATCAAATCCCATTAAGACAAAACTCATCTGTATTTTGCAAGGATATTTTTCCATGACTTCCATTGTTTGTGTTGTAAAGAAGAAAGATATTTTCACTGAGAGGAAATAAAGGGGAAAATGATCAGGTTGAAAGCATTGGGGCAGTTCAATGTGTTCAAAAAAGCTGAGTGATGCTTTGAGCAGACATTATATTTGCTTCAATACCTTTTCCCAGTGAGCCTTAATATAATGAAGGTAGATCCTACATTTTTGCCATCTTTCAACGCACTCCAGCCATAATCCAGGTAGAAAAGCAGCAAAATGTCAGGAATTACTTTGGTTTACATTTATATATTGTCACTTTCAAGGGCGTATTTTTTTTGCTGTTGTAGATCCACCTTTCTCAAAGAGAAATATTCCAATTAGAAGAAGAATAACCAATTCCCAGACCTGCAGTTGATTCATCTTCCAGCTTTTGTCATTACGCCAGGTGAGAAGGAAAGCACTGGCTGTTTAGCTGGTAGAAGTGGGTTCAGCAATGTCCAGACCTAGGTCTTAAAGGAATAAATGAAGCCTATTGTCCTCAGTCAGAAGACCTCCGGCTCTAGCATTTCATTCTGCTAGATCTCCATTACTATTTGCTTTCCCTGCTTCGTAGCGGCCCAGGGTGCAGCTCTGGTACTAGTGCAGGCATGAATGCCTTGATGTAATTTGGAAAAGGTGATAGGTTTGACAGTTAAGCTAAGTCATTTTGTGGAGTCTCTTGTTTATGCCCCTGAAGGGTCTTGTGACCCTTCAGATCCAGTGAGGTCCACGGGATAAGCGTGGGGATCCAAAAAGGCCACAGGTATGTCCTAATAATCATTCAAAACAGCAACACAGAACATACTTGTTGCAATTTCTCTCTAAAAGAGATCAGATTTAAGTTCCACTGCAGTCCCAGCTTAATGTTGGCCGTGGATGGTCTTGTGCAGCATTTATGCCAAGTTGTTCACCTCACTTTTTCATGGAAAACATCTTACATCATGCACTTGCAGCTTGAGTAGTCAGGGTGAATGATGTTCCCAAAATTCCTGTCAAATAGTTTATTTGGATCCTTTAGATTTATTGATCACTCTGACAGTGACAGTGTGTGACCTTAATGCCATAATATGTCTGACAGTACAAATATACAAACATTTGTGCTTTGCTGTCAAAAATCTAACGTTACCAGCAGACATTCACTCAACACCTAAATATCTGCGTTACGTGCTGCAGGCAACATCATGCCCGCACATTGCTTTTGCTATGAATGGTTGGCACCAGATTGGCACTGTGGGCACTCGTTCACATATTTCAGCTTCACATCTGCTGTAATATTTTCCTGCCACAAATTATTTCTAAGAGGAAGTGTCTGGATTGAATTGTTGTGGAAAGATTCAGAGCCACACAACGAATCTGGCATTTCGCTTCCAACTGAGTGTCCAGACAGTCAGGAAGTCTTACAGCAGCCACAAAGAGAGTAAATTGAATTATGCCTCCCACTGATTTATTTCTCTCAATTCCTATTTTCTAGCCACCAGGAAAATACCGCAGAAACAATGAATTGATTAAAGCAGCATTTATAGAACATCCTTAAAATGATAATAATTGTTCTGGTTTCAGATCACATAAGGTGGCAGTGGGATTATCAGATTAGCCATAATATTTTGAAAATAAGGGTATGAAACTGATGAAGAGTTCACATGAATTTGTCTTTTTATAAGCCATGTATGCTCAGTGGCCTCCTACACCTAATAAAGTGGCCACTGCTCTTCCGCACACCACTGGCGTGCATGGTTATTTGAGTTACTGTCACCTTCTCGTTAGTTTAAATCAGTCTGGTCAGTCTCCTCTGATCTTTCTCATTAACAAGGCATTTTCACCCACAGAACTGCTGCTCACTTGATGGTTTTTTTTGTTTAACACCATTTTCTGTAAACTCCGTTTTGTGTGTGAAAATCCCAGCAGTTCCGGCGATACTCAAACTACCCCATCTAGCACCAACAATTATTCCGTGATTAAAGTCACGCAGATCACATTTCCTCCCCAATCTGATGTTTGGTCTGAACAACAACTGAACCTCATGACCACGTCTGTAGGCTTTTATGCGTTGAGTTGCTGCCAAATGGCTGGTGTACAGGTGTACATAAGAATGGGGCTACATAGTGTATAATTATAGCCACTTTAATAATATTTAAATTTTCACTTAGATAAAAAAAAATGTGGATAAATGGACATTTTAAGAAGTTCAACTTCAAGCCTAGGTAAACTGAATGAGCAGGGTGCATTCAGTAAAGTGTGCACTCGGTAGTGGAGATACGATATATATAGCCTCCAGGATCAGCTCTGCAACTAGCAGAATCCAGTGTTCCATCCTCTGATACCCTTCTGTTTCTCACTTCTAGAGCCATGAGCTCATAACACAATCCTTCATCTTTAATGGGCGATTCAATAAACTGGGGGGAAATGGTACTAGTACTGATGATTCATTTGCGCAGTTCAGGGGTGAACTGGGCTCAGGTGATTATAACAATTCGTTTCTGCTTCTGAATGATTTGCCACAAGTAAGAAACATTTCAGGGAAAGGCAATTCTGAGGGATGAATGCTTCAATAAGTCACGTCAGCTCCATTTTGACATACTGGCTTTACCAAAACATTGCCATGTGAGCTAGACGGGAGTAGAGAAAGGCCATTCAGCCCATTGAGTCTTCTCCACCATTGAATCATGGCTGATTTTTTCAATCCATTGTTCCACTTTCTTCTCAAAGTCCTTAACCCTCTTTCTAGTTAAGAGTCAATTGATCTTTGCCTCAAATATACCAAATAACTTGGCTTTCACAGCCTTCTATGCCAATGAAGTCCACAGATTCACCACCATCTGGCTCCAGAAATTCCTCTTCCTCCATTTTAAAGGGACATCCCTTTATTCTGAGGCTGTGCCCTTGGTTTCTAGACTCGCATACTAATAGGCACATCCTTTCTGTTATCCACTTTACCTTGGCCTTTCAGTATCTGGTAGATCTCAATGAGATCACACCATTACTCTTCTGATCTTCATCGAGTACAGGCCCAGACACATCAATGTTAAGCCTTTCATTCCTGGGATTATCCTTGGAGACTCTCCAGGGTCAGCACGACCTTCCTCAGATACAGGACCAAAAATTGCTCAGAGTATTTGAAATGTGGTCTGACCAATGCTTTATAAGACCCCAGCAGTATATCCTTGCTTTTATATTCTAGACCTCTTAAAATGAATGGTAACATTGCATTTGCCTTCTTCACTACTGACTCACCAGAGAAGTTAACCTTGAGGGAACCCTGAACGACCAAGTCCATCGGTAGCTCTGATTTCTGCATTTTTCTCCTCATTTATAAAGCAGTCTACATCTTTATTCTCCCTACTAAAATGTATAGCTCCACAGTTTCTCCACACTAAAAATCTGCTACTTCTTTGTCCAAGTCGTCCTGCAGAAACCTGGGCAATGATTATGGTCTGCTGGTGTGCAGAACTAGGCCAACAGTCTCCAAACCAACAAAATGGTAAAGCAATTCTCAAGTGAAAAGCCATCAACCTGAAACATTAATTGTTTCTCTTTCCACAGATGCTGCCAGAGTATTTCCAGCATCTACATACATCCTACTTGTACCAACATAAGAGCAGCCAAATGCACACAGAATTTGTTGGAATATAATCAACCAAACCACAGAGTTTATTGAAGCTGCTTCCTGTTGCTTGCCAACAATGACCGCCCTGCCTTCTGGGTCTTTGGATTTCAGAGTAATCCAGAGCCTAGAGGAAATGGTTCCAGGCTCCAGTGATCCCAGTGCACTTCTCCAGTTCCCATGAGTGAGCTAGGCCAATCAGTGATTCAGCAATTAAAAGACTTTTTCAGAAATATGAAAAATATGGAAAAACATACAGCAAAAACACATGTATTGTTAGCTAAAAAATCTGAGTAATTAATTCCTCTAAGACCTTTCACCTATTTTATTAAAGGTTCTGAACCAGGTTACCATGAGATTTTTGTTCCTTCTCCAAAATCAACAGATCTGTTGTATGCTTTCAGTTTCCACCGTTTTTTTTTGAATGGCCTACCCTTTTCATTGTCCTGAAGTACCGAGGAACAACCTATTCATTACTAAAATAAAATAAAAATTGAAAATGCTGGAAACGGATCAGGCAGAATCAGAGTAAAGAGGAACGATTAATGTTTCCAAGTATGGGATCCTAATCTAAGCTTTACTTTTACCTTTGCCTTTACTGGGGTTGATGCAGTATTACTTCAGTAATTGTTTTGTTGGTTAAGGGTATTTTCAGGTAAAGTTATTAAGGATGTGGAGCAAAGGTGGATGGATAGAATTTGTCCAAAGCATGCACCTATAGTAGCAGACACACAATGTGCTTGCTTCCAAAATTTAGTTATGTTGATGGTTTTAGAAGTGAATTTCAGAAGCAGAACGCAACATCTACCTGCATTATCGGGAAAATATGAATTCTTAGACTCGGGGCAGTTCAGCCATAACTTAATGGAAGGTGGAGATGAATAAATCTGTCCTACTTCTGTGTAGTAATTGTGATCTTTGGAGGCAATTTGACAAAACAACCAGTTGTTTTGATGTGCTGAGTACCTTTCAATTCATGGGTAATAATATATGGCATGGGTGGCATGGTTTTGTAGCATTAGCATCTGGTCTAAACATTTCTAAACAGTTTAGAACGTTTGTCAGATGCCCATCTGCTAACAGTGTGTTGGTTAGCAGAATAACTGGCGCAATACATTGCTCCTGGTGTATGTGGGTGGCAGCACAATTTGGAGTGAACGGAAATGTGAGAGAAAAGGTAGGATTAGTGTCGGTGGGTGTTTGTTGGTCAGCATGGACATAGTGGGCTGAAGGGCTGTTCTATGGAGCTCGGGGAGTACTGCAAGTTTTGTTCTGCCTTATATATATCCTCCTCATATACGAATTTCTGCATCCTTCCCTTAAGAACTCTGAATATCTTACATTTAAAGGCAAAGGTAAAATGCACATAGTGTCCAATATCTAATAATAATATCGGAAGAGGTGACAATGGTGAAGGAGTGTGTAATAGCAGGACCCAGATGTAAAGGAGTAATTCAACTCACACTAGTTCATTTGCTTGGATGGGAAAACATCACTGAATTGGTAGATTCCAGAGAGGTTACCAATACAATTCTCATTAGGTTTATGAAATTCTCTGGAAGTGGGGAGGAGCAAAGGGCCTTTGCCATAATAGTAGTTTACTCCGTCTCTCCACCACAACTACTCTCAGGATGAGGCTTTTCATTCCAGAACTGAGGAGATAGAAACATAGAAGCACAGAAAAACTACAGCCCTTTGGCCCACAATGCTGTGCCGACCATGTACTTACTTCAGAAATTACCTAGGGTAACCCATAGCCCTCTATTTTTCTAAGATATCCTCCTTCTTCAAAGAAAGGGGCTCCCCTTCCTCCACCATCAACGCTGCCCTTAACCGCACCCCTTCCATTTCGTGCACGTCTGCCCTTGCCCCATCCTTCAGCCACCCCACCAGGGATTATGTGTCCTCTTGTCCTCACCTACCACCCCACCAGCCTCTGCATCCAGCAAATAATTCTCCGTAACTTCCACCGTCTCCTACGAGATCCCACCACCAGGCACATCTTTCTTTATCTGCAGTCCTGATGAAGGGTCTCGGCCCCAAACGTTGACTGTTTACCCTTTTCCATAGATGCTGCCTGGCCTGCAATGTGTGTGTCTTTTCTTACAGGTACATGGTATTTTTCATGGTAAATCTTCATAAACCCTTCAAAGCTTTACGTAGAAAAGCCATAATAATGCAGCGGTACTTGGAAAGTTGTGTGCAGTTCTGCTTAGCACACTATAGAAAGGAAATGGTGGCATTAATTGAATGCAGAAGATATTCACCAGGATGTTGCCTGGAATGACGAGCTTTAGATACAAGGAGAGACTGGGTAGGCTGGGACTTCTCTCACTAGAGCACACAAGGCTGAGGGGGCAGCCTTATAGAGGTTTATAACATGAGGGAATTTGAACAGGGTAGATATTCACAGTCATCTTCCAAGGGTAGGGCTATCTTAAATTAGAGAACATAGGGTTAAGGTGTGTGGGGGATTGTTCAAAGGAGATCTGAGGGGACAGTTTTTCACAGAGGGTGCTGGGTATATAATACAAGCCACCAGAGAAGGTGGTAGAGGCAGGTGTAATCATCTTGTTTAAAAAACATTTGGACACGTGCGTGGATCAGAAAGGAACAGAGGGGTGTGAGCCTAATGCAGGAAAATCAGATGAGCACAGATAGGCATCTCAATGCGTGTGGACAAGTCAGGTAGAAAGGCCTGATTCCATGCTGCATGACACTATGACGATTTCAGAACAGGAAAGATTTTGCTTATACATTGTGCAATGAGGCATCTCTGATAGTGTCAATTGTGGCTCATCTGGAATCACTCTCATCTTTAAGTCAGAAGTCATGGGTTCAAACCTCACTCCAGAAGTTTAAGCAAAATAAAATCTAGATTATCATTCAAGTGCAAATCTGCAGGACTTTTGTTTTTCATTCAGGTGATCTCTTGAAGTGAACCCCACAGCACGATTTGAGGAAGAGCAGGAAAATTATCCCCAATTCCCAAACAATATTTGTCATACTCTCTACTTCACCAAACCTGTTTATAATATCATTATCACATTGATGTTTGTGTCACCTTGTCTACAAAAGGACTGCCAAGTTTCTTACAATAGTGATCACAATTTAAACGATATCTTATTTGCTATGAATTGCTTTGCTTTCCTACACCAATTGAATAGAGTTCTGACTCTACAAGTTTTCAGTGGAGTCCAATAAAGATAACTAAGCAATCACTCTGTTAAATCAGGTCCTGTTGTTTGTTCTCAATCATATAAATTACAAATAGTAAAGGTTATAATACATGCCTTTTTAATGTTATGCTCCACTGACAGTAGTGGTCAGTTGCGTGATTTTAGTTCCTCTGGTTAGATGTGACACTTTGCGTTTGATCTTTTTAAATTTTAATTTATATCCATCCATCCATCCATCCGTCCATCCATCACTGGCTGTCATGAGCCCTGTGGCTTGCCATAGAACATTGAGCTTCCATGGTTCTGAGCACCTGTATTTACAAGTCATTATCTAACTAGAGTTTTTAAGCCTTGTGTTTTCAGTTTAATCTTGTCAAGTTAATTGTGTCCGGCACACGTTTCCCGCAGTCCATGTCGGTGCCTGAATTGGGGTTATTGTGTTGGAGAGGATGAATTCTCATGGTGCCCCTCCCCCCCAAAAAAGCTCTGTTGGTATTCCTGTGTCTAACCCTTTGTTTTGGTCTCTTCCTGTGGATTCTGCGGTTCTTCCACTCCTGGTTCGAGTTGTGAGCCTGCTGTCCTCTGCTCCTGGTCTGGAGTAATTTCATTGCCCGCACTTCCCATGACTGAGAGCACTTGGGCCCAGCCCTGCCATTACTGAGCCTACCATGACACCGGCACTCTCCGCCAGTATTTATTGTCAGCGCCCAAAAGCACTCGATGTGGGGAAGAAGTTAAACATCAACCATTGTGATAGATTTGAAGCTGCATACAGAGTGAGGATGGCCCTGAAGGACCATGGTGAATCAGATGGATTCTTACAACAACCTAGTAGTTTCAAGGCTGCTGTTAATACAGTCATTTAATTACTTGATTAAAATCCCACAACTACTATGATAGGGTCTGAACAAGTCTCTGGAGATGAATGTTCCAGAAATTTTGCTGCAAGCCTAGGTTACTTTTATACTACCAGTAAGAGATGTGAAAGACACAATATAAATGTAGGTCTTTCTCTTCCTTCAGATTGAAATCACAGAATGATGTCAACTTCTGGCATTAGTCCACAATTACCATAGCCCCAGCCCTTCTACTTTTGCTCTGTGTAGACAGCCGGGTATCAGTTTAACTGCTTAATCTATGCCTTAAGCAAACATGTCAAGAGACCTTCTCAAAGCATGAAGAGATCCTGGGGAGAGCTGCAGCAAGAACTGGGCTTCTTCCAACAATCCAATCAAATAAATGATTGGTAGTCCGTGATGCAGCTTCGTCAGATAATCTAAATGAAACCTAAGGCCTAATTACAGGCTGCCTTGGGTTATGTGGTTTACTTTCATGCCATGATTGCATTTCCATTTTTATGACAGAAGCTTGGAACCAGTATCTCTAGCTGATATAATTTGGATAAAATACTTGCCTCAACATGAAGAATGAGACAGGAGTTTAAGTATGTTTGTAGCTGATCAGCAGTTTATTTTACTTTGTGCGGGATTTTCTTTTCTACGGAACTCACAATCAAATTGCTTTTGGCAAAGATCGGCTTCACTACACTCTGCCTCCATTTTCATTTCTGTGCAAAAATTAAACAAATGTCCATTGTAAGTGGCATAAACTCACTTAGAAATGTGTGAAAAATTGGCTGATGATGTGATTGCGTGTTCCTTATCAGCCTTTTGAACATTTTGCTCATAAGATCAAAGGTCACTTATTTTAGAACATAGAACATAACCTGCAACTGAACAATTACAGGTCAATAATTCATTGAAAGTGGTGCCATGGGTAGATAGGTTCATAAAGAAAGCTTTTGGCACATTGGCCGACATAAATCAATGTACAGAGTACAGATCGGATTTTATTTTGAAATTGTGTAAAATATTGGTGAGGCCTAATTTGGTGTAGTGTGTATAGCTTTGGACACCTACCTACAGGATAGATTTAAACCATGTTGAAGGAGTGCAGAGAAATTTTACAAGGTCTGGAGGGCATGAGTGATAAGAAAAATGCAATAGACTAGGACTGTGTTCTGAAGTTTGAGACGAAATTTGATAGAGGTATACAAAATTATGAGGTGTACAGATAGGGTAAATTCAAGAATCCTTTTTCCACTGAAGCTGGGTGGGACTACAACCAGAGGTCATGGGTTAAGGGTGAAAGGTGAAGTTTAAGGGAACATGAGGGGAAACTTCTTCATTCAGAGGGTCGTGAGAATGTGGATTGAGTTGCCAGCACAAGTGGTGCATGCGAGCTCGATTTCAGCATTTAAGAGAAGTTTAGATAAGTACGTGGATAGTAGGAATATGGAGGGCTATGGTCCTGGTGCAGGTCGATAGGAGTAGGCAGTTTAAATAGTTTTGGCATGGACTAGATGGGCTGAAGGGCCTGTTTCTGTGCTGTACTTCTCCATCACTCTATGAATATAACATAGTACAATATAGCCCCTTTGGCCATGGCGATGTAGGTTTTAGTAAATAAATTGGCAGACTCATTTTAAGTTTAAGGGAAACCTTAAACCACTTTATTGACAGCCAAATGCAGAACGTAAAACATGGTAAAAAAGACTTCACATCGCTACATCATCACGTCAGATCAACCTCTCAAGGTGAACCCCAACTGAATATCGGTGGTTGTGAATTATGCATATACTTTCCCCCCTTTGTTACCCTGCAATGTAATGCTGACCTCTCAGCCTAATCCAAGATCAGCCTAGCCTTCTCTCCGCATAGCTTTAAAAATAAAAATTTATTTTTATCCATGTATCTATCTAAATGTATCTAATGAACCTGCCTCTACCACCACCCCAAGGCAGTGTGCTCCAAGCACTGGCCCCTCTGTGTGTGAAAAACCTACCTCTGACATATCCCCTATACTTTCCTCCAATCACATTAAAAATTAAAAATATATCCTCTCTTCTTAGCTATTGCTGCCCTGGGATAAAGGTGCTGCCTTCTGCTCTATCTATACCTCCTATCATTTTATACACTCCTATCATGATGCCTCTCATCTTTTTTCACTCCAAGGGGCAAAGCCTTAGCTTGCTCAATCTTTCCTCATAAGTCGTAGAACCATAGAACCATAGAACATTACAGCACAGAACAGGCCTTTTGGCCCTTCTTGGCTGTGCTGAACCATTTTTCTGCCTAGTCCCACTGACCCGCACCTGGACCATATCCCTCCATACACCTCTCACCCATGTACCTGTCCAAGTTTTTCTTAAATGTTAAAAGTGAGTCCGCATTTACCACTTCATCTGGCAGCTCATTCCACACTCCCACCACTCTCTGTGTGAAGAAGCCCCCCCCAATGTTCCTTTTAAACTTTTCCCCCTTCACACTTAACCCATGTCCTCTGTTTTTTTTCTCCCCTTGCCTCAGTGGAAAAAGCCTGCTTGCATTCACTCTATCTATACCCATCATAATTTTATATACCTCTGTCAAATCTCCCCTCATTCTTCTACGCTCCAGGGAATAAAGCCCTAACCTATTCAACCTTTCTCTGTAACTGAGTTTCTCAAGTCCTGGCAACATCCTTGTAAACCTTCTCTGCACTCTTTCAACCTTATTAATATCCTTCCTGTAATTTGGTGACCAAAACTGAACACAATACTCCAAACTCAGCCTCACCAATGTCTTATACAACCTCACCATAACATTCCAACTCTTATACTCAATACTTTGATTAATAAAGGCCAATGTACCAAAAGCTCTCTTTACGACCCTATCTACCTGTGACGCCACTTTTAGGGAATTTTGTATCTGTATTCCCAGATCCCTCTGTTCTACTGCACTCCTCAATGCCTTACCATTTACCTTGTATGTTCTACCTTTGTTTGTCCTTCTAAAGTGCAATACCTCACACTTGTCTATATTAAACTCCATCTGCCATTTTTCAGCCCATTTTTCCAGCTGGTCCAAATCCCTCTGCAAGCTTTGAAAACCTTCCTCACTATCCACTACACCTCCAATCTTTGTATCCTCAGCAAACTTGCTGATCCAATTTACCACATTATCATCCAGATCATTGATATAGATGACAAATAACAATGGACCCAGCACTGATCCCTGTGGCACACCACTAGTCACAGGCCTCCACTCTGAGAAGCAATCCTCCACTACCACTCTCTGGCCTCTCCCACTGAGCCAATGTCTAATCCAATTTACTACCACTCCATGTATACCTAGCGACTGAATCTTCCTAACTAACCTCCCATGCGGGACCTTGTCAAAGGTCCATGTAGACAACATCCGTTGCCTTCCCTTCATCCACTTTCCTGGTAACCTCCTCAAAAACCTCTAATAGATTGGTCAAACATGACCTACCATGCACAAAGCCATGTTGACTCTCCCTAATAAGTTCCTGTCTATCCAAATACTTGTAGATCCTATCTCTCAGTACACTCCTCCCAATAATTTACCTATTACCAAAGTCAAACTTACTGGCCTATAATTTCCCGGATTACTTTTAGAGCCTTTTTTTAAATAATGGAACAACATGAGCTATCCTCCAATCCTCTGTGCCGGAGATACCGACATTTTAAATATATCTGCCAGGGCTCCTGCAATTTCAGCACTAGTCTCCTTCAGGGCCGAGGGAGTATCCTGTCAGGTCCTGGGGATTTATCTACACTGATTTGCCTCAAGATAGCAAGCACCTCCTCCTCCTCAATCTGTATAGGTTCCATGACCTCACTACTTGTTTGCCTTATTTCCATTGACTCCATGCCAGTTTCCTTAGTAAATACAGACGCAAAAACACCATTTAAGATCGACCCCATTTCTTTTGGTTCCATACATAGCCAACCACTGTGATGTTCAAATGGACCAACTTTATCCCTTACTATCCTTTTGCTCTTAATATACCTGTAGAAGGTATCTTCGGACTATCCTTCACCTTGACTGCCAAAGCAACCTCATGTCTTCTTTTAGCCCTCCTGATTTCTTTCTTAAGTTTTTTTTGCACTTTTTATACTCCTCAAACACCTTATTTGCTCCCTGTTTCCTATAAATGTCATACATCGCTCTCTTCTTCTTTATCAGAGTTCCAATATCCCTTGAGAAACAAGGTTCCTTATTCTTATTCACTTTGCCTTTAATCCTGACAAAAACATACAAACTCTGCACTCTCAAAATTTCTCCTTTGAAGGCCTCCCACTTACCAATCACATCCTTGCCAGAGAACAACCTGTCCCAATCCATGATTTTTAGACCCCTTCTCATTTCTTCATATTTGGCCTTTTTTCCGTTTAGAACCTCAACCCAAGGACCAGATCTATCTTTATCCATGATCAAGTTGAAACTAATGGTGTTATGATCATTGGAACCAAAGTGTTCCCCTACACACACTTCTGTCACCTGTCCTAACTCATTTCCTAATAGGAGATCTAATATTGCATCCTTTCTAGTTGGTACCTCTATATACTGATTTAGAAAACTTTCCTGAACACATTTTACAAACTCTAACCAGCCTAGACCTTTAACAGTATGGGAATCCCAATCAATATGTGGAAAATTAAAATCCCCTACTATCACAACTTTATGTTTCCTGCAGTTGTCTGCTATCTCTCTGCAGATTTGCTCCTCCAATTCTCGCTGACTATTTGGTGGTCTATAATACAATGCCATTAATATGGTCATACCATTCCTGTTTCTCAGCTCCATCCATATGGCCTCGGTAGACAAGCCCTCTAATCTGTCCTGCCTGAGCACTGCTGTAACATTTTCCCTGACTAGCAATGCCACAACCCCCCCACCCTTCATTTCTCTGCCTCTATCACGTCCAGAACATCAGAACCCTGGAACATTAAGCTGCCAGTCCTGCCCCTCCTATAGCCAAGTTTCACTAATGTCTATAATGTCATTATTCCATGTGTCAATCCACACCCTCAGCTTGTCAGCCTTCCCCACAATACTCCTTGCATTAAAATAGACACACCTCAGAAGATTATTACCACCACACACAACCCTTCTATTTGTGACTTTGCATGAACTTTTAATGTCATTTATTTTCACCCCCGCTCCACTATCTGCTCTGGCACTCTGGTTCCCTGGTTCCCATCCCCCTACAAATCTAGTTTAAACCCTCCCCAAAAGCACTAACAAACCTCCCTGTAAGGATATTGGTCCCCTTGTAGTTCAGGTGTAACCCATCTCTCTTGTACAGGTCCCACCTGCCCCAGAAGAGGTCCCAATGATCCTGAAATCTGAAACCCTGCCCCCCTACACCAGTTCCCCAGCCACGTGTTCATCCGCCAGAGCATCCTATTCTTACCCTCACTGGCACGTGGTACAGGTAGCAATCCTGAGATTACCACCCTCGAGGTCCTGCTTTTTAACTTCCTACCAAGCTCTCTATACTCACTCTCCAGGACCTCCACACTCTTCCTTCCTACGTCATTGGTACCGATGTGTACCATGACGCCTGGCTGATCACCCTCCCACTTCAGAACGCTGTGCACGTAATCAGAGATGTCCCTGACCCTGGCACACGGGAGGCAACAAACCATCCCGGAGTCTCTGTCACGACCTGGATTTTTTAATCCAGGCAACATCCTGGTAAATCTCCTCTGCACCTTCTCTAAAGCTTCCAGATCATTCCTAAAATGAGGAAAACACAAATGAACACAATACTCCAAATGTGGTCTGAATCTATCTATGGACATGAACCCCAAGACTTCTGTTCCTCCACCCTGTTGAGAACCCTGCCATTAATCTTGTAATTTGCCTCCAAGTTCAACTTTCCAAAGTGTATCACTTCTCAGCCCAGCTCTGCATCCTGTCAATGTGCCATCGTTACCTATGACAACCTTCTGTACTATCCACAACTCCAGCTTTCATGTCATAATATTAAAAATGATAATAATAACTTTATTTATTTAACACCTTTCATACATTAAGATGCAGGCTCAAAGTACTTTGCATAGATTGTAAAGATAAATCAATACAGTCATAAAAATATGAGACAAAATTTAAAAACCATAAGTAAAGACAAACTTTACCTAGAATAAAATGTAATTGAATATACCAAATTATATAAATGTAATCAACATCAGCAAGCATGAATTAATCGTATAAGTAGGACAAATTTTAAAAAGTAGGTTGCAAGAAGTGGTTTTGAAACATCCCACATTACAAGCCTGGTAGAGTATTCCAGATTTTTGGTGCATAAGAGCAAAAGTCCGCATCACCAGTTCTTAAATGCTTGATTCAAGGAACACTAAGCAAACCAGTATTTGTGGATCTAAGATTACAATTAGGGATGTAAAGAGGTAGACACTCCAAAGTTTATAGGTAAACTAGATTATTCGGAGCCTTATGTACAATTAAGAGTATTTTAAAATTGATCCGAAAGGACACTGGCAGTCAGCATAATGATGACAAAACTGGTGAACTGTGCTCAGATTTTCTTCTTTCAGTTAAGATTCTTGCTGCTGCATTTTGAACAAATTGCAGCTGATTTATACCTTTCTTCAGAAGTCCTGAAAAGGGTGCGTTACAGTAGTCCAACTGGCAAACACAAAAACGTGTTTTATTTTTCTGCATCTTGAGATATTATAAGAAATCAAACTCTTGCAATGTTCCTTAAATGAAAGAACGCAGTCTTAGTAAAATGATTAATACAGTATGTGATTTGAAATTTAGCTCAGAGTCAATAATAATGCCTAAATTCTTTACCTCTGGCTTGATTTGTAAGGCTAGATGGTCAAGTTTATTTCTAAGTGTACGGGGGCTTTCTTTTATTGCATTTAAAATGGCGATTTTGTTATGTTAATCTGGGGAATGCGGCTTTGTTGTGTTTTACGCTGCAGAGAGTTTGCGCTAACAGTTTGTTTTACTTTAAAATGATGATAACAAGGTTCTATTAGCCAATGGGTGGTTATGTATCGTTTTGTTTTCGGATGCCATGCTGTATGATATGACTGTGGACTGGGTTTTGGCGGGGAGTCGAGGAGAGACGAGGAGGACGGTGGACGTGCGGAGAGGCTCCGGTTGATCACTCAGGGTGGTCCCGAGCCATGAGTCGACGGAATTCGGGTGGTCGTCTGACGTCGTATTGAGCTCCAATGGTAGCGTGCGAAGAACTTGGACTTTGATAAGTGTTGGCGCCTTTTTTTTCCATTACTTTCCTCTCTGTATCAAATGCATATTAATGTCATAGAATTAGTAATATCTATAAAGTGTATTTGTTAAAATTTACTGGGTGTGTTGGCTGATGATTGATGTTTGTGGTTGATTCGGGTGGCGACTGACCCTGAGGGGAGTGTTGAAGCAGGTGCTGGGCGGGATTTCCCCTAGACATACACGAACCAATATAACGGAACGTTACATAAGATTCACAGTCATCTGCAAACTTATTAACCCAGCTTCCACTTCCTCATCTAACTCATTTACAAAAATCACAAAGAGCAGGGGTCCCAGAACCGATCCCTGCAGAGCACGACCAGTAATGGACCTCTATCTACAGTAGATGATGCTCCATTTACTATCACACTGTTCCTTCTGTGTGCAAACCAATTCCGAATCTACACAGCCACAACTCCCTGGATTCCATGCCTCCTAACTTTCTGAATGAGCCTACCATGGGGAGCCTTATTAAATGCCTTACTAAAATCTACATACACCACATCCACTGCTTTCCCTTTATCAATAAGTATTGCCATTTCCTAAAAAAAGTCAGTCACATTCCTCAAGCATGTCTTGCCCCTCATAAAGCCACATTGACTACCCCTAATCAGACTATAATACGGAGTAGTAAATGGAATAAGGTAGATGAGCTTGTAGGGCAGTTGCAAATTGGCAGATATGACGTTGAAAGATTATGGCTGAAAGATTATAGCTGAGAGCTTAATGTGCAAGGATACACATTGTATCAAAAGGATAGGCAGGAAGGGCATTGCTCTGTTGGTAAAAAAATGAAATCAAATTATTAGAAAGAGGTGGCATAGGGTCAGACGGTGTTGAATAATTGTGGGTAGAGCTCAGGAACTGCAAGGATAAAAATACCTGATGGGAGTTGTATTCAGACCCCCAAACAGTAATAAGCCTACAAATTACAATGGAAAATGTATGCCAAAAGAGCAATATTACAATAGTCATGAGGGACTTCAATATGCAGGTAGATTGGGAAAATCAGTTTGGTGCTGGGTTATAGGAGGGGGAATTTCTAGACTCCTATGAGATGGCTTTTTCAAGCAGCTCATGGTTGAGCCCACCAGAATTGATTAGAGAGCTTAAGGTAAAAGAACCCTTAGGGGAAAGTCAACATAATAAGATCAAATTCATCCTGAAATTTGAGGAGGAGAAGCTGAAGTCAGATGAATCAGTATTACAATGGAGGAAAGGGAATTGCAGAGACATGAGAGAGGAGTTGGCCAGAATTGATTGGAAAGGAACACTTGCAGGGATGACAACAGAGCAGCAATTACTGGAATTTCTGGAAGCAATTCAGAAGGCAAAAGGTACATACATTCCAAAGAGGAAGAAATATTCAAAAGGAAGGGAGGAGAAGATGGTGGCGCAACATAGCGCGTGTGGCCGTTCCGAATGAATATCGTATGTGTAACTAGGGGGCTGTGCACAGTCCAGATTTGATGGAGACAGCCGTGAGAAGCACAGAGGAACATCTGGAGAAACTTCTGAAATGCCCGCTTTGCTGCCGCTGCTACTGTGCGATCGAGAATCTCCGGAGGGGAAGGCCCCAAATCCTTGGCTTTGCCTATTGCCTGTTGCCGGGGCCGGGGTCGAAACGCTCGGCAGAGATGGTGCTCGGTGTCGAAGAGGTGGTCGGAGGCTCAGAGTTTTTGGACGGACTTGGAGTCGGGCTGTGGTCGGATGCTCCCGGGATGCTGCATCGGCAAGTTGGCGGCGCTGGCGGTTTACCGTCTGCATGAGATGATGGGACTTTCGAGAGACTTTGAGACTTTTACCGTGCCATGGTCTGTTCTTATCAAGTTACGGTATTGCTTTGCACTGTTGTAACTGTATGTTATAATTCTGTGGTTTTTGTTAGTTTTTAAGTCGGTTTGTCATGTGTTTCCATGATAGCATTCTGGAAAAACATTGTATCATTTCTTAATGCATGCATTACTAAATGACAATAAAAGAGGACTGCGCGTCCTCATGATCATCATAAATATGACACAACTGTGGCTAACAAGAGAAGTTAAAGCCAACAGAAAAGCCAAAGAGAGGGGATTTAATAGAACAAAAAATAATGGGAAGTTAGAGGATTGAGAAGCTTTCAAATAGCAACAGAAGACAACTAAAAAGTCATTAAGAGGATAACGGTAGAATATGAATGAATGTGAGCCAATAATATTAAACTGGATACCAAAACTTTCTTCAGATACGTAAAGTGTAAAAGACAGCTGAGAGTGGATATTGGACCACTGGAAAACTAAGCTGTACAAGTAGTAATGGTGGACAATGAAATGGCGGACAAACTGAATAAGTATTTTACGTCAATCTTCACTGTGGAAGACGCTAGCAGTATGGTGGAAGTTCCAGATGTCAGGAGGCATGAAGTGTGTGAAGTTACCATAACTAAAGAGAAGGTTCTTGGGAAACTGAGAAGTCTGAAGGTAGATAAGTCACCTGGACAGAATGATGTATACCCCAGGGTTCTGAAAGAAGTGGGTGAAGAGATTGTGGAGCCATTAGTAATAATTTTTCAAGAATCACTAGTTTCTGGAATGGTTCTGGAAGACTGGAAAATTGCAAATGTCACTCCATTCTTCAAGAAGGGCGAGAGACTGAAGAAAGGAAACTATAGGCCAGTTAGTCTGAATGAGGTCTCAGTGTACGTGGAGGCACATGATAAAATAGGTCATGGTCAGCATGGTTTCCTCAAAGAAAAATCTTGCCTGACAGATCTGTCAGAATTCTTTGAAGAAATAGCAAGCAGAACAGACAAACGAGAATCAATTGATGTCATGTACTTGGATTCTCAGAAGGGTTTTAAGAAGGTACCACACATGAGGCTGCTTAACAAGCTATGAAACCATGGTATTACAGGAAAGATTCTAGCATGGATAAAGCAGTGACTGATTGGCAGGAGGCAAAGAGTGGGAAGAGAGGAAGCCTTTTCTGTCTGGCTGCCGGTGACCAGTGGTGTTCCACAGGGGTCCCGGATGGAACTGATTATTTTTATTTTATATGTCAATGATTTGAATGATGGAATTGATGGCTTTGTTGCAAGGTTTGCAGACAGTATGAAGACAGGTAGAAGGACAGGTAGCTTTGAGGAAATAAAGAAATCAGAGTGTTGACTATTTTCTAAATTGTGAAAAGATACAAAAAACAGAGGTGCAAAGGGACTTGGGAGTCCTTGTACAGCATTCCCTAAAGGTTAATTTGCAGGGTGAGTCTGTGGTGAGAAAGGCAAATGCTATGCTAGCAATCATTTCAAGATGACAAGAAATATAAAAGCAAGGATGTAATGTTGAAATTTTATAAAGCACTCGTGAGGCCTCACTGGGAGTATTGTGAGCAGGGTTGGGCCCAATATCTTAGAAAGAATATGTTGAAACTGAAGAAGGTTCAAAGGAGATTCACAAAAATGATTCCAGGATTGAATGGCTTGTCATATGAAGTACGTTTGATGGCTATGGGTCTGTATTCGCGAGAATTCAGAAGAATGAGGGATGACCTCATTGAAACCTGTTGAATGGTGAAAGGTCTTGATAGACTGAATGTGAAGAAGATGTTTCCTATGGTGGGAGAGTCTCACCATATTCCACAGCCTCAGAATAGAGGGATGTCCTTTTAGAACAGAGATGAGGAGGAATGTTTTTAGCCAGAGAGTGGTGAACCTGTGGAGTTCATTGCCATAGGCAACTGTGAAGGTCCAGTCCTTATGTATACATAAGGAAAAGATTGAGAAATTCTTGATTAGTCAGGGCATGAAGAGATATGGGGAGAAGGCAAGGAGATTGGGGCTGAGAGGTAAATTGGATCAGCCATGATGAAATGTTGGAGCAGACACAGTGGGCAAAATGGCCTAATTCTGCTCCTATGGCTTATGTTCTTGTTGTACAAATGTTTGTAAATCCTATCTCTAAGAATCCTCTCCAATAGTTTGCCCATCACTGATGTAAGGCTCATTGTCCTATACTTCACAGGATTACCCCGTTACCTTTTTGAACAAAGAAATAGCATTGCCACCCTCCAGTCATCTGGTACTATTCCTGTAGCCAGTAGGGGTGCAAAGATCATCATTAATTGCATAGTGATCTCTTTTCTCACTTCCTGTGGTTACCTGGGGTATATCTTGTCTGGCCTCAGGGAGTTATCTCTCCAAATATTTTGCAAGTATTCCAACACATCCCCTTTCTTAACCTCAACATGTTCCAGCACATTAGTTTGTTTTATGCTGAACTCACATTCGTCAACATTCCTCTTCCTGGTGAATACCGAAGCAGAGTAATTATTAAGGACCTCCCCCACCTCCTCCGACTCCAGGCACATTTCCCGTTTCATCTCTCTTTTATTTTGTTAAATTTCTCATTGTGTGGTAAGAGATTTGGGATGAATTTGTTCTTGTATCTCCTTCAGCAGACACTCAGGATCGAGAATCCTTACTTCCACTCATGCTTTGGGGGTCTGACCTGCCACACAATGAACAGCAGACTTCACTGCCAGTGGCCAGGAGATGCCTGATGAATCAGGCATGGCAGATAGATTGTGAATTAGGTTATTCCTCCCACCTCCTTGAATTTTCAACCTGAGCAGATTAATGATAGGTCCAGCAGAGTCACACGTGCGTTGTAATATAGTGGATGGACAAGAAGATGACTAACAGTGAAAACAAAGAGTGAAGAAGATTTTGAACAGGTGCCTTTGGAACACTTAGACAGATTAGGAGAATGGACAAACAAGTGGTCGATGAAATATGGTGTTAGAAAGTGTAAGGTCATACATTTTGGTAGAAGGCAAAAAGGCATAGAATATTTTCTAAATGGAGAGAAAGTTCAGGAATCAGAGGTGCAAAGGGCCTTGGTAGTCCTCATGCAGAATTCCCTAAAGGAGAATCAAGCTGGGTCAGTGGTAAGGAAGTCAAATTCAATGTCAAGATTCATTTCAAGAGGACAAGAATACATAAACAAGGATGTAATGCTGAGGCCTTAAAAGTTGTTGGTCAGACTGCACTTGGAATATTGTAAGCAGTTCTGGGTCCCTTATCTAAGAGAAGATGTGCTGACAATGGAGAGGGTCCAGAGGAGGTTCATGAGAATGATTCTGGGAATGAAAGGGTTAATGTATGAGGAGCTTTCTTGATGGCTCTGGATCCGTACTCACTAAAATTTAGAAGGGTGCAAGGGGATCTCATTGAATCCTATTGAATATTGAAATGCCTAGATAGAGTGAATATGAAGAGGATATTTCCAATAGTGGGGGAGTCCAGGACCAGAGGGCACTTCCTCAAAATAGAGGGATGTCCCTTTAGAATGGAGATGAGGAAGAACTTCTTTATCAAAAGGAAGGTGAAACTGTGGAATTCATTGCCACAGATGTCAAGTCAAGTCAGGTTTATTGTCATTTCGACCATATGCTGCTGGTACAGTACACAGTAAAAACGTAACAACGTTCCCCCAGGACCCTGGTGCGACATGAAGCAACAGAAAACTACACTAGACTATGGAAACAGCACAAGGCTACACTAGGCCATGTAAAACAACATAAAAACTGCACTAGACTACAGACCTGCACAGGACTACATAAAGTCCACAAAACAGTGCAGGGCAGTACAATAATTAATAAATAAGACAACAGGCACAGTAGAGGGCAAATTACAATATAATAATAAATGATGTAGATGTCAGTCTAGACTCTGAGTATTGAGGAGTCTGATGGCTTGGGGGAAGAAACTGTTGCACAGTCTAGTCATGACAGCCCGAATGCTTCGGTACCTTTTGCCAGATGGCAGGAGGGAGAAGAGTTTGTGTGAGGGGTGTGTGGGGGCCTTCACAATCCCGTTATCTTTGCGGGCGTAGCATGTGGTGTAAATGTGTGTAATAGCGGGAAGCGAGACCCCGATGATCTTCTCAGCTGACTTCACTATCTGCTGCAGGGTCTTGTGATCCGAGATGGTGCAACTCCCGAGCCAGGCAGTGATGCAGCTGCTCAGGATGCTCTCGATACATCCTCTATAGAATGTGGTGAGGATGGGGGGTGGGAGATGGACTTTTCTCAGCCTTCACAGAAAGTAGAGACACTGCTGGGCTTTCTTGGCTATGGAGCTGGTGTTGAGGGACAAGATGAGTTTCTCCGCCAGGTGAACACCAAGAAACTTGGTACTCTTAACAATCTCAACAGAGGAGCCGTCAATGTTCAGCGGAGAGTGGTTGCTCCGTGCTCTCCTGAAGTCAACAACCATCTCTTTTGTTTTGTTCACATTCAGAGACAGGTTGTTGGCTCTGCACCAGTCCGTTAGCCGCTGCACCTCCTCTCTGTATGCTAACTCATCATTCTTGCTGATGAGACCCACCACAGCGGGTGTGTTCAAAGACATTTTCAATCTCTCATTGCTATTCGGAATTTCCCACCTGCTTCAAAATAGCAACCATCACGCCAGTGCCCAGGAAGAGCAAGGTGAGCTGCCTTAATGATTATCGTCCAGTAGCACAGGTGATGAAATGCCTTGAGCGGTTGGTTACGGCTAAAATTAACTCCTGCCTCAGCTAGGACCTGGACCCACTGCAATTTGCCTATCGTCACAATAGGTCTACAGCCTCAGCAATCTCATTGGCTCTTCATGTGGCCTTGGATCACCTGGACAATACGAATACCTATGCCAGGCTGCTGTTTATTGTCTACAGCTCAGCGTTTAACACAATCATTCATACAGGTCTGACCAACAAGCTCCAAAGCCTGGGCCTCTGTACCTCCCTCTGCAACTGGATCCTCAACTTCCTAACCGGAAGACCACAGTCTGTGTGGGTCGGAAATATCAGCCGGTTGAGTGGAGTCGCAGCAACATCCTTGCACTCGATGTCAGTAAGACCAAAGTATTGATTGTGGACTTCAGGAAGGGTAAGACGAGGAGCACAAACCAGTTCTCATCGTGGAAAGAATGTGCAGTTTCAACTTTCTGGGTGTCAACATCTTCCAGGATCTATCCTGGGCCAAACAATATTGATGCACTTACAAAGAAGGCAAAACAGTGGCTATATTTCATTAGGAGCTTGAGAAGATTTAATATGTCACCAAAGACACTCACAAATTTCTACAGATATACCATGGAAAGCACTATAACTGGCTGCATCACCATCTGGTATGGGTGTGTGGGGGTGTAGCACAAGATTGAAATAAGGTGCAGGAAGTTGTGAACTCGGTCAGCTCCATCATGCTAGCTTCCCCAGCATCCCGGACATCTTCAAGGAGCAATGCCTCTAAAAGGTGGCATCCATCATTCAAGACCCCATCACCCAAGACATGCCCTCTTCTCATTACTACCATCAGGGAAGAGGTACGTGAGCCTGAAGTTAAATACTGTATATACTGTAATTCACACCTTTTGTTACTATGTAATGCAATTTACAGCTGTGATTAACAACAAATTTCACAACATATGCCAGTGATGTTAAACCTGATTCTGATGTGGCTGTTGAGGCTATGTCACTGGGTATATTTAAGGCAAAGATTGATAGGTTCTTGACTAGTAAGGGAGTGAAAGGTCGTGGGGAGAAGGCAGGAGAAAGGGGTTGAGGGGGATAATAATTCAGCCATGATAGAATAGCAGAGCAGACTTGATAGGCCAAAAGGCCTATTTCTGCTTCTATGCCTTATGGTCTTTGAAGGAGATAAGGGTACAGGATGTCGTGCACCCAGCGTTATGTCCAGTCACCTGTATTGGTCAGGTCATGTCATTCACACGTCTGACAACTGACACCTGTAAGCTCGGACAAGGGAACAGATTACTAAGCCTGACTTCTGGAAATCCCTGGCCCGTGACTTCTCAAAATGGGGAGCAGGGATGCAAGCTGATACCGAGAACCTTGAGCCCATATATTAAAAGCACTGAGAAACCTTATGTAAACTTGGAAGGAACACGTATTTCAAGCATTACATGTCCATCCCATAAGGCACTTTCTATCTCATCTGTGAAAGAACTTTCTGTTGCCACTGTGGTCTCATTGGTCACCTCAGTGCCTGCAAAATCAGAATTGAAGCAAATCATCCTCCACCTCTAGGAATAGTTTCTGAAGAAGGAGAGCACACTTAATCCGTAACAGGTGGATTGGCCCATGGAACTGCTACTCAGGCATTAACTAAAATAATACCCACAGTACTTTGAAAACTATTACTCAGACATCAGTCAAGGCTTCCTTGATTTGTAGAGAGACTCAATGAATATCATCAAGTGTAGGTCATCACAGGATGATTCCAGAAAAGGTGGAATTAATTGGTATAAACTTAACATTTTTCACTATTATTTTATGATCTTAGAATTTAGAGAAATTATGTCGCAACACAATTCAACAGATTTCTAGAATAAATAATTAGTTGCTGATCAAGTTCCTTAAAAGAACAGTCCAGTCAAACAACACTAGATATAAGCATGTTGTGTGACTTGAGATAGGTGTCTCTTAGGTAGATTTTTGAATTAATTATGCAATTGTTAAAGTTATACATGTGTCTAGTTTCTGTTTTTATGGGGATATATCATCCTACCATGTCTGAACAATTAATTTATATAGGCTGAGATATTATAGAGTGCTGCCTGGATCCTTTTTAGTGAAATTTCTGAGAATTGTTGGTTATCCAGAATTAATTTAGTGAGAAGATAAAAAATGAACACCCATTGAAAAAATTGGAATTTGTAAACTCTTTTTTAAAGTTTTCTAGCTTTCATTTCTCTCCCTCCATTGCAGTCAATGGCTTCTGTTGTCAGACTATTTGTGCAAGGAAAACCATAACTTTCTCTTGCTTAAGATTGGAAACACCTACGTCATTGGAGGAGAAATCCACTTCTGGTAATTGGCTTTAATTATGTGCTTGAAAATTGTTTGCGATTACACTAACTTCTGCATGCTCAGCTCCGCTAAGTTACTGGAATCAGCACAGAAAATAGCTGCAGCTTCCAATACTCGCTCAATGAAAGATCATTTTGATCCAAAGCATTAACTTTGTATTATGTTACTGATTCCTTCTACCTCTTCAGCTCTCTCCTCAGGAACAGGTCTGCTTACTATTACACTGTTCTGTTGCACCTTGTGTAAGCTGCTGACTCCACATCCTCTCAACACCAACAAACATCTATTAGACCATAAGTTATAGGAGCAGAATTAGGCCATTTGGCCCATCAAGTCTGCTGCACCTTCTCATCATGGCTGATCCATTTTTCCTCTCAGCCCCCATCTCCTGCCTTCTTCCCGTACTCCTTCGCGCCCTGACCAATCAAGAATCTATCAACCTCGGACTTAAATATACATAAGGACTTGGCCTCCACAGCCACTTGCGGCAGCAAATTCCACAGATTCACCACTCTCTGGCTAAGGAAGTTCCTCTTCATCTCCATTCTAAAAGGATACCCTTCTTTTCTGAAGCTGTGTCCTCTGGTCTTAAGACTCTCCCGTGATAGGAAACATCCAATCTACCAAGCGATAGATTTCACCATTCGATAGATTTCAATTAGGTCACCCCCATTGCTCTGAATTCTAGTAAATGTAGGCCCAGAGCCATCAAATACTCTTCATATGACAAGCCAGTCAATCCTGGAATCATTTTTGTAAAACGTCCTTTGAACCATCTCCAATTTCAGCACATCGTTTCTCAGATAAGGAGTCCAAAGCCAGTCATAGTCATAGTCATTGTCATACTTTATTGATCCCGGGAGAAATTGGTTTTTGTTACAGTTGCACCATAAATAATAAATAGTAATAAAACCATAAATAGTTAAATAGTAATATGTAAATTATGCCAGGAAATAAGTCCAGGACCAGCCTATTGGCTCAGGGTGTCTGACCCTTCAAGGGAGGAGTTGTAAAGTTTGATGGCCACAGGCAGGAATGACTTCTTATGACGCTCTGTGTTGCATCTCGGTGGAATGAGTCTCTGGCTGAATGTACTCCTGTGCCCAACCAGTACATTATGTAATGGATGGGAAACATTGTCCAGGATGGCATGCAACTTAGACAACTCCTCTTTTCAGACACCACTGTGAGAGAGTCCAGTTCCATCCCTACAACATCACTGCCCATACAAATGAGTTTGTTGATTCTGTTGGTGTCTGCTACCCTCAGCCTGCTGTCCCAGCACACACAGCAAACATGATAGCACTGGCCACCACAGACTCGTAGAACATCCTCAGCATCGTCCGGCAGATGTTAAAGGACCTCAGTCTGTTCATAATACTCCAAGTGAGGCCTCACCAGTGCTTTATAAAGTTTCACCATTACAGCCTTGTTTTTACATTCTAGTCCTCTTGAAATGAACGCTAATTCCACATGTATTTCAAGTGTCCAGCTCCATCCCAGTCTCAGCTGATTGTTGCTGAGGTTATGAGTCTATTCACAAGAGTAGGAAGGAGAATACAATAAATCTGGCAAGTTATGCACTGGCACCAGAGAACACAATGATAGAAGTTGCCAAATTGCTGTAAAAACACAGCTTGTTTACTAACATCTTTCAGAGAAGACTTTTTCCACCCCAACCTGGTCTGGCTTACTGATTCTCTATGGCTTCAGGTTATCCGAGGAAGTGCAGTAAATGCTAACCCAACAGCTTTGTCCATATTCATTTAAAAAAAGAGGCCTAGTAGAAAGGATGATGACTGGGGAAGTATTATTTGATGGTTAAAGCCATCCTTATGTCATTAATATATCACAAACCATAACAATAAAAAATGTGAAAAGCAACAGCTGTATGTAAAAATGATCCTTTACTTGTTGTTGCTAGCGGAATTCTTGTATTTGTTAATGGGTTCAGCATGTGGCTGATCAAAGGAAAGATCCTGGGGAAAGGGTGGTTTGAGGTAGTTTGTGATATACTGATAGTGTGTGTGTATTAACCCTTTGAGGCCACTGAAGAGGATGAGCAGAATGTTCAGACCTCTCTGTTTAGGATGCATTTTTTAAGATATTGGTCCCACTTAGACTGGACTTAATAGTTTTCATAGTTTTCATAGTCTTACTTTATTGATCCCAGGGGAAATAGTTTTTCGTTACAGTTGCACCATAGATAATAAATAGTAATAGAACCATAAATAGTTAAATAGTAACATGTAAACTATGCTAGTAAATTATGAAATAAGTCCAGGACCAGCCTATTGGCTCAGGGTGTCTGACCCTCTAAGGGAGGAGTTGTAAAGTTTGATGGCCACAGGCAGGAATGACTTTCTATGACGCTCTGTGCTACATCTCGGAGGAATGAGTCTCTGGCTGAATGTACTCCTGTGCCCACCCAGTACATTATGTAGTGGATGGGAGACATTGACCAAGATGGCAAGTTAGACAGCATCCTCTTTTCAGACACCACCGTGAGAGAGTCCAGTTCCATCCCCACAACATCACTGGGCTTACGAATGAGTTTGTTGATTCTGTTGGTGTCTGCTACCCTAATGAAACAGATTGTGTACAAGTACAACCTTTTCTATGCAGCTTCACCACTGGATGTGGGTAATTCTGGAGAGCTAATACCTATGGTGTTTTCGTCGTTCACCAGTAAGGCAAATTAAAGTGACACTTCTGAATTGGAGGCCCTAAATACTATTTTGCTTAAACCTGCCCCCTCTAAGGGCCTCACAACAGCAAAAGTATAAATTCTTGTCCCAGTCGCAACTTTTATCAGTCCATTTTTAATGGTGGGAACCGTACATTAATCCTTAAAGTAGTTATTCACTTGATTAATTTCCACAAAGCTGTCGCGAGTGAAAAATAATCAAGTCAATAAATATTTCAAGTTAGCAGACAGAAATATCCCCTTTGCTCTGTGTCAGTGATCAAATTTTTAAAAATCAAAAAGAAGTGCGGAGGCGAAGTCTGGTTCTAACAGGTTAAATGAAAATCAAGAGGGTCTTCAGCTGTTTGCAATGCTTGCAACAGTGCCAGACATGCGGTAACTCATCAAGAAAAAACAATTGACTACAGAATCTGTTGTCCAGTCCTCTGCACCAACTAACCCCAAACAGCTGCATTTTAAAGCAGTTGGAAAGAAAAAGACGTGCTGCTGTTTTCCCCAGCTGTTTCACCACAATCTTCTTCTGGCTTTTGTTTTTTGCACTGAGGTTCAGTGTATAATTATTACACAAGACCCCAAAGCCAGGAGTAAGCAAGATGCTCTTTATCTTGTTTGGTTAACTAATTGCTGAGAACTCAGCTGCATGGATTTAACATTTGATACTCATTCCCAGCAATTTTTATATCTTCTCTGGTTGTCAATTTTCATACAACACCAAATTATAGGCACATCTTCCTTTCAGATCACAGCTTTGTTATTGCCCATTTTAATTGGCCATGGCAGTCTCATCCCAATCAGCTTCTTTACACCTAATAGAGAGCAAACCCTCAACCCATCATCTGGGCTGCACTCAGGTCTAAGTGGCACAGATAAAAAGGACATTAATGCTACAATTAAGCTCCAGCTTTATAAATATTTTAAATTGACATTTCAGTCCCCCTGGGCTGTTGCTAATCATTTTGCACCACGATGCGGTAACCAAAGTGATGGTTTATTTTTTAAGACAAATAATTCATTATTTCAGAATACTGTGGTGAAGTCCAGCTAAAACAACTGGTTTAGAAGTTGGTTAAGCTGTGAAATAACCATTGGATTCCATGAGGAAGTGCAGCCAATTCTAGGGTTGCAATCAGATATTTTTTTGTTTTGTAGTAAGTTGTGATTTCATTCACTGGGGTAGAACATCATCCAGAGGTACATATTATAGCATTAAATGCGTGTTTTAGTCTGATTCCAAAATCCAGTTCCACTGAAGTAAATAAAACCAAATAAAAGGAGCAGAGTGCAAAGCACGGACTCCAATTTAGTGGAGGTAACCAATGATGGCTCCACTGTCAGCCCTGACTGCCTCCACTAAATTAGAGCGTCATAATTACCCTGCAATTATCTCAGCGCTGGACTAACAATTAGAATCAGGTTTAATATCACCGACATTTGTCATGAAATTTGTGGTCTTTGTGGCAGCAGTACCTTGCAATACACAGTAATGGGGAAAAAAAACCATGAGTTACAGTAAGTGTGTGTGTGTATATATATAAAAAATAGTTAAATTAAATAACTACTGTAAAAATGGAAATTAAAAAGAAGTGAGGTAGTGTTCATGAGTTAAATGTCCATTCAGAAATTGGATAACAGAGGGGAAGAAGCTGTTCCTGAATTAAGCCAGAACCCTGCAGGAGGACTGGAAGGGAAGAGGGAAGACAACAGAGTAAAAAAGGTGGGGGAAGGGGAAGGATAACTAGCTAGAAGGTGGGAGGTAAAGCCTGGTGGGTAGGAAAAGGTAAAAGGGCTGGAGGGGAAGGAATCTGATAGGAGAGGGGAGTGGATTCTGGGAGAAGGTGAAGGAGGAGGGACCCAGGGGAAGGTGATAGACAGGTGAGAAGATGTAAGAGGCCAGAGTGGGGAATAGAACAGGAGGGGAAGGGTGAATAAGTAATCGGTGTGTTGGCTGTTAACATAAAAGATGCACTTCATTGTTCACTGACCGTTTGAATGCATACATGATCAATAAACCTGGATTTTGAAGGAGGTGTATGCCATGCTTTTCTTTATTAGTTGAGACAATGAGCTCCTTGAATGTTGAGTCTTAATTACTTGTTTATTGCTTGTCACGGTGCTGCATCCATTTAGCCTGATGGTTCAACATTGATACAGTGAGAGAGTAAAAATCATTCTTAGCCCATGCTCATGTCTATATTTCGAGATATTATAATGAAAAGTTTCAATGAAATGTACAGAATGTTGCCAAGCAGCTTCCAAGACCCATAAGAAGAATGGCAGAAGACATAAAGCCCAGCCACCAGGTTTTGATCTAATAGGAAAGGCTGCAACATTTGCTCGTTGGCAACCTTTCACCTTTCCCAATGAATTCCTGACCATGTTCCAGCAGTGAAGGTGATGCTGCAGTTGTCTCATTGACACGTGGGGGAGGTCAAATAACTGCTCCTTGTGCATACTGATAATGTTATCCTTCAAGGCATATTTTCTCCCAGAACTGATTTACAAGGTCCTTACAGTTTGGTCAGAGATTCAACTCCTGGATTAGTTTTTATTCCTACATCATGAAATGCACAAACTGCCACAAGCAGAGAGGTAAAGATTGGTCAGAGGAAATGGAGGGAGCCCTTCAACTTTACAAGAATAGGACAAGGAATAAGCCCAAACATTTCTAATTGCATCAGAACAGGTAGCATTATTCACCAAGCAGTGCCTTCCTCTTTATACAGATCCAGAGTCAATAGACTATTTCGTTGAGTAATATGACTCTTCGTGTTTCTTGCAGGAAAATAATTTTGACATGCATTTTGGGATAACTCAGATTAAAATAATATAAACAAATAAATGATATAAACAAAAAATGTTGGAAACATCCAAAAGATCAGGCATCACCTGTGGAAAGAAAAGAACTTACCACTTCAGATGCTGGGTCCACTGCCAGAAAAGAAGAAGCAAGCAAGCAGGAGTATAAGGTGGGAAAATGTGAGGGTATTAAATTTACGTAATACCCTGGTAAAGGTTTCACTGCTGGCGTAATGGTCTTTCTGTAGAAGCAGTGTTTGGGAGATAACGGGTGCTTTAGAATGTGAGCCATCCAACTAGGGGAGTGAGGTTTTATTTTTGTGTGCCTGACACCAGTGTGAGCTGGGGTCGTTGTCTGGCGGGAAATGAAGAGAGTAGACGCTGGAGAGAACCGGTTGTAGGATTCAACCCGATGGGGACCAAGATTCAATGGAGCAAAGTATGGAAGTCTACTGAGAATCAGTGAATATGACTTTTGGAAGAGTTGAGCTCCAACGTGTGTACATTTGACTGTTTAATTATAATGAGCCCTTTTTGCTTTTGTCTTTCTTTTCTTTACTAACCCTTTAGTTAAGTTAACATTCATAAATATAATTTCTTTAATTGCATGCAGTGTGCCATCTGTTATTTCTTGGCACTGACTTGTAACAGGGCAGCAAATTACACAGCATGTACACAAACTGGGGTTTGTGGTGAGAGAGCCGTCCCAATCTCACTGATTTGGGGGAACTGAAGTGTACATTCCCTGGACTTAGGCAGCCCAAGGAAACCAGGGTTTCATTTAGAAGGGAGAATGAAATGAGAAAGGAAACTAATATTAAAATGAAGTGAGATTGCAAAAATTGCAAGACAAAGGGATGTGAGATTCTAGCACATGAAACAAAAATGGTAGCATGTAGAGATACAGCAAGTAATTAGGAAGTCTAATAAACAGGTTAGCTTGACAATAAACTCAACTTGGCTTGACTTGACTTATAATGCTGGTTTTTTTAAGAGTATAGAGTATTAAAATAGGAGATTTTTGATCCCGGCTTATAGGGTGCTGTTGAATGGGAATATCGAGTGCATTTTTTGCTTTCATATTGAAGGAAAGATAGATGTACTTGGATTGGAGACAGTGCAGAGAAGTTTCACTTGATTGTCTCCCAGAATGAAGGGGTTAATGTGCAAAGAGAAGTTGAGCAGGTTGAACCTATAAACATGAAAGTTTAGAAGAGCTGGAAGTGATACTGTGCCAACGAATTGTTTGGAACTTTCAAGGGCATCTTCAATCTCTCACTAGTACGGTTTGGTGTTCCCATCTGCTCCAAAATAATCATATCAGTGTGGAAGAAGAACAGGGTGAGATACCTCAATGACTATCACCCAGTTGCACTCACATCTACTGTAAGGAAGTGCTTGCAGAAGTTGGTCATGGCCAGAATCAACTCCCTCCTAAGCAAAGAACTGAACTCGCTGCAATTTGCCTATCAGCACAACAGGTCTACAGTGTATGCAATCTCACTGACTCTGTGCTCGGCCGTGGACCACCTGGATAATAGCAATACCTAGGAGAGGCTGTTTATTGATCACAGCTCAGCATTCAACACCCTCATACTGTCAATTCCAATCAACAAGCCTCAGTACATGAGCCTCTCTCCCTCCCTCTCCAACTGGATCCTCGACTTCCACGTCAGGAGACCACAGTCAGAGTGAGTCTGTCTGCCAGTCTGTCTATTTTTTTTATCTATCTATTTATTTATTGACATGTAGTGTAGAACAGGCCCTTCCAGCCCTTTAAGCTTCCAGCCCACAGCCCACCAATCCCCCAATTTAACCCTAGACCAATCATGGGACACTTTACAATGACCGATTAACCTATCTGTCACCAGGTTCGGACATGGCCCAAGTGTGGAGTGACAGACACTGAAGTGGGTCGATAGTTCACAGACTTTAATGTGAGCAGTCTTAAAAGAGGAAAGAAAACAATAAACTCTGGGCCAAACAGGGCCGCTAACTGAAACTCTCAAATGGATAGACGAAGCCTATACTGCAGCTGAAAAGAACAACTAAAATATAAAACGAATACTGCTAGTCTTCAGAATCAGTTGACTCGACAGTCCAATTTCTCAGGCAAGGCTGAATGCAAACAGGCAGCGAAGCATTGCTCTGTTGTGTCCAATGATCGACAAGCACTATAACGACAAGTATGGAGTTAAAAACTATCACAATGAAATAATAATTAGCTGACACGTGCATTTTTACAAGCGCAATTGCCGTATCTACTGCGCTGCCATGAATGTGACACTATCAACTGGTACGTCTTTGGACTGTGGGAGGAAAGCAGAGCACCCGGAGGAAATCCACACGGTCATAGGGAGAATGTACATACCCCATACAGGCAGTGGCGGGAGTTGAACCTGAGCCACTGGAAATATCATCTCCTCCTCACTATCAACCAGTACTGGTGCACCTCAAGGATGTGCGCTTAGCCTATTGTTCTACTGTCTCTACATCCATGACTAACCACAGTTCAAATGCCATCTATAAATTTGCCGATGACACTACTATTGCTGGCAGAATTTCAGATGGTGACAAGAAGGCATACAGGAGAGAGATAGATCAGCTGGTTGAGTGCTGTTGCAACATCAAGCTTGCACTCAATGTCAGAAAGACCAAGGAATTTATTGTACATTTCAGGAAGGGGAAGATGAAGGAAAACACACCAGTCCTCATTCAGGGATCGGCGGTGGAAAGGCTGAGCAGTTTCAAGTGGCTCGGTGTCGAGACCTATCCTGGGCCCAACATATTGATGCAATTACAAAGAAGGTATGACAGTGACTAAATTTTATTAGGAGTTTGAGGAGATTTGGTATGTCACCAAAGACTCGAGCAATTTTCTACATTTATACCATGGAGAACATTCTAACTGGTTTGATTGATGTCTGGTATGGAGGGGCCACTGCACAGGATCTAAAAAAGCTGCAGAATGTTACAAATTCAGCCATCTCCATCATGGGCACTAGCCTCTCCAACATCCAGAGCATCTTCAAAGAGGGGGCAACCATCATTAAGGACATTCCCTCTTCTCGTTGCTGCCATCAAGGAGAAGGTACAGGAGCCTGAAGACACACAGACAACATTTTAGGAACAACTTCTTCCCCTCCAGCATCAGATTTTTGAATGGACAATGCACCCATGTGCACGACCTCAGATTTATTACTTTTGCTCTTTTTTTCCACTACTTATTTAATTTAATTTTTATAGATATATTTCAAATTGTAATATGTAGTTTTAAAAATTATAATGTATTGCACTGTTCTGGTGCCACAAAACAACAAATTTCATGATGTATGCCAGTAATAATAAGTCTGATTCAGATTCAGAAAGATTACCCCTAGTGAAGGTACTACTGTGAGAATCAGTGGAGTGTTAGTGGGCATGTGCAGGAAAATGTGAGATGGATGTAAGTCACTGATCGGAAATGTAAGAAGACATAGGTCACTCAGGTTCACCGATTGAAGACATAAGGCATCGATTCGTGGCAGATTGGTGTTGAGCATTGGCAAATCAGTGATCAAGATTGATTGGCAAGTGGATTGGCCATTGTTGGAGTGGACAGTGTTAGAGTGGTTATTCAAGGCACTAGCTGTTCGAGGCTTCAGTAAGGAGAGGTTTGAGTGAGAGAGGGTGAAAAAGCTGTAGGAAGATTTTTCCTAGTTTATTTATTGTTTTCTTCTTTATATTTGAATAGTTAGAACAGTAGAAGTGCAAGGCAGGATAGTTAAATGCTTCTCTTGTGGGAAGGCTGGGAGACGTCCGATGTCCCTGACAAACTCACGTACAAAAGGTGCATCCAGCTGCAGCTTCTAGAACTCTGAGTTAAGAAGCTGGAGCTGGAACGGGATGAAATCCGGATCATTCGGGAGGCTGAGTGGATGATAGATAAGATATTTAGGGAAGTTACGCAGGACAAATAATAGAGCAAAAATTAGAAGGTAAAGATGGAATAGGAATGTAGTCTAGCCAATAATATTAATTCCATCACCCCTACCTCTCTATATGTTCTATCTATCACCCCTTCAGTTACACAGGTAGTTACATCCTGTGCAGGACACAGGAAACTGGGTGACAGAGGGGAAGGTGAAAGCGGTTAAACAGGTAGTGCAGAGCACCCCTGTGGCCATCCCCCTCAACAACAGGTATACCATTTTGGATACTATTGGGAGGGATGACCTAACAGAGGAAAGTCACAGAATTCAGGTCTCTGGAACTGAGTCTGGCTCTGTGACTCTGAAGGGAAGGAGAAGGGGTGAGCTTTGGTAATAGGGGATTCATTAGTTAGGGGAACAGAAAGGAGGTTCTGTGGACAAGAAAAAGATTTCCATATGGTATGTTGGCTTGTGGTTGCCAGGGTCTGGGATATATCGGACTGAGTCCTCAGCATTCTTCAGTGGGAGGGTGAACAGCCAGAACTCAATGATATGGGTAGGATGAGTGACAAGGTTCTGCATAGGGAGTTCAGGGAGTTAGGTGCTAAGCTGAAGGCAGGACATCCAGGATTGTGATCTTAGAAATGCTACCCATACCACGTGCCAGTGAGGACAGAACTAGGAACTACATGGTTAAGGAATTGGTGCAGGAGGAATCCTAGGAGGGATCTCTTCCAGGGGAGGTGGAACCCGTATAGAAGAGATGGTTTGCACCTGAACTGGAAGGGGACTAATATCCTTGCGGGAAAGTTTGCTAGTACTGCACGGTGGGGTTTAAACTAGAGTTGCAGGGGGATGGGAACCAGAGCACAGAACAGATAGAGGAGAGTTTGTGAAGACAGACATTGTTAAGATCTCAGACAATGTCAGGTATCAAAAGGTTGAATAAGGTGTGAGTAACGTCCTGAGCTATGTATCTTCAATGCAAGAAGCACTGTAGGAAAGACAGGTGAGCTCAGGGCATGGACCAACACATGGAAAGATGATATTGTAGCTATGAGTGAGACTTGATTGCAGGATGGGCAGGATTGGCAGCTCAGTATTCCCAGGTTCCATTGTTTTATACCCGACAGAGTGGGATAGGATTAAAGAGGGAAGGGTGGCGTTACTAGTCAGGGAAAATGTCACAGCAGTGCTCAGCCATGACAGACTTGAGAACTCATCTAGTGAGGCTTTATGGGTGGAACTGAGGAATGAGGAAGATAAGACCATGTTAATGGGGTTATATTATAGACTACCCAATAGGCCGTGAGATTTAGAAACATAGAAACATAGAAAACTACAGCACAATACAGGCCCTTTGTCCCACAAGGAAGTAGCCCAAGAAATAGTGGATGCATTAGTGATAATTTTTCAAAACTTGTTAGATTCTGGACTAGTTCCTGAGGATTGGAGGGTGGCTAATGTAACCCCACTTTTTAAAAAAGGAGGGAGAGAGAAACCAGGGAATTATAGACCGGTTAGCCTAATGTCAGTGGTGGGGAAACTGCTGGAGTCAGTTATCAAAGATGTGATAACAGCACATTTGGAAAGCGGTGAAATCACCGGACAAAGTCAGCATGGATTTGTGAAAGGAAAATCATGTCTGACGAATCTCATAGAATTTTTTGAGGATGTAACTAGTAGAGTGGATAGGGGAGAACCAGTGGATGTGGTATATTTGGATTTTCAAAAGGCTTTTGACAAAGTCCCACACAGGAGATTAGTGTGCAAACTTAAAGCACATGGTATTGGGGGTAAGATATTGATGTGGATAGAGAACTGGTTAGCAGACAGGAAGCAAAGAGTGGGAATAAACGGGACCTTTCCAGAATGGCAGGCAGTGACTAGTGGGGTACCGCAAGGCTCAGTGCTGGGACCCCAGTTGTTTACAATATATATTAATGACTTGGATGAGGGAATTAAATGCAGCATCTCCAAGTTTGCGGATGACACGAAGCTAGGCGGCAGTGTTAGCTGTGAGGAGGATGCTAAGAAGATGCAGGGTGACTTGGATAGGTTGGGTGAGTGGGCAAATTCATGGCAGATGCAATTTAATGTGGATAAATGTGAAGTTATCCACTTTGGTGGCAAAAATAGGAAAACAGATTATTATCTGAATGATGGCCGATTAGGAAAAGGGGAGGTGCAAAGAGACCTGGGTGTCATTATACACCAGTCATTGAAAGTGGGCATGCAGGTACAGCAGGCGGTGAAAAAGGCGAATGGTACGCTGGCATTTATAGCGAGAGGATTCGAGTACAGGAGCAGGGAGGTACTACTGCAGTTGTACAGGGCCTTGGTGAGACCACACCTGGAGTATTGTGTGCAGTTTTGGTCCCCTAATCTGAGGAAAGACATCCTTGCCATAGAGGGAGTACAAAGAAGGTTCACCAGATTGATTCCTGGGATGGCAGGACTTTCATATGAAGAAAGACTGGATGAACTGGGCTTGTACTCGTTGGAATTTAGAAGATTGAGGGGGGATCTGATTGAAACGTATAAAATCCTAAAGGGATTGGACAGGCTAGATGCAGGAAGACTGTTCCCGATGTTGGGGAAGTCCAGAACGAGGGGTCACAGTTTGAGGATAAAGGGGAAGCCTTTTAGGACCGAGATTAGGAAAAACTTCTTCACACAGAGAGTGGTGAATCTGTGGAATTCTCTGCCACAGGAAACAGTTGAGGCCAGTTCATTGGCTATATTTAAGAGGGAGTTAGATATGGCCCTTGTGGCTACGGGGATCAGGGGGTATGGAGGGAAGGCTGGTGCAGGGTTTTGAGTTGGATGATCAGCCATGATCATAATAAATGGCGGTGCAGGCTCGAAGGGCTGAATGGCCTACTCCTGCACCTATTTTCTATGTTTCTATGTAAAACTGTGCCGAATATGTACTTACTTTAGAAATAACCTTGGGCTACCCATAACCCTCTATTTTTCTAAGCTCATGTACCTGTCCAGGAGTCTCTTAAAAGACCCTACCATATCCGCCTCCACCACCGTCACCGGCAGCCTATTCCACGCACTCACCAGTCTCTGCATAAAAAAACTTACCTCTGACATCTCCTCTGTACCTACTCCCAAGCACCTTAAAACTGTGCCCTCTTGTGCTAGCCATTTCAGCCCTGGTAAAAAGCCTCTGACTAACCACACGATCAATGTCTCTCATCATCTTATACACCTCTATCAGGTCACCTCTCATCCTCCATCGCTCCAAGGAAAAAAGGCCAATTTCACTCAACCTATTCTCATCAGTCATGTTCCCCAATCCAGGCAAAATCCTTGTAAATCTCCTCTGCACCCTTTCTATATTTTCCACATCCTTCCTGTAGTGAGGCCACCAGAACTGAGCACAGTACTCCAAGTGGGGTCTGACCAGGGTCCTATATAGCTGCAAAATTACCTCTCAGCTCCTAAACTCAATCCCACGATTGATGAAGGCCAATGCACCATTTGCTTTCTTAACCACAGAGTCAACCTGCACAGCAGCTTTGAGTGTCCTATAGATTTGTACTCCAAGATCCTTCTGATCCTCCACACTGCAGAGTCTTACCATTAATACTATATTCAGCCATCATATTTGACCTACCAAAATGAACCACCTCACACTTATCTGGGTTGAACTCCATCTGCAACTTTTCAGCCCAGTTTTGCATCCTATCAATGTCCTGCTGCAAGCTCTGACAGCCCTCCACACTATCCACAACACCCCCAACCTTTGTGTCATCAGCAAATTTACTAACCCATCCCTCCACTTCCTCATCCAGATCATTTATAAAAATCACGAAGAGGAGAGGTCCCAGAACAGATCCCTGAGACACACCACTGGTCACTGACATCCATGCAGAATATGACCCGTCTACAACCACTCTTTGCCTTCTGTGGGCAAATCAGTTCTGGATCCACAAATCAAAATCCCCTTGGATCCCATGCCTCCTTACTTTCGCAATAAGCCTTGCATGGAGTACCTTATAAAATGCCTTGCTGAAATCCATATACAATACATCTACTGCTCTACCTTCATCAATGTGTTTAGTCACATCCTCAAAAAATTCAATCAGGCTCGTAAGGCACAACCTGCCTTTCAGAAAGCCATGCTGAGTATAAATCCTGCTTCTCAGGATCTTCTCCATCAACTTACCAACCACTGAAGTAAGACTCACTAGTCTATAATTTCCTGGGCTATCTCTACTCCCTTTCTTGAATAATGGAACAACATCCACAACCCTCCAATCCTCCAGAACCTCTCACGTCCCCATTGATGATGCAAAGATCATTGCCAGAGGCTCAGCAATCTCCTCCCTTGCCTCCCACAGTAGCCTGGGGTACATCTCATCCGGTCCCGGTGATTTATCCAACTTGATGCTTTCCAAAAGCTCCAGCACATCCTCTTTCTTAATATCTACATGCTCAAGCTTTTCAGTCCGCTGTAGTCATCCCTACAATCACCAAGATCCTTTTCCGTAGTGAATACTGAAGCAAAGTATTAAGTACCTCTGTTATCTCCTCCAGTTCCAAACACACTTTTCCACTGTCACACTTGATTGGTCCTATTCTCTCATGTCTTATCCTCTTGCTCTTCACATACTTGTAGAACGCCTTGCTGTTTTCCTTAATCCTGTCCGGCAAAGCCTTCTCATGGCCCCTTCTGGCTCTCCTAATTTCATTCTTAAACTCCTTCCTGCTAGCATTATAACCTTCTAAATCTCTATCATTACCTCATTTTTTGACCTTTCGTAAGCTCTTCTTTTCTTCTTGACTGGATTTACAACAGTCTTTGTACACCATGGTTCCTGTACCCTACCATCCTTTCCCTGTCTCATTGGAATGTACTTATGCAGAACTCCATGCAAATATCCCCTGAACATTTGCCACATTTCTTCCGTTCATTTCCCTGAGAATATCTTTTCCCAATTTATGCTTCCAAGTTCTTGCCTGTTAGCCTCATATTTCCCTTTACTCCAATTAAACGTTTTCCTAACTTGTCTGTTCCTATCCCTCTCCAATGTCATGGTGGAGGAGATAACATTGTAATCACTATCTCCAAAATGCTCTCCCTCTGAGAGATCTGACACCTGACAAGGTTCATTTCCCAATACCAGATCAAGTACAGCCTCTTCTCTTGTAGGCTTATCTACATATTGTGTCAAGAAATCTTCCTGAACACACCTAACAAATTCTACCTCATCTAAACCCCTCGCTCTAGGGACATGCTAATCGATATCTGGGAAATAAAAATCTCCCACCATGACAACCCTGTTATTATTACAGCTTTCCAGAATCTGTCTCCCTATCGGCTCCTCAATGTCCCTGTCACTCTTGGGTGGTCTATGAGAAACACCCAGTAGAGTTATTAACCCCTTCCTGTTCCTAACTTCCACCCACAGAGACTCTGTAGACAATCCCTCCATGTCTTCCTCCTTTTCTGCAGACACTATCTCTGATCAACAGTGCCATGCCCCCACCTCTTTTGCCTCCCTCCCTGTCCTTTCTGAAACTCCTGGCACTCGAAGTAACCATTCCTGCCCCTGAGCCATCCAAGTCTCTGTAATGGCCACAACATCACAGCTCCAAGTACTGATCCACGCTCTAAGCTCATCTGCTTTGTTCGTAATACTCCTTGCATTAAAATAAACAAATCTCAAACCATCGGTCTGAGCGCGTCCCTTCTTTATCATCTGCCTATTCTCCCTCTCGCACTGTCACCAAGCTTTCTCTATTTGTGAGCCAACCTCCTCTTCCTCCGTCTCTTCAATTTGGTTCCCACGCCCCTGCAGTCCCCGTTTAAGCTCTCCCCAATAGCCTTAGCAAACCTCCCCGCCAGGATATTGGTCCCCTGGGATTCAAGTTCAACTCGTGTCCTTTTTGTACAGGTCACGCCTGCCCCAAAAGAGGTCCCAATGATCCAGAAATCTGAATCCCTGCCCCCTGCTCCAATCCCTCAGCCACACATTTATCCTCCACCTCACTCTATTCCTATACTCACTGTCACGTGTCACAGACAGTAATCCCGAGATTACTACCTTTGTGGTCCTGCTTCTCAACTTCCTTCCGAGCTCCCTCCAGTCTGTTTTCAGGACCTCCTCCTTTTTCCTATCTATGTCGTTGGTACCAATATGTACCACGACCTCTGGCTGTTCTCCTTCCCACTTCAGGATATTGTGGACACGATCAGAAACATCCCAGACCCTGGAACCTGGGAGGCAAACTACCATCAACAACACACATCAAAGTTGCTGGTGAACGCAGCAGGTCAGGCAGCATCTCTAGGAAGAGGTACAGTCGACGTTTTGGGCCAAGACCCTTCGTCAGGACTAACTGAAGGAAGAGCTAGTAAGAGATTTGAAAGTGAGAGGGGGAGGGGGAGATCCAAATTGATAGGAGAAGACAGGAGGAGGAGGGATGGAGCCAAGAGCTGGACAGGTGATTGGCAAAAGGGATATGAGAGGATCATGGGACAGGAGGCCCAGTGAGAAGGAAAAGGGGGAGGGGGGAAAAACCCAGAGGATGGGCAAGGGGTATAGTCAGAGGGACAGAGGGAGAAAAAGGAGAGAGAGAGAAAGAATGTGTGTGTATATAAATAAATAATGGATGGGGTACGAAGGGGAGGTGGGGCATTAGCCATCCCTGCTTCTGTCCTGCGTCCGCAGATTCGCTTATTTGACCCCCTAACTGTAGAGTCCCCTATCACCGCTGCCATCCTCTTCCTTTCCCTATCCTTCTGAGCCACAGGGCCAGACTCTGTGCCAGAGGAACAAATTTGTAGAGAGATATCGACAATATGTGGAAAGTTAAAATCACTTACTATAACAAACATAATATTGTTATTGTGGGTAGCCTTAACTTTCCACCTATTGACTGTAACTCCCATACTGTATAAGAACCAGATGGGATACAGTTTGTCAAATGCATTCAGGAAAGTTACTTTAATAAATACATAGAAGTCCCAATGAGAGTCTGTGCAATACTTAATCTCCTATTAAGGAATGAGACGAGGCAGGTGACAGAATTTTGTGTAAGTGATCATAAAACCATTAGTTTCAAAGTAAATATGGGAAAAGATAGGTCTAGTCTACAGGTTGATATTCTAAATTGGAGAAAGGCCAATTTTGATGGTATCAGAAAGGATGTGGCAAGTGTGGATTGGGACAGATTGTTTTCTGGCAAAGGTGTACTTGGTAAGTGGGAAGCTTTAAAAGTAAAATTTTGAGAATACAAAGCTTCTATGCACCTCTCAGAATAAAAGGTAAAGATAGTAGTTTTAGGGAGCCTTGGTTTTCAAGAGATATTGAGGCCCTGGTTAAGAAAAAAAGAGGAGGTGCTTAGCAGGTATAGGCAAGTAGGAACAAATGAGCTACTTATGGAGTACAAGAAGTACAAGAGACACTTAAGAAAGAAAGAGAAGGTGCTTGGAAGTAGGTACAGAGGAGATGTCAGGGATAAGTTTTTTACACAGAGAGTGGTGAGTGCATGGAATGGGCTGCTGGCAGTGGTGGTGGAGGCAGAAACGAGAAATGATAGGGTCTTTTAAGAGACTCCTGGATGGGTACATGGAGCTTAGAAAAATAGAGGGCTATGGGTAAAGCCTAAGTAGTTCTAAGGTAGGAACATGTTCGGCACAGCTTTGTGGACCAAAGGGCCTGCATTGTGCTGTACATTTTCTTTGTTTCTATGCTTCTAAATCAGAGAGGCTAAAAGAAATCATGAGTTTGCCCTGGCAGACCAAGGTGATGGGAAATCCAAAGGGACTTTGCAGATTCATTAAGAGCAAAAGGATTGCAAGAGACAAAATTGGTCCTCTGGAAGATCAGAATGGTTTCCTATGCATAGAACCAAAAGAGATGGGGGAGACATTAAATGAATTTTTTGCATCTGTAGTTACTCAGGAGTTGGACACAGAGTCAAGGCAAAGCAGCGGAGAGGTCACGGACCCTAAAGTGATTAAAGATCGCAGAGAAGTGTTTGCTGTCTTGAGACAAATTAGGGTGGATAAATCCCAAGAGCTTGACAAGGAGTTCCATCAACCCAGTGGGAGGCAAGAGCGAAAATTGCAGTGGCCCTAGTTAAATCATTCCTAGACACAGGTGGGGTACCAGAAGATTGGAGGATAGCTAATGTTGTTCTACTGTTTTAGAAAGGCTCTAAACATAAACCAGGAAATTATAGGCTGATGAGCCTGACATCAGTGGTGGGAAAGGTATTGGAAGGTATTCTAAGAGACTGGATATATGAATATTTGGAGGTACGTGAACTGGTTCGGGATAGTCAGCATGGTTTTGTGCGTGGTAGGTCACGTCTAACCAATGCTAATAGAATTTTTTAAGGAAGTTACCAGAAAAATGCATGAAGGCAAGGCTGTGGATGTTGTCTACATAGATCTTAGTAAGGCATTTGACGAGGTCCTGCACAGGAGGTTGGTCAAGAAGGTTCAGTCGCTTGGCTTTAAAAATGAGATAATAAATCGGATTAGACATTGGCTTTGTGGGAGAAGCCAGAGAGTGGTAATAAATAGTTGCCTGTCTGACTGAAGGCCAGTGACTAGTGGAGGGCCGCAGGAATCGGTGTTGGGTCCCTTGTTGTTTGTCATCTATATCAATGATCTGGATGATAATGTGGTAAACTGGATCAGCAAATTTGTAGATGACACCAAGACTGGGAGTGTAGTGGACGGCGAGGAAGACTATCAGAGCTTACACCTGGATCTGGACCAGCTGGAAACATGGGCTAAAAAATGTCATACGGAATTTAGTGCAGACAAGTGCAGTAGGACCAACCAGGTTAGGTCTTACACAGTGAACAGTCAGGTACTGAGGAGTGCGATAGGACAAGGAGATCCGGGAATACAGATCCATAATTCATTGAAAGTGGGGTTAGGGTAAGTAGGGTCATAAAGAAAGCTTTTGGCACATTGGCCTTCATAAATCAAGGTAATGAGCATAGGAGATAGGATGTTATGTTGAAGTTTTATAACACATTGGTGAGGCCTAATTTGGAGTATTGTGTGCAGTTTTGGTCACCTACCTACAGGAAAGATGTAAATAAGGTTGAAAGAAAACAGAAAATTTACAATGATGTTGCCAGGACTAGAGGACCTGAGTTATAAGGAAAGATTGAATAGGTTAAGACTTTATTCCTTGGAATGTAGAAAACTGTGGGGAGATTTGATTGAGATATACAAAATTATGAGGGGTATAGATAGGGTAAATGCGAGCAGGCTTTTTCCACTGAAGTTGGATGAGACTACAACTAGAAGTCACGAGTTAAGATTGAAAGGTGAAAGGTTTAAGGGGAACATGAGGCAAAACATCTTCACTCAGAGGGTCGTGAGATTGTACAATGAACTGCCAGTGCAAGTGATGCATGCAAGCTCAATTTCAATGTTTAAGAGAAGTTTGGATAGATACATGGATGGCAGGTGGCTATGGTCCCGGTGCAGGATGACGGGATTAGGCAAGTTAAATGATTCGACATGTGCTAGATGGGCTGAAGGACCTGTTTCTGTGTTGCACTATTCTATGATGCTATGACTATGACTCAAAATGGAGGAATGGGATCAATGGGACTGCTCAGAGAACTGACATAGACCCAGTGTGCTGAACAAATTCATTCTATATCATAGGAATTAAGAAAAAAAGATGTTTAATTTTGGTTGATAATAGTCCTGGGGCATCACTACTGTGGTGGAGGATTATACAACTCCTAGGATTATCCAATAATGTATGTTGCTCATTGCAATAACAGAAACAAGAGAACAGTTTGGATAACTAGAAAACCTATCCAGAGATGACAACATATACTGACAAAATCACAGAGGGGAAGCCAGAAAAACAAAGCAAACTGTAATTACAGGGTAGGAAAAGAATAACAAAAGTGCAGAGAGAAGGAAGAAGTGTCAGAGATATGGCAAGACTGACATCTCTATATTAAAAATTGCTTCTTGTTCACGTTGCCTGTTACAAAAAATGAATAAAAACAGAAAATTAATCAAAAAGAAAGGAAGAAAAATAAAGGAGAAATAAGCTGACAAAGAGAAAAGAACATTGAGTCTACAAATAGTATCAAACTCATTTCTTAATTTGAAGGTTGTGGGTTCGAGTCTCGGCCAAGGAAGTGTGTTGTGTTTTTGAGCAAGGCACTTAACCACACACTGCTCCAGTCCACTCGGCTGAAAATGGGTACCGGCAAAATGCTGGGGGTTAACCTCACGATAGACTGGTGTTCTATCGGGGGGGGGGTGTCTCGTACTCTCTGTCGCTTCACGCCACAGAAACTGGCATAAGCACCACAAGGCTCGGGCAACTTTAACTTTAACTTTAACATTTCTTAATTGAGTACACCAGTACCACAAATATTTTAGAAGGTGAACTAAATATTCATAGTGCTGCAAATAACTTGTACTTAAAAATGTATTTACTTATTTTACGCAAATATACTTGAGGATCTGCCAGTTTTTGCTACTTTACATGGAAAATATTGGATATTCCAGAAATGCATCTCCCTCTAGATTTAGGCCACCCATCCTGTGTTTTATTTGAATGGAACAAGAGAAGAGGCTTTTCTCAAGCTGGCCCTGGGATTTTACATTGGCTCCTACAGACAGATAACCAGCCAGCACCCTCTGTCATGATTCACTAATGAAGAGCCATCATTTGTGAAAAGTCTTGGAGAACAACAATCTATCCCAGGAGAACTCATAGGATCATCTTGTCTTTCTAGCAGAGACGTATACCATGTGTGAGAATGACAAAGAGATAAATAAGGGAAAACATCATTGTAAATAAACATTCTTTTTATCATATGGCAAAATAGACAATAGAAAAGTCGTGGATTCATAACAGTACGACATTCCAAATCTATTCCTAAGCACGACATCTGACAAACTGTTTGGTCACTGCAGCTAGAAAATCAATAAATAAATCTGCACAGCAAAGCCAAATATCAAAATGGGTGAATCATGGAATTATCACAGCATTGGTGAAGATGATTCAGCCCATTGAATCAATGGCAGTGAACATCAAAAATAGCTGGATGGTGTTGGCCATTGGATAAAGGATACTTGTTAGTCAGGACACAAGGAGTCTCCTTGCTATACCTCAAGTGGTTCCATTAGATCTTTTATCAATTGAATAGACAGTTGGGACCCCTGTTTAAGAACACCTTCATTAATGAAATACCCACTCAACATGAGAATATCAGTAATCATGGGCAAAATTCCCTGAGTTGAAATCTGATCTTCACAACAGGATCATTGTGCTCACCGGTACCACCCATGCTGGCCTCTTCAAATACCATGGGTCAATGGATGCCTTTGCCAGTACCTTGGAGTTTAGGATGTCTTTGCACACAAACACACTGCAAAATGTGGCCTCAGTAGCCACAGTTCTGGGAAAATGTAGAGCTCCCTCATTCACTGATAGTAAGGATGTGATCCTGCAGATTTTTCCATTCAAGTCAAGTTAATTCTGTCAATCATTTGGAATAAGAATTGGCAATATTTGATAAAGCATGTTTTCAGTATAGTAGTTTGTACTTCATGACAAAATTGATGTTATTCTTGATTAGCTTGCTGCTTTGTAAGACCACGCCATTATAAAGTGGCAGTGAGATTTAAATGGACGGATAGAAAGATAACCAAGCAGCAATCTTCCTCCAAAACATTCCCTCATTGACAATCACTGGATGAAAATTACAGTTGTGGAGCAAATGCCTATGGTTTTTACCAGAACACACAAGGTGCATAAAATTTATTTTTATGTCTTGAAAGTAAATAAATGAGAATAAAAATTGACCTTTATAGACTACTTTCCATAACACTAGGATTCTCTAATACACTCTTCCGCTAATGAAGCAATTCTGAAGTGCAGTCAGTGTTGTAACATAGTGAGGTTACAATGCAGACCATATAGTACAAACGGGTGCCTGTCCTGGCTGGAACTAGACAATGGGGAGCCTTGCTCCACACCATCCACCACAAGTAGGACATCCCAGTGGCCAAGAACTTTAATTCCCATTCCCATTCCTGTCCTGACATGTCAATCCATGGCCAAAATGAGGCCACCCTCAAGGTGGAGGAGCAACACCTTATATTCTCTCTGGGTATCCTCCAACCTGATGGAACGAATATCGATTTCTCCTTCTGGTGAATAAAATTTCTCCTCTCTCCTTCTTGTATTCCCTGTTCTGAACTTTTACTTCTTCTCACCTGCTTAATACTTCCCCCTGGGTCCCCTCCTCCTTCCCTTTCTCCTATTGTCCACGCTCCTCTCCAATCAGATGCTTTCTTCTCCCGCCCTTGACCTTTCCCTCTCACCAGGCTTCACCTATTACCTTCCAGCTAGCCTCTTTCCCCTTTCCTTACCATTTAATTCAGGCATCTCCCCTCTTTCTTCTCAGTCCTGAAGAAGGGCCTCGGCCCAAAACATCAACTTTTTCATAGATGCTGCCTGACATGCAGTATTTTGTGTGCGTGTTGCTCTTGATGATACTTTTCTGTTTGAAACTGAAAGCGCCCAGTTCATTAAAATGTAGCCCTAGTCTATCCACGTGCTGTAAAAACCAGAAGATACCTAATAAAATAAAGTCTGCAGAATCAGTGCAGGGAATCCATCGAATAATAGATAAACAATGTTTTTAGAATTTAATATCCCTACAGTTCTATAGGTTGAGAAAATTGTGTTTGATCTTTGCCATGACAGTCACTTGTGTTTATTTCTGGAAGCTCACAGTTCTGTTAGAGGTACTCTTTTGCTTGCAATACCTTTGTGCTTATACCTGACATTAGTTACTGTGTAGTTCGGTGTAGTACAGAAAGTAGCACCTGAAATTTGAGAAATAGGAGAATGCTAAAAAGAAAAAAACCAAAACCAGTACCTGATACCAATTAAGCCGGGAGAGTTATTGCCAACCTGGAATCCTGGATGGGCTGTAGACCGTCTGCTTACTACCAATATATAAAAAACCTTATATATCACAGACATCAATGGACTTGAACAAAAATTTGTTGCAGTTTCACACCAGCTGACATCCTTCTGAAAAGTAGCGTGATTGTAGGTTCTTAATCAGATTAGTTCAGAAGGAACCATAGGAGTTCTTTTATTTTAAATTGTGGAAGTGTATGAATTTTCAGAATCTGGTTTATTATCACCGGCACGTGTCATGGAATTTGTTAACTTAGCAGCAGCAGTTCAATGCAATACATAATATAGAAGAAAAATCAATCAATCAATTACAGTATATGTATACTGAATAGATTAAAAGTCGCTCAAAAAGCAGAAATAATATATATTTAAAAAGTGAGGTAGTGTTCACGGGTTCAATGTCCATTTAGGAATCGGATGGCAGAGGGGAAGAAGCTGTTCCTGAATCATTGAGTGTGTGCCTTCAGGCTTTTGTACCTCCTACCTGATGGTAACAGTGAGAAAAGGGCATGCTCTGGGTGCTGGAGGTCCTAAGTAATGGATGCTGCCTTTCTGAGACACTTCTTCTTGAAGGTGTCCTGGGTATTTTGTAGGCTAGATGGAGCCGACTAAATTTACAACATTCTGCAGCTTCTTTCAGTCCTGCGCAGTAGTTCCCCCATACCAGACAGTGATGCAGCCTGTCAGAAGGCTCTTCATAGTACCTCAAGAGAAGTTTTTGAGTGTATTTGTTGACATACCAAATCCCTTCAAACTCCTAATGAGGTATAGTCGCTGTCTTGCCCTCTTTAGAGCTGCACCGAAGCAATAGGACCAGGTTAGGTCCTCAGAGATCTTGACACCCAGGAACTTGAAACTACTCTCTTTCTCCACTTCTGATCCCTCCATAAGGATTGGTATGTGTTCCTTCGTCTTACCCTTCCTGATGTCCACAATCAGCTCTTTCGTCTCACTGACGTTGAGTGCCATGTTGTTGATGTGACACCATTCCACTAGTTGGCATATCTGATTCCTGTACGCCCTCTCATCTCCATCTGAGATTCTAACAGCAATGGATGTATCATCAGCAAATTTATAGATGGCATTTGAGCTTTGCCTAGCCACACAGTCATGGCTATAGAGAGAGTAGAGCAGTGGATAAGCACACACCCTGGAGGTGCACCAGTGTTGATCGTCGGTGAGGAGGAGATATTATCACCAATCCGCACAGATTGTGGCCTTTCAGTTAGGAAGCTGAGGATCCAATTGCAGAGGGAGATACAGAGGCCCAGGTTCTGTAACTTCTCAATCAAGATTGTGGGAATGATGGTGTTAAATGCTGAGCTACAGTCAATGAACATCATTCTGACATAGGTGTTTGAATTGTCCAGCTGACTTGAGGCCGTGTGAAGAGCCACTGAGATTGCATCTGCCGTTGACCTATTGTGGCAATAGGCAAATTGCAGTGGGTCCAGGTCCTTGCTGAGGCAGGATTTCAGTCTAGTCATGACCAACCTCTCAAAATGTTTCATCACTATAAATATGAGCGGTACCGGGCGATAGTCATTAAGGCAGCTCACATTATTCACATTATTCTTCTTAGGTATTGGTATAATTGTTGCCTTTTTTAAGCAAATGGGAACTTCTACCCGTAGCAGTGAGAGGTTCAAAATGTCCTTGAATACTCCTGCCAGTTGCTTGGCACAAGTTTTCAGAGCCTTACTAGGTACTCCATTGGGACCTTCTGCCTTGCAAGGGCTCACCCTCTTTAAAGACAGCCTAACTGATAACATCAGTGAGAATAACTAAGAGAACTTTTGCTATGTTCTGAATTGGCTTGAGAGGGAGTGATGAGTTCGAAGATAAATAGCAGAAGATATTTGTTAGGACTTGTTTGAGAAATAGATGAAGGAGAAATTGTATGATCACATGGCCTTGGCGAGGAATTGGGGTACAGAAAACTGTGGAAGAGGAGATAAAGCAGCTGTGACAACTCACAGGTAGGTTCACAAATCTTTATATCAATAAGATCCATGTTTTGTTTTGAGGACCTTGACTGTTCAAGGTACATTGACACTAGAAATGTAGAAAGTGAGGTGATAGGCATTTTAAACCAATCTCTATTGTTAATCTCTACATATATATATATATACACCTTGCAGAATTGCTCAGTCTATTTAAACAGACACAGAATGATGTTCACTGCATTCCAAATGACAGGGTTCATCTTTCATTCTTACTCACAGGCACAATAATGTACATGTATACACATGTGTTGATGCATTTGCATATCTATACGAGTATAAGGTATAATTCCTGAAAAATCTGCTGTAAATGTCAAAAAGAAAGACCTGTTCCAACGAAATCTTAAAGAAAGAAAAGCAATCCCGTGCAGCACATAGAATGTGGAAAACCAGCTTCATTCAGTCTCCTGAAGGATCAGATATTGTTTTGTATCATCAGTGTGCAATATTGCCCTATCTTATAATATCTGACTTCCTCAAAATCATCCTTCTTCAAATCTTCCACCAGGCTATCAGATCTTTTATTAAAACTCCCAGAATTATGACAGTAAACTACGCACACCAAAACTAAAGGCAAGGTAGCTGACAATGGAAAACCTGGCACAAGGAAAGAGAATCAAATTTTCTTCCAAGTTATTCTGTACTAACATTAGAATAGTGCAATATTCACAACACAGCATGGACAAAATAATCAGGCATCGCCTAACCTGATTCATGTCCCGTTAGGTGTAGTCAAGAGCTTTTGCAAACATCTGTGGATGTGTCAATGTAATGTCTTTGTAATAATGCAGAGCAGCTTTGCTACGGTGGTTTGATTAGAATGAGATTGCATTGAAACTGCAGCTCTGGGTTATTTGGATATTATAATAAAAATGAGAAAACCGTGTGAAAACAGGGCAGCTTGCAGATATACAAGCATACATTCATTCACTGTAGTAACAATAAAAAACCAATTCTGGCACTGTTTACCATTTTCACAGACCGCATCCAAGCATGTCCTTTTATATGGGTAGGAACAGTAGGAGAATGCAGGAGATATGCAGTGCAATAGGTTACAGCACATACATCTCAGAACTGACAGATCAACTGCTTAAGTAACATTCTTACGCATGGTGAGTCAAATTTAGAAGCATTCAACTGTTAAAATCAAAGGATATTAAAGATGAAGAATACATAGATTATTCTGTTCACATAAGTGACTGGTGATACCACATCACTTAATTTTTATTCTATTTTAAACCAATTTTTATTCAATATTTTGTAAATAAATAGTGCAGAAAGAGGGCAAAATAAGGAGGTACTGTTCACGGTTCATTGACTGTTCGGAAATCTGATGGCGGAGGGGAAGGAGCTGTTCCTGAAATGTTGAGTGTGCACTCTTAGGCTCTAGTACCTTCTTTCCTAATGGCAATTATAAGAAGAAGGTATGTCCTGAAAGGCAAGGGTCTTTAATGATGGAAGCTACCTTCTTGAGGTACTGCCCTTTGAAGACGTCCCCAGTAGTGGGGAGGCTAGTTCTCATGATGGAGCAGGCTGAAACTACAGTCTGCCTCAATTGTTCTCGTCCAGTAGCACTTACAACCACTGTGATGAAGTGCTTTGAGAGGTTGATCATGAAGCATATCAACTCCTGCCTGAGGAGTGATTTGGATCCATACCAATTTGCCTACCGTCACAACAAGTCAACAGCAGATGCCATTTCATTATCCCTTCGCTCAGTACTGGAACATCTAGACAGTGAAGATGCATACATCAGGATGCTTTTTCTTGACTAGAGCACAGTATTTAACACTAGCATCCCCTCAAGGCTAATAAATAAGCTCCAAGACCTAGGCTTCGATTCCCCCTTGTGCAACTGGATCCTCTAATTCCTCATTTGCGGACCCCAGTCAGTAGGATAGGCAAAAGCATCTCCTCCATTATCACCATCAGGACAGAAACACCATGTTGTGGTAGTTAATGGGTTAAGAACGTAAGAAATAGGAGCAGGAGTAGGCCATCCGGGCCATCGAGCCTACTCCGCCATTCGATAAGATTATGGCTGATCTGTCCGTAAACTCAGCTCCATCCACCTGCCTTTTCCCCATAACCCTTAATTCCATTACCATGTGAAAATCTATCTAACTGTTTCTTAAATATATTTAGTGAAGAACCCTCAACTGCTTCCCTGGGCAGAGAATTCCACAGATTCACCACTCTCTGGGAAAAACAGTTTCTCCTCACCTCTGTCTTAAACCTTCTCCCCTGAATCTTGAGGCAAAGTCCCCTAGTTCTGGTCTCACCTACCAATGGAAACAACTTTCCTACTTCTATCTTACCTATCCCTTTCGAAATTTTGTGTTTCTATAAGATCCCCTCTCATTCTTCTGAACTCCAGAGAACTCATTCACTGTAATAACAATAAAAACCCAATTCTGGCACTCAATTTCTCCTCATAAGTTAACAGGCAACTCAATCTCTCCTCATCAGTTAACCCCTTCATCCCTGAAATCAACCTGGTGAACCTCCTCTGCACTGCCTCCAAAGCCGGTACATCCTTCCTCAAGTGTGGAGACCAGAACTGCACACAGTACTCCAGGCACAGCCTCACCAGTACCCTGTATAGTTGCAGCATGACCTCCCTGCTCTTGAATTCAATCCCTCTAGCAATGAAGGCCAACATTCCATTTGCCTTCTTAATAACCTGTTGTACCTGCAATCCAACTTTTTGCAAATTCATGAATAAGCACTCCCAAGTCCCTCTGCACAACAGTATGCTGCAATCTTTCACCATTTAAATATATAATCTGCTGTTCTACTATTCCTTCCAAAGTGGATGATCTCGCATTTACCAACGTTGAATTCCATCTGCCAGACCTTGGCCCACTCACTTAACCTACCTTTATCCCTCTGCAGTCTCTCCACATCCTCTGTACAATTTGCTTTTCCACTCAGTTTAGTGTCATTAGCAAATTTTTCTATGCTACACTCAGTCCCCACTTCATCAATGTAAATGGTAAACAGCTGCAGGCCCAACACCAACCCCTGCGGCACCCCACTCACCACTGACTGCCAACGGAGAAACACCCATTTATACCGACTCTCTGACTTCTATCGGTTAACCAATCCACTATCCATGCCAATACACTTCCTCCGACTCCATGCATCCATACCTTACTTATAAGTGTCTTGTGCAGCACCTTATCGAACTCCTTCTGGAAATCCAAGTATACGACATCCACCTGTTCCCCTCTATCCACTGCACTCTTTATGTACTCAAAGATTTCCAGTAAGTTTGTCAAACAGGACCTGCCCTTTCTGAATCCATGCTGCTTCTGTCTATTGGAACCACTCCTTTCTAAATGTTTCGCTATTTCTTCCTTAATAACAGCTTCAAGCATTTTCCCGACTACAGATGTTAAGCTAACTGGCCTATAGTTGCCCGTCTTTTACCGACATCCTTTTCTAAAAAGTGACATGACATTTGCTGTCTTCCAATGCGCCGGGACCTGCCCAGAGTCTAGAGAGTTTTGATAAATGATTACCAACGTGTCTACTATAACCTCTGCCAATTCCTTCAGCACCCTGGGATGCATCTCATCAGGACCAGGGGACTTATCTACCTTCAGGCCCTCGAGTTAGCTCATCACTATCTCTTTAGTGACGGTGATTTTATCGAGGTCCTCACCTCCCATTTCGTCCATAACATCCTTCTTTAGCATATTAGACGTGTCCTCTACTGTGAAGACCAACACAAAATAGTTGTTCAATGCCTCAGCCATTTCCTTATCACCCAATATCAATTTCCCCTTCTCGTTTTCCAGGGGACCTACATTGACTTTAGCCACCCTCTTCCACTTTATATATTTATAAAAACATTTGCTATCTGTTTTTATATTTTGTGCTAATTTACTTTCATACTCTATCTTCCCTTTCCTTACTTCTTGTTTAGCTGTTCTCTGTTGCTTTTTAAAGTTTTCCCAATCCTCCGGTCTCCCACTACTCTCTGCGATTTTGTAAACATGAGCTTTAATTTGATACTATCTTTTATTTCCTTAGTTACCCAAGGCTGGCTCTCTCCACACTTACTGTCCTTACTTTTGACTGGAATATACTTTTGTTGAGCACTGTGAAAAATCTCTTTGAAAGTATTCCACTGTTCCTCAACTGTCCTACCAAATAGCCTGTGCTCCCAATCCACATTAGCCAACTCCTCCCTCATCCCATTGTAGTCTCCCTTGCTCAAAATACACTAGTTTTAGATCTATTTCATCCTCCATCTGAATGCAAAATTCAATTATACTATGATCACTCTTTCCAAGAGGATTCCTGACTACAAGACTGTTAATCTTACCTGTCTCATTGCGCAAGACTAGATCTAAGATAGTTTTTTCCCTTGTAGGTTCACTAACATGCTGCTCAAGAAAGCTATCACAGATGTATTCTATGAAATCCTCCTCAAGACTTCCTTGACCAACCTGATTCACCCAATCTATGTGGAAGTTAAAGCCACCCATGACAACTGCCGTTCCGTTCTTAGAGAGTTATTTCTTGGTTAATCGCCTCTGCCACTGCAATATTTTTATTAGGTGGCCTATGGACCACACCCACCAGTGATTTTTTTTCCTTTGCTATTCTTAATCTCTACCCAGATGGACTCAACATTCTGCTCCTTAGATCTTATATCGTCTCTCACAATCGCCCTGATCTCATCCCTAATCAAGAGTGCCACCCCACCTCCTCTGCCTTCCTGCTTATCTTTCCGTATTTAATTTCTAGCCATCTCCATCTTGCAACCAGGTTTCTGTAATGGCCACTAAATCATATGCCTTGGTACTGATCTGTGCCACAAGTTCACTAACCTTGTTTCTAATACTATGGGCATTTAGATAAAGTGCCCTTACACTCATTGTCCTTTTCGAATCTAGTGACCTATGCGATTTTTGCTTTTTTACTTTTATACATTCTACTCTTACTTTTTTCTTCACTAACTCTAGCTTTGGTCTCTGCATCACTTCCCTTTTCTTTTCTGTGTGGGTTCCCATCCCCCTGTCACATTAGTTTAAAGCCTCCGCAAAAGCATTAGCAAACAATCTCCCTAGGACATTGATCCTGGCCCTGCCCAGATGTAGACCATCTGGACGGTATTGGTCCCACCTCCCCCGGAAGCGGTTCCAAAGCCCCAAGAATCTGAAACCCTCCTTCCTGCGCCACCGCTCAAGCCACATATTCATTCTAGCTATCCTGCTATTCCAACTCTGGCTAGCACGTGGCACCGGTAATAATCCTGAGATTATTACCTTTGAGGTCCTACTCTTTAATTTATCTACGAGCTCCCTAAATTCAGCTTGTAGAACCTCATCCCACTTTCTTCCTATATCATTAGTACCTACATGCATCACGACAGCTGGCTGCTCACCCTCCCCTTTCAGAATGCCCTGCAGCCTCTCCGAGACATCTCTGACCCTTGCACCCGGGAGGCAACACACCATACGGGAATTCCATTTGCAGACACAGAAGCTCCTCTCTATTCCCCTTACCATGGAATCCCCTACCACAACAGCTCCGCCACTCTTTTTCTTGCCCTCGTGCGCAACAGAGCCACCCACGGTGCCATGATCCTGTCTACTGCTACCTTCACTTGTTGAGCCATCTTCCCCAACAGACTCCAAAGCGGTATATCTCTTTTGGAGGGAGATGACCACAGGAGACTCCTGTACCACCTTCCTGCTACTACTCTTCCTGTTGGTCACCCATTCCCTATCTTTCCTTATATCCTTAAACTGCAGTGTGACCAACTCACTAAATGTGCTATCCACAACATCCTCAGCATCTCGGATGCTCCAAAGTGAGTCCACGCGCAGCTCCAGTGCCGCCATGCGGTCTATCGGGAGCTGCAGTTGGACACACTTCCTGCACACGTGGTCTTCAGGGACACTGTCAGCCTCCCTGAGTTCCCACATGGCACAGGAGGAGCACGGCACGGGCCTGAGCTCACCTGCCATGACAGAGCAACAGATGTTAGCAGAAGAGGAACACGGGAGAAAGGGAAGTCGAAGACTGTTATCTGAGTCTCTGCAAATCAGTTCTTCGCCTTGACCCTTCTTTGTCGAAGCCCTGTTTGAGCCAAAGCTCTCTCACTCTGAACGCTGCTACCCTCTCACTCAACGCTGCTACCCTCTCATTCTGAATGCTGCCCGCTCTATGTGGCAGTCTTCTTTTTAAACTCTTCACACTCTCTACTGGCTGACATCACGCGCCTGCACAGTCTTGCCTCTCTTTACCCCGAGTAGTAAAACGCCTTCGCTCTGAAAATCCCTTCAGACGTTCCACTCGCAGCCTTCTTGCTTCGAATCATGTTAATCCTATGCCACTCAGTTAGAAGATCCACACATGCAAGGAGTTCATATATTGTACAAGCAGTATTATCAATGAAGTTCAGTTGAGAAGCCTACATGCTGGTATCCTTGTGGTCTCTGCACTCTCTCTCAGTATCAAACACAACGTGGTGTCTGAAGTGATTGATTGTTGATGAAGTCAGGCTACAGACCAAAGGAGATCACCAACAAGAAAGAATTTACAGTAAGACTCTTCTTGTTTGTATATACCTATGGAAAACACCTAAAGTCATAACAACCTACACTGCCTATGCAAGTTTCTAAATGTTTGTGCATTAGCTGAGATTTGACTAGTGTTGCTAGGCAATGTCATTGAGCTGTACCCAAAAGTGGATACATTGTAATAATTTGTGGGCCACTAGCCTGGAGAAGTGCACAGAGACAGACACAGCAGAGAAGTCAGAGAAGTCACTCAAACCCTCAGGGAGACAGAGAAAAAAAGATTTTTGCAGCCCAAATAAATAAAATAATAGACAAACAATCTGAAAAATGGCACAAATACTTGCAGTACATATATCCACTTACCTAATGAAGCCCTCCAAGACATTTGATCCTCTAAACCAGAAGACTTCGAGTGAGGGCTCAGACTCTTTGAGAGATTTAGGGTTGCAAGCAATTTCACTCAGGCTTCAGAAGAACAGCAAGAAAGCACACTGATATACTCCATGGGGAACAAACCAGAGGACATCATGGGTAGATTAAGACTGACAGATGCTCAGGAAAAGGAGCACAAAACAGTGCAGAACAAATTCAAAGAATATTTCACAAGAAAGTGAAATGTGATAAATGAGAGAACAAATTTCAGCTCCAGAAAACAGGAGCCAGACGAAAGTGTAAATGACTTTTTTTTATTAAGTGCAATCGTGAACAATAGCCAAATCAGAAATGCTGATCAAGTCAACTAGTTCCCAAAGAGAACTCTGATAGGCCAATCAGATGGTTCACTGCTTCTCAGCGATAGAACACAAAACAGGCACATGAGTCGCTAGCCCCTGTACCCCAGAAACACACCTGAGCGGTGCGGCGGAGGTATGTGCTATGCATGACCTGATCTGAAAGCATCATGTTGACTCATAACAGATCGTGCTCACGGTGGAACAGTTTAGTCAAGGATGGAGTGATCACTATAGATGGACAAATTATACCTCCACTACCCCACTACTTCATCACAACATTGTATGCCCTGTCGGACAACAGTGCACATGGAAATCTGAGAGATGAGCTCATTGGAGACAGGAATGTTGTCAAGCTATGAAACACCAAATTGTCATTTGCAGGCAAATCTCACACTAGAGAAAGCTATTACTATGGTCAGGCAGAGTGAGAATGTTTGTCAGCAACAGACAGAACTCAGGCATGGAAAATGCTTGAGGTGGAGCTAGAAGCTGTACAATAAGGATAGAAACAAGGTGCAGTCAGAAAGACTACAGAAGGAGGTGACAATAGAGCTCAGCTCAAACAAACCAGAAAAGTGAAACAAAGAGCAGGTAAAATGTCCAACTACAGGAGATGAGGCAAGACTCCATTCCACATCAAAGAGCTCTGTCCAGTAAAAGAAGCGAATTACCAAAAATGCAATAGAGTTGGGCATTATAAAAGCCAGTGTCACTCAAAAACAGTTCTTCAGGAGGTCAAGGAAGACCATGAATCAGACAAAGAGAAGCTTTACTTGGAGGTCTAGGTTCAAATGGACAAGGCTGGTGTTCCACAGTTCAGTTGCAAAATGAGGTAGTGACATTCAAAATGGACATGGGGGACAGATATCACAGCCATCCCTGAATGTCTGTTAACAAAACTGGTGAAGAAACCAGGCATTACACTAAACCCAGCAAAGAAACTGTTCCAGGGACTAGGGAAAGATAAGCTCAGTGTGAAAGGAATATTGACCACTTCCATCCATAAACATGAGAAACAGCTAAAAGAGGATGTCTATGCTGATCAATATCTTTTATCTGCACTACTAGGATGACATGCTATTGAGGAACTGAACCCAATTGTAAGGTTGGATTCGTAAAACAACGTTCAATGGCAGGAGAAGGACCCAAAGTTTTTCACAGGCCTGAGGGTACTGAAGGAAGAGCATCTTATCCAACTGAAGCCTGGAGTGACACCCTACTCTCTGACCACAGTGAAGTGTATACCAGTCCCATTGATGAACAAAGTCAAAGCTGAACTGAGAGAATGAAGGCATTTGACACCATAACCAGTATGAATAGACCTACGGACTGGTGTGTGGGCATTGTTCCTGTTCCCAAGCCAGATGGCTCAGTGAGGATCTGTGTTGACCTAACAAAACTTAATAATGCAGTGAGGCAGGAGAAGTTTATTCTGCCCTCTGTTGAGCATACATTGGATATGCTGGGTGGAGCAAAGTTCTTCACCAAACTAGATGCAAACCCATGGTTCTGGCAGATCCATTTAGCTCCTGAGTCACAGAAGCTTGCAAACCTTATCACACCATATGGATGCTATGCCTTCAAGAGACACCCTTTTGGCATCTCATCAGCCCTTGAATTCTTTCAGATAAGGATGAACCAAATTTTAGAGGGACTGGACGGAGTACTCTGCCACATGAATGGTATACCCATCTTCGGAGGCTCAAGTGAGGAACATGACAAAAGAGTGGAAACTGCCTTGGAGAAACTGAAACAGGCTGGAATCACCCTGAACAAAAAGAAATGTGAATTTGCAAAGTTGGAGATGAAGGTCTTAAGCCGCCAACTATCCTCAGAAGGAGTGCAAACAGAATCATACGAACTGGCAGGAGTTCGGAACATGGAACAACCTGAAATAGTATGAGAGATCCGCAGTTTCCTTGGCATGGTAAACCAACTGGGAAAGTTCATTCCAGATTTGGCTGAGAAAACAAAGCCACTTTGTGACCTCCTCTCTCAGAGAAACATTTGGACTTGTGGCGCATTTACAGCAGAACTTATCTCTCCACCATCATTGGCGTACCCTGATCTGAACAAAGCAACCAAGGTCTCAGGAGATGCCTCTTCCTGTGACCTAGGGGGAGTGCTCATGCAACACTGCAGTGGTGTATGGAAACCAGTGGCATGTGCATCAAGAGCACTGGCTCCCACTGAACAGCATTATGTCCAAATGGAAAAGAAGATGCTGGCTCTTACATGGGCTTGTGAATGCTTCAGCTGCTACTTGATAGGCACTAAATTCCTACTGGAAACAGACCACATGCCATTTGTCAGCCTCCTCAGCTCAAAGCACCTCCATTAGAGTTTGTGTTTTTTTAAAGAGTTTTTATGTTGAAAACATTTCACAAAATGCAAATTCTTTTAAAAATAAGGAATTTTAAAAAAAAGGAGAACAAAAAAAAAGGCGGTTATGATGTTGGCAATTTTTTTATACAAAGACACTGAGAGACCATTAAACGAAGAGAAAGATAGTTATAATATTTTCACATCCTTTTTATGTTTATGTAGGGAGTATAAGTTATGTGTTATAGGTAAAGTGAACTGAATTGCCCTATTTCAATGACTATAATTTCAATGCAGTTCTATAGAAAAGAAGTACGTACCTAATTTTTCCTTTTTTCAAGAAGGGGAGATGTTGTGGCAGTTAATGGGTTAATCCTGTGCCACTCAGATAGCCGCTCCCACATGGGAGGAGTTCACATATTGTGCAAGCAGTGTTATCAATAAAGTTCAGTTAATTAGCCTGCATGCTGGCTTTCTCGTGGTCACGGCACTCTCCCTCAATATTGAACACAACACACCACAAGGCTCTTACCCTGTGCGCTACTCGCTTTATACTGATGACTGTGAGGCTAAGCTCCAACATCATACTTAAGTTTGCTGATGACATCACTGTTGTTGGCCGAATTAGAGGTGATTATGAGGCGGCATATAGGAGAGAGATTGAAAATCTGGCTGAGTGGTGCCACAACAACAGCCTCTCACTCAACATCGGTAAAGTCATAGAGCTGATTATTGAGTACCGAAGAAGGAATTTGGGCCAATGCTCATTAGGAGATTAGAAATGGAGAGGATCAGTAACAGTAAATTCCTGGGTGTTATCATATTAGAGGATCTGCCCTGCGACTAGCACGCAAATACCAATTCAAAGGAAATACAGCAGCGCCTCTACTTTCTTAGAAGCTAGCGCAGATTCAGTATGTCATCTGAAACTTTGACAAACCTCTACACATGCACAGTGGATGGCATCCTGACTGGTTGCCTCACGGCCTGATATGGAAACACCAATCCCAAGGAATGGAAAAGCCGACAAAAAGTGATGGATACAGGATACAGCCTAGTTCACTGCAGGAAAAGCACTCCCCACCACTAAGCACATCTACAAAGAGCACTGCCACAAGAAAGCAGCAGCTAACATCGAGGACCCGCACCATCCAGGCCATGTGCTCTTCTCGCTGTTGCCATCAGGAAGAAAGTCTAGGAACTTCAGGGCCCATACCATGAGGTTCAGGAACAGTTATTACCCTTCAACCATCAGGCTTCTGAACCATCACTTACCACAACACTGAACTGATCACTGCACACAAACCATGGACCCACTTTCAAGGATTCTACAACTTAGGTTCTCCATTTTTAATCAATTTATTTATTAGTTCTTTCTTTTTAGTATTTGCACAGTTTGCCTTCTTTTGCACATTGGTTGTCTCTCCATCTTTGTGTGTAGTTTTTCGTTGATTGCTCTACTCTGAGTAGCTGCAAGAAAATGAATCCCAGGGCGGTATTTAGTGACGTACTGTGCATGTGCTTTGATAATAAATTTACTTTGCACTTTGAACCCTCTGCAGCATTTTTTGATCCTGAGCATTGGAGCCTCCATACCAGGTGGAGATGCGACCAGCCAGTCTGCTCCCCATGGGACATTTATAGAAATTTGCTAGAATTTGTCTGCTGAAGAAGAATAGCAATGCCTTCCACCATGAGTTATTAGGAGATGATGAAGTTACCCCACCAGTTTACATTCTGTATTCTGTAGACTTGCTTTAGAGTTTGGAACCTGAGTGCTAACTGAACTGTGGCACGTTTTATTATTGATAGTAATCCTATGTCTTTGCAAACTAAAAACGTCAGGTCACATAAGACAGTGATTCAGATTCATATTCTGATTCTATCAGGAATAGCAATGGGAGTACTTTTGGTAAATCATTCAAAGGGGAGCTGGATACGTACTGTAACTAAAAGGAAAGATCATGCAAAGCAGTAAGAAACATGCAGGGCATGGGGCCCACAGAATTACTTTTGCAGGAAACTAAAATGCACTCAATTATTTTGCGATGAATTCATTCTGTGATTCCATGATCCTGAAGAGAAGTTTTCTTGAAAATCAAATGATAAATGATAATTAAGCTTATAATCTCACTCAGCCTTGGCAATGGTGGTGTATGTGGAAAAGCAACAATGATTGCAAACTGCTGAAGCCCAGCCATACCTCACCACTCTCCTGAAAATCACCATTTGAAAAATGCACTCGTAATTAAATCAACAAAACAGGAAGTGCCTTCTTAACATTTTCAGGAGCAGAAAAGATGAAAAACACAAATTGTATAAATATAGGAGCAAAAGGTTTGGAAGAGTGAGTAGGAATATATGGTTAACATTGATGTGTTCTTTGTCGTGCATGGCATTTTGCATGGTGCGATGGTATGCTGGGAAGCAGGACACCTAAAACGGATGTGGCTTGCTTTCTTGATAGCAAAGGGGGAACTGACTCATAGGCTGTTTTTATCAAAAGTATTTTCTTATCGGTCTTGTTAGATCTAATTTTCAGTACAAAGACAGCCACAAGGCACAATTTTTAGACTTTCTTTGCCTTTCTTTTTTCTTTTGTACTTACCGTAGAGTGAGATGGTTATTGTTATTTCTTTCTTATAAATATCTAATAAAGTGGCTGTAACCACATGACTTATGCCATGTTCTTAACTCCCAAAGAACCTTCTGCACACTAATAGCTTCAAATCCAAAATAGCCAATCCTCATCAATCTCCAACTCCCATGAGCTGACTCAGGCATAGCATTGTTAAAGTCCTATCTCATATTGGACGTAGAGAAACAACAGTACAGCAGAAAATAAGCATGCACTGCCCAACATGATCAAAACAAAATGTATAGACAATTTAAAGTATGTGGTAAAGTGTAAATCAGCCAGCTACAACACGTTGCTGTTAAACTTAACCAGTCCAGTCCATTCAATATTCAAAGGGGTCATATAATTAAGGAAAGTGGTTGGTTGGCATCAGTCTGCCTCGAAGGACGATGGGTGATAATGATGATCATCACCACCAGCCTGGGCAGAAGGTATGGAGATCCTGAGATGCCCAGTCATTAGATCCCCCTCTTGGCCTCACCAGTGTAATCCAAAGGAAAGCTTATGAGGCAGTACGTTTGGCACCAGCTTGGCTGCAGTAGCCGCTGGTAGGATGTTCAATGAAGTCCAGCTGCCTTAGGGGCTCCACTCTGGATTTGCTGTCTGGGTTTATTCCCATCCCATAGCCTTCATTTCTCCCAAGGCTGCCCACAAAGCAGTGGGGCTATTTACCCATAGCTGGGGATGTGGTACACGAGCACCAGGGCAAGTCCACACGCTGGTGGGCTTGCATGCTACGTCTGCAGGGGCCAGGCCTCATCCCCGTCCTCTGTAGTTCAGCCTGAGTCTGAAAGGAGCTCAGTTTCCGTGTGTCGCCAGTGAGGAGGTACTACATGAGGCTCGCTGTTGAGAAGCTATGTACTGGCAGGGAGAGGCTTACACGCTCAGCTCTCCTTTTCTCAAGACTGTTAGCCGGTGATGGAAGCTGAAAGTGAGAGCGACAAGCACTACTCATTACACTACCATACTGGATGCATCACAACAACCATTTTGACACCAAGGTAAGTAAGCTTTCTTCAATAAAGAAAAGAATGGTATAGGTGAAACATCCTCTGATATGATGGCAGTCAGTATATGATTATGAATTGGTATTATTTTAACATCATTTTCAGGCAAGGTTCTTGCTTCCATTTTAAAAAATTAACTCCAGGTCTGAACAAACTCACCTGCCAGACCAGACTTTAACCAGCCTATCTCAGAAAATGTACATTTTACCCCTAAACTGCATTTTGGCATTTACTCTACAGCTTATATTCTGCTACATTGTTCCTTATTCATGTCTTTTCCCTTCAGTAAATTTCCTTGCCATCATTGTAAAACTCTTGAAAAAGGAAGAGTGGGAGGACTGTCTTCCTCTCAGGCATGAAAATGGTTTTCAAGTATTTTCATACTTAGATGAGATACTGATTGGGATCAGATAAAACATCATAAAACCTAATACTGGTGCAATGGCTAGGAACACTCACTTTTAAATTTGTAATAGAAGGACTTTAATATTTCACTCTGGCTTGAATATGATATTAAAATGCTAAAAGTATAAAAAGAACATACGATATAGGAGCAGGAGTAGCCTATATGGCTCCTGAAAGCACACTTTGCCATTTATTAAAATCATGGCTGATCCTATCTTGGCCCCAACTCCAGATTCCTGTCTGTTCTTCATAATCCTTTACTCCCATTTAGTCCAACAATCTGTCAATCTTGGGAGAAAGAATTGCAAAACCTCTCAAGAGCAGAACGTCTTTCTTGTCTACCTCTTAAAGAGGCAATAGCTTATTTTGAAACTGTGTCCCCAGGATTTGGTTTCCCCAGTCTTCCCTTTCCTTTCAAAAACTTATTTGTTTCAATTTGATTATCTCTGATCCTTCTATACTCCTGCTAGTATAAGTTCAAATTTGCTTAACCTTCCTTGTAAAGCAAGCCTCCCCCCGCCCCCCCCCCACCGCCAGAAACAACCCAGTGAAGCTTCTTGCGTTAAGGAGGTATATTCCTTTAACGCAAGAATATACCTCCTTAATTAATCCACCAAAACTCGGTGCTGCTATCGAAGCGTGATCTCATTAGTTCCTGAACAGTTGTAGCTGGGCTTTCCCCTTTTATACTCCATTTCCCCTGCAATAAGGGACAAAATTGAATTCAGTAATTGCAGAATCCTAACAGTTTACATTCTGTGTACAGATCTGTCCATTCAACGGAATTCTATAGTTTAACTCGATCTTTTACCTATTTTCTTAACTTGTTTTTATCACTTTACAGACTCCTTGTGTTTTTCTTCCAGATTGTTTTCCCAAACAAATAAAAATAGAAAATGCTGGTGATAGTCAGCAAATCAGGCAGCACCTGTGGAGAGAGAAAAACAAAGCTTCAAGCCAATGGCATTCATCATAATTGTATTTTCTGTTTTTATTGCAAATTGCCAGCAACTACAGATACTTTCTGTTTGCAGTTCAGTTATTTCACAACTATCCTTGCACTGTCAGCAAATCAGGAAGCAATATACTTGAACCTTGAAATTGGATTCACCATTTTTTGAGTGCAGTAAAACTGTTATTACCTTAAGCGCTAATGCCCATGCTGATACTTAAATAAAACTGGATGAAATTGGTCAAGAAGATAGGTGAATTTAGATGGTTTGTATCCAGAAGCATATGCTAGAACAGGACATGTGGTTCCTAATGAAGCCATAATGAATTTACTGCAGTTTCAGGCTGTTTTCTGGCTACCATTTTGAGAGGGATGTCTCCGAGATAACAGCTTACAGCCTTCAAAAGGAATTGCAAGTCATTATCAACAAGATGTGTGCCAGCAGAAAGTTCCTGTGTGCCAGGGAGCCTAGAAAACTCACCAGTGCCAACATAAGAAGATCTTTGCAAAAACTGTTTACATTGTCTCTTCCAGATGTGAGATTCCTCAATTAATTGACCAAAGCACAAATAAATTTCATGTCTTCACAAAAGAATATCAGGGTGAGCTGCAGACGATCGGGTATAATGTTAGAAACTTGATAGGGACTGAATCATAAATAATGAGGTTCAATAGTTCAAAGGTTCATTTATTATCCAAATATACAACTCTGAAATGCTTCTTCTCCAGATAGCCACAAAACTAAGACAGGCAGCATCATTATCAAACCCCAAATCCCCTCACACCATACAAAAAAATGAACAAAAATGGAACAAGTACATTGACGCCCCAAATCCTACCCCCACCCCACACACACACACACACACAAAACAAGAAAGATTGGGCAAAAAACACAGAGTATAAAAGACTATAAGACTGAAAGAAGTCTATAGTCCCAGTTCACACCATAACACAGAAAACCTGGGTAACATTCTCCAGGCACGGCAGCTGGCCTTTCCCTCTCCACAGCAAGCCCATCCCATCAGTGATCAAAAGGCAGTCCACTCCCTCTGGTAGCAGAGTGATCCCCCAGCGATCAAAAGGCACTCCCCTCTAAGTAACAAAGCGACCTCACCAGTGATCAAAGGGCAGTCTCCCCTCTCTGGCAGCAGAGCGATCCCCCAGCGATCAAAAGGCAGGCAGCTGGCGCTCACCTTCTGCACTCGTCTCGATGTTTCAATCTCCCTCATGGCTTTAATCGGTGAAATGGAGTTGAACATGGACTCGCGCACCACCCCCTCCCCAACAACCTTTTCACCACGAGATTCGCACACATTGCCTCTGCCTCCTGGAATCCTCTCGGAGACTGTAGAGTACTGAAACACCCAAACGATCTCCAAACTACAAACCCCAGGCTCCAACAGTTCTGGAATCACATTCAAGATGACAAACAAATGCAAAGTACATAAAATAAGTGAAATATATGGTTTCATGATCTATCGAGAAGATGCCGACCGAAGGAATGTTGTACGCAGACTTGAAGTCATTTATAGGCTTTATTAATGACTATCAATGGGAGGGGTTATCCACTACTTTCAGACTTGCTGTTATTGGTGACCATGATTGCAATGTGGAGACAGACTTTAGATTTGCTATGAGATCTATGATTATGCAGTCTCGCCTCCCAAATACAAGAGTCCCTCTATAATGGAGACCCATAGCCCCTGTGGCCAAAGCCTCCCTCAACTATTCAGCTGGGAAATGAGGGCTGCATGACATCCATTGATCACCTTCTTCTTCATTCTGCTCTTCTTACTCTTCACTATCTGACTCATGGACTTTTGGCTCTAGCTGACCTTGCCACTTTTCCTCAGGCACCTGCTGTAGTCTTCTGTTTTCCAGATTGTGCATCTTGCAACACCCAGGCTGACGCAGGCAGCAGAATCTTATTTTTTAGAGGAACAACTGTATTGTTGATTCACTCTGGCTATATCTGTGCTATGATTGGAGAGTTTACTGATGTGCCAGGAGCCCAAGATTCATCCTTTCATATTGTGCTGGTCATTGTAAATATCCAGTTGCAGGTCTCCATACAAAGTATGGAGTAGGCATATGAGCTGTTAACTATGAAGCACCATGCGTGGTTTCAACAAAGGAAATTCTGCTGACACAAAAAAGAAATCTTCCCTATTGGTGAATAGGTCCAGATGATTAAAGGATGTTAATCTTTAATCAGGTTGCCTGCTTTTAACCTCAATGCCATCCCTTCTGTGTCATGTATCAATGAAATGCATTTTGGAAATCAAAATCTACTTCATCTATGGTCCCCTTTAATCTGCCTTGTTTCTTATATCTGCAAAGGACACCAATACATTTGTTAAACACGATTCCTATTTCACTTAATCGTTGTGTTTGAATGTATTGTTATTTTCTAAATGTCCTGTGATTATTAATGGATCTAATATTCTCCTAATGACAGATGGAAGGCTAACTCACCTGGAATTTCTTGCCACTTGTCTCCCTTTTTTTTCTGAATAGAGGTATTTCTGAATAGAGGCATTTCTGGGTTTTCAGTTTTCTGAGAGCCTGCCAGAATCTTGGGAGTTTGAAAGATCACAACTAATGCATCCTTCATCTCTGTATCTACTTTTTTAAAGATACATTTACTAGATTGGTGGAGAGGCAGTTGGTATTGAGGAAACAGGTAGACTGTCGAAGGACTTAGACAGATTAGGAGAATGGACAAGAGAATGGCAAATGCAATACAATGTTGGAAAATGCATGGTCATGCACTTTGGTAGAAGGAATAAATGTGCAGACTATTGTCTAAATGGGGATAAAATCCTGGAGCCTGAGCTGCAAAGGGACCTGGAAGTCCTTGTGCAGAACATCCTAAAGGTTACCTTGCAGTAGAGTCGGCAGAGAGGAAGGCAAATGCAATGTTAGCATTCATTTCCAGAGGTCTAGAATACAAGAGCAAGGATGTGATGCTGAGGCTTTATAAGGCACTGGTGAGGCCTCACTTTCAGTATTGTGAACAGTTTTGGGCCCCTCATCTTAGAAAAAGTGTGCTGGCATTGGAGAGTGTCCAGGGGAGAGTCACAAGGATAATTCCAAGAATGAAAGGGTTATTATATGAGGAACATTTGATGGCTCTGGGTCTGTACCTGCAGGAATTCAGAAGGATGAGGGGGGATTTCATTGAAACCTTTCAAATGTTGAAAGGCCTAGACAGTAAATGTGGAAAGGATGTTTCGCATGTGGGGGAGTCCTAGGACAGGAGGGCACAGCCTCAGGATAGAGGTACATCCAATTAAAATAGAGATGTGGAGAAATTTCTTTGGCCAGGGGGTGGTGAATTTGTGGAATTTATTACCACAGGCAGCTGTGGAAGCCAGGTCATTGGGTGTAGTTAAGGCACCTTGATAGGTTCTTGATTGGACATGGCATCAAAGGTTATGGAGAGAAGGCCGGGGAGTGAGGCTGAGAAGAGGATCCGCCATGATTGAATGTTGGAGCTGACTTGATGGGCCAAATGGCCTAATTCTGCTCCTATGTCTTATGGTCTTATGGTCTAAATCAATAGCAATAGTGTTCTGGGTTTTTAATTGTGATATATGTGGGGTAAGTATCTACAATGACATGCTACTTTGGATTACTTTACCCATCACCTTGGAATGATCTACAAACACGTGAAGCAAATTTGTTTCATAGAAGTTCATGCCAACCAAATTCAAAGGCCATTTTTCTTGAAAATGGTTTTGTATTCTCATGGAAATAGAATGTTGGCATTTAATAAAAGATATGGATACATTAATCTAACGTCTGCCATATGCGTGCATAGCTGTACTCTTCGACTGAATCACTTATGTTCAGAGTAGGCTTTGAAGTTTATCAGAGCTTCATAAAACTCTTGGCAACTGACCAGTCTGCATTAGCTCCCAGACCATGTAATGCATTGCAGATCTTCTCCAGCCTCTTAAATTAGGGTCAGTTGGGAATATATTCTTACAAGCAGTCTGTTTCAGTTCCCTTTTCCAAAAGATCAGTTAAAATGGTCTTTTTTCAAAAACCATGACGTGAAGGAGAACATGAATTCCAGCTGGTGCAGATGGCAAGCATAAAAACTGTCCTAATTTCCCAAAAGAATGCAAGAATCTTACATTTTTACATGTAACAGTCCTGGAAATGCATTTAACTTTGAGAATTCCTGCTATCTCCACAGATCACTGCGTCAGAAATGCTTTGAAGATTACTTGAGAGTCTGTGATCATTAGCAAATTACATCTTATAAAAAATAGCCTCATTCACATTGTTTAGTACAACAGTGTGTGTTAGAATGTAATAAATGAAAGCAATCACTACTTATTTCTTTGTTTCACACCGGTACCCAGTCAACATTAGTCTATGTTAAAGCACTGTAGATTAAAAGTTAAACATTGGAACAATACTGTTTATTTCCCTGATCGCACATAATAATATATTATCTAAATAGGCATCCTGCACTCAAAAAGGAAGTTCTGGCTTCCTTGTATAATTAAGGAGAATCTTATGCAACGAAGGATTATTCATAAAGAAAAAAATGGAAGAAACAACGAACTTAACGATTCATAGAAAGAAATAAGCATCATTTTGGAACAACTAATTATCGTATCATTTTATCACTGACAATATATTTTTTAAAATATCATGACATATGTATATCTGCACCAATTTATGTTTAGATTATCCTCTGGCTTTGTCTACTCCCACTTATCTCATTCAAATCACATAGTCTCAATGAAGCATAGACTGGTTACCCTTGAGTACCTAAGTACCTCCCACAGGCATCCAGCTGGTCAGGTTGCATTCCACAACATGACTGGAGGACCTTTGGGTAAGTTTTTCAAGCACATGTGGAATAATCCTTGCAGCCTTTTTGTTTTTGCTTTTGAAATGGACTGTTTCGTTCTGCCAAGATGTTCAACATTGTGAGCGGTGTTTCAGAGCAGCGGTAGAAGTGAGAAAATCAGTTACTGGAGGCCATTGCTCCTCCTGTACATTTGGTCCTTTCCATTCACCTTTAGAGACAAATTAATTTCTCAAGAGAGCAAAGAACCACATGTGCAATTGACTTCTTCCACCAGGGAGAAGTTTCCCAATGAATGAGAATGTGAGGAAGCACTTAAACAACCAGGGAAATCAAATGTGATAACTGATTCCACGTAAGGCCTTGGGCTAAGGACTTAACCAGTATCATATAAGGGTGGACAAAAATACATTCAAAATCAAATCAGAAAACGTGACAATATTGCTCTTCAAAAACATTTGGGTGTTGAAATTGATGTGGGATAGGCTGGGGTTTTCACCTTATCAGGAGATCTAGTTTGGTGACTGATGTTTAGAGATAGCTGCAGCTTCTGAGAAAAGTTTTCTGAAGCAGCATACCTGTACGCAAGGTCTAGTCCCCATACCAGACTTTGCCCTCTGACTATCTACCCTTTCTATGCCTCTCGTGATTTTATATACTTCTACCAATTCAGAGAAGACCAGGTTTATCCAGCTTCTTCTTATACACTCTATTCTGAGCTACATCCCAGTGAACCCCTTCTGAACCCTCTCCAGAGCGTTCATATCCTTCTATGGAGCTACAGGGTCAAGAGAACAGAACACATAAGACTTAGAAAGAGGCCATTAAGCCCATCATATGGAATTTAATTGAATTGACTTTATTACTTACATCCTTCATATACACGAGGAGCAAAAATCTGTACGTTACATCTCTGTCTAAATGAGCAATATGCATTTCATAGTAATTTATAATAAATAGTATGTACAACAAGATAGTCAATATAACATAGAAATACAATTGTATGAGCATGAGTTAACCAGTCTGATGGCCTGGTGGAAGAAGTTTTCTTGACGCCACTGTGTCAGGGTGATGACTTCTTCTCTGTCAGCTGCCTCGTTATTATTTGAGATTTGGCCAATCAGTGTAGTGTTGTCAGTAAATTTAATTAGCAGCTTGGAGCTGTGAGTGGCAACACAATTGTGGGTATACAGAGAGTAAAGGAGGAGCCTTAGTACACAGCCCTGAGGGGCACCTGTGTTGAGGGTCAGAGGGGCAGAGGTGAGGAAGCCCACTCTTACCACCTGCCGGCGATCTGACAGGAAGTCCAGGATCCAGCTGCACAAGGCAGGGTGAATCCAAGGTCTCTGAGCTTCTTGTCGAGCCTGGAGGGAATTATGGTTGGCCAGTCATGAAAGAACTGCCCAATTTCCTTTCATCACTTGTTCCACAGCCCTGTAGATTACAGCTATCAATGTATACGTGCAGATAATGTTTAAATATGATGAATATGTCTGTCTGTACGATGCTTTCAGGCAACAAGTTTCATCCCCTTTCGCCCTCTGGGTGAAAATTCTTTTCTTCGTAAGGAAGTAGAAGGATGGACTAATAATTTTGCAGATGACACAAACGTTGGTTGTGTTTTGGATAGTGTAGAAGGTTGTTGTGGGTTACAATGGGAGATTGACAGGATGCAGGGCTGGGCTGAGAATGATAGAATGACAGATAGCATTCAGTCTGGAAAAGTGTGAAATGATACACTTTGGAGAGCTGAACTCAGAATTCAGAATCAGAATCCATCTATAAGTTTGCTGACGATGCAACCATTGTTGGTTGAATCTCAGGTGGTGACGAGAGGGCATACAGGAGTGAGATACGCCAACTAGTGGAGTGGTGTCACAGCAACAACCTGGCACTCAACGTCAGTAAGATGAAAGAGCTGATTGTGGACTTCAGGAAGGGCAAGACAAAGGAACACACACCAATCCTCAAAGAGAGATCAGAAGTGGAGAGAGTGAGCAGTTTCAAGTTCCTGGGTGTCAAGATCTCTGAGGATCTAATCTGGTCCCGACATATCGATGTAGTTATAAAGAAGACAAGATAGTACTATACTTCATTAGGAGTTTGAAGAGATTTGGCATGTCAACAAATACACTCTAAAACCTCTATAGTGATACAGTGGAGAGCATTCTGACAGGCTGCATCACTGTCTGGTATGGGGGGGCTACTGCACAGGACCGAAAGAAGCTGCAGAAGGCTGTAAATCTAGTCAGCTCCATCTTGGGCACTAGCCTACAAAGTACCCAGGACATCTTTCGGGAACGGTGTCTCAGAAAGGTGGAGTCCATTATTAAGGCAGAGAACCAGATTAGTGGCAGGATTCTTAAAGGAATAGAGGGATCCTGGGTCAATCCCCTTAGATAGGGTGGTCAAGAAGGCACACAGTGTGTTGGCCTGCATTATTAGGGGGACTGAGTTAATTTTGCAGCTCTGTAAAGCTGGTTAGACCACACTAGGAGTATTGTGATTTACCAGGATGTTGCCTGGATGAGAAAACATGTCTTATAATGAAAAGACTGAGCAAGCTAAGCTTTTCTTTTTAGAGCGAAAGAGGCTCAGAGGCAATTTGATAGAGTTGTATAAGACAGAGTTTACAGGCACCACGTTTTTCCTAGGGTGGCAATGGCTAGTACCAGAGGACATACTTTTAAAATGATTGAAGGGAAGTATTAAAAATGGCAGATAGAATTTAAAGCAGACAAGTGCGAGGTTTTGTGCTTTGGTTGGACAACTGGGGTAGGTCTTACACAATGAATGGTAGGGCACTGAGGAGTGTGGTAGAACAAAGGGATCTAGTAATACAGGCACATAATTAATTGGAAGTAGCGTCACAGGTAGATAGGGTCATAAAGAAAGCTTTTGCCACATTGGTCTTCATAAATATATAGAGTACAGAAGATGGGGTGTTATGATTGGGAGCAATTGAGAGCATCCTGACTGGCTGCATCACTGCCTGGTATGGGAACTGTCTTCTCCTTCTTCTTAAAGCCCTTAACTCCGAGTGGAGTACCTCCCTTAATCACAGGATTCTGCAGAGAGTGATGCGGACAGCCCAGCGCATCTGTAGTTGTGAACTTCCCATGATTCAGGACATTTACAAGGACAGGTGTGCAAAAAGGATCATTGGGGACCCAAGCCATCCCAACCACAATCTATTCCAGCTGCTACCTTCCAGGAAGCGGTACGCAGCAGGACCAACAAAGTCTTAGACAGCTTCTTCCACCGAGCCATCAGACTGACGAACTCATGCTGATTTGAGTGTACTCTAGATTACATTGACTGTTCTATTTATTATAAATTACAATGATTACACATTGCACTTTCAGATGGAGATGTAACGTAAAGATTTTTACTCCTCATGTATGTGAAGAATGTAAGAAATAAAGTCAATGAGTATTGTGTGCAGTTTTGGTCACCTGTCTACAGAAAAGATGGAAACAAGGTTGAAAGAGTACAGAGAAAATTTACAAGGATGCTGCCAGGTCTGGAGGACCTGACTTATAAGGAAAGATTGAACAGGTTAGGACTGTACTCTTTAGAACATAGATTAAGAGGAGATTTGATAGAGATACAGTACACAAAATTATGAGGGGTATAAATAGGGTGGATGCAAGCAGGCTTTTGTGTCTGAGGTTCAATGGGACTACAACAAGAGGTTATGGGTTAAGGGCAAAAGGTGAGAAATTTAAGGGGAACATGAGGGGAAACTTCTTCACTCAGAAGGTTGTGAGAGTGTGGAATGAGCTGCCAGCACAAGTGGTGCATCAATTTCAATGATTAAGAGAAGTCTGGATAGGTACACGGATAGTAGGGATGTGGAGAGTTATGATCCCAGTGCAGGTCAAGGAGAGCAGGCAATTTAAATAGTTTTGGCATGGACTAGATGGGCCGAAGGGTCTGTTTCTGTGCTGTACAGGTGTCCCCCGCTTTTCGAATGTTCGCTTTACGAAACCTCACTGTTACGAAAGACCTACATTAGTTACCTGTTTTCGCTAACAGAAGGTGTTTTCACTGTTACGAAAAAAGGCAGCACACGAAAAAAGCAGCGTGCGATAAAATCAGCGCATGCCCCAAGCAGCCGCTCTCCCCCGGATTCGGAACTGCATTCTCGCCGGCATTGCTTAAACACGTGCCTATGAGCAGCTGTTAGCAAGATGAGTTCTAAGGTATCGGAAAAGCCTGAAAGAGCTCGTAAGGGTGTTACACTTAGCGTAAAATTAGACATAATTAAGCATTTTGATCATGGGGAACAAAGTAAGGACAAAGTGAGTTTGGCTTGTGGAAGTTGACGAAGATGACGTTGAAGAGGTTTTGGCATCCCATGACCAAGAACTGATAGATGAAGAGCTGATGCAATTGGAAGAAGAAAGGATAACAATCGAAACCGAATGAGTAATGATAAAGTACGACTTTGATTTTGAAAGGGTATGTCGGTTTAGGCAAAATTTGCAAGATAGTTTGAGTCCTTACAAAGAACTGTATGATAGAAAAATGCACGAGGCTCAGCAGTCAAGCAAGCCTTCCGCATCAGCCACAGCAGACGACGAACCTCGATCTTCGACATCCAGGCAGGCAGAAATAGAAGAAGATGACCTGCCTGCCCTAATGGAAACAGGCGACGATGAGTTGTCACCCCAGTGTCCCACCATCCCAATCCCCAGGCTGTGGACAGATTCGAGGAGAATGCAGCGGCAGCCGGGAGGCACACAGCACATCTTTAAGAAAAAAGCTGAATTAAACATGCTAACTAATTACGTGCTGGGCGGCACCTAATTAATTAGCTTGTTTATTTTGGCTTTTATCTTAAAGATGTGCTGTGTGCCTCCTGGCTACCACTGTACCACTGCATGCTTCGCGGATGGTATCGATCGGCGGCTCAGAGGGTGGGGGCCACTGCACCACCCAAACTCCGACGACTCAGTCTAACACACCATCATCAGTGTGTTCGGCGCTGTCTTCCCAATTCTGGTAAGTGATACTACACTGTACATACATTATTTCTACTTTATATAGGCTGTGTATTTTTATGTGTTATTTGGTATGATTTGGCAGCTTCATAGCTTAAAGGTTACTGGAGAGTGCTTGCACCCTGTTTTTGCCAACGGCACTTGCGTGAGATTTTCGCTACGGACAACAGTGCAGGTAATGATTGTGGGAAAGTATTTCTACTTTATATAGGCTGTGTATTTATCGTATCATTCCTGATTTTACTATATGTTACTGTTATTTTAGGTTTTATGTGTTATTTGGCATGATTTGGTAGGTTATTTTTGGGTCTGTGAACGCTCACAAAATTTTCCCATATAAATAAATGATAATTGCTTCTTTGCTTTACAACATTCCAGCTTACGAACCGTTTCATAGGAACTCTCTACCTTCGGATGGCAGGGGAAACCTGTACTTCTCCATGACTCTATGGGAGGGATAGCAGAGGTAGGATTTTTACACAGAGAGCTGTCAGTGCATGGAGCACACTGATGCACATTTTCCAGATGGTGCCAGTGAACAACGCGATCAACAGCGATGTTCTGCGGGCAGTTCATGAAACTCCTTCTTTTCCTTCTTCTTTCAGATATGATACCTCTGATAAGCTGCAGGTGATTGGAACCTGTTATTTACATTTTGATGGTGTGTTTTCGGACCAATCGAGAGATCTGGCGCTGTGCTGTCTCTGAGGGAGTCGGGTGAGTTTTGGAGCAGAGTATGTGACGTGGAGCCTGGATGCCCGGAGACAGGGTAGAGCCCACGATCGACTCCGTTGCATTCAAGCAAGGTTGAATTTGATGAGGCCGAAGTTTAGGACAGACCGCGCCATCTTCCTGCTTTTGACCGTCCTCCTCTGCTTATCACTAGCTGTTGTCGGAAGAAAGTGCAGAAGTCTTGGGGATCATGTTTCAAGGACTTATTGGAGAAGCTGAGGACTCGTTTTGGGGGACTTATTTAGGTTATTTAGGGAGCAGTGGTGGACAGCAATCTTGAGGTCTTGCCAGCGATGTTTGATTGGGTTAAGGTCAGAGCTCTGACTGGGCCACTCAAAAGGCATCAATTTTCTTCATTTGAAGCCATTCCATGGTTAATCTGGCAGTGTTCTTTGAGTCGTTGTCCAGCTAAAAGATGAAACTCCTCCTCAGTATAAGTTTTCTGGCAGAGGCTAGCAGGTTTTTATTCAGGATCTCTGTATTTAGCTGCATTCTCATCAATCCTGACCAGATTTCCAGTCCCTACTGCTGAAAAGCATCCCAATACCATGATGCTACTTCCACAATACCTTACCATAGGGATGGTGTTACCTGGTTGATATGCAGTATTAGATTTATGCCTGACGTGCTGCTTAGTGTTGAGGCCAAAATGTTCCCCTTTAGTCTCATACATCTACAAAACCTTCTGACTCATTTTTGCAGCATCTTCTAAGTGACACTTTGCAAAGTATTTATGGGCAAGGATATGCTTTGTTTTTGGCCAAGGCTTCTTCCTTGTCACTCTTTCATAAATAACCTTTTTGTGCAAGGCCTTAGAGATTGTGGAGCCATAAACTTCATCTCCAGCTGCAGCTCACTCACAGTGACTGTTGGCATCACAGCACCATCCTGTACATACACTTACAACTGCCATTCTTCTGCACCAACTAAGTTTAAAGGAGCGGTCTGACCTAGGAAGTGTGTTGTTGGTTTCATATTTTTTTCCAGTTTTTCATGATGGACTGCACTGAGCTCCAAGGTATCTTCTGTGCCTTTGAGATGGTCTTGCACCCTTCCCTAGTTTTATGCTTCTCTATTATCGTTTCCCTGACTTGTCTTGAATGCTCTTTTGTCTTCATTTTGGTTTGGTCTGTTGAAAATCTACCATACTGTTGGTAGACCCCCTTACAAGGAGAGGGGGTATTTATTTTTATGGATTCATTGAAAACAGGAGATGCTCCAATTTTCTAAATCAAGGGCAGGTGGTGCCTTATGAGCCTGATTGAATTATTTGAGGATGTAACAAATCATATTGATGAAGGTAGAGCGGTGGATGTATTGCATATGGATTTCAGTAAGGCATTTGATAAGGTTCTCCATGCAAGGCTCATTCAGAAAGTAAGGAGGCATGGGATCCAAGGAGACCTTGCTTTGTGGATCTAGATTTGGCTTGCCCACAGAAGGGAAAGGTTAGTTGTAGATGGTTCATATTCTGCATGGAGGTTGGTGACCTGTGGTGTTCTGCAGGGATCTGTTCTGGGACCTCTTCTCTTCATGATTTTTATAAGTGAGCTGGATGAGGAAGTAGAAGGGTGGGTTAGTAAGTTTGCTGATGACACAAAAGTTCAGGGTGTTGTGGATAGTGTGGAGGGTTGTCAGAGGTTACAGTGGGACATCGATAGGGTGCAGATCTGGGCTGAAAAGTGACAGATGGAGTTCAACCCAGATAAGTGTGAAGTGGTTCATTTTGGTAGGTCAAATCTGAAGACAGAATATGATATCAATGGTAAGACTCTTGGCAATGTGGAGGATCCTGGAGATCTTGGCGTCTGTGTCCATAGGACACTCAAAGCTGCTGCGCATGTTGACAATGTTGTTAAGAAGGCACATGGTGTGTTGGCCTTCATCAACTGTGGGATTTCGGGAGCCGTGAAGTGATGTTACAGCTATGTAAGACCTTAGTTAGATCTCACTTAGAGTACTGTGTTCGGTTCCGGTCACCTCAGGAAGGATATGGATACTGTAGAAAGAGTGCAGAGGAGACTTACAAGGATGTTGCCTAGATTGGAGAGCGTGCCTTATGAGAATAGGTTGAGTGAACTTGGCCTTTTCTCTTTGGAGCGATGGAGGATGAGAGATGACCTGATAGGGGTGTACAAGGTGTTGAGAGGAATTGAACGTGTGGATAGCCAGAGGCTTTTTCCCACGGCTGAAATGGCTAACATATGTTCAGACTGAGTGAGTTAGTAAGGTATATTGCACCTGAGGAAGGTTAGTGTTGTAATTACAAAGGGGATGAATACTTTTACAGCCTCACAATTCTGGTTTTTAATTTTTAGTCGATTGTTGACAGGTTTTGGAATTTTTTGACATGATATGCAAAAAATCCAACTTCAAATCCAAATTAACTTTAGAAAATGAGACAATAAAATGTGAAAATAGTTGTGGGGGCTGAACACTTTTTCAAGGCACTCTACAGTACATAGATTATTTGTATGCCCACTAAGCACAGAAGTGGCTATACATAAAGGTGACTGATGGGAAGTGATAAAGTAGTGGTGGGGGGGGTGGAGAGTTGGGTGGGTGGATGAACATGTTGGTCATCCCTATTGCATAGGGGAAATAATTGTTTTACTTTCTGCTGGTCCTGGCACAGGTGCTGTGCAGCCTATTCCCTGATGGGAGTGGGACTAACAGTCCATGAGCGGGGTGGGTGGGATCCCTTATGATGTTACTGGTCCTTTAGCGGTACCTCTTTGTTATCCGTCTTTGATGGCAGGTAGGCTGGGGCTCTGTCCTTGCTTAATTTGTGCTTTTTTAAAGGAAGGTTTATATTATTTCCAAGAATGATTTTTAATCATATTTCCACCATAGAGGGTGAAATAACTTAAGTTACTTTTATAACAACAGCACAGCGTTGCCAGTCCTCCAATCCTCTTTCTTTGGAGAGTTGACGCTGCAAGGACAAGTTGGACAAATCTAGAATGATGGAGACTTTGGGTGAGTAACCTGATAGAAATGAGAACCGTAGAGAGAGTAAGCAGTCAGAATCTTATATCCATTATGGAAATGTTTAATACAAGAGGGCATAGGTTTCAGGTGTGACATGGAAAGTTTAAAAGAGATATGCAAAGCAAGATTTTTAACACAGTGTAATTGGTGCCTGGAATGGACAGATATGAACAGATATGATAGCGATATTTAAGAAGCACTTAGATAAACACATGCAGGAAGGGATTCACAGACCTCATGGGATTGCAGTCAGAGATCAGTGCCTGACAAGTACAGATGAAGGAGATGAGTACAGATAAATCCAGTGGCTGGTGTCAACAAGGTGGGCTGAAAGGCCTGATTTTTGGATTGTATAACTTTCATGACTCTCTCAAGATTGTTTCCAAAGTGCTGTGGACACAAAAATAATGGTGCTTGCTTTGGGTTTCCTTCATGACAGCTGGTCTCCAAACAATTTACTGATGGTTTGCAACAGAAACTTATTGACAGATAAAGAAAAGGACGAATTAAGACCTTAGCAAGTATAGGATGGCAGAATACACAGACAGCTGTCGAGCTATCACACTGTCAGAGGCAGCAGAGTTGGAAATTTGAAAGTACAGTCAAGCGATTTGAGGGAGACATTAACACAAGAGTTTCTGCAGATGCTGGAAATCCAGAGCAACACACAAAAACGCTGGAGGAACTGTGCAAGTCAGTCAGCATCTGTGGAGGGGAATGAACAATTGACTTTGAGCGGAGGCCCCTCGTCCGCACTAGAAAGAAAGGAAGCAGAAGCCAGAATCAAAAGTGGGATGATAGCGTAGCAGTTAGCGCAACGTGATTACAGCTCGGGGTATCAGAGTTCAGAGTTCAGTTCCAGCGCTGCCTGTAAGTTGTCTCTGTACGTCCTCCCCGTGGAACATGTCGGTGCTCCAGTGTCCTCTCACAGTCCAAAGATGTATACTGTGGAGTAATTTGTCATTGTAAATTGTCCCGTGATTAGGCAGGGTTCATTGGGATTGTTGGGGGTTGCCGGGGCGACATGGCTCAAAGGGCTGGAAGGGCCTACTGTGCGCAATATCGTTAAATAAATAAACAAACAAATAAATAAATAAATAGATACAGACTGGTAAGGTGATGGGTATTGTGTGGGATGCAAGAAAATGATCAAAGATGGCTTTGTTGGCATTCATAGGGATAGAAACATAGAAATTTTTCAGTCCAGTAAAAACAATTGGGGTTTTCCTGTTGCAATCTAGCTTGTAATCGAGGTCGCTCTCAGCATCATTCCCAGCTGCTGCCGTCACACCTCACAGCAAAACCACATCATTTCAGGAAGCTCTTGCACAATTCTGAACTACTTAGAGGGAGTTGAATTGTCTCAGCTCATTTTCCTGGCCTAAGTCTCCCCAGCTAACTTTGCTAAAACGCTATCTTCGTTGTGAGTTTCTTTCTCCCTGGTTTGGAAACGAGCAGTTCTTATTTACTCACAGGACAACGAGCATTGACTGGCCTTCCTTCTGAACAGCCAACACTTGGACTACATTTTCACTGGTTACTCTCAGCTCTTGTTAACTCCAATACTTGTGCTGTCCCTGAAGGAGAGTGTCACTGCCACTCTCTACTTCCTAACCTCCGGTTCATTCCATGTTGTTGTCGCTGCCACACCTCACAGTTTTTTCTCCTCACCACTAGGTTTGAGTGGTCACACAAACTGTACAGTATATTCAAGGACAGGAGGCCTTAGCGAATTTCCCCTCAACTCGGAGGAGTATGCTGGATGAGCACGGATACCTCTCTGCTTGCAACTTTCCCCAAAGTGAAGGCATTCACTAGCTGTGCTCGTATATAATTTACCTCACAGAGGCTTCCTGGTAACCTCCAGGGAGCAGCACCTGGCTGGAGCTCCAGCGAGCTTCCATAACTCCCTTGTACGTAGAATTTGCTTTTCACAGGCTATGGACTTCACCAATTCATCCAGATCCCTCTGACTCCCTGGTAACACGTTCTCACTCGCAACTGACTACCGCAGCATCCTTGCATTAGGCAGCAATTTACTTATTTACTTAGAGATACAGCACCCTTCCAGCCCAACAAGCCAGCACCACCCATGTGACCAATTAACCTACTAACCCATCTGTCTTTGGCATTTGGAATGAAACTGGAGCACCAGGAGGAATCCCGCGTGGTCACGGAGAGAACATATGAACTCCTTACAGACAGCGGGGGGAAGTGAACCTGACTCGCCGATGCTGTAATGTCAGCACTAGCTGCCATGTCGCTGTGCCACCCCGAATCCTTTCCAATCACGGAGGAGTACATTATTGTGTCAGGCGGTTGTACAACAGAGAAATGAGCTATTCAGGCCCAAATCCTTACTTTTTGGCCATCAACACTAATCTGATCTTCCCACATTAGGACCATCTCCCCCTATGCTCTATGCTTGTCTGTCTAAGTTGGTTGAGTGGTGTCACAACAACGACCTTTGCACTCAATGTCAGTGAAACCAAGGAAGTGATTGTGGACTACAGGAAAGGCAAGTTGAGGGGACACACAGCAGTCCTCATCGAGTGATCAGCAGTGGAAAAGGTGACCTGTTTCAAGTTCCTTCGGGTCAACGTTTCTGAAGATCTATCCAAGAAGCAACATATTGATGCATTTCCAAAGAAGGCACAGCGGCAGCTATATTTCATTCAGAGTTTGAGGAGAATTGGTATGTCACCAAAGACACTCGCAAGTTTCTACAGATATACTATAGGGAGTATTTTAACTGGTTGCATCATCACCCGATATGGAGGGGCCACTGCACGCGATCAGAAAAAGCTCCAACAAGTTGTAAACTCAGCCAGCTCCATCATGGGTACTAGCCTCCCCAGCATCGAGGATATCTTCAAAAGGTGATGACTCAAGAAGGCAGCTTTCATCATTAAGGACCCCCATCACCCAGGACATGCCTTCATCTCATTGCTACCATCAAGGAGGAGGTACAGGAGACTGAAGACACACATAAGGTGTTGGAGGAACAACACATTTGAGTAACCTCCAACCGAACGGCATGAACATTGATTCCGCAAACTTCCGGTAATGCCTCCACCCCCCAACCCTTTTAATCATTTCCCATCCCCTTTTCCCTCCCTCACCTAATCTCCTTGCCCGCCCATCACCTCCTTCTGGTGCTCCTCCCCCTCTTCTTACTTCCATGGCCTTCTGTCTCTTTCACCAATCAACTTCCCAGCTCTTTACTTCATCCCTCCCCCTCCCAGTTTCACCTATCACCTGGTGTTTCTCTCTCCCCTCCTTCACCTTTTATATCTACTCAGTTTGTCTCCAGTCCTGATGAAGGGTCTCAGCTCAAAACGTCGACTGTGCTCTTTTCCATAGATGCTGCCTGGCCTGCTGAGTTCCTCCAGCATTGTGTGTGTGATATTAAACCTGATTCTGATACTGACTCCCTAAAGTGACATTTTGCTTTGAGAACTGGCTGTAGAGGTTGAACTTGCAAATCTAGAAATCTCAATGGTATGTCACACTAAATCTGGTCCCCATGATACCTGACATGCCTAACATTGCTCGTAAGTGAACCTCTCAAATGGTCTGTATTAGGGTGTCTTTCTTTAATATTGTAAAGTGGCAGTAGAACAATTTCTAAATTAGGGAGTGCAGAATTCATTGAAATACTCCTCTATCAGACAGCATCCCACCTATCCCCATACCCACATCCATCCTTTTTCCTTTTTTTCTCACTAAAATATGAATGAAATGAATGTTCTTCGTTAGTTAACAACCGCGGGCTTTATTAGCTTCGTGCATTAACTGCAAGGAATTGCAGACCAAAATCAGTTTCTACACTGGGATTCTCACTACCTAACAATGGAAGGAAAGCAGTTGTCATTTTCTCAGGTAGTGATTATCAGGCATTAGCCAAGCTGTTACACAGGGAGCAGGAGTTGTGTTGTGTACTTAAATTGATGTACCTGAAATGCAACTGCTGACCTATGTCAGTCCCTGCTACTGTCCCTTCCTATACAGAAATAGTCAGCACATTCTTTGTACTTTTTCTCATTCTCTCTTGCCTATATTTAAGGTAAATCTGCAAGATATTGAGGATGAAACTCCATTCCACTTGGTCCTGGGAAAATTAAAGTCCTGTATTTTTCTTAAAGTGATAGTTTTTGCATCAAATTCCCTGAGGATGTTGCTTTTTTGTTCAGAATGGAGAACAAAGGACCTTTGCTTTGTTTCACAGAGACATTGTGTCCCTAAAGCCTAACATTCTTTGGTTGGTAATGCAGTGCTTTGAAATTTAAAGTATAGCACACCTTGAGCAACAGACATCAAGATGAATGAACTCCTGTTGTCTTCTGATTGAGATGCTTCCGGGCTGCTAACTTTATCTGTGGCTTCAAGCTAAACACCAAAACTCATCTCTTTTCTCCAGGAATGACTCACATAGGTTTTACTTTCTGTGAAGCAAATAGAGCAGGCACCTGCTCGTGAAGCACAGGGATCGCATTTCTCCATGTGTCAATTAATCTGACCATCAGGGTGCCAAAGGGGCAGAACGAATGGCTTCTGAACAGTGATATCACTAGTGAAGATTACTGCAGAAATGGAACAGATACTGACAAAGAGAGAGAAGACACACTTGGAACAAAGGTCAGTAGTTGATTCTTTAACGTGAATCTCTTGCCATCTTTTCACAATTGTTTCTCAAGAAAAACAATCAGTTTGATCAGAGCATTGAATCACTGCTGATTTCCTTTAAGAGTGTTGGCGCATTATTGCAGTGATTTCCACAATATGCATGACTCCAGCCAACAAGAATATTACCAGCCTGGATTCCATTCAGCTTCCCAATGTTAATGTGGGTTAATAAAAATCACTTTTATCCACAGGAATTTAGTACTGGAAAGTCCGTTGATATTAAAAATAAAGATAACTAAAGATCTGCACTGAAAAAGAAAACAAACCAGTTTATTGAAAGTCAATAAAATGAAATGGCTTAGTACTGGTGAGTGCAGAATTCACAAAGACCACATCTCCAGCTGTGCTTGTTTCACTTCATGCCCCAGTCTGCAGTTTTCCATCTCATTGGAAAAGGCATTGCTCCCTACACTCCCACTCAGGACCAAACTCTCGTCTGACCCACAGAGTGGGTTTGAGGGATTAGTCACTAAGAGTTGAAATGGCAAGCAGGAGCTGAAATGGCCTTGCAATCAGCAGATGACCTGAATAAACTTATCTTATTTCCCTGATGCTCAAGATGGTTGGCACCTTGAATTTCAAGGTATCACATTACTAAAAACCAATATTCGGCTTCAGGAATACAATGGCTCCGTGAAACAAGTCCTTCACGAGCTCTATCCTGAGTGGTTTTGAGGAAACGCTGTGTCAGATGGTTACAAGAAGGAGGAGGGGAGTGAGTAGCAGGTGAATGACTGGTGAAGAGCTTTGTGGCCCTGAAGGAATGGGAGGACAGGCGAGCTAGAGGATTCGATGGCTTTGAAGATCAAGGAGTTGGAGCCAGGTTGGGGGAGTCCTGTGACAAGCAGCAGAAGAGAGGTTTTATGAAAGATTTACAGCAATCCCAATCCAACAGAACAATATTATATAACAACATAAAATACAGTTTCAGTGCAGTTAACTTTGATTCTTTCTTAACGTATGCTGCCTGACTACTAACTATTTCTATCAAATTCTGATTTTATTGCAGAATTACATCAACAGCAGTGTCTTGTTTTGTATCAATAGTATTAAAATCTAGTTGTTCCGAGAGTGATTAATGATGGTTGCACCCGTTCTATGTTAACATTCTATGGGCATGGCATGATGTCATCCTGTTACATGATTGGCACCCAAATCAGGTCAGGTTCAATTAACTCTGGGAGCTAAATTTTCAAAGTAAAACAAGTAACCCAGAAATTGTCATTATTGCATTTATTAAAATCAAGTTTCATTTGCATAATGCTAAAATAAACAGTGCCATATGATTGAATTTCTAGTAAATATATTGAAGATATACTTCTCTGCTCTTTCCAAATAAAAGAGAAGTTAGAAAGTTCTAAATCATTGTCGTTAGTAAAAGTATATTAAGAAGCAACTAGAGCTTTAAAAAGAACAACATTGTTTTATAATTACTCTCAGTCTAACAGAAAATGACATAACGGATATTTATGGCAGCAAAAATCAACTAAAATTGAAGATGCTAGCAATCAGCAAGTGGTTAGGATAAGTTTGAGAAGAGGTTTGAGTTAAGGGATATATGGACTTGAGGAAAGAGGAAAATTCAATGTAAGCCACCTGTCTTTTTGGACTTTTTCTTATTTTACATTCTCTTTGTGCTGAGTTAGCCTGATTGTTCAGTTAAGATTGTTATCTTGTTCCCTGTTAACCACTTATAATATCATTAAATTAATGTCTACAAGTGTAACAAATATAACTTGCTGAAGATGCTCTTGCCTGTTTAGCAGAACATGGAAAATTTACAGTGGAAGACAATGGGTTTGGTACAGATTAGGCAAGTGATCATTTGCATTAATTGCCCATTTGGCTCCCATAGAACTAAGGAGACAGAAGAGACTGTAGATGCTGGAATCTGCAGCAATAAGCATTCTGCTGAAAGAACTCAGTGAGTCAAGAGGATGTGTGGAAGGAAGGAAATTGTTGACATTTCAGGGTTTTGACCCAAAATATCAACAATTCCTTTCCACCCACAGATGCCTCTTGACCAGATGAGTTCTTCCAGTAAATTTTTCATTGTTCCCACTGGACTAATATTGGACCTATGCATTAGTTTTAACTTTAAAAATATATTTAATTTTTGAAGTTTATGAAAATAAGCTTTCACATGTGAAATGAAAACTGGTTCTGAAATCCAACATGGGGTGTGTGGGGGAGCTATGATTTTGGAACCTTGTCAGGAACAAGAAAGAAGAACATTATACAGCACATTTCAACCCCAGACAGCACAAAACACATTTACGGCCATTGAAATTATTGTCACCTTGAATTCGACATCATACTGTTTGCAGCTAATATGCACATAGCAACTTCCCAGTAAGAGAGGTTGATGATGACCAAATAATCTCTTTTTTATTATTTTAATTAAGGAATGACCATTGGCCAGAACACCATGGCCAATTCCTTTGTTTTTCTTCTAAATCATATCCTGGGATTTATTACTGCCTCCTGAGATGGAAGCTCAGCATAAATCTTGTGCAAAAGACTGAAGAGTACAGTTAGATTTTTCAGTTAGATTTTCATGATCTGACTCAGAGACATGATTGCTGTCAACTGAGACAAACCTGGCTCCTTGTTGTTCCTTCACAAATAGTAAACTAAGGAGCTATTTCTAATCTATTTGTGGACACAGCCAACCCAGGAGGAATGATTGCATTCAAAGGAACTGCACAAACCAAGTAACTGTTCTGAGGAATAGATCTTAACATTGATAAACATAGCCATGCACATGAAACAGGAAACATATGAAATGTGTACACATCAATTGTGCCTGGTAGTAAGGATGGAAAAGGAAATGGATTTCAGTGTGATTGTTAGGCATTCACAGCAAAGCATTCAGTTATTATGAAGCTGTCATCAACAAAAGTAATCTAGTAGAGAATGTAACTCAAGGGTGTTTTATTCTAAGTAAACCCACTTTAAGTTAACCCTCCATAACTCTCTATTTTAGCTGTTAACAAATCACAAATCTGTATGTATTGTTACCAGGCTCTGAGGAACTTAACTAATAATTAACCCTCCACTTACCTGTCAATAACTTCAAAATGTTAGTATATGTGGAACAAAATATTTGCTTAAGTTATATCAACTTGATCTTTGCAAAATATAACCTGCTGAAATAGATGGAATGCTGAATCCGTAACATGATCTGCTGTATTGTTTTCCATATCATTTCCACAATCGATCCTTATTCTTCCCATCTACTTCCTCCACTTAGCTTCCATTCTTTGCTCAATGTCCATGGACAAGCACCTCATTAACTTGCATGTCAATGGATTGGTATTCAATGAATATGGGGGCATGGAAGTTTTTTGATCTAGTGACTTGTACAGCAATTGTTAGGCCTGCAAATGCGGTGCACTTCAAGAATTTAATCTTACCCACGTGATTAGATTAGTCCTTTTATTTACATATATGCCTATTTTACTTGCCATTCACTTAAATAGATGGTATTATCAGTCAAGAAGTGATCTGGGCAGCCAATCCAATCCCATGGTGACCTTTTTTGGGGAGAAAGGAGATGATTGGAATAATAATTACTCACCTTTCTGCATGTTGTTTGTCTACAGAATGTTGTGTTATGTTGGAGCAATAGAACAACCTTTACGAGTAGCTGTGCCTTGATTGCTACGCTAGGTTCTCAGCAGCCACCAGCAGGTCCTGTGATTAACCGGGAAAGTCAATGAGTTGCTACTGGTGGCAGCAACTGGTGGCAGCAACTCTGCCTTTGAATATTGGTCCAAGTGAGCTTTGAGTGCATCCGTTTTACAACAAGGGTTATGCAGAAAGACCGGTGTGGCAAGTTATAACAAGCTTGGTTGTTGGATAAATTCATCCAGAATTTACCCGCCCCAGCCGGAGAAAAGACCCCATTCTGAAAAGCAGCACATGATGGACAGAGACCAATTTTATTAAAATTACCTTTACCTGATAAGGTATAATGAGAGCCAGGTGCATGGTCAGCATAACCACAGCATCCCTTAAATCACATAGCCCTGAAATTTGATAGATATGCTTGTGTACTCACATTGGCTTTCTAATAGGCATCTGGCTGAACTACCAAATCCTCCAAGAGAACCATAATCTTGTCTTAGGGTTTGGAGGCTTGCATGCTTCAATGACTTGGAGAACTACATTGGCTGGAGTCAGGGCCGTGTACTTTGGCTCATAGTACAGTCACCCATGCCAAGCAGGTCAAAGAGTAGAGGCCAAACTAATAGTGGTCCACAGGTCCTCCAGGTTCAGGGGTTCAGCTCAGGGCTAACAACCCAGGCTGGTCAAAAATATTGCAATGGATACAGCAATGAAGGACTTTCTATACAGACAAAGATGAAGGATCTTCATTGTTGCCCTAATCACCAATGGCGTAATAGGCAGCAATAAGTAAACTACCAAAAATCTGTTTCACAAAAGGTCCTGCAGATGTTGGAAATCTTGAGCAACACACACAAAATGCTGGAGGGACTCAGCAAGTCAGGCAGCATCCATGAAGGGGAATAACGACACCATAGGTAGCTGCCTTACTTGCCTGAGTTCCTCCATCATTTTGCATGTGTTGCTCAAAGGTCAGGCTGCGGTTTTATACGGGAGGATTCACAGTATCCTGCTGGAGACAGAACATTTCGTCTTCCAAAAAGGTCATCTTTGCAAAGAGGTCTTTTGTGAAAATGTACAGACTTGAGGTGTTTATATGCTGAATCCTGGATGTTCAGGGGGCAGATATATGTGTGATACCATTTACAACTCTGATACCCGACTCTTATGTCTGAAAAGTATAAGGCTACGATGTGGAAAGAGTTTGTTACAAGCACCTCTCAAAGAAGGTCATGTTCTAGTGCTAGTGTTCCTAGTCTTCTATCCACCTGCACCTGTCTTCTACAGAGGTAGCATCTGGAGGTTGAGGACGACTGGCTTCTACTCCAGTTCCGCAAACCTTGTCACAAGTGGGCCAGGCAGTTTTTACATCCTCAGAGGTTGTGCATTCTTTCTGTGGTTTGCACCTGGTCGCTAGAATACAGACTTGAGGTGCTTAGGGCTTCCTAACCCCATTTGCAGTGGTCATGAACCAGGGATTCTCAGAAGCCCGTGAGAAGGGTACGTTTCTTGAAGGAGCCTTTGAGGATGTAACCGAAGAATTTTCTCTACCTTCTGGTAATTTGATGTGATAGAGTCAAGACTAGGATGCTTATGTGCGGAGTTCTTTTGTCATGCACACAGGAGATGTTTCTGGCCCACCATTGCTCAGCATTGCTCTTACAGTCTTTGCAATTTCACTGGAAGTAATTCTTAAACAGTTACAAGGTCATTCAATATTATTATCAGAGGAAGGCACATTCTATTATTATTACCTCTTGGAATCAACTTTTTAATATTTCATCAGGTGAAGCAGATAAAAATCACAGTTTACCAACTTAGTCAGAAAAATAGTCTCTACAGTGGAACATTAAACCAGTAATGCACCGCAAAGGAAGTCTGAGATCAGGAACATCAGAATATAAAAAATGGGAAATAAAAGTATGCCAGATAGTTCTGCACTCACGGGACTTTGATTGAGATCCACCAATCACTGAGATTCTGATCCTAATTTACATTCTGCCAGATCTTCATGTCCTGAAGGTATCAATATCTAAAACCCTATTCATGTAAATCTCAAGGATACATAGCAATCCACCAACCACTCCACGACAGAGAATCCAAAGATTTATAATTCTCTGAGTAAAGATATTTCTCCTTATCTTAGTCCTAAATGGCTACCTTTTCCCACAGCGACCATACGACACTAAGATTTATATTCACCACTTACCCTGTCTTCTTCTGAACTACAGTAATGTTAGGCCAAGCTTTGTCCATTTTCACTTAAACTAAGTTGCCAGGACCAAGGTATGTCACAAAATTCCTAATTAAGATGGTGTTTCTTTTTTTTTACAGCATCTGTTCAGGAATAACAATTATTTCATTCTCCTTTACACTTGTGTGCTGGAAATGACTTGAATTTGAATTTGATTTGAGACCCATATGTTAGTTATGAATTTGTACAATAGCATAAAAGATCTGAGACTGATTAACTCCTCTTACATTGAAATTAATGGAAATAAGCGAGTGAGCAAGAGAGACGGTTTCCAATTGCGTTTTACTCTATTGCACTGTCATATTTACACACCATGTGCAATGAGAGGATAAATTAAACAGTACCAAAATGCACAAGTATACTAGCAAAACACAATGCCAGAAATACTTTTTATTTTATATATGTTCAGTAAGGAAAAACTTCTCTGAAGAGAAGTCCTAAATTGATAAAACATGTCTTAATGCAGAGCTATATCTACTTTCAGCTATATCCTGTGGCCTGTTTACCTTTTCACTTTCAACAGAGATTGTCGAAAAAGCATGCCAAAAAATGTCAGGATCCCTCAAGAAGAAACAGTTTTCGCACATTAATCAGGTTCTGTGTAAGTGCAGTAAATGTCTGCCAGCAATGAGCGAACGGTAGCTGTGAACAATTCCAATTACAAGGTCTGAACTGCAATTCATAACTCAAGGGGACAGTCTGAAAAATAGGGGTACTGGAAGTTCTTTCCATATCTCACTTGTGCTGAATATCTATGGGTCTGATGGAAATGTGCAGAAATAGCTTAACCACCACAAGAGCAACCAAAGGACTTAGTTAACACTGGGGTGCCACTGATAGGTACACTGCATACAATGTAACCGGACGATACTGATTAAGTATTCCAAGTGTTATCCTTGCTCTGTATGGAGATAGGTGATCTCAACAGAACAATGGCAGAAGTCTACAAATGGTCAGTGTCTTGAGGCTGGAAAGGTAAAAAAACGTCAGCCAGAGACCCAATGCTCTGCACAGCTTCTGGAATCACACTGCATGTGTGAATGAAAGTCAATTTTTCAGTTCAACCCATGCAAATAATTTTGTCATCAATATTTAAGATTTTGAAAAAAAATACCATTCATTTGGGAAATAATTACCTAATTTTACTTGTTTTATTATTAAAATAGAGTAGTCATATTGTTTCTTCTGAATTGTCAAACGGTTTTGTTTTGAAATACATCAGCTTTGAGAGCAGTGGCAGCATTCTACTACTATTACCAATTACTTTTCCAGGACTGAAAGAAACAGTATGAAAGAAATTATGCACACTGTGGAAGTTATCAAAGTCGTCTCAATTTTTTATGATGTGATACTTATGGGATAAAAAGGCTTGTATTTACATTATATACCACCTTTCATGACTTGGGATAATTCAAAATGCTTTATGCTCATTTTGAAATGTAGTTACTGTGTCCTTGTGTGTGAATTACTGCAGGTTAATAAGCACGTACACACACAGCAAATAATTATGAAGGCCAACTATTGGCCTTAAATGCATGAAGATATAAAAATGAGGATGAAGACATGTTGCTTCATTTGTATGCAAGTATTAATATGCACAATCCAGTCTTCCTATCAAAAGATGCACATATCTGTGACTGTGAGTGTGCAGCAGCAGTCTACCACGGGGTTGATTCCCAGGAAGGCAGGTTTATAATATAAAGACCTATTTAAAAGATTGAGCTATACTAAATGACAATAAAAGAGGACTGTGTGTCCTCATAATCTAAAAATAATCTAAAAAAACCTCTAGGTTTTATAAGAGTGAGAACTGATCTCATTAAAACATGTAAATATATTGAGGAGCTTGATTGAGTGGATGCCAACTTGATGCTCCTCCTTGGTAGGGCTGTGTGGATCTGCAGAAACATCAAAAAATAAGAATACAGTAGTCCATCCTTCCCTTCAAGTCTACACCACCATTCAATATGGCTGATACTCTATGTCAAACTGTAGTAAGACATTCTTACCCCTGTACCTCGAACCTATTGCACTGAAGAGCAACTCACCGTTCACCTAAACTATTTACCACACTTGCATGTTTGCTTTCAGTAACTGGTGGACAAGAACACGCTGTTTGCTTTGGGTGTTTCCTTTTCCCAGTCTCTCATTATTTAAATAGTTCTCCTTTCTGTTTCACTTATATTTAAGAAAGAGATCAATCGATTCTTACATATCAGGGGATATACACTCAGTGGCTACTTTATTAGGTAAACATCTAATCAGGCAATCACGTGACAGCAACTCAATGCATAAAAGCATGCAGGCATGATCAAGAGGGTCAGTTGCTGTTTAGAACAGACATCAGAATGGGGAAGAAATGTGATATAACTGAGTCAGACTGAGAAATGATTGTTGGTGCCAGACAAGATGGTTTGAGTAGCACAGATTAGATTATGAGGACACGCAGTCCTCTTTTATTGTCATTTAGTAATGCATGCATTAAGAAATGATACAATGTTCCTCCAGAATGATATCACAGAAACACAAAACAAACCAAGATTGAAAAACTGACAAAAAACACATAATTATAACATATAGTTACAACAGTGCAAAGCAATACCATAATTTGATAAAGAACAGACCATGGGCACGGTAAAAAAAAGTCTCAAAGTCTCTCGGAAGTCCCATCATCTCACGCAGATGGTAGAAGGAAGAAACACTCTCCCTGCCATGAGCTTCCAGCGCCGCAAACTTGCCAATGCAGCACCCTGGAAGCACCTGACCACAGTCCGACTCTTGAGTCCGTCCAAAAACTTCGAGCCTCTGACCAGCCCTCCGACACTGAGCACCGAGCACCATCTCTGCCGAGCGCTTCGACCCCGGCCCTGGCAACAGGCAATAGGCAAAGGCGAGGATTTGGGGCCTTCCCCTCCGGAGATTCTCGATCACACAGAAGCAGCGGCAGCAAAGCGAGCATTTCAGAAGTTTCTCCAGGTGTTCCTCCATGCTTCGCACGTCTGTCTCCATCAAATCAGGATTGTGCACGGTACCTACTTACAAATACGATATCGCTTCGGAGCGGCCGCGCACGCTGCGTTGCATCGCCATCTTCTCCTCTTTGCCTATTCACCTGGGATTTTCACACAAACAATGTCTGAAGGTTGCAGAGAATGGTTTGAAAGCAAAAAATACATCCAATGAGTGGTAGTTCTGTGGGGGAAAAAATGCCTTGCTAATGAGAGGGGTCAGAGGAGAATGGCCAGACTGGTTCAAACTGACAGGAAGGTGACAGTAACTCAGATAATTACATGTTCAACCAGTGGGGTATACAAGAGCATTTCTGAACGCCCAACACGTCAAGCCTTGAGAGACTGAGCTACAACAGTAGGAGACCATAAACATAGTCTCAGTGGCCACTTTATTAGGTACAGTAGGTGCCTAATGAAGTGGTCACTGAGTGCAAGGCAAACTCAGGAAAATGGTGCTGAGGTGAAACATCAGCCATGATCTTATTGAAAGGTAAACAGGCACAAGTAGCTAAGTGATCTACTCCTGCTGTGCTTTAAGATGTCTTTGCATACAAAGTACAACGTACAAAGCATGTCTGCCAAAGTGGATGCAGCAAGCTCCAGTATGTTTGCTGAGGAGAAATTAAGTGGTCAAACCAATAGGTAGAAAATTGACTCGGGCAGTTGGGAGAAGGTACTTCAGGGCAAGGGAGAAAATTGGGACCAGGACCACAATGAGAAAATGGATCAGAACAACAGAAGAATGTAAGCAACAGGAGTTAAGCCAGGAGCAAAGGGAGAATATTGTCCTGAAAAATGGGGAGCACTTGGGCCATAGTAATACAAAAAGTACTAATTGAGACTGTGGGGAAGATTATTTTATTTAGAGATACAGCATGGTAACGGGACTTTCTGGCCCAACGAGCCCACGCCACCCAATTACGACCATGCCACACAAGATACGAACAACTGAGAGAATGCGCACAAACACAATAAATAGAATACCAGTCAGGACAATGTGAAATAAGGGAAGAATATGGGCTACAATTACAGGGAGAAAGTATGCTCAGACAATGGGGAGAATAAAACCCAATACACCAAACCACAAAGGTACTGACGGCTTCGGTTACAGGCCTATAGTTAACACTAAAAAAATGTGGACAGCAAGAATTTGCAGAAATAAAAATAGTGATCTAATATTTTCAAGATGCTTCAAAATAATTGACTACTTTAGCAACATCACAAATCTCCTTGAGACTATAATGATTATTTTGGGCACAAAGTGAAATTTTCTTAGTAATATCTATTCCATTCTGTAAGTCCAACCAATTTTGCTTTCATTTTTTTAGTCCCATTTACTTGACAGAACTTGACTGCACAAGATGTAGATGGTAATATTTTATTCAGTTATTACAAAGAATACTATTAACTATAAGACCTTAAGACCAAAAGACAGAGGTGCAGAATCAAACCGTTTGATCCATCAAGTCTGCTCCACCATTCCATCATGGTTGATTTATTATCCCTCTCAATCCCACTTTTCTGCCTTCTCCCCGTAAACTTTGGCACCTTCACTAACCAAGAACATATCAACCTTCATTTTAAATATACTCAATGACTTGGTCTCCACAGCTGTTTGTGAATGAATTCTTTTACCTTAAGCTCCTTAGTCAAATCCAGTTCATTACATAACATGCAATCCAGAATTGCCTTTTCCCTAGTGAGCTCAACCACAAGCTGCTCTAAAAAGCCATCTCATGGGCATTCTATAAGTTCTTCTCTTGGGATCCAACACCATCCTGATTTTCCCAATCTACGTGCCTGTTGAAATCTTTAATAACTATTGTAATATTGCCTTTTTAACATGCCTTTTCTATCTCACATTGTAAGTTGCACCCTATAGCCTGGCTACTGTTCGGAAGCCTGTATACAGCTTCAATAGGGTCTTTTTTACCCCTGCAGTTTCTTAACTCTACCCACAAGGACCCTACATCTTCTGGTCCCATGTCACTTCTTTCTAAGGATTTGAGCAACACACATCAAAGTTGCTGGTGAACGCGGCAGGCCAGGCAGCATCTGTAGGAAGAGGTGCAGTCGACGTTTCAGGCCGAGACCCTTCGTCAGGACATTCACTGGCAACTTTGATGTGTGTTGCTTGAATTTCCAGCATCTGCAGAATTCCTGTTGTTTGCGTTCTAAGGATTTGATTTTGGTTTTTGCTGACAGAGCCATCCTTGACCCTTTGCCTGCCTACCTGCCCTTTCGATACAATGCGTGCACTTGGAAGTTAATCTCCCAACTACGATCATCTTCTAACCATGACTCAGTAATGCCCACAAAATCATACCTGCTAATCTCTAACTGCGGTACAAGAACATATACCTTATTCTGTATTTTGCATGCATTCAAATATAACACCTTCAGTCCTGTATTCATCACCCTTTTTGATTTTGCCCCCATGTTACACTTCACCTCATCTCACTGATGACAAATTTGCCCTATCATCTACCCTCCCTTTCTCACAGCCTCACCACTCACTGCATCTACTTCTATACCAACTACCCTTTCCTCTCCTCTCTCATTCTGGTTCCTATCCTCACTGTCAAATTAGTTTAAATCCTCCCCAACAGCTCTAGCAAATCTGTCCACAAGGATTTTGTTCCTCCTCAAATTCAAATGTAAACCATCCTTTTTGTATGGGTCCTACCTTCCACAAAACACATCCCAGTGATCCAGAAATCTGAGGCCCTGCTCCCGTACCAATTCCTCAGCCATACATTCATTGGCCGAATCATCCTATTCTTACCCTCATTGTTGCATGACAGAGGCAGAAATCCAGAGATTACTAGTCTTGAAGGCCTGCTTTCCAGGGTTCTACCTAAACCCTTATATTGTCTCTTATATTCCGTCTGGGTAGCCTCCAACCTGATGGCATGAACATTGACTTCTCTAACTTCCGCTAATGCCCCACCTCCTCCTCGTACCTCATCCGTTATTTATTTATATACACACATTCTTTCTCTCTCTCTCCTTTTTCTCCTTCTGTCCCTCTGACTATACCCCTTGCCCATCCTCTGGGTTTTCCCCCCCTCCCCCTTTTCTTTCTCCCTGGGCCTCCTGTCCCATGATCCTCTCATATCCCTTTTGCTAATCACCTGTCCAGCTTTTGGCTCCATCACTCCCCCTCCTGTCTTCTCCTATCATTTTGGATCTCCCCATCCCCCTCCCACTTTCAAATCTCTTACTAGCTCTTCCTTCAGTTAGTCCTGACGAAGGGTCTCGGCCTGAAACGTTGAGTGTACCTCTTCCTAGAGATGCTGCATGGCCTGCTGTGCTCACCAGCAACTTTGATGTGTGTTGCTTGAATTTCCAGCATCTGCAGCATTCCTCATGTTTACAAATTAGCAGGTGTTGTGATAGTGAGGAAGATTATTGAAGATCACAAGGACGTCTTGGTTAGTTAGAAAGGTAGACTGATGAGTGGCAACTGGATTTTAATAGAGATATGCATGAGGCGATGCATTTTAGAAAATTGAAACAGCATAGGACATACTATGAATGGAACAGAAAGACTAGGGGTACAAGTGCATAGTTCATTGAAAGCATCATAGATAGACAGAGTGGTGAAAAAGGCCCTTACGAACTGATCTTTATCAGTCAGGGCGCTGAGTATGGAAGCTGAGAGATTATATTGCATTTGTATTAGTCACTGGTGAGGCCACACTTGGAGTACTGTGTGCAGTTCCGGTGACTCTGTTATAGGAAAGACATGGTTAAATTGGAAAGAGTGCAGAAGATTTACAAGGATGTTGCCAAGACTAGAGGGCCAGAGCTTAGGGAGAGGTTGGTCAGGCTAGGAATGTAGGAGAATGCAGGGGTGATCTTATAGAAATGTTTAAAATTATGAGAGCATAGGTAAGGGGGATTTTTGACAGTCTTTCCCCCAGGATAGTAGAGATCAAAACTAGGCGGCACAGATTGGGGTGAGAGGCGAAAAAAATTAAAAAGCCTGAAGGGCAACTTTTTCACAAAGAGAGTGGTGAACATATGAACAGAGCTTCCAAAAGTCTATGCAGGTATTTGTCCTATTAGTGAGGAGTGTTTTGTGTTCAGCAGGTGTACTGTGACTGTACACTTGGATAGTTTAGAGTCTCAACTGTAGTCCTGTTGATGTCAATAGGCCCTAGCCTGTCTCCTTTCCTTCTGGTCAAGAGTCCAACTTGTCATACGCGAGGTCTTATCATCAAGAGTCTGATAACAGTAGGACAGAAGGTACCCTTGAGCCTGGCAGCACATGTTTTCAGTTGAGGCAGACACAATACTGTATTATCAGTTAAGAAGCACTTGGACAAGTACTTGGAGGGGTCAAGCTTAAGGGTATATAGGCTGAACACAGAGCATTGGGACTAGTTGGGTGGGCACAATGGTCGACTTGGGCTCATTAGGCCAAATGGCCTGTAACTGTGCTGTATTGTTGAAAGACTCTATTACTATAAGAAGACCAAAAAAATGTTGTTGCAGTCGTGGTGGTGCTGGGTTTGATGACACTGTAAATGTGAGTCAGTGGTTCAGTGATGTTAGATCATTGAGAAAGATTCTGGAGAAGGAAGAAGTGAGGGAGACATTAACAAGGATGTTGCTCAGCCTTGCCATTGATGACCATATTAGGGTAGTGCAGTGAGCAAGAATGAAATGGCACTAAAAGGAATTGAGGGTATAATGCAGGAATTCCCAACCTGGGGTCCATGATTCCCTTGTTTACTGGTATTAACCATAGCATTAAAAAGGTTGGGCGCCTCTGGTGTAATGGTTGAAATACCTGGTGCTCTACAATGATAATTCATTTAAAACCTTTTGAGAGGACTTCAAAGTTTGAGAATGAGAGATGAGTGAAAAGATGGCTAAAACTGAAAAGAATAACATTTTGGTAACAAATCAAACAAAAGAAGGAAGTCCAAACTTGGGATGTTTCTGGCCAAACTAAAGGTCCAAATTCATGTAAATCTCAAACCAAACGAAGCCTTAGGATTAAAAATGCCTTCGAAATGCTGAACATTAAAGTATTTGCCATACGATACTGCGCAAAAGCTTGAAAGTTCTTGAAGAAATGTGATACCCTTCAATAAATGACCACAATAATATGTTTGAGTGTAGGAGAAAGAGACACCTGGCATAAAACTGGTTTTGAGTGGAAATAATCAAGGTTGTGAGGTTTCTAATGTCTTGATTAAAATAGTTTTTCCTTGTCCTAATTTCCAGTTCTCTCATCAGGTGAATCTTCGGAAGCCACAGACCTGATAATTACCTCTGATTTCTTTCCTATCTTTCATCAGATCCCATAATGAAGGACAGTGAGTTGAGCCCTGATCTTGGATGCATAATGGAATCTGTCTGAAGCTGAAAGCTGACACCATTGCTAAAGCAAAGCTGCGGCAAAGGATGTAACCATGACAACTTGTTTTTCTCTCTCTATGATGTACTTTAAAGATCAAGGAAGAACTACTGTGACTGCAACTGTTCAAGTGTTGTATAACTTCCAGTCTTGGTATTATTAAAGGATCGAATAATTTGCAATGCCGAGCTTCTAATAAATTACAAATAGTTAGCCTGTGGGAAGTCTACCTAAATAATTATTGCACTTATGCAACCTAACACAAAGGAGCAAACCACTCCTGTCAGGAACAACATCAATTCATTTGTAAATACTCAATTCTTTTCAGCAATTAAAAGAAGCAAATGTGGATTGAATTTCATTGCATTGTTAGTGTATATTCAATCAGTATTTTATGATCTCAATAAGATTTTTACATCTTTGATGTTATTCATTATTTGGTTCCTAGAATTAAGCAATTATAAAAAGGATTAAAGGGGAATTGAAAAAAAGAGATTTCATCCTATGAGAGGTAAGTTTGTGGAACACACTGCCTTGGAGGACTATGCAGGCAGAAGTCAACATTATATTTTAAAATACCAGTAAACAACATGGGTATTATAAAACCATAATTTGTATGAGCAGAATTAGGCTACTCGGCCCATCAAGTTTGCTCTGCTATTCCATCAAAACTGATTTATTATCCTCTCAATCCCATTCTCCTACCATCTCCCCGTAACCTTTGATGCCCTGACTAATCAAGAACCTATCAACCTCCACCTTAAGTATACCCAATGGCTTGGCCTTCACAGCCGTCTGTGGCAATGAATTCCACAGATTCACCGCCCTCTGACGAAAGAAATTTTTCCTCATCTCTGTTCTAAATAGACATCCCTCAAATCTAAGGCTGTGCCCTCTGGTCCTTGACTTCCCACTATAGGAAACATTCATTCTCTCTAGGCTTTTCAATATTCTATAGGTATCAATGATATCCCTTCTAAACTCCAGCGAGTACAGGCCCAGAACCATCAAACACACCCTTTCATTCCTGGGGTAATTCTCGTGAATGCCCTCTGGACCCTCTCCAATGCCAGCACATCTTTTCTTAGATAAGGGGCCCAAAACTGTTCACAATACACCAAGTGCAGTCTGACCAATACCTTATAAAGCCTCAGAACTGCTTTTGTATTCTAGTCCTCTTGAAAGAAACACTAACATTTGCCTTCCTTACCACTGACTCAACCTGCAAGTTAACTTTTAGGGAATCATGCACGAGGACTCTCAAATCCCTTAGAAAATTTTGAATTTTCCTCCCATTTGAAAGTAGTCCATGCCTTTATTCCTCCAAACAAAGTGCATGACTGCACTTTGTGGATTGGTGTGAAAAGAGCAACCTAGCCTGAACTTGGAGCAGATAAAGGAAATCATTGTGTACTGATGGCTTGCTCATAGAGGGACTAAGTTCCTGGGAGTTCACATAATAGATTACCTCACCCATTCCCTTAAAATCACCTCCATGAACAGGAAGGCACAGCAGCCTCTCCACTTCCCAAGAAAATTGAGGCAAGCAAGGCTCTCACCCCCCCACCTTAACTGTGTTTCACAGGATCATCATTGAGAGCATCCTGACAAGTTGCATCTCCATCCAGTATGGGAGCGGTCGAGCATTGAACTTGAAGTTCCAACAAAGGACTGTGAGAACAGCTGAAAGGATCATAGGGGTCTCTCTACCATCCATTAGGGACATTTATCAGGAGCACTGCATACACAGGGCCCTTAGCGTTATCAATTACCCCACCCATCTATCCAGCATCCTCTTTGACTTTCTACCATCAGGCAAGAGACTACAATAAATAAAAACAAGAATGGTCAGGATGAGAAACAGTTTCTTCCCCCAGGCCATCAATCTTCTGAACTCCCAGGTACATTGTATTCGAAGTGTCACTGGTTAATCTGTTCTGTACCTTACAATATTTAATATTAATTAACACTTTGCTTCAGTATTCACTACGGAAAATTATCTTGGCAATTGCAAGGATGACTTGCAGCAGACTGTAAAGTTTGAGCATGTAGATATTAAGGAAGAGGATGTGGTGGAGCTTTTGGAAAGCATCAAGTTGGATAAGTCACCAGGACTGGATGGGATGTACCCCAGGCTACTGTGGGAAGTGAGGGAGGACATTGCTGAGCCTCTGGCGATGATCTTTGCATCATCAATGAGGACGGCAGAGATTCCAGAGTATTGGAGGTTTGCGGATGTTGTTCCTTATTCAAGAAAGGGAGTAGCGATACCCCAGGAAATTACAGACCAGTGAGTCTTACTTCAGTGGTTGGTAAGTTGATGGAGAAGATCCTGAGAGGCAGGATTTAGGAACATTTGGAGAAGCATAATATGATTAGGAATAGACAGCATGGCTTTGTCAAAGGCAGGTTGTACCTTATGAGCCTGATTGAATTTTTTGAGCATGTGACTAAACACATTGATGAAGGTAGAGCCGTAGGTGTACTGCATGTGGATTTTAGCAAGGCATTTGATAAGGTACCCCATGCCAGGCTTATTGAGAAAGTAAGGAGGCATGGGATCCAAGGGGGCATTGCTTTGTGGATCCAAAACTGGCTTGTCCACAGAAGGCAAAGAGTGGTTGTAGATGGGTCAAATTCTGTATGGAGGCCGGTGAACAGTGCCTCAGGGATCTGTTCTGGGACCCCTACTCTTTGTGATTTTTATAAAAGACCTGGATGAGGAAGTGGAGGGATGGGTTAGTAAATTTGCTGATGACACAAAGGTTGGGGGTGTTGTGGATAGTGTGGAGGTCGAAGGTTACAGCGGGACATTGATAGGATGCAAAGCTGGGCTGAGAAGTGGCAGATGGAGTTCAACCCAGATAAGTGTGAGGTGGTTCATTTTGGTAGATCAAATATGATGGCAGAATATAGCATTAATGGCAAGACTCTTGGCAGTGTGGAGGATTAGAGGGATTTTGGGGTCCAAACCCATAGGACACTCAAAGCTGCTATGCAGGTTGATTCTGTGGTTAAGAAGGCATACGGTGCATTGCTCTTCATCAACCATGGGATTAAGTTTAAGAGCTGAGAGGTAATGTTGCAGCTATATAGGATCCAGGTCAGACCCCACTAGGAGTACTGTGCTCAGTTCTGGTCACCTCACTACAGGAAGGACACAGAAACCATAGAAAGGGTGCAGTGGAGATTTACAAAGATGTTGCCTGGATTGGGGAGCATGCCTTATGAGAATAGGTTGAGTGAACTTGGCCTTTTCTCCTTGGAGTGATGGAGGATGAGACGTGACCTGATAGAGGTGTACAAGATGATGAGAGGCATTGATTGTGTGGATAGTCAGAGGCTTTTTCCCGGGGCTGAAATGGCTGTCACAAGAGGGTACAGGTTTAAGGTGCTTTGGAGTAGGTACAAAGGAGATGTCAGGGGTAAGTTTTTTAAGCAGAGAGTGGTGAGTGCATGGAATGGGCTGCCGGCGGCGGTGGTGGAGGTGGAAATGAGAGGCTCTTTTAAGAGACTCCTGGAGGATACATGCTTAGAAAAATAGAGGGCTATGGGAAAGCCTAGGCAGTTCTAAGGTAAAGACATGTTTGGCACAGCTTTGTGGGCAGAAAGGCCTGTATTGTGCTGTAGGTTTTCTATGTTTCTAATGCACTTTAGCTTGTTATTTATTTGTGATTCATCTGTAGATTTTATCCTTACCTTCATAAGTTATCGTGTGTTATGTGCTTTAAACCCCGGTTTCCATGTTCTCGTTTCCATATATATTATATACATTATATACATGTATGTGTGGGCACGTGGCCAAGTGGTTAAGGCATTGGACTAGCTACCTGAAGGTCGTGAGTTCGAGCCCCAGCCAAGGGAACGTGTTGTGTCCTTGAGCAAGGCACTTAATCACACATTGCTCTGTGATGACACTGGTGCCAAGCTGTATGGGTCCTAATGCCCTTCCCTTGGACAACATTGGTGTCTTGGAGAGGGGAGACCTGCAGCATGGGCAACTGCCTGTCTTCCATACAACCTTGCCTAGGCCTGCGTCCTGGAGAGTGAAGACTTTCCAGGCGAAGATGCATGGTCTCGCAAGACTAACGGATGTATGTAGTTAAATGACAATAAACTTCACTTGTCTTGATTCTGCACTTCCTTACAATATATTCCATCTGCCATATTTTTTTACCATTCTCCCAATCTGTCTAAGTCCTTCTGCAAACACCCTGCTTTCTCAACACTACCTGTCCCTCCATCTATCTTCATACCATCCGCAAACTTGGCCACAAAGCTGTCAATTCCTCTGTCTAAATCATTGCAACATAACGTGAAAGTATTGAAAAACACTTAATGGAGTAAGTTATTCTAGCTTGTTCTTTCTTGGCCAATGTGCACAAAATGGATTGAATGATCTCCTTCAAAGCCATAGAATTCAATGATGCAAGGGATTTGCAGGACTGTGCCATGTGATTTATATGAGACAATCATATTTTATATATTGAAATATAATGTATGATAAGACACATCTTTATTTACAATAATATAGCGACTTAGATAAAACTGAAAGTTTATTATCAAAGCAAATACAGTATATGTCACCATATTAACTTAAGATTCATTTTCTTAGAGGCATTCACAGTAGAACAAAGAAATACAATAAAACTAATGAAAAACTACATATTAGCAATCAACCAATGTGCAGAAGAAGACAAACTGCAAATACAGAAAAACTAATAATAATAATAAATATTAAATACATACATAAATAAGTCAATAATTCTGAGAACACAAGTTGTAGAGTCTTTAAAAATGAGTCCATTGGTTGAAGAATCAGTTCAGTATTGAAGTGAGTGCAGTTATTTACAATGGTTCAGGACCATGATACTTGAAAGGTAATAACTGTTCCTGAACTTAGTGGTGTGGGACTTAATGCTCCTGTACCTCCTTCCCGATGGCAACATACAAGAAGAGAGTATGCTCTGGATGGTGAGGATTCTTGTAGCAGCACTCCTTGTAGATGGTAGGGAGGGTTTTTTCCTGTGATGGACTGGGCTGTATCCACTAAATTTTAGGTTTTTCCATTCAAGGAGATGGTGTTTCCATGGCATGCCATGATGCAACCATTAAAGATACTCTCCGCTCTGCATCCACAGAAGTTTGTCAAAGTTTTAGATGACACGCCGAACATGTGTGAAGCTCGAAGGTGCTGCCTGTAGTGTTAACTATAAACACAAGAGACTACAGATGCTTGAAATCCAGAGCAACGGATACACAATGCTGAAGGAAGTTAGGGGTCATCTATAGAGAAGAATAAATAGTCAAAAGTTTGGGCCAAAACCCATCATCAATACTACACCTTTACTTATTTGTTACAGATTCCATGGCCTTGCTGATATTAACTTCTCAGATCTAGTTAGCAATGGGAATGTGTCAGAGCTGAACTGAGAACTAGGCATAATATTAAAAACCACTCAAAGCACCCATATTTCTCAAAAGTAATGGCATTAATTTTTTGTTCAGAATAAAAACATTGGCAGTGCATTGTGCATGGTCAAGCATTGAATATTGTTACTTTCTGGTTGGAATAATGTCAAATATTGCATTATCCGAAGCAAACTACATGTAGAAGTTCTATTGCTGGTTTCTCTTTCGAGATTTCATGTGAAGAAAGTTTACACCAATTGAATATCGATAGCAATAAAAGCATTACTGAACAAATGAGACAAAACCCAATGAATCCTCATGAAGAATCATCAACCAAATCTTTAAAAACTTAAACAGGAGGAATTCTGCAGATGCTGGAAATTCAAGCAACACATATCAAATTTGCTGGTGAATGCAGCAGGCCAGGCAGCATCTCTAGGAAGAGGTACAGTCGACGTTTCGGGCCGAGACCCTTCAGTTAGCCCTGACGAAGGGTCTCGGCCCGAAATGTCGACTGTACCTCTTCCTAGAGATGTTGCCTGGCCTGCTGCGTTCACCAGCAAATTTGATGTGTGTTGCATCAACCAAATCTACCCGTTACCTGTTCATTTGCACATATAATGGAAACACCAGCCTTACCTCATTCCTTTATCCCTAATTGCAAAGCTATTTTCAATATCATTGCACCATACTGGTAATATAATGTTAGCCAATTACTTGATAAATCCAAGATCGTGGCCAGTACAGTGCCTGTTACAGTACTACACCCATAAGTTATCATGTTAAGCCTACTACACTAATCTATAACTCAAGATACAGTTTGAGAATAATTGGTAGCTACATTTTAGACACTTCATTTTCCAATCATTAATAACTAGTTTTGATTTGCTCCTTGTCATACAAATATTGAGGCAGACAATTGATCTCTGACCATGATCTGGAGTCTCTTTCCATTTGACAAGTCAAGTCTTCCCATCATCTATCTGAAACAATTTAGAACTGTGGTTGGATAGGAGGTCATTTGGAGTCAGGGGTTTGTCAAAAATGTGGTAAAGAAGAAAACAGAAAGAACGCGAAAGATAAAGGATGCAATCAGTAAGTGAGAGGAAGAGAGAACAGAGAAGATGGGAGTAAATGAGAACATTCAGTGGAGGAAAGGGAGCAGTGAAAGGATGTATGACAAATCTTATTTTGTCACAATATGGACAAAGTTGTCATCAGGAAATAGAGTGAATGTCTTTTTTTCCTGAATAGGGAGGAAAAAAAATTACCTTTACTCATTGCTGAAGGATATGGAGTAGAGAGTATGGGGGAAAATGTTTAGATGAATTCTGCTAAGTGTATGGGGATTTAAATATTGATTCATTTTGAAGTGGGTCAAGTTGTTAAGGATGGGAAAGGGGATTTCTTTCCAATAGGATTTCTGAATGATCTCAGAGAAAAGTGTTAACCTACCGAATACTGCTCTGATTTATTCTTAATTGGAGAAGACAGAGTGTGATTGTTCCAATTATTTCTGCTTGGTGGGTGGAGAAGAATGGCCGTATTTCTGTTCACTTGTAGATGATGATGTGGGGGTGGTGGGAGTGGGAGAGTTGTGGTGAGAAATTTATAAATTTACGTAAAAGTTGTAGCTTAATGAAATGTGAAGGAAAACAATTGCCACTTGCAAATGGGCATCACTAAATTGTGTTGAGTTTGATTGTGGGGAATTGTATGAACTAAATTACTACCCACGTTGTGAGATAAATATTATAATTATTACATAATTGTTATTATTACATAATTCATAATAAAGCTAGTCAGGTTTATGTAGCTCTTTGAGTTTCATAAATAATTACACACAGTGATCTTCAAGGTCATTACCAATATTGATTGATTACTATTAAAGGAGGACAAATGGGGGAGGAACACACATCAAAGTTGCTGGTGAACGCAGCAGGCCAGGCAGCATCTCTAGGAAGAGGTACAATGAGGACCTATTTTGTCTACGGGTGTCAGCCATGGGATCTTGTTACACAGGGTCTTGTTACAGCAGACTAGTGGAAGAAGAAAGCTCTGATTTCTTTCTTCCAAAACTCTGCCGGCACTTTTAGTTTTGTCCTGTGTTTTTTTTTCTGAAGACTGACACCACCCAGAGTTTATTTCCTTCAATGTCAGCAACCACTAATTTCTCATCAAAGAAGATATTAATTAGGGTTAAGGACAACCATTAGTCATTGCCATCCTCTGAACTAATAAAACAATGGGTGGGAAACAAACTAAACTTGTCTATTCCTGATCTCCATGGATACCCTCCATCAAGACCCATTGGTTGGTGATCAGGAAAAGGAATCAAGTAGATTTTCAGTGCCTCTTTTTATCCAGGAATATTATGACCAACTAAATTACTAAAACTCTGGTACAAGCTTTGAATGTTACAGATCTTTATACATCAGTACAACACCATCTTAAACATCCCTTCAGTCCATCAATACTTTAGCTGTGGTGTTTAGTATCTCTTAGATATGCTGCATAAATTTCACATGGGATCTGCCAAATCTATGACCTCCAGAACCTATGTGGATATAAGCTCCAGGAATATGAAAAAAACACTATCACCTCCATGTCTATCTGCAAGTCACAGATTTCAGCTTCAAAATGCTTTGCAATTCCTTCTCCTTCATTGGGCTACTGCTATACTTTTAACACACTATGTTGTCTTGTAAGTCTTTTTTTTGTAATCACAAGCTATTGCTGGATACTAAGAAGATCAAATACAACATTCTTCAGCATGTTGCTTGATAGTGATGGAGCTGGACATATTGCATACCGTTCCTGTGTTGTCACCTGAACTTGCTCTGTACCGTTGTGCTGAGATAGTGCAAGGTGCGAGTGATTATCTTAGGCATTTTTATTGGGATGGCAAGACCCTGTTGGACATTGGTAACATAGAAAACCGCAGGCCTGGTTCACTGGTTCATTGGTGAGACTGACGGCAGGGAAGCTGTGGCAAGGGCAAGGCATAGGCTGAGGCTGCTGGGTTGCCTGTAACAGTCATTCATAGCGGTGCTTCTCTCTAGTGTTCACTCGGTGCTGCTCTCCAGTGTTTGCTCAGTGGAAGTACAAACTGGACCAGGACGATTGTTCATCCCAGTTTGGCAAAAGAATAAATCAAGGAAGGTAGTGCACCCGTGGCTGACAAGGGAAATTAGGGATAGTATCAATTCCAAAGAAGAAGCATACAAATTAGCCAGAAAAAATGGCTCACCTGAGGACTGGGAGAAATTCAGAGTTCAGCAGAGGAGGACAAAGGGCTTAATTAGGAAGGGGAAAAAAGATTATGAGAGAAAACTGGCAGGGAACATAAAAACTGACTGTAGAAGTTTTTATAGATATGTGAAAAGAAAAAGATTGGTTAAGACAAATGTAGGTCCCCTACAGACAGAAACAGGTGAATCGATTATGGGGAGCAAGGACATGGCAGACCAATTGAATAATTACCTTGGTTCTGTCTTCACTAAGGAGGACATAAATAATCTTCCAGAAATAGTAGGGGACAGAGGGTCCAGTGAGATGGAGGAACTGAGCGAAATACATGTTAGTAGGGAAGTGGTGTTAGGTAAATTGAAGGGATTAAAGGCAGATAAATCCCCAGGGCCAGATGCTCTGCATCCCAGAGTGCTTAAGGAAGTAGCCCAAGAAATAGTGGATGCATTAATGATAATTTTTCAAAACTCTTTAGATTCCGGACTAGTTCCTGAGGATTGGAGGGTGGCTAATGGAACCCCACTTTTTAAAACAGGAGGGAGAGAGAAACCAGGGAATTATAGACCGGTTAGCCTAACATCGGTGGTGGGGAAACTGCTAGAGTCAGTTATCAAAGATGTGATAACAGCACATTTGGAAAGCGGTGAAATCATCGGACAAAGTCAGCATGGATTTGTGAAAGGAAAATCATGTCTGACGAATCTCATAGAATTTTTTGAGGATGTAACTAGTAGAGTGGATAGGGGAGAACCAGTGGATGTGGTATATTTGGATTTTCAAAAGGCTTTTGACAAGGTCCCACACAGGAGATTGGTGTGCAAACTTAAAGCACACGGTATTGGGGGTAAGATATTGATGTGGATAGAGAATTGGTTAGCAGACAGGAAGCAAAGAGTGGGAATAAACGGGACCTTTTCAGAATGGCAGGCAGTGACTAGTGGGGTACCGCAAGGCTCAGTGCTGGGACCCCAGTTGTTTACAATATATATTACTGACTTGGATGAGGGAATTAAATGCAGCATTTCCAAGTTTGCGGATGACACGAAGCTGGGCAGCAGTGTTAGCTGTGAGGAGGATGGTAAGAGGATGCAGGGTGACTTGGATAGGTTAGGTGAGTGGTCAAATTCATGGCAGATGCAATTTAATGTGGATAAATGTGAAGTTATCCACTTTGGTGGCAAAAACAGGAAAACAGATTATTATCGGAATGGTGGCCGATTAGGAAAAGGGGAGGTGCAATGAGACCTGGGTGTCATTATACACCAGTCATTGAAAGTGGGCATGCAGGTACAGCAGGCGGTGAAAAAGGCGAATGGTACGCTGGCATTTATAGCGAGAGGATTCGAGTATAGGAGCAGGGAGGTACTACTGCAGTTGTACAGGGCCTTGGTGAGACCACACCTGGAGTATTGTGTGCAGTTTTGGTCCCCTAATCTGAGGAAAGATATCCTTGCCATAGAGGGATTACAAAGAAGGTTCACCAGATTGATTCCTGGGATGGCAGGGATGGCAGGACTTTCATATAATGAAAGACTGGATGAACTAGGCTTATACTCGTTGGAATTTAGAAGATTGAGGGGGGATCTGATTGAAACGTATAAAATCCTAAAGGGATTGGACAGGCTAGATGCAGGAAGATTGTTCCCGATGTTGGAGAAGTCCAGAACGAGGGGTCGCAGTTTGAGGATAAAGAGGAATCCTTTTAGGACCGAGATTAAGAAAAACTTCTTCACACAGAGAGTGGTGAATCTGTGGAATTCTCTGCCACAGGAAACAGTTGAGGCCAGTTCATTGGCTATATTTAAGAGGGAGTTAGATATGGCCCTTGTGGCTAAAGGGATCAGGGGGTATGGAGGGAAGGCTGGTGCAGGGTTCTGAGTTGGATGATTAGTCATGATCATACTGAATAGCGGTGCAGGTTCGAAGGGCCGAAGGGCCGAATGGCCTACTCCTGCACCTATTTTCTATGTTTCTATGTTTCTATGATTTACCATAAATCTAGCCACCCAAGGTCTTAAGCTATATCCTTTTTTCTCTTTGTGACTGCATGTTTTTTTCTGAAATTATAACCATATGTGCTATGTGCAGTGTGTTGTGTGCTGTTGGTAATGTGTTTTGCACCTTGGCCCCAGAGGGATGCTGTTTGATTTGGCTATATTTAAGTATGTTTGAATGATAGCTAACCTGAATTTGAACTTGAAGAGTACTTTCACTGTACTGCCTACAGCCAATCACACAGAAGGATCAACACTACCTTTTCAACCTGACTAGAGCTGGGTATTAAATGCTTTTATTGCCAGCACTGTCCTCACCCTAGGACCAATCATTGAGAAAACTGTGATATAAATTTACTTTAAGAGTGTTTCACTATTTTTGTTAGAGCTTTGCTTTGCACTGTTTCCTATATATATTTGATGCTACTAACTTCTGACTATAAAGATTCTGGCCCAAGATTTTGTTGTGACCTGTATGGCTGAATCTGTAGATGTTTCCTTTATTGCCCGATATTCTGATCATTCCTCTTGCACCTAGTTATTAATTGAAGCTCTTTATAGCATTGATTCATATGATATTTCTTTCAAGTTGCAGTACAGACTGATTGATCTCCAATATTTTGAAGTTATTCCTGATATGTGTAGCTTAGATGACTACCCAGTTTAACTATAACACCAAGAATAATGAGATTTTCTTGCCACTTTACCTTAGTCTATTTTTTTTATCAAAATGTTTCCTTCAGTCTTAAATTGGAATATCTGCTGATTAAATTTGCTCATATTCTCCAGAGTCAGTCATACTGCACAGAGGCGGGACCTTCAGCCCATCTAGTCCATGCCAAAAACCATTTAAGCTGCCTACTCCCAATGATCTGCACTGGGACCATAGCCACCCATATCCCTACAATCCATGTACCCATCCAAATGTCTCTTAAATGTTGAAACTGAGCTTGCATGCACCACTTGAGCTGACAGCTCATTCCATCCTCCCACAACCCTCTGAGTGAAGACATTTCCCCTCGTGTTCCACTTAAACTTTTTACCTTTCACATTAACACAAGGCCTCTGGTTAGTCCCATCCAACCCCAATGGAAAAAGCCTGCTTGCATTTACCTTACCGATACCACTCATAATTTTGTATATCTCTATCTAATCTCTTCCCAGTCTTCTATACTCTAAAGAATATAATGCTAACCTATTAAATCTTTTCTTATAACTTGAGTCATCCAGATCCAGCAACATCCTTGTAATGTCATACGGGGGTGGGGGGGGGCGGAATGCAAGACACAGAGCCTTCGTAATCTTGGGAGACAGGAACGCAGAACACAGAGCCTTGGTAATCTTGGGAGACTGGAATGCAGAACACAGAGCCAGGACTGCACGTGGAACTCCTGCACAGGATGCGGCACATAGACAGAACAAGAGCCCAAAGCCTTGACTTGCTCTTGGGAGAACAGGAAACAGAACACAGAGCCTTGGTAATCTTGGGAGACAGGAACGCAGAACACAGAGTCGGGACCCCTCCTTGGGAACAGGACGTAGGGCTGGGACTCCTACACAGAACACAGAGACAGATCTCCACTCAAGGTAGTGGCAAATGGCTGGACCTACCCAGCGGAGACGAGGGCACAAAGAGACGGTTCCCTACACAAGGTAGCAGCAAACGGCCGGACCTACCCAGCGAAGGCGTGGACACAGACAGTTCCCGACTCAAGGTAGCGGCAAATGGCCGGACCTACCTAGTGAAGGTGTGGACACAAAGAGACAGTTCCAAACAACGAAAGACATTCCTCACCTAGACATAGCAAGGACCCGAGCTTTCCCTGGCATTTGAACCTGACAGCATTACAGGCGAGGACACAGGCAAAGGTAGCAGGCGAGGCTTCAGGCGAAGGTAGAAGGCCAGGCTTCAGGCGAAGGTAGCAGGCGAGGGCACAAAGAGATGGTCCCAAACAACAAAAGACAGTTCCTTACCTAGACACAGCAAGGCCCTAAGCTTGCCCTGGTGGTTGAACCTGACGGCATTACAGGCGAGGACACAGGCGAAGGTAGCAGGTGAGGCTTCAGGTGAAGTTAGCAGGCGAAGCTTCAGGCAAAGGTAGCAGGCGAGGCTTCAGGCCGGACCTACCTAGTGAAGGCGAGGACACAAAGAGACAGTTCCAAACAATGAAAGACAGTTCCTTATCTAGACACAGCAAGGCCCCGAGCTTGCCCTGGTGGTTGAACCTGATGGTATTACAGGCGAGGACACAGGCGAAGGCAACAGGCGAGGCTTCAGAAGGAAGGGGAAGGGGAGGGAACAGTCCACCAACTGAAGCTGAACCCAGGAGCTGTTTATGTAGCCAGCCCAATATGTGAATCATGTGCCTCAATTAAGGCACACAAGAGGACAAGGGAAAACCGGAAAACCTGGAATAAGGATCAATGGACTGTACCGTGAACCGGAATGCGGACTTCACAGACCAGATCATGACATGTAAATTTTCTCTGCACTCTTTCAAACTTGTTTCAATCTTTCCTGTAGGTAGGTGACCAAGACTGTGCACAATACTACAGATTAGGCTTCACCAACATCTTATACAACAATGTAACATTCCATTTTCTGAATTCATACATTGATTTATGAAGGCCAATATGCCAAAAGCTGTCCTTGAGACCCTATCTACCTGTGATGCCACTCTCAATAAATTATGTACTTGTATTCCCAGATCCCTTTGTTCTACGACACTCCTCAGTGCCTTACCATTCATTGTGTAAGAACTGCTCTAGTTGGTCCTACCAAGACCTTTCACTTGTCTGCATTAAATTCCATTTGTTATTTTTCAGACATTTTTCTCATGGATGCAGATCCCTCTACAAGCCATGATAGCCTTCCTCACTCATCCACTTCACCCCCAATCTTGGTGTAATCGGCAAATTTGCTGATTCAGTTAACTACATTATTATCTTTGCTATAGATGACAACCAACAAAGGACCCAGAACTGATCTCTAAAGCACTCTACTAGTCAGAGGCCTCCAATCAGAGAGGCAACCCTCTACAACCACTTTCTGGCTTTTCCCACAAAGCCAATGCCTAATCCAATTTACTACCTTCATCTGAATGCTGAGTGACTGAACCTTCCTGACCAGCCTCCCAAGCAGCACTATGTCAAATGCCTTACTAAAATCCATGTAAAAAACTTCCACTGCCTTGCCTTTATCCTCTTTCCTGGTACATGACCTACCATGCACAAAGTCATGTTGACTATTCTTAATCAGTCCACATCTATCCAAATATTTATATATCCAGTCCCTTAGAATACCTTCCAATAACTTTCCCACAACTGAGATCAGACTCATCAGCCTATAATTTTGTGGTTTCTGCTTAGAGCCTTTTATAAACAGCGGAACAACTTTGGCTCTCCTAACCACTCTTACCTCTCCTGTTGCTAAGGATGTTTCAATTATCTCTACAACACAAAATACTCTGCAGATGCTGGGGTTAAAGCAACACTCACAGCACTTTGGAAGAAAGGGCATCTGCCCCTTCCCTCTTCAGACCTGACGAAGGGTTCCGGCCTGAAACGTTGACTGATCGTTTCCACGGATGCTGCCCGACCTGCGGAGTTCCTCCAGTGTGCTGTGAGTGTTGTTTCACCTATCTCTGCTAGGGCCCCGGCAATTTCTGCACTTGCCTCCCATAGGATCCAAGGGAACACCTTGTCAGGCCCTGGGGATTTATCCACCCTGATTTGCCTCAGGGTAGCAAGCACCTCCCCCCCTGTAATTTGTACAGGGTCCACAAAGTTGATACGACTTTTCCTCACTTCTATAGTCTCTGTATCTGTTTCCTGAGTAAATACAGATGCAAAGAATGCACTTAAGATCTTCCCCATCTGTTTTGGCTCCAGACATGCATTACCATTCTGGACTTCCGGACAACCAATTTTGTCCCTAGTAATCCTTTTGCTCTTTACTTACCTGATTCTCTTTCACCTTGTCTGCAGGAGCAACTTCGTGCCTTCTTTTAACCTTACTGATTTCTTTCTTAAGTGTTCTCTTATACTCCATAAGTACCTCATTTATTACTACTTGCCTATACCTGCTATGAACCTCCTTTTTTCTCTTAACTAGGGCCTCAATATCTCTTGAAAAGCAAGGTTCCTTGCAATTTTATCTTTACCTTTTATTCTGACATGCACATAGAAGCTTTGTCCTCTCAAAATTTCATTTTTGGAGGCCTCCCACTTTGACAGAAAACAGCCTGTCCCAATCTACACTTGCCAGATCATTTCTGATATGATCAAAGTTGGACTTTCTCCAGTTTAGAATCTCAACCTGTGGACTAAACCTATTTCTTTGCTTATTCATTTTGAAAATGATGGCATTGTGGTCACGGGATCCAAAACGTTCCTCTACACAAACTTTTGTGGTGTGCCCCGTCTCATTCCCTAATAGCACATCCAGTGTCATATCCTCTCTGGTTGGGATTTCTATTTACCGATGAAGGAAATCTTCCTGAGCACATTTGACAAATTCTATCCCATAGTCCTCTGACAGTATGGGGGTCCCAGTCAATATGTGGAAATTTAAATTCACCTACTATAACAACCTTTATGTTTCTTACATGTCTAAACAATATGGTATTTTAAGTATTTGAGAAAAGAGATATGCTGCATTTCCTCTTTAAGAATTGCAGATTTCAAATGCCATTCTGATCCAAAAAAATATTGTAACGGGCTGCAAACCACTTGTAATAATTTGAAATAATAAAAACATTAATATTGTGAAATATTAAGTATACACAGTCCACCATATACATTGCCCTGTGCCATTGTAATACTAATTGTAAGAATCAATATTAAAGTTTTGTTTTCAAAGATTGACGATAGATAATTTTGGTGTAATTCACTCTCCCCAACTCCTCCCCCTCCCCGCCTTGTTTTATCGGTTCCCTTTCACCTGCTCACCACTCTCCTGTTATTCTTTTTCCAGTCTTCCTTCTCCCCTTTTTCTGACCCTAATCCTAACCCAGTGACCCTTTCTAAACTTAACACCGTGACTTTTACACTTGATTTATGGCGCGCCTGTGAAGGGTCAGGCCTGGTTTTAATGCTAAGTTATTATCACTACTAATGTCTTTATTGGGCTACTGTGTTTCCAACACAGGAAGTTGACATTAAAAATGTTACTTTTTAAGTGGTGTTATATGTTTATACTGTTGTCAATAATTGGGAGAAGTCTTAAGTTGAGGATTCATTGCCTGCTGAGGAGAGAAAAAAATATACAAGTCTTTCTTAGAATGTGCTACTTTACATCAGGCTATTAGAATTTAACAAGGGCGTGTAGTTCTAGGGAAGATTTTAGGGACTACTGGCTTGAAATAACCGCACAACTTCGAGAATCTGTTCTGTGTTTTGTGATAACACTTCCAAAATAGTTTATTTTCAAAATATAGTCTAGTCCTCTACTGAAATTCCAACGTCTTGCAAGCAAATTGTCCCACTAATAATTCAATAACCCAGGTGATCAATGCACTAATTTGAAAACTTTTGGAACTGTGTTTAAAAGTTTACTATCTTCCATTCCGCAATGACTGCAATTTCAATAGTTCCATGTGCACTCATTTCGGGATGCTAAACATTTCTTACAAAAGAGAGAACTACCTTTTCCCCCTTTTTAGACTCCTTGCCTTGCTCTGTTTCTTATTCATTAATTACTCTAAGGGTCTATTTATGTAGTTTACAAAGCCACTTAAACTACGCACCAATTTAACATATTTATGACCCCGTTTTTCTTTCTTTTCTTGGAGACTGTACGGTGATTGTTCTCCGGACCCGAGGACCCCGGAGCGGCGTAAATGATGAAAGAAGACACATAAAGAAGGAAATGAATGTGTGAATAATGAATACCTTCGAGAAACAACTGGCGCAATTTGGCCCATGGCCCAGGGGGGTCACTTTAATAGAGTCTCGCCTCAGCCCATTGAGTGCATGAGAGACTATTAAAAAACAAGAGATCATCGGCGTAGGTTGATCACTCTGGATCTCGTTTTCTTTCATCCGCGTCCAGGCAAAATTATAACGATCACATCTGTAAAAGGAACTGGGAGATTGTTGCAAGATTCTGTATTTTTTTTTGATGCCGGCTCATAAATCGTGGAGATTGAGTCCCTTTCAAAAGCTCTCCATGGTCTAGTTTCGCTTCTGGGTCACTAAAGGCATTGAAGTTTTAATGGCATGCCACGGCAGATTACACGATACAGCTGTCCCGGCACCGTGAAAATTAAGTTATGCCCCGTGTCAGCAAGTTTTTATTGGCAAAGCGCTGAGAAGTGCGCATCCAGGAGTGGAGTCAGAGCTCGGAGTGCTTACTCACTGTCAGCAATGGAGATGATGGGGGAATCCGAGAGAAATGTGCTCTTTGTTCTGCTCTCACACAGAGGTCTCACCCCATAGACTTTCTACTATAGACCCAGCCTCTTTATTAAAACACTTCACTCCATCTTCAAGCCACTATACACTTCATGGAACAATCGCCCAAAATCTGGCTCTTCACATCCAGCTGCATTTTCAGACTTGCCTGCTGGTCATGATTTCTGTCTCAAAGCACTCCCCCTACTTAAAGTCTCCTTATTCATTACAAGTTTCCCTTTTTTGGGGCGGGGGAGGCCAAATCTTTTCAGGGTGTTATGAAAACCAGCATCAAGGTCATTTTGTTAGGCCGACGAGTGCGTCTCTCAGTACATTTGTGCGTGTATCTTGGATCTTTGTAACTGTAGCTATACAGTTGTTTGTGGCTCTGTGTGTGTGTGGGGGGGGGGGGGGGAGATCATGTTCCGGCAGAGGAACTTGACCAAGGAAAGAAGATACACGTTTCTGAAAGTTGTATTTTGTGTCCCCTGCTTGATTCCGATCCTTGCTCAGTCATCGGATTGCTTCAGTTCAATAAACCTAAACAACACTCCACAATAGAGAATGTCAGCGCACAGCAATGTCAAAGTAGCCAGGCTGTGAAATCATTGTTTTGTGCATGGGTGAAACAATGTTTTATTAATCAAGGGCGCTCGGTGTAAATGCTAGGAACACCTCTGGGGATCGGCATTAATCATTACAGAACTCCTATCAGTTCCCTTCTTTCCTCTCACACAGAATTAAACTGTATTTCCCCCGATCCTAGACAGTTTACATATCTACATAAATAGTGGCTCCGAACATGTAAATTTGTTTAAATGCAAATCCAGTGATCTTTTATATAAAAAACTTTTGTCTTCTTCAAATTTGTTTTTGTCTTCAGCATACATGGCACAATTAGTATATTGTTTCAAATCTCACGTCTCATCCACTCTGTCGTTAGTTGTTCCTGTTTGAAACGTTCATAAACAAATGCAATGCATACATGAGCAGGTCATTTCAAAATAAAGCTTGCTCGAAACCCTCTATTACTGGAGAAAATTCATTAGTGTTTCGTGCTGTCAAATGACCATCATTTATCTTCACTTAAAGATAAACAAACAGAGAGGTACAAGGACAAGAACTCCCAAATAAATCTCCCCCTCCTTCAACCTTGACGTCTTCTCCTCCCAGGAGAACAACTGGATCAACATATTTGGGAAAGACACTCAATAAGCGAAAGCCTGGCCCGGAATTTATAGCACATAATACCTGTCTGCTTGCCCCCTGAACCCATTTCACAGGTCACAGAGCAGCAAAATGACCAATTTGAGAAGACTTCGGGACCGAAATGTGCTCAATAATTTGATGCACTGGAGACCTCTAACCTCCCTGTCACAAAATTAAAATGTTTATCAGCGTTGTTAGAAACATGAGTGCGTTTGCCAATCTGTTTTCAGTAAAGAGAGGGAAATGATCAACATATTGGGAAAAGAAAACATTTCGCCAGCTATCGTTTGCATTTTGGGACACACGTGTGTGTGTGTGTGTGTGTGTGTGTGTGTGTGTGTGTGTGTGTGTGTGTGTGTGTGTGTGTGTGTGTGTACGTGTAACATTATTTGAGAGAATAGTGGTTGGGACATCGTCTTGAGAATTTTGGGGAAAAAAATTAGAATTTAATGCCATGAAAGGGGATTATGGTCCCAACACTGTACAAAATGAGTGCATTGAAATAACTTGCAATTACCGGCCCAGAGGACCATCTCTGATCATTTTTTTTTGCAGTGTAGGGCACTCTGCAAATAACGATTGCTTTGAATGTGGCGGCTGGGAATAAATATAACGAGGCGGTTTACTCATCTGTCAAAATAGTTGTAAAACAGTGACGGAAATAAATTATAGAAAGCACAATGAACAATAACACAGGACTGAGCAAGTGAAGGACTTACGGAAACACACAAGACTTCAAGGAAATACCCATGAGCAATGTGAATTATCGGTACTACTTCACCTGTTTTACGTGGATTTGTCAATTGGCAAATATCCAAAAGAGCATGTTCATCATAAACTTCATCAAACATAGATTTATAATGGACAAATGTCCGCAGCAATGATTCGCAGATCTTATTCTCGGATTTCAAATCATTGTTAAAGCTTGAAATGAAACGTTTTTTTATCCAATCTATAATCCCCAACCCCCACCCACGCCACTGTCTCTTGCTCCAGAAAGTGGAATGCTCCCAGGACACGGGGAGCCGGACACCAACCATTCTAACTGGATTAAAAAAAAATCTTTTCTCGTTTCAAAGGTTTGATCGTAGCATGTTTTAGCTGCGATTAAATCAAAGTGGCAGCTTTGACTTAAAAATAGAATCAAAGGAGAATTTTTTTGTGTCAGTAAACCAAATGCTTATGCTGGGATTTCTTCTTAAAATAATTGATGGTGTTTCGATAGTCAATATGTTTACTTGGTACCTGTTTTATATGTATAACATGAGAGAAATCTTCACTCCAAACCAGAAACTTGATAGTCACGCAATCTCTCTGCCGGGGAACAAGTTCCCAGATATTGTAATTGTCACCCGCCCGGCCTGGGTATTTGTTGGCAGGAGAAATGGCGAGAGAACTGTACGGGACAAGAAACAAAAACGCACTGTTGATGAGTTCAGTTCGGGCAGAGGGAAGGGAGAGGATAGAGGAGGTGAAAAGTTGAGCAAAGGTAGGGAAGAAGATGTTTCTGATTGGCCTAATCTTTCAATATGTGAACCTTAGATTCGTGTAATTTCGTATTTCTGCACAAATCGCAATGAATTCAATTTTTTTTGACCATGAGTGAAGTTTAACCCTATGTTTTCTTTCAGTTCGCTAATATTTATCTCCTTTGTTAATTGACAATATATAGCAACCAACGCTCCCTAAAGCGTCAATTTGGGGAGATACTGGGTGAGATTAAGCGTTAATAAATTTTGACATCTAAAAAAATCGTATCTGTTGAAAACAGTAAGAAAGAAACTGTAGGAATCTAACGGTATCAAGGGCATTAGTAGTCATAGCTATTGAAATGCCAGAAGTTCGAATATTGCCAGTGACAAGCAGTTAATCACTGAATGTCTCGGCCAAAGCAAACTTTGTTCATATCTCATCAAATCATTAGTCACTGCAAATCCCCAAGAGTCGCTTCGTCCCAGTAATCAATAAAGGACTTAAACGCTGGACAGAAATCGTTGAATTATTATGCGCTTTTTAAATGAAATTCCTCTCCTGCTGAGATCTTCCCTGCCGCTTTTCCATATTTCAGCCTGGGAAACGTTTGGCTCTCTCCTGCAGTTGCCAAACGTTAATTGAAAACATTTCAGGGAAAGTCAGATTGAGTCGTGCATTGAGAGTGCAATTTAGAGCTGAATTCTTGTCCCGTCGAAGACTTAGGGCATCAGCCACACAAGTGCATACAAAGTGAGCCTTGATTTCTTAAAGGAGCAGTCTTTAACCCCGTGTGCTATTGAAAGCGGTGGCAGGGTTATTTACTCAAATGTATTCATCAGCTACAACCGCAATCAAATAAGGTTTGGATATCTTGACAATTGAGTTATAGTCTTGATAAGGGGTTCACCTACTTTGTTTTATTACAAGAAAGCAATCTAACCCAAACTATACCTAATTGTGATGGGGAAATGGAAAAGAAACCACAAGAAATTGTCTCTAATGACCGTGACTAGGTGTTCACTTGGTTACTGCTTAGTATTATTTTTTCAAGCACATGCCTTTCTCCCACCCGCCCCCCCCCCACATCTCTAGCCAAACTGTGAAAATGTTTTTTTTATATATTTATTCCCGTTGTTTGATTTGGGGTATGGGACAAGACCTGCATTTATTTCCCATATCTAATTGCCCTAGGTAGTGATGACAAACCGGAACTGCCACACTCCTTCAGACTTCCTGAGAGAAGTTTCAGGATATAGTGAACAGACATATTTTTCCAAGTCTACATGGTGAGCATCCAGGAGAAGAGAAATTCGTAGCCTGTCCGTGACGCCTGCAGTGCTTGTCCTTTGTGGTGAAGCTCATAAATTTAGGAATTTTTGTCAAAATAAAAACAACCTGAGCAACTGCAGTCTATTTACTTGCTGGAACAGTGTCATATAAGGCATCAAGAGGTATGACGGAGAATGTAAGAATATGTTATATTGCATTACGCTCAGTGCCCACTTTATTGGGTATACTTGTACACCTGCTCGTTAACGCAAATATCTAATCAGCCAATCATGTGGCAACAACTCAATGCATAAAGGCATGCTGACATGGTCAAGAGGTTCAGTTGCTGTACAGACCAAACATCAGAATGGGGAAGAAATGCGATCTAAGTGACTTAGACCATGGAATGATTGTTGGTGCCAGATGGGGTGGCTTGTGTATCTCAGGAACTGTTAATATCCTGGGAGTTTCATGCACAGTAGTCTCTAGAGTTTACACAGCATGGTGCAAAAAGCAGGAAACATTCAAAGAGCAGCAGTTTTGTGGGTGAAAATACTTTGTTTTTGTGAGAGGACGGAGGAGAATGGCTAGACTGGTTCAAGCTGACAGGAAGGTAACAGTAACTCAAATAATTGTGTGTTCAAACAGTAATGTGCACAAGAGCTCCTTTGAATGCACAACATATCAAACTTTGGGCGACTGGGCTACAGCAGCAGAAAACCACACTAGGTTTCACTCCTTACCTATTCAACTGAGCGTACATTGGAATAGAAAATTAACCATAATTGTATTGAATGGTGGAGCAGGCTTGCAATGCTGAATAATCTATCCCTACTCCTCTAATGTTATGTGTTCCTGTGGTACATACTGCAGAATGATGCAAGACTAACTATGTCAGTCCTGAATTGGGAATCAAGATGCAGGTGAGATTCAATGCAGAATGGTGTGAAGTGACATAGTTTGGAAGAAATAATGAGAGGCAATGGGGTTTAATCACGAATCTAGAGATTCAAACACAATGAGAGTTAAAATCTAGGGAAAAATATTTTAAGACTGTAGAAAAGTTGAGAAAGATACTGACAAATCATAAAGGACTTATATTTATAACACACAAGAAGGTCTTCAGAAATTAATATTTAGTCCTCAGCTCGAGTATTGTCCTCTCAAGGAACCCAAGGAAGCAAACTAAGAAGACAATTAAATTTTGAATTAAAGTTTGTTCTCAAGCTTGTCTAGATAAGTATTTCTCAAGACTCAGGTCATGAGGGTGACATGATAAGTTGCAGATGCTGCCTTGCTTGTGCTAGCTAACAATAGCTAGAAATAGATCTTGCCAGTGATGAGATATTGCTAACCGTTGTCCGTGATTGTCTAGCTAATAGAGGAATTGACTGCAGATGTGCAATTCTAATTTTGTGTATCGCATGAGAACACTTGTAGACTTACCGATAACCAAGTATGTTTAGTGGTTGGCTATTGCCCAAAATTTACTGTATAAATTTTAGATGTAACCTGACATTAGCGGAGTTATAAGGCGACAGGTCCCCGAGATCACATATTAAAGTGTTAATCTTATACTTTATTTCCTTTCCCTAACAGAGCAAAGTCTCTTACAGTAAATTAGTGATGAAATTCTTTTACAGTAAAAAAATGATAAATAAGGGTAAATTCTTTGACAATAGATTTGGAGAGGCATAATGTGATTAGGAATAGTCAGCATGGCTTTTTCAAAGGCAGGTCATGCCTTACGAGCCTGATGGAATTTTTTGAGAATGTGATCATTTCATCTCATGTGTACCTAACCATATCATTGATGAAGATAGAGTAGTAGATGTAGTGTATATAGATTTCAGCAAGGCATTTGATAAGGTACCCCATGCAAGGCTTTTTGAGAAAGTAAGGAAGCATGGGATCCAAGGGGACCTTGTTTGTGGATCCAGGATTGGCTTGCCCACAGAAGACAAAGAGTGGTTGTAGATGGGTTATATTCTGCATGGAGGTCAGTGACCAGTGGTGTGCCTCAGGGATCTGTTCTGGGACCTCTACTCTTTGTGATTTTTATAAATGACCTGGATGAGGAAGTGGAGGGATGGGTTAGTAAATTTGCTGATGACACAAAGGTTGAGGGTGTTGTAGATTGTGTGGAGGGCTGTCAGAGATTACAACCAGACATTGATAGGATGCAAAACTGGGCTGAGAAGTGGCACATGGAGTTCAACCCAGATAAATGTGAAGTGGTTCATTTTGGTAAGTCAAGTATTAATGGTAAAACTCTTGGCAATGTGGAGGATCAGAGGGATCTTGGGGTCCGAGTCCATAGGACACTCAAAGCTGTTGCGCAGGTTGACTATGTGATTAAGCAGGCATACTGTGCATTGGCCCTTGTCAGCTGTGGGATTGAGTTCAAGAGGTAATGTTACAGCTATACAGGACCCTAATCAGACCCACTTGGAGTACTGTGCTCAGTTCTGGTCACCTCACTACAGGAAGGATGTGGAAACCATAGAAAGGGTGCAGAGGAGATTTACAAGGATGTTGCCTGGATTGGGGAGCATGCTTTATGAGAATAGGTTGAGTGAACTCGGCCTTTTCTCCTTGGAGCAACGGAGGATGAGAGGTGACCTGATAGAGGTGTACAAGATGATGAGAGGCATTGATCGTGTGGATAGTCAGAAGCTTTTTCCCAGGACTGAAATAGCTAACACGAGAGGGCACAGTTTTAAGGTGCTTGGAAGTAGGTACAGAGAGGGTGTCAGGGGTAAGTTCTTTATGCAAAGAGTGGTGAGTGCATGCAATGGGCTGCTGGCGATGCTGGTGGAGGGAGATACGATAGGATCTTTTAAGAGCCTACCTATCCAGGATAGGTACATGAGCTTAGAAAAATAGAGGGCTATGGCTAATCCTAAGTAATTTCTAAAGTAAGTACATGTTCAGCACAGCATTGTGGGCTGAAGGGCCTGCATTGTGCTGTAGGTTTTCTTTATTTCAAATATTTCATTTCGGGGACTCAATTACAAAAATCAAGGCTTGCACTTCATGTAGTATATCAAAAGCAGAACCACTGACCTGTATCATGGAATTTATTATTTTGTGGGAGCAGTACACTCCAAAACATTAAATTTACTATCAGTAAATATTGCCAAAGAGGAATGGCGAGGATGTATTCATGGGTCCATGGACCGTACAGAATTCTGACAGGGAGAATCTGTTCCTAAAATGTTGAGTGTGGGTCTTTATGCTCCTGCACCTCCTCCCCAGTGGTAATAATGAGAAGAGGGCATGTCCCAGATGGTAAGGATCCTCAATGATGAATGCCACCTTCCTGAGACACCACCAATTGAAGATGCTTTTTATGGTGGGGAGGGTTGTAACTGTGATAGAACTGGCAGGGTCCTCATTCAATCCTGCTCATATTGGAGCCTCCATACCTGGTGGAGATGCAACCAGTCAGAAAGCTCTCCATCATAGATCCAGAGAAACTTGCTTTAAGTCTTTGCTGACGTACCAAATTTTCTCGCATTTCTAAGGAAGTATAGCTGCTCACCTGCCTTTTTCATGTGTTGGGCCCGGGATAGTTCCTCTGAGACGTTGATACCCTGGAACTTTCAGCTGCTCACCTTTTGCACTGCTGACCCCTCAAGAAGGAATTTTGTGTGTTCACCTGACTGCCCTTCCACAATCAATTATTTGGTTTTGCTGGCATTGAGTGAAAGTTTGTTGTTATGCTATCACTCAACCAGCTGACCTATCTCACTTCTGTACACATCCATCTCACTATCTAAGATTCACTAACAACAGTACTGCCATTGGAAAAATGATCAGTTATGTTTGAACTGTGCTGAGCCACACAGTCGTGAGAATATAGAGAGTGGGGCAGCAGGCTAAGCATGTATCCTTGAGGTGCGCCTCTGTTGACTGTCAGAGAGGTGGACATAGTATTACCAATTTGCAATGACTGGTCTCCCGATGAGGAAGATGAGGATCCAGTTACAGAGGGAAGTTCAGGGGTGCAGGTTTTGAAGCTTCTTGATTAGTACTTATGCAATGATTGTGTTTAACACTAAGCTATAATCATTAGACAGCATCATTAGGCTGGCATATCTATTGCCCCATCAAGGTAATCCAAAGAGTGGAGAGACAGTGAGATTGCATTTGCTGTCGACCAGCTGTGATGTTAGGTAAATTGCAGTGGGTCCAGGTCCTTAATCAGAGAGGTGTTAGTTCTAGCCATGACCAACCTCTCAAAGCACTTCATCACAGTAGAAGTAAGTACCACTGAGTGATAGCTATTGCGGCAACTCACTTTGTTGTTCTTGGTGGAATTAATGCCCTTCTGAAGCAAGTGGGAACCCTGAACTGCAGCAGTGAGAAGCTGAAGATGTCACTGAACGCTCCAGTCAGTTGATCGGAACAAGTACCCTGCCATGTAGACCACCGGGCCTGATGAATTGCAAGGGTTCACCCTCTTGAAGGAAGTTCTTACATCATCCTCCAAGACAGAGATCATAGGGTCACCAGATGCTGTAGGGATTTGCACTGGTGTAGCATTATTCTCCCTTTCAAAGTGTGCAAAAAAGACACTGTGTACATTAGGGAAGTATTGCTCCCATTTGTGATGTTAGGTTCCAACATATAGGAGCAATGCCATGCAAACCCTGCCACTGGTGTCTTGCATCTGATTGTGATTGATCAGTTTCTTTGCCAGAGGTGCTGTCTGTCAGGTGTAAAGTTAAACTATGGATCCATTTACTCTCGTAGGTGGACAGAAAAGATCCCATGACATTGCTTTGAAGAACATTGTTGCTGTTTAGGCCAAAATTTGTCCTTTAATCATAATTAATTAAAAATATAGGTTCAGAATTTGTGCAACTTTACTGGCTGCTCCATGCAGAAAGCTCTGAATATTTCTCACCAAGTTCACTTAAGCTAGGCAGTCACTGTCCACAATTTCCTGACTGCTCCTGCATTGGACTGTTTGTGCAGTTTAGCAGTGAAGTTGCATCATTCTCCTCACAGTTACGCTGAATCAGAATTGGCATCAGGTTTATTATCACTGTCCTAAATGACAAGATACTTGTTGTTCTGGACCATGGAAAGCCGTAAGATTATCGTGAATTACAAAATAAATAATCCTCACTAAAAACGGAATAATGCAGTAGTATCCATGGACTTATGGACAGTTCCGAAATCTGATGTCCAAGGGAAAAAAGCAGTTCCTGAACTGTTGAGTGTGGGTCTTCTGACTCCTATATCTACTGCATGATGGAAGTAATGAGAAGAAGGCCTGTCCTAGATGGTGAAGGCTTTTAATAAAGGAAGCTGCCTTTTTGAGGCACCACTTCTTAAAGATGGAGTATTGGGCCTGTGCTGGAGTTCACTGAGTTTACAACCCTCTGTAGACTCTTGCCTTATACATTGGAGCCTCCAGACCAGATGATACAACCTGTCAGAACGCTCTCCAGTTTACATCCATGGAAATTTGCAGAAGTCGGTGCTGATATACCAAATCTCTTCTAAATCTTAACCACTTTGGCCTCTTCTTTATCAAAGTTTTGAGTTCAGGACAGATCTTCAGGGCAGTTTACCTGTTTAATATTGCACTCTGCAATGATAAAGCTCCATAAATTAAAGGTATTTTTCAGTGTGAAGTGTGTATGTTACACACAATGCTTCTTCCCTCACAAGATAGTTGTTGGTTAATTGCCCACCAACATGTCAATGTGACTTTCTGTGAATCAAAGAATTCCTAGGGCATAGAATTTGAAGCTTATGAATGTGATCAATCTTACAAAATTTATTATCAAAGTACATATATGTTTGTACTACTCTGAGATTCATTTTCTTGCAGGCATTCAGAGTAGAACAAAGAAATACAACAGAATCAATGAAAAACTGCACACAAACAAAGACGGACAAATAACCGGTGTGTATGAGACAAATCGTGCAAACACAAGAAGAATAGTAAATAGAAAGGTAGATAGACAGACAGACAGATAGATAGATAGATAATACTGAGAACATGAGTTGTAGAGTCCGTGAAAGTGAGTTTGTGAGTTGTGAAATCAGTTCAATGTTGAGGAGAGTGAAATTTATCCCTGTGGTTTCCGAGTCTGATGGTTGAAGGGTACTAACCGTTTCTAAACCTGGTGTTGTGGGACATAAGGCCCCTGTACCATCTTCCCTGTTGCACGAGCGTGAGGAGAGCATGGCCTGGATGGTAGGAGATGCTGCTGTCTTGTGGCAGTTCTCTTTGTAGATGTCCTCAATGGTGGGGAGTGCTTTTCTGGGGATGGGCCGAGCTGTGTTCACTACTTTTTATAGGCTTTTCAGTTCTTGGGCATTGGCGTCTCTATACCAGGAAGTCTTTCTCACGAAAGATGCCTGCGAAGTATTTGTGAAGTAGGAGAGAACAACTAGTATACTGTATGCACCACCAGATCAATAAACAGAGAATGTGAGGAGAACCACAGTTTAAATGGTGTCACTGTGTACGTTATAGTATATACTGTATGTGTATTAATGAAAGCTAGCTATAGTGAGATGAAGAGAAAAGAAATATACAAATAAAAATCCAGAATGGCATAGTGATGAATACTGCACACTGCAGCAGATAGATGGTAAAAAGCAGGAAATATTCAATAAGAAAGCTAACAAATTATCCCATGTAATAAATGCTATGATGATTAATACTATTATAAATGAAAAACCCACACAGTACAATCATGTTTTCGAATAGATCAAAAGCAAAGCAGCTATATCAATTTAAATTGATAACTTACAAAATAAAGTTATACAGAGGCAAGTAGTGAGAGGAACTGAGCGTATGCAATGCACCAGACTAAAACAACCTGTGTACATTGTGCTCATAAATAATAGTGTTGTTATCCTTGCATGAGAAACTCGGCTCACACACAAGATAAGGGCAATGCTGTGCAAACCCTGAGCTCACGAGGTCTAGTCAGAAGTAGTTGCCACAGAAGAAGCTGGTGGATTTTGGCTGGATTTCCAGTAACGCAGTGCTCACCTGGCACAGGATTGACAAGAACAGCTGTGCAGCTGTGATCGTACATCGAGAAACAATAATCAGCAAAATACGGAAGTGATGCATCAGAATTGCAACCTCCAACTACAATAACAATGCATCTTCCCATAACACGCCAACAAAATGGGGGGAAGTTAATGCTTCAAATTCAGAGATACGCTGGGGAGAAGAGTATGCAACAAATCAGAACCAGAACTCACAATACAGCATTATATCAGCATACTTCTCAAGCCATTCACTAATATGCATACACTAAAGCTAAAAGACAGACCGCCATTATGTAGAAAACTAAGAACAATGTTTTTGTTAAATGTTGTGAAGGCCAAGCACCAGGTTCAATGTTAAAGGAATTTTATTAATAGATTTATATTTTGCTTGCATGTTAGGCTTTTAGCTGTCACAAAACTCATCGCTGACCCAAAGTAACTAGAGGTAAGAGTTTCTTAAGTTTCATACTGGTACAGCCATGTCATTAACAATGCCAATTTAACCCATTTGGACCTACTTCTTACTAATATACTTTACTGACCCTACAAGTTGGCTCATTTTGTAAAACGATGCACATAGCAATATGGATGGATGGAAGGTGATGTGGGTGCTATTGAAGATATATTTGGAGGAGGTACTGCAAAACCATTACAGGGAACCTAAACACCTCAAGCATTCTTTAAACATTCCAAGTGCCTTGTCACTGAGTCTCCAGAGCATGTACCTCGAGTGGTTAAGTTCTATTAAACTGACAGAGTTCTGTTAGAGATGCCAGGCAGATGCAGCAACAGCAGCTTGCTTTCATATAGCACGTTTAATGCAGTAAAATATTATGGGACTGCTTAAAGAAATGTTATAAAAAATGACATTGGACTACTTAATAAGATTTTCGGTTGGATGATAAAAGCATTGTCAGAGAAGTAGTTGTTAAAGAGTATCTTAAAGGTGGAGAACAAAGCTGAGAGGCAGAAGGGTTGGGGAAATAATTCCCAAGTCAGGTGAATACCATTCTCAAAATGATGAAAGTCAGCAAAAAGCCAGAAACCTAAAAGGAGAACAGACACAACACTGAGTAATAATGCTGGACTAAACTGGTAAAAGGATAGGCAAAAGGATGAAAACTTTAAGTGGAAGCATTGCTGGATCAGCAGCCAATGCAGATCAACAAACAATCATTGGACTTTGTGTGAGACTGGATGCATGTGAAGTGTCTTGAAACAGCTTAAGATTCTAGGGAGTGCAAGGCGTGATGCATCCCAGTAGGGCAATGAATAGTTACGGTAACTTTGAAGGTTAAAAAGGCAAGCATGATGGATGCCTTTGTTGTTTTTGGGAGGGGGATATGGTTAAATTCAGCTACAAATAAGCTTGCTACTATTTGGTCCATGTCATCTCCAGCAAGAGCCATCCCAACAGTCCAAGAACATAGAACAGTGAACATTTACAGCACAGTACAAGCCCTTTGGCTCATGATGTTGTGCCGGCCTTTTAACCTACTCTAAGATCAATGAAACCCTTCCCTCCTGCATAGCCCTCCATCTTTCGATTATTTATGTGCTGATCTGTGACTCTTAACTTCCCTAATGTATCTTCCTTTATCATCACCCCTGGCAGTGTGTTCCACCCACCAGCAAATTTCTGTGTAGATACCCCATACTTTGCTCCAATTATCCTAAATTTATGCCTCCTTGAGTCAACTATTTCTGCACTGGGAAAAAAGGTCTCTGGCTATCTACTCAATTTTTGCCTCTTATCATTTTGCACACCACTACCAAGTTACCTCACATCCTCCAATCTCCCTCTTCTTAATACTCTTTAAATATGAACCCTTATTAACTAGCCAAGCAGGAATTCACAGTAGCCAGTTGAACTACCAGTATACAGTATGATTGGAGTTTGAGAGAAAACCAGACGAGCTGGCAGAAATGCACACTGGCATGAGGAGACCATGTAGACTGCACAGAGATAGCACCCAAGTTCAGGACTGACCCAAGTGCCTGGATCTATGACACAGCAGCACCAATTGCTCTATCACTGTACTCCATCACTTAGCTGAGATCTGGGTAGAGACCATGGATATTGTAGTGGTAGAAGCAGATGATCCTGGTGATGGAAATATATAGATAAATTGAGAAATATGGTCTCTTAAGCAACATGATCAAATATCTACGCTCTTCAAAAAAATGGAGCATGAAAAACTGTATTGGAATGTGTTCACTACCAAAAAATGCATAGTTTTCATTTGTTACAAATTATTTGCATGTTTATGAAACTTTACACCCTATTGTTAAAACATCAAATGGACGACGTTCATAATGTAGTCAGATTAAAAATGAAATTTTTGTGCCTTAGTGATTAAAACTGTGAAGCATTTATTTGCACCTTCTCAAATTAGTTGATGCAATAGTATGCATTGATATTTGAATTTTACAGAGTTTAACTGCAAAATTTTGTTTTGCAACAGTGTATGGTAGTTCATCTGGTGATATAAATTTCTCCTGCAGAAAGATCCTGTGATATTGAAACTGAAAATGTTTGTGAGGCTTACTGAGACATTAGACATGAAAAGATTGGATATACGCGATGTCATATCTTAATAAACTACTCTATTCTCTATCTTGGTTTCCTTAGTCAGTAATGTTAGTTAATAACATCAACAATTTTCCACTCTGAAGAAAGGATCAATCTTGGTGATCTTATCTGTTCGGGAAATCTCTGTTTATTACTGTCATTGATTAATGTACCAATTAAACCATCGAAAATCCTGTTGGCTGCAGAGAAGAAAACATGCTTCAATGTTTGAGCTGCTATTCTATACTTCCTCCCCAACTTTCTTCATTCCTCCAAGCCTAAACTCAGATTACACACAATGTGCCCACAATTTCCAAGTGTTTACTGTATATGTGACAACATTTGACTTTTGTAGGCATAATCAGCTTCTCAGAAATTATTTTAAGTTAAGGAAAGTTATAGTGGTAAGCTTTGCAGGTAGAGTGATCTTGCCCACTGAGGTAAAAAGTCGAATGGGAAATGTTTGAAATGATAAAAGTTCGGGAATGGCAGGAATTTCATTTTGATACAAACTATGGTCATTGTCTTAATTGTATTGACTAAATCATTATTGAGGTTTCGGATTACATTCTTTAACTACTATCAGCAATTAAAATGTTCCAATCTTTTAAAAATTTTGTCTTGATATCTTTAAAATTCCTAATTGTGAAGTATTGAAATCCATTATAGGAGGCCCACATATATGGCCCATTTAAAACAATATGGTACGCTGCTTGGCAGCAATTATCTGGGTAAGATTAAGAACATCTATGCCAAAGTTAAACTCTCAACTAACAGGTCAGTGCTAACTTCTTGTCATTGCTGACAATCAACACAGATGCACCTCAGAAATGGGCCTTAACCAATTGCTCTACATTCATGACTGTTTGGCTAGACACAGCTCAAATGCTATTTATAAGTTTGCCAATGGCACCACTTTTGCAGCAGAATATCAGTTGGCAAAGAGGAGGTGTACAGGAGTGAGATAGACTGGCTGGCTGACAGGTGTTACAACAACAACATCACACTCAACATCAGCAAGACCAATGAACTTGTGGAAGTCCAGGAAGGGGAGGTCGGGAGAACACAAACCCGTCCTCATTGAGGAGTCAGCGGTGAAAAGGGTGTGCAGCTTGAAGTTGCTAGGCATCCACATCTCAGATGATCTATCCTATCTACACATTGATGCAATTATGAAGAAGGCACGCTAGCAACTATACTTCATTAGGAGTCTGAAACAACTTTGGTAAGTCACCAAAGACTTCAGCAAGTTTTTACAGGTATACATACAATGGAGAGTATTCTGACTGGTTGCATCACCTCTGGTGTGGAGGTGCCAATGCACAGCATCGATAGAGGCTTCAGATCTTTGTAGATTCAGCCAGCTCCATCAAAGGCACAACTCTTCCCACTATCAAGGACATCTCCAAAATATGGTGCCTCAAAAGGCAGCATCCATTATTAAGGACCCTCACCATCTGGGACATGGCCTTTCTCATTACTATTGGAGCTTGAAGACTCACACTCAATGTTTTAGGAATTACTTCTTCTCTTCTGCAAATCAGATTTCTGAACAGTCCAACAAGTACTACCTCGCCAGTGCTCTTTTGCACTATTTATTTATTTATTGGAACTTATACAGTCATAATTTTTATGTCCTGCACTGTAATACTGTTTTAATTGTGAATGAAGTCACCAGGAGACATTAAAGCTGGTGATACATATTAGATTATGAAGACATGTGGTCCCCTTTTATCGTCATTTAGTAATGCATGCATTAAGAAATGATACATTATTTCCTCCGGTGTGATATCACAAAACACAGGACAGACTAAGACTGAAAAAACTGACAAAACCACATAATTATAACTTATAGTTACAAACAGTGTAACAATACCATAACTTGATGAAGAAGTCCATGAGCACAGTAAAGTTCAGAGTTTCTCAAATGTCCCACATCTCACGCAGACGGGAGAAGGAAGAAAAACTCCCCCTGCCATGCTGACCACAATCCAACTCTGAGTCATCCGAAAACTTCGAGCTCTGATCAGCTCTCTGACACCGAGTACTGAGCACCATCTCTGTTCGAACAATTCGACCTCCTTCTCGGTTGCCAAAAGCAGGCAAGGCCAGGGATTTTGAGGCGTACCCTCCGAAAGATTCCTGACTGCACAGTAACGACAGCAGCAAATGGGCGTTTCAGAAATTTCTCCAGATGTTCCTCTGTGCTTTCATGTCCATTCTCCATCAAATCAGAATTGTCCACAGCCCCTATTTAATGGATACAATATAATTTTTCACCGGAGGGCTGTGCACACGCAGGTGCGCCACCATCTTCTCCACAAAACGACATATTTCATGACACATGTCACAGCCAATAAGCCTGATTCTGATACTAAAAATAACTCAGAAAATGTGTAGCTGGTTGATAGTTGGGTTGAGTTGTTCTCTAATCTTGGCAATCCACTTGCAAACGTTTCTTAATCTGAAAAACATAAATAAAGTTAATAGAGCCAGTAAGTACTTTAAAGCAGCTGCATTTTTTCTTTATCAATTCAATACAAGGAAATTTATATTGTTTTGCATTTAGTATCAGCACACCTGAAGCATTTAGTTCTGTACCAATTAATTACCCTGACCACGAAATTGGTACCTCTACTGTTAATGCAGCGTCCATCTAAAATAATTCTTTCTTCTGCACTCTACAAATAATTTGTTGTTCATTCTTGAGTCGTAATTGCATTGACTTGATCATTAATTCTTTGTGCAAGCTGCTGTGGTCACCAAATCTGTCAGAGCCAAAGTATCAACCCAACCTTCCAATGACATATTTACTTATGTAATCAGTGGCCACTTTATTAGGTACAGGAGTGGAACCCAGTGAGGCCTTCTGCTGCTGTAGTCCATCCAAGCCTGTGACAGGGGAAAAGTATACAGTGTATAAAGGACAAGGGCAAAATTAATGATCATTGTGTTGGTTACATGATCATAGATGGGATTTGACAACTGTAAAGGAATAAGGAGCTTTGGTTACAAATGTGAATAAAGCAGCTAAACACGAAACCTTCATTGGGTCGTAAAGCGGAAGTTATGTCAATGTGTGTAAAGATTGTAGGGTAAAAAGCTTGAGGAAAGATAAGGATTTGGTGCCAAGTATTGTGGTGAAACCTTGTGATGAGGAGTGATGAGGCTTATTAGCACTGACAAATGTTGTGAAATTAGTTGTTTTGTGGCAGCGGTACAGTGCAAGACATTAAAATTCCAATAAGTTGCAAAAATAAACAAATAGTGCAAAGGTGGAGTGATGAGGTGGTGTTCACAGGTTCGTGGACCACTCAGAAATCTGATCGTGAAGGGGAAGAAGTGATTCCTAAAAAACGTTATGTTTCTTCAGGCTCCTGCACCACCTCCACAATGTTAGTAACGAGAAGAGGGTATGTCCTGTTTGGCGAGAGACCTTAGGGATGGATCTGTCCCTCCTGAAGATGTCACTAATGGATATCATTAAGATGTCATTAATGTCATCAATTGTGTCCATGATTCTGCACATTGGAGTCTCCACACCAAACAGTGAAGCAACCAGTTAGAATACTTGCCCCTGTACATCTGGAGAAATTTTCAAGAGTCTTCAGTGACATACCTAATCTCATCAACTCTTAATAATGTTGAACTGTTAGTAAGTGCCTCCTTTGTGAATGTGATATCCCCAAGAGTAGGTTAGTCAAGTAAGTTGACAATATCAACAATATACACCCAGTGAGCGTATGTTCGTGGTCTTCCGCTGCTGCAGCCATCCACTTCAAGGTTCGATGTGTTGTGTTCAGAGATGCTCTTCTGCACACCACTGTTGAAGCAAGCATGGTTATCTGAGTTTCTGTCAGCTTGAACAGTCTGGCCATTCTCCCTTGACCTCTCTCATTAACAAGGTGTTTCCACCCACAGAACGGGCACTCAGTGGATGCTTCTTTCTTCTTCGCACCATTCTCTGTAAACTCTAGAGACCATTGTGTGTGAAAATTCCAGGAGACCATCAATTTCTACAGTAGTTAAGTCACCCCGACTGGCACCAACAATCATTCCATGGTCAAAGTCACTTAGATCGTATTTCTTTGGTCTGAACAACTAAACCTCTTGCCCACGTTTGCAGACTTTTATGCATTGAGTTGGCTGATTTTCATTAACGAGCGGGTGTACAAGTGTATCTAATGAAATGGCCACTAAGTGTATTTAAACCTGAGTATCTTTGTCTACAGGTACTCAAAATGTGAGTTCACTCAACCACTTCCTGGCATGAACACCAAGAACACATTTGTATCAGCATATCAATAAAAATAGACATCTGCAAACTGTACATTGTCATATTGCCACAAGTCAGCTTTTATTATCAGAAATACAGAATACACATAGAAAACAGCTTTAGATACCATCAAAAAATAACATCAGTATTTCTCATTTATCCTTTTTCATATATTAGGTTAAATGTTTTTAAGATAGAGAACCATTTGACATACTTTGTCAGTTTTAGATAATATTAGGTCACTCTGGGAAAATACGGCGTTCACCCAGCTGGCATTTGTTTTTTGCATTTTCTTATCCCAAGGGACCACATCTGGAAGTAGAAGACTCTGTATGCATTTCTGCTGTTTCATCTACTCATGTCAGCATATCTTCTGTTCCTTTTCTCCCTTATACTTCACAATGATCCTTTGAAAGGATCTAAGCTCTTTTAGCAAGTTGCAGATTCTAACTATACTTATTAATAACGCTTTGCTTATATAGTCCATAGATTTGATTCGAGATTAGTGGAAATATTCTTATTGCATCTTCTCTGTCCAACCCACTTATCATTTTAAAGATTTCTCCCAAGTTTTCCCTTTTCTGAAGAGAAGTGCTAAAGTCTGTTCAATCTTTCCCAATAGCTGCATTCTTTCAGTCTGGATTGTTCTGGTATTCATTATTTTACTTTTTTTCCTTTCTTCTAAGTCTTTTTAATGGCAAGGAGAGCACATAATATTCCAAGTTCACATTTTTCAAATTCTTAAGTTGTTCCAAGAACTATACAAAGGAATTCAAGCCTGATTTACAGAAATATTGGAACATGGAACATAGAAATCTGCACCGCATTACAGGCCATTCAGCCCACAATGTTGTGCTGACCAGGCAACCTACTCTAGAAACTGTCTAGAATTTCCCTACCGCAAAGCCCTCTATTTTTCAAAGCTGCATGTACGTATCTAAGAATCTCTTAAAACACCCTATTGTATCCACCTCTACCGCTGTCGCTGGCAAGGCATTCCACACACCCATCACTCTCTGTGTGGAAAACTTACCTCTGACATCCCCCTTCTACCTGCTTCCAAGCACCTTAAAACTATGACCCCTCGTGTTAGCCATTTCAGCCCTGGGAAAAAGCCTCTGGCTATCCACACAACCAATGCCTCTCATTATCTTACACCTCTCAACCTCCGTCGCTCCAAGGAGAATAGGCCAAGTTCACTCAAACTATTCTCATAAGGCATACTCTCCAATCTAGGCAACATCCTTATAAATCTCCTCTGCGCTCTATAGTAGCCACATCCTTCTGGTTGTGAGGTGACCAGAACTGAACACAGTACTCCAAATAGGGTCTGACCAAGTTCTTATATAGCTGTAACATTACCTCATGGCTCTTGAACTCAGTCCAAAGGTTGATGAAGGCCAACACACCATACACCTTCTTAATAACACTGTCAACTTGCCCAGCAGCTTTGTGTGTACTTGGACACAGATTCCAAGATCTCGTTGATCCTCCACACTGCCAAGAGTCTAACCATTAGTATTGTATTCTGTCTTCATATTTGACCTACTGAAATGAACCACTTCACATATATCTGGGTTGAAGTCCATCTGCCACTTCTCAGCCAAGTTCGGCATCCTATCGATGTCCTGCTGTAACCTTTGACAACCCTCCAGACCATCCACAACATCTCCGTTTGTGTCATTATTGAAATATTGGAACATTTCCCAAGAGAAGATGGTTGAAGGACTGACTAGAGGGCACAGATTCAGAGATGAATGAAAGATACAGAGGTGAGGAAAAATATTTTTAAATGCAAAGTGGTTATGATATGGAACATTGCATGAAAGTGTAAGTTATTAGAAACAGAGCCAATCAGGGCTTTCAACAGGATATTCAAAAGGCATATAATGGAAGATAACTTGTAGCGTTATGGAGAAAGTTGGGGATTGGGACGGCCTTGATCTACAAGTCGTCGGCACGAACTCAATGTTGATTAGTCTCCTGTGCCTTAACCATTCCAGGAGTCTGTATTTAAGATTCCACACCTTAGAGCCCATAAAAATGGGGGGGGGGGCGGGGAAAGGTGGTATAACAATTTTACTTTGGATGTGTTCAATTTCCAATTATGAAACTTCAATCATATCATATTACAATTGCCATCTTCAGCAAGACACACAAAATGCTGGAGAAAATCAGCAGGCCAGGCGTTTTGTGTGTGTGTGTATGTGTGTGTGTGTGTTGCTTTAGATTTTCAGCATCTGCAGATTTTCTTGTGAATGCAATCTTCAGTCCTGCAGCAGTGCAAAAATAGCTGGGATAATGCAGGAAGATGTCTCAATATGCTCCAGAATACAGTGATGTGTGAAGTCAAACTGGGAGTCAGGAATAGGACTTCACATAGTATAAATCCTATAGCATGCTAGAAAGATATTTTAAGAGGCAAGCTTCTGAATATCTTATAATTTAGATGCCTTTGTGATTTTTTTTAAATGCTTAAGATTCTGTCCATGCTGTTGAAAACATTCTGTTAGTGAATCGGGTGTATACATGCACAGAGTTCCGTCCTGGTACCCAGAACTAATGCTGAATCAGGGGCAGTCAGATGTTACCAGCTGTGCATCATAGTTAGGATGCATTTCCATTACAACTCCACAATTTTGTAGGGTAGGTCTCTTTCCTCTGCGGTGTTGGTTTGGATTCAGTGTTTGATTATTTTCTTTATCAGTTTTGGATTTGGGCCATTGCAGTTTTAATGCACAATCAAGCTACCTACTTCAAACAAGTTATGGAACAAAAGTTCTTTAAATCACATTAAGCTAATTAGAAAATTCTATGAAACTGTATAGAGTGTCAAGGAACGTTCATGAATATTATGTAGGTTTTCGTGATACCTTGATTAAATATGATATCTACATCGTTGTTCTGTGTGTTACCATTAGACTACAGGTTCCAATTTCCAAGAAATTTCTATTGCTATTTCCCATATAATTAAGGATAATAAATTGCTTATAATGTTTGCACTTTATTTTGCTGTAATAAGAATAAATTCGGCCTTTAAGATAGATGTTGCCAATCCAACGTAAAACAACAGACCAGTACATTGTCAGTCATTCCATCGATTTTAATTCACCGCTCATTGCCATTAGTTTGCTATCCATATTTGTTACTTTCCAATTTTGTTCTAAAATATTTTGATAAAGTTGTTTCATTTCAGCATCGTTTTAAACACTGGGGTTTTGTCTATTACTCCAGCAGTAAACTATAGTGTTATTTCCGTAAGACATTGAAAACAATGGGAAGTTGTAGCATTGTGGTAATTCAGACGCTTCTTCCTAAATTTCTTCCCCAACATCCTTGCCAACCAGATAAATAAAATGTCATGCATCTGCCACATTTATAGGGTTTGCGATCTCTATCTGGATATATGTTTCTGTTTCATATTTGTTCACTATATAAAAAATAAGCAGGTGCATGATGATAACCTAAACCAGCGTATGCGGCCCAGTCCAGCTGATGCGTTAGACTTATAATATTCTTCATATTTTAACTGCAGTCAGGTTTTCTCCAATGATTGTCTTTATTTTAAAAGAATGACTGGATTCCGTCACTGAGCAGATATTCAAAAAATCTTCATCAGCCCCTTGGCGCTGCACCTCCCTTTTGATATAACATACACTTTAATACCAAACCTCCAGCACAATTAAAACGAAAGTTCCCGTAAATTTAAGTGGAGGGCGAACTCTGAAAAAACGCCTGTCAAGGTGGCGATGTTTCCCACGTCATTACTTTCAGTGTCCTGTCAAGTGCATTATTCTTGCACTTTGTCCTTAAGTCATTTTTCTCTCACACCCGCACCTTTTGTCTCTAAATAAAACATTTCCACAATAAGCAAATCTAATTCCTACACGTTTATGATATAACAGGGACCGCGGACTGCCACTGTGCGGATAATCCCCAAGCAGTGTCACTGTATTGGTTTTGTAAAGGGTCACCTAAACATTTACTGGCTGAAAGGGTTCCTTCCACAATAACAATATCTCAAGCCCATACATTTATGATGCGCTAGAGGCTGGGGGTTGCCAGTGTGTAGATATTTCCCACATAATTCCCTGCAGTTTCCTGGACGTGTAGCATGCTAGAATGAAGTGCCTGCCCATTGTTTGACTGAACTATTATGTGCTTAACATTTACATAACAAAAGTGCCACTCGACTTCCCCGATTAATGCAGCTGAAGGGCTCTTGTGGACCCGTAATAAACATTGTTGAAATAATTTATTTGGAGCCCTGGTTACTCGTGGGAGAATGGCCACTGCGAGTTAGCTGATTGGATAGTCAATGTTGTTGTCATGATGGTTTCATAAACACCAAGTGCTATGTTTTTCTCTATTGTGCCTTGTATACAAAAGGACTGCTGTCTGCCGGGCTGATCAGTGGACCAAGAGACCCTCTCGCCACATACTGTATGGTCACTGTCAATTAAATGAACTGCTCCTTGTTCTCTGGTATTGTCCAGGAGTCCCTTAAACATTTTGTCACAGAGAACGAGAATGAGAGAGAGGAAAAGTCCCTGCACTCTCTCTCGACGCTGTACCTCAGGACTCTCTCTGTTCTATATGCCGACATCCGCCGGAGTCGATCGTTTTTTTTTACCATAATGCCTGGCAGCATTCGTTCAATTGATCTTTAGTCAGTGTGGGTTTTCCTGCGTGCGGTCGATATTACTTCAACAGACCGCTGAGCTAACAATCTCAAAATAGTTACTTCGGTTGCCTGGTACCAGGGAAAATGCAATCCTCAATTTGCTGTTCGAGCACTGTAGAAAAGTACCGTCATGCTAATAAGACATTTTTTGGTGCGGATTTTGAAAATAAAATTGTTATCGTTTCCTATTGAAAAGGTACCCCTGTGAGATACCAAGACAGTGCCAACAGTAATAAGCATCGAGGGTAAAATTATAATGCATTAAAATAATTTAGAACGTAATAATCCAGTTACTGAATTAAAGTAAAACATGAAGATGATTGCCTCTATAGGTCTGTCTCCCATGCCCATTGGCACTCTCAGAGCGAATCAGCGTTACATACAGCGGCAACTTTACCAGGCATTTTGGCTGGTGATTTATTTTAGGCAGATGCTATTGACAGGCGCTTGTAAACCAGTCCCCATTTATCCTCTGGGTTAATTATCACTCCAGCTGCTAGACCCCAGGCTTTGCAGTGCTAATATCTCCACTCTTTGCTGGGGAAATCTCCCTATGCCTCGTGCATCAAAATGACTTTTCAGTGGAAATTGGAAAGGTTCAGTCGTAAGACTAACGTAAACAGCCATTAGTCCAACTATGTACACAGAAAAGCAACTAAAAGCGCCTGCACAGTAGCTAGCAAACAACGATTTCACTTCGGGTCAATAGGTCATCTTTAAAACATAATATATTTTCCAGATTTGTCAAAATCACAGGTAGTTAACAACGTCTTCTATGATTCTATTTTATAGCGGGACTTTCTTCCCATTGTAATTTACAAAATGGGCAGGCTGTCAAAGTCTGTATTTACAATTAATCCGTCGATGCAAGAATAAAAGTTACCCAATCAAATCGACTCATTACGTGAAAAGAGCTGCTACTTGCAAAAGATTAAAAAAATAAATTACCTTCAATCTGCAGGCGCGGCGAGGAAAGCTGCTTCCGGGAAGACCGTAACCATGTTAAAGTACATTTAAAGAGGTGTGCAAATAACTACTTACAGCGGTTACAAATGTAAGCATACAGGTTTCCCTTTATATAAAATCCGCATAATAGGGTTGCGGTCGTTACTCAAATCCGTCAACCAAAGTAAGTTTATTTGTGGGTGCAGTTAAACTTTTGACTGGGCTTCCAACCGCAACATTGAAGAATAAAATAAACAGCAAGAGAAAAGATAAATAAACTTTTTCTGCAAGCCTGATGTGGCGCGACTTACTTGAGAAGGCATGGGCAATCCCCCAGAGGACCGGGCCTGCTTTGTGTTAAATGTTTAAAGATTTCAAACGATGGAATTTATTCTTACTGCAAACACTCTTATTTACAAGGTCAAGTATACCAGCACTCGACGGGTGCTTAAGAGTGTAATTATTTATCTAAGGGCGTTTGAGTGAGGATCTGGAGCCTTGGCAGGAGCCCAGGCTGAATGCCCTCAAAGCCACTCAGAGTAGAAGACATTACATTATATGCATGGGTTGTCCGATGTGTTTTGCTTTTTTTTTGTGGTGATTCTCATCTTTGACCCTTTTCCCCCTCACTGCCGAGGAACTAAGTAGACATCTCGTGGATACACATGGGTCAAACAAGTGGGCCGGCTGCATTCCATAACACAAACAATTGGCAGATTTTTTGTTAAAATATGAATTGCAATAAATGTTCCTATACATTGTGCTCAAAGATATCCACACTGAAAGATAGGTCAGCGAGCCTGCTCTGGTCGGCATTTTGCAGCGAGTGAAGACTAGTGGCCGAAATATAATAACGAGAAAATTAAATGATTTTTGAGGGTTTTTTTTAAGACGTCCAGTGTACACTGCGCATGTTAATTAATACTGCACAGTGAGCAATGGCTGTGTTGCACCTCCCCTCGCATAACAAAATTAACTTTTTTTTAAAAGTAATCACTCTAATAATTCCTGCGGCAACTTGTAAAAAGATGTAATGCAGAGGAAACTCAATTATTCAAAAGCCAAAACACGACCCAGCCGTCAGCAGTGAAAACAGCAAAAGTGAAGGGCCTGGAAGTTTGGGAAAGTTAGTTTGTTATACACTCAAACACAAAGTTCGCGAAACACCTTATTAATATTAACTGCGAAACGCCAGCGTTTTCACTTGCACCCAACACAGGCACACACAAAGTCTTAGGGCATAGTTTTTAAACTAGACGACTCTTTATGGCTTCTATGAAAATACAATGTTAATGGCAGCCTTACAAAATATTTTTAAAGAACAATTTCTATCGAGGCCAAGTTTTTTATATATCTTTCGCTTTCCAAAAATACATATTTAAAGATTTTTCAAATCTATGTCGCACCTTAAATTGTTCAATTGGGATCGTCGATCGGTCATAATAAATCAATTTCCCTTTAGTGAAAAGTACTGAAATTCTGCACCATAGCCGGTAAAATATTAATGCATTCTCTTACTGCTCGATGCAAAACCAAAGCCATGTAGTTAAGTCTATATTTCAATAAATTATTCTCCAAATGTAACTTTATACACAGACACACAGCTACTGGTTAAAAAATACCAGTCATATAAGATTTATACTAGTTGCACCAGGGATAAATTCAGTATCTCGGATGCAAACAAAAATACAAACAAATCTTACCAGAATTAAAATTTATATAAAAAGTCTATGAATTGTCTTTTTTATATTGAAGATGGCAGTGCAGAGCTTCTTTATTGAAGAAGAATATAAAAGTTGCATTGTTCAATTATAACTGGGCGATCAGTAGTAGTAGTAAAATGGATGCCATCAAAGTCAAAACATTAGGCACTTGGACGGTAGAGGAGCCTCTGGGGCTTGAAGTGTACCCTTTTGTGCCTCTATTATCATCATCATAGCTGATAACGTTGTCTGTTGGATCATCTTCATAGTCCCAGTATTCATCTGGCTCCATGTCCGACCCGCTACTGCCTGAGCTATGCTCGGGTCCAAAAAAGCATAGCCTGGCCATGTTGTCCTTAATCGCCTCGCAAATGGGTCGATCGGCTCCGTCGCAGACGCACTCCTTGAGAAGCAAGGCTTTAGGGATAACCAGCATGCTCTCGATTACTTCCCGGCACTGATCTGTGCATTTGATGCCGTTGAAAAGTTTGCCGCAGTTATGGAGGTAGCGGTGCATGGCGTTGTTGCACTGTTGATCCATCTCGCATTGCAGGCGGGCTTCGGTGCAGCCCATTACCCCGTCCCGGTTGCGAGTCCTCGGCAGGCAGGGCTCGATGGCACGCTTGGTGCGTTTGCACAGCTCGTCCTTGACGCAGTCGCAGTTCTCCAGCATGGGTCCGTTCTGCGTTTGGTTGAGGTGGATGAGAGCCGAGAGGCAGTGGCTGGGACACCGCCTGGTCTCCAGGTTTAACACTGACCTGCAAGCCTCAGTATACTGCTCGTAGGCAAAGCTGCAGTCGGGCTCGACCTGACACTGCACGATGGCTTGCCAGCAGATCCGCCGGGCCAGCGATCCAGAATAGCTGAAAATGATCAGTAAACAGACGAGAAGATGCCCCTCGAATCGGATCAAGCCAGCGAGACTTGCCATCATCTTGGTGTCTGAAAGTTTTGAAGTTTGCTATTTTTTTGCATAAGGGATGGCTTATGTCACGCATCCATTCAAAAGTCTTCTGCGATCGCAGTGAAGAGTTTCTTTCTCAGTACTTCCCCCACAACATAGTAGGCTATGTTCTTCTCGCCTGTTTTTCCGTCAACACACTGCATGTAATGCTTCGAAGAGTTTGGCTCCGTTTCTTTTTACAGCAGACTTCCCTCCTCCTCACAAAAAAAAAGCCAACGTGCTCTAATTACTTCGGCAGCGACTCCTAATATATTCAACAAGCTGCGAACAACCAGCAGAACTACCCCGCGACATGTCCTCCCCCATTCCCTGCCTCTGATGTTATACAGCGATCTCCAATTGGCTGATGGTTTCAAGTCCCACCCTCTTTACTTGGAATCCAAGCTATTATTGGTTAACATTTCTAACTCACGCCCACTTTACTTGTACTCTGTGGTACCATAGGCTCATAGTTATTCATCCCGCCCCTGTATTATCTTGAGTGACACCACCGGCTGATAACACCGTTCCCGCCCTCAATACATACTACAAGATAGTATTGGCTGGTATCTCCACACTCTGCACAATCTAATTATTGTAAGGAGGAGCCTATGAATGATTGTTATTTTAGCAAATCCGATTCCAGGATTCTGGTACCGCGGTAGCTTCCTGCGGAGTCTGCATTCTTTGTAAATTCCCGCCGGATGCTATGGTCCGGCCCCAGGATCTTGCGCAGTGCTGTGTGTGTTCATTCCCGGAGTGTAAGGCTGGTATGTGCAATACTGTAACATGTTCAGTTCGCCATGGGATTGCTGTTTTCCCGGCTTTCTCCACAAGGCTGGACCCGTTATCTTTCATGCTGAATTTCCGGTTCCATCTTTTCTAGGAATAAACAAAAAACAAAGATCCAAAGGAATGTTGCAAAATGGCTCTAAGTTTCGTAACAATTTTTAAAATGATGTAAACTAACGTCTCACAATACACATGCTGCCTATTTAGAAAATGGAAGTAATTTGGATTAAAATCTGATTTAGAAACTTTGAGTGTACTTTGCTAGTTCTTTGATCTTATCGTGATTTGTTTACTAATTCGTGACATTTTTCTCATTTCACGTTTTCTTCTGTTGCATCTCTCCTTTTCTACTTACGCTTGTTTTTCAAAAAAAATCTCATTCATTCCTTCTCTCCCCAGTTGGTTCCGAACCCCAGGTAGATTAACTTCCACGGAAACGGCCTTGCGTGTTGTGACGTCGCTGGTGCCGTCAAAGTTTTTCAATTCACAAATTCGATACTGCTTGTGTGCCGTTTTTGTGTTGTTTGAGAAGAAAAGAAATGGAAAACAATAAACAAAACAGTCTTCAAGAATTTGCGCGATGTTCTTAACAAAATGTGGTTTGAAAGCTACTTGCTCCAGATGAGAATAACGCACCCCGAACGCCAGGGGTCTATTTTTAACCATTTAACGCGAGAACGCCGGAAAGAGAAAGAGTTAATGTTTCAGGTCAAAATCTGAAGTAAGTTGAAAAGAAAGTGAATGATTTTGCAGCAATTGTAAAATGCTCCAAAGTTTTTGTTAAAACAATTAGATGTGGCTGTAAAATCTCCTGAATAATGAGATGTTTTTGAAGCTCAAACGAGCAAACAGTCCCTATAATAAATACATATATTGAAACTAGATTTAAATTACTTGTAAGTTAGTATACTATTCACACACACTCTCAATTCGATTATAAATAGTAACATTTTCAAAGCAAGTTACGTTGTCGCTAAATAGTTGTTTATACTGATTTACAATAATAAATGGTTAACCAATATTAAGGACTCTCAGAGAGCACCTGTATTGTAATACACACTTATATCATGAACGAGTAGAGTTAATATACTTACTTTAAAATACCATCCAGTTGCAGAATTGTGAATTTAATTTCAAACAGCATTCTACTTTGTGAAAATAATAATTACGCTCTGTTTCTTTATTTAAACACCACAGTTGATTAAGTACGTGAAAGCAACAGCAGCGGATGGATGTAATTTGATGCCATGCATTTAGAATGAACTTCCTGTGGTGATTTGGCTGCAGGGGTTGTCACTTGGGATTTGGAAATTAGATAAGTACACAGCTTGATGATAATGGCACAGTCCAATAGGACTGCACAATAATTGGTTTCATGTAACTTAAAACAGGTGAAAGGAGATAAATATTGTACGTTAACCAAGGAATCTGTGGAATCCAGGGGTCTATTTTTAACCATTGCAACAGTATTCCAGTCATGAGTTTTAAGGATATGAAGATTTAGCAGATTACGTGACTTCATATAAAAATACACCAAATTTAAAAAGGCAAACAATTATTGTTACCTTTGTTTTTTGACCGCAATTCAAGTTGGTCATGTTTATTTGACAGTAATTGTAAATTGCACTAACATTCATGGGCATGGCAGCTTGACACAGTATCATCCATTTAATATCTGCAATAAAATGACTGATTTCCAATCCGCAGGTCACCAATGAAACACTGCTGTGAAAGAAAACAATGACAGATTTCTGTCAGCTGTATGGTATGAGCTGCCACAAACCCAAGGTTGTACTGTTCTCATTAAAACATAGGCACTTGTATAAACAGCACATTGCTACGGTAATTGTTTCCAAATAAAACATAAAAAAGGCTTCGTTACATATGAAAGAAATTTAATTTGCTTGGCAACTGTAGTAGTCATTACCATCTGATGTATTGTCAATTTCAAAAATAGTTTACACCAAATGTTAATAAGATTTCTACAGTCTCTATGTACTTAGAAACTTAAATGTCCTGTTGTTGCTCAACCAGATTAGGCAGCATCAGGGGAAAGAGAAAGAGCTCATGTTTCAGGTCAAAAACCCTCCCTCAGAGCTGGAAGTAGTTGGTCAAATGGTCAGTAAGCCCTTTGCTATTCAAAGGGTTAACCTATTTTCAGCTTTAAAAGAAAAGAATGGAGAAAGGCCAACTTGCACCATTAGGAGTCTCTTTTCCAAAAATAACATGCTGAGCAACTGGAGGCTTTCCTGACTAATGGGAAGGGGAGAACAAGAGAATGAATAGTGGAGTTATCCGAAGATCACGAGGAAAGGTGTTTTAGAAAATTTATTAAGGTGATAATAGTTATTTTAAGAGTGCATGGGTGATAGATAACTTGATGTGTAAGAAGGTGCAGGATTTTGGGTCAGGTAAGGATGGATGGATGGTCGGGGTGTTGGAGAAAGGGTCCGGAAGTGACACCACCACTGGTGAGGATTTCAGAGACTGAGAGGCCACAGTAGACACAAAATCTTCAATGGAGACTGATGCACAATCAATAACTCCAAAAGACTGAAAGCAGAGTAAATACTGAAAGGCTTTTATTAACAGTAAAATGGGACCTCGTCCCTGCTGAGTATCTGCCCTGGACTGAGAGGAGGAGCAGTGGCACAATCGCCTTTATTCAGGGGTCTGTGGGAGGAGCCACAGGAGCAGTCAGCAGAGGGGCGTGTCCAGACAGGTAACCCAGTTACAACATATATGTGTGTGTATATATATATATATATATATATAGTTTACCACAAAGACGATAAACTATAGAAGATCCTTAGGAATAGGTCCTTAGAATTCACTTAAAATTGACCAGAATGGCAAATACTTACACAGCCAGATTTATGTTGAATAAATGACCGAAGAGGAGAGTGGAATCAATGTTAGTAAGGATAATTTATGGTGGCACTTCTGAATGGGCAGCAAATTAATCGTTTTAAACTGCTGTTTATTCCTGAGTCCATTATCAGTCTGATTGCCTGAAAGTATTTGAAGAATCAGTACATCTAAACTACTGTGGCATCAGCAATACTGGAAAGAAGGCCGATGATGCTGGGGGAACTATTTGGTTTAATTGGCATGGGGAAAAAGGAAGAGAAGGCTAATATTTCAGGAAATATTTTTGAAATTCTGAAGTAAACAGCATGACAATTATTGTATCTCTGAGATCCCCTGATTTTTCTCCCTCTGTCCAGCTGTGGGCAATGTAAATTCATGACTAAAGCTTCTCATAGCCACGTTGTAGAACATTGACGGGGATGCTGTCCAGCCTGGAGATCTGGTTGTTTGTTTTAGATTGGATATTGCTGTTTTAATTTCTCGGCAGTCTGGTCCAGTGGCAAAGCTGGATTTCATCAGTTGCTGTGTGATGTAGTCCAGGAAGGAAACCTGACGGGGGACTGAAATGTACCAGCTGATGTTGGTTGCCTCTTTGTCCCTGATGAATTCACTCCTGCCCTTGCTTTTTAGTCAAATGGGGCTAGGGTTCTAGATGACCTTGACAGCATTAAAGAATTTGTGCATAACATAGTTGTCAGTGATTTACAGATCTGCCTGTACTCTCTCCATCCACCATCAATAATTGAAATGAATTGGATTGAATTGACTTTATTTCTTACATCCTTCACATACATGAAGAGTAAAAATCTTTAGGTTACATCTCTGCTTGAATGTGCAAATTAGTAATTTGTAATAAATAGTATAGCAAATTGAATAGTGTTTGTAATAATACAGTAAGAAATACAACAGAACAGTCAGTATAACTTAGAAATACAATTGTGTCAGTGTGAATTAATCAGTCTGATGGCCTGGTGGAAGAAGCTGTCCCGGAGCCTGTGGGTCCTGGCTTTTATGCTGTGGTACCGTTTCCCAGATGGTAGCAGCTGGAACAGTTTGTGGTTGGGTGATTTGGGTCCCCAATGATCCTTCAGGCCCTTTTTACACACCTGTCACTGTAAATGTCCTGTATGGTGGGAAGTTCACATCCACAGATGTGCTGGGCTGTCTGCACCACTCTCTGCAGAGTCCTGCAATTGAGGGAAGTACGGTTCCCATACTAGGTAGTGATGCAGCCAGTCAGGATGCTCTCAGTTGTGCCCCTGTAGAAAGTTCTTAAGATTTGGGGACTCATGTCGAATTTCTTCAGCTGTCTGAGGTGAAGGAGGCACTGTTTTGCTTTTTTCACCACACAGCCGGTATGTACAGACCAAGTGATATCCTCAGTGATGTGTACACTGAGGATCTCAGCCCCAGATCCATTGATGTCAATAGGGCTTAGCCTGTCTCCATTCCTCCTGTAGTGCATGACCAGCTCCTTTGTTTTAGCAACATTGAGGGAGAGGTTATTTTCTTGACATCACTGTGTCAGAGTGATGATACCAGTCGTTGGTCATGTTTATTTTACTGTATGAGGTCAAATTGGCCTGCTACACCATTTATATGATTGTGGCTGATCACCCATTTCATTAGCCCAGTCCCCCCTTGTCCCCGTAATCCACTGATTCCTTTAGCTTCAAGAAATATTTTTCTCCTAAAATACTTGACCTCCACTATCTTCTGTGATAGAGAATTCCACAGGGTCACCATTCTCTGACGAAGCAACTTCCTCTAATCCCAGTTATAAATAACATACTGCATCTTTGCCCGTTGGGAAAACGTGTATCTGGACTGTCTACTAAGTGAGAATTTTAATAGGTTTCCACGAGGGCCCCTCTTATTCTTCTATAATTCAACAAATTGAAGGCCTAACAGATCCTCTCACTCCTGATACTTAAATCCTGCTATCCCAGTTTTTGTAACATTCCTTGAATGACAATAAAGTCCTTCCTTAGAAAAGGGGACCAAAACTCTAGATGCAGTCTGACCACGGCCTTCTACAATCGTATTAAGACATTCTTATTCTTGTACTCAAAACTTTTTCCAATAAAGACCAACACACCAGTTGTCTTCCTAATTGATGTCTGGAGCAAGAAAAATATTAAGGTTTTGGTGGCATTTGAGCTGAGGTAATATTTGTAGAATGCAATATTGTGAGGTTTACAAAAAAAGTCTTTGTATTTGATGAGGATATTCAAAGTGCAAACACAGAGTACAAAGTAAATCTATTATGAAAGTATATATATATGTCACCGTACACAACCCTGAGATTAATTTTCCTGCAGGCATACTTGTGAAGACTTCCGGTTACGATGACGCTACTGACCGAACGTGTGTGTCATCTTCTGGTAGTCAAAAGTATAAGAAATCCAACTAAAAAGAACTTTTCTGTGGTAAGTTATGTTAAATTATTGCCGTAAGTAGTGAAGGAGCAAGCGATGACGAGGCGAGTTCTGAGGATGAGCCAAGATGGTTTGTTGCAGAATTATTGCAGTTGGAGTTCCAATGCCCGTACTGCCGGCCTGGCAGCTGGCCCACGAGTGAGGTTGGATCAGTCTGGGTGTCAAAAGAAGGTCGATGTCTGGGCAGAAAAGTTCCGATGCTCGTTCAACTGGCCTGGGAGAGAGGTTGGAACATTCCAGGCACCAAGCTGATCTGAAGAGCTTGAGAGCAGCTTCGGGCTGGGTGAAGAATCTGGGCCCAAAGCGAGTCACTGGGCGACGTGGTCTGGGCTTGGTGCCTGGGTCGTAGTGCAAGGTATCTTACACTGTTTAGACAGTTTAAATGCTGACCCAGATCGGAGGCGAAAACTGATTTCACTCACTCCCCACGATCTTCACTCCTCTCTCTGGGGCACCAAAGCCTTTCGCTGTTTTGTTGTTTGGCTAATTTAAACGCTGGCCCAGATAGACTGTAAAGACAGAGTGTCGAATGGAACGAGAGCTGATTTCACTTGATCTCCGCGGTGATCATCTCCATGGCGCTGAGGTCATGAAGACTGCCCCGGCTGCTGTGCTCTGTGCCCAATAATATGATGAGCTGATAAACGAGGCTTTGGGCCTACTCTGGGCTGTTCCGGGGTTTGGATCTGAGTACTCAATTTTGGTTTGGAATGCTGTTGTTCAATTCAATTGTTTGCATGTCTCGTATTTTCTTTCTTACGCATCAAGTGTTGGTCTTTTATTTTTCGTTTTTATCCTTTTTTTCCTCTTAAATGGGTTCTTTTGGGTTTCTTGCTTTGTGGCTACCTGTGAGCAAACAAATCTCACAATTGTATAATTTATAGATTCTTTGATAATAAGTGAATTTTGAATCTGAATATTTATTAAATCCATAATAGAATAATAATCATAATAGAATCAATGAAAGACCACACCAAATTGGGCTTTCAACCAGTGTGCAAAAGACAACAAGTTATGCAAATACAAAAAAAAGAAATAATAAATAAGCAATAAATATCAAGAACATAATATGACACTGAGTCCACAGGTTGTGGGAATATTTCTATAATTGGACAAGCGAAGTAAAGATGATGGCTTTAGTCTTCTGAATGTGTAATTGGAGAAAGTTCTCATCCAAGGCAGAATGCCAGAGATTTACAAATATTGAGAAGGTTAGGGACAAGATAAAGATGGCCATCATCATTTTATACATGAATTTCACTTCTTTATCAATGGGTAATGTCATAGGTCAGCAGAGAGAAGCATTATTCTAGAAAATTATCTACGTTGATCATTGGTGGATTGTAGTGAACACTTGTCTAACCCTAAGATGTGGAGATCATGGGGCCACCTGCAGAATTTAGATGGTCATGTCAACAAAACACGCTACAAATGTTAACATTTTTGCCACGAAGAAGGAAAAAACAAAATTGAAAAATAATTCTTGTATGTAAGGTTAAAGCAAAATATCTAGTAGATCATAAAATAGTCAAGCAGTTTTATGTCCTTTATGAAAGGGAAATAGTGCTTCACAAAAGGGTTCCTGAGGGTTGATAAAAGAGAACCAGCAGTTGCTGTGTATTGGATTTAATAAGGACATTTAAAATGTTGCCATCTAAAAGTTATTTCATAAGAGTGCATGTAGTTGGGAATAATGTGACCAAGTAAGCAGAGGACGGATTCACAAATAGAAGACATTTGGGAGAATTGGCAATAAGAATTGGCAGTTTGGCAATAAGTTAAATAATGGAGAGCAACAGAGATCAGTGCTAGGGCTTCAACATTGTAATCTGTGCAGGGACTGGTGGTTTGTATTCCAAATTTGGTGAAAGTGCAAAGTTAGCAAGTTGTGAGGAAGTCATAACCTGTTTTAGAAATGCAATGGATTTCAGTTAATTGGGACACATTGGGACCAGAACATTTTGGCCCAAAGCAGCTGCCCCAATTAACCGAAATTTCATGGAAATAGATAAGAAGGTATAAAATGACAAACTACCATTTAACTGAGTAAAAAAAAAAGTACTTAAATGATATACAGAATAAAATAGTACATTACTAATACTACCACAGTACTATAAAACTGGGTATTAGTTTGCAATAATTATTGACGGAGGAAGTCATCCAGTACACACTGCCATGTTCTTTTGATTGACTGTAAGTGAACAAAATCAGTGCAGATATCCAGTGCGGGTAATCGACTGTCTTCATACAATGCTATCAATGACTGCATCTTCCAAATCTTCATTTTGATTGTTAAATTCAAGATAAGTTTCAATACCTTCAAATTCTTCATAGTTCCTAACTTGTTGAAGTGGTGAAATCATTTATTTTTCACTCCCAGCTATTTGTGGCATCTCAAAGTCTGAATGATTAAAACGGCAGTGAGTAAAACAATTCTGAGTTGTCTTACTCCTCATTTCTCACCAACTATCAGTGACAAAAATCACTGCTTTTTGAACACAAACACCCAACTGACACGATATAAAAACTGTTCGCTCTAAGCATGATGTTGTAGTGTCTAACTGCCACACATGCACACAACTGACCGCTAATTAGAAACTCCTTGGCAACAAAATCTTGCTCTAATTAAATGGCATAATAATATAAACAAAGGGAATCCCGGCTATTTTCTCAATTAGTTTTGTTCTTTAAGAGAACATAGGAATGTGCTGACTTGGTTCTGGCCCTGTGGAATGAGACATGTAAAATTAGCGATCTTGTAGTTAGGGATCTTCTTGAAAAGAGTGATCACAGTATGATTGAGTTTCTCATACAAATGGAGGGTGAAGTAATTTGATCTAATGCCTAAACAAGGGAGACTACAATGGGATGAGGGAGGAGTTAGATAGGGTAGACTGGGAACACAGGCTATATGGTGGGACGGTTGAGCAACAGTGAAAGTCTTTCAAAGAGATTTTTCACAATGCTAAAATAAAGTATATTTTATTTAAAAGCAAGGACAGTAAGAGAGGGGAGAGCCAGCCACAGAAAACTAAGGAAATAAAGGAAGGCATCAAACTAAAAGCTCATGCATACAAAGTCACCAAGAGTAGTAGGAAACTGGAAGACGGGGAAAACTTTGAAAAGCTACAAAGAACCACTAAGGGAGCAATAAAGAAAGGGAAGATAGATTATGAAAATAAACTAGCACAAAATATAAAAACAGATAGTAGAAATTTTTATAATTGTATGAAGTGGAAAAGGGTGGCTAAAGTGAACATAGGTCACTTGGAGGACAAGGAGGGGGAATTGATATTGGGTAATGAGGAAATGGCCAATGCTTTGAGTGACTATTTTCTGTCGGTTTTCACAGTGGAGGACGTCTAACATGCCGGAAAGAGATGATATGGATTTGATGGGAGGTGAGGACCTCGATACAATAGCTATCACTAAAGAGGTAGTGCCGAGCAAACTTGTGGGCCTAAAGATAGACAAGTCTCCTGATTTTGATGGAATTCATCCCAGGGTACTGAAAGAAATGGCAGAGTTTATGGTAGAGGCTTTGGTGATAATTTACCAAAATTCTCTGGAATCTGGGCAGGCCCCAGCAGACTGGGAGAAGGTGAAAGTCACGCAACTGTTCAAAAAAGGATGTAGGCAAAAAGCAGATAACTATAAACCAGTAAGTTTAACATCTGAAGTTGGGAAAATACTTGAGGCTATCATTAAAGAAGAAATACTGAGGCATCTGAAAAGAAATGGATTTATCAACCAGGCACAGCATGGATTCAACACAATAGGTCCTGTTTGACAAACTTACTGAAGTTCTTTGAGGATATAATGAGCTCAGTGGATAGAGGGGAACAGATGGACGTTATTTACTTGAATTTCCAGAAGGCGTTCGATAAGGTGCCGCATACAGGACGTATCCATGAGATAAAGATGCATAGTGTTGGGGGTAATGTATTAGCATAGAGGATTGGTTAACCAATAGAAAGCAGAGAGTTGGGATCCATGGATGTTTCTCTGGTTGGCAATCAGTGGTGAGCGCTTTGCCACGGGGTCAGCACTGGGCCGCAACTGTTCACGATATACATTGACAATCTGGAAGAGGGGACCGAGTGTAGTGTATCTATGTTTGCTGATGACACTAAATTGAGTGGAAAAGCAAATTGTGCAGAGGATACGGAGAGTCACAGGAGAGATATAGATAGGTTAACTGAGTGGGCAAGGGTCTGGCAGATGGAGTACAATGTTGGTAAATGCGAGATCATCAACTTTGGAAGAAAAAAGGAAGAGCAGGATATTATTTAAATGGTAAAAGACTGCAGCATGCTGCTGTGCAGAAGGACTTGGGAGTGCTTGTGCATGAATCGCAGAAGGTTGGTTTGTAGGTGCAGCAGGCTATCAAGAAGGCAAATGGAATGTTGGCCTTCATCGCTAGAGAGATTGAATTTAAGAGCAGGGAAGATATGCTGCAACTGTACAGGGTACTGGTGAGGCTGCACCTGGAGTACTGTGTGCAGTTCTGGTCTCTTTACTTGAGGAAGGATATATTAGCTTTGGAGGCAGTGCAGAGGAGGTTCACCAGGTTGATTCCAGAGATGAGGGGGTTAGGCTATGAGGAGAGGTTGAGTCGTCTGGGACTGTACTCCTTGGAATTCAGAAGGATGAGAGGAGATCTTATAGAAACACATAAAATTACGAAAGGGATAGATAAGATAGAGGCAGGAAAGTTGTTTCCACTGGTAGGTGATACCAGAACTAGGGGACATAGCCTCAAGTTTGGGAGAGTAAATTGAGGATGGAGATGAGGAGGAACTGCTTTTTCCAAAGAGTGGTGAATCTGTGGAATTCTCTGCCCAATGAAGCAATGGAGGCTACCTCAGTTAATATACTTACCACAATGCTGGATAGATTTTTGCATAGTAGGGGTATTAAGGATTCTGGGGAAAAAGCAGGTGGGTGAAGATGAGTCCATGGTCAGATCAGCCATGAACTTATTTAATGGCGGAGTGGGCTCAATGGGCCATATGGCCTATTCCTGCTCCTATTTCTTATGTTCTTATGTCCCAAATAAGCATATGCCCTGATTAGCCAATGGTCCAATTAACCAGAATCCCCTGTATTTATGTAGATAGGCTAACTGAGTAGGCAATATGATATCAGATGGAATGTGAGAATAATGAGGTTGTGTATTTGTGGAGGAACAATGAAACCAGCGAATTATTATTTAAATGTAATAAATGTTGCAATACACAGCGATCTGGAAGTCCTAAAATCTGAAACACAACATTTTAACCTATAGGTACAGCAAGCAATTAGAACACTTATTCAAATGTTGAGCAATACACACAAAATGCTGGAGGATCTCAGCAAGTCAGACATCATCACTGAATGACCTGCCTTGCTGAGTTGCACCAACTTTGCTCTGGATTTCCAGCGTCTGCAAAATCTCTTGTATTTATTCAACTGTTGGGTTTCATTGCAATGGATATCATTATAAAAGTGAAGACATTTTGATCCAGATTTCTAGGCTACTCGTGTGGCTGCACCTGGAGTGTAATTTTGTTTTTCACATTTAGGGAATGTTATCCTTGGCAGGGAAGGTTTACCAGGTTGATTCTTGGATGAAGGGATTGATATATGAAGAATGCTTGAGGAGGTTGAGCCTATATTCATTGGAGCGGTGATTTCATTCAGAGAGGAACTGATAAGGTGGATGCTGAAATAATATTTCTCTTGTTGGGGTATCTAGAACTGGTGGATGCATTTTGAAAATATATGTCATGCACTTAGGGTAGTGATGTGTAAGGTAGGTTGTGAACACCTACTTTTGGAATTGAAAGTAATCTATTCTCCTGGTTCAGAAAAGTATAAAATATTCAGCAGGTCAGGCCACATCTGTGACAAGCAAAACAGGGTCAACAATTCAGGTCGGAGACTGATTGTCAGAGCCCTTCTGTTCTGACAAGGGGTCTCCCAACTGAACTGTTGACTTCTTCTCTTCTTACAGATGTGGCCTGACCTTTTGAGTAATTCCAGCAACAGCTGTTTTTTTTCTTACCTTCATTCTCCTTGTACAGCTTCTTAGGCTGTTAAAGGTAGTAATATTTCACTTCAGAATCGGAATCAGAATCAGGTTTATTGTCACAAATTAGTCTTGAAATTTGTTTTTATGGCAGCTGTCATAACAAATTGCTATAATTTACAATAAAAATAAATAAATAGTGTGGAAGAGGAATACAGAGGTCTTGCTCATAGACTGTTCAGAAATCTGATGGCTGAGGGGAAGAAGCTGTTGTCAAAATATTGAGTGTGGGTCTTTGGGCTCCTGTACCTCTTCACAATAGACAATAGACAATGGACAATAGGTGCAGGAGTAGGCCATTCAGCCCTTCGAGACAGCACCACCATTCACTGTGATCATGGCTGATCATCCATAATCAGTACCCTTTTCCTGCCTTCTCCCCATATCCCTTCACTCTGCTATCTTTAAGAGCTCTATCTAACTCTTTTTTGAAAGAATCCAGAGAATTGGCCTCCACTGCCTTCTGAGGCAGAGCATTCCACGGAACTACAATCCTCTGTGTGAAAAAGTTTTTCCTCAACCCCGCCCTAAATTCCATCGTAATGAGAGAGGGCGTGTTGAGTGGTTAGCATCCTTAAAGATGAATGCTGTTTCTTGAGACATCACTTTTTGAAGATGTCATAGAAACATAGAATCACAGAAAATCTACAGCACAATACAGGCCCTTCGGCCCCCAAAGTTGTGCCGAACATGTCCCTACCTTAGAAATTACTAGGCTTACCCATAGCCCTCTATTTTTCTAAGCTCCATGTACCTATCCAAAAGTCTCTTAAAAGACACTATCGCATCCGCCTCCACCACCGTTGCCGGCAGCCCATTCCACGCAATCACCACTCTCTGCATAAAAAACTTACCCTTGACATCTCCACTGTACCTACTTCCAAGCAACTTAAACCTGTGCCCATTTGTGGCAGCCATTTCAGCCCTGGGAAAAAGCCTCTGACTATCCACACGATCAATGCCTCTCATCATATTATACTCTTCTATCAGGTCACCTTTCATCCTCCATCGCTCCAAGGAGAAAAGGCCAAGTTCACTCAACCTGTTTTCACAAGGCATGCTCCCCAGTCCAGGCAACATCTTTGTAAATCTCCTCTGCACCCTATCTATGGTTTCCACATCCCTTCTGTAGTGAGGCGACCAGAAATGAGCACAGTACTCCAAGTGGCGTCTGACCATGGTTCTTTATAGCTGCAACATTACCTCTCGGCTCCTAGATGTCCTCAATGGTGGGGAGGTCTGAGTCTGTAATGGAGCTGTTGAAGCCGGTTATGATCCTGTGCATTGGCACTTCCATACCAGCCAATGATGCAATTAGTCAGAATATGTTACATCCATTCCTGGCTGTATCCTGTGAGCAGATAAGTTGGTTACCAACATCACTTTGACTGGAAAATTTGGAGGTATGGTGACGAAACCATCAGCAAAAATTCTTCTTTAACCACAATGATGTGTCCTTTGATGTTTAGACGTACCTTCCTAAACTGCTGCAAGTATTAGTTTGCATGTGCAGTCATGCAGTCTGCACAGCAGAAATCTAGTTTGATACACATCAGAGTTGACCAGATTATGAAAGTAGGTCAGAAAATTAAAAACACAAGTACAAACCACAAGTACATAACTTCATGAATAATCTACAGCAAATAGGTACATGCAATTGTTAACTCAAACTCTTTACAACAATATCACTATGGATCTCAAATTGAGAGTGCTTAAGCGTCAGAAAGTCCAACATAAAAAAAAACTGGATTAAAATGTAGCAGTGTTGCTGGATGTGATCAGCCAAGCTGAGCTTCCTTTAATATTGACGTTACAAATTAATGTGATAGTGTTGACATGCATTGAACAAATTTCATATTAAAAATCTGAATTAACCTGAATTTACTACTCACAGGCTCATGCCCAAAGTAACACTGCCTTAAAAGGAAAGTGGCAGTTATTGTAGAGCATATTTAAATAAAGAGTCCACATATATAGCTGTTCACTTTTTTTTCAAAAATACATTTTATTCATAAAATATGTGAATACACAAATATGACATCATATAATCTTCATTGACTATACCAAGCACATTACATCTAATTACTATCTTTGCATTATGTCAATGTATCACTAGCATTTCAACCCCAAGTATTCAGTTAGTGAAATGTCTGAGGGGTTATTACACAGGGTCCATACCCAACGCTGATCTCTCCCCACAAACCTTTTCTATAAGTACAGTGCACTCCTCATACCTGCTCCTGAATCTTGCAATGTGCCTCTCAGCAGCATTTGGTTGTGGACAACTTCTTCTGTTGGAATATAAACAAGTTTATGGGAAGACCAAACTGCAGCTTTCACTGAGTTATTATTGCTTTCTTTGTGAGGATGCCTAGCAACAGCCCCTAAAGCACAAAATCCTGTGTTATGTATCTGTTCAGGGTAATCCTGATAAAGACCATCGCATCCCTTTCAAGACGTTCTTGACAAATGAAACAAGAAGGTGGATAACGATCTCATATACTGCATAGCCAGCTCAAGGGCAGTATAAAGGACAGGAGTGCTTATGTTTTGGGTTTCATACATTAGGGCCCCCAGATTGCAAACATTTAGCAGTACTGTTTCCACTTCGAGTGTAACTGCATTTTTGTCCAAATTATGCCAAAAATTATACCAATTTTAAAAGCTCATTTCTTCCACCACTATTGCCAACCGCCTCTGCTTTTCCTTATGAGCAAGCAAAAACCTGCTTCAATAATTGTAACCACGAATCATTTTAAAATAATTAAAATATATATCCTTCTACATTTCTGGATATGTTTAGAAACAAAAATAATAAATATAAATTACATTAAAACATGGATTTGTTAAAAAGTAAGCATTTTAAAAGACAATGACAATTCAGTAGTATGGGGTAAATCAAATTTTAAATTTCAGGACGTAAAAATGTACAAAACTAAGTTCTAATTAGTTTGAGTGGCTGTAGTGTACACAAACCAAACTTTCTTTTTTGTGCAATTTTTGTCTTGCGTATAATTTAAATAAATTTAATTCATTTAAAATCTCACTTGATAATGTACTATTTTTGAGAATCTTTGCTAGCAAATCAAAGACTACATAATAGTTTATAAAGTAGACAATAGATAACAAGGAGCTTCAAGTTCAGAGTTATAGCACAAAACATGGATGTAACAGTGTAGTATTCCTACAAATACTAGGTAAGCAAAATATACATTAGATTCACAAGATATACAGGTGGAGGTAATTAGAATCAGAATCAAGTTTATTATCACTAACATATGTAAAAAATTTGTTGCCTTGTGGCAGCAGTACAGTGGAAGATGTAAAACTTACTGTAAATTACAATTAAAAAAATAAGTAAACTGTGCGAAAGAGGAATGGGGGAAAGTGTTCGAGTTCATGGGCCATTCAGAAATTTGATGAGAGAGGGGAAGATAGGAATTAATAAATATCCTAACGTAACTTATAATTTTAAAAGATTGTCTCTGTATTGCAGTTGATACAAAGATGTTATTGCTGGATTTTATTCTGGATTGCCAATAGCATCAGGCTGGGGAGCAACAGACAAATAAATAAATCTCTCAACTCCATTCTGATCCTTCTGTTGACGGCCTAACTTCCTCTCCTGGTCCTTTTGTTTTATAATATTGTTAATAATTTTCCCTCCTTGGATATTGTCCCTTCTCCAAATCTTTTGCCTTACAACATTCCATTCCAGCAGCTTATTGTCCCACATCTAACATCCATTTCCTCTCTGAAGTCCTTGAGTGTGCTTCACCCTCCCAAATACCTCCTCCCTCAGCTCCATTCAGAGCCCTGAACAGTCCTTTCAGGTGAGGGAACACTTCACCTTCAAATCTGATAGAGGCTTCAAATGTTTCCAGCGCTCCTAATGTGGTCTCCTCTACATTAGTGAGACTTGATGTAAATCGGGGCAGTGCTTTGTTGATCACCTCTGCTCCATCTGCCAAAAGCAGAATTTCCAGGTGGCCAACCATGTTAATTCCTTTCCACATTCCTGTTCCAACATGTCACTCCATGGCCTCCTCTTCTGTCATGATGAGGCCACCCTCAGGGTGGAGGAGCAACACCTTATATTCTGCCCAGTAGCCTCCAACCTGATGGCATGTAAGTTGATAACTCCTTCTGGTGATTTTTTTTCTTTTTTTCTCCCCCCCCTTCCTTTTTCTCTTCCCCACCTTGGTCTCTTCACTCTTCTTTTCACCTGCCTACTACCTAAACTCAGTGCTCCTCATTCTTTCCTTTCTCCCATGGTCCACTCTCCACTCCTATCAGATTCCATCTTCTTCAGCCCTTTAGGTTTCTCACCTACCTGGCTTCAGCTATTACCTTCTAGTTTGGCCTCCTTCCCCTCCCCCCACCTCTTTATTCTGGCATCTTCCCCCCTTCCTTTCCAGTCCTGATGAACCGTCAACAATTTGTTAAATTTCATAGATGCTGCCTGACCAGCTGACTTCCTCCAGCATTTTGTGTGTTTTGCTCTGGATTTCCAGAATCTGCAGAATCTCTTGTGTTCATGCCCACCTTCCTCCAATTGCTCGTTTGAATTCCATTAATCATATTTTACCCTGTGACAGTTTTGAAGCAGCTCTGAAGATACTGTACTACATAATCTATCTCTTCTCCTTCGTGACCAGTTTGCAGACTTGGTTGACCAAGTTACTTTAAATATAAACCCATTGTTGTCCGCTCATCTGCTTCCATTCTTCTTTATCCATTTATAGCTGGAGAATTGCCTGCACAGCACTTTTTCCAGTTCCGAATGTCGTGCCGATGTCTCCCAAGACATCGATGGATTATCTCCCAAGGATCTGTCCTTAGCTCCCTCTTATTTTTCACTACTGCCCATGAATAGCACCTGAAACAAGTCAATCTGTCAAACAAACAGTGACATAGGAATAGAAATTTATTCCACCTAAATATTATAAAGGAGAAACTAATCCCCTTAGTCCCTATTACAATTTAAATCCCTACTCAAAGACTCAATCTCTCACCCTTGTACCTCTTTATATCTGAATTTAACTCTTGGCATTGTGCTTCATCCTAAGATGAGCTTCAGACAACAGAACCATATAACTTTCTAGGTATACAGTTACTAATAAAACCACTATTATGTGGCACGATTCCATTTTCATCTAAACCTAGCTGAAACAATCCATGTCTGTTATTTCTGGACATAACTATTTTAAAATAACCCTGAGTGGCTTTCTATACTTAGTAAATTGAAGTTGTCTAATTCTCTGATACCCATTGTCCTAATTTGCATTTGCCTATCCATCTATCACTAATGTTCTTTTTTTAAATCTACATTAGTTCCTGGTTAAGCCCTACCTAGTTTTTAAGTGCTTTGCTCTTCAAATCTGTCAATAGCTTCACTCTTGTATCTCTGTAACCTTCTCCACCATTGTAAACACTGGCAATACTTGTGCACCTCTAATTTTGATTTCTTAATGACCCCTACATTTAATTGCTTCACCATTGGAGCTTTGTCTTCATCTGCCAAAATCCAAAGATCAGGTATGTAGTCTACATCTCTACATCTCTACCTTGCTTTCCTCCATTAAGACCCTCTTCAAATATTATTGACAAAACATTGTTTTTTGCTATAATATTTTTCCATGGGATTTGGGGTCAATTTTTCTTTAGTAATGACCCATGAGGCACCTTGAGACGCTTTGCAATGCTAGGTTGCGACATAACTGGAAGTTGCTGTTGGAAATATCCCGGAAACATGGGGAAAGAAACTTTCTAACAGAGCTGAACCATCAACTCTGTTGGTCACTCCGCAAATGCTGCCTGCCTTGCTGAACGTTTTCTTTTATTTCCATTTCAGATTTCCAGCATCTGCAGGTTGCTTTTTGACCAGTTGCCAGTGTCAATTTTGGCATAGCCCTTGGTCTCATTTGGGCTGTCTGCTTAATGTGTTTGAGCAACTTCAAAGAACTTGTAATGGAAACAAAAAAAATCACTTTATATAGTGCCTTCCACATCCTTTAGGTATCTATAAAGTCTTTACTTGAAGAGTAATAGTAATGCAGGATTTGAGTTATGGTGAGATCTTACAACTAGTTCCAGAGTATTTACCAAATTATCTATGTCAGTTATGCTAATTTAGGAGATTGAAAAATAATGCACAAGTACTGGTTGCACATGTTGTCAAACAAATGAATATGGAATTGTATAGTGATGCCACTTTTTCACAGAAATAGATCTGAGTGCCTTCTGTGCGACATTGTGTTAAAGTCAAAGATATCCTGTATTCAGTACAGGAAAACTGCAGAATTCTTCAGAAAATGCTTGTTTAGGAAGAATGTAATTGATGCTGCAATCTCCACAGAATGAAAGGTTGCTTTTCTGGAGGTAATAGCCAAAGAATTAGGGAGCAACATGCAAGCTATATCAAATCTTCGTCAGATTGCTGCTTCCCAAAATTCACCCGATCTACTCAGCTGTTACACCATCTGCCTGACTCAGCGGTAGTGCTCTTTCGTCTGTGAACAAAATCCTGGCTAATACACCAGCACTAACTGAAGGACTGCCATAATGTCAGAAGGCATTGTGGCTTTCAGATAAATTAATAGTTTATTGCAAAAGAACAAAACAGAACGGTAAGAAGCCCTTTGGCTCATGACATTGTGTCAAGCTAATTAAACTTGTAATTACAAACTATACCATGACATCATTTTGAGAAGAGCAGTTCTGGATGACATTTATATATGCATTAGAACCCTAGAATTTCCCTCTTTGTGTGTGAGTTAATTGCCACATTTTCCATTGAAAAAAGTAAATCATTGGGTGTTATTGTGCAGATTGACCTAGACATTGTAAAAAGCTCAATGTAAAAACAAATCTTATTTTCACTGGGGCAGTCAGAGGGATATCTACCCGGGGTCTAGTAAAATGGCAATAGCTGGAGTTTGTACTCGAATTCTGCCTTTCAGAACAGCTGCATATTGGTCATATTTGTCTTTCTCATTGGAGTATCTACCCCAATGGTAAATGGGAGATGGCCAGTTTGTCCAAGGAACAAGCAAAAGAATTGCAGCTGGTGAGCAAGCACATCCCGCGAACTGATGCATTTTACAATTGTCATTCGACCTTATGCAAGGTGCTTTGGTCATGAACAAGAAGGAAATGGGAAACTGTTAAAATGTATGTATATTTGGGCATACAGCGAAGGAAATTCCAAGTGTTTGATTAAGGGATGGAAATGCTTCTTGAGACATTTCTCTGCAAACATCCTACTTGCTTAGCAATATATTAAAATGTTTGAAAAAAGCATAGACATTTTATCTTGCATTCATAAGCATTTATAAATGGAGTAAATTTATATATGTTTATGAATGCAAGATAAAATGTCCATGAGTTATTTGCTCATGTTTACCAAACCCTGATGCAATGGACTTACTAAAATTAAGAAAAAAACATAAAGCTGGGGCTTCCAGATCAGAATCAGTGATGTCCATTTATGGCCATTCTTGTTGAGAGTGAAATTGATTTCAGTAGAAGTTGAAACCAGCACAAGTCATCTGATGTTGCCGTCAGACACGTCTTGGCAACCATCCACATCCAGCAGTCATCAATGGCCCAGGTAAGGGACCAAAGAGCCAGATCATCGGAATTTAAACAGCTTGTCCCAATATCACAGAGTCATAATCATAGACATAATATTAGATGTAAACTTTCCATTGTAACTAATTTAGAGCATAGGATAGGAGCAATCCCTCCTCCCTGAGAGAAACAGAGTTGCAGAATTCACTTTCAGAGTTAGTGGTTGAAGACTGAAGGTCAGATTAAATAACTGGACAGAATGTGATGAAATAATGACACAGCATTTGAAGAGGCAGTCATCCCGCTCAGAAGAGGGAAGTGAGCTGGAGGTGTAATTTGTAGTTACTGTATATTAAATTTTAAGGACTGGAATGGTAGAAATTAGTATGGCATGTGTGTTGAGATGGAAGAAATAGAAACAGAAGGAAGGGAGAGCAAGTAGGCCTAGCCATTGTCGAGATAATGCTGACAGTGCAAACATGTGATGGAGATCAGAGAAAACTCGCCATAAAGAAACAGCATTCTGAGAATCTCATTGTTAGTTAGTAAATGTTTTTGTCGACACTTTCTGTGTGTTTGTAACAGGGTCACAGCCCTCTGAAGAGTATCTTTTAAAGTTTTTCACAAGAAAATATTAGCCGTCGGAATTCTTATCTGGGTCATTTGTCTTCAAAGTTGTCTGCAATGACAGATTGGTTATTAAATTTGTTGATTATGTTGCTGAACAATGCACTTTCTTTGAAGCAGGATAAGGAGGCAATTGGGTGGAAAAGCACAGCTGCAGAATAGTTACTCTTCCCACATTTCTCATTTGGAATTTGGCACCACACCAACTGAACATTAATTTTTAAGTATGTGTGTTTCAGCCTCATCCAGTGATCACACACAAGCCAGTCTGCAGCTGCCATTACTGTATGGTGATCAGAAACAGACATCACGAATGTTACTTCCCCCTTCAGAACCCGTGGGACAGCTATTAAGCCTCTCCACCAGTAAGGTCAGCTAACATTCTGCAGTTGGGTATTGCTTGTATTACCCGGAGGCACTGAATGCAGTTTACTCACTAATCCATTGAAGGACCTAAAGTGAAAGTTTTAATTACATTACTAAATTATTGCTTGGTAGAATTGGAGTATTAATTTCACCAAGACATCATTCCCTTGTAGGGTACATTTTAACTTCGTTTAAACAATTTCAGAGCAGGTGTTCTATTACACATGCAACAGTTCATGACAGAAGTGTGTGTGCAGTGCCACATTCTAGTAAATTACAGGAATAATTTAGGGTATTTCTATTTCTTTTTTTTGCAGAAAATTTCAAGCTGGATGAAGGCATCTTTATAAGTGTCATTAAGATCTCAAACACTGAAAATCTTTGGATGCAGTAAGTACAGTTAACTGGGACACACCAGGAACAGTATATTTTGGCCCTATTAAGCCCCAAAAAGCCAAAAGTTTCATGGAAATAATTAAAAGGTATAAAGACAACTACCATTTAACTGTGACAATTTATGAATATATATGAAAGATAGAAAAAATTAGAACACTACCAATACTTCTACAGTACTATAGAACTGTTCCCAATAGTTATCGATGGAAGAATTCATATGCCATATTCTTTTTATTGACTGTAAACGAACAAAATCAGTGCAGACACCTAGTGCAGCTACAGTGAGCAAAGCAGTTCCAAATTGTCCTACTGCTTAGATCTCACCAACCATCAGTGACAAAAATCAATACAACACACAAACATTCACGATTGACACTATTTAAAAACTGTTCGGTCTAAGCCCGGTATAGTGTCTAATAGCCACACAAGTGCACGCGACTGATGTTACTTATAAGCTGTTTGGCAACAGTCTCCTACCCCAAATAAGCGCCATTTTATCCCAAATAAACAAAGGGAATCCCAAACACCAGATGCTGGAAATCCAAGCAACCCACACAAAATGCTGGAGGAACTCAGCAAGCCAGACAGCATCTATGGAAAAGAGTAAACAGTTGACGTTTTGGGCTGAGACCCTTTGTCAGGACTGGAGAAAAAAAGACGAGGAGTCAGAGTTAGAAGGTGGGGGGAGGGGAGGAAGAAACACAAGGTGTCGGTGAAACTGGGAAGGGACGAGGTGTGAAGTAAAGAGCTGGGAAGTTGATCGGAGAAAGAGATACAGAACTGGAGAAGAGGGAATCTTGGTTGTTTTCTCTATCTAGTTTTTGTTATTTATGAGTTTTCCAGATGAATGGCTTCCCCGATTAACCAATAGCTCAGTTAACCAGAATCCACTGTATTTGTATACAGCAGACTTTACCTTTCAGTAAAAGTTGTCAGGAGCTGAACCCCTGTTATTTGCCTTTTAAACAACAACTGGTGATTAGTTTGGAAACATAAAAAATGATGAACCTACTTGAACTACAAACCATGGACTGTTTCTCATATGAGCATGTTATAAAAATCCTGAACGGACATTCAGAGATTTTCAAGGGTTACTTCTTAGGAGAGTGCAACTAGGGTTGAAAGGTTGGTAATGGTGAATGGTCTTGGCCTGAAATGTCACCTGTTTATTTTTCTGTATAGATGCTGCTTGACTTGCTGAGCCTAATTTTTTTTGTGTGTAGCTCAAAATTTCCAGCATCTGCAGAATCTTCTGTGTTTATTAATTTAAAACATGGATTTTTCAGGTGACACACACAAAATGTTGGAGGAACTCAGCAGGCGAGGCAACATCTATTGAAAAAAGTACTGCTGAAGGGTTTTGGCCCAAAACATCAACTGTGCATTTTACCATAGACGCTGCCTGGCCTGCTGAGTTCCTACAGCATTTTGTGTGTGTTGCTGGGATTTCCAGCAACTGCAGATTTTCTCTTGCTTGTCTTTTCAGGTGAGACAAATTCTAATGTGCAAGCAGAGAGCAAGTCCACAGAGCAATGGTGGCATTGTTTTCCTCTTTGATGTTGAGTCCTCTGGATGTTAAACATGGGTTTGGTTGGAAACCAATAGATCACACAAGTAAAAAAAAACTGTGGAAAGACAGCAATTCAAGTGGGTGTAAAAACTGGGCGGCCATGCCACTCATCTTCAGAATGCTTGTCCATCATAACCTGGTGCTCTAATTGAAGGTGGAAAAAGCATTTTGTATGGGCAGTAGGTCCCTGTGGAATGTAACTCCTGATAAAGACAGAACTGAAGTGTAGAGGGATAAGGGCATAAAATAGACCTGTCGTAGTACAGTGCGCATGATAGAGTTGGATAATAAGGAGGGAGAATTAAAAATTTCTCAACAGTATCTGTTGAGAAGGATGATGTATGTGGTGCATTTGTGCCACTGCATTAATTGAGAAAGCATTGATAAAGGTGTCTATTGATAGCAAATCTGTTTGGTCAATTGAAGTCCAGGATATATCTACTGACAATTGAGCCATCATGACATGTTATGGTCTCTCGCATTTACAAGTTTGTTAATACTCACTTTTTGCAACTGATGCTTAAAGATGGCCACTTGAATATTTTATTGGAAGGTTTCAATATGCTGGAACCATTCTCCAAAATGTTCAGAAAAGTAGAGAAATTTAAAGAAAAAGAACCATGACTGTTCTTATAAGATATTGTAGAGCATAAAAATCCAAGGAAATATTAGACAATGAATGGGTAAAGTACTGATAAAAGTCCTACAGAATGTACTGTTTCATTAGAAAATGGATTTGTTTTGGTTAGCTAGATATCTGACCTATTCATAAATAGGGTAAATAGTCATTCATCCAATCTTCTCAAAATTCACAATCCATCCAAAAATCTAAAGAGCTCTTATAGTTCGAAGAGAGTTTATATTGTTAACTGTTGTTTTTTTTTATATATTGTTTTCTTTTAGCTAAACAGACCCAAAACAGATGTTTTGTTGGATTAATGTCTTATTTAAAGTTGTCGATTTTCTGACCATATAATTTTGATGTAGTTGATCTGGATGAAGAATTAGGTACAGTACATTTAAATATTATTATCTCTGTAATGGTAAGATCTCACTGCACAATGCAGGCATTGTTCAGTTTTGACATTCTAATAGTTACATGTCATTTTATGGCAACCATCCTTATTTTTCAAGTTGACTCAAAGATGATAGCAAGTTTGCATAATTGGTTAATTGATTCAATGCATGCTCATACATGAAAATACTTTCAATATTAAGAATGGCTACATTAATAGTAGATGTGGAAAAGCCAATGCACAAAGGGCTATTGATTAGTCTTTTCAAATGTAGCTTTAGGGAAATCATAGAATTGTGTAGAAAATAGTTCACCTACTATTTACCATTACTTATTAACTATTAAAGGTTGGTGTTTTTTAATCATATTTGGAATCTTAAGGCTGTTGGGAATTGGACAACTCTTGCAAATTTATGCTTGGCCTATCAATTGTCACCCCCAGAACACAGCTGAGCAATTGACTTGTGTGACAGCCTTCAATTATTCTGCATAGAGGTCTTCAAGCGTGTTGGCAGCAGTCTGAGCTTGCATCTCATCCAGCTGAGATACCCATTATTAGATGCCAATTACAATTGAGTCCACACGTGTGATAGTGGTGCTAGAACCCCAATGCCGGGCTACAAGCTCTGTGCAAGACCCCAGATTGAAGGTATAGCTGAACCTCTCCAATCATCTTGATGTTGACCAAGTCCCGTCATTGCATCAAGCAAATTAGACTTTGCAGGAATCATTTAGTTAGTTTACAGTTTAGCATGAGCAGCGGTAGTTTTCTTGAAAAGTTAGCTAATGATTTTTATTGACCAACGACAAAATGGGTGGATTTAATCTTTCACTAGGGAACATCTGGTAAATGTGTTTCATTCAAATCAACTATGCAAGTAAGGTTCATTAAGAAAAATCCGTACTAAAAGAAATCAGAAGTCACAATACTATTCCCTGACTTATATTGAACAGAATTTATATTGTCAATAGGCATTTAGAACAAATATCAAAATTCAAAGAATTTGCAAAATATCATGAACTTGAATGGATTAAGGCTTAGTGGAAATATTTAAACGATTAGCATGTTCAGTCACGTATGTTGTCATTTTCAATATTCATCAGAAATGCATCCAAATCGAAAATGGTTCAGCTAAGCTATGTAGTATTATTTATGATTCAACAGCTTCTTTGTTATGGATTGTATTGTGCAGTCTAATTTAATGAACAGAGGCCAATTAGTCTTATGGCTTTTTTTGTTTAACAACACAAGAAATGCATATCTGACTTAGGAAGTGATTCAAGTTGTCATGGTTCATTTAAAGTTGGATTGAAGTCCTTGTTTACTGACAAGTCATTTTGAAAATATTTGTTCAGATGACCAAAATAACTTGCTCCTTGTCCAGTTCTTTCCATGAATACCATGGGAATGGAGAGTATGACTTGCTTTAAGTGCTTGAAATTTTAGTCCAAGTGTAGTAACATGCCGAATGACTGGAAAGTAAGATCTTTGCATGTTGCTCCAGGACTACACCGCAATATAACCGGTCTGGTCTCCCTAGAGTCACATTATGAGTTGCTTCTGATCTCTTCCTATGCAACAGAACCAATTTTATTTTGGTTTTAAACTTCCATTGAAATTTCATGTGTAAACATCATATGATATATTTGTTTTTGTGAGAATTTATCAGAATCCTGAAAGTGTCATCGTGGAATACACAACTCTTAGGCAAAGAACAAAAAAGGGACAAGAAAATAAAACAGAGTTTTAGTAATAGGATCATGTTTCAACTTGTTCTGATGTTTTAATTTGAAAAGATGGTCTATCATTGGAAAGCATCTGTAGCTCCTTTGAAACATCTATAATGGTAAAAATAATGGCACCTTACAGAGCAATGCATTACCTCCAACATTTAGTATTTACTTTTTGATTGTCATTCATATTAGGGAATAGTATGAACGCCTTCAGAGAGTGGTAAAGAGATGTTATAGGGAAAAAAAGTCATTGGGGTGGTTCTCAGCTATGGAGAGATGGTGATTGTTCATGCCCTTGGTTTCTGCAGGGATTAATTAAACATTTGCTACACATATTGCTGGTTGGAGATTCAGTAATATCTCAGGTCCATAGATTCCAGAAAATAAAATTATTTGGGGGTAGTAACAGAAGTAGCATGTAATTGTCTGGAAAATTCACTAGTCCAGCACCATCAGAGATTCTGTCTCTGAGGTTGATGCGTGAGCAGCCTTCAGGAGGGTGAATCCATGAAAAGTATCCAGCCTAGATGGGATACCTGGCCAAGTACTAAAGATCTGTACTGATCAACTGGCTGGAGTGCTTGCTGAGATCTTTAAGCTCTCGCTTTGGCAAGTCTGAGGTACCCACTGCTTCAGGCAGGCTTCACTTAGCCTGGTGCCTAAGAAGATCGTGGTTACCTGCCTCAATGACTATCGTTCAGTATTCCATACATCCATAGTGATGAAGTGTTTTGAGAGGTTGGTGATGAAACATATCAACTCCTGCCTGAGAAGTGACTTGGATCCGCTCCAATTTGCCTACCGCAGCAACAAATCCACAGCAGATGCCATCTCACTGGCTCTTCACTCAACCCTGGAACATCTGGACAGCAAAGGTGCATACATCAGGATGCTCTTTATCAATTACAGCTTGGTATTCAATACCATCACCCTGTCAAAGCTAAACCATAAGCCTCAGGACCTCGGTCTCAATACCTCCTTGTGCAATTGGATGCTCAATTTCCTCACTCACAGACCCCAGTCAGCAACACCATCTCCTCTGCAGTCTCCATCAGCACAGGTGCACCACAAGGCTGTGTGCTTAGCCGCTTGCTCTACTCGTTTTACATTTATGACTGTGCGGCTAAGCACAGCTCCAATGCCATATCCAAATTTGCTGATGACACCACTGTCGTAGGCCAAGTCAAAGGTGGTGACGAATCAGTAGATAGGAGGGAGATTGAAAATCTGGCTGAGTGGTGCCACAACAACAACCTCTTATTCTGTGTTAGCAAGATCGAGGAGCTGATTACTGACTTCAGGAGGAGGCATCTAGAGATCCATGACCCAGTCCTCGTTGAAGTATCAGAGGAGGAGAGGGTCCGTAACTTTAAATTCCTTGCTGTTAAAAGGACGAAGTTTAGGAGGACGATGGCACCTAATGGCGACTCTTTTGCTTGCATCTTTGGAAACAGCTCTATTTCTACCTTTAATATCGCTATTTTTCCCTTTCAGGGTTCTCTTGAAGACCCTGACCTGGAGTTACACGCTGACTTTGGTTCTTTGCGGAAATGGGACCCGTTCTCGGGGTCTCATGACTGGCCCCTAGTCAAAATGCCAAGGACACAGCCTAGAAGACTAGCGTGCCCTCAGGGTTCCAGGATTTTGTGGCAGTCAATTAACCTATGGCCAATGGTCTTTCCACAGTTCAACATTTTAAAATAATCCCATGTTACTTTGTGCTGTGAAGTCAACTTGCCATGAAAATTTTTGAGTGAACACAAATTAGGAACTAACTAATTCAGAAAGCCGTGATTTTTGTTCAGTTTCCTCTCTACATCTGCCATATTTATATTGAAGGGCCTGAAGCTACAGTGGTATTCAAAGGTGTGCACTATATGTTCACACAAAATCTGAGGCTCTCCTTTGGAATGGATAAACACGAGATTTTGCAGATGGTGCTTGGAAGTAGGTACAGAGGAGATGTCAGGGATAAGTTTTTTACGCAGAGAGTGGTGAGTGCGTGGAATGGGCTGCCGGCGGTGGTGGTGGAGGTGGAAACGATAAGGTCTTTTCAGAGACTCCTGGATGGCGACATGGAGCTTAGGAAAATAGAGGGCCTAGGGTAAAGCCTAGGTAGTTCTAAGGTAGGAACATGTTTGGCACGGCTTTGTGGGCCGAAGGGCCTGTATTGTGCTGTAGGTTCTCTATGTTTCTATGTTTATGCTGTAAATCCAGAGTAACACATCCAAAATGCTGGAGGAACTCAGCAGGTCAGGCAGCATCTATGCAAGGAATAAGCAATTGACATTTCAGCCAAGGGTCTTGGTCTGAAATATCTACTGTTTATTTCTTTCCTTTTCAATGGAATTGCCTGTGCTCGCCACAGCTCAGAAGTCTGCAGAAGTAAAGTTCTAAGTGCCTGTGAAGTTGCCTTCTGCATGGTATTTATTGGTTTGTTTGTTTAACTATTTGTCAGGATATTTGAGAACCAGTTGGTTCTTTACAAGATTCCGGTAATTTTTATCATTACTGAGACTAACAATGCACATCATTAACTGAATTTAAATTCCATAGCTGTGCTGGCAGGATTTGATTGGAATCTCTGGATTGTTAGTCTCTGGATTACTAATCTAGTAATTTACTGTAACTGTGCTGCTACCACTGTACCCACACAACCTGTGTTGAGTTATGTCCCATGCCCTGCAGGAACAAGTCATTAGGTTTGAAAGCTACAAAATAATTACTATAAACTTCCCTTCATGGAGAGAGTATAATTTATTCTCTTGTGGTTAGCTCCAAAGTAATATAAATATTTGAAATTCTCAGTAGGTGTCCTGCCCAGAAGTGTTAATTGTCGATTTAATGGGCGCCTAAACCTGGAATTGCTAGTGGTATGCAACATTGGGTTGCTGAAGATACTTGGGTAATTAAAATCAACAGATTGGCCAAAATTAGCAGTCAATCTAATGGCATACTTTTTGCCCCATCATAAAGCTGTAAGCAACAGCTCATTTGTTTCTGAATGCTATTGGTCAAAATGTTTTCTAGGGTGCCAGCTATTGCAGGAGTACTGAAACTAGAATATATAACAGTTTGAAATTCATCAGCACAAGTAAACAGTGTCTGAGATGGTTGTTCATTCACATTTTGCCTGTTCAATTTGGAGACTGGAATGGTATTTTCAGCACAGTTCAAATAGGCATGATCAGATTCATGGAAAAGCTTACAGATTTTAAGAACGAATGAATTGTGCCACAGCCATTCATGGATCTGCTGACTTTTATTTTAAATTACGAGTCAATTTATGAATCGGACCATGCTGAATAAACTGGACCCACACCCCAAGTTGAAATTACAATTGTGCTGGTTAGGGAAGGTTCTGACTTCTCAGGTGCATAGGCACAAATAAGTTTACATCAAAAACAAAATTGAATTTATCAATAAGCCTAAATAGTTCTTTCTTGTTTTAATAAATAAGAGTAAGTGAATTTGATTAAGTAACTATTGCAAAGTTATGACTGTAGATCGACATGGATTAGGATTTGAACGTTAAATCCTTGGTCAGACCCCACTAGGAGTACTGTGTTCAGTTCTGGTCATCTCACTACAGGAAGGATGTGGATACTATAGAGAGAGTGCAGAGGAGATTTACAAAGATGTTGCCTGGATTGGAGGGCGTACCATATGAGAATAGTTTGAGCGTACTTGGCCTTTTTTCCCTGGAGCGACGGAGGATAAGAGGTGACCTGATTGAGGTGTATAAGATGATGAGAGACATTGATCATGTGTATAGCCAGAGGCTTTTCCCCAGGGCTAAAACGGCTAACACAAGGGGGCATAGTTTTAAGGTGCTTGGAAACAGGTACCTAAAGGATGTCAGGGGTGAGTTTTTCGCACAGAGAGTGATGGGTGCGTGGAATTTACTGCCGGTGGCAACGGTGGAAGGTTCTTTTGAGAGCCTCTTAGATAGCTACATGGAGGGCTATGCGCTAGGGTGATGATGTGGTCCAAGTAAAATAGGGCTATGCGCTAGGGAAATTCTAGGCAGTCTCATGGTCAGCAAAACATTGTGGGCTGAAGGGCCTGTAATGTGCTGTAAATTTTGATGTTCTATGTTCTCTATTAAAGGCTATATGATATACAGGGAGAAGAGTAAGCCAGGAAAATATGTATGAGTGGTTTCACATTAGAGACGGTGTGGGAAAATAGGGTGTGAAACAAATATGGCAAATTGTCACAAGCAGCATTGATGAACAGCTGCATTAACAATAACCACACTTAAAGGAATAAATAATAGGGGATTATCAGAAACATACAGTGATATTCACAGAAGAGCTATATTGCCTTGACTTGCCTTGCGCCCTTAACTCCTGGTGGAGCCGTCAGCGAGCTGTCATGACGAGCTTTGCGCCAGTCTGTTCCATCTGTCGCGGTTGTGTGCCAGAGCCTGGGTCACTGCAAGTGTTTTCCCTGTCCATTCTTTAATGTTGTCCGTCCATCTTTTCCTTTGTCTACCTCTCCTTCTTTTCCCCTCCACAGTTCCCTGTAGAACGGTCTTTGCGAGGCCACTGGATCTTGTTACGTGGCCGTACCATCTCAGTTTTCTTTTCTTCATCGTTGTGAGAAGGTCTTCATGGGGGCCAATGTGGTGCTGGAAGGTCTTGTGGACCTGCTCGTTTGTGATGTGGTCCAAGTATGAGATGCCCAAGATGTTGTGATAGCATCTCATTTCCAATGCCTGTATCTTCCTCTGTAGCTCTGCTGTGAGTGTCCATGTCTCACATGCGTACAGGAAGATGGAGAATACCAATGCACGCAGGAGTCTGATCTTGTACTTCACGGTGATGTTGCTGTCCCACCATATTGTCTTGAGTTTGGATAGTGCAGTCATTGTCTGTGCAGTTCTTGTCAGGACTTCTGGTCTTGATCCTTCATCACTGATGATTGCCCCCAGGTATTTGAACAGCTGCACTCTCTCAAGTTTCTGACCATGGACTGAGATGTCTGTTGTGATGGCACTGTTGGCATTTGCCATGAGCTTGGTTTTCTCGGCACCTATTTCCATTCCAAACTTTGTTGAGGCTCTGTCAAGATGGCTGACCAGGTTGGCCATTTCGTCCTCTTTTCCTGCAAGTCCATCAATGTTGTCAGCAAATCTTAAGTTTGTGATGTTCCTCCCTCCGATGCTGACTCTGCCACATGATCTTCAAGGGCAACACTCATGATTCATTCCAGGAAGACGTTGAAGAGAGTGGGGGAGAGGAGGCAGCCCTGACGGACTCCTACTGAGGTATGGAACCACTCCCCGATGGTGCCCTGAGTGAGCACTGCACTGGTTGCCTTGGTGTAAAGCTGATGGATTGTATGAATCAGCTTCTGCCCCATGTTGAATTTCTTCACCATGAAGAGTTATATATAGAATGGAAAAATAGATGAGGAGCTCACAGAAACTATCCTAATACAAACCTGGTACAGACCTGGTATGGTGCAATAGGATCTGATCATTTTTAACGAATGAAATAATGAAAGACGGGAGGAGAAGATAGCAACGCGCCGTGCACGTGCAGCTTTCCGGTGAAAATGATATCGTATCCATTAAATAGGGGCCGTGGACAATTCTGATTTGATGGAGACAGACGTGAAAGCACAGAGGAACATTTGGAGAAATTTCTGAAACGCCAGTTCGCTGCCGCTGTTACTGGGCGATCGAGAATCTTCCGGACGGAAGGCCTCAAAATCCTCGGCTTTGCCTGCTGCTGGCGACTGAGACTGAGGTCAAATCGTTTGGATAGAGATGGTGCTCGGTGCTCGGTGTCAGAGGGCTGATCAGAGGCTCGAAATTTCCAGACGACTCAGAATTGGGCTGTGGTCGGGCATGGCAGGGAGAGTTTTCTTCCTTCTCCTGTCTGTGTGAGATGTGGGACTTTCCAGAGACTTTGAATTCTTTTACTGTGCCCATGGCCTGTTCTTCATCAAGTTATGGTATTGTTGCACTGTTTTAACTATATGTTATAATTATGTGGTTTTGTTAGTTTTTCAGTCTTGGTCTGTCCTGTGTTTCTGTGATATCACACTGGAGGATTATTGTATCATTTCCTAATGCATGCATTACTAGATGACAATAAAAAAGGACTGTGTGTCCTCATAATCTAAATTTACTGTAAAGGCTCCATTCAGTAACAATCATCATTCAGCTTGAGGGAGAGAAAATGGGTTCCAAGATTATTATTAGGAAGATAATGGTGATTATGAGGGAATTAGAATTAAATTAGTCGAAGGTAACTACCAAACTTAGTATAAGGAATCAATCATTCGAGATACAGAGACAAACATTTAAGGAGATCTTTGCACATATACAAAATAACGGTTAAGACCATAAAACGAACATATTTCAATGAGGAAGCAAAATTCCAAGGGGACAACACATGTTATCTACTAAAAAAATTAAAGATGGCAGAAGACTTCAAGGAATGCATACAATTGTGCTAAATTGGGTGTAAGGTCAACAAATCGTACAGAATATAAAAAACCTAAGTGAATGACTTCAAGGTTAATGAGTAAGGAAAAAATAGAAGACAAGATAAAATTAGACATAAATGTATGAGCTTTTATAGATATTTTTAAATGAAATGAGTTAACAACATGAGCATTGGTCCCATAGAATGTGTGCTTGGGGAATTAATGATGGAAAACCAGGTGAAGACAGATGAATTAAGCAGGTGTTCTACATCAGTGTTCACCTCAGAGGATACAAGTAACATTCCAGAAGTAACCATAAATTAGGAACTGGGATGGTAGAAGAACACAAAGTAGTGGTATACTGCAAATTATTGGGCTGGGCTAACAAGTCTCTGGGCCATGTGGTCTTAAAAGAAGTGACTGGTGAAATAATTGATGCTTGGTTTCCAATTTCCAAAGTTCTGTAGATTTGGGAAAGGTTCAATTTACATAAGAATTACATTTGATTGGAAAATAACAAATGCAACTTGTTTATTCAGAAAGCCACACATTAGTTTGTTTAATATCCATCATATGGGAGAATATTTAAAGTTATTATTAATGATACAGTTGCATGGCATTTAGAATATTTCAAGGAAATCAGGCAAAGCCAACATGGTTTTCTGAAACTGAAATCATGTTTGACCAATATACTGGAGTTGCTTTGATGAAGTAACATGGGTAGACAAAAGAAACCTGATGGACGTGTGTTTATATATCCCAAAGGCAATTGATAAGATACCATGTCAAAGGTTATTATGCAAATTAAAAGTTATTAGTATAGGAGGTAACACCTTGGCATGTAGAAAGTAGTTTGGGAGAAAGTGAACAAGGAGGCGTAGAAGGGTCATTATCAGCTTGGTAGTTTGTAATGTTTGACATGCGATTGGGATATTTTCCAGTTTATGAATGAAGCATGTAAGCCATGTGTGTAAGATTGACTGATGATGGAGACAGGTAACAACGTAAGTTTTGAAGAGGATGTAAGTAAGTTACAAAAAGATGGATAAAGGCTAAGGGTTGGCAAAAATCAAGTAAATTAAATATCATGTGGGCAGGAATGAAATTATAGAAGGAAAATTAAAACAACATATAAATTGGAGAATAATAATTGTATAGCTCTAAGATGCAGAAGGAACTAAGTATCCTAGCTCATTATTCACAGGAGATTAGAATGTGGATACAGCAAATAATTATGGAAGCTAATAGAATATTTTTATTTATAGCTAAGGGAATTAAATGTTATTACTAATTGCTAGGGGAATTACATTCACCAGGATGCTGCCTGGATTCGAGAGCATGTGGTTGTTTTCTCTGAAGCAGCAAAGGCTGAGGGGGGAGATCTGAAAGAGGTTGATAAGATCATGAGAGGCATTGATTTTCCCCAGAGCTGAAATGTCTAAAACCAGAGGGCACACATTTAAGGTGAGAGGGGATAATTTCAAAGGAGATGTGAGGGGCACGGTTTTTGACACAGAGAGTGGCAGGTGCCTGGATTGTGCTGTCTGGGGTGGGGGTAGAGGCAGAAACATCAGAGACTTTCAGCAGATGTTTAGGTAAGCACATACATGCGAGGGAAATGAAAGGCATTGTGTAGGCAGAAGAGATTAGTTTAGTTTCCATTTAATTGGTTTGGCACAATATTGTGAGCCGAAGGGCCTGTTCCTGTGCTGTACTGTTCTGTGTTCTATGTGCAACTAGACTGGCTCATGGAAGAGTTTACTTTTGCAATTATGCAGAAGATTAATTTTGTTGAAAACTGAATCTGTAGCATAACCAATGTATTCTGTGAACAATTTCTCAATCTACATCAAGGTACTATTTTTTGCATTTAAATTGTTTGTCAACTGTCTCTCCATGAGCATTACATGATGATTGCTTCCTGTAATCACTGAAGGCTAGGAACTTTTGGTTAGGTGCCTTCTGAGGGCTAAGTTGTGAGTCGCTCAAATACTTCTGACAAATTACTGTCTGTTTGTTAACATCCCAATATGTTTTTTTTAGTCTATGATCTCATGGGTTAGAGATTAGACAAAACTGTCCACCAGAGCAAGGAGGAAGCATTGGGCGAAAAGTTAGTTACATCACTTTCATGTGACACAAAGAATGTTGGTTGCACATATTCAAGTCTTTTCCCAAATTTTTTCTTGTGATTGCAATATTTAGAGTAGTCCTATAATTAGAAAGTATGCATAAATTGTAGTTTAGTATCTGTGGAAGTTGGTGTTTTGTACTATGTATATGTGCATAAGAGAATCATTTGTTTAAATGTATCTGGAGTGAAGAGCTAAAGCACGAGACTTCTGAGCAGTCTAAATATTTCAGGAGCTGCCTTCTTGTCCTCACTGCCTTTCACCCTTAATAAGTTATGGAGGAAGTAGATGGGAAAGTGATATCATCCTTTTTATCAAATCACATGATGGAAAGCGCATTTCACATGAGCAGGATATTCCTAAGCCCTTGAGAGTCAATCAATTACTTTTGGCATTATGCATTGTTAAGTAGACAGAGTGACAGTCAAAGAAGGCACAGCAAGCCAACTTACCATGTCTTGTTAGAATTAGCTGAAATGGCTGACATTGGCAAAGATACCATGTTCTTCCCCAAAAGAATCCCCAGCTTAATATCTTACCTGAAAAGACAACACATCTAACACTCTTGATCTAACTGAGAACTGCTGTGTAAATGTTTAACTTCTTCATATGTGTTTGAATCCATATCCTAAAATTCAAAGTGATGTTTATATATAAATACTTTACTCCCCCTGCTGTAGAATTGAACCTTGGTCTCCTCCGTATCAGTAGGAAAACTAATCATCATACCACGTAGTCCCTAAGAAACAGTCACGGTGACCTTGAATACCTACCATTACAGGGAAAGGCAGATTGAGAGAGGAGGTTTTGGAGAGAGTGAGGTAGTAGAGGGCAAATTGCATTAAAAAAGACTACTAATCTGTCAAGATGTCTTCAAGCACTATTTCAAGATATTATGGTAATTTTAGTTGTCATGTTAATGTATTTGTACTTCTGTGTGTGACTACCACTAGGAACCTAACATAAGAAATAGGAGCAGGAGTTGGCCATCTGGCTCATTGAGCCTGCTCCACCATTTAATAAGATCATGGCTTATGTGGCCATGGACCATCTCCACCTACCTGCCTTTTCTCCATAACCCTTAATTCTCCTACTATGCAAAACTCTATCCAACCTTGTCTTAAATATATTTACTGAGGTAGCCTCCACTGCTTCATTAGGCAGAGAATTCCACAGATTTGCCACTCTTTGGGAAAAGCAGTTCCTCCTCATCTCCATCTTAAATCTACTTCCCCTGAATCTTGAGGCTATATCCCCTAGATCTAGTCTCACCTATCAGTGGAAACAACTTTCCTGCCTCTATCTTACCTATCCCTTTCATACTTTTACACTAGAGATGAGAGGTATCCATTCAGTCTTTCGAAATGACTGGAATCGATCACTGTTTCAAAATATAAACCTTGTAGGTGATGCCAGGGAATTTGGCATAAGTTTGTGTAACTTGGCAGTGGCAGTTCCAGAGTAATGAAATAATAATATTTCCAATGTGGACAGGATTGGCAAAGACCACGTATGCCGTCCAGGATCTTTATTCATTTATTTTTCAGGATCTGAGCAACATTGACAGGTCAGCATTCTTTGCCCAACCTTATTGTTCTTGAGAAGTTGTTGAGTGATCCATTTTTTGGAACCTCTGCTGTTCTTCTAGTGAGGGTACTCCCACAGTTCTGCTGAGAAGGGATTTACTGGGTATTAACTCATCAGTGATGAAGGAACAGTGATATATTTTCAAATCTGGTTGAGGTACAACCTTAAGTTCAAGTTCATATTTATCGTCACAGCCATACACAGGGTATTGATGCTATGATTTTTTTTTTGCAGCAGTGTACATTACAAACGTGACAAATATAAGTTAACATAAACTTAAGTTAGCATAAATTGGTAACAGACACCAACAGAATCAACAGAATCAACAAACTCATTCGTAAGGCCAGTGATGTTGTGGAGATGGAACTGGACTCTCTGACGGTGGTGTCTCAAAAGAGGATGCTGTCTAAGTTGCATGCCATCTTGGTCAATGTCTCCCATCCACTACATAATGTACTGGGTGGGCACAGGAGTACATTCAGCCAGAGACTCATTCCACCAAGATGCAGCACAGAGCATCATAGGAAGTCATTCCTGCCTGTGGCCATCAAACTTTACAACTCTTCCCTTGGAGGTTCAGACACCCTGAGCCAATAGGCTGGTCCTGGACTTATTTCATAATTTACTGGCATAATTTACATATTACTATTTAACTATTTATGGTTTTATTACTATTTATTATTTATGGTGCAACTGTAACGAAAACCAATTTCCCCCGGGATCAATACAGTATGACTACTATTATACAAAACATAAATGACAAAGTAAACGTAATGAGATTAGTTTACACATTTTAATTCCACATCCCATTCCCAATCTGACATGTCTATCCACGGCGTCCTCTACTGTAAAGATGAAGCCACACTCAGGTTGGAGGAACAACACCTTATATTCCGTCTGGGTAACCTTCAACCTGATGGCATGAACATTGACTTCTCTAACTTCCGCTAATGCCCCACCTCTCCCTCGTACCCCATCCGTTATTTATTTATATACACACATCCTTTCTCTCTCTCTCCTTTTTCTCCCTCTGTCCCTCTGACTATACTTCTTGCCCATCCTCTGGGTTCCCCCCGCCCCCCTTGTCTTTCTTCCTGGGCCTCCTGTCCCATGATCCTCTCATATCCCCTTTGCCAATCACCTGTCCAGCTCTTGGCTCCATCCCTCCCCCTCCTGTCTTCTCCTATCATTTTGGATCTCCCCCTCCCCCTCCCACCTTCAAATCTCTTACTAACTCTTCCTTCAGTTAGTCCTGACGAAGGGTCTCGGCCTGAAACGTCGACTGTACCTCTTCCTAGAGATGCTGCCTGGCCTGCTGCGTTCACCAGCAACTTTGATGTGTGTTGTAATGAGATTACAGCAAGATGAGAGAGAGAAATATAGTCTGAGGCAGTATTAGGGTTTTCAAGGTCAGTTCAAGAACCTGATGGCAGTAAGAAAAAGCTATTGTTGAACCTTGAGGTGTGGGTCGTTAGGCTCCTGTACTTCCTGCCTGATGGCAGCATCAAGAAGAAGGCATGGCCCAGATAGTTGAGGTCTTTAATGATGGATGTAATTTTCCTGAGACAACCCAGGAGGGAAGCCTGGTGATGTGATGTCTCCAAGTTGCTGAAGATCTTGGTTTTCTTGGCATGGGTTTCAGAGATCCCTGCAACAAACTGCAGTACATTTTGTAGCTGGTACACTTACAGACATTCTGCTATTGTGAAGGGGATGAACGTTTAGTGGCTTACTGTGAGACTGCTTTGTCCTTAGTATTGTTGAGTTCTATGAGTTGACAGAGCCATTCTCATCCAAGCAAGTGGAGAATATTCTATTCCACTCGTGATTTGAGCTGTGTAGATGGTGGAAAGGCCCTGAGTATCAGGAGGTGAGTTACTTGCCACAGCATAACAAGCCTGTGACACACTCTTGTAATCACAGTATTTAGAGAGAGTGTCCATTTGAGTTCCGATCAGTGATCATCCAGGATGTTGCTGGTGGGTAATTGTTAAGAGTAGGTTAGTAGGCAGCCTCTTGTTAGAAATGATCACTGCCAGACAGTTCCATGTTGTAAATGTTACTTGCTACTTATCAGCCCCATGACTGAATATTGACCAGGTCTTGCTGCAGGCATATGCAGTTAACTTGGTGAGGAGTTGTAAAGGAATTGAACCCTGTGCAGTCATCCACAAATATGCCCACTTCACAAATACAGCAGCTCCTGTACCAAATCAAGCAATGATATTAAAATCTTCATAATCTTCAACATTATCTCTGAAATGATGTTGTTCATACTCCTCTTAAAGGGAGTTAATTGATCTTCCCTACTGACCTTTTTTCTTAAAGCTTTTTTTGCTGTGGGGAAATGACTTCCTCATCTCTATCTTTGCTGGTGGCATTTCTTTGTTGTAACCCAGGGGTTGATTGTGGCCTCCCATCTCTGTGTTAACAGGTGCCTTTCTTCTTTTCCCATTGATGTTATATTTTATTTCCATAGCAACGAGAGGTTAAGGATATTTGCATTATAGAGATTTGAAGACCTAAGCTAATGAAATTTCAACATGGACTTTGAAAAGAAGTATTTCCCAATTTCAATCCTTTTCTTGTTAAATAGTGCCAGCCATCCTGGACTTTCCAAGAGCAGACATAATTCATTTCAATACACGCTCAAAATAATGCTATTCAGGATAGCTACCCTTTTATTCCTACTCTTGCAGTCAACTAGCTATCCATTCTGCTAATCAAACCTCTTTGTGAACATCTGATGTTATTTCAGAAGTCCTGTGGAAGTCTTCATTTGTCACATCTACCGCATTGTCCTGTCTACACTCTTATATCTCTTCAGTTCATTGAGATTGATCAAGTTTACTTTGACTTTTGAAATCATCCTAGATATTGACTGTTTTTGTTACAAGATGTTTTTCTATTACCTCATGCACCAGAGATTTTATTATCTTTCCTACTGCCAACACTTATGGTCTGGTCGACATTTTCCCTCTTATTTCTTAGTATTCGTCCTTTACCAATTCCCTGATACTGTAACAAATTCATTAAAAACGTATGGATGCATTCTGCATAAGAAAGTTATCCACATTTCTTTTGATCATTTTAATTGATAAACAGTATAACATTTCTGATTCATCTTTTGACTGTCCTGATACGAAAGCAAAATAATTATTTAAGTATTTCCTCCTTTTTACTGCCGTCTGGCATTTTATTCTTCTTCTTCCATTGATCCTACTTACTTGTTTGTATAACATAGTTTACTCTTCAGTGTCATTTAACCTGATAATTTAAATTGTTTTCTTCTTTGTCTTCTAATTGTTTATCTGTACCTTTCTCTCATCATGCTCTCCCCTGATTTCAAAATAATTTATCAAGTCTCTTTCCTGGCCCTTTGCTTCTTAAACATTAAATCGATGGTATCTGTTTAGTGTTTGTCTTGTTGTTTTTTTTTCATGCTGATGTATTTTCCTAGACATTTTCTCTCTGCTGTTCTACATCAGTGTGCTAATATTGCTCTACATTTTATTTTGCATATTCTCGTCCCTTTAAAATCAAATTTCTCTGCACTTTTGTCTTGGCTTTTGTCATACTTTGTCAAACTAAAATATTATCCTAAACCATTTTATACTATGGTCCAGTACAATATTAAAACAACACACTGAGAGAACGTCATTCATTTTTCACTTTCTAAACATGATGAATATAAAAGGTGATTTATCATTTTTCCTTTTCAGGAACTGTGGCCATGTAAGTATAGACCTCAAGTGGGAAATAACTCTTGCCAGATAGCTTGAATGATTTTTTTTTTTGCAGACCTGTTATTGAATTGCCCATATATCCAACCATTTCCCAACTGTCTGAGCCAAAACCAGCTGGCAACTTCCCACAGAAAATAATGAAAATTCCTTAAAACCATGGCAGGAAAAGAATTAACTGCGGGGAGGGGAATAAGAGGCTGCCAACAATCTGGATGCTTGACAAAAGAAACATATCAAGGTTTAGGAACATTGAAACATCTATGCAAGTAAAGACCGGGACACACTTTACAACATGCAGAAGATCAACTGAAATAGCCTTAATAAGCGGTGAACTAATCACTGTAATCAAAACATAAAGCCAGACATAAAGTAAGAACTAACACCAGGAAGCCATTTCTAAAATCACCTGTTGTTCCTTGCTATCCACATGAATTATTCCCTGGCTGTTCTCACTGGATTTAGATTGGTTTATTGTCATATACACCAGGCTGCAATGAAATTCATTGCTTGCATGAAGCTACCCTAATAAACAATACAAGTGGAAGTAATAAATACAACAAAAAATACAGTACCAAGAGCAAGCCGACAGAACAGTGTAAAAGTTGGTAGTGTAATCCGAGGTAGTGCAAAATGAAATGCTGGAGTGATAACAACAGTGGTGGAATTAAGCGAGGAGCTGCAGGCAAAATGCCACCACACTTGCACCATTTTTACTTATAATTATCTCTGTATTGAATATTATACGTTTTACAATTATAATGGTACTCATCAGGTCTGCATGTTTTTCATTAAATCACCTTGTTTTGCATATTCTAATAGTATATACAGATTCCATTTCAACATTTAAGAGAAGATTGGATAAGTACATGGATTGGAGGGGTATGGACGGCTATGGTCTAGGTTCAGGTCTATGGGACTAGGCAAAATAATAGTTAGGCTGGACTAAAAGGGCCAAATGGCCTGTTTTTGTGCTGTAGTTCTCTATAACTTTATATATAGAAATGTTATCCTAGTGTCATTGAGCTATAGATTAGATTAGATTATGAGGACACTCAGTCCTCGTTTATTGTCATTTAGAAATGCATGCATTAAGAAATGATACAATGTTCCTCCAGAGTGATATCACAAAAAAAACAGGACAAACCAAAGACAAACACTGACAAGACCACATAGTTATAACATATAGTTACAGCAGTGCAAAATAATACCATAATTTGATAAAGAGCAGACCATGGGAACGATAAAAAAAAGTCTCAAAGTTCTGATTGACTCCCGGTAGTCCCCGATAGCAGGCGGCAGAAGGGAGAAACTCTCTCTGTCATAAACCTCAAAGCACCGACAACTGTCGATGCATTGGAAGCACCCGACCATAGCCGACTCTGAGTACGTCCGAAAACTTCGAGCCTCCAACCGGCCTTTGACACCGAGCACCGGGCACTTTGACCCCATCCCGGCCACCGAGCAACAAGCAAAGCCGAGGATTCGGGGCCTTCCCCTCCGGCGATCCTGGATCGCACAGTAACAGCGGCAGCGAAAAAGGCATTTCAGAAGTTTCTCTAGATGTTCCTTCGTTCTCTCACGTCTGTCTCCATCAAATCAGGATTGTGCATGGCACCCTGCTATAGAGAGACAAAGATCAGAGTCAGGCACTTTGACTCAATAAGTTAGTGTCAACCATCCGCCACCAGTTTGTGCTAATCCTGCATTAATTCCAGTTTTTACTCTCCTATATTCTCATCAGCTCCTCCAGATTCTACCACCCACCTACACTAGCAACAATTTACAGTGGCAAATTATCCTCCAAGCCTGACATTGTCAGGATGTGGGAGAAAGCTAATGTACCCAGAGGAAACAGATGTAGGAGAACATGCAAACTCCAGGCAGATAACATCCAAGGTTAGGGCTGAACCAGGCTCTCTGGTACACAACTCCACTAGCTGCGTGGTGATGATAGTGGAGCTATGGGTGTGTGTTTAAATCTGTCAATATAATATTACAATTGCATAGTTCCCATACAATGCTTTGTGCTACAAGTTAATCTCCATATTCTCCACAAAGTGTATTCAAAAAGGCAGAGGGCTGGGGTGCCTTCGGCTCTGATGGGTAAGGACATGAAAAGGGCATGAGTTCACCGTTCCCAATGCTCTGAGGACAATTGCAGTCTTTGACCGTCATTTTCCTTTCTAGTCCTAACCTTCCTTCCGATTTTCAGGCCGGAACAAAGCAGCTGCCTGTTCAAAAATGGAATGCCAAGCACGAGGCCCAGTCATCCCACCATGAAATGTTGGACTTCTCCAGCTGCTGATTTGGCTGGCAGAAACTTTGCGTCTGGATATATACTGTGGGGAATTTAAATGACCACGTTATATATCACGGTCTGTACAAAGTGTTTGGAAATTTGGTAATGCCATTTGATGCAAGTATTTACATGAAAATTATCCGTGATTTTTTACTTTCATTTGAATCTGTAGTTTAGTTTTAAAATGTTGTTATATCCTTCGGATTGAGCATAGTCTATATCTCTCTTGTATCACGGAGACAACACAGTTTTATCAAACCAGGAGTTGACTTGATAGATGAAGGCAACAACAAGACATTGTCCCACGTGTTTTCCTTGATGGAGCGGTAAAGACTGACAGAACCCTCACTACAGGAAATTGTTCTTGTTTTTGGTTGCATCTTGGTCTTGTGAAAAGAATGTGCAAATCACCTCAGTTCGCTTCTTTGCCAGTATATCCTATCCTGATGCCACTGGCTGGGACACAGCATGTCAATCCTGCACTTAGAGCTTTTTGGAGTTGATTCCATATGTTTGGAATAGTGCTAGAGAAAATGGAAACATATTAAATGATATTCGAAGAATCCTGTGGGGAACTGAACATTATGGTTAAGTAGCAATAACAGTCCTGTAAGTATACTTTCTGGCCTGCAGTAATGAAGCTGGAAAATATTACATAGTTTACCACAAACTGTCACCTACAGTTAAAGTTGATGAAGTCTTCTTTTCCCTTTCGGTTGCCAGATAACTAGCTTTCTTTTTCATTTAAACATCCTGAAGAGTTGTCTGTAGAATGTGGAAGGTTACATTTCATATCATCAGTCTGGAAGATCTCTCCACCAGCAAATGTGCCTCTAAAACCTCAGAGCGCAAGCAAGTCTTCTAAAAAATATCATTGCCGTGAGTGTCTGAGGCCAGCCTCAAGCTGAATATATCCTGATAATCCTTGGCATAACTATGCCCTTCTATGTTCTAGCTACTCTATGGTAGTCGGATGGTCTGCAGACTGCCCATGAGGCACGGTCAGTGTGCAAGCAAACACATACAAACCCCTAACAGTCCATATGACTATTTTCAGGTTTCATCTTACCATCAACTTTATAGAGTAAACGAACGGCTGATTAACTGTTACTTTATCAAATCCAATTTAAATGTCTATCAATGTCAATGTAACAGACAAGAGGAAAGCAGCTTCACTGCGAAAGAAAAGCAAACTATGCTGTGCAGCTACCTTGCACAATAATATTTCTTTATTTGGAGTGTATATTTTTGGAAGCTTTTGCTTACAACGATCTCCTGTTTCTTTTTCACCTTCCTCATGTCTCATCTATTTTAATCATATCAGATTGATTCACATTATTTCTATTTACTTTCTTGTCTCATTATGAAATTTTTCATGCTTCCTATTTAATTCTTGTATTTTCCTGTCATTTAACACCATAACTTTGACCAGATTATGCACTAATTACCTCAGTTCCATGTTCAATTGTGATACTTCAAGAGCCTCCTGGTCAAAATGGCACCAGCATACGATGCTCCCTTAGTCACATCTTCCAGAAAACTCATGAAAATGTCTGCTTTACTTCTCTTATGTCTGGTTTTTTTCATCTTAAATGTGTTTCTGGGACTGCTAGAGGCTGCGATTTACAGCTTGGAAATTGTTTGAGTGATCCGGCACATTGTTGTCTCCAAGAAGATTCTGGGAAACGAGTGCATGCTCGCATGGACACGATGCGATGAAACTTAGAGATGGCGCGCGAGCTGGTGCTCGACTCCATTTCGCCAATTAAAGCATGCATTAATCACCGATTAAACATTGAAGAAGACTGAGGCATTGAAGCGAATGCGGAAGGCGAGTGAGAGAGCAAGGGATCAGTGCTGACTGCCCGCCTTTTGATCACTGCTGGAGAAGGACTCTGTGAGCGGCCTATCGCTGTGTGGCATACTGTGTCAGGTGGATAGGCCTCTGCCTCGTGTGGTGTCCCCTCTTTCAATGAATGTCGGTGATGTCGGAGGATGTATTGTGGCTCTGTATTCATGGATTGGACTATTCCGTTTATGGACTGTGGACTTTTTCAGACTTGTGGTTTTTATATCCTGTGTTTTTCGCCTGTTTGTTTTCATTTTGGAAAGGGGGAGGGGTTTTGGTATTCTCATTGTGTTTTGTTAGTTCTTTTGTGTGGGGGAGGGGGTTTGAGGGTTGATGTTCTTGTTGCATTCTGTTAATTTTTTTGCAGGGGAGGGGTTTTGGGGGGTTGACATTTCTGTTCTGTTCTGTTCGCTTTTTTGTGCAGGAAGGGGTAAATTTCCTTGTATTTTTGTACAGTAGAGGGGGTGGGGGGGTCAATGTTCTTGTTGTGTTTTGTGCACGGAGGGGTCTTTGGGGGTGTTGGTGATCAGAATGCCATTCTTTTTATGCGGGGGGCGTGGGTTTGATGTTCCTCTCTAAATGGCTTTCATGTTCTTCCTTTGTTTCGTCGCTAGCTGGAGAAGATGAATCTCAGAGTTGTATAAGGATATCTATTTTGAAAATAAATTAAACTTTGAGAGAATAGAGGGGAAGTAATCTAGTTCTGCATACCATCAGAATTTTTGCACAAATGTGACTAAAAGCTTTGGGTTGTGTTGTCTTCATATTGTAGGTAAAATCAGGCACCCAAGTGTTTAGTATAGGGTGTGGTATGTGTGTACATTTATACTGCAACAGAAGCTTCCTGCCATATTGATAAAAGCTATTTCATGGACAACAATGGTACAAGTCAGAAATAGTTATAAAGCTTCTTTCATAGATAAATGAGAGCCTCTTTCATATTTTGAAGGGACGAATGCAAAATTCAATTGTACATAACTTAAGCATTTTCTTTGTACGTCTGGCAGGCAAGTATCCAGTGATTTAATTAGAAACACTACTAGAATTTGTTTAGTGCCTGCAAAACCATGTTAAAAAGATGCCGTGTGGTAGGCTACCAAAGGTTAGGCACAAAGGGGTGAGGATGAGGTAAAAATATCACCTGGTATGTAGAGGTTTGAGCAGTGTGAAGATTGGTAGAGTGGGGTTCTCAGCAACTGGCTTCAATGAGTGGGAAGTTGGAGAAGGTGGATGAAGTCAAACAATTTGCTCTGTAAAATTCTCCAAATTCACTGGAAAGATAAGAGAACTGAAGTCAATGCCCTCTCCAAGGCCAACATTTACAGCACTGAGGCTCTACTTGCATCCACTCAGCAAATTGGGAAAACATTGTCTTTCTTACGGCCAACAATAGGCTTCGGAAACATTCACTTTATTGCAAGCTCAGTCATGAGAAGGGATGGCCATTTATTGCTTATCTATTATTGTTCAAGGATGGGCTCACATCCTCCTTGGGGAAACGTGAGAATCCAGGTCATGTAACCACTTAGAGTGGAAAAGGAGCAATCAAGATGATATTGGGAATGTCAAGCTCATGCATGGGAAATACACAGAAGCCCTGCAGATCTTGCTGAAAGAGCAGACCATTTTACAGATTCACTTACTCACCTTCTGCCTTATCGGCAGTTCTCATATTGGTTTCACGACTTGCTTCAGAGCCATCAGAAACAACACTCACAGCACGCTGGAGCAACTCAGCAGGTCAGGCAGCATCAGTGGAAACGATGAGTTGACGTTTCGGGCCGGAACCTGATGAAGGGTTCCAGCCCGAAAGGTTGACTCATCGTTTCCACGGATGCTGCCCGACCTGCTGAGTTCCTTCAGCGTGCTGTGAGTGTTGCCCAGAGCCATCAACTTTGCCACATGAACATTTAAATATCAACATTTCCTAAACTGCCTATCGCCACAACAGGTCAATGGCAGATGCAATCTCAATGGCTCTTCACACAGCTTTAGACCACCTGGACAGCACAAACACCCATGTCAGGATGCCGTTCATCGACTATAGCTCAGCATTTAATACCATCATTCCCACAATCCTGATTGAGAAGTTGCAGAACCTGGGCCTCTGTACCTTTCTCTGCAATTGGATCCTCGGCTTCTAACTGGAAGACCACAATCTGTGCGGATTGGTGATAACATCTCCTCCTCGCTAACGATCAACACTGGTGCGCCTCGGATGTGTGCTTAGCCCACTGCTCTATTCTCTCTGCACCCAAGACTGTGTGGCTAGGCATAGCTCAAATACCATCTATAAATTTGCTGATGATACAACCATTGTTGGTAGAATCTCAGATGGTGACTAGAGGGTGTACTAATTCCAACTAATGGAGTAGTGTTGCAGCAACTACCTGGCACTCTACATCAGTAAGACAAAAGAGCTGATTGTGGACTTCAGGAAGAGTAAGACAAAGGAACATATACCAGTCCTTATAGAGGGATCAGAAGTGGGGAGAGTGAGCAGTTTCAAGTTCCTGAGTGTCAAGATCTCTGAGGATCTAACCTGGTCCCAATACACCAATGTAGTTATGAAGAGGACAAGACAGTGGCCATACTTTATTAGGAGTTTGTAGAGATTTGGCATGTCAATAAATACACTCAAAAACTTCTATAGTTGTACCCTGGAGAGCATTCCGACAGGCTGCATCACTGTCTGGTATGGGGTGGCGGGGGGGGGGGCGGGGCTACTGCACAGGACTGAAAGAAATTTAGTTGTAAATTTAGTTGGCTCCATCTTGGGTACTAGCCTACAAAGTACCCAGGACATCTTCAAGGAGCGGTGTCTCAGGAACGCAGCGTCCATTATTAAGGACCTCCAGCACCCAGAGCATGCCCCTTTTCTCATTGTTACCATCAGGTAGGAGGTACAGAAGTCTGAAGGCACACACTCAGCAATTCTGGAACAGCTTCCTCGCCTCTGCCATCCGATTCCTGAATGGACGTTGAACCCTTGGACACTACCTCACTTTTAAAATATATATTATTTCTGTTTTTGCATGGTTTTTAATCTATTCAATATATGTATAATGTAATGATTTACTTATTTATTTACTATTATTATTATTTTATTTTTTTCTTCTATATTATGCATTGCATTGAACTGCTGCTGCTAAATTAACAAATTTCACGAGACACGTAATAAACCTGATTCTGAATCTTGCACTATTTTAGGAATACTTTGCCTTTCTGTTTCTCCTACCAGAGTATTTCTACATTGTGCTCTTCAACAGTTTTAGTTTGATCTAATAACACATTGGAATGTGATGCACTTGAAAGGCTGTCTAATGCAAGTTGTGATTGCCATTGTTTTGTGCAGAGAGAGCCCAAAGTGGAGAGGAGACAGCAGGTGATTAGAGTCTGAACATATGTTTGACATTGACCCCTTTCCCCGATTGACTTTCCTGCTAGTGCTACTGGTTATATGGGTTCACGGACAATGGTAACCCCTGTAAACTGCACAGGTAAACACGCCTCACACATATCCACAAGATGGTGGATTTAATTCCCATCTGAGCAAGGGTTCAGATGGGAAGGGTAGGTGGTGCAATTACCTGTTCCATCGGAAAACAGGAGGTCATAAAATGTTTTTGATCTACAGCTATTCAACATCCTACTTAGAACTGAATAAGGTATTACAAAAAGGCAAAGGTTGAAATGTCTAACATCTTGCCAAAGTGTGAATTGCTCGATTAGCATGTAAAAACCTTAACAATTAATTTAATTCTTTCTGTCTTCTTTTATAGCACTTCCACAATACTAATCTTCCTGTTTTTTTATATATAGTCATTCCTGTGCATCTGTTGTTTTTTATTTTCTTTTTGATTTGTCTTTTGTTTTAAATTCACTTTCTCCAGAGTCAGTTCCTTACCACCACCCCACCACCCCCCCACCCCCCGGATCTGCTAAGTAGCTTTTTGGCAAATGTGAGCAGCCTTCAATCGCAAACATAATGTTCTCTGCTAAATTGAAAGAATGCCTGTAACACCCCATTAGAAGTCTTATGTCCTGTTTATTCTGTAGATTCACTCTTAAACATGTTCTGGAATGTGTTGCTTGGGAAAGAATGTTAAAGTCATATTCCACAAGTTTTGACAATAAATATTTATCATTTGAAGGGATACTTTCTCGAGGAAAAATCAGTTCAGCAGACTTTTCTTGACTACAAATGAGAACAGACTCATAAATTATGGTGACAAAGTGACTTTAATGCCAGACATTTGATTCTTGAAATGTGCTAACATCATTAAACGTAAACAGAAAAGACTTATATCAATCACAGTTTGTATGCACCACTGGTGATTATTAAGTTGCATAGTGTAATATTCCATTGTTTATTGCCTACACGAGTAATTAACCAGAATGCCTCATAGGCAAAAGTTAATCCATGCATTGATTTCTGTCTTGTCATGTAAACACAGATACCTTATGATATTCATTATATTCCAACTGACTGCTGTGAGTTTTTATATGTTAGCATTCGTGGTCTCTGCATACTAATGCCGGTATATTGCAGAGGAGCAACTTCCATTTAAAATACTGACAAGCTGTGTAATAGCTATGGCCATGATCTCAGTTGAAATTGAGGCTGTGGTTTCCATTCAGGGGAAGTACTTTCTGACTTTGAGAAAATCAACTAAGAGTTTGCTACTTACCTTGAGGCAGGGGCAATTTTCATCTGACAAGCCTATCAGTCCTTCAAATTGCCCAAGGAAAAATTTCAGCCTTTGGCACAAGTGAGTCCAGGCAAGAGGATCAAAAGCCCAAAAGAAAATGATTCTAACCTGTCCCACTAGTTTATAGTTTCGCTTTTTATTTTTTTTTTGTAATTCTTCATCCAAGGTATTTTAGCTTCATACCACAATGATTGGGGGGAAAAAAATCAGTTACATTGTGGACCATCACTTGCAAAATGTCAAAAGAGAACAAAAACTCTCCCAGTCTGTGGGGGTGGGGGGTGAAAAGAAAACTGTCCCATGCTGCCGTTACTTTGCATCTCAGAATTTCATTAATATTTCTGGTGATGTTTTAATGTAAAATTATATTCCTTTAGGCCTAATGTTCCTATTTCCATTAATAAAATCATTGTCATATGTCAATGACATGGTGCTGGTGTAAATTGACGGGAATGAAATGGAATGAGTGGCAGTTTTGCATGGTAATATATTTAATTGCTTATTTATTGAGTTGTAAATGCCCAGTTGCCTGTAATTATCCATGAATGGTATAGCAGAAAAAACAATATTTACTTTTGAGACAGTGGGATACCAGATGTTATAACATAATTAGTGACCTTCAAAGAATCACTAAACATACAAATGATACACTTCAGAAAGAAGTGAAATCTGTTTGTGCTTTTTGGTCAACTGGAACACGCAGTGCTCCATCACTATACTTAAGAGATTCCAAAACAAAAGCTCCTAAAAAAAATCATATGCATGCTAGATTCTGATCCTGGCTTCTCCTTTACTCTCTAGTCCTGAAGAAAGGTCCCAGCCCAAAACGTCACTGTCTATTCCTCTCCATCGATGCTGTCAGCAATGTTGCCTTTACGGAGAGCACGTGCACGCGCACACACATGCTTTTGCTGCTAGCGCACAAAGGAATTTAAACTGCACGCAAAAGTTTTCACCCTCGACCTCGTTGGCATGATATTTCACGAATGTATACAATCACATTTCATTTTCCAGTCTCTGATACGGATGGTGTTGACAACATGGAATTTACGATGATTTTTCTGTAGACTTTAGATCTGGCTTATTTATGCAGTTTTTTTTGAAGAAATTATTCAGTGCGCACATATTGTTGTCACTGGGCAAAAAATTGCACAGCGCAAGATTTTTTGCACACACTAGTCATTACAAATTAGAGGGAACATTAGCTGTCGGGCTTGTTGAGTTCCTCCAGTATTTTGTGTGTATTGTTCAAGAATTCCAGAATTTCTTGTGGTGGGTAGAAGAGTCATTTCCTAACGTGTTGACTTTGTGTCCTTTCCACTGCTCCCACCTTCCCCCCCCCGCCCCACCCCAAACAGACGTATAGGATTAGAGACACAAAGTCTGGAAGAAAAACATCAATTCTACAAAATTATAGAGTAAAGAACACAGTTAGATCAATAAAAATGACTATTGCAATGTACAAGTTGTCAGAGTGTTGCTGTTCCAAGGTAGTAAGCAGGGTAGTGCATGTTGGTGCAAACACCAAATGGTTAAAGGGAAGCAGCTGCACTTGGCTTTGATTGTGTGAGATTTCAGGCTGTGGGAAGACAGCATGGTCCAGATTATGGGGATCTCTTCTAATAGATGTCGCTTTCATTCGGCAGTGCCTCCTGTAGATACTGCTGATGGTGGGGAGGGTTTTGCCCATGATATGTTGGGCTAATTCCACTACTCTCTGAAGTTTATATTCCCACACATTCAAATTGCCATACCAGACCATGAAGCAACCTATCAGCCTACTTTCAACAGTAGATTTCCAGCATCTACAAGTTTTTGCTTTTTAATCAGTTCTGCACAGTTTAAAGTCCAAAGTACATTTATTATTAAAATATGTATAAATTATACCAACTTGAGATTTGTCTCCTTAAAGGCAGCCACAAAACAAGAAACCCAAAAAGAATCCATTAAAAAAAAGATTAACAAACACCCAATGCGCAGAGAGCAGCAAAAGACCCAAATCATGTGAACAATAAAAGCAAGCAACAGCATTCAGAACTAAAGTGAGTCAATAGGTATGAAGCCTGGAGGAGTCGGAGCCGGCCCACAGGCTCAGCCTCAGTTCATCACACAACGGAGCAAAGCCAGCGCACAGACACGAAGCCCAGAGCAGCCTGAGCAGGCCACAACTTTAGCCTCAGTGCTGCAGAGGGCGGTGTAAACATCGCGGAGCACCAGGCAGAACTGGCCCAACCCTTGCCCCTGGTCCCGATGCCCTACCTTTCCAGTCCATCCAGCCCGGCATTTAAGTTGTCCGAACATTTGTCTACTGCTTCAATACACTCTGGGCCTGGACTCTACCGCCACTTTCCAGCCTGTAGGCAAACTTTCCAAATCAACCCAGCTCTTAGATCAACCCAACCTCACTCTTGATTTAGGTGGACGGGTTCCAAAACTCCTCTGCTCTGAATTTTCTCCACTTTGCTCGACCATGTCTTGACCTTGCTCTGACTGCATCTCCTTGAACATGCCTTGACCTCACTCCAACTTTACATCGTACCCGCATGCCTCGGCCCTCGAGTCAGTCTCGCCTTCGCTCACCTCTTCATTGTTTATGGTGATCCTTCACCACAATTTCCCACAGAAAGAGTGTTATTATTTAAGTATTCAATTGTATTTACTGCTTTATGAACCAACAGTAAGTTTTCACCCATCTTCAGCAACGCCATTTTAAATAGGAAGAGATGACAGTGAGAAAGGCAGGGATTAAATATACCCTGAATTCTAATAGTTGCCCAAATTCATCTAATCCCCTCACCCTGGTGGAGGACTCAATACAGATAGCAGTGCTCATTAGGGAATCCAGCAGTAATACCTGAGAAAGATACTATGCTGTTATCTGTGGCATCATAAACAGCTGCAATTGTCAATACATCCTGTGTATGAAGTTCAAGTTCAGTCTAGAGTTATTGTTTAGAGACAATCGGAACTTTCATTGATGAAGCAGTTGAAAATGTTGCGACTAGGACACAGCAGTGAGAAGTTCCTGTGGTAATGTCCTGGTGCTGGGATGATTGACTTCCAACAAACACAGTGGTCTTCCTTTGTGCAAAGTAGAAGTCCTCTCCAGCCACCGGAGTGCTTTCTCTTTTATGCCCATTGATCTCAGTTCTACCAGGGCGTCTTTGTGCCACAGGTCAAATGCTGCCTTGATTTTGGGAGCAATTACTCTCGCATTACCTCTTTGTGATGCATGGTTGGATCAAGGCTTTGTTGAAGCCTGCTACTGAGTGGTACGAGTGAAACAAAAATTGGGCATCACTGAAAAGCTTCTTGGTGAATAAATTCCACTTGGTAGCATCCTCAATGACAGTTTCCATTACTCATTGAGAGCAGACTGATTAGGTGGCAATCCAGTCACAAACAAGAGAAAACCTGCAGATGCTGGAAATCCAAGCAACACGCACAAAATGCTGGAGGAACTCAGCAGGCCAGGCAGCATCTACGGAAAAGAGTGCAGTCGACGTTTCGAGCCGAGACCCTTCAATTCACCAGATTAGACTCATAAGCCTCTTTTAACTGGGACATACCTGGATAATTCTCTGTATTATTGGGTAGATATCAATGTTGTACCTCTACTGGAAAGGTTTGGCTAGGGGAACAGTAGCTTTGGAGCATGGGTACCACAGTTGAGATGTTACATGGTCCGGTAGACCTTCCTATATCCAATGCTTTCTGGCTTTTTCTTGATATCGCATGGAGTGAATCAAATTGGATGGACACTGCTTATTGTCAGAATCAGAATCAGGTTTAAAATCACCAGAATATGTCGTGCAATTTGTTAACCTAGCAGCAGCAGCAGTACAATACAATACATGATAAATATAGGAATAAAATAAATAAGTAAATTAACTACAGTAAGTATGTGTGTGTGTGTGTGTATATATATATATATTAAATAGTTAAATTAAAAATAGTGCAAAAACAGAAATAATATTAAAAAAGTGAGGTAGTGTTCATGGGTTCAATGTCCATTCAGAAATCAGATGGCAGAGGGGAAGAGGCTGTTCCTGAATTGCTGAGTGTGTGCCTTCAAGCTTCTGTACCTCCTTCCTGATGGTAACAGTGAGCAGATGACACGTCCTGGGTGATGAGGGTCCTTAATAATGGATGCCGCCTTTCTGAGGCACCGCTCCATGAAGATGTCTTGGATACTATGGAGGCTAGTACCCAAGATAGAGCTGACTAATTTTACATCATGGTGGGGATGTCAGGAGGTACTTGAGCTGGATCATCTGTTCAGCATTTCCAGCTGAGCACGGCTGTGAGTGTTTCAACCTTTTCTTCAATACTATTTGTTGAGCCTGACCTCACTGAGGACGAGAACGTTCTTGGAGTCTCCTCCTCTTGCTAGCTGTTACATCACCTAGATGTGGGAGGACTGCAGGAGCTCTGGTCTGTTTTGTTAGTTGAGACAATGCCTTTCTGTGTGTCAGTCAGTCAGCCAGTGGGTGCCGTCCCGAATCCGGGGTTGATGGCTATGCACCTCCATCTTCTTCGATCTTGCGCTCTTTTTCTGGCCTCAGCATAACTCAACCCAGTCCAATGCCTCACATTATCGTACCAAGTGGTTCGCTGCCTTCCTCTTTCCCTCTTTCCTTCTATCATCCCTTCCAATAACAATTTCTGCAGTCCACCACCTCTTAACAAGTGCCCAGCATATTCCAGCTTCCTTTTCTGCACATTCTTCAGCAACTCCTTTTCTCTCCTCACTCTCTTCAACACTTCCATATTACTGACCTTCATCACCCATCTAATTTTCTGCATTCTCCTTAAACACCACATTTCAAATGCCTCCAGTCGTCGTTGCACTTCCTTGCATAAGGTTCACGATTCGACTCCATACAACAGACTGCTCCAGACGTAGCATTTCCAAGTTCTACAACGCAGCCCAAAGTCCAACCTCTTGCCACACAGCACGTCACTCAGGCTCCAGAACGTTGATCTTGCAATCTCAATTCTTTGTCTAATTTCTGTATCACATTTCCCATCCTCTGTGACCATCTGTCCCAAGTACACAAACTTCTTGACTTGCTCTATGCCTACGCCGTTAATTTTGATACTGATTTTGGGGATTTCTTTCTTCTGTGATACTATCATCATCTTCGTCTTGGCAGTATTTATTTTCATTCCAAATCCTTCACCTTCAGCATTTATCTTATCTACTATTCTGAGTAACTCGTCCTCAGTCTCGGCTAACAACACTGAATCATCTGCATACCTCAAGTTGTTCACCGTCACTCCACCGATTTGGACACCAGCTTCATCGTTCAATAACCCTGAGGATGTCTGTGTGTACTGAATGTTTAATTGTTGTTTAGCATGCATGTGATCCTGTTTTGCAGCTTTACTGACACCCTATCATTTATAGGCTTGTCTCTGTTCTACTCCAAGCTCGTCTGTACTTATCATTGGACTAGGGTCCATCCTCTGGCATGATAACAACGACAGTTGGGGGAATATTTCAAACCATGAAGTTATAGCATTTCAAAGTCTTCATTTGTCAATGCTCCATGACATCAAGTCAACACCTCAACTACACACACAAAATGCTGGGGGAGCTCAGCAGGCCAAACATGCCTAAGGAAATGAGTAAACAGTCAAAGCTTCGGGCCGAGGCCCCTTCTTCAGAACCGGAAAGGAAGGGGGAAGAAGCCAGAATAAAAAAGGGTAGGCAGGAGAGGAAGGAGGCTATCTGGAAGGTGATAGGTGATAGGCAAGTTCAAGGACTGGAGGAGAAGGAATCTGATAGGATAAGAGAGTGGACCATAGGCGAAAGGGAAGGAGCAGGGGATCCAAGGGGAAGAGATAGCAGGTCAGAGTGGGGAAGAGAAGAAGAGGGGAAGGGGAGGGAATTTTTTTACCAGAAGGAGAAATCAACAGTTATGCCATCAGGTTGGAGCCTACCAAGACAGAATACAAGGTGCTGCTCCTCTTCCCAGAGGGTGGCCTCATCTCAGCACAACATTTCAGAATGGGAAATGGAATTAAAATGTTTGGCCATCTGGAAGTTCTGCTTTTAGTGGATGGAGCGGAGGTACCCGATGAAGCGGTCCCCCCAGTTTACGCCAGGTCTCACCCACGTAGAGAATGCCGCATCAAGGGAACCGGACACAACAGACGGCCCCAGCAGCTTTGCAGGTGAAGTGCTGTCTGACCTCGCTATGTCCTCTCATTAGTCAGTGGCATTTAGTTCCAGAGCCTCGCGCCCTGTCCCACGGCCCGTTTGCGCTAGCCACCTCTGCCTCCCAGAATCCTCTTGGAGACTGTAGAGCACTGGAACACCCAAGTGATCTCCAAACTGCAAATCACAATCTGCAACAGTTCCAGGATCACATCCAAGACGAGAAACAAATGTAGAAGACATAAAAGAAGTGAAATATATGGATTCATGATCTGTCCAGATATTGACAGAAGGAGCATTGTACACAGGTAGGTGGTCACGGTGTCAAAAGTAGTGTTGCATTGGACGGAGGAATCGGATGAGGTCCTTCGTGACTGTTTTGAGTCGGTGGACTGGTTAGTATTCAAGGACTCGGCAGCTAACCTCGATGAGTATGCCTCAGCTGTCACGGACTTTATTTGGAAATGCACGGAGGACTATATGTCTCGCAAGACGATCCGGGTATTCCCTAACCGGAAACCTTGGATGAATTATGAGGTCAAGTCCCTTTTAAAGGCTAGAGCTGTGGCTTTAGGTCTGGGGATACCAGTCGCTACACGGAATCCAGGCGCGAACTCCGGAAAGCCATTAAGGGCGCCAAGAGGCAATATCAAGCCAAGTTGGAAGCCCAGGCTAACCAAAGGGATGCCAGTAGGCTATGGCAGGGTCTAAATGAGATCACTGGGCACAAAGAAAAGGCTGGGAATATCAATAACTGTGGCACTTCTCTTCCTGACGAACTTAACGTATTCTACACAAGATTCGAACAGAAGAGGAGCATCCCGCTCCCTCCGGATGAACCAGACCTGGTGGCATTGAGATTCATCGTCACCGAGGAGGACGTTAGAAGGGCCTTCCTGAAGATAAATCCAAGGAAGGCGACGGGCCCAGATGGCGTCCCGGGACAGGTTCTCTGGGCCCGTGCAAGCGGGCTAGCCGGAGTGTTTGCTGACATCTTCAACTGCTCCTTGCTTCAGTCTAAGATCCCCTCATGTTTTAAGAAGGAACGATAATCCCAGTGCCGAAGAAGAGCAAGGTGGCATGCCTGAATGACTATCAACCTGTGGCTTTGACATCAATTGCTATGAAGTGCTTCGAGAGATTGGTTATGGCACACATCAACCACAGCCTACCGGTCAACCTCGACGCTTTGCAGTTCGCCTACCAGAGCAACAGGTCATCGGCAGATGCCATCCCTCTGGCCCTACATTCCCCCTTAGAACACCTGGAGAATAAAGACGCATACGCAAGGCTCCTTTTCATTGACTACAGCTCTGCCTTTAATACCATCGTTCCAAATAAACTGATTCCTAAGCTCCGGAACCTGGGCCTTAGCACTCAGATCTGCAACTGGATCTTCAACTTCCTCACAGACAGGACCCAGGCTGTAAAAATAGGGGAAAAGCTCTCCTCTACAATCACTCTGAGCACCGGTGCCCCACAAGGCTGTGTACTCAGCCCCGTGCTGTACTCACTGTACACCCATGATTGTGTAGCCAAGTTTCCATCAAACTCAATATATAAGTTTGCTGATGACACAACAATTGTAGGCCGTATCTCAGGTAATGATGAGTTTGAGTACAGAGAGGAAATTAAGAACCTGGTGGCATGGTGCGAAGACAATAACCTATCCCTCAACGTCAGCAAGACGAAGGAATTGGTTGTTGACTTCAGAAGGAGTAGTGGACAGCACGACCCAATTTACATCGGTAGTGCGCAAGTGGAACAGGTCAAAAGCTTTAAGTTCCTCGGGGTCAATATCACAAATGACCTGACTTGGTCCAACCAAGCAGAGTTCAATGCCAAGAAGGCCCACCAGCGCCTTTACTTCCTGAGAAAACTAAAGAAATTTGGTCTGTCCCCTAAAACCCTCACTAATTTTTATAGATGCACCATAGAAAGCATTCTTCTAGGGTGCATCACAACCTGGTATGGAAGTTGTCCTGTCCAAGACTGAAAGAAGCTGCAGAAGATCATGAACATGGCGCAGCACATCACACAAACCAATCTTCTGTCCATGGACTCACTTTACACTGCATGGTGTCGGAGCAGTGCTGCCAGGATAATCAAGGACACGACCCACCCAGCCAACAGACTTTTCATCCCTCTTCCCTCCGGGAGAAGGCTCAGGAGCTTGAAGACTCGTAGGGCCAGATTTGGGAACAGCTTCTTTCCAACTGTGATAAGACTGCTGAATGGATCCTGACCCGGATCTGGGCCGTACCCTCCAAGTATCCGGACCTGCCTCTCGGTTTTTTTGCACTACCTTACTTCTCATTTTTCTATTTTCTATTTATGATTTATAATTTAAAATTTTAATATTTACTAATTTTAACTATTTTAATATTTTCAATATTTAATATTTGTAATCCAGGGAGTGTGAAGCGCAGAACCAAATATCGCTGTGATGATTGTATGTTCTAGTACCAATTGTTTGGCGACAATAAAGTATAAAGTAAAGTATAAAGGTGCCATCTTGACCAGAAAAGTGGACTACCTGGGGAAGAATACACTTTTTGAACTGTTTGCTCACGTCTACTCCATCATTTTATATAGATAAGGTAGAGACTTTTTGAAGAGCAACTACATCTGAAATGTATTTGTAATTGCGTATTACACCCCCAGAAAAATACTATCAGCTCAATAGTAACATTGTTACAATGTGCCCTGGCTCACTCTTGACCTCAGTCTCTCCAAAGGGTAATTTGAACTATGCTTCAATAATTTAAAGATACTTTGGATTATTAAGTTTAAAATTGCTCAATAAATTTTTTTTGTATGGCTAAAAGGGTTCAGAAATCAAAGATAAAACTTACTTATATTGCACCACAACAGTAGATCTGTTTTGAAGATATCAGCAAACACTCCAGTGTTCAGAGTATGGCAGCTACCATTTGTTGCTGCTCACTTGACTGTGTTACCCCCTTGGGAAAAGTCAAATCACATTCCTGCTTCCGAGGCAGGCATTAGAGATCAAGATCCTATAGCAGAGTTTGAAATCTTGGCTTCTGTCTAAAATCTCTCATTCTGCTGAAATGATGCTTCCCATTTGCAAAATCGCCTGTACTTCTGAGTGGAGCCAATGTAAACCTGACCAAGGGCAGAGCCTAATGAAGAAGGTCAAGGAAATACGTCGAGAGCGGTAAGCATTTGCATGCTGCTGATCATAGTTCTTCTATGGAAAAAAAAAATCAATGAATGAAGATATAAAACAAAATTTGTCCTTGTGCAATTTTGTTGTTAAAATGCTCAACAATTAATAATTGTGATAATTTCTTTGCTTGCATTCATTTAGAATAGCAAAGCTGATTGTCTTTGCTATTCTAAATCAATGTAAGCAAAAAATTATTACAATTGGTAATAGTGCAATTTTGGTGTTAACATGCTCAATCTGGGCCATATTTTGTACTATTGTCAATAGACAATTCAGATTAGAAAAGTATGTTGTAAAAATGCTGGAAAATTACTGCATAATCTATTCCTGGATACTTTACTGTTTAAATATGGAAGTGTTGTCATTTGAATCAAAGTAGGGCAAGGTCTTGGCACATCCCTGACGTTTTACACATATTTCTGCTCAGAAGTACAATAAGGTTGTTTTCAATGAGCATAAACTGTGCACTTGACTCAAGCACAATTTTACTAACTTTTGGCTCATAGGGAAACATTTGAATCACCCAACAAAACAATGACTTCTTTTAAAATAAACAAAATATAGAAAGGCTTTTGAAACTCTCCAGAAACTGGTGCACACTCTCCACAGCTGCCGCTTACTACAACCTGCCCACTATATTGGCTGCAGCAAGCAGATGTTATCAGTGAAATAGTTAGGCCCCATAATTGCATTTCATTCCTGACTCCTGAAAAATAATGAATAAATCCTCCCACGGTTTGAACTCAGCACATGCAGAGAAAATAGTGCTGGCTTCGGAAAATTCTATCCAGATGCTAACAAGCATTTCTCAGAAAGAGTACTAAAAGCACTTCATAACTCTGTGGACACATGTTAGAAAAAGAAAGGATATCTCTTGTGAGAACGTGTGCTCAGACAGGTTCCTAATGGGCAAAACGTCTGGTCCGATATCTTATAAGTGTCAGCTTCTACAAACCCACCATCTTTTTGAACTCGCTCTCCAACACAAATTCTGGTGAAGACTATGTAGAGCTTCCTCTTGAGAAGATTGAATGTGCAATCAGTTTTCATTCCTTCAAGTGACATTTTACATCTGTACAATTTTGAGCTTGTAAGCATATTTCAAAACGCATGCATATAGGATAAAGTTGAAAAATATGGCAATATGTTTTTGTAAGCCCGGTGAAGGTAAAATGTGTATGTAAGAAAACCTCAAGTATTGGTTGGATTTGTTTTATAAACCACAAGGAAGCATGAAGACAGCAAAAGATGAATGTATTGCAATGCGATAATGAAAAAAAAATGAGACAGTAAGTTGGCTCAGACCAATAAATATGACGTGAATAATTTCAAAATTGTCCATTTCCAGTAGATTTCAGTTTTGGCAGTCTTTTTGCCAATGGAATACATTCCAAAAGTGTATATCAAATTACTATAGAACTTAGAAGTTATGCTGATTTTTAGGTTTAAGTGCAAGTTTTAGCAAAATGAAAAGGAATTTTGTTTTTTTTTAATTTGGAGCTTTAATTTTTAGGATACAGGCATTTTTATTGTCAAGTACAAAATGATATCCTGTGAGTTCTTAGACCTATGATGGTACAGACATGAATAAATGTTGTGTTAAGAAAGCAATTTACTGATAGGAATGATGTGATTACTATTAAAAAAATTCAGTAACTACAGTCTCAATTTAAGATCAAGAAGTGAATGATGTTTATTTTGGTTGCCTCATCTCTGCTTTTCTCTCATCCTTTGCAGTCCTCCTGGAATGCTAATGATTTGTGAAGAAGTCAGGATTATTCCTGGCTGCGGGTAAGATATCTGGCATTACCTCTTTTACTGCTGTGTATGTTGAGATTATTAGAGGATTCTTGCATTACTATCAGTTATGACAGGAATATATTACAAGTTTTCTGACAGTTATTGGTGCAATTTCCGTGTTTTACCGATAATTATGATGGAATTAAAGACGTAATTTTTCAATCTCCACAAATAAATTTAGATCAGAAAGGCGGGCACCACTGAAGCTAGCAACTAATTGCCTTTCAATTAACGTTTCACTAATTTGCTTGATCCAACTTATCATTTTCTCTCCTCCTCATTCTAATTCATTGTATTTGGAAATGCCTATGGTTCCCCCCAAGATGGCCCTTCCTAGCTTCCTCATTAGAATCTTTCAGATTTTCTCTCGTGTCTTATGATATCTCCTCCTCCTGCCAGAAGTTGGCGACTAAAATCACAAACAGCATTTCACAGCTGACATTTAAGCTCTCTCCAGCTGCCTAGAAAAATCAGGGTTAAAATTATACTCATCAGGGTGCATGGATGAGACTAGATGCAGGTCGCATGCAACTGGAAGCTGTTGGCTGTGGGCTGCAGGTTTGTGATTTTGTGATATGGGCAGGTCAGGGTGGCGACATCCTTTGTCAGTTGTGTGCAACAGTCAAATTATCAGTAAGAAATCTAGGAACCTAAGAATATCTTGGCTTTGGGAAGGTTTTAAAAACCAACAGAAAGTAACTAGAAGAGTCATAAGGAGAGAAAAGATGAAATATGATGGTAAGCTAGTCAGCTATATAAAAGAGGGTACCAAAAGTTTTTTTTCAGATATATAAAGAGTAAAAGAGAGTTGAAAGTGGATATTGGTCTGCTGAAAAACGATGCTAAGGAGGTAGTATTGGGGGACAAAGAAAAGGCAGATGAAGTTAATCAGTATTTTGCATCAATCTTCACTGTTGAAGTCACTAGATGTGTGTCAGAAATTCAAGATTGTTAGGGGGCAGAAGTGAGTGTAGTTGCTATTAGAAAGGAGAAGGTGCTTGGGAAACCGAAAGGTCTGAAGGTGGGTAACTCATCCGAACAAGATGGACTACACTCCAGAGTTCTGAAAGAGGTAGCTGAAGAGATTGTGGAGGCATTAGTAATGATCCTTCAAGGATCACTAGATTCTGGAATGGTTCCAGAGGATTGGAAAATTGAAAATGTCACTCCACTCCTTAAGAAGGGAGGGAGGCAGAAGAAAGGAAATTATAGGCCGGTTAGCCTGACTTCAGATGTTGGCAAGATATTGGAGTCCGTTATTAATGATGTGGTTTCAAGGTATATGGACGCATATAATAAAATAAGTCAAAGTCAGCACGGTTTCCTTAAGGGGAAATCGTGCCTGACATATCTGTTGGAATTCTTTGAGAAAATAACAGCAGGATAGACAAAGGAGAGTCAGTGGATATTGTTTACTTAGATTTTCAGAAGGCTTTGACAAGGTGCCGCACATGAGGTTGCTTAACGTGAGAAGAACCCATGGTATTACAGGAAAGATTGACAGAAGATTAGCTGACTGTCAAAAGGAAAAAAGTGGGAATAAAGGGGGCCTTTTTTGGTTGGCTGCCAGTGACTAGTGGTGTGTTGCAGGGGTCAGTGTTGGGACAGCTTCTTTTCGCGTTATATGTCAATGGCTTGGATGACGGAACTGATAGCTTTGTGGCTAAGTTTGCAGATGATACAAAGATAGATGGAAGGGTAGGTAGTGCTGAGGAAACAGAGAGTCTGCAGGTCTTAGACAGATTGGGAGAGGAAGGGCAAATAAAATATAGTGTAGGTTTGTGTATGTTAGTGCACTTTGGAAGAAGGGAAAAAGGTGTAGGCCATTTTCTAAATGGGAAGCATATTTAACAATCAGATGTGCAGAGGGATTGGGAGTTCTTGTGCAAGATTCCATAAAGGTTAACTTGCAGGTTGAGTCAGTGGTAAGGAAGGCAATTGCAATGTTAGCATTCATTTTGAAAGGAGTAGAAGGAGCCAGGAAATAACACTGATACTTTATAAGGCATTAGTCACACCATACTTGGGATACTGTGAACAGTTTTGGGCCCCTTATCTAAGAAAAGGTGTGCTGGCATTAAAGACAGTGCAGATGAGGTTTATGAGAGTGATAGACTCAAATTATTTAACCTCTTCAGCATGCCGGATGATTGCATTTCTTACAATAATGGCTAGAAGATCCATTTTGCTGAATTGGAAAGAGATTAACCCTCCTACTGTATTTCATTGGTTTTCACAAACTATGTTGTGTTTGAACTTGGAAAAAATTAGAAGTGTGGTTTATGACCTTTCCATTAAATTTGAAAAAACTTGGAAGCCATTCATTCAGCATTTTCATATGATGTAATTTGACTATTTCCAAACTTATTTTACTTCTCTGTGCTGTTGGTTGAGAGGAATGGAGTCGTCAACACTAGGGTTTTCTTCTCTTCCATTTTTACGTTGTTAGAATTGCCCAAGTCTTTTTAGTTTAGTTGAGTAATTCTGTTTAGTTTAGTTTTTCTTTTGGGGTGGGGTTTGTTTTTTTTTCTCTATTTTTTTTCTTTTTCATGATTTTTCTCCAGTTTTTTTTTTGTTCTGTATTATTCATTGTTATCCTACACGATTGGGAGTTTTGTCAGTTTATGCTATTTGGTTTTATAATTACTCATTTTAAGTACAACAAAGTATCTCCAACTACTTGTATTATTGCTATGTTATGTTTATATTTTATGAAATGAATAAAAAGATTGAAAAAGAGAGAGAGTGATTCTGGAAATGAAAGGGTTAATGTATGTGCATTTGATGGCTCTGGGCCTGCACTCAGTGGAGTTCAGAAGAATGAGGGGTAATCTCATTGAAACCTATTGAATATTGAAAGGCCTAGATAGAGAAGATGTGGAGAGGATGTTTCCTATTGTGGCTGAGTCAGGACCAGAGGGTTCAGACTCAGTATAAAGGAACATCCATTTAGAACAGAGATGAAGTGGAATTTCTTTAGCTAGAGAGTAGTGAATCTGTGGAATTTATTGTTATAGATGGCTGTGGAGGCCAAGTCATCAATTATATCTAACGCCGAGGTTGATAAGTTAGAACATAGAACGTGGAAATCTACAGCACATTACAGGCCCTTCAGCCTACAATGTTGTGCTGACCACATAACCTACTCTAGAAACTGCCCAGAATTTCCTACCACATCGCCTCCAGTTTTCTAAACTCCATGTACCTATCTAAGAGTCTCTTAAAAGACCCTATTGTATCCTTGATTAGTTCTTGATTAGTTGGGGCATCAAATGTTACAAGGAGAAGGCAGAAGAACGAGGTTGAGAGAGATAATAAATCAATCATGATGAAATGCCGGAGCAGGCTTGTGGGCTGACAGGGCTAATTCTGCTCCTTTGTCTTCAGGTCTTATGGAACCAATATGGGCTGTTACGCTGGAGTTACCAAGAGGTAATGAGAAGTTCGCTGCTGGTAAATTCTGTGTCATTTGTAATGAAGACAGGAATATTTTCTGATATTAAATGACATAAAATTTAATTTCCAGCTGGTATGCATGAAGTGCTTCAACGATAGAGAGTTTACTGTATGCAAGAGTTATTCGATTGGCGAAGTGATTATGGACAACACCACAGGGAAATAACAAACTGCTGCTGTACATTGTACAGGATATTAAATGGGGGTGGACAGTAATGTGAAAAACATTTCCATGAGTGAGACAGTCTGATGACTCTAGAGGGACAATGCTTTGTGTGAGATATCAAATGGCACTAGATGTGGGAATTACACTCCTCCTTCACTGAGGTATCAAATTTTTAAAAATCATGCCTTTTTAGACTGTGGAACTTGATGGTAAAAGTGATTATGACTGCTGCCTTGAATAAAGCTGAAGATGCAGCTTGGCATTTGGGTAAAGTCATCAATGCTAGGCTGAAGAGCAACACATTCGTTAGAGACGAAGTGTTAAAATGAATATGAGGCCGCAATAAGTGAATTGAACAAATGAGAAACCTGTCATGGTCGCCAACAGAAGTCAACAGGAGCCTGTGAGCTGCGAAAATGGCCAGGCTTTTTGTTAAATGTTCAAAGTTCAAAGTACATTTATTATCAAAGTATGTATAAATCATACAATTTTGAGTTTCGTTTGTTTACAGGCACCCAAGGTGCAGAGAGAGAAAAAAAATCAAGCAAACAATAAAAGCATGCAACAGTGTTCAGAATGAAAGTAAGTCCATAGACACGAAGCCCAGAGCAGCTGGGGCCCTTTGAACCAAAAAAGTTACAGGATTTTCACTTGGCAAGGTTGCATTAACAGGTTTATTACTAAACACGAGTGGTGATAGATTATATTAAAAGAGAACCAGCTATAGACATCTCCCTGTTTTGGGCAATACATTTGCTCACTGTGCAAATTTTCCGTTTTGTCATACAGCACAGAAATAGGCCCATCACCCATTCAGTTTGCACTTGCCATCCAGCACCCATTGACACAAATCCTATAATAATCCTATTCTTTTCTCCCCACATTCCAATCAACTCGTCTGAGATTCTACCGCTGGTCTTCACACCAGGGCCATCTATATCTGTTGCCAGTTATTCTGTCAGTCAGCATGTCTTTGCGACGTAGGAGGAAACCAGAGCAGCTGGCGAAATCCCACACAGTCGCAGAGAGAACGTGCAAACTTCATACCGTGCCAGAGGTCAGCAACTGGAGCTGTGAGTGAGAAACACAAGAGATTCTGCAGATGATGGAAATCCAGATTTCCAAATCCCAATCCACAGCCAGAGATCCATCGGCATCTCAGTCTGAAACGACAACTCCTTATTCCTCTCCATAAACACTGCCTGACTGGCTGAGTTCCTCCGGCACTTTCCGTGTGGAGCTGTGAGTTAACAGCTCTACAGAATGCAACACTGTGCTGCTAATTTGAAATTGTTAACAACCTGATAGCAATACTGAGAGATGCATGGTAAATGTTATATATTTATATTTAGAGATACATCACAGAAAGATTCAGTCCTTTCCTTTTCTCTTTCCCCCCCTCTCGCTTTCTCACTAATATATATGTATGTGTGTACAAATTATCTCCTCAATGACCAATTCATTTCCAAACTTCTTCAGCACAAAACCAGCATTCCCAGTTCTGATATCTGTTTCTTCTTCCATTGATGCTGCCTGACATGCTGATTGTTTGACGTGCTGGAGAGAGTGCCCACTGCAGATGAATGACCTTTCATTGCCTGCACCTCCAAAACAGGATGGAACTAAGCACAGGTCTGGACCTCAACCTCCTGCGAGAAGATTCAGACAAATCCATTTGATTGTGCACTCTGCCAAGATCATGTCATAGTTAGTATACAACATCCACTCTACATTAAAAGAATTCACAGTCAGATATTCTTCATGCTTTCGTGCTAGATGAGCCCAAAACCCACAGTACTCTCAGGTAAAGATTTCACAGATTTACAATCCTTGGAATAAATAACTTTGTCTTACCTCTACAGAATCAGTGCCCGAACTCAAGTAATGGGGAATAGAGTATGAAAACAGGCTTTTCAACTCAACTTGTCCATGCTGACCAAGGTGCTCACCTAAGCTGGTCCAATTTGCCTGAATTTGGCCCATATCCCCCTGAACCTTTCCCATCCGTAAACTTATCCAAATGTCTTTTAAATGTTTCCTTTTATATATTGCATCTGCCTCAAATACTTTCCCTGACAGCAGTTCTATATATGCATGAAGAAGTTGCCCCCTTAGGTCCCCCTTTAAATCTTTCCTCTCTTACCTTAAATCCATGCCCACAGTTTCTGTTTCTCCTTTCCTGGGAAGAAGACTGTGTATATTCATCTTATCAATGCCAAACTGTGGAAGTGGTGTTTGGTGCATAATTGTTAAAGAATGTGCTTTTGAAAATGCTGATGCTAGGTGGTGTTGATTTTTAATTGAAATAATTCAGCTCCTTCCTTTCTGTTTTTCTAAACCCCCTTTAGCTTCATGATCACAATGCTGATCTCTCCATTAAAGGCTTTATATAAATACAGATTAGTGTTGTCAGACAAACTAAAAGGTTAGAATTCAAATGTGCTTACTGCTTCACATTCCAATAGAATTTTACCATCTCGTGGTCCCTTCAAGGACAAAGGAAATTCTATCGTAGCTGAATCATGTAAAACTGGAATTGGAAATCTGCTCAAAGAGGTTCCAAATGGCAATCTTTTTAGAGGTAAAGGGTTGAATTTCTTTAAATGTTCTCCTGATCATCTGTGCTAGTTGTGTAAAACTTTGGAGAAAGCAGCTTCCAGTAGGATACTTAAGATTATTTGCTAATATCACAGCAGACAGTTGTCTTAAAAATCAACACCCAAACGTGATTGGAAATTTGTAACCTAGTTTTTGGAAATCATTGAGCTTCAAAATCTAGGTTGCCCAGTCAAAATTGTATTGGTTGAATTTTTGCCATACTTAAAAACGTGAAAATGGTATGAGATTTAAACTAGATAAGTAGTTAAAGCCATTTTTGTATAAAGTGGTCATTGATTCTTCTGCTGTAGATACTCCTGACATGCTGTGTATTTCCCTTACTGTGCGACTTAATTTCAAATGTTCCCTATTAATACTATTTTGATTTGTAATCACTGACGGAAATAGCTCCGCATCAAATATAATAGAAAATAGCTTAACACTGTTTTAGGTACACGAGCTGCAACAAATACATGGAGGGTTTAGAAGAACAAGAAGGTTTATCTAGAGAAGTGGGTACAGCTCAGACAAATACTTTGTATGAATAAATTGTTCAAAAGCTAAGGGCAATTACTTGATAAGGCAACTCAACAAAAAAAGCCCTTAAAATGAAAGAAAATGCCAAACCTAGCAGCATCTTTTGAAGGAAGTATTAACATTTCAGATTAAAGATCCTTCATCAAAACTGACAAAGAATCTTCAATTAAAATGCTAATTCTGTTCCTCTTCTGATAGGTGTTGCCTGACCTGCTAAGTATTTCCTCCATATTTCATTTTATTTCAGATGTCCAGAATCTACTTTTTTAATTTTGAGTTCTATAATTCCAAATATCCCTGGAAAAGACATCAGCATGTTACCAATGCTAGTTATTATCGATAGTCCAAAGGGGTCAGCATTCTTTGAGAATCAAGAAATAATGTCATTGGTTCACAACTATTGAATATGTTTGAACTGCATTTCTCAGTTACCTGCTTCTTTAAAAAGGCACTTTGCTCTCCCATTGTTTGAAGAATTTATTAGATTTGTGCAGTAATTGTCCACTAATTTACTTACTTGGGCCCTTAGCTCCCATTGGAGCAGAGGCCATCAATGACCTCCCGGCTCCATCTTCCTCTGAAGTCGATGGTCTGGTTGGAGTTCATCAATGCTCCTACAATCCATTGTATCCACTGTACAGGGGATTGGCCTCTACACCTTCACCAGAGCCCTGTTGGCCGGCCTTACCCATTTCCACACGTCACAAAGGGTACGTAGGCTTGGACTTTGACAGGCAATTGTCCACTAAACTCCTCCCATAAAGTTGGGGCTACAACTGTGTCGTAACAACCTATCAACAACATGATGATTCTGTTTTAATACATACCAATTAATTTCCTAGCGCAGCAGGAAAGCCTTATAAATATTACTACATGAGCTAAGCGTTGGAAATTTTAAGAACAGTTGAAATTCATTTCTTTCACTTATTTTTTCTCCATACTTTCTTACTCTAATCTCTTTTGTTTTGGTTTATGATACTATGTTTTGATTCTAATTCCCTCCCTATTCCCCTGTTTCTTTTGCATCCTTTAATCGAGTTGACGAAGGGAATACAGTGCTGGTCCGGCCATTCATCTGTGCTCCATACACCCCATCACTCTCAGTTTCTACTCAGGCGAGTTGCCTTTCAAATGTTTCCAACGGAAGATCTAAGGATCTAACTAATTGCCACGTGAGCGGCACTGCTTCCCAGATTTTAGCCCTATAGTAATCAGGAGAGGTAAAAAAGAAACACTAAAAATAAACTTTGCCAGATTAATATTGCTCTTTTGTCTGAAAGCAAAGTAATAACTACCACTCCCACCTCTGGTAGTGGTTAGGGTGTGGAGGCTTGGGAAAGGGCGTAAAATGTTTAGAGATTACCACAGCTATTTTGTTAAAGATAGTTTGCACCACTCTGTCATTGTGCAGCACCATATTATTTTCTTGTTTTTCTGAAAAAACAAATAGATTTTGCCAAGTGCTTGGTATCTGTGGTTGAGCTAAATGTTTTCTTTTGTGGCAATTTACTACTGCTTTCTTGTTGTTTTAATGTACATATCCAGAGGGATTGCATGGCCATGGCTCATCTTCTGGAATACCGTCCATCTGTTTATTCCTCTTGTGTGACCTTATGATATGAATGTAAACATCCCAGTATACCTCAAAGGGGGAGAGGGATCATGGATAAATTTTATCTTAATCCATGAGAAGTGAAGTTTCTTAATCTTAATTATCTTAATCCATGTCAGGGAAGTGAAGTTTGTGCAGTGAAAATTACGACTGTGAAGGTGCTCAGGACCTAATGGTCTGAGGGTGGACAAATCTCCTGGACCTAATGGAATGCACCCTTGGGTTCTGAAGGAAGTAGCTGGAGAGATTGCGGAGGCATTAACAATGATCTTTTAAGAATCGATAGATTCTGGCATTGTACCAGATTAATGGAAAATTGCAAATGTTACTCCACTATTTAAGAAGGGTGGGAGGCAGCAGAAAGGGAACTATAGACCTGTTAGCCTGGCATCAGTGGTTGGGAAGTCGTTGGAATTGATTATTAGAGATGAGATTACGGAGTACCTGGAGGCACATGACAAGCCAGAGCCACCATGGTTTCCTGAAAGGAAAATCCTGCCTGACAAACCTACTGCAATTCTTTGAGTAAATTACAAACAGGGTAGGCGAAGGAGGTGCAGTAGACATGGTGTATTTGGATTTTCAGAAGGCCTTTGACAAGATGCCACACATGAGGCTGCTTATCAAGATAAGAACCCATGGAATTACAAGGAAGTTACTAGCATGGGTGGAGCATTGGCCGGTCGAGAGTGGGAATAAAGGAATCTTATTCGGGCTGGCTGCCAGTTACCAGTGGAGTTCCATAGGGGTTGGTGTTGGGACTGCTGCTTTTTACGATGTATGTCAATGATTTGGACTACAGTATTAATGGATTTCTGGCTAAATTTGCCAATAATACAAAGATAGGTAGAGGAGCGGGTAGTGTTGAGGAAACAGGGACCTTGCAGAAAGACTTAGGTAGTTTAGGGAAATGGGCAAAGAAGTGGCAAATGAAATACAATATTGGAAAGTGTATGGTCATGCACTTTGGTGGAAGAAATAAACAAGCAGACTATTATTTAGATGGGGAGAGAATTCAAAATGCAGAATTGCAAAGGGACTTGGGAGTCATTGTGCAAGATACTCTAAAGGTTAACCTCCAGGCTGAAGTGGTTGTGAAGAAGGTAAATGCAATGTTGACATTCATTTCTAGAGGTATAGAATATAAGAGCAGGGATGTGATTTTGAGGTTCTATAAGGCACTTGTGAGACCACACTTGGAGTATTGTGTGCAGTTTTGGGCTCCTTATTTTAGAAAAGGTATTCTGACATTGGAGAGGGTTTAGAGAAGATTCACAATAATGATTCCAGGATTGAAAGGGTAACAGTATGAGGAGCATCTGGCAGCTCTTGGGCTGTATTCCCCGGAGTTCAGGAGAATGAGGGGGGATCTCATAGAAACATTCCAAATGTTAAAAGGCCTGAACAGGTTAGATGTGGCAAAGTTATTTCCCACTGTAAGGGATTCTAGGACAAGAGGGCACAACTTCAGGATTTAAGTACGTCCTTTTAGAACTGAGATGCGGAGATATTACTTTAGTCAGAGGGTGATAAATCTGTGGAATTTGTTGCGATGAGTGGCTGTGGAGGCCAAATCATTGGGTGTATTTAAGGCAGAAATAGATAGGTTCTTGATTATCCAGGGCATCAAAGGGTATGGGATGAAAGCAGGGGGGTGGGGATCTGGAAGAATTGGATCAGCCCATAACTGAATGGTGGAGCAGACTCGATGGGCTGAATGGCCTACTTCTGCTCCTATATCTTATGGTCTTATGGTCTTAATATGTAAACCATAAGATGTAGAAGTAGAATTAAACCATTCAGCCCATTGAGTCTGCTCCACCATTCCATCATGGCTGATTTATTATCCCTTTCACGCCTTCACCCCATAACCTTTGACAGCTACAGGAAGGTATATAAAGGCAAGCTGTGCATACTTTCAAGATAATTGAAGGATTGAAGAAATTATGGCTAAATTTTCTGTGCAGTTCTCATCATCTATTAAACTTACAAGAGTGCAGAGAAATTTTATAAGGATGTTATAGGGAAAGGTTAGATAGGTTAGGAATTCATTACCTGGAGCACAGGAGAAGAAGGGAGACCTTATAAAGGTATACAGAATCATGAGGGGCATGGATAGGTTGAGTGCTTATAGGCTTTTTCCCCTCGGGTTGAACCTAACGATCATAGGTTTAGAGTGAAAGGTGAAATATTTAAGGGGATTCAGAGGGGAAACTTCGCTCATGTGTGGAATGAGCTACCACCAAAAGTTGTAGCTATAGGTTCAATGGTAACATTTATGAGAAGCTTGGATAGGTAAATGGATGGCAGGGTTTGGATGGATATGCTGTAGGTGCAGGAAGATGGCACTAGGTAGAAGATCAGATAGGCATGGACTAGATGGGCTGAAGGGCCTGTTTCTGTGCTGTAATACTTTATGACTCTCTTTCCGAAATACAGAGAGACAAGAACAAATTGTGATACTCCTATAGCATTGATTCACTCAGTACAAACCACAGACCAAGACAGGTATCCACAACCTTGTCTGTTATCCTCTTTTCTATTGATATTTAACAAAGTGGAAATGGTACAAGGACAACCCAAAAACAATGATGCAATCCAGTGATTTGATGGCAAAACCTTGACTTTAATGAAAATCAGTTTGGGTGCTGATCACTAAGAATGTGTTCATAACTATCTAGTGTTTAATGTCACTTTAATATTCGATCAAAATTATTTAGTCTGCTGATGGACTATTCAAATTCACAGTATTTCAATATTTGACAAAGCTTATATATGGTAAGTGTTAATAGAAAGTAATATTGAATAAATACACCCAAAGTAGCTATGGGAAAATCCAGCTTTTATTACCCCTCACTTTCACTTTAACAGAGTATTTTACTAAGCCAGTTCATCAGCTAGTTCAGACCAGATTGCTGTGGGTCTAATGTCACAAAAAGGCAAGGTTGGATTTGGGCAATAGATTTCCTTCTGTACATTAGTGAACCAGACAGGAGGCTAGCTACGTGATCCAAGCCCAATGGGATCTGACCAAATGCGTCTGGTTTGGTTCAAGTGTCAAAAAAAATTATAATTCTTAGACGTAGGTTGGATTGGACATGTTCTAACTTCCTAACTGAATGCACTAAGGATCAAGACCAGAACCTGATGAGATCAGACTGTCTGTGCTGGGTTGGATCAGCTATCGGAATCATCAGACTTCTTGGAATAGGTTCAGATTAACTATGGTCAGGTAAGCAGATCACAAAACCAGATGGAATTTTAAAACAATCCAGTACTTTTATGATCACCATTTCTGATACTTGCAATGAAATTCCATATTTATTTAATTAACAATTTAATATCGCAGCGGCTCTGCTGAATTTAGAATTCTCATCTCAGGATGATTAGTCTGTGTCTCTAGATGCTGCTACAGTAACTCAACCTATCTGCCACTGCACACATCCAGCAGATGGTAAATTTCAATGAGAACACTTCTTTAACACATTTCTCACTTCCATAAACGTACCCTACTTTCAGTCCTGAGATTCAGATATGCAGTCATTCATTCACCGAACGGAAACTCTACTGATGTCTTCTTCTCATGCAGTCTCTTTGGATCTTCATAAACCAATGCACTAAGAATCAGTATTTTAAATAGAATGCAGCAATCCGACCCAAGCTCTGGGATTCTGAAGTGGCTAATTAGGCCAGTGAGACTTGAAGATTCTGAAAAAGTTGAGGCAGAAAGTACTCGATGGGATGGAAGGGTGGTTAGTTTGTAAGTCGTACGTTTTCTCCACTGTGTACCACGGGCTCCTGTAGTGAATGGTCTCTGAGTCTCAGTACTAACTGGTATGTTCCTTTTCCACTCTGAGCAATCGTAGGCCAGGAATGCTACATTCTCACAAAGGAGTTTTCAAAACATCTTTGAATCTTCAGTCACTCTGGTACTCTCTCGCCATGTCCGAACTCCCAACAGGGTGCCCGTTATGTGGACTGGTGTCAGGAATGAAATCGACAGAGCTGTCCTTTTGAGTGTGATTAGGGAGTCATGCTGGAAGTGTTGGCCTGGAAGAGACAATAATGTTGTTTCACGTATCAGCTTCTAGCACACTATTTCTTGTAGACTTTAGGAACTCTAAAGAGCTATAGAAGGATCATACATATATAGAATTTTAGCAACTGGCAGTAAAAAACAATTGGCAATTAATATAGCAGTGGCTTATGATCACTTTTAGTACCCTTGATGAAGAGTTTCTATCCTTGCGCCGGTCGTGCATGCAGCCTGGTACAGCCGTTCCGATCTATTCTTACTTTCTTCTTCTTACTCTTTAATTAATGTTATTTTTTGTATTTTTTTTCTCTTACGGTAACAGGTCGAAGCTGCACCCTCTCTAACATGCTGGTAGAGAGATTTTATTTGGGTTTTTTTAGCGCTGGAAATGGTTACATCCCGACACGTGGGACAGAAGCAAGGTTGCATTGTGTATTCCAGGGACCAACTAATGCCGGCCGGTTTAGCGAGCAGAGCGGCGGACACCCCTGCTGAAATCCGGAGGAAAACACACAGAGGATGCAGAGGGGGATCACAAAGTCGAGGAAAGAGGACCGGGTCGAGACAACAGAGACTTATGGAGAAGAGGAGTTCGGTGAGTAATACCGTTCCGGCTGACCGGAAGTGCACTGAGAGTGAAGCGTAGAGGAGTTGGGTGCTTACTGATCTGGTTAACAACAGATGGTGCAATCCGGGGCATATTACCATCGAGGAACGTGTTTGCAGACTGGATATTGAACTTTTTACCGTTGGACTTCGGCCACATTCCACCGTGATACAACACTTGGCGGCACGGGAGGTCGTTCCTGCCTGTGGCCATCGAACGTGCAGCTCCTCCTGTGGAGGGTCAGACACCCTGAGCCAATAGACTGGTCCTGGACTTATTTTCCATCTGGCATAGTTTGCATTTTGGTGTTTGATTGTTGGTGGGTTTTGTTTTGCTATATTTACGCTCTTTTCTTGGTTGGTGTGGCTGTAACGAAACCAAATTTCCCTCTGGAATAATAAAGTATATCTATCTATCTATTTCTGCTGAATGCATGATAATCTGTGCAGAGTTAATGAAGTGAGCATTGTATTCCAAAGTGGCAGCATTGCAAGATAAAAGCCTAACAAAAGAAATTAAACCATTCAGTACCTTATACCTGCTCCACAATTAAATAAGATTTTTTATTTAGCTTCACTTTCCTGCACTAAACTCATACCCTTAATTCCGTTCATGTCAAAATAACAATTGGTCTTTATTCTGAATATATTTAATAAGTAAATCCCACATCTTTTTTGGAGAGACGATTTTAAAGATCCACAACACTCAAGGTGAAGAAATTTCTTTTCCTATCAGACCTAATTGCTGAGCCCTGATTTTGAGACTGTGATCCCTAGTTTTAGACAACAAAGGCTGCATTCTCTGTGCATCTACCCATGCAGCAGTTTGTAAGTTTAAATGAGAGCACCTCCCGTTTTTCTAATCTTTGGAAAATTTGGGTCCAGGTCAGCATCAGACATCATGGTAGAACATGTCTGTATTCTCCAGTGCACACTAACACTCACATAATAAAATCCTTATAACCAGTAGATCACCAATGTATCAGATGCCCTTTAAAAGCATGTTTGCTCTCAGGAAAATGGAACTTTTATCAACATGGGTTATTTTGTATAAAGATTAGACATGATTTAGCCCAGGTGGTAATCAGACAGGGAGGAGCTGAGGCCAACAGCAGATTTCACCTCATGGGCTTCATCGAGGGTGACTCCTGCCTGTTGTTCATCCAAAAGCCAATGATAGAAAGCAAAATGGTAAGCTGGAGATTGGTGACCAAAAAGTGAAAGTACAGTGTTTAGTGTTCAGATTAGTTGCATAGTTGGGATTCCATGTTCAGGAAGATTGGATTGGGAGATCTAAATTCTTCTAGAAGAGCGCAACTTCTGTTCCTCCCAGCCCACAGAAATAAACAGTCTTACTTCATCTCTACGTTATTTCTCTTTTTCTTTGACAGCCATTTGGTATTGAGGATAACTTGCTTCCACTTTAGTTCTGAAGAATAGACGATCCCTACACATGAATTCTTCTAGTGCCAAGATAGCTGTTGCATAGCAGCTATTCCATGGGCTTATTAGAGAGGTCTTGCTCCAGTGGCAAGGATATTTAAGGTCAATGGAGCCAAGCTCTGCTGCAGAGACTGAGCATGCACCAATACAGACATGCATGAAAATATAAACGCTGTTCAAAGTTCAAAGAGAATTTGTTATCAAAGAACCCTGAGATTCATCTCCTTGCAGAAAATCATGGTAAATACAAGAAACACAATAGAATCAATGAAAGACTGTACCCAACAGGAGGGACAACCAACCAATGTGCAAATACAAAAGAATAAAAAAAAATAAATATTGAGAACATGAGATGAAGTGTCCTTGAAAGTGAGCCCATAGGTTGTGGGAACAGTTCAGTGATGGGGTGAGTGAGGTTGAGTGAAGTTATCCCCTCTCTGGTTCAATAGCCTGATAGTTGAGGGTTAATAACTGTTCCTGAACTTGATGGTGTGGATCTTGAGGTTCCTGTACCTTCTTCCTGATGGCAGCAATGTGAAGAGAGCATGACCTGGATGGTGGCAGGCCTTGATGATGGATTTTGTTTTCCTGTAGCTGTTCTCCATGTAGATTTGTGTTTCCATACCAGGCTGCAAATCAGTATACTCTCCACCATACATCTATAAAAGTTTGTCAAAGTTTTAGATGACGTGTCAAATTTTTGCAAACTTCTAAAAAAAAGTAGAGGTTTTCATATGCACTTTCTTGGATCCCCCCCTTTCCTCCCAACCTAATGTTCTCCATCCTTCTGGTCCACTTTCTCTAGCTGCTTCTTTTAGTCCCCTTCCCTCCCTTAGGCCTTCTCAGTTTCCCCAATCTCAGCTCCCTCCCCTTCACTCACTCTACCATCTCCACATCTTCTCTTTCATTCCGTTATCGTTTAGTAAAGGTCAGATGTCCCTCCTTTAGAAATCTTAATTCATTTTCGAATTTATGTTCAAGAAAAAAGGGCCATATGATATGTCAATGTAAAAACCACTGTCAGAAAGTGGTTTGCAATCAACGCTTAACATGTTTTGCTCAAGCAAGTTACTAGTGTTAAGCCATTTAGAGGGATGAAATTTCTTTTTCTAATGAATAACACGGAAGTGTTTGCTTTCTTCCATAGCTACGTTGCTTTGGATGCTGTTAGATTATACATCGGTGGAACACACTTAAGGAAAATGCCTGACGAAGGGTCTCGGCCTGAAATGTTGACTGTACCTCTTCCTATAGATGCTGCGTGGCCTGCTGCGTTCACCAGCATTTTGTGTGTGTTACTTGAATTTCCAGCATCTGCAGATTTCCTCGTGTTTGCATTTTTAAATTCACTACTGCAAAGCCTCTTCCAGTGATGCCTACACTGAAGAAGTTTAAATTTTCTCTTCGACGGGAGTTCAGTGAAACCCTCTCTCACTGCTCCCAATCTATAATTTCTTCGGCCCTTCAACTTTTCGACCAGATTTTGACTCAGACCCGTTACTACAGCCATACATCCTTTCTTGGAATGTGTCTTCGCCGCCAACTTACTCCAGTTGGCTTCAGGATTCATCTTTGAACCTCTCAATTTGGATCTTCTGAGGATCCCAGGTGCTCACATTTTATTGACTCTGCCTCCTGTCACTTCTCCCGTCAAGCTCTGAAGGCGACCCTCTCTGCCATGAAGGGGTACTTGGTGTCCCTATCCCAGTCCCTTCCACACCTCCGGGACACTTTCTTTGCCGTTTGTAATGGACCTGCCCGTTATTTCATCCTCCATCGGATCCACGCCTGCAATCGCGTTTCTTTGACTTTGACATGTTAGGCAAAGATCGCAAGACCATCCATCTGCAGACCCCAGAGCCTGCTGGCTCCGATGCTAGCAGGCATGAACTTCGGATTGTGGCCCCCGCCGTCGATATCGATGGCTCTACCAACCCAGGGCATATTCAAAACCCAGACTCCAGCTCCATCAATGCGGGTTCCAACGACCATGGACACCTTCAAAGCGATTGCACAACCTCCAACTGCAACTCCAGCCTTTAACTCCAGGCCGGGTCTTCATGTGCTGCTATTGTGACTCCCGTCTCCCCTTCTCCCACCACTCTGCAACCCTGTCTCCCTCACATCCCATCATCTGCTCCTGGGCCCTCAGAGGCTCCATCTTCCTCTCACCCCAACCCTCCCCTCTCCATTGACACCCCCAGCCTCCCCCCTCCCCCACCTCTGATTCCAGCTCTCATCCGTGCTGGGTCTTTACCATCCCCTCCGACCTTCAACTGTCTGAGGCAGAGCGCTCTGTCCTCAGTAAGGGCCGTACCTTTGTCCCCCTTCGCCCACACCTCAGCGAGTTCCACGTGCGCCATGACACTGAACTCTTCTTCCGCCAGCTCCGTCTTTGAGCTCACTTCTTCAGCAAGGACTCTCCCACCCCCACCGATAACCCCTTCCCCCACCTTCAACCCTCCTCCTCTTCATGGACACCCCACTCCGGTCTTCTGCCTGCTCTGGATCTCTTTATTGCTAACTGCCAATGGGATAGCAACCATCTCGATTTCACCACACCTTGTTCCAATTCCAACCTCACTTCTTCCAGACGCTCTGCTCTCCACTCCCTCTGCACTAATCTTTTTTTAAGAGTCCTGACGAAGGGTCTCGGCCCAAAACATTGACTGTATCTCTTCCTATAGACGCTGCCTGGCCTGCTGTGTTCCACCAGCATTTTGAGTGTGTTGCATAAAGAAAATGCCACTGTTTTGATCAAAGTCCAAGAGTTAACTGTACAACACAGATTTAGCTAGGGAAATAGGGTCAGGGCAACTGAAAGAAATGAAATATGTTTACTTGCCTCTCCAATCATTTACTTCTCTGGGGAATATTTTAACCTGGTGATGTATGTGGGGTTTGATGCGGATGGGTTTAAAACTGACAAAATGAAAGGAAGCCAGTTCCAATCCATTGACTTCCGCCTTTAGCTCAAGTACAATAGGCTGTGAGCAAGTAGCTCCCTTGGGAGATCTGGGTTGCCTGTTAACATGTTATTTACTCAGTAGAATGACTTCTACGTTTTTAATGTCATAACCATAGTCTTCCTGGACTTCCTGAAGCTCAGCATTGAGAACAAGGAACAAGTACAGTGGTATTAGGGATGCTCTGGAGCTACCAAAATGAACGCTAGAAACCCACGGCTGCTTTCTTATTTGCTGAGAGTTTTCCTTGACTGCTTCCTGAATTACTTCAGGATGGCTAGTCCTGTGACCGCCTTAGATTGCAGCTCAGACAGAAATAAAGGACTGTGACTGTCAGTGCAAACAGCAGTAAGAAAAACCTGCAGTGAGGGACTTGGAGTTTCAAGAAAGAGGAGTAGTAGAAGAATACAGAATGCATGACACTGGAGGTAGACAAAACAGCCTTTGTAATCGCAAGTTATCAGGTCAAGTTAACATCCACAGTCTTTATTTTGCCTCTGGGAATCAGAGAACACTACAGGACATAAACAGGCTCTTCAGCCCATCTAGCCTGGTCTTCTGCCGCACCCAGACTACAGCCCTCTAAACACCTCCCATCAATGTACAATAGTTCAATGGTTCCATTTAATATCAGAGAATCCTGAACAGGTGTTCAGACAACGACCCAGTGTCAGTGTGGAAAAGGCTCCAAGAGATCACCAACTGCAAGAAACCATTCCCCCAGGCTGTGGAGAACCATCAACCGGCTGATGATCTGAACAAGTTTTATTGTAGATTCGACACCTTCATTCCCCCCAGCCAAAACACAGACCTACCTGCAACCCCCATCATCCATCACCCCGACATCTCAGTATCCGCTTTCTCACCCCACCTTACAAAAACTGCTCCCTCTACCCCCCTTCACGTCAACCCTCTTGTACCTGCACTCTAGACCAGGAAAGCTCCAGGCCCAGACGGTGTGTCGCCTTCCTGCCTGAAGACCTGCGCTGATCAGCTGGCCCCCATCTACACACGGATCTTCAATAGATCACTGGAGCTGTGTGAAGTCCCTCATTGCTTCAAGCGCTCCATTATCATTCCAGTCCCTAAGAAACCCACTATCAAGGGACTAAATGACTACAGGCCTGTTGCCTTGACATCTGTGGTCATGAAGTCCTTTGAGAGACTAGTGCTGGCTCACCTGAAGGACATCACCGGCCCCCTGCTGGACCCCCTGCAGTTTGCTTATCGGGCAAATGGGTCAGAGGATGATGCAGTCAACATGGGACTGCATTACATAATACAACACCTCGACAACCCCAAAACTTCTGCGAGGGTCCTGTTTGTTGACTTCAGCTCGGCATTCAACACCATCGTCCCAGAAATCCTCCACTCCAAACTCACCCAGCTCACTGTCTCCCCCGCCATCTGTCAGTGGATCACAAGCTTCCTGACTGACAGGGTGCAGCAAGTGAGGCTGGGGAGCATCATTTCTAGCACCCGGACAATCAGTACCGGTGCTCCCCAAGGATGTGTGCTCTCCCCACTGCTCTTGTCCCTTTACACTAATGACTGCACCTCACAGGATCCATCTGTTAAACTCCTGAAGTTTGCAGATGACACAACTGTCATTGGCCTTATCCGAGACGGTGATGAATCTGCATACAGACAGGTAGTGGAACGGCTGGCCCTCTAGTGTGGTCAGAACAATCTGGAGCTAAATATGCTCAAGACTGTGGAGATGACAGTGGACTTCAGGAGGAGCCCCCCAATACTCCCCCCACTCTACTCAACAGTATTCTGTCTGCTGTGGAGACCTTCAGGTTTCTGGGTGTCACAATCTCCCAGGACCAGAAGTGGACACCCAACATGAATGCTCTTATCAAAAAGGCTCAGCAGAGGTTGTATTTCCTACGTCAACTCAGGAAGTACAACCTGCCTCAGGAGCTGCTGATTCAATTCTATTCAGGAATAATCCAGTCTATTCTCTGTTCATCCATCACTGTCTAGTTTGGATCAGCTACCAAACAAGACAAGAATACACTCCAAAGAACAGTCAGGGCTGTGGAAAGGATTATTGGTGTGAAGCTGCCCTCGATCCAGGACTTATATGCATCTAGAGTCAGGAAGCGAGCAAGCAGCATCATTATAGACCCATCACACCCTGGACATCACCTGTTCCAACTCCTTCCTTCTGGTGGGCGCTTTAGATCACTGTATGCCAGGACAAATAGGTACAAGAACAGTTTCTTTCCGTATGCCATCAGTCTTATGAACACTTGAATTTTAGTCTATTATAAACCAAGTCCACCTGTAAATACACAGGTATACCTCATTGTATATAGTTCACAATTATTTGCACTATTGTTTTGTTTGCTTTTTGAATTCTGTACAGCGAGAGCTCAGGGAAACCAGCATCAAATTCCCTGTATGTGTCCACATACTTGGCGATAATAAAGGATTCTGATTCTGGTTCTGATTCTGAAATTCTTATTCGTCACAGACATCCACAAAAGCTGAAGTGTGCCCCAAAGAATGAGTGACAGTAAAAAGTTAGAACCACAGATCTCCTCCCCCGCACACAAACAGCAGCAAAGCAATGGCCCTCCTCTCCCCCACTTACTTTAGCAAAACAATCACCAGCACCCTCCACTTGCCAAGCCAGAAACGGCAAAGCCCCCAAGAAACACTATGATCTGCAGTGCAACAAAAACTAATTGTTGACCTGGCAAGTTGACATATCACAGTCAGTCAGTCTCTGTGTCTCTCTCTCTCTCTCTCTCTCTCTCTCTCTCTCTCTCTCTCTCTCTCTCTCTCTCTCTCTCTCTCTCTCTCTCTCTCTCTCTCTCTCTCTCTCTCTCTCTCTCTCTCTCTCTCTCTCTCTCTCTCTCTCTCTCTCTCTCTCTCTCTCTCTCTCTCTCTCTCTCTCTCTCTCTCTCTCTCTCTCTCTCTCTCTCTCTCTCTCTCTCTCTCTCTCTCTCTCTCTCTCTCTCTCTCTCTCTCTATCTCTCTCTCTCTCTATCTCTCTCTCTCTCTCTCTCTCTCTATCTCTCTCTCTCTCTCTCTCTCTCTCTTCCCCCCCCTTAATAAAGGGACAGAGAGGTTTCATCTATCTAAACTTACTTTAAATCTTTAAATGTTAGAATTGAATTTGCGTCCACTTGTTCTGCTGCCAGCTTGTTCCACATTTGTCCTATCCTCTGAGTGAAGAACTTTCCGCTCAGGATCTCCATAAATATTTACCTTTTGCTGTAAATCTATGACTTCCAGTTCCAATCTCACACAACCCAAGGGAAAAATCCAGAAGCATTCCCCCTACCTCTACTCCTTTTAATTTTGTATACCAAAGGTTCCCCTTATTCTCCTGTGCTCCAGGGAGTAAAGTCCTTACCTACGGTACTGTACAAAAGTACTGTACAATAGCTATATAAATGTGCCTAAGACTTTTGAACTGTACTGTATTTAATATTTCCCTGTAATTTAGGTGTTCAATTCCCGACAATATCCTTATACGTTTTCACTGCACTCTTTCAAGCTTATAGATATCTTTCACGTAGATATGTGACAAGAACTGCATACAATACACCAAGTTTGGCCTCAACAACATCTTATACAACTTCAATATAATATCCCAACTCCTGCACTCAGTGCCCTGATCTACGAAGGCCAATGTGCCAAACTATCCTTTTCATCACCTTTTCTTATGGTTATTGCAGTGAGCTTCACTCTCAACTATTTTGCTTCCGGATCACTTCATGGTTCTTTTAAAGACACATCCAAGATCTCTCGGTTAGTATTTCACAGATGCATAAAACTGGTGACCTCTGGGCAATCGGCCCAGCTGTATGGTGACCCCTGCTTATGATCACACCTCTAAGAATTTATGGTCTCAGGCTTGCATTGGTGGTGTGTCCCAGATTTGAAGGTCCTTTTGAACAGCATACAAGTGACCACCTAAATAGCTTCACCAGCAGGATTTGTAAGGGTTTCAACTCTAACAATATGAAATTAGTAAAAATGAAAAATATTGAAAGCCTGAGATAAAACACAAAATTTTGGATGTCTCAGTGGACCAGGTGGCATTTATTAAGATAGAAACTACAGCGGTGCAGCTAATGGAGCTGCTGCCTAATAGCTCCAGTGAGCCAGGTTCATTCCTGACCTCCAGTGCTGTCTCTGTGGAGTTTGCACATTCTCCCTGTGACATCATGGAGTTTCGCTGCATACTGCAGTTTCCTCTCATTTCCCATGCCAATTGGTAGGTTAATTGGGTACCATAACTTTCCCCTATGCAGGCGAGTGGTAGGAGAAGCATGAGAGGATTGTTGGATGTGTGAGAATGAATGGGCTACAGGGAGATAAGTGGGGGAATGGAACAGAAGGAAATGCTCTGGGTGTCAGCATAGATTCAATGGGTTGAATGATTTCCCTCTTTGTTGTGAGAAAATATGAGATGAATTGAATGTACTGGACAGAATAATAATTCAGCATGGACTAGATTAAAGTCATGAAGAATTAGCATGCTGAGATTGATAGAGCGGGAGGATTGTGGGAGAGAGGAGGGTGATAGAAATGTGTGGAGAATAGGACACAGGGAAAATTAATGGGAGAATGTGATTGCTCTGTGATTTTTTTTAAAGATTGGTGACCTTTCAGCTGAGAATGTTTAGAGAATACAGAAAGTTGCATACTGTGTCAGTAAAGGGTGGAGTGAAGGAAAGAACCAAAGAGAAGATCAGATGACTTCATGTGCCAAGGAGTGAAGTCCCGCACCACCAGTTGTTTCCCTTCAACCATTGGGTTCTTGAACCAAATGGCAAAATGCTAGACATTCTCTCTAGGAAACTGAAAGAGCATCAAGTAATAGTGTAGTGTTAACAGAGAGACTCTCAAGTCGGTAGGATTTCACGAACAGAGCTGTGCCTTTGCAATAAGTTTATAAGTTATTTAGATGATGCAATAGAAAGCCATTGATGGAAGTTTGTTGTTTGTACAAATGTGTGTGGCACTCTGAGCCATGTAGATGGAAGCATTCATCTCGGATGTAACACAGTACAACAAACTTCGTGACATATGTCAATGGTAGTAAACTTGACTCTGAAATCTTGGAGTTTCAAAGAGGCAGAGGTCTCAAACATTAAAATGTTGTGGCTGAGGATCCAGAAATAATCAATAATGCTAAATAATGCTGGCCATTATAGCTTGATTACTGGAACAGCAGGGAATATATGTTAATTTCTCACAATACCCATTGCTGGGTTAGATCACACCTGGTGTGCTGTAAATAGTTCTGGGAACCTTACTTCAGAATAATGTAATTGGCTTGAAGGAAGTGCAGAGTAAATTTGCCAAAGTTTGAACTTACGAGGAGAGTTTTCAGTTTAGCATGCTGTTCCTTGGAACTCAAAAGGTGAGGTGTGATTTGCTTGAAAATTTCAAGTTATATAAGGACTTGAAGCAAACTATTCCCACTGGTTAGGGAACCTGAAGCTAGGAAGTGAAACCTAAAACAATCAGAGGAATGGTTAAAAAAACACTTCAACAGATTAAAAAAGAGTGTTATAGATTTCACGTTCCCTTGCTGTATATGGAAATTGATGACAAATTGATCAATAATTATAATTCAGAGATTATTTGGATTTTTGGAAGCCAACGGTATTAATGGACATAGGGGAAAGGGAGATATATTAAGGTAATTTAGATGTCAGCTATGGAATGTAGAATAGAAGCTACTAGACCTTTTCCTGTTTCTACATTTGGAGGCCACTTTATTGGATACACTTGTACACCCGCTCGATAATGCAAATATATAATCTGTCAGTTTTGTGGCAGCAACTCAATACATTAAAGCATGCAGGCATGGTCAAGAGATTCAGTTGTTATTCAGATCAAACATCAGAATGAGGAAGAAATTTGATCTATTTCTTCTGACTGTCAAGTGACTGTCAAGGGGTTGTTTGAGTATCTCAGAAAATGCTGATCACCTGAGATTTACATGCACAACAGTCTCTAGAGTTTAAAGAAAATGATGCAAAAAACAACAAAACAAAAGCATCCAGTGAGTGGCAGTTCTGTGGGTGAAAATGGGTTGTTATTGTGCGAGGTTGGAGGAAAATGGTGAGACTGGTTCAAGCTGGCAGGAAGGCGTCAGTAAATTAAAATAACCACAGACTACCACAAGAGCATCTCTGAATGCAAAACATATCAAACATTGAAGTGGATGGATTACATCAGCAGAAGACTACTCAGTGGCCATTTTATTAGGTACACAAAATGGCCACTATGTTCCTTTTCATCCAAAAACAAATTTTCCCAAAGATCCTGTCCTTAAAAAAAGGTCAAATATGTTTATCTCCTTCATGAAAGATTAGCTACTGTTCACCAAGTTATTTTACATGTTTCTGACAGGAATGCATTTTATCTCTATAGTTTCCATTCATTTTTTTCTTGTTATTTATAGCCCTTGACTTTCACAGCGAGCTATTTAAATATCAGTACTATTTTTCCAAGTACCAATGACGGCTCTTCATTTTAAATCTTGTTTTCATTGTGCAATTTGAGATCACTAGGATCAAAATGATGAAGCTTCTATCCACCAAAGCACTTATTTTCCTATGTCTGACGTCCAAAAGTGTGTTCACTCTTTCCTCGGGTTTAGATCAACAAGTAAGCATGGACAAAGATATGAACGAAACCATCACTACAGAAGCAAATTTAAACAATATGTGGCCGATTTTGAGTTGTGGGCACCATAAATGTCAATGCCTGGGCCTCAACTATTCATAATTTATGCAAATATCTTGGCTGCTGTCAAGATAAATATAGGTGGGAATGTGAGTTGTGATGAGAATGCAAGGTGGCAGCAGAGCGGAGCAGCAGCTAGTGCTACTGCATCACAGCTCCAGGGACATGAGCTTGATCCCAACCTCACCTGTGCGGTGCCCAGTTACGCGAACAAGTCCCTCAGTGAATACTTCTTATTTGTATTCCCCAGAGAAGGACATTGAGACTTAAGAATCAAGGAAGGAGTACACTAATGTTTTTGGCTCATGTCCGCATCCTGAAGGTGGAAGTATTAGAAACAATGGTACACATTAAGCTGGAAAAATCCCCAGGTGCTAACAAAACAGGAAAGGGAGGAGACTGCTGGAGCTCAACAAAGTTTTTATATGTTTGTTAGCCACCGATAAAGTGCCAGAAGACTGGAGGATAGCTAGTGTTGTTTCCATATTTATGAGGGCAGTAGGGGTAAGTTTAGGAACCACAGGCTTCTGTGCTTTACATCTGTGGTAAGGAAGTTGTTGGAGAAGATTCTGAGGGACCTGATTTATGTTCACTTTGACAGAGATTGATCTGGAGGAATCAGTGCGGTTTGTGGAGAGGAGATTATGTCTCACATATCTGATTTGAGGCCATTGAGGAGAAAATTCATTGAAGGCAGAGCAGTGACATGGTCTACATGGACTTCAGTGAGGGTTCTGACTAAGGTCTCCTGTAGCACTCACATCCACTGTGATGAAGTGCTTTGAGAGCATGGTCAAGAAGCATATTAACTCTTGCCTGAAGAGTGACCCGGATCCACTCCAGTTTGTCTACTGTCACTACATGACAACAGCAGGCAGCATTTCATTCACTCTTCATTTGGCTCTGGAACATCTGGACAACAAGGGCACACAATACATCAGGCTCTTTATTGTCTATAGCTCAGCATTCAATGCTATCATCCCCTTGAAACTAATCACCCGACAGGAGTTCAGTGATGGCCCAGTACAGAGGGAGAGACACAGACGCAGAATGAACAGGTCTCTGAGTATTAATAAAAACCGTTCAGAGCGATAATACACACTTGGACAACAGGGCTGCTAACTAAAAACTCAAATTAATTAAAGCCTAAACCCATCACTGAAACTCAAGAGCAGAAACCTAGAGCAGAATTACTACCTTCGTTTAACAGTGTTTATCTAAATCACTAATCTTCTTTCCCAAAACATGGTCTAAGGTAAGCAGGGAGCATTGTTGTCACTGTGCTTCAATCAAGACTTATAAGACTGAAGCAAAAGGAAACGAGTTAAATGCGGTTACTAAGAACTCTTAGGTGGCTGGAATTTGTGTACTTTCATGTGCGTGATTCCCATTTTCCTTCACCTGCCCACCCAGGAGAACACCAGCCTCCACAGCAGTGTCCATGGTTGTGACATCACATAGGCCTCAGTATCTCCCTGTGCAACTGGATCCTCAATTTCCTCACTTGTGGATCTCAGTCAGTACAGATTGGCATCACAAGTCTGTGAGCTTAGCTCCCTGCTCAACCTATTTTATACCTACTATTGTGTGACTAAGTATATTTAAGTTTGCTGATGACAGCAGTGTTGTTTACCAAACCAAGTGTGGTGACAAATTGGCATATAGGAGAGAGATTGAAAACCTGCCTGAATGGTGCTATAATAACATCTCACTCCATGTTCGCAAAACCAAAGAGCTGATTATTACAGAAGCTGGAAGTCCATGAACCAGTCTTTATTAAGGGATCAGTGGTGGAGAGAGTCAGTAATTTTAAATACCTTGGTTTTACCATATCAGAGAATCTGTGCTGGGACAAGGACACAAGTGCTTTCGCAAAAAAGCACAACATCACCTCCGCTCTCTTAGAAGTTTGCATAGAGTTGGTATGTCATCTAAAACTTTAACAAACTTCTATAGATGCACAATGGAGAATATCTTGGTTGGTTGCATCATAACCTCTATGAAAAAATCAATGCCCAGGAATGGAAACGTCCACAAAAAGTGATGGATACAGCCTCATCCTTTATAGACAAAGCCTTCCCTACCTTTGAGCACACTTACAAGGAACACTGCCACAAAAAAGCAGCATTCATTACCAAGCATCCCCACCAGCCAGACCATGTTCTCTTCTCACTACTGCCATCAGGCAGGAGATACAGGAGCCTTAGGCACACACCATCAAGTTTAGGAAGAGTTATTATTCTACGAGCTTCAGCTTCCTGAACTGGCATGGATAACTTCACTCACCTCAACTCTGAACTGAATCTATAACCTATAGATTTTCTTTCAAAAACTCTACAATTAAGCTTCACTGTATTATTTATTTATTTTGTATTTGCCCAGTTTGTCTTCTTTCGCACATTGGTTGTTTGTCAGCCTTTGTTTTTCATTAATTCTATTGTTTTTTTAAATCTTCCTGTAAATGCCTACAAGAAAATGAATCTCAAGGTAGAATCTCAAAGTATATGGTGACATAAACATAGTTTGATAATAAATTTACTTTGTCTTTCACTTGGATAGGCTGGTCTAGAAGCTTAAGGCATAAAGGATCTGAGGTGTGCACTTCATCATTCTTGCCAGTCACAAAGAGGTCATCAAGGTAACACTGTGTTCCTGAGATATCTCGGAGCATTTGGTCCAAATTGATGGGGTTGCTGCAATGCCAAAGATGAGATAATTATACTGGAACAGTCCCTTGTGTGTGTTGATTGGGAGGAACTTCCTGCTTGACTCCTCAATCTATATTTGCAGATAGGCTTGTGACAAGTCTACCTTTGAAAACCTCTCCCTGTCTGCAAAAGATGCAAAAATGTCTCCGACCTTCCCTTTCTTGAACACCAGGACAATGGGCATGGCCCAATCACTCCACTCAACCTTGGGGAGAATCTCAGACACCTCCAAGCTTTGAAGCTCAGCATCCACTTTAGAAGGTAGTTCCAAAGGCACTGGACACACTTTATGGAATTATGGTGTTGCTGCTTTATCCAGTTCAATTCTGGCCTTCGTGCCTTTGAGCTTACCAATACCCTTCTCAAACACCTTCTCATTTGCATTAAGCAGTTGTGCCAGTTTCTGGTTATTGCTGCCATTTTGGCTGAAGTTGCCTGTTGATGACAAATTTAAAGCTTTGATTGTATTAGATTAGATTAGATTAGATTATGAGGACACGCACTCCTCTTTTATTGTCATTTAGTAATGCATACATTAAGAAATGATACAATGTTCCTCCAGAATGATATCACAGAAACACAAGACAAACCAAGACTGAAAAACTGACAAAAACCACATAATAATAACATATAGTTTCAACAGTGCAAAGCAATACAGTAATTTGATGAAGAACAGACCATAGGCACGGTAAAAAAAGTCTCAAAGTCTCTCAAAAGTCCCATCATCTCACGCAGATGGTAGAAGGAAGAAAAACTCCCCCTGCCATGAGCTTCCAGCGCTGCAAACTTGCCAATGCAGCACCCTGGAAGTACCCAACCACAGCTGACTCTTGAGTCCATCCGAAAACTTCGAGCCTCCGACCAGCCCTCCAACACCAAGCACTGAGCACCATCTCTGCTGAGCGCTTCGACCCTGGCCCCAGCAACAGGCAGTAGGCAAAGCGGAGGATTTGGGGCCTTCCCCTCCAGAGATTCTCAATCGCACAGTAGCAGTGGCAGTGAAGCGGGCATTTCAGAAGTTTCTCCAGGTGTTCCTCTGTGCTTCTCACGTCTGTCTCCATCAAATCAGAATTGTGCATGGTCCCCTACTTACAAATACGATATCATTTCGGAGCGGCCGTGCACGCTGCATTGCGCCGCCATCTTCTCCTCCCCTCCTTTTTTTTTACCAGTCTAGTTGGATTTTTCTCAACCATTCACGTCTGAAAAGTGTTGGCCCTCATCTCAACACATAAAGCTCTAACTGCTGTGTTTTGCCTCCACACTTTCAGTTTGACTTTGGGAATCACTTTTTTTTGCCTGTGTAAGTCACCAAGGTCTTTTCTAATAATATCTTAGAAAACAGTCTGTTGACATCAGCCTCTGAAATTATAGCAAAGCTGACCCTCTATCCAGCTCCATTTTCAGTTTTAGTCCAGACGCATCTGTTGTGATCCATGTGATTTTGTGATCTGTTTCGCTAATGCTATGCAGTTCTAGGCATGACAGCTCACCTTTGTCAGACTCTGTGTTGTCTGATTCAGTTTCATATTCAGTCACTTAATGCACGTGTAGTTTTGTGTTTGAAATGTTTCACTCTGTGTGGTTTTTCTCTTCAGTTCTGCTTTTTACCTGACTTGCACATTTTCCCTTTGTGGCCTTGTCTGTGATACTTTCTGCACACTTTTTCTTTGAATCAACAGTCATTTGCATTATGGGAGGATTTTCCACATCGAATACATTTTTGGCTTTTTGCACCTTTCAGGGTCTTTTTGTGCCTTTCACATTCTAAACACTCTTCTATAGTTCTGCCAAATTCTTTGCTGCAGTTTCCAATGATAATTGTAGTAGTCAGTGGTCAGTAGTCAGTAGTCAGACACCTAAGGTTAGGTCTTTTTCTGATAGAAGCCTCTTTTGAGCACTTTAACTATGCATGCCACATACAAGCCGGTCCCTTAATGCATCAGAAGGTCCATCGCTAAAGTCACAGTATTGGGAAAATTTGCACGGATCTGCAATGTATTCAGTAACACTTTAACCTTTTGTCTGTTCCTTTTGTAAAATCCAAATCTTTCAGCTATTACTAGTAGTTTTGGGCTCAAGTGATTTTGCAAAATTGCAACAATTTTGTCGAATATCTTGCTTGCCGACTTTTCGGGAGGTACTAAATTGCATAAGAAACTCTACGTTCTACCACCTATTAAACTAAGAAATGTGGAGAATTCCATTAACTCATCTACATCATTAGCATTACAATACAGTTCTTCCCTCTCGATATGCATTTCCCAGCCCTCATTAGTACCATCAAATTCGTCAATGTTCCTGATTAAGGCTACTGTGATGTTATTTTTACTTTACTTCGCTAGTTCTGTGCCTCTCATTATGTACCGTACTGGTTACTCACTTGCCCTTCTCTGGCATCCATGACTGCCTTCTCCATACTGCTTCACTCTTCCCCCTCGCTGTCCCTCTGCCTTCCTCCGAAATCTGTCATCTTATACCTATCAGTGCCGTTGCTCATATTTGCTGACACTCAGGTTCATGTTCATTGCCAATTTGTTGTGTCTGTACAACTACATATCAAATAAATAAAGGCACACATTCAGAGCAGAAGTTAACTTGTGTATTCACTTTGCAGAGAGAGCAACATATCAATGGACATGCATAATTCATTAGTCAATAGTTCATGCTAAGTGAAGTCATTGTGCTCAAAGAAGTAGATTCATACATCACAGCGGAGGAGTTTGTTTTCTGGTTCATAGATGTCTGAGAAGAGTAAGAATTTCAGACTGTATACTGTATACATTCTCTGATATTAAATTGAACCATTGAACCATTGAAAGCTATAAGAGGAGGTGGTGGAGACAGATACAATTGCAACACGTAAAGGGCATTTGGACAGGTTCTTGGATGGGAAAAGAGTAGAGAAATATGGGCCCAAACACACAAATGGTTTACTATACATACAGTGGCTTTCCTGGTCAGCATAGACGAACTGAACCAAAAGAACCCATTTCTATGCTGTACAATTCGATAATTCTGGGTTTGCTCTCCAGGAAGCCTGCATGGACCTAGTTGACCAAATGGCCTCCTATGTTATGAGAAAACTACAGGAGAATCAGCTAAGTACACTGGTAACAATATGGCAGATGGAGTGCAGCGTGGAAAATGTGAAACTATCCACTTTGATGAAGAAACAGAAATCCAAGTTTTTCTTTTATACAGCATGAGGTAGGGAAATGTTGATGAATGGCATTTGGATAACCATTTATTCGACTTATGGAAGCCCTCATGCAAATCCACTGGGCATATGGATTGGCAAATGCGATATTTGTCTTTATAGCTAGAAGATTTGAGTATAAATGTAAAGATGTCTTAGAGTACATAAAGCCTTAATTAGATCATACCTCGAATATTGACTAAAATTTTAGTGTACTTACCTAAAAAAAGGAAATCCTTGCTATAAATGGAACATACCAACAGATCACCCAAGGCAAGTTCCGGCAACAGTGAACCTGTTAAAAGAGACTAAGTACAGTAGTTTCCAATGATTAGACACTAGAAGGATGAGACCTTAAATAAAAATGCAAAATAAAGAAAAGAGAGGATGAGGCTGAGGAGTATAAAACAAGGGATAGAGGATTTAAAATCTGAAATATAGAGAGATTTCTGCATTAAAAAAATTGAAAATATTTGGAATTCTCTACCCAAGGGACTCAGTTGACTCTCAGATATAGAGTTCATTCAAAACAAGTAAATAGATGTTTAAATATTAGAGGAATGGAGGAATATCTGTGGATAGGTCAGGAAAATCAAAGTTCAAAGTAAGTTTTATTATCAAAGTACGTATATATCACCATCACCATATACAACCCCGAGATTCATTTTCCTGCAGGTTTACTCAACAAGTCTGTAGAATAGTAACTACACCAGGATCAATGAAAAATGAACCAGAGAGCTGAAGCCAACAAACTATGCAAATGCAAATATAAATAAATAACGATAAATAATGAGAACAGGAGATAACAAGATAAAGAATCGTTAAAGTGAGATCATTGGTTGTTGAAACATCTCGCTGGATAGGCAAGTGAGTATAGTTATCCCCTTTCATTTAAAGCCTGACGGTTGAAGGATAGTAACTGTTCTTGAGCCCTGTGATGTGAGTCCTGAGGAACCTTCTACCTGATTGCAGCAGCAAGAAAAGAGTATGACCTGGGTGGTGGGGATCTCCGATGATGGATGCTGCTTTCCTACGACAGCGTTTCATGTAGATATGCTCAATGGTTGGGAGAACTTTACCTGTGATGTACTGGGCCGAATTCACTACTTTGGTAGGATTTTCCATTCAAAAGCATTGGTGATTCCATGCCAGGCCGTGATGCAGCTAGTCAATACCCTCTCCACCATACGTCTATAGAAGTTTGTCAAAATTTTAGATATCATGCCGAATCTCCACAGACTCCTAAGGAAGTAGAGGCACTGCCATGCTTTCTTTACAATTACACTTACATGGTGGGTCCAGGACAGATCCTCTGAAATCGTAACAACCAAGAACTTAAAGTGCTGATCCTGTCCGCCTCTGATCCTTTGATGAGAACTAACTCATGGACCTCTGGTTTTCCTCTCCTGGAGTCTACCATCAGTTCTTTGGTCTTACTGACATTGAGCGAGAGGTTGTTATGCCACCAAATCCTCAACCTCCCTCCTCTATGCTGATTCATCACCACCTTTGATTCAGCCCACAAACTTGAAAATGATGTTGAGGCAAAAGAACATCTCTGGGGTATTAAATGGCAAAGCAGGCTCAAAAGTGGCTGAATGGCCCATTCTTTCTTCTATTTTCTGTTCCTTTGCTGAGAAGTTCAGAAACAATTATAATGAATTGTTCTCCCACCACTTGGCTAGCCTGTGTTTGCAACAATAAAAATGGTAGAAACTCAAAAGTATTATTTTGTGACAAACATTTTTCAAGTAGAAAATACATAATTTGATGTGAATGGGCAGGATTTTTTTTCCATTTTAAATACGTCCATGAACGTGTAGTCAGGACTGTAAAGTCTAGCCTAATGAAGTGCAGGAAACTTTGCATCCAGCACCCAGTTGAGTTCCACCTGATCATAAAAGGAATTACGAGCTCTGACCATAAAAGCAATGGAACAGCGTCTCCGATTTCAACGTCAAAAGAAAGTGAAATAAAACCGAGCCTGATGTGCTGCTGGTAATGAGCACTAAACACAATAACCAGTTTACAAGCAGAATCAAGCTCAACTTCTGGATTGGAATTGGACAATTCAGATGCACTCAAATGGCTGATGTTCAACTCTTGAGCTCCTGCTGCTGATTCAAAGGAAAAAGGGAATAAGAGATTTCATTCTGGAAGGTTTTAGTATTCTTTTTGTCTCAGCATAATTTGACTTGGATTGAAAGCAAAATGTGAGCCCTTCACATTTGGCAGAATGTGTTAACACCTGTGATAGCAGTGGGGTTCAATTAGTTTTAATCTTTTCTTTATTAGCAAAAGAAAGTAAACCTTAATTTTGCTGGAACATTCTCATGGTTATGAGGCAAAAACTAATTACAATCATTTCCAAAATCAAGATCTCCTTACAGAATAAATTTTACTTTTGATGAAATACAAATTACCTCCCTTACATTTGCAATTCATTACTGAATTAATTGATTCCTCCTGTTATTAATGCAAGATGTCTTCTTTTAACGCATGCTGGATTAATCTTTCAACGAAAATGAGGAGGAGACAAAAAAATTCTTCAAATGAGTCATTTTTTTTCCAGTCCTGCCTAATTTAAAACTTGCTTAGAATCGTAAACAAATGCCTCCATGCTGGTATTTTGCAGCATAGTTCCACAGTGTCTGGTTTCAGGCAACAATGCCAAGGCCATAATTTTTGGTTGCTGACAGGGTTCCCAGATGTCTTTAGTAAAATTAATCGCACTTTGCCCGGAGGTCATCAACAGATAATCTATCAGGAAGTGATTTTAAATCACACTCTATGGCAAAAAAACAAAACATGGCCATTTTGGTCTAGTTCATGCAGAGGTAACATGAAAGCAAACTCACCTCTCCCCTTTTCCTGATGTTGGTAAGTTTGCTGTATGTTTTTATGATAAATTTTGTATGTTAAAGGCCATAAATTAAAATTAACCCCCCACACACACTCTACCCATTACCAACCTTCCTCCACGTTTGTTCATATTTGTAATTCAATATCTTTTTTCTTAATTTCTCACCATTTTAATTCCAGTAAGTTGTAATTAAAATATAATATTGCAGTACTATGAATCAAGATCGCGTGAAAGCCTGGATAGTGCTTTTAGCCTCCAAGGCATACTTCACTTGCCCTGGTACAGCCTCCACTTGTCAATTAGCCTAATGTGATCTCAGCTCCGAAATGCCTGACTCTTGAAAGTTCTGTCAGGATTTCTGCAATTATTTCCTACACTCATCAATGATCAGAAATGTATGCACCCATTTGAAATGGATGCCCAGGGTACAGGGGCTGAATTGGGTTGGCATACCGCCTCAAAAAATAAAGCTATAACATCAGAACTGCTTGATTTCTGCACCATTTATTGTGCCATCTTTTTCAGGGATGCAGGGACGTGAAAGTGGTTACTAGAAATCTATTTTGTCCATGAGGTTTATTAGTACAGGGTATGAGTTTAAGTCCTTGACTTGTTGGATTCTGCGAAATAAAGGTAACTCAGAAGCCAGTTGTTACCTTTTCATGTTACTGATGCGCTAATTTCATTATTGGACTTGGTCTAATAAGACTAGAAGACCATAAGATATAGGAGCAGAATTAGGCCATTTGGCTCATCGAGTCTGCTCCACTATTTCATCATGGCTGATCCAATTTTAACATTGTTTTTCAGTGGCCATCTTTAAATTTTGTTTTTAATCTGTGGAGTGCAAATCTACCACATGGTTGAAGAATACTGTCCCCCAACCCCATGACATCTTTTTTTTGTCATAAACTAATTTCAGCTAGTAAGGTATTAGGTAGGCCTTGGGCTAGCTGAGTTTGAACTAGGTTTGTTTTGAAATCATTGCCGCTCCAGTCTCGTCTCCCTAACCCTGAGTTAGAGTCAGGGAAGAAGATGCTGAAAGTAAACTATAGAGATGTCACTACAGACCAATTGTTTAATAGCCTTTGCTAGGATGTCTATAGGTGTCAGTTTAGCTGAGATTCAGCTGGGGTGGAAAAGATGCAAAGTTGGAGCATCCATTAATTTTCCACTCTAAAGGTGCTGCAACTCACTCCCATTGTAGACTAACCATTGGCAAATCTTCAGGAAAATAGGAAAGAATATTTCTGATAGGGGAAACAATAATTTGCTTGTCAAGTTCAAGATAAACAGGGCATTAATTGTTTGACAAATCGGGCCCGCATTTTATAAAGATGCCTGATTGCTAGCATGAAGTAGTAATAAAATATATCTCAGGGCCTGCAGTTATCCAAAAAAAGGAGTGGTTTTGGCTCTTTTCAAAGTTTCAAAGGACATTTAATATCAGAGTACAACCTGAACTTCGTCTTCTTCACAGGCAAAAGAGCCCCACAGAATGATAGAAACATCAAACCCAGCCCCCTTTACAGTCATCTACTGCATGCAATGTCAAATCACCCATCAATGCAAGTCACAAACAGTAAAACCAGGAGAGATGCACCCTGAGCAGCCCTTTTACACGCGATCTATTCACCCCTTTTATACTCTACAGTCACAAAGCAACAATTTTGTCCCAAATGATGGAGGTTTACATTTTTGAACAATATGAATGGTCCACAGACCAATAATCTGAAATATCTTATATAGCTGTGTTTATTGGAGCTACTGATCTGTCAGTTGAGTGGAAATTTAGGTTAAGGTCAGACCTTTATTAAAGGCCAAAGCCTCAAGTGAGGTGAAAGTACCACTACAACAAGCAAAACAATATACTGTTATTTTTCCTTTCAGGAATTTTAAGTGAAGCAAAACCCGCAGAGATGAGATGATGGAATTTATGTTATATTTTGTTTTGTTTTAAGAAAAATATATCCTTCTTACCTGTCTTATCTGGATGCTGGATCTAACTGCCAGGCATGTAGCTGAAAGTTCATTTTAATAAAAAAAATCATGGCATTGACAGACTAGCTGAAAAGTAGAGGCAGTCAGGAAATGGAAAGGTGTTTTCTGATGACTTAATCTACTGTACACACTGTAAAGTTACCAAAAAAGTGAAAATAATTGCATTATAAGTATTTTCCCAGTTTTGAAGAAATGAAACAAAAATTGTAATGTAATCCATTTACACAGCTGATTATAATTTGTACTGCAACAGATGAAAGAAAAGCAATTATCTTGATCAGCATACATGTTGATAACCAAGTGATTTACTGCTGTAACATTCTGTTTTAGTTCACCCAGTACCCAGAACTTAATGGAACAGAGGAATTTAAAAGTAGATTTCAAGATTGCCTCAGAGGCAGCTTTTTTTCATATTTGCTCTCAACAACTGCAACTTAATTATTGCAATAACACAGATAAATGAAACACAGATACAGGTAGAAATTGTTTTTATGAGAATTAATATAGGTACATTATAGTCTCTACTCCAAATTTAGATACAGTGCAAACCATATCTACATTTGCTAATCACCTGAGGATTCAGACTGTGTTGGTTTTGTTTCATCATACGGTCACAGCAGCCAGTAAATAATCTTTAGCCCATAGAGTCATGCACCAACCATCATATATCCATTTACTTTAATTCTAAACTTTTTCTGTTTTATTCTCCACATTTCTGCATTACTGAATTATTTAGGAATAAAGAAGATTTTCAAAACTGTTTGGTTCCTGTTGCCTATGTCACTACCTAAGTGCAGCCAAGCTCTCTGGAAAAAGTTTAATAACTTCATAAGGTTGACTGTGGTTAGTCAAGACACTCATGTTAAAACACATCTTGCTCTACCCGTATACTTTCAATCAGCCACTTCCCTATCATATTCCTTTTCTATCCAGACATCAGGGCTTCAAGGGGTAACACATGAAGGAAAACCTGAAAACACACATGCATCTCCCTTACCCAGACCAGCACACCACTTAGCATTGTGGTCATTGCTAACCTTTGTCACCCAAGCACACAATCAAGTTCTACACGTCCTCATCAGAGTACACCTCATTAGATGAAAAGAGAAGGTGCCGGTCACTTACTCTAAGTGCAATCCCTCCTTCCCAAGGAAAAGATGGCCTGCAGCAACTGTTAATGAAATAGAACCAACAATACGGAAACAATGAAGAGCAGATACTGCTGTAAATTGTGAAATACGGATGCGAAAGGAGATACTCTGAATGAAGGTGAGATAGCAGAAATTTGGGAAAAGATAGCTAAAGGTCACCTCTCCGGAGAGTGACATTGTACTGACTGTTCAAGACCTATGCAGATGCTGAAACACCAGAGTGTTTAGGAATTGGATGAGCCACACCTTGTGAATACACTAGGAAAGTGATTAGGGTCTCATCCCACTAACCAGTACTCCGACATTTCTATCTGAGAGGGAAGGAGGATCAAGCAGGCTTAGCAAATATGAATACTGCAAATCCATATTTAAATTCATCAGTTATGCCCCTGAAGTTTCAGACAGGAGGCTTGACTATTTAAATTAAGACCAGGCAGACAATTAGAATGAGTCAATTTCTGGCAGTAAACTGATGCCTTGCTTTTTATGACTTTAATCCTACAACTGGCCATTTCCACCAAACATTGGAGAGGGTGCAAGTTGACAAATAGCCCCCATATCTTTCATGTTATTGTTGACATCCTTCGCATTTGATTCCTCTCAAGGCTAAAGCTCTTTTCTAATCTTTAATTCCTGTGACCTTGGGGACCAGCTGCACCATGTTCAGACCCTGAATGATTTCACCGGGCCTCAGTTCATGGGAACTTCACAAAATAGAATGTTTTGATGGCAGCCTGGCAATCCAATTATACAAATGCTTTTTGTGTTGACACCCTAAAACTGTATAAACAGCTCCTTTCAACCATCATAAATATCACAACACTTGTGCAAATTATTGTCTTTTCCTGAGATGTAGCTGGTGACTAAAAAAGAGTTGCAACTATTGTACTTTGAAATTTTAATAAATTTAAGATTGATTGCCACTGAAAAATTATGAATGTTGTGTTATTTTATAAGAAACACGACACTTAGCTCCCACATACTCCCATGAGAATAGAGTTTGACATCTGAGCTTTCAAGGCTTTCTGTGCACATGGAGTAATGAAATGGGAGGTGACTTCAGCATCACTGGTCTGAACATTTGACTCATTTGAGCCTCAGTATATGTAAACAAGATCGTTCCATGGTGTGAGGTTTCAGAAACTGCTCAAAGCTGCCGGAGGAGTCCAAGCTTATTAAATGTATATCATTTCCCATTGAGTTGTCTCGTGCCCCTTCCAGGTGATTCTGCTTATTAGTTAGATCAAGTAACTGTATGCTAACTAACAACTACATTTCTCATTTCTGGGGCTTTTTGTAAAATCACTGCAGCACTTTAGTTCTTTGTTTCAGAATGTAGGGGAGTTGGCAAAAGACAAGAATTATCATCAAGAGACTTTTTGTGGTTGAAACCAAAAATCTGAAAGCAAAGAAAATGCCACATGCAGTTTAATGTTATTATCAGGATAGTTAATGATTAGTGTTTCACCAAATTTAAAACATGCTTTCACTGATTTTCATCTGAAAATTAACTAGCTTGATATACCATGGAATTCTCAGGGCCTTCATAATCTTTGTGACTCCCATGAGGTGTTGTTCCGTGTGCTTTTCCAGATGTACATAGCTGTACTGCATGGACAGGGTATCCGGTGCACTTAGCTTCTGAGTTTCACATTGCCTTTTCTCTGCCATTAAAGACAACAGAGAGAAAAAAACACCAAAAGAAGAAGCCCACGTGGAGTTTTCTTGGGATGCAGTACTTCAAAAAACAAACGGTAGTGAATAAATATCACTGTGTACCTCACCTTTAATGTTGCAGTAGAGTCAAATAGAGCAATTTCCCAAAAAAACCAATGAACAATGATTGTTACTTTAAGACTGTCCACCATTTATGTTTGAGTCATGTGACTAACTGCTGAAAGCATTGCTTTGTTGAAAGCTCCAGAGATGGTCTGCAAGGGCCTCTGAATAACTTATACACTCTTGCTTGGCTTGTGTCAGTCTATACATTAGAACATAGAACACAACAGCGCAGTACAGGCCCTTTGGCCCATGATGTTATGCTGACCTTTTAACCTACAAAGATCAACCTAACCCTTCCCTCCTACATTGCTCCTTTCCCCTGTTATCCATGTGCCTGTCTAATAGGTTCTTAAATGCCCCTGATATTTCTGCCTCCATCACCACCCCTGGCAGGGCATTCCATGGATTTACCACAATCTGTGTAAAGAGCTTTCCTCTGTCATCCCCCACCCACACTTTCCTCCAATCACAAAATTATGTCATCTGGTATTAGCCACTTCCATCCTGGGATAAAGCCTCTGGCTATCCACTCTATCTGTGCCTCTTATCATCTGGTACCGTCTATCAAGTCACCTCTCATCCTCCTTCGCTCCAAAGAGAAAAGCTGTAGCTGGCTCTGCTTTTCCTCATAAGACATGCTCTCTAATCCAAGCAGCATGCTGGTAAATCTCCTCTGCACCCTCTCTAAGCTTCTAATCCTTCTGATAATGAGATGACCAGAACTGAACACAATACTCTTAAAAGGACTTGGGTTATAAATTATAACTATCAACCTATTCGTAGTTTTACACTATTAAGTTAAAACTACTTATTTTTCACACACCTAAACCAAGATCCCACAAAAACCTAAGTGATAGAAGCCCAAGTTTGAAAATGCCGAATTACTTGCCACAATGCCTGACCTTTTTCAAATGCCGACATTATGCCCAAGCTGCGAACCACACCAGTCCTGAGGAGTGCAAGTTCGAAAAGAAAAACACAGCAGAGACCTGGGGATCCAGTTTAAGGTGCTTCTCTGCTGGGTGTGTTGGACGAGCTTATGAGGTGAAGAGTGGGCAGCACAACTGATAACCAGAGAAGTACCTTACCTCAAGGGGCCTTACCAGTGTTTGGTTTCTGAGGAACGGCTTGACACCTTTAAGATGAACAGAATAAGTGTAAAGGGTGTAGTAAAAGTCTGCATCTGGATGAGTGATGTGTGGATGGTACAGGTCAGATGCATAATAAAATCTGTGAAACTGCTACCCAGACCATTGGTTACCTCTACCCTCTCCCAGCATCTCCTGAGCATTTGTGTAACAAACACAAAAAACGCCGGACTGAAAACCACGGACTTCATGCATCTCCCTCAATGTCCCTAATTCTCACATAAGTCTGATTTTTCATTGAAATTGTGGCAACCTGCAATCCACACTTTTGTTTTGGAAATAGACAACATGCAGCCCGATGATTGATTCCAATTCAGATTTATTTATCACAGGTACATCGAAACGGACTGTGAAATGTGTCACTTCCAATCAACACACCCAATGGGGCAACCCACAACTGTCGCCACACATTCCATTGCCACCTTGATGTGCCCACTATGCTTAGCAAAACAACACAACACAAGAACACAGAACTTAACGAGCAACAAAGCAGCAACAGCGAAACAAGCCCTGTTTCTCCCTCCATCCCTCCCACTCACCCACATACAGGAACAGTCCTCTAGACCCAGGACAGGCAGAACTTGGAGATTAATGGAACATTGCACTTGCAACGAAAACCTCATTAAATTAATTACCATTTGCCAAAGGAACAAGTCTTACCAAGAAGCGATTTATGTTCAAATTTCAAAGTAAATTTGTAAAAAAGTAAAATGTCACTATACACAACCTTGAGTTTCATTTACTTTGCAGGCATACTCAATAAATTCAAGAACCGTAGTAGAATCAATGAAAGACCCCATCAACAGGCTGGACAGCCAGTGTGCAAAAGATATCAAACTGTGCAGATACAAAAAAAGAAATAAAAGGACCATTAAAGATGTTGCAAAAAAACTATTTGAAAGGAGTAACCAGAACTGGTTTGAGCATGGAAAAATATGATGGCCAGAGCTGGTGTATTCAGTGCCAATTAATGTGTTTACACAAGTTTAGGAATGAGTAACCTGTGTGAGGTTTTATTTCCAGTATGTAAGCAAACTCTAATAAAAATGTTTGCTTAAGTAACTGACAACACAGAGTGAAACCAAACTGGCAATTCAAATCACATAAATAACATACAAAGGAACTCACTTCCACTGTTTATATAAGACAATTAATTGTTTGCTTGTGTTAAACCATGAATTTATGTTAGTGTTGATAATTATGTAAAAGTGGACAATCCAATAATTTAAGAGAAATTCAGACAGTGACTTGCAACAATGTTTGTGCTGTAGTATTAAAATCCATGTCTGACTAGCAATTCATTCTAAGTTATTCCTGTTTTACCTGTTCGTTCCTACTTAATTTGATACCCCAGCAAAGAGCAAGCTTTTAGCAAGAGTATTTTCTGATATGGAACTGAGCCATATAAATCAAAGGATATTGTCCCAGCCTCTGGCATGTTTGTTCCAGGCTAGTCTTCGGTGGGAGGATAGAACATAGAATACAGAAAAGAACAACACAGAAATAGGCCCTTTGGCCCACAATGTTATGCAGAACAAATTAACGTAGTAATTAAATATCTAATTAAACAGCCCTTCTGCCTGCACAATATCCACATCTCTGTGCCTAAGAGCTGCTTAAGTGCCTCGATTGTATTGCTTCACTACCACCCAGTTAACACATTCCAGTTACCCACCATCCCTGTGTAAAAATATCTTGTCCCACTCATCTCCTCTGAACTGACCCCCTCTCACCTTAGGTGCATGCCTTCTCACGTTAAACATTTCAACCCTGGGAAAAAGATACCAGCTATCTATTCTATCTATGCCTCTCATAATCTTATATATTTCTATCAGGTGTCCCCTCAGACTCTGAACTCTCCAGAGAAAACAGCCAAAGTTTATCCAGCCTTTCCTTATAACACTAGCTCTCTAATCCAGACAGCATCCTGGTAAATTGGTTTATTCCTGTCACATGTACCAAGGTACAGTGAAAAACTTGTCCATCAAAGTACACAGTAACGGCAGCATGAGCAGGAGTAGGCCATTCTGCTGTTTGTGCTGGCTCTGTCATTCTCCCTAACTGTGGTTGATCATCTTCATATCCTTAACTTTCCCCACACTCCTTAATGCATATTACATCTCAAAATGTGGCTACCTTCTCTATAGTTCACTGTGGTAACAAATTCGATTCCCATCCCTGTGAAAGAAATTTACAGTGGGGAATGCTCTTTCGACTACCAGCAACTCCTGATTTCACCCCAGCCTAATCACGGAGCAATTTATAATGACCAATTAACCCACTAACAGGTACGCCTTTCGACTGTAGGAGGAAACCCACACAGTCATGGGGAGGACATACAAATTCCTTACAGAGGATGCTAAGATTGAACTCCAACACCCTGATCTGTAATGAACTCATACTAACTGCTAAGTACCATGGTGCCCTCCTCATCCTAGTCCTAAATATCTTGCTGTGTGACCCAAGACCATTCTAGATATGCAACCCAGGGAAACATCTTCCTTGCGTCTACTCTGTCCGGTCCCGCTAGAGTTTTATTCATTTCAATTAGATCCCTCTCTTCCTTCCAAACTCTGCTGAATCTCCGTCCAGCTTTGGGCACCATTCCCACTCTCCACTCCCCCATCTTCCCCCTCACCTGGACCCACCTAGCTCCTGCCAGCACTTGCTCCACCTTTTCCCACCAATTTTCTAAACTGGCTTTCTCCCTGCTATCATTCACTCCAGATGAATGGTCCCAAACCAAAATGTCAACTATCTGCTTTCCCTCCACAGATGCTGCCTGACCCATTGGGTCCTTCTGGTGTCCTGTGTAACTAACTAGTGAATACAAGCATAACTGAGTTAAACTCTTTTCATACCCCTGTCCCATTACCTCAGGAATTATTCTGGTGAACTTTGCTGTACTCCCTGCAAGGCACGTATAATACTTCTTGGAGAAGGAGAAGAAAACTGCACAGAATATTTCACGTATTACCCTGTGTAATTGTAGCAAGATATCCTTGTTCTTATACTCAACCTCCTTTTGTTGTGAAGGCCAACAAATTATTTGCCTTCAGTTATTTGCCACAACTCACTCAGTGCTCATGACAATGGCAGTCCTTCAAAAGCAACTGAATATGGTATCAACCCCGGAATCTTTACCTTCTTTGAAGGTTATGGAGGTTCAGGATGTCGCCAAGTACTCTAACAAAGTTCTACAGAACTACTGTTGAAAGTATCATGACTGTTTGCATCATGATCTAAAATGAAAACCAGAATGTACATAAGCAGAAGAAGCTGCAGAAAGCAGTGGACTCTGCCTCATGCTCATGGACACATACTTCATACTTTATTGTCGCCAAACAATTGATACTAGAACGTACGATCATCACAGCAATATTTGATTCCGCACTTCCTGCTCCCAGGATTACAAATCGATAGTAAGTATTAAAAATTTAAGTTATAAATCATAAATAGAAAATAGAAAAATGTAAAGCAAGGTAGTGCAAAAAAACGGAGAGGCAGGTCCGGATATTTGGAGGGCACGGCCCAGATGCGGGTCAGGATCCGTTCAGCAGTCTTATCACAGTTGGAAAGAAGCTGTTCCCAAATCTGGCCATACGAGTCTTCAAGCTCCTAAGCCTTCTTCCGGAGGGAAGAGGGACGAAAAGTGTGTTGGCTGGGTGGGTCGTGTCCTTGATTATCCTGGCAGCACTGCTGCAACAGTGTGTGATGAAAAGTGAGACCAAGGACAGAAGATTGGTTTTTGTGATGTGCTGCACCGTGTTCACGATCTTCTGCAGCTTCTTCCTTTCCTCATCCCTCCTTTCCATCAAGAAGGCAACATCAATCATCAGAGATCCCCAGCATCCATGCCATGCCATCCTCTCTCAGGCCAGGAAGTATGGAGGCCTGAAGTCCCACACCACCAGGTACAGTGACAGCTACTTCCAACCATCCTTAAACCAACCTGCACCACCCTAATCACAACCACAGCATCCAAACACAATGTCTACTTTGATGAACTTGCACTACAATTTTTTTATTTTTTTCTAATTGTGTTCTTTCTTATAAAAGCTGTGTATATTTAATGTGTTTTTCTCATGAATGATGTTTCTATGATGCTGTTGTAAGTAAGTTTTTCATTGCACCTGTACATACATGTACTTGTACTAATAGCAACAAACCTGATTTTGACAGACGACTTTGCGATAAAAAGATCAGCAGATCAGTAGCAGTATAATTGTAAAATGATGAGGTTGGAAGCTGAGCTTCTCAAATCAGCGGTGAGTAGGGTTTATCTGCCCGAAATGTGCCAACAAATTGACAGTAAAACTTTCTTTCCAAACTATTAAACAAAATAAATATTTGACACAATTTTGCTTTGGCTAAGTCAAACTGTGTTCAGTATTTATTTTGATAGCTGTGCAAATGTTAGTAAGAAAACCAACATCACTTGTGACTGTCTACTGTTCACTACTGTGGTAGGCCAGAAGGGGAAGTTTAGTCCTGGTTTTCTCATACATTGTCCTTCTATAGTGACAGAGATCTATTCCTTTTAATCCAGTCTTTCTGCTATTAGCCATTAAAGAAAGCTGAACTATTTTGTTTGTACAATAGGAAGTCAATGCTAATAACCTCAAGGGATATTTTCAAAAATTATACGGGATAGGATTAAGACAAAGAACACATCATACCTAAGCAAGAATAGTTTGAATTATTCTTGATAACAGTTCAATAAAGTTTGGATGTAGACACAAAGCAAATTGAACCCCCTGCAACTTCACTTTTACTTTATTTTACATAATGCTCCAGCTATTGCTGACCTTTACTATACTGATGATGTTTTAGTCCCTAAATCTTTAACTACACTTCAATAGTACTTCATTGTAGTGGTCAGTTTTGCATGTCTTGAGGGACTATCAACCTTTGCACTACGGAGGGATGGATATCAGATGCATCTTCATCATAACACTTACACTTGCCCTTTTCAACACTGTCCAGCCAATCTATTAGCATTTTGTGATGAGAAAAGGCAATATTTTGGAGTGCGTCAAGTAAATTGTGATTTTGTTCAGAGCAAAACAGTGTTGAATAATTTTTAGCTAACATTCCTTTAATGGAATGTGAAAGACTATTGATGCTGGAAAATTTAAATAAATATCTATTTCTAATGAAGGGTCTTCAACCTGAAAAGGTAACTCTGTCTCTTCCCACAAAGGCACAAGAGTTTCTGCAGATGCTGGAAACCTTGAGCAACACACGCAAAACGCTGGAGGAACACAGCAGATCGGGCAGCATCTATGGAGGAAAACAAACAGCTGGCATTAGAGGCTAAAACCCTTCATAAGTTCTGAACAGATGCTGCCTGACCTGCTGAATTCCTTCAGCATTTTGTGTATGATGCTCTCTTCCCACGGTATCTGCTGAATGAGGAAGGCTCCTGAAGTAGCCAGGTGCTTTCTGGAATATGGGAGGTGACCATTGCTGATAGTTCTTGACTGTCATTGGACTTTCTCACATTGGACTTCATTTATTTTGATAACAAAATAAATTGATAAGTGTGTAAAGACTCAGACACATCTAAGATAATCCACCCAAAATATTCTTGTCTGATTCAGCCAAGGAGCAATATTGGGCAGGCTTGGTTTGGCAACTGGTCTGTCCATGTCTGCAGGAAACTGCAGAGAGTTGTAGACTTAGCTCAGCAGATGACAGAAACCAGCCTCCCAGACGTAGTCTCTTCTCTCCCTCCCATTGGACTGATGATATCAAAGTCTGAAAGCACCTACCACCAGACTCAAGGACAGTTTCTGTCTTGCCATTATAGAACTATTGAATGGTCTCCAGGTATGAAAAGGCGGACTCATTATTACTTTGTACTTTATTGTCTAACTGCAGATACAATAGGATCTTTTAAGAGCCTCTTAGGCAGGTACATGGAGCTTAGAAAAATAGAGGGCTATGCACTAGGGAAATGCTAGCCAGTTTTTAGAGTAGGTTACATGGTTGGCACAGCATTGTGGGCCGAAAGGCCTGTACTGTGCTGTAGATTTCCATGCTCTATGTTCTATGTTCTATGTTCTATGCTTTCTCCATAACACTTCATTTTGCTTTCTATTATGGTTTTACCTTGTAATACTTCAATATACTGTTGCAGTGAATTGGTTTGTATAAACAGTGTGCAAGACACATTTGATTGTACCTCCATACTTCTGACACTTATAAACCAATTTACCAACTTATTAATTGCCAGACCTCTATCTCAAGCTCAATCCAAAATATTTAGAGCACAATTCTAGCCTTTGTGCTCTCGCATCCTTCTAGGTTAGTTCCACTGCTATGGTCAATTATCAATGAACAGATTCAAAGTTATGATGGTGAGTCTTCCTGGTACTTTTATGTCTTTACATTGCCAGAGGATTTCTGCAGATTGATTAAGTTTCAAATAAGCGCAGGCATGAATGGTTTGGGGAGAAAACTTTGACTTCCTTTCTCTGTTCCCAATAGCATGCCAGATGGGTGTCAACAGCACCCACACCTAAGGTTACCCAGCAGGTCAGCCACTAAACACAGATGTAACAAATTGGAAAACCAGATGTGGCCAATGGAATTTCTGAACTGTAAATAAAAAATTCATGGCAAGAACCATCTGGGAATGCAATATCTGTACTCACACATATTCTTAATAGTCTGCATTTTTGGAAGGTGAATAATAATATTTATTCTTAGTTGTTACTTCTTGAATTGCATATTGATGATAGCAAATACTAATTATATCTATCTATATCTATATCTATATATCAGTATCAATATATATATATTCTTTTCATCCCCTATGGGTGATGTGTATATGTATTTTTCTACCCGAGACCTGGGAGCTTGAGGATTTGGCGCAGTGTCCTTGCTTTTCCTAGTGTTGCACTTTTCTGGGCCAAGATCTCAGGTGTTGTTCCCAGGATTTGTTGGAGCCACTCTCCCAGTCCAAATGTCACAACTCCAGTGCTCCTATCACTTCTGGGATTACTCTGGCTTTAACTTTCCACATCTTTTCTATCTGCTGTTTCGAGCCCCGGTATTTCTCCAACTTCTCGTATTCTTTCTTCCTGATGTTACTGGCTTTCTGGATTGCCACATCTATTACCATTGCTTTCTTCTGTTCCTTGTTCAGTATTACTGTGTCTGTTTGGTTTGCCAGTACCTGCTTATCAGTCTGTATTTGGAAGTCCCACAGGATCTTAGCTCTGTCACTCTCCACTATCTTCTTGGGTGTTTCCCATTTGGACTTGGGAGTGTCCAACTGGGAAACACTCAGTGCAGATGTTCCTGTACACAATTCCTGTGACCTGGTTGTGTCATTCGGAGTATGCTGTCCCTACTTGCACCTTGCTCCCTGCTACTAGGTGTTGGATGGTTTCAGTGGAATCCTCGCATATTCCTCATCTGATGGTCACTTGTGCTCTTGGCTTTGAGTAAACTTCTAGCATTGTCCTCCAACAGCCCACTGAGTTCTTGTTGACCTTGTACAGAGACGGGCATTCCAGGATCTATGTGTGGGGCGTTGAGTCATATGCTTTCTGACAGTCGATCCAAGCTGTGCTTAGGTTGGTTTGCCTGGTCTTGGAGTCTCACTCGACTGCCTTGTCTACCAGTAGTTGGTGCTTGTAGCCCCTTGGTCCATTACCAATCCCCCTCTGAGCAGGGGTCAGGAATTTACACCCATGTTCCTTCAACCTGGTAGTCAACTTTCTTTAAATATATACTTAGTGAAATTGCCGAATGTGGTGTCACTCTACAACAGAGCTGATAATTATATCAGAGCTGATAGTTAGCTGATAATTTATAACCTACTGTTTTAAAAATGGAGACCCTGTCAGTAAGGTCTGGAAATTCCTGCACTATACACGCACATAAATTCGGGGAACACACAGATGCCCAGCACATGTTACCCAATAATACACCGACTGACACGTTGTTCCATTCTCCCCACAATCCAGCAGGTGGCAGCTAGCTGGTCCCTCCACTCAGTCACACTGGGCCACTCCCAAAAGTAGGGTTTATCCCAATCCTTTGCTAAGTTCCGGTAGTTGTGCTGTTGAGGAATAATCTTGCTATTGGTAACTACTGCCTAGACAGTGGGATTTCTACTGTGTGACAATGTATCCATCTAAGAAAAATTCATAGACAGTCATCTTCCACTTCCCGAATTGAATTTTGGGACATGGAACATCAGTGCCTCCATTGACAGTCACAACTGTAACTGGATTTCTGCTCCTTTGGCATAGCACAGGAATTCAGAGGGATCAATACAAAACCAATGAACACAGTGAGATCATCATTGGCAGGAAGGGTCAGTTCAAGGAAAAAAGTTTGTCGTCAGTCTCCATGAGGTTGACTTAGCATTCCTAAGCAAATTGTCTGACACCTTAATGACTCCCCATGTGGGATAAATGAAAACCTCTCGATCCTGTTTCATTCAGAACTACTAAGCTGTAGTTACTAGTACACTGAATGATGCTAATAAAGCATTACTTTCCGAACCTGAGGAATACCTGGTGCAAGTTCCAGAAGATGATTCTGCTAGGCAATGCAAATGTCTTAGTAGGATAGGACAGGGACCTCCGAAAAACTGATAGAGGAAGGTTTGGAAAGCTAACTGGAGTCGATTCCTCCACCTCATGAAATATATAGGTGTTCTTGTCAACAACAACATCCAGTGTCATCCGACATACAAGGCCTTGTGTTCCTTGCTCAATCCAGGCATTGGTATTTGTAAATTTACATCATCATCAAAGTGATAGTTCAAGGATAGATGCTTCACCTGTGTCGTGGTAATTGCTGATGGCAGCTAGACTATCTGCTGCCTTAGTTACCCAGTCACCTCTGTCAACCAGGCCCAGGCTCTATTACAGTTTTAACAAGAGAAATACTGCCGGAGGGAAACTGATATCAATGAACGCTGAGGCTCAATAAAACACTTATGACTTAAAGAACTGATAGGAAGTGGAAAGAAGGCAGGGCATCTATCAATTGCCAGGGCGTGTTTGAATCCACCAGTGCTATCAAGGCTATTGGTGGGCCATAGATGCACCCTAGCAAAAAGCCAAAAGCACAGGAGATCTGATCAAAGAAAGCAAGGCAGTCAATTGAATTGTCTTTATTATTTACATCCTTCATATGTATGAGAAATAAAAATCTTTACAGTACCTCCCCGGTTTAAATGTGGGACGTGCAATTTATAGTAATTTATAATAGATAGTATATACAACAGGATAGTCAATATAACATAGAAATACAATTGTGTCAGCATGAGTTAATCAGTCTGATGGCCCGGTGAAAGAAGCTGTCCCGGAGCCTTTTGGTCCTGGCTTTTATGCTGTGGTACCATTTCCCGGATGGTAGCATCTGGAACAGTTTGTGGCTCGGGTGACTCGGGTCCAGAGTGATCCCTTGGGCTCTTTTTACACATTTGTCTTTGTAGATGTCCTGAGTAGTGGGAGGTTCACATCTACAGACGTGCTAGGCTGTCCATACCACTCTCTGCAGAGTCTTGCGATTGAGGGAAGTACAGTTCCCATACCAGGCAGTGTCACAGCCTGTCCTGACAAAGGGTTCCCGAAACGTCAACCGATCTTTTCCACGGATGCTGCCTGACCTGCTGAGTTCATCCAGCGTGTTGTGAGTGATACAGCCAGTCAGGATGCTCTCAATTGTGTCCCTGTAGAAAGTTCTTAGGATTTGGGGACCCACACCAAACTTCCTCAACCGTCTGAGGTGAAAGAGGCGCTGTTGTGCCTTTTTCATCACACAGCCGGTATGTACAGATCACGTGATATCTTCGGTGATGTGTATGCCAAGGAACTTATAGCTGTACACCCTCTCAACCCAGATCCATTGATGTCAATAGGAGTTAGCCTGCCTCCATTCCTCCTGTAGTCCACAACCAGCTCCTTTGTTTTTGTGACATTGAGGGAGAGGTTGTTTGTTCAAAGGAGCAAGAGTCTGTCTTTGGCATGAATGTTGTTGCACAAATTCATTAAATTTATCATGAAGAAGAAAGCATTCCAGTGGGCATAAGAGATGGCATGGTTATGACCGTTTTCATAAAGGGAGGCACAGCTAATTGTGACATTTACAGAGGATCTTCTCTGCTGCCCTCCAAAGAGAATATCGTTACAGGAATCATCCTCATGGTGGTCAAAGAGCTTACAGGGTTGAGCGTTGACTTTTCCCATCAAGCGAGCGATGTTAGGATTTATGTTCAAAATGAGCTGATAATTGAATCAGCATCAGAATCAGGTTTAATATCATTGGCCTATGTCGTGAAATATGTTGTTCTGCAGCGGGAGCACAGTGCAGTACATAAGAAAATCTATAAATTACAATAAGAAATAAATATAGTGAAATAGTGTTGATGGGTGGGTTCATTGTCCATTCAGAAATCTGATGGTGGAGGGAAAGCAGCTGTTCCTAAAATGTTGGGTGTGTCTTCAGGCAGCTGTACCTCCTCCCTGTTGGTAGAAATGAGAAAATGGCATGTCATGTGTGATGGATGCCAAAATATAGCTGCTGTCATGCCGTCTTTGTAATTGCATCAACATGTTGGGCTCAGGATAGATCCTCAGAGAAGGTGGCACCCAGGAATTTGAAACTGCTTATCCTTTCCACTATTGATGAGGACTGACTTGTGTTCTCTCAACTTTCCCTACCTGAAGTCCACAATCAGTTCATTGGTCTTACCGACATTGAGTGAAAAGGTTGTTTTTGCTACACTATCGAACCAGCTGATCTATCTCACTCCTGTACACCTTTTCATCATCATCTTAAATTCTGCCAACAACAGTGGTGACATTGTTAAGTTTATAGATGGAGTTTGAGCTGTGCCTGACCACACAGTTGTGGGTGTAGGGAGAGTAGAGCACTGGCTAAGCACACACCATTAAGGAGCGCTAGTCTTCTTTGTCAGTGACGAGGAGATCTAATTTCCAATCGACACTGACTATAGTCTCTCTATGGCCTCCAGTTGCAGAAGGAGGTAGCAAGGCCCAGCTTTTGAAGCTTGTTGATTAGTACTGAGAGTATGATGGTGTTGAACGCTGAGCTGTAATCAACAAACAGCAGCCTCATGTAGGTACTGCTGTTGTCCAGCTGGTCTAAGGCCGAGTAGACAGCCGGTGAGATGGCAATGGATTCCTAATGTAACCTTTTGTAGCGTAAGGCAAATTGCAGTTGGTTCAGATCCTTGCTCAGGCAGGATTTGGATCACTAGCTGTGCAGGGAAGTCCTAACAAACAATCTTTGTTAGTGAATACCAAATAAAACTGAAATCTTTATTGAAATATCTTCATTTGCTGCTCAGAGATTAAAATGACCTCATTATGGCAGCTGTTACATCTTTCTCTCTCTTTGCCTGTATGCTCAAAGCAGAAGCCTACATGTAGTCTCATTGATCCTAGTGGAGCTCAGTCTGTTGATGGTCTACTGAGGGACAACTCTGTTCACCTCTTCTTGACTGCTTCCCTCGTTTCAGTGTTCCACCTGTCAACAACTCCTGAAATCTGACCAGGTCGCTCTTTCTGCCTGCAGTGCCCCTTGTGTCTGGGAAGTCTTGGTTTGAAGGAAAGCGCTGCCGATTTGAAAAGCTGAACTAGTAGCTTTTCCTTTTATTAAAATTTCTCCCTCTCCCTAAAATGGCCAAAGAAAGTAGGCCCTTTCCCTCTTTCCTGGCTGATATCTGTTTCAGCCTTTTTGATACAATGTTTAAATCATTATAGCTAAATTGCATTCCAGATGGTAAAACACCATTTCATGAATTATTTCAATAAAGTTTCAAGTGGAAGGACCATTTCAGTGGAAATACATAATCATAGTCGGGTACCTATTAAGTAGAAATTGCAAACCTTAACAGTTTCCCTACAGCTGCTCTTTGTTCAAACTGAACTAACACCACAATGATATGAATTGCCATATGTACACAACAGGTTATTCATCTGTTTTATGGGCTTTAAGTTAACTCAATACTTTTAGACTATTAGTTTTTCTAAAATCTCTAAGGACAGAACTGATATTATTTTATAATAACAGAATATTAAAATTCTCTGGGCCAAAGGTTCCTAAGAGATAGTGGAGATGTTGCACTCCTGCAAAGGGGCTTTGTGCATCCTCTTGAATCTTATCCTCTGTCTGCCCTGTAATCCCCTCCATGACAAAGCCAGGAATAGTGAGCCTGCTTTGCAAGTCTCTTGTTTTCCATGTGAGCAATTAATGCGTGGCTGACTGCAAGTAATGTGATCTTAAAATTGGTTTTCTTCCAAAATGTTCCACCCTCCCTTATAAACTTTGACCCCCACTGTGTTCCACTGCAGGCCCAATCCACTGCAGACTGGGGTCAAGCAAGGTTGTGTCATGATGATATCCCCGATTCAGTCTTCTCTACTCCCATAGTTGTTCACTACTTGCTGAAATAGAGATATCCTAAAGGATGTCAGGAGCCTGGGACCTTCATCAACTCCATTCCAGAACCAAAATCATTAAATAAAGTTATTGTTTAATAAAGTTATTATGTAACAGCTGCCACTGCTACTATGCGATCAAGAATCTCCAGAGGGGAAGGCCCCAAATCCTTGGTTTTGCCTATTGCCTGTTGCCGGGGCTGGGGTCGAAGCGCTCGGCAGAGATGGTGCTCGGTGTTTGGTGTCGGAGGCTCGAAGTTTTCGGACGGACTCAGAGTCGGCTGTGGTCGGATGCTTCCAGATTGCTGCATCGGCAAGTTTGCGGCGCTGAAAGCTCATGGCAGGGAGATTTTCTCCCTTCAACCGTCTGCGTGAGATGATGGGACTTTCGAGAGACTTTGAGACTTTTTTTTTACCGTGCCCATGGTCTGTTCTTCATCAAATTACGGAATTGCTTTGCACTGTTGTAACTATATGTTGTAATTATGTGGTTTCTGTCAGTTTTTTTTAGTCTTGGTTTGTCCTGTGTTTCTGTGATATCTTTCTGGAGGAACAAATTGTATCATTTCTTAATGCATGCATTACTAAATGACAATAAAAGAAGACTGCGTGTCCTCGTAATCTAATCTAATCTAACCTGATAATCTAATCTATTAAATACAGATGATGTTTGTAAAGGCCATGCTTGGAGTACAATGCAGTTTTGATCTCCTTATATGAGAGAGGAGGTATTTGAATTGCAAATTGTACAACCCTTTTATTCCTGGGATGAGAAGATTGTCCTCATAATGAACAGCTTGTAGAAGTTAGATCTACCGCATGCCCTTTGGAGTTTAGAAGACGTGGGGTGACCTTATTGAAGCACATAAAACCCTGAGAGGACTTCATGTGCTTCAAATAGATTACCACACTTCTTACCTTGAGAAGTCTCCACTAATGGGAGAATTTCAAACAACAAGATCATAAGGCAGTCATTTCAGAGCTGCTTAAGAACTTCTTTACACCGAGGGGAGAGAATCTCTGGACTTCTTTACCCGAGAGGGTTGTGCAAGAAAAATCATTGGGGGACCTTAAAAAGGAAGGAGATAATTTTTTGAAATGATTGGGGAATTGAGTGCTATGCGGAACTGATAGCGGCGAGGAGATTAAGTTTTCCACCATCATATTGAATAGCAGGACTGACCTGAGGAGCCCAGTGGTCTACCCTGGCTTCTAGTTTCTTCTACCCTTTTGAACACACCCACAATTTGAGCTTGAAATGGTTCTTTCACCAAAATAAATTAAAAGACAGATCTAAGAACTAAACATGAAGAAGCCAGTGGCCCTTCACCAATCTGCCCGCTCTGCCAAGCACTGCCTCTCTCTAAAAAGATGCCAGGTGACATTCAAATATACATGGGTCACTTCTCATATATTGGGAAACATCTCTCAGTGAGGATGAGCATGTAAGAAAAGGATCTTCGTTATTTCCAGTGCACTAGTGCAATCTGTGAAACAGAAGTTCTGAAGACCAAGATCTTAAACCTAGCAACAAGCTCATGGTTTTCTAAGTTGCAAGAAATCCTGTTCTTCTGTTTGCATTAGAGAATGGACAATGCAGAGTAAGCCCTGAAGAAATACAACCAACTCTGCCTCTGCAACATCATTCAAATCCATTGGCAGCCCAAGCTCAGTGTTCTCTCCCAAACCAACTATTTCAGCTTCAAGACTACAAACGCACTCATCCAAACCAGAGGAAGAGACTGCATCATCCTTATTCCTGATGCCAGACTCCTGAATCAAGCACTCTATGTCTGAACCTTGTTATGGCAATGGATTCCTAAGTTAATAAAAATAGTGCTTCAAAGACATCATCAAAGCCTCCTTATAATAACATAACATTTCCATTGTCTCTTGGATGTTCCCAGGACCAAGACCATTCAAACAGGCATAGAAACATCCAGGAAGGTACTGAATACTTCAAGTCTGGAATGTGACAGAGGAGCCAAGAGCAAATAATGAAAGGAGCACACAATAATTCAAACAATGCACACACACATCAAGTTTCACTTGCCTCACCTGTGGCAGAGTAGGTGTCAATAGTCACTTCTCTACTCTTACAACACTGTTGTGGAAGTAGGTCATTCTGAACTCCAAAGGACTGCCTGAAACAGTACCAAATCCTACTCCTGCAGAGCTTTTGGGCCAGTAAAGGACATAGTTTTCCACCTGGAAGACATATAAGACACAAACCACAATGACAGTGAAACTCTTGTCCAAGTGAAGAGAAGAACAGATGGATTTAGATCAACTGGAGAGAGAAGGGAGGGTGGACCCAAGAGATGGTGATCAGGTGATTATTTTTTAGGTCTAATTCCACTGTTGTGAAATTTGTTGTTTTGTGGCAGCGGTACATTACAATGCACAATAATAAAAACATTAAGTCAGTAAGTATTTATAAAAAAGTAAATTAAATTAAATAAGTAGAGCAAAAGAGAGGGGACAATACTGAGGTGGTGTTCATGGGTTTATTGTCCCTTCGGAAACCTGATGCCTCCTGAGGGTAAGAAGCTGTTTCTGAATTGTTGAGTGTGTGTCTCCAGGTTCCTGTACCTCCTCCCAATGGTAGCAATGAGAGGAGGGCATGTCCTGCATGATGGGGATCCTTAATGATGGATGCTGCCTTTCTGAGGCATCGGCTTCTGAAGATACCCTGGATTCTGGGGAGGCTAGTGACCATGATGGAGCTAGCTGAGTTTATAACTTTCTGCAGCTTTTTCCAATCCTGTGCTGTACTCCCTCCCTACCAGGTAGAAATACATCCAGTTAGAAAACTCTCCACGGTACACCTGTAGAAACTTGTGAGTGTCTTTGGTGACATACCAAATCTCCTCAAACTCCTAATGAAATATAGTCGCTGACATGCCTTCTTTGTAATTGCATCAGTATTTTGTGCTCAGGATAAATGTTCAGTGATGTTGACACCCAGACACTAGAAACTGCTCACCCTTTCCACTGCTGATCCCTCGATGAGGACTGGTGTGTGTTCCCTCAACTTCCCCTTCCTGAAGCCCACAATCAATTCCTTGTCACTCAACCAGCTGATCTATCTCGCTCCTGTGCACCTCCTCACCACCATCTGAAATTCTGACGACTGTAGTTGTGCCGTCAGCAAATTCATTGATTGCGCTTAGCCACACAAACGTAAGTGTAGAGAAAGTAGAGCTAAGCACGCATCCTCGAGGTGCGGCAGTGCTGGTTGTCAGCGAGGTGGAGATGTTATTTCTGATCTGCACAGACTGGGGTCTCCCAGTGAGGAAGTCAAAGATCCAGTTGCAGAAGGAGGTGCAGAGACCCAGGGTTTTGAGCTTGTTTATTAGAACTAGGGGTATGATTATGTTGAACGCTGAGCTGTGGTCAATGACTAGCAGCCTGATGTAGGTATTACTATCATCCAGGTGATCCAAGCCTGAGTGCAGAGCCAATGGCTTCAGTGATGGATGTTGAGGGAAAAGGGCCCCAGTATTCTCTCATTTCATTCAGTTAAAAAATGTGCTTTAAAAGGTCACTTCAACAAAGATGGGCCTTCATATCTTGCTGAAGGATTGTGAAATGATTTGCACCACTGCTTTGTCTTTGTGCTGGGAAGTAAAAACTTGCTTCATTTCGATGGTCAACATTCTGTTGTGGTTCCACTGCTAAATTGGTAACAGAAAAGCAGATTGTTATGGCTGAAAAGTTACAACAACTTGCATTCTCCTGGGGTTTATAATGACTAAAATCAGGATTCTGGCTTATATATATCCATCATGGTTAGACTTTGATTCCATCTTGTTCTCATTGTTTTACTGCTTTTGACTTAAAGCAAGGCAGTTGAGAAAGATGCTTTATTGTCAGAGAGTCAGATGCAAACCAATCCCTTCATTACAGGATAAAAAGGATTAATTCTACCACACTGCTACTTCATTCTGAGCACTAGGTAAAAGGTTACATCCAATCACATGGTTAAATGACATGTTCTTCCCATACAAGCTCAAGAAAAACAGTGTTTAAAAACAAAATTCTATGAAGAACAAGGGTTATTTTGGATCATGCTGCAATCAGGAATAATCGTAAACATTTAAAGTGCACTTGATGTTTCACATGAAAAGGCAATTATTTAAATTCCTTCCAACATGGCACTAGGGTCTAGATTACATTAGAGGATTAGAGAATTCTGAGTTTCATATGAGCACATTTCTTTTATCCCTCTAAATCTTTCTTCTCCACGAACCTGTCCAAATGTCTTTTAAATATCATAATTGTACCGTACACTACCATTTCCTCTGGCAGTTCACTGCATACCCATCACCCCCTGTGTGTTGCACAAACACCTGGCATTAGACGGTTTCAGAATGACTTGCCCACCTTCCTGACATCCACCTCTTGAAAGGCCAGCAGGTCAATTTTGAGATTGTTGCTGACCCACTTAATTTCAAGTAAGGTCAGTGAAAGTCAACTCTATGCTGTCCTAGCAGCAAAATGTACACTTTGTGCTGTTTCAAGCTATTGTTCCCTAGATGATGCAACAAGACCTGAGTATATTTTTGACATGGTTAATTAGATTTTGATTGCTGTTTGCTACCCTATCACAGCACACTTAAGCAGTTACCGTGTGAAATATGGTAGATTGTGATTGGCTTCCTCTAAAGAACTATCCTGCATTATGTTGATATCTTCGTGTTATTTGAGGGGTTTTTTTTGTACTCGCTAGCTTTGGGAACAGGAAATGACGTACTGTACATACCAATCCTTTGCCAGTGTCAACACCAGCCTTAATGCTTGTCTGTGTATAATGATCAGAGCAAAACACCATAAAATGCTGGAGGAACTCTGCAGGTCAGGCAGCATCTATAGAGAGGAATAAACAGACGGTGTTTCCAGCCAAGATTCTTCGTCAAGATTTACAGCGTCTGCAGAATCTTTTGTGCTTATAATGATCAGATGCTGCTTATTGACTACAGAACATTTCTGGCAGCATCTAACCACACTGGAATACCTGCATCATTCCTCATCATAATTTTTTTTAAATCTTGAATTCTCAACAGAAGACTAATTGTTGATGTGACTATTGGTATCAGTGAAACTGGAAGCAGCAGAATTATTGCAATAAAGGTTCAATAACATATTAAAATTATCTCTGAGGTTTAGAAATAAACATCAGGAAATATATAAAATAAGCAGCTATCTTAATATTCCAATCTCACAAGCTACAAGTCTTCTGAGCTTCTGTGAAATTTGTGTTAGTATATTTTTTTTGCAAGACAGCAAACAGACAATACCCCTCAGTTTGTTCCCTGAGCTATGCAAAAGCCTGGATCGTAATTTCAATGATAGCAAGGTAATTATATACACCAGTAATGCTAAATTGGTGCATTGTTGTCACAGGCACTAAGGTACATGAAAAGTCTGTCTTGCATACCGTTCATACAGAATAATTCATGGCAACAGTACAGTGTGTTGAGGTAGTACAGGGTAAAGCAATAACAGATTTCAGAGTAAAGTGCCACAGTTACAGAGAAAATATGGGCAGCATGGAAGTGTAGAGATTAGCGTAACCCAGTTACAGAGCAAGTGACCAGGCTTCAGTTCCGGCTACTGCCCGTCAGGAGTTTATACATTCCACGGCTGACCTCATGGGTGCTCTGGGTTCATCCCACACTCCAAAGACAAACGGGTGAGTAGGATCATTCGCCATATAGGTGTAACTTGGCAGCGTGAGCTTATTGGGCTGGAAGGGCCCATTACTGTGCGGTATCTCTTAAAAAAAAGTGCAGCGCAGTTAGACAGTAAGGTGCAGCAACAACATGAGGTAGACTGTCTGGTCTAGAGTCCAACTTATCCGTACTGGATCCTCATATTTCAGCATCTATATGTACGCAGGGAGAAGAAGCACAGGCTAGTGGTCTGATACAAAAGTGTGAGGGAGTGGTGGCCTCAGTAAATCGTGAATGGTTGTGTAGCAATGGTCAAGGGTGGTTGGGCCGCTGGTGGGACAGGAGACGGGTTGGTAGTGTTTCGGCAACAAACTGTAAGTTGGCCTGGTTAAAGTGGATGACGTAATTTGGGGGCAGTTGATCTGCCAGGTTGTCTTCTAGACATTGAGGCTACAAATAACTGGCTCATTTCACTCAAACTTGGATATATTCAGTAAACATTGTAGCTGAAATATATTGAAAATAACAGCTTGTTAACAAAGTAGTATTAAATTTGTAATGTTGATACCACATAATACAAGATAGAGCAGTCCTAATTTACAGCTTATTGATTAATGAACACAGTCACAGTACAAACCAGGTGTGTTCACAGTATGAATATGATCACAGTATTACCAGTCGGAGAAACACCCCAAATCCAGGTGAACAATATGGGGTGGCGAGGTAGCATAGTAGTTTGCACAATGCATTACAGTACCAACGACCCGGGTTCAACACTCACCGCTGCACGTAAGGAGTTTGCACATTCTCCCCACGACCACATGGATTTCTGCCGGGTGCTCTGGATTCCTCCTAGCCCGAAGATGTACTGGTTGGTAGGTTAATTGGTCATTATAAATTGTCCTGTGATTAGGCTGGCACAGTTCAGAAGCGCCTACTCTGTGCTACATCTTAACAAACAAGCAAACAGGTAAACAAGTAGATAGATAAGACATGGCAGTCATATTTGGTTCTGGCAAAAGGAATGCATGGTTTTTCATTAAGCAGTTATGTTTTGCACCTTCTGATGCAGCCACAAGACCATAAATTTAGAAACATACAATGGAACAAGCCAACGAGACTCCTAACCAATGTCATAAATATCAGCAATGTGTTAATCCAGATATTCAATGCACAAAATATCAAATTAAAATGTAATCAGTCCAGTTTACGGATCACAACTAGTTACTATTACTGGATGGGGGTTGGTGGGGGTGGGGAAAGCATTTCCAAATATATGAGTGGAAAGGACAGAAAAAAATCATGACAAACAAGCTTATGGAGCACAACCCGTGAAAATTACTGTGTAGTGACTGCACAGAACAGCAAAATGAAAGAATGGTGGCAAAAATGGACTCAAAATGCTGCAAGAACACAACAGGTCAGACAGCATCTATGTAAGAAATAAACAGTCTGCGTTGTTTTCTCTTTTGCCACAGATGAGCCTGGACTTTTCTGATTCAATTTGCTTTTCTTTCTTTTCAGCCTCCTACAGCACATTTTTAAAAATAACTGTTATCTTTCCAGTAAGCACAATGTTTAGGTGCCAAATCCAGGATTTACGTTTGCATTGAAGTTGTTCACATCATTGTGGGCGACAAATGTAGAAACAAGTTTCCAATACGCCTGTCAAGTCTACTCTTGCATGGCTTAATGCCATGTTCTATCAAATGGACTTCAAGACCATTTCAGCTTGACATTTTGCACATTGAACATCTGGATTAATGTGCACTTTCCAATTTATCACATTAGTCAAGAGGCTTATTGGCTGCTTGAAATAGTAATTCGCTTCCATATTTACAATACATTTGCCATGGGTAGTTGGGCAGCCATATTAAAGTAGTGGCAATGATTCCAAGTTGTTCCCTATAAATCAGTCCTCACTGTGAATGTTTTACGTAGCTAAAATGGCACAAGGTCTAATTTGTACTGCAGGAGTGTAATAGCACGATCATGGAAATTGCATGCTGTGATGAGAAACAGAGCAAATCAGCTTATCTCATTCCCAGTTGTACTTTTATATTGAAAGCCAAAACTTACGTCTGTGTGTGGAGCACAATGTAAGGCAGCTGACGAATCTATTAATCCGAAAACAAATTATGATACTGAAGCAGAAAAGTAAGATAAAATTATTCTGCATAGAGAGAAAGGCAGACATTAGGAATTTGGATATGTATAAACTATTGCTGTGTACTATATATTTGCATTCTGTGAGTGAGAATATTTAATTTAACTATACAATTTTAACTTGTATGCATTCTTCAGGGAAGAGAAAGATGAGCCTTTCTGAAATACTAGTTCAGCTACTGCAAGAAGGTTGCACCACACATTAGGAGACCAAGACAGGGTAAATGAGATTTAAGCAAAATGATTCAAAAAGACAGGAGATCTTAGTTTTGTCAATGGAGTGGAGAGATTGTGCCTGTACAGCCAAGTGGAGGAAGTTGAAAGGAGACCTGATGGAGATATTTAATATTATGAATGGTATTGACAGAAAGAAAACCATTGGCAGAATAGTTAAGAACTAGGGGGCAGAATGAAGATGATTTACAGAAGAACCAAAATCAACACGATGATTTTCTTATTTAGTCAGGGTCCACAATGCTCTGCCATCAATAGTAAGAGTGTTTGCTTTTATTATAATATCTAAATGGCAACCGAATTTGTGGGGCAGTGGGGAGAGAGCACCCTGCTGGATTGCTCTTCAACTGTTATTTGATGAACTAAATGGTTTCTTCCATGCTATAACTGTGATGAATTTGTTTCAGTAATATTTGAGTGATATTGAAAATAGATTGTTTGATTAAGCATTCTTAGTTTATATAATTCATTATGGGTTATACGTGAAACTATGTGAATGGCATATATCATTATGCCACCACGTCAATGTGTGTGCCTTACTAAAGTAAAGCACAATAGACACGTCCTTCCTTTTCCCATGCTTTCCTTTTGATTAGTTTTTAGAGTTGCAAAACATAACAGTGGAGAGGAGGAAGTTTTAAAATCAATCCAAGTTAGCCATCTACCTATTGAGTGACAGAACATATTTTTCTTTACAAGGGACATTTGAGGTAAAAAAAAAAGGGTAGCACATGTTTCTTCAGAAAGGGGACAGAGACAATTGAGTTAAAAAAAGGTGGAAAACAGATGAAATGCACAGGTTGATAACAGAGAGTAGCGGGTGATAATAAATAATTAAAAAAGCAGGAATGGCTGGTTACATCGGAAAGATAGACACGTTCAACTGAATAACAGATAACTGACTGAAGTATACTGATCGTATCGAGCAGTATTTTGATGCAAATGAAACAGCCAATGAAAAGGAAGTGCCAGTGTTACTGAGTGTAATAGGTGGAAGAACATACTGTCTGCTTAGAAGTTTGAATGCTCCAACCAAACCAGCCAAAAGGAGCTTTGCTGATATCAAGCACAGAATGCAGGAACGTTTAGAACTGAAACCATTGTTGATTGCAGATTGATTTAGGTTTCATAAGTGGAATCAAAAGGAAGGGGAGTCCATTTCAGCTTACATGGCTGAATTGAAAAAATTGCCTGAGCATTGTCAGTTCAGTGATGGAGTTAATGATGCACTGAGAGAAGATTGTTCTATTTGTGGAATCTTACAAGAAAGCATTCAAATATGGCTCCTAGCTGAAGCACAACTCACATTTAAAAAAGCAGTTGAAATTGTTGCATCTATGGAAGCAGCAGCCAGAGATGCAAGTGAGTTAGAGTCAGAAATGAAAGTGAACGTGAACAAAATTGCAGCATGTAAACAGAAACTGGCCTGGCTGAACAGATTATTGCCATTATTGCAGGGGCTCACATACACCAGAACAATGCTGGTTTAAAAGCAAAATGCAGAAACTGCAACAACATAGGGCACAGACGAAAGAGCATGTCGGCAGACAAGAATAAATAGACTAAAAATGAAACAAAATTCAAGTTGCAGTTTCAAAACAAGCACTAATCTGTATGAAAAATGTGATAATGACAAGATTGACACAGGACTGAGTAGCCTTAAGATTTACAATGTGAAAACTGACAAGACACGAGTAAAACAAGAGAAAGTCTGCAGATGCTGGAAATCCAAGCAACACACTCAACATGTTGGTGGTGCCAGGCATCTATGGAAAAGGAAAACAGTTGAGGTTTTTGGGCGTACTCTTCATCAGGACAAGCAATATGGCTTACACCAGAAGTGAATGGCAATTTAATTAAAATGGTATTGGACACTAGTTCGGCTGTTTCAGGCATTCCAAAAGTGATGTTGACTTGCATTTCAAAGATACTGAACTGAAGCCTGCAGATATCCAACTAAGAACTTACCGTATATGGGAGAAAAGATAACTTTTGTGGAAGTAACATTCATAACGGTGAAATTGAACAACGAACAAGGCACATTGGGCTTGTGTGTGGTAAAATCCAGACAGCCAGCATTGTGGGGGTGTGATTGGCTGACACAACTCGATTGGAGATCCATTCACCAATTGTATGCCACATCCCTGCAATAGAGTCAACTGAAAGTGAAGTAAGAAAGTTACTGGATGATGCCACAGCAGAGTTCAAGAATGACATAGGAATATTCAAAAATATCAAGGGTAAAATAGTGTTAAATGAAAATGTCACACCCAAGTTTTACAAAGCATATCCAGTTCCTTATACAATCTGTGATAAAGTAGCCTGTGAGCTAGGTAGCCTGGAGACTGAAGGAATTCTTGCAAAGGTTGTTTGGATCCAGTAGCCAGGGAGGTTGGGTCTGTCAAATCTCTGGTGATTTTAAGGTCACCATCAACCCAGAGCCAGAAGAAGATTAGTACCTATTTCCCAGGATAGAGGATATCTTTACAAACTTTTATGGAGGGAAACAGTTCAACAAAATGGACTTAACTGAGACCTACCTACAGATGGAGATGGAAGAAGAGTCCAAAGTTTTTCTCACCATAAACACTCACAAATCACTTTATCGTTATAATAGGCTTTTTTTTTTAGAGTAGTATCTGCACCAGCACTCTGGCAGAACACTATGGACCAGGTGCTGCAAGGATGCCCAGGCACTGGATGACATCATTGTTACTGCTGAGGCTGACAAGTGACATCTCCGGAATCACAAGACAGTGTTAAAAAGATTAGAAGGTTATGGGCTCAGAGCACAATACAACATATGTGAATTTTTAAACCAAGCATCACTTACCGTGGTCACACCATTGATGCATAAGTATTACACAAGTGTGTTGAAGAAGTTCAAGCTGTGGTGAAGGCCCCCAGACATATCACAGCTGTGGTGAAGGCCCCCAGACATATCACAGCTGTGGTCCATTTTAGGATTTGTTTATTGCTGGTGACTAGTGGTGTTCTGCAGGGGTTGCAGTTGAAATTGCTTCTTTTTACATTATGTGTCAATGATTTGGATGTTGGAATTAATGGCTTTGTGGCCAAGTTTGCGGATGATATGAAGATAATTGGAGGGACAGGTAGTGATGAGGAAGCACAGAGGCCACAAGAGGACTTGGAGAAATCAGGACAATGGGCAAAGAAATGGCAGGTGGAATACAGTGTTTTGCACTTTGGTAGAAAGAACAAAACTGTAGACTATTTTCTAAACAGGCAGGAAATTCAGAAGTCAGAGGTTCAAAGGCACTTGGGAGTCCTAGTGCAGGTTAACTTTCTGTTAGAGAGTGGTGAGGAAGGCAAATACAATATTAGCATTCATTTCGAGAGGACTAATCGTGGCTGAAGGATGGTTGTAGTTGGGAGCTGAATGTCCAAGGTTATACATTATATTGGAGGGACAGGAAGGATGGCAGAAGGGGTGGTGTGGCTCTACTGTTAAGAATGGCATCAAATCAGTAGAGAGATGTGACATAAGATCGGAAGATGTTGAATCCTTATGGGTTGAGTTAAGAAACTGCAAGGGTAATTGATGGCAGTTATACACAGGCCTCCCAACAGTGGCCGGGAGGCGGACTACAGATTACAACAGAAAATAGAAAAGGCGAGTCAAAAGGGCAATGTTATGGTAGTCATGGGAGATTTTAACATGCAATTCAATTGGGAAAATCAGGTTGGTAATGGATCTCAAGAGACTGACTTTGTTGAATAACTAAGAGATGGCTTTTTAGAGCAGTTTGTCATTGACCCTACTAGGGGATCAGCTATACTGGATTGGGTGTTATGTAATGAACCAGAGGCAATTAGAGAGCTTAAGGTAAAAGAACCTGTAGGAAACGTGATCACAATATGATTGATTTCAACTTGAAACTTGATAGGGAGAAAGTAAATTCTGTTGTAGCAGTATTTCAGTGGAGTAAGGGAAATTACAGTGGAGTAAGAGAGGAGTTGGCCAAAGTAAATTGGAAGGAGCTGCTGGCAGGGATATCAGTGGAGCAGCAATGACATGTATTTCTGGGGGAAAATGAGGAGGGTGCAGGACAACAGGAATTCTGCAGATGCTGGAAATTCAAGCAACACACATCAAAGTTGCTGGTGAACGCAGCAGGCCAAGCAGCATCTGTAGGAAGAGGTGCAGGACATATGTATTCCAAAAATGAAGAAATACTCAAATGGTAAAATAGTGCAACCATGGTTGACAAGGGAAAAGATGAAATATGAAAGCAAGCTAACAAATAATATCAAAGTGGACAGTAAAAGTTTTTTCAAGTACGTTAAAAATAAAAGAGAAATGAGTGTGGATATAGGACTGCTAAAAAATGAGGCAGGAGAAATAATAACAGGGGACAAGGAGATGGCTGATGAACTAATTGAGTATTTTGCATCAGTCTTCACCGTGAAAGACACTAGCAGTATGCCTGATGTTGTAGTGTGTGAAGGAAAAGAAGTGGGTGCAGTTACTATTACAAAGGGAAGGTGCTCAAAAAGCTGAAAGACCTAAAAGTACATAAGTCACCCGGACCAGAAGAACTACACCCTAGGGTTCTGAAAGAGGTAGAGTTAGAGACTGCGGTGTCATAGAAATGATCTTTCAAAAGTCATCGCACTCTGGCATGGTGCCAGAGGACTGGAAAATTGCGAATGTCACTCCACTCTTTAAGAAAGGAGGAAGGCAGCAGAAAGGAAATTATAGACCAGTTAGCCTGACCTCAGTGGTTGGGAAGATTTTAGAGTCAATTGTGAAGGATGAGGTGATGGAGGATCTGGTGACACAGGACAAGATAGTACAAAATCAGCATGGTTTCCTTAGGGTTTCCTTGAGAAGATTACAAGTAGGATAGATAAAGGGGATGTAGTGGATGTTGTTGTCATGGTTCGGTCCGGTCCGCGGACTCTGGACTCCGGGTCTTCCAGCTGTCCCTTGTTTCGGTTGGACTTAACCATAAGCACCTGATGCTCATCTTGGGGCTGGGAATATAAGTGGCCCTGGGATTGAGTGTGGTTGTAGGTTTGTCTTGTCACTCTCCCCTTAGAGTAACCCACTGGTGGAAGGCTAGTGCAGTCATTGAGATATGGATTTGGCTGTTCCGTAGCCTGCTGAGATTACCAGCTGCTTCGAGTCTTGGAGCCACCCTGGACTTAGCTCCCTTCCTGTCCCTTGCCTCTGTCAGCTAAGCCAGGCTGTTTGCTGTTACCCTGTGGTTGGGTCTATCCCTTCCTGTCCCTTGCCTCTGTTGGGTAAGCCAGGCTGTTTGCTGTTACCCCGTGGTTGGTTCTGTCCCTCCCTGTCCTTGCCTCCATGGGGTGGAGCCCAGTGTGCTGCCCAGGAGTTGCCTCAAAGTACCCTTGCCCTGTCATGTCCTCGTCTAGTTTCCAAGAACCCGAGCCTTCTCACGTCTTTGCCTAGTCTCCAAGAATCCAAGCCTAAGAACCCCAAGAACTCCAAAGTTACTAATATGGTTAGAGTATTGGCTGATTGGTTGGAGGCAGCAAGTGGGAATAAAAGGATCCTTTTCTGGTTGGCTGCCAGTAACTAGTGATGTTATGCAGGGGTTGGTGTTGGGACAACTTCTTCTTATGCTGTATATAAATGATTTAGATGAGGAATAGATGACTTTGTTGCCAAGCTTGCAGATGATATGAAGATTGGGGGGGGGGCAGGTAGTATTGAGGAAACAGGTAGGATGCAGAAGGACTTAGACAGATTAGGAGTGTGGGCAAGAAAGTGGCAAATGCAATACAATGTTGGAAAATGCATGGTCATGCGCTTTGATAGTAGAAATAAACGTGCGGACTATTTTCCAAATGGGGAGAAAATCCAAAATCTGAGATACAAAGGGACTTGGAAGTCCTTGTGCAGAACACCCTAGAGGTTAACTTGCAAGTTGAGTCGGTGGTGAGGAAGGCAAATGCAATGTTAGCATTCATTTCAAGAGGTCTAGAATACAAGAACAGGGATGTGATGATGAGGCTTTATAAGGCACTGTTGAGGCCTCACCTTGAGTATTGTGAACAGTTTTGGGCCCCTCATCTTAGAAAAGATGTGCTGGCATTGGAGAGTGTCCAGGGGAGATTCACAAGGATGATTCCAAGAATGAAAGGGTTGTTATACGAGGAACATTTGATGGCTCTGGGTCTGTACTTGCAGGAATTCAGAAGGATGAGGGGGGATTTCATTGAAACCTTTCAAATGTTGAAAGGCCAAGACAGAGTAGATGTGGAAAGAATGTTTCCCATGGTGGAAGTGTCTGGAACAAGAGGGCACAGCCTCAGGATAAAGGGGTGTCCATTCAAAACAGAGATGCAGAGAAATTTCTTTAGCCAGAGGGTGGTAAATTTGTGGAATTTGTTGCCACATGCAGCTGTGGAGGTTAGGTCATTGGGTGTAGTTAAGGCAGAGATTGATAGATTCTTGATTAGACATGGTATGAAAGGTTATGGGGAGAAGGCCGAAAACTGGGGTTGAGGAGGAGATAGAAAAAAAGATTAGCCATGATTGAATGGCAGAACAGACTTGATGGGCCAGATGGCCTAATTTTGCTCCTATACAAAACAATGATGTAATGCCAAGGCTTTATAAGTCACTGTTGAGGCTTCACTTGGAGTATTGTGAGCAGTTTTGGGCCTCTTATTTAAGAAAGGATGTGCTGATATTGGAAATTGCTTAGAGAAAGTTCATGGGGATGTTTCCAGGAAGGAAAGGGTAATTGTTATGAGGAGTGTTTGAAGGCTCTAGGTTTGTACTTGCTGGAATTTACAAACATTTGTAGGAAAATGAGGGGGGATCTCAGTGAAACCTATCAAATATTGAAAGGCCTTGATAGAGCGGATGTGGAGAAGATGTTTCCTGTAGTGAGTGTCTTGGACCAGAAGTCACAGCCTCAGAAAAGAAGGATGTCTATTTAGAACAGAGAGGAGGAGGGATTTCTTTTGCCAGACTCTGGTGAGTCTTTGTAATTCATTGCCACTGGCGGCTGTGGTGACCAGGTCATTGAGGGTATTTATGGTGGAGGTTGATAGGTACTTGATTAAGGCACACAAAATGATAGAGAAACTCAGCAGGCCAGGTGAATCTGCGGAAAAGAGCAAGCAGTCAATGTTTTGGGCTGAGCCTGCTAAGTTCCTTTAGCATTTTGTGTGTGTTGCTTTAGATTTCCAGCATCCACAGATTTCCTCGCATTTGAGATTCGTTATTAGTCAGGGCATTGAAAGGTTACAGAGAGAAGGCAGGAGAATGGGATTGAGAGAGAAAATAGATCTGCCATGATGAAATGGTGGAGTAGACATGACGGGCTGATGGCTATGGTCTTATGGTCTTTAAATTTGGAAAAGGAAATACCTGAAAAATTTACAAAAGAAACTACTCCTCTTGATATATTCTCGCTAATGCAAATAGAAAATCTGCCTTTTATGGCAGAAGTGATCTAAAGGGAAACCAGAAAAGACCCCACACTCTCTCAGGTCGACATTTCAACTCAACGTGGCTGGAACGTGCAGAAGAAATTCCAGCTCCCCCATTTTTAGCAGTGCTGGGATGAACTTGCCCTTGACGAGTGTTGTCTTATGTGGGGATTGAGAGCTGTGTACCATCCAAGCTGAGAGCTTCTCCAAGTGTTGGAGAAGCTAATGCCAGTCATCCAGGCATGGTCAAATTGAAAGTGTTGGCTCGAAGCTTTGTCTGGTAGTCTGGGATAGATCAGAAGATCGAGCAGCTCACCATGTTCAGGATGCCAACAAGTCCAGAAGGTGCCAAGAGCAATGCCTCTCCATCCCTGGGAATGGCCTGCATTGCCCTGGCAGAGAATTCATTTGGTTTTTGCTGGACTTTTCATGGGCACAAATTTCTTGGTAGTAGTGGATGTAGCTATAACATGGCCAAAAGTGTTTCCAATGCCTCCCCTGCAGCATCACACACTGTTGATGTGGTTTGAAGTCTCTTCTCAAGGACTGGTGCTCCAAAACACTTAGTGACAATGGATCACAGTTTGTTGTAGAATGGTTTCAGTCATTCCTGAACATGAATGGAATATGACATATTACATCTGCACCATACCATGACGAGATCCACAATCTGCTGAGGGTCAGATCAGTGGCATTCAGGTCTAGCGACCCAGTCAAATACAAGAGGTCCAGGTATGATTTCTGGAAAGTTAACTCAAGTGTGAATTGGCAATTCCAGACCAAATGAATCACTGAAGGATACCCAACATCTGTAGCAGGTCTTGAGTGCTATCACGTCCTACAAGATGAAACTAAGCGACATACAATAGTTGACAGCAAGGCTTCACTCCAAGATGAACTTTTACGCCCACTTTGACCTCATCAAAACATGGAAGCACATTCATGAATTCCCACAGCCTCCAATGACCCTGTGATTTCAGTCTCTGAAGCTGTCATGAGAGCTTCCTTCCGGTGTGTGAATCCATGGAAAGCATCCAGCCCTGAGTCTGTTTTGTTTTGAGCAGCGGCCAATCAGCGATCCGAAATGTGAAGACGTAGCTCACTCAGGTTGGCCAACTGAGTACATAAGGCATTGGTGAACGGCAGTTTGGTGTTTTGAGCAGCGGCCTATCAGCAATCTGAAGTGACTGGAAAAAACAAATAAAATAAGGTAGGGACAAGCGGAGTGGACAGTGATGGAGTAGTTCTTTGAGGATATAGTCCTCCAAAGTTTCAGCTCTTCAAGGCTTCAGTGCAGAGAGGCTTGAGTAAGAGAAGGTGAAAAGGCTTGAATGATAGAAGGTAAAAGGCTGTAGGTAGATATTTTCCCCCATTTTATTTATTGTTTTTCTTCTGTACGTTTGCACAGTTAGACAGAAGGGATGCCAAGGAGGATAGATGAATGCTCCTCTTGCAGGATGTGGGAGGTAGGGAGACCTCCAGTGTCACTGGCGACTACACCTGTGAGACGTGCATCCGGCTGCAGTTTCTAACGAACTGCGTTAAGGAGTTGGAGCTTGAACTGGATGAACTCTGGATCATTTGGGAGGCTGGGGGGGTGGTGGGTGATAGACAGGAGATATAGAGAGGTCGTTACACCCACGGTACAGGACACAGGAGACTGGCTGACAGTCAGGAAGGAGAAAGGAGTTAAGCAGCCAGTGCTGAGTACCCCCGTGGCCATCCCCCTCAACAACCACTTTGGATACTGTTGGTGGGGGGGCGGGTGTCCTAGCAGAGCAAAGTCATAGCGTCCCTGGCATTGAGTCTCATTCTGGGACTCAGGAGGGAAGGGGAAGGGCGAGAAAAGGCGAGCTGTGGTGAAAGGGATTTTTTAGTTAGAAGAACAGAAAGGAGGTTCTGTGCATGAGAACGAGATTTCCAGATGGTATGTTACCGCCCGGGTGCCACAGAGTCTGGGATATCTCAGATCAAGTCCGCAGCTTTCTTAAGTAGGAGGGTGAGCAGCCAGAAGCCATGGTCCCTACATGATATAGATAGGAAGAGTGACAAGGTTCTGCAAAGGGAGTTCAGGGAGTTAGGTGCTAAATTAAAGGACAGCACCTCCAGGGTTGTGGTCTCAGGATTGCTACTCATGCCACATGCTGGTGAGGCCAGAACTAGGAAGATCATTCAGTTTAACACATGGCCAACGAGTTGATGTAGGAGGGAGGGCATCTGATTTTTGGATCATTGGGCTCTCTTCCAGGAAAGGTGGCACCTGGACAGAACAGATGGGTTACACCTGAATTGGAGGGACACTAATATTGTGGTGGGAAGGTTTGCTAGTGCTGCAAGGTGAGGGTGTGGGGGGGGGGGGGGGTTAAACCAGAGTTGCTGGGGGGTGGAAACCAGAGTGACAGAACAGATAGTGGAGAAGCTGTGGAGACAGATGTTGTTAAATCCTCAGACAAAGTCAGGAACTGAAAGGTTGAGAATGATGCAATTAATATTCTGAGCTGTGCAAATTTCAATGTAAGAAATATTGCAGGAAAGACAGATGAGCTCAGGGCATGGATCAACACCTGGAATTATGACATTGTAGCCATTACTAGACTTGGTTGCAGAGGGGCAGGACTGGCAGCTCAGTATTCTGGAGTTCTATTGTTCTAGATGCGACAGAAAGGGAGGGATTAAAGGGGAGGGGAGTGGCATTACTAGACAGGGAAAATGTCACAGCAGTGCTCAGTTAGGACAGACTGCAGAACTCATCTAGTGAGGCTTTATGATGAACTGAGGAATAAGAAAGTTATGACCACATTAATGGGGCCATATTATAGACCACACAAGTCTGAGGGATTTAGAGGAAGAAATTAGTAGAGAGATCGCAGACTGTTGCAAGAAGCATAAGGATGATATAATAAATGCCTTTAACTTTCCACGTATGGACTGGGACTCTCATTCTGTGAAAAGCGTTCTGACGGGCTGCATCACTGTCAGGTATGGGGGGGGGGCCTACTGCACAGGACCAAAAGAAGCTACAGAAAGTTGTAAAATTAGTCAGCTCCATCTTGCGTACTAGCCTCTGTCGTATCCAAGACATCTTCAGGGAGCGGTAACTCAGAAAGGTGGCGTCCGTCATTAAGGACCTCCATTACGCAGGTCATGCCCTTTTCTCGTTGTTACTATCAGGAAGGAGGTAGAGAAGCCTAAAGGCACACACTCAGTTATTCAGGAATAGATTCTTCCCCTCTGCTATCCGATTCCTAAATGGACATTGAACCTATGAACACTACTTCACTTTTATTACTTCTGTTTTTACAGTTATTAATTTAACTGTTTAATATGCATATATCTAATTACTGTAATTGATTTACTTATTTATTTTTTCCCTATATGATCATGTATTACATTGGTCTGCTAAGTTAACAAATTTCATGACAAGTGCCAATGATATTAAACCAGATTCTGATTCCAATTCGGTGAAAGGACTAGATGGGATAGAGCTTATCAAATGTGTTCACAAAAGTTTCCTGAATCAGCACACAAACATCCCAAAGAGAGAGTATATGATATTCAGGAATGAGACAGGACAGGTGACAGAAATTTGTGTAGGGCAACATTTTGCATCTGTTGACATTATGCCTTTAGTTTCAAAGTAAATATGGAAAAAGATGGGTTTGGTCTGTGGGTTGAGATATTAAATTGGAGAAAGGCCATTTTTGATGGTATCAGAAAGGATCTGACAAGTGTATATTGTTTTCTGGCAAAGGTGTACTAGGGATAAATGGGAGACCTTCAAAAGTGAAATTTTGAGGGTACAAACTTGTATGTACCTGTAGGAATAAAAGGGAAAGATAACAGGTTTAGAGAACCTTGGTTTTCAAGAAATATTGGGGCCCTGATTAAGAAATCCATGTATGGAGCCAAAAGAGATGCGGGAGATTTTAAATTAATTTTTGCATCTGTATTTCCTCAGGAATCCTATCTGCAGGCTGAGAATAAACGGGGAAGACATAAAACCAGTACATAAATTTGCTACTTAGGGAGCTGGGTGACATCAGATGGCAGGTGCGACATGGACATCAAAAGAAGAATAGGGATGGCAAAAGACACCTTTACGAGAATGAAGAGCATACTGACCAATACTAAACTAGGCACAACAACCCATCTCAGAGTACTGAAATGTTACGTTTATCCAGTTATGTTATATGGCTCAGAATGTTGGACAATATCTAGTAAAATGAGGAAACGAATTGTAGTGGCAGAGATGTGGTTTTTGAGGAGGATGCAAAGAATATCATGGACGAAACAAATACCTAACGAGGATGTCATGAATAGAGCAAACACAAAGAGAAATAATGTATGAGATCATGAGAAGGCAACGTAACTTTATTGGACATGTGATTAGGAAAGAGGAGTTAGAGTGCATGGTAATTATGCGAAAGATTGAAGGGAAGAAAGCAAGAGGAAGACAAAGACAAATGATGATGGAGACAGCAGCCAGAGAACTGGAAATGAATACCAATGAATTGATCCACTTGACCCGAAACAGGAGTGTGTGGGCCATGGCAGTCAAAGCTCAAACTGGGCACAGCACCTGATGATGATGATGATGATTTCTTCAGGAGACGGACACAGAGTCCATTGAAGTGAGGTGAAGTATCATCAGTTTCATGGACCCTACACAGATTACATAGAAACATAGAAAACCTACAGCACAATACAAGCCCTTCGGCCCACAAAGCTGTGCCGAACATGTCCTTACCTTAGAAATTACCGAGGGTTACCCATAGTCCTCTATTTTTCTGGGCTCCATGTACCTATCCAGGAGTGTCTTAAAAGACTCTATTGTATCCGTGTCTACCACCGTCACCGGCAGCCCATTCCATGCACTCACTACTCTGTGTATATTAAAAAAAAAATTACCCCTGACATCTCTTCTGTACCTACATCCAGGCACCTTAAAACTGTGCCCTCTCATGTGAGCCATCTCAGCCCTGGGAAAAAGCCTCTGACTATCCACACGATCAATGCCTCTCATCATCTTGTACACCTCTATCAGGTCACCTCTCATCCTCCGATTACAGGTAAGGAAGTGAGGCAAATTAGGGTGGATAAATCCCAAGGGTCTGACAAGGTGTTCCTTTCGAACCTGTGGGAGGCAAGTGCAGAAATTACAGGGGGCCTAGCAGAGATATTTAAATCACCTTAATGACAGGTGAGGCACCAGAGGATTGGAGGATAGCTAATGTTCTGCTGTTTCAGAAAGGCTCTGAAAATAGACCAGGAAATTATAGGCAAGTGAGCCATACATCAGCAGTGGAAAAGTTATTGGAGCGTATGTGTGTTTGATCAACATGGACGGATGAGGGATAGTCAACGTGGCTTTGTTCATGGTAGGTGGTGAGTTTTCCGAGGATGTTACTGGGAAAGTTGATTAAGACAGGGCAGTGGATGCTCTCTACATGGCATTTGATAAGGACCTGAATGCGAGGTTGGCCAAGAAGTTTCAGTCACTTGGCATTCAAGATAAGGTATTAGACATTGGCTTTTTGGGAGAAGCCAGAGAGCAGTTGAAGATGGTTGCCTCTCTGACTGGGGGCCTGTGACTAGTGGAGTTGCTGCAGGGATCAGTGCTGAGTCTGTTGTTGTTTGTCATTTATAATAAAAAAAAATTAACTGGATCAGCAGAATCAGGAAATAAAAGAAAGAAATGAAACAACCTTTTTAGGTAACTTCTATGATACATATAAATACTGCTACCACAGAAGTTCAAAGTGTAAATTTATTATCAAAGTGTGTATACCATATACAACCTTGATATTCATCTTTTTGTGGGCAGCCACAAAACAAAGAAACAAAAGAATCCATGAAAAACCACTTACAACATAGAGAGAAAACCTCCAATAGAGGAGAAATCATGGCAACAGTGAAAAAGGTAAACAGATCATAGAACGTGAGTTGCAGGGTCCCAGAGAGTGAGTCTTCAGCTGCGGCCTCAGTTCATCGCTGGGGTGAGTGAAGCTGGTTCAGCAGCCCGATTGATGCCATGCTGCCAGGCTCTCGGACCTGGCAGCATGGCATCAAAGACTTCTGCACTCTGCTTCCAATGGTATTAGTGAGAACGGGGCGGGGGGGGGGGTGCAGGCCAAACACAGGCAGATGGCACTGAACACCAGTTCCTTTTCTGCTCTCAGGCCACGACACTTTAATCGGCGTGGAATTCGATGCCTGTTCAGTATCCCACTGTTTCAACATGGTCAGAATAGTTCGGCAGTATCAGCAGTGATTAAATGATCTGTTTATTGACCACACAACATCATTCTCACTCTCGAATCCTAACGTCACAAAAGCATATAGTATATAATAATTTAAATTAGCCAGTTTTGTTTTCATCTGAATGTAAGTGAAAGACATTTTTAATTGACTTTCTATTTGACAATTTTAGCCTTGTACTCAAATAGCCGATTGCTGCATCAAAACCTAACAGCATCTTCAGCAAGTTGTGCTATATAAACAGTCTTGTTCAACATTTTCCCACCATAAAATCAATAGGCACCGTAACACACCACAAAAGATTGCAAAGTAGCCAGATGTGTGTGGTATTTATCTGCATTCAACACTTGGAAATCAGTCCAACAAAAGATTTTCAAGAAGGCACTTTTTTTACTCTTATTTTTGCACCAGATGCAAGTTTGATTGAATAATTCATATTTTACCAATTCCCAAAGTTGTCCTTTTCCTTTCCTTTTTCTTATCTATACAGGCAAGGTAAGTATTCATTATGTAAAACGCAAGATTCTATAGTCAATTACATCTTTTTTCCCTTGTGATATGTTTGTAGTTTTTGCTTTTTTAAAAAAATATCTCATTGAAATAAGAGAATTAACAGGTAATTTTGATAACAGCACCCAGCACAAAATTCCAGCATCGCCATTGAACATAGAGCAGAGGAACAGGAGATTTCTAGATAACACTCTTTAAGTTACATTTTCACAGACTTGTGCTTCTGTGTATCTTGTATTTATTGAAATTGGCCTCTGGATCTGTGAATAATTGATCCAGTAGTCTGACCCTATGGAAGTGAAAGCCAGTGCCATCTTAATTAGGGCAATACCAGTTCCTAGCCATTCAGCACTGACTTACACCAACAGATCTATAATATTTGTTCAAGCCAAGTACCTGAAGTCTGTGGGTTCAAACATAGAATCTGAGTCAATGGCGCCTAAATCTGAGGACTATGTCTGGGATTTCTTCAAGTGGAGAGGTCTGGAATCAGGCTGTTTCCATACTGAGCGGAATAGTTTATTGTCTACCATCTGTTTCAGGCCATTTCAAATGTCGTCAGATGGAGAAAAGAAATACAAACCTTTAAATTCACGGAGGCATTCAGTATCAAACTGAATGCTATGTGTTTTCACTGATGTCTTTTCTTTCTCCTTACTAAGGTGGATTTTCAACCTTTCTTCAAGGTGCAAGAGTTTCCAAATCTTGCATGCTGAGGGTTACAAACAAGAGAAAATCTGCAGATGCTGGAAATCCAGGCAATATACACAAAATGCTGGGGGATCTCAACAGGCCAGGCTGCATCTATGGAAAAGAGTACAATCGATGTTTTAGGCTGAGACCCTTCATCAGGACTGGAAAAACAGAGGGTTATTTCACGTTAGAGTTCCCAATCTATACTGTTGGCTTGTCCACAGTAAGCATCTGTATTTATGAGGTGAAACATCCTGAGGCATTTACCATGTCAACAAAGCAAAAGTTGACATTGTCACAAACAATATTGCAGTAGGTAACCAAAGACATGGACCAAAGATCTAAAGTAATGTTTTAAAGGGAAAGTAAGAGCTAGAGAACAAGATGTTTAATAACAACCTATCTACAACTGTCCAGGAGTTTCGATAATTGAAGAATAATCTCTGAGACATATTCTCAGGAAACCTGTGAGAAACCAAAAGTGGGATCAACAAGAATTCTTTTCTTTACAGTTTCTTCATGAACTCTTTAGAATAGTTGCATATTTAATTCACTCGGTTAGTAATAAGTCTTGGATGGCGGGGTAGAGATCCGTCTCTACCAATGTAGATGTAAAGCACCCCTTCCCTCCGCTACCCTGCAGGTCACCCTTGGACAGGGTATTGCACCTGTTAGCCCCCGTCTCCCCCGATCAGGGTCACATGAAGCCGCAGGAGCAGGTGGTGGACGGTCATATGAGCTGCTGGTGCGTAGCAAAAGTCCTGGTTATACAACCACTGATGCCATGCAGACAATCTTTGAAGAGTATTGATAATGGCTGGGGTCACCTGTCTTGTAAAGACACTGCCCAGAAGAAGAAGGCAATAGCAAACCACTTCTGTAGAAAAATTGTCAAGTACAATTATGGTCATGGAAAGACCATGATCAGCCACATCATCCGACGCGGCACATAATATGAATGAATGAACGAACGAATACTACAAATGCTATTGTGGGTTCTATGGTACCTAGTATGGTCAAGTGGGGGTCTACAGACCCTCCTTCAGGTGGAGCAGAAAGAGGTAGGTGTCCATGAAGTGCTCCCTTCCCTGCTTACAAAGGTCTTTGGGTGCTTATGAACAGCCTCAAAATTCTGAATACCTCACGTGCACTTAAAGCTATCGTGGACTAGAGATCCAGGAGTCAATGGGGATGTTATATTTGCTTTGAACACTTCCTGATTCCCTTCCTGTGGCAGAGCTCAGAACAGAGTGCTTGGGGGTTTTATGGCAAGCATGCAAATGGTGTGACCTGCCTGGCAATTGAGTAAAATGAGAGCCTTGGTGCTGTGGTTGTTAATTCACTTATCCAGTCCAATGACAGGCATAAGTGTAAGTGGTTTAAGGTAGAAAGTCATGCAGCAACAGTTTTACATGAGTACCCCAGCCTTAATGTATTAAGACTGAATAATTTTATTATTTTGTTCCTGGTTGTACTGAAATCATTTATGGAATCCCACGCCATTGAATGTGTTTTGCACATCACACGCTTGGCTCCTACATAAAAAGCGTGTAAGCATCAAGAACTCTGGTGAAATTGGAAACTTATAGAGGCTAAAATATTAAAAATATATTGAAAAGAGGTGTTGTATTTTATGCACTAAATAAGTTTGGTTTGTGTATTTGACGTCTGAACGATGTCCAGCTACAACTGTATTTCTGCTGAATCCCAAGGAAAATATTCAAAAAATATTGTAAAGTGGATGCCAGAAGCAATCAGCTGACTCAAGTCACAATTTTAGAATTGACCTTTTTCCAAAATAAACGTGCACTGAGATATCTCAGTTTTTATTTGCTACATGTCTATCTGTCGTCATTAATAAAGATGGTTTTGCGTCAGATATTCTGCTCAGTTAAGGTTTTTCCCATCTGAGGGCCCTTGAGATAACTGGCTATGTTAAATAAAGGAAGATAAGAAATAAAAAAATGTTGGCCTGGGAATTATTTTCTGTCAGTCTGCTTGAATAATACTGTGCTTGAACTAATAGACCCAAGGAACACCCAATATTAGCTTAGAAATTGTAATGCTGTAGGCTGACTATCTGTGACAGTGTAATTCAATATCATGAGTAACTATAGAAGATCCTGGTCAGGTAAGGGGAGGAAAGTTGCTGAGGCTGGCTAGGGGGTGGCTTTGACCATTGCAAGATCAGGGCAAGGGTGAGGTACTTTCTGTCCTTACAGGACAGGGATCAGAGGGTATTCAGCCATCAGAAAGTTTGATCTAGTGGGCTTGTTTGGGAAGGACAGAGACATAGAGTACTAAGAGTAGTGTCTTTGTACAAACCCCATTTCCAGAAAAGTTGGGATATTTTCCAAATTGCAATAAAAACAAAAATCTGTGATATGTTAATTCACGTGAACCTTTATTTAACTGACAAAAGTACAAAGAAAAGATTTTCAATAGTCTTACTGACCAACTTAATTGTATTTTGTAAACATACACAAATTTAGAAATTGATGGTTGCAACACACTCAACAAAAGTTGGGACAGAGGCATATTTACCATTGTGTGACATCACCTTTCCTTTTAATAACACTTCTTAATCGTTTTGGAACTGAGGATACTAATTGTAGTAGATTTGCAATTGGAAATTTTGTCCATTCTTGCTTGATATAAGACTTCAGCTGCTCAACAGTCCGTGGTCTCCGTTGAGTGATTCTCCTCTTCAAGATGTGCCATACATTTTCAGTAGGAGATAGATTTGGACTGGCAGCAGGCCAGTCAAGCACGCACTCTGTGTCTACAAAGCCACGCTGTTATAGCCCGTTCAGAATGTGGTCTGGCATTGTCCTGCTGAAATAAGCATGGACGTCCTGGGAAGAGACATCGCCTTGATGGCAACATATGTCTCTCTAAAATCCTAATATACGCCTCAGAGTCAATGGTACCTTCACATACATGCAACTCACCCATGCCGTGGGCACTGATGCACCCCCATACCATCACAGATGCTGGCTTTTGCACCTTTCACTGATAACAATCTGGATGGTCGTTTTCATCTTTGGCACGGAGAACTCGACACACGTTTTTTCTGAAAACTAGCTGAAATGTGGACTCATCTGACTACAGCACACGGTTCCACAGTCTTTCGGTCCACCTAAGATGAGCTCGGGCCCAGAGAACTCGCCGGTATTTCTGCATAGAGTTGGTGTATGGCTTCCTCCTTGCGTAATACAGTTTCAAGTTGCATTTCTGGATGCAGCGACGGACTGTGTTGAGTGACAATGGTTTTCCGAAGTATTCCCGAGCCCAGGTGGCTATAATTGTCACAGTAGCATGACGGTTTCTTAGGCAGTGCCGCCTGAGGGCTCAAAGATCATGCGCATTCAACAGTGGTTTCTGACCTTGCCCTTTACGCACTGAGATGTCTCTGAATTCTCTGAATCTTTTCACAATATTATGTACTGTAGAAGCTGAAAGACCTAAATTCTCTGCAATCTTGCATTGAGAAATGTTCCTTTTGAACTGACTAACAATTCTCTCACAAATTTTAGCACAAAGGGGTGAGCCACAACCCATCCTTGCTTGCAAAGACTGAGCCTTTGATGGCTGCTACTTTTATACCCAGTCATGATAACTCACCTGCTATCAATTAGCCTGCTTAATGTGGAGTCTTCCAAACCGGTGTTACTTGAATATTCTGTGCACTTTTCAAACTTATTTTAACTCTGTCCCAACTTTTGTTGAGTGTGTTGCAGCCATCAAATTCTAAATTTGTGTATATTTACAAGATACAATTAGGTTGGTCAGTAAAACTATTGAAAATCTTTTCTTTGTACTTTTGTCTGTTAAATAAAGGTTCATGTGAATTAACATATCACAGATTTTTGTTTTTATTGCATTTTGGAAAATATCCCAACTTTTCTGGAAATGGGGTTTGTATGTATTTAAAGCAGAATTACATAGATGCTCAATAAGAAAGGGTGGGAAGGTTACTAGAGGTAGTCAACAATGTGGAATTGAGTTTACAGTCAGATCAGTGCTGGTTTTAGTGGCGAAATGGCCTGTTCCTTCTTTGAATTAAGATGTTTCTCTCAAGCCCATTTAAAATCTATGCTAATTTATGATTGTCTTTTCCACCTCTCTACAGCCTTTCCATAACTTAGATTCCCAAATCCTTTACTCTTGCACTGTTCCTGTTTTCTCACAGTTTAGAAACTGCCCAGTATTATTATTTTGAGTGTGTATCCTCTGCGCACACTTGATTGGACTATCACCCTGTGAAACTTCCTGCTCCCATCTATACCACTGACTTGTATATCATATGCAGACACAGAGACAGAAATCACCCAAATGCTCTTTTATATGTGATTGCTCACATTCATACTAAGTCTAAACCTGCTATTTTATAGGAATACGCTTTTCTGACATTAATGATGAAGCAATTGTCTGTTTTCTTTCAGTATCTGAATAAAACTACAAATCAATTTAAATTTTAAATTCACACTGATGGGAGACAACTGAAAAGTTTTCATCCAACAAACTTAAATGATACCTTAAATATAAACATTCACTAAAAATATAACTTTAACAATAAAATATAAAAAATAACTATAACAAAAAATTATTTTGTTAAAACATCAGCATTTCAAACAACCACCTTGAATGAACATTTTACTGAATATCATAGAATTGAAAGCCATCTGTCAAAGTAGACTTGTATCAGTTTACACACATAGTGATTCTTTTCTTCTTCATGTTCCAGGAGAGTTCAGTGATGTTCCCAGTCCTCATATATTATCGGACTTTAAAGATGCACCTTAATTACAAAGGGCAGAACTGTTCTATGTCCCCTTTGTCTACCTACAATAGAGATGCCTCCTGATGTTTTTAACATGCCTTAAGAAGGTCAAGAGCTAAATATAGAGAAATAATGTGGCTTCTCATTGAGAAATAAAGCTAATGTTCTTGTCAAAGCCAAGGTATTTATTTTTCATCAAATTAGCATTTGCTAACTGCTTAGTGAATAAGAAATGGTGGAGATGCTACATTTAGTTGTTGAGAAAAAAATGCCCTTGGTTATTTGAAAATCACAGAAGCATTTGAAGATCCATTAATGGCAACTCCGCCAATGAAAATAAATGTTTAGAGCACTCAATTTTAAGACTACAGAGAGAAGCCAAAGCCAAATGCAGATATCTTCCTAACATCTGTGAAAATTAAAAAAACAAAACATTAATCACCTTCCTTTTAAAGATATACACGAATAAACAATTTGAAAATAATTCCCAAGATTATCACTATCCCCACTTTCGTTGTGATATTTCCAGTTTATTCATGCAATGATTTTATTTGCAGCCACCACAGCATTCCAACTCAGCTGAAACATGGTGCTGTTGACTCTTTGCTGAGACGACAATTGAGGATTGTATTCTTTCTCTTAACCTGAAGCAATATTAGGCAATACCCTTAACAAGGCAATATTCAGACATGAACTAAAAGCTACAAGCAACATTCATACCAGCAGAGTTGCTAAGCAATGATCATCTCCAGTTGAAGAGAATCTAACCATCTATCCTTGACATCAAATGGCATTGCCATTCCTGAAGCCCCCACCAACAATATTCTGGAGCACACCATTCAGGATAAACTTAAAAGACTCGGTCACTTAAAGACTGTAGTTACAAGAGCAGGTTCAAAGGTCAGGTGTCCTGTGGTGAGTGACTAACCCCTAATGCCCCTTGGCCTTTCCTTGGAGTTCCAGTAACCACGTGAAATAAAGATAGATACAAAGATTAGCTTTATTTGTCATATGTACATCGAAACATCAAAACAAACAATGAATCGCACCATTTATGTCAATACCCAACACAGTAGGAGGATTGTTCTGGGGGCAGCCCATTAGTGTAGTCATGTATCTGCACCAGCATTGTGTGTCTACATTCAAATACTTGTCACAAACAAGAGAGAATCCGCAGATGCTAGAAACACACACAAAATGCTGGAGGGACTCAGCAGCCCAGGCAGCATCTTGGAAAAGAGTAAACAGTTGACGTTTCAGGCCTACCGAAGGGTTTCAGCCCGAAACGTCGACTGTACTCTTTTCCTTAGATGCTGCCCAGCCAGCTGAGCTCCCCAGCATTTTTGTGTGTTGTTCAAGTACTTCTGCAATGTTCAGATAATGAAGGGCACTTTTTCCTCAATAATTAAATGAAGCACATCTACTCTGTGCCGTTCACTTGCTAGAAGGTTAGCAAATGCTAATCCGGTGAAAACTTTGTAACTTGAAATTCGACAGAACACAAATCAGGTGCATGATGGCACTCCATTAACCTCCCTGAACTTTCATCCCCTCCACCACTGACGCACTAGCTGCATGCCAGATAATCTATTGAAGTGATATTGGTCAGGCTAAATATTGTCTAAAATGTTAGAAAAAGACTCTTGCCACTGACTGAAAGAACAGGTATAGCTTTGGTTTAATACCTTATCCAAAAGCTACGCTCAACAAAGTAGCATGTCTCCATGCTGGCCTGGATGGTCAGCCAAGCTTTCTGTGTTCAGGTCTGTGGACTGGTATTCTAAGCCACAACATACTGGGTCTGCTGGCATAATGAATGCTGATTACTTGTGTAACAAGAGTATTGTCTCAAAGATCTGCAAAGATGTAATAAAGAATGTCACTCAATGGGGAGTGATGAGAAATTGTAACACTACTCCACACAGGGATTGTAGCAGATCACTTTTGTTTAAGGGATGACTAGATACACAGCACTTATGGGGTCAGAGTTTGAGAAGGTGGCCAGATTAGGAGAAGCCTGATATGGGATATAAATAGCGGCAAAAACCAAGGGGTCTATATCCATACCGCAAATTCTACCTCGTATTTGAAAGGTGCAATATAGATAAGTTTTTGTTCCTTATGTTATTCTGCATTTTCTTTAGATCAAATGACTGACAAGGACATAAATTTTAATTCAGTCCTTTACAGAGCCTCATTTAAGATATGAAGATCCTGACATATTTTTGTACATGCCAGAAAGTTCACACTTTTCAGGGTGCTTTGTATACATTCAGGAAATCTTGACTTGCAGTCCAGAAATTACTTACTTTATATAATAAAAAATAAATTAAATTCAACAAAACAGGAATTAGACAAAATTTATTCAATGCTATCAAATATTATGAAAGGCATAAACTATTATTAATTTCTATTAGCTTCACAAAAACAATCTGATAATAATTTTAATTACAATTAATTAATGGCACACTTTGTGAAACAATGATTTAGAGATACAAACTTTTTCCTCTATTTTCTCATTTTTCTACTTCTTCTGTATAACAGTTCCATGGGTGCAGGCAACCATCCTACAATGAATCAAAGTCCTTACTTCCTCCTAGATCAGTTAATTCAACTGTGAGAACAGTCGCAGCCTGGTCTAACAGTGCCCTCCCTCAAACACACTTTTCAAGAAATGCCAATTGTCCTTTATCTATCTATCCCAGTACTAACACAGCATATCCAAACCTGTTCTGAAATGATCAGAAAGATTATGATAAGCACTTATTAATTTCTTCAAAAATTTGCTTCTTATTGACAGATTTTGCCATATCATTTCCACATAACATTGCACACCTTCTCTGCCACATTCTTAAACAAAATCAGTTGACAGAATCCATTGCCATGAAGATGTTATCTATCTTGTGAAATTTATAAGCACAATAAAAATATGTAGTTGCAATTAGCTGTAGCATTGCATTGTTGAGTTACTGACCAATGTCCATTTGATGAATATTTAAAACATTTCATTTTAATTTACAAGACTTAATATCTGATATTAATGCATATATTTTTATTATTGCAGATAAAATCCATTATAATATTGGTCTTGCTCCAATGGCTTTCTTTATTACATCAGTATTAGACTCAGAACATTGCAGTTAGAAGGCAGTATTAAACTAAGATCACTGAAGATACAAGGTAACAAATCTATTAGCTGCTCTGCTCAGAAGAATACAGATTACTTCTATTACTGTAAACCTGAATACACTCCACATGAATGAAAATGTCCCAAATTTTCCCTTCTTGATGCTATTCAGACCACAACTTTTATATCAATATTCCATAACTATGTTATGTGAACAAATGGAGCTGAGTCTGCAGTAGGTTCACAGACTGGCCTTTTGCACTCCACCCTCTCCAACTATCCCCATTCTCTCCTGGGAGTTAACATATTCTGGGATTAAGCCTCCGATCACCTTCCAGCACCTCACCTGAGTGGTGACACCATGTGCGAAACTGCTCTCAGCAGAGAGTTGTTTGCTGTTATTTTACCAGTGAAGGTTCGTACAGTAGATGATGCAGCTATCTCTGATGAGCTGGAGCTCGGTTAACTTTCAACAACGTTCATCTCTGGCAGAAATCACAGGGTAACAGTCAGGAGTGGGAACTCCAACTTGTGTTTCCCTAACAGTAATGAAGTGTACAATTGTACACTACACAGCCACAAATATACAGGGTACTGGTGAGGCTGTACCTGGAGTACTGTGTGCAGTTCTGGTCTCCATACTTAAGGAAGGATATACTTGTCACAGTCCCGACCGTTAATTCCCCATTTTCTCCTAATTCTCTTTGATTGTGCCACAGTTCCAAACATTAATTCCCCATTTTCTCCTAATTCCCTTTGATGACGACACACATGGTTTTCATCAAGACCTGCAGCATAAGAAACCCAACTTTGCACCCACTAGTCGCCAGATCGTTGGTTTTGCCAATGCGGTAAGTAATGCTTCCTGGCCGCTTAGGATTGTGTATCCTAAGTTTTGCTTCAGTACCGAGGTTTATCTCTGAAACTCAGTCTCTCCGTGTCAAGATAAATTCTGCCTGTTTCCTGCCTTCCTGCTCTCCCTCCTGTTTAGGGTTGCCAACTTTCTCACTCCCAAATAAGGGACAAAAGTAGCAGTCAAATACAGGACACTTGTGTTTACCCCGAGAAAGACTACCATGATCATGAAGCCTTGCACGGGCACCTCTGTGCACATGCATGACGTGCACATGCGTGTATGTGCCGATTTTTTTTCTACAAATTGGTTTTGGCTTAGTCTTCCCAATTCTGTTCAGTGAAACTGCACTGTACATACATTACTTCTACTTTATACAGGCTGTTTATTTATCATATCATTCCAGCTTTTACTATATGTTAGTGTTATTTTAGGTTTTATGTGTTATTTGGTATGATTTGGTAGGTTATTTTTTGGGTCTGGGAAAGCTCAAAAATTTTTCCCGTATAAATTAATCGTAATTGCTTCTTCGCTTAACGCCAGTTTGGCACGAAAGGTTTCATAGGAACGCTCTACCTTAGTGGGGGAAATACGGGACAAGGGCGGTCCCGTATGGGACAAACCAATTTAGCCCAATATACGGGATGTCCCAGCTAATACGGGATAGTTGACAACCCTACTCCTGTTTGCCGTTCAACGCTCACGCCCGCGTCTGCATCCTAACTAAGTCTCTGTGCCTGTGTCCTGCGCTTGGGTACGCCTCATTCGCTGCAACAATACTGGCTTTGGAGGCAGTGTAGAGGAGGTTCACTCGGTTGATTCCAGAGATGAAGGGGTTAATTTATGAGGAGAGATTGAGTCGCCTGGGACTATACTCTTTGGAATTCAGAAGAATGAGAGGGGATCTTATAGAAACATACAAAATGTTGAAAGGGATAGATAAGATAGAAGTAGAAAAGTTGTTTCAATTGGTAGGTGAGACTAGAACTAGGGGTCATTGCCTCAAGATTCATGGGAGAAGGTCTAGGACGGAGATGAGGAGAAATGGTTTTTCCCAGAGACTGGTGAATCTGTGGAATTCTCTGCCCAGGGAAGCAGTTGAAGCTTCTTCACTAAATATATTTAAGATACAGTTAGATAGATTTTTACATAGTAGGGGATTTAAGGGTTATGGGGAAAAGGCAGGTTGATGTTTACGAGTTTACGGACAGATGTTTACGAGTTTACGGACAGATCAGCCATGATCTTATTGAATGGCGGGCCAGGCTCGATGGGCCAGATGGCCTGCTCCTGCTCCTATTTCTTATGTTCTTATGTAGGTGACTGGAGGACAGCAAATGTTATTCCTTTGTTCAAGAAAGAGAATGCTGATAACTCTGGGAATTATAGATCATAGTGTCTTACTTCAGTGTAAGGCAAATTGTTGGAGATGATTCCTAGAGACAGGATTTACAAGCATTTGAAGAAGCAATGTCTGATTAAGCATGGCTTTGTGAGGAACAGGTCATGGCTCCTGAGCCTGATCGAATTCTCTGAGGATATGACAAAGCACATTGATAAAGGTAGAGCAGTGGATGTGGTTTATATGGAATTTAGTAAGATATTTAAATAGTTTTCCCATGGTAGGTTTATTGAGAAAGTCAGAGGCCTCAGATCTATGGAAATTTGGGGATTGAGTTCAAGAGCCATGAGATAATGTTGCAACTCTTTAAGACCTTCGTTAGACCACGCTTAGAGTATTGTGTTCAGTTCTGGTCATCTCATTATAGGAAAGAAGTGGAAGCTTTAGAGAGGACACAGAGGAGATTTACCAGGATGCTGCCTGGATTAGAGAGTATGTCTAATGAAGATAGATTGAGTGAACTAGGGCTTTTCTCTCTGGAGCAAAGGAGGATTAGGGGTGACTTGATAGATTGAATGGGTTGCCAGAGACTTTTTCCTCGGGCGGAAAGAAGGGATAATATTATGGTGCTTACATAGAAGCAAGTTATTTTTTACACAGAGAGTTGTGAGTACCTTACCAGGGGTAGTGGTAGAGGCAGATACATTAGAGGCATTTAAGAAACTCTTAGATAGGCACATCGATGATAAAAAAGTGGAGGGCTATGTACACTCAGTGGCCATTTTATTAGGTATCTTCTGTACATGATAAAGCAGCCTCTGCATGTATGTTTGTCGTCTTCTGCTGCTGTAGTCCATTCATTTCAAGGTTCAACATGTGTGTTCAGAGATGCACTTCTGCACACGGCTGTTGTAACACATGGTTACTTGAGTTACTGTTGCCTTCCTGTCAGCTTGAACCAGTCTGGCCATTCTCCTCTGACCTCTCTCATTAACTAGACATTTTTGCCCGCAGAACTGCTGCTCACTGGATTTCTTTTGTCCTTCACACTGATCTAGGTTGTGATGTCGGCACAATATCTTGGGCTGAAAGGTTTGTACTGTGCTGTTCTACTCTATCTCCCACCTCCAATCAGGCCACTCACCACCACACGCATACACTCATCCGGGCTCAAGGAGGGTGGAGGGATTCAACCCTCAACTTCCAGATCAGTGAGACTCAGGTCTTCAGTTCCAGAGTAGAATATTTTTCTTTGACACATCAAGATCACTTGTTAACTTCTTGCCTTGGCTGAAGTTGAGGTGTAGCTTTAGTAACTTGTACGCATAAATGAAGATTCGATGCTTCATTACATTGAGAAATGAAAAAAATGTTGCTATGTAAATAAATATGATAAATATTAAAACATTCCTCAATTTGGTATTAGAGAAAGGCACATTGTAAGACAAAACATAAGGTGCAATTTGTCTGCTCTGGATGCTGTGAAGTGAAGTAATGCCAAAAACTAGTAACAGAAACTATTAATCAATTTACTGATTTAGATTAATCAGATTGTAATCATGCATCTCTTCGGGAAACAATAGTGAGGTTTGTCTGCTTCTTCACATGAAAGATGCAGGTTAATGAGAGGAGCAGCTGTCACTCATAATGCCTTCCACTGGGAAACCTGTAACATCATCCGAGCAGCAGCTGTTAACCCGTATTGGAGGCATTCAGCATTCGTCAGTGACTGGCACTTGAAGGAATCTGTGCAGCTGGCCAGCAAGCTGCAGGAATCTCTGACTGTGCAACAGCACCCTAGATTGTATGATATGGCTTCCAGCCTGGAGTATGTCTCTGTCGTTGGTTAATTCATTATCCTGCATGGGTTTCAGAAGACTAACACTAGGATGGGGCGGGGGAGAGTGGTATCGCAGCGACGAAATGTGATCCTCTTCAGCTGCCATCTATCCCCTCCCTCAGGAAATACCTGTCATGGGGGGAGGGGTGGTGGGGCCGAGTGTTACGGGGTTAAAGAAGGAAGGGAAACAGACAGAGTGAGTATTGTCAGTACAGGCCAGTGTGTCAGGGCTGTGTGACAGACTGCTATTTCCTACAGGCACATTCTTTGGCAATCAGGCTTTTAGTCCCTGCATGTCAAGCTGGCAACTAGCATCATCTCCACCATTCCTCAGTGAAATCTGTCCATTTCCCCTCCAGGTACAGGTGTAGTTAGTGCTGCGGGTAGAGCCAAGTTTTCTAAAATAAATAAAAATACATGCAGAATATTTACATTTTCGACGTTTAGATACTGTGTTCCTTGGTAATGTGGTAGATGCTATCAGATGAGTTATTTTGTCTTGTTCTGATGCAAACAGAATCTATGTGCTTGTGTCTAAATGCTGACAAGTCCAAAGATTTTTTTTAACACATTCATGGTCAAAAGAAGTGTGGAAGTCTGCCGCTGTCACAGAAGTGAGCATCTTTATAGTTAGGACATTCTCTACACCAATTCTCTCTGTGGATCATCAGGGGATATGCTTTCCCAGGCAGTGCTCAATATCTTTATCAAGTAGCCATTGTTCATATACAAGTCTGAACAGAACTTAATTTATCAAATTACCCTGACACTGACTACACTGTATTGTTTCTGCTTTATAGAAGAAATGAAGTCATAGAGGTCACCAATTATTTGCACACAACTTATATGTTAGATGTTTATGTACAGAAGCATAATTATTGATGCATCCAATTATGAATGCAGTCAGTCTACCTTTTTTTTGATCTCTGATATCTCCTCAATTGGCAAGGTATATTTCTCAACCCTCAAGTGTCAGCTCCAGGTGCCCCCAGTTTTGGTGGCTTACTTCTTCCTGTGAGTCATGTGCGTCCTTTCAGCTTCGGTTCCCCTGTGCAACCTGATGCAATCTTACGCTCTTGCTCACCTTTCTTGCTGTTTTTCCTCCACCTGTTCTTCCAAGTTAGTTTGCACCAACTCGGTCAAGCATGCAGCCATCAAGCCAATGGTAACTCATCTGAGGAATGCCCTTGTCCTGCAGTGTGGGATGTGCCAATGTATTGCATGAATCGATATCAGTCAATGATTGCTGAGCTGCCTGCATTGCTTGTCCATTAATAATTGTCTTGTAGTTTCCTTTAATGTTTGAGCTGATCATCCAACTTCCACACTGGACATTGGGGAATAGGTTGTGTTACATTCCATTTCAGTGAAGGACTCAGTGATAAACTGTGTTGACTTGAACTGTGGACCACTCGAGGAAGCCGGTCCTTAAGGAAGGGTGCTGATTACACAAACTGTCTTAGAGTTTCTACAGTACGTTCTGTAGAGTTGCACAATCCATATGGTATCTCTTTGAGTGGCTATCAACGAACAGAAGGAAATAGTCCTTGCCCAACTGGAGGTCAACACACAACAGCTGAAAGCATCCACCAGATTTGTACTGGTACCATGGGCATCTGTGACCTGCAGTCCCAAAATAATGAACAGGACTTCACCAGGTCGTCAGTCCTAGGTCAAGACACATTTGGCCTCTGCCTTCATGTAGGCAATTTCCATGTGCTAAACACAGATATCCGTCTGTCGTACCTTCACTCCATGCCCCCATTTTATGTAGATAATCTGACCTCTTCCCTCACTAACATATCTGATTCACTCCACCTGATATCAACTCATACACCCACCTCAGATGAACAATAGTTACATCTTGTCAAGTATGGTCTTGAAAATCTCTGCCAGCACTCAATTAAACTGTAGCTTTAATTTTCATCATGTCTTCATGAGATCTTGTCTGTAGTTTGTGGCACAAGTCAACTCAACACCTCATAGGTCACAGACACTCCGATTGTCAATAATATTACCTTCCTCTTCTGCTGTTTCCTGTCCATCCCTGGGACATTGACAGCATTGTCCACCTCCAGAGATAATTCTACTCATTCCCTACAAGGAACAGACGGCTAAGTCTTCTTGTATCTCTCAAGCACACACACGTATTCCCCCACGTCAGTAGTCCAGCACTGACACTCTTCCACCAATCAATAGTCCACGATTGACGCTCTACCTTCATGTAGAAAATTCCTATGTGCTAAGCATAGACATCCTTCTGTCATACTTTTGCTCCATGCCCCCATTTCATCCACTGTGCAGGAAAGAGAACCCAGTTCTCTTTCCTTCACACTGGATCATTGACCAAACTATTCCCTCAAACAACAACATCCCAAATTTGTTACCAGTACAGTGACTGATGTCTCCTTCGTACTCCGGCATACAAAGGTAAATAATGAGAGGTGACCTATCACAGGTCTCCTTTAATGAAGGCAGTAAACCCTAAGCTTACTAAAAGTAAGAGATTATGGATGATAGATAAGATTGATTCTAGACACCCCAGTAAAAGGCAATGTCATCCTCAGCTCCCCTCAGAATTTTTTACATTTCAATGAGATCACCTCTTGTTCTAAACTCATGGGAGGACAGGCCCAGTCTACTCAATTTCTCCTCATTTGACAACATTGGCAACCAGTTTAGTGAACTTGTATTCCCTAATACAAGTATATACCTGTACCTGTGATGAGACTCCTAGCTACCACCTTGAGTGATTTAGCAAGCCACCCAACTGCATCAAACTGTAATAGTAGTTCATTAGTGCACCTAAACTGAAGGAGAACAATATCCTGGCCAGGAGGTTTGCTAGTGCGACTTAAGAGGATTTAAGCTAGTTTGGCAGGGCTATGGAAACCAGTGCACAAGGTCAGAATGTGGATGGATGGCTAGGAAGGTAGATGTCAGGTCCAGTAAAAAACAGACTGAAGCAAAATAATAGATATGATGGGGTGGATAGTTTGAAATATGTGTATTTTAATGCTAGGAGTATTATGGGTAAGGGTGATGAATTTTAAGCATGGATCAGTACATGGAACTATGATGTTATGGTCATTAAAGAGACTTGGTTGAGAGAGGAACAGGAAGGGGTGCTTAATGTCCCGGGGTTTCAATGTTTTAGAAAAGACGGAGAGGGAGGTAAAGAGCTGGGGGAATTTCATTACTGATCACATCTACACTCAGAGTGGACATAATGGAGGGCTTGTTCGCTATCCATATGTGTAGAACTCAAATATGGAAAAGATGTAATCACTCCATAAGACCATAAGACCATAAGACAAAGGAGCAGAAGTCGGCTATTCGGCCCATCGAGTCTGCTCTGCCATTTTATCATGAGCTGATCCATTCTCCCATTTAGTCCCACTCCCCCGCCTTCTCACCATAACCTTTGATGCCCTGGCTACTCAGATACCTATCAATCTCTGCCTTAAGTAAACCCAATGACTTGGCCTCCACTGCTGCCTGTGGCAACAAATTCCATAGATTCACCACCCTCTGACTAAAAAAATTTCTTCGCATTTCTGTTCTGAATGGGCGCCCTTCAATCCTTAAGTCATGCCCTCTCGTACTCGACTCCCCCTCATGGAAAACAACTTTGCCGCATCCACTCTGTCTATGCCTTTCAACACTCTGATGGGATGGGATTGTACTACAGGCACCCCAATAGCCACTAGAACACTGAGGAACATGTATGAAGGCAAATTAGAAAAGTTGCAAAAAACAATAGGGTTGTTGACATGGGGTCTTCAATTTCCCTAATATGAACAGGGACATTCCAAGTGCAGGAAATTTAGATGGGGCAGAATTTGTTTGGTGTATCCAGGACATTAAATCAATTTGCAGAGAGTCTAACAAGAGGAGGAGTTGTTCTAGACCTAGTATTGGGTAATAAGCCTGGTTAAGTGACCAGTTAGGGGACGGTGATCACAAATCCTTAAGTTTTAAGATAGCTATAGATAAGGATAAGTATGGACCTTGCAGGTGAGAATTAAATTGAAGCAGGGCGATCCTTGATGGAAACCTCCTTGTCTCATTACCCAGAGTTAGCAACAATAGGACTGTGGCAATCGAGATCGGGAGGCAAAGCAAGACTGCAAGTAAAACGGTCTCCAGCATTATTTATTACCCCAGAATGAGTGGAATTCTTACAGTAGATTAGACTGGTACATGGGTCCATCATGGAACTCCTACACCCTGACAGAAAGGGAGGTGAGATGTATTAACACGATAAAGCACAAATTAAGATCTGAAAAGAAATGAAAAAGTTCCTATTCATTTTAGGATGAACTCATAGGTACATTACCCACTGATAATATATCCAGAATAATTTTGTTGACAGACTCAAACTCCAGGAAGAAATATTGCTTTTGCTGTGTTTTACTTTTATTATTTGTGCTTATAATAATATTATTCATTGCTGCCTTACTTACCATTTGCTTTTTCGCAGGCGAAGTTACACTTACTACAGGAATTGTCTCATCTGGCTCTGATACCCCTGAAACTTAATAACTCAGAGAATATTAGATTAGGAGATCTGCGAGCTATGATAATTCTAATTTAACTATCACTAAATTACTCTTATTTATTCAAGATTAAAGATTCAAGTTTCAAGGTTGTTTAATGTCATTTCCTGTACATGAGTGTAAGGAGAACGAAATAATTGTTACTCCAGATCCAATGTAGCACAATAAATCCCAGAAAAAGATACAGAACACAATAATAATAAAAAAACACAAAATAAATATAAATATATATGATTGCTGATATACGCGGATTGTAGTGGTGGAGTTAGTGGGTGGAGGTGTTGATTAGTCTTACTGCTTGGGGAAAGTAACTGGTCCTGGCGTGGATGCTACATAGCCTCCTCCCTGATGAGAGTGGGACTGAGTCCATGAACAGAAAAAATCATGATGTAACTGGCCCTTACCCAGCACCTTTCTGTCTTTCCTATGTCTTTGCAAATGGGTAGGCTGGTACCAATGATGCATTGGACAGTTTTGACTACCCGTTTTCCAATGAAACTGTCAGATTCCAGACAGGCTTTTAAAGTAAACTAATAGAGGAATCCCTTGGCATGGATCCCTCTGCACTTGAAGAAATGTATAGACTCTGCTATGTTATTGAATGCTCACACTCATGGGAGCATGACATTGAAACCATTAGACTACAAAACTGCTCACAATACTCCAAGTGAGGCCCCACCAGTGCCTTATAAAGCCTCAGCACTACATCCCTGCTTTTATCTTTTAGTCCTCTCGAAATGAATGCTAACATTGCACTTGCCCTTGTCACCACCAACTCAACCTGCAAGTTACCCTGCACAAGGACTCACAAATCCCTTTGCGCCTCTGATTTTTGAATTTCCTCCCTGTTTTGATAATAGTCTCCGCTCCTAATCCTTCCACCAAAATGCATGACCATACACATACCAACACTGTATTCCATCTCGCAAACAACAGGAATTCTGCAGATGCTGGAAATTCAAGCAACACAGATCAAAGTTGCTGGTGAACGCAGCAGGCCAGGCAGCATCTCTAGGAAGAGGTACAGTCGACGTTTCAGGCCGAGACCCTTCGTCAGGACTAACTGAAGGAAGAGTTAGTAAGAGATTTGAAAGTGGGAGGGGGAGGGGGAGATCCAAATTGATAGGAGAAGACAGGACGGGGAGGGATGGAGCCAAGAGCTGGACAGGTGATTGGCAAAGGGGATACGAGAGGATCATGGGACAGGAGGTCCGGGGAGAAAGACGGGGGGGGGGGACCCAGAGGATGGGCAAGGGGTATAGTCAGAGGGACAGAGGGAGAAAAAAGAGAGTGAGAGAAAGAATGTGTGTATAAAAATAAATAACGGATGGGCTACGAGGGGGAGGTGGGGCATGAGCGGAAGTTAGAGAAGTTGATGACTGCATTTCGCACTGCTTCCTGCACGCATGCTGAGCTCGTTGACTTTATTAACTTTGCCTCCAACTTTCACCCTACCCTCAAGTTTACCTGATCCATTTCCGACACCTCCCTCCCCTTTCTAGATCTTTCTGTCTCTGTCTCTGGAGACAGCTTATCCACTGATGTCTACTATAAGCCTACTGACTCTCACAGCTATCTGGACTATTCCTCTTCTCACCCTGTCTCTTGCAAAAATGCCATCCCCTTCTCGCAATTCCTCCGTCTCCGCCGCATCTGCTCTCAGGATGAGGCTTTTCATTCCAGGACGAGGGAGATGTCTTCCTTTTTTAAAGAAAGGGGCTTCCCTTCCTCCACTATCAACTCTGCTCTCAAACGCATCTCCCCCATTTCACGTACATCTGCTCTCACTCCATCCTCCCGCCACCCCACTAGGAATAGGGTTCCCCTGGTCCTCACCTACCACCCCACCAGCCTTCGGGTCCAACATATTATTCTCCGTAACTTCCGCCACCTCCAACAGGATCCCACCACTAAGCACATCTTTCCCTCCCCCCCCTCTGCTTTCCGCAGGGATCGTTCCCTACGTGACTCCCTTGTCTCTTTGTCCCCCCCATCCCTCCCCACTGATCTCCCTCCTGGCACTTATCCTTGTAAGCGGAACAAGTGCTACACATGCCCTTACACTTCCTCCCTTACCACCATTCAGGGCCCCAGACAGTCCTTCCAGGTGAGGCAACACTTCATCTGTGAGTCGGCTGGGGTGATATACTGCGTCAGATGCTCCCGATGTGGCCTTCTATATATTGGCGAGACCCGACGCAGACTGGGAGACCGCTTTGCTGAACACCTACGCTCTGTCCGCCAGAGAAAGCAGGATCTCCCAGTGGCCACACATTTTAATTCCACATCCCATTCCCATTCTGATATGTCTATCCACTGCCTCCTCTACTGTAAAGATGAAGCCATACTCAGGTTGGAGGAACAACACCTTATATTCTGTCTGGGTAGCCTCCAACCTGATGGCATGAACATCGACTTCTCTAACTTCCACTCATGCCCCACCTCCCCCTCGTACCCCATCCGTTATTCATTTTTATACACACATTCTTTCTCTCACTCCCTCTGTCCCTCTGACTATACTCCTTGCCCATCCTCTGGGTATCTCCCCCCCCCCCGTCTTTCTCCCCAGACCTCCTGTCCCATGATCCTCACATATCCCCTTTGCCAATCACCTGTCCAGCTCTTGGCTCCATCCCTCCCCCTCCTGTCTTCCCCTATCATTTTGGATCTTCCCCTCCCCCTCCCACTTTCAAATCACTTACTAACTCTTCCTTCAGTTAGTCCTGACAAAGGGTCTTGGCCTGAAACGTCAACTGTACCTCTTCCTAGAGATGCTGCCTGGCCTGCTGCGTTCACCAGCAAATTTGATGTGTGTTGACTGTATTCCATCTGTCACTTCTTTGCCCATTGTCCTAATCTCTCTAAGTCCTTCTGCAGTCTCCCTGCTTCCTGAATACTACCAATCCCTCCACCTATCTTTGTATAATCTGCAAATTTAGCAACAAAGACATCAACTTCATCATCCAAATCATTGATATATAACATAAAAAGAACTGGAATACCACTAGTCACCGGCAGCCAATCAGAAAAGGCTCCCTTGATTCCCACTCTTTGCCTCCTGCCGATCAGCTAATCCTCTATCCGTGCTAGCTTCTTTTCTGTAATACCATGGGCTCTTAACTCCTTAACAATAGATTCCTACAACTTTCCAATCAGAGGTCAGGCTAACTTGTCTATAATTTCCTTTCTTCTGCCTCTCTCCCTTCTTACAGAGTGGAGAGACATTTGCAATTTTCTAGTTCTCTGGAACCATGCCGGAATCTAGCAATTGTTGAAAGGCAATTACTACTGCCTCCACAATCTCTTCAGCTACCTCTTTCAGAACTCTGAGGTGCAGAACATCTGTTCCAGATGATTTATCTATCCTTAGAGCTTTCAGCTTCTCAAGTACCTTCTCCCTAGGAATAGCAATTGCAATCACTTCTGCCTCCTGGCACTCTCAAACTTCCGAAATACTGTTAATGTCTTAAACAGTGAAAATGGATGCAAAATACTTACTTAGTTCATCCACCATTTCCCTGTCCCCACTTACTACCTCTCCAGCACCATTTTCCAATACAGTATTTACTCTCGCCTCTCTTTTACTCTTTATATATCTGAAAAGAAATCTTGGTATCTACTTTGACATTATTGGTGAGCTTCCTTCATATTTCATCTTTTCCCTTCTTGTGACTTTTTTTTCAGTTGCCTTTTGATGTTTTTTAAAACCTTCTCGATCCTCTAACTCCACTATTTTTTGATCTATTACATGCCGTCTCTTTTGTTGTTATGTTGTTTCTGACTTCCCTTGACAGCCACGATCGCATCATCCTACCTTGTTCTTTTTTGGAGTGTATTATCCTGTGTCTTCCGAATTGTTCCCAGACAGTGCAGCCATTGCATTTCTGCTATCATTCCTGTTCGTGTCCCCTTCCAATCAACTTTGGTCAACTCCTCTCTCATGTCTCTGTAATTCCCTTACTCCACTGTAATACTGATACATCTGACTTTATCCTCTCCCTCTCAAATTGCAGAGTGAATTCTTTCATATTATGATCACTCGCTACTAATGGTTCCCTTACTTTAAGCTCCCTAATCAAATCCAGTTCATTACACAACACTCAGTCCAGAATAGCCTTTCACCTACTGGGCTCAACCACAAGCTGCTCTGAAAAGCCATCTCAGAGAACATAGAACATAGAAATTTACAGCACATTACAGGCCCTTCAGCCCACAATGTTGTGCCGACCATGTAACCTACTCTAGAGACTGCCTAGAATTTCCCTGGCGTGCAGCCCTCTGTTTTTCTAAGCTCCATGTACCTATCTAAGAGAGTCTTAAAAGACCCTGTTGTATCTGCTTCCACCGCTGCCTCCAGCAATGCATTCCACACACCCAGCACTCTCTGTACCTATTTCCAAACACCTTAAAACTATGCCCCCTCATGTTAGCCATTTCAGCCCTGGGAAAAAGCTTCTGACTATCCACACAATCAATGCCCCTCATCATCTTATACACCTCTGTCAGGGCACCTCTCATCCTCCATCGCTCCAAGGAGGAAAGGACAAGTATGTACATTCAACCTATTCTCATAAGGTATGCCCTCCAATCCAGGCAACATCTGCACTCTCTCTATAGTATCCACATCCTTCCTGTAGTGAGGTGATCAGAACTGAACACAGTAATTTTCTACATACTTTGTACACCATGGTTCTGTAACTCTACCATCCTTTCCCTGCCTCAATGGAACATACCTGTGCAGAACTCCATGCAAATGTTCCCTGAACATTTGCCACATTTCTGTTGTGCATTTCCCTGAGAACATCTGCTCCCAATTTATGCTCCCAAATCCCTGCCTAATAGCATCATATTTCCCCCTACGCCATTTAAATCTCATAGGCATTCTACAAACTCTCTCTTTTGGAATCAAGCACCAACACAATTTTCCTACATTATCTACTTTTTGAAATCCCCCATGACTTTCATAACACTGCCCTTTTTACATGCCTTTGTAATTTGTAGTCCTGGCTACTATTCAGAGGATTGTATATAACTCCCATCTAGGCCTTTTCACCCTTGCAGTTTATGAACTCCTCCTACAAGGATTCTACATCTTTCAATCCTATGTTACTTCTTTCTAAAGATTAGATCATAAGATATTCAGGCAGAATTAGGACATTTGGTCCATCAAATCTGCTCCACCATCTCACCATCACTGATCCATTTTCCCTCTCAGTCCCAGCCTCTTGCCTTCTCCCCATATCCCTTCATGCCCTGACCAATCAAAAATCTATCAACCTCTGACTTAAATAAATGTTAAGACTTGGCCTATAGAGCTGCCTGTGGCAACAGATTCTTCAGATTCACCACTCCCTGACTAAAGAAATTCTTCCTCATCTCCATTCTAAAAGGCGCCCCTCTATTGAGGCTGTATTCTCTGGTCCTAGATTCTCTCACCATAGGAAGCATCATCTCCACATCCACTCTATCAAGGCCTTTCAACATTCAATAGGTTTCAATGAGGTCACCCCTCATTCTTTTGAATTCCAGTTCAATCTGTTCAATCCTGGAATAATTTTCATGAACCTCTTCTGAACCCTCTCCAGTGTCAGCACATCCTTTCTAAGGTAAGGGGCCCAGAATTACCCGCAATACTCCAAGTGAGGCCTCACCAGTGCTTTATAAACATTACCTTATACTCTCGCTTTTATATTCCAGCCCTCTTGAAAAGAATCCTAACATCGCAATTGCCTTCCTCACCATCGAATCAACCTGCAAATTAACTTTTTGGGAATCCTGCACAGGGAGCCCAAGTCCCTTTCCATCTCAGGTTTTTGAATTTTCTCTCCATTTAGAAAATAGTCAACCCTTTTATTTCTTCTAACAAAGTGCACGACTATACACTTCCTGACACTATATTCCATCTGCCAGACATTTAGCATATATCTCAGCATTCATCATAAGCTATATTACTTAACTAATGATTTAATCACCAGATGTTAGAAATCCAGGAAGTTCCTGCCTAAGAGCTTTGCCAGAAGAAAAGCAGTGATTCAGAAAGGTATCTTATTTTGAGCTACCCATCAAGTGCAGTTTGAGCTGCCCACAGGAACTGCTCTTGCCAGCAATACCCACAAGCCAAAAAATGAATAAGTTAATAAAAATCAGTTATGGGACCAATATTAGCAAACAGCAAAATGAAACACTCAATTTATGTCTGTTTTAGTAAAATACTTCACTGATCCATCACTTTGTACACCTTGTATCAGATAACCAGATGAAGAAAATAAATCATCAGATTTTAATTTTCACCAGCCGAGCCATGCCACCTTCTCTGCCTACCTGCCTGTCTTTTCGATACGATGTCTATCCTTGGCTGTTAAAATCCCAACTATAATCTTCTTTCAGCCATGACTCAGTGATACCCACAATGTCATACCTGCCAGTCTCTAACTGCACTACAGGCTCATCTACCTTATTCTGCCTACTGCGTGCATTCAGATATAACACCTTCAGTACTGTATTTGTCATCTTTTTCAATTTTGTCCTACTGAATGCAATTTTACACTACCCTCTGCATGTCATGAAGTCATAGAAAAAGTACAGCACAGAAACAGGCCCTTCTGCACACCTAGTCCATGCTGATCAATTAAACTGTCTACTCCCACTGACCTGCACCCGGACCATGGCCCTCCATATCCCTCCCATTCTATACTTGTCCAAACTTCTCTTGAACGTTGAAATCAAGATCACATCCACCAATTGCGATGGCAGCTCGTTCCGCACTCTCACCACTCTCTGTGAAGAAGTTTTCCCTCATGTTTCTCTCAAGCATTTCACCTTTCACCCTTAAACCTGACCTCCAGATGTAGTCTCGCCCAAACTCAGTGGGAAAAGCCTTCTTGCATTTACCCTAATAATACACCTCATAATTTTGTCTACCTCTATCAAATCTCCCCTCAATCTTCTACATTCTAGGAGATTCAAAAATTCAAACCTATTCAATCTTACCTTAAAACTCAAGTTCTCCAGTCCAGGTGACATTCTTGTAAATTGTCTCCGTACTCTTTCAACCTTATGTACATCTTTCCTGTAGGTCGATGACCAAAACTGGACACAATACTCCAAATTATATCTTACCAATGTCTTAGACAACTTCAACATACTATCGCAACTCCTGTGTCAATACTTTAATCTATGAAGGCCAATGTGCCAAAAGCTTTCTTTATGACCCTATCTATCTGTGCCACCATTTTCAATAAATTATGGACCTTATTCCCAGATCCCTTTGTTCTACAGCACTTTTCAGTGCCCTACAGCTCACTGGTTGGTGCTCCCAAAGTGCACACCTCACACTTGTCTACATTAAATTCCATCTGCCATTTTACAGTCCATTTTACAGATCCTGTTGCAAGCTTTGATAGCCTTCCTTGCTATCCACTACACCACCAATCTTGGTGTGATTGGCAAATTAGTTGATCCAGTTCACCACATTATCATCCAGATCACCACATTATCATCCAGATCACCACATTATCATCCAGATCATTGATGTAGATGACAAACAACAATGGACCCACTACCAATCCCTGCAGCGCTCCACTCGTCACAGGCCTCCAGTCAGAGAGGCAACCCACTTCTACCACTGTCTGGCTTCTCCCACAAAGCCAATATTTAATTCAATTTACTACTTCATCCTGAATACTAAGCGACTGAACCCTCTTGACCAACTTCCCATGCATGACCTTGCAAATGCCTTGCTGAAGTCCATGTAGACAACATTCACTGCCTAGGTCTCATCAGTTTTCCTGGTAGCATCCTCAAAAAGCTCTATAAGATTGGTTAGGCATGACCTACCATGCACAAAGCCAAGCTGACTATCCCAAATCAGTCCCTGTCTATCCAAATACTCATATCTTCATTTTTTTAGAATACCTTCCAATAACTTTCCCACTACTGATGTCAGGCTCACTGCCTATAATTTTATGGTTTATTCGTAGAGACTTTCTTATACAGCAGCTACAATATCTCTTGAAAACCAAGGTTCTCTAAACCTGTTTTCCTAAAAGTCAATGTTGGGAGTGCTTCTTTTCAGGTTTTATGTCAATGATTTGGATGAAGGAATTGATGGTTTTGTGACTGGGTTTGCAGGCGATAGGAAGATAAGGGGAGGGGCAGGTAGTGTTTTGGATGCCCGGGGTCTGCTGAAGGACTTAGACAGCCTGGGGGAAATGGACAAAGAAGTAGCAGATGAAATATAATGTAGGGAAAGGCATGGACATACACTTGGGAGAAGGAATAAAGGTGTGGGCTTGTAGGGTAGCATAATTGGGAGAAATGTACATAATTCACAACCACCGATATTCAATAGGTGTTTCACTTTAAGAAACTGGTCTGACGTGATGGTGTTATTACACAAAGAGTTTTAGCACACTTTTGTGTATGGTTTTGGAGTTCAAAAAATATGTCACGGGTTTTATTAAACCTCAAATGCCTCACTTCGTTTTAGTTGCAAAATCCTACAGACTGTTTTCTAAGTGGGGAGAAAATTCAGAACTCAGAGGTGCAAAAGGACTTGGGAACCCTTGTGCAGAATTATGATCTTGCAATTCCCTGAAGGATAACTTGCAGGTTGAATAGGTGCAGGGAAGGCAAATGCAGTGCAGAACTAGAATATAAAAAACAAGGATATCATGCTGAGCAACACGCACAAAATCCTGGAGGAACTCAGCAGGTAAGGCAGCATCCATAGAAGTGAACAAACTGTTGACATTTCAGGCCAAGACCTTTCTTCAGGACTGGAAAGGAAGGGGCAGGGGAAAGCAGAATAAAAAGGGGGAAGGGGGTGAGGGGAAAGAGGATAGCTGTGAGATGATAGGCAATAGTGAGGCTTTATAATGTATTGGTCATGCTGCACTTGGAATATTGTGAGCAGTTTTGGGCCCCTTATCTAAGAAAAAATTGGAGAAAGTCCCAAGGAGGCTCACGAGAATGATCCGAGGAATGAAAGGATTAACATACAAGCAGCGTTTGATGACTCTGGGCCTGTACTGTCTAGAGTTTAGAAGAACGAGGGGGGAACTCATTGAAACCTATCAAATATTGAAAGGCATAGATAGAGTAGATGGGAGAGGATGCTTCATATAGTGGGGGAGTCTAGGACCAAAGGGCACAGCCTCAGAATAGAGGAATGTCCTTTCAGAAAAGAGGTTAGGAAAAAAATTATTTCACCACAGGATAGTGAAGCTGTGGAATTCCTTGCCACAGATGGCTTTGCAGGCTAAGTTATTGGGTATATTTAAGAGAGAGGTTGATATGATTTTGATCAATCATGGTGTCAAAGGTTACGGGGAGAAGGCGGGAGAATGGAGTTGAGAAGGATAATAAATCAAGTATGATGGAATAGCGGAGCAGACTTGATGGGAAATGGCCTAACAATGTTGCTATGTCGTAAGGTTCACCCTGTTGAAATATTTTCTGAGGTTTGCCTCTGAGACAGAGATCACAGGGTCACTGGATGCTGCAGGAACTTGCAGAGGTAGAGTTTTATTCTCCCTTTAAAAACATGCAGAAAAGGCATAGAGCTCTTCTGGGAAGCATCACAGTCAATCATGGTGTTAGATTTTGCTTTGTAGGAAGCAATGGCCTGCAGTCCCTGCTAGGGCTGACTTGCATCCAATTCTGTCTTTATCCTCAATCGGAATTGTTTTCTCACCCTTAAAATGGCCTTCCATAGATCGTACCTGGGCTGCTTTTACAGTTCAGGATCACTGGTCTTGAATGCCACAGATCTGGTCCTCAGCAGACTTTGGTTCATCCGTGGTTTTTGGTTTGGATATGTCCGGTATGTTCTCAAAGCACACACTCATCCACACAGGTCTTCATGAACTCAGTGACAACTGTGATGTTTCCATTCAGACTCGAAGAAGAATCCCTGAATATTGTCCAATCCGCTGACTCAAAGCAGTCCTGTAAGTGGTCCTCTCCCCCCCTTGACCATAGCTTCTTTGTCCTTACCACTAGTGCTGCGGTCTTTAGTCTCTACATTGGGAATAGAAGTACAGCCAGGTGAGTGGACTTTCCAAAGTATGGGCACTGTAAGTATTCTTGATGGTGCTATAAGAATGGCCAAGTGTGGTGCCTCCTCTAGTTCCACAGGTGATATGTTGGTGGTAGTTGTTTAGAGATCTCCTCAAGCTAGCCTGGTTGAAATCTCCCACCATGATAGAGAAGGCACGAGGGTGCACAGTTTCATGCCTGCTGATTATATTGTTCAGCTCCTCCTGTGCCTCCCTGACATTGGCCTGAGGTGGAATGTACACTGCTACCAGGATGATAGTGGAAAACTCTCTTGGCAGATAAAATAGATGGCACTTGACTACTAGATGGTCCAGGTCAGATGAGCAGGACCAAGACAGAACTGCCATGTTTGTGTCCCTTTGAGGACTTAATCATAAAACATACCCCATCTCCTCTGCCATTAAAAGACTGAGCTGTCCTGTCTTTGCAAAGAATGGTGAAGCCATCAGACTGCAGCACTGCATGCAAAATGGAGAGGGACAGCCACGTTTCCGTAAAGCAGAGTGCACAGCAGTCCCTGAAGTCCCTCTGGCGCAGCAATCTTGCCCTGAGGTCTTCAGTTTTATTTTCCAGAGATAGTGCATTCACCAGCAGATTTGTCAAAAGTGGAAGTTTAAGGCACTGTGTTTCAGTTCCAGTTTTACCTGTAGACCAGCACGGCATCCCTGCTTCCTCTGTATTAAAGGGGAACTGCACTTGTGACCCAATTCTGCTGTTTGAGGTTTAATGACTTTGAGTACTGATAGATTTTCAAAGTAATGATGGCTGTGACTGTGGATTTCAGCTGTGGTAGTGTTATACGGGCAGACTTGATGATTCCAATCGGAGCTGCACGCAAATAGTCACCACTCAATGGCGCCATCTTTTTAACTTAGGTGGCTTTTTATTTATGTGGCTTGTAAGATGTTATATAATGTACCCTGTAATGTGCTGTTTCCTGGTAATGATGGCATTATACCATTATGGTTTACACACCTTTGACTTTTAAAACCATCAATCTCACTATATTTTGTGTGTTATGTTTTGCAATGGTAAAGACTTACCCGGAGGAGAAAGATGGCTACCTCTGAGGACAGCTCCGCTCCTGATAAACATTTTACCTATTGTTGTGATTTCTTCAGAGATGGTGATATAATCATAGGGTCTCCAATGTCTACAAAGTGTTTTACTGTCACAAGGTGGAACTATTTGAATATGTTTGCTGTTCGCACAGTATTTGGGTATAAGCATGTATTGCTATATGGTACTCCTATAACAAAGCAAGAAGGATCACTAAGCCTGTCAGTACTGCTATTTGTGTTATATTTAATTATACTACTACAGTTAGTATATTTGGTTGATAAAGTCCCATTGTTTAAAAAAGCCAGCTGAATAGTCCTTGCTCAATTAAAATTTACTGGGAAAACACAGAAGTTGGGAAGATCTGTCACTTCTTCCCAGTTAGGCCTAATCTTTAACAAAGTAAAAGAGGAAGACCTGAACAATTATATCCAAAGTCCAGATTCACAAACATTGGGAGAAGCTTATGCAAATGGTATCGGAATGCTAAATTACAGCATACCAAGGGCTGTTCACTCCCAGAGGAAGGACAGAACCAACACCTATGTTTTGATAGCTTTCTTTCTGGGAGCTTAGAATTAAAGATATAGACAGAATTTCCAACAGAAGAGCTGTACTCTCTCTTACTTTTGTAAATGTTTCATTTTTATGTATATTATTATATTGTGAAATCATGTAACTAATGGATATAATCTTCGAAAACTGAAATTCTTGCGCAAAAGAAGACAGCAAAACACAATCGGCAACTTGTTTACAAAACTCATTTTCAGGAAACCTGAGTAAAGTCATGTACCACACTGAAAGCAGTGCGAACACCCCTGTGAAAGAGATGGACGATCTTAAGTTTAATGAGAGACATTGCCAGCTGATCTAATGAACTAACGACAAGAAAGACAGTGATTCAAACTTGCATCAAGGAAATGACATGAACTGTTAATGGGGAGAAGATTTTACAGATGGACTAATATGGATTTACAGTATAATGTCAACATAGGTGCATCGTTGTGTGTTTATGGAAATTTATAGTGCTGACATTTCTTTGAGATATGGGAAATGTATACAGCTGAGATTCAGGAAAGTAGTACTCTAATGGAAAAATCATACAGAAACCCCCACAGTGGAAACTACTCAGTTAGTTCTTTGAACATTGAAATGAAGAGAGCTGCTGTAGCACTGGTAACTTACTGGAAATGGATGGAGAAGTGATAGTCTATTCCCAAGAGATGTCTTGGCAGGAGTCTTGATCTTGAACTGATGTCTGCAGGAAGAAGCTGGGTTAGAAATCTTTGCTTAGTATGAGGGGGATGTGATGGATGTTCACTACTTGGCCAGTGCGCCTCTTGGTTTTTAGCTAATCTTGGATTTTTAAAAACAGCAGCTGCCACTTGTAAGATCAAGACTGATGTAAGTGAACTGCCGGCTATATTGCTTTGTTTAACTTCTGGTTGTTAGTGGAAGGGAGCCTTTAGTTCAGTTCTTCAAATGTAAGTAGAAAGCTATAATCAGCCTGAAGTTTTAAAAAATGCTCAGAGATGCAGATGCTGTGTCTGAGAGCAGTAAAATGTAGCTCTCTGCACATATTGTATTACTACTCAAGAGGTCACAATAAGACAATGGGTTATTTAATTTAGTTTGCTTCAAAACAGACAATCTGATTCTGTGGCTTAATTCAAAGAAGTTTGCAGACCAGATGGATAATATCATTTAGCATATCAAAGAACTAATTGATTAATGTTAGGAGTTTTATGTACTCAAGTAAGTTAGATTTACAGTTTTAGATGAGCTCTCTGTCTTCAAGATGCTTTAAGACCTTTTGTGTTAAAAGGGTATCAGAGAAAATATAATATATGTGTGAAGTCATCCAAATGGGAGAAAACTGATATAAATGTAGAGAGCAGTTCAGGCGTATTAGGAATAGGGTAAAGGAACATCAAGAGCTATGGAAGAAACATGAGATAACTAGAATCCATTCCCATGGTTTCGATTTCTGCGACAGATGATTTGTTCAACTGCAACTCACTGGTATGTCTTTTTAGTTCATAGGAGTTGTACCTATGTTTTAGAAATTATTTATCCTTCGTGTTGTGGAAATCCTTTATGCTTTGAGCTTGAGAAATGCTTTGTGTTTTGGAAATGTTTAAGATAGAAATTCTTTATGAGTTTTAAATGTGTTTTAAGAATGTTATTTTGATTTAAATATGGATCATTGAGAACAAATGATTTATGTTTTAAAGGACTTTCTTAGCTGAAAGTATATCCCTTATGGTCATGAGGAGGGACCCAACTGTCAAATAGTGGGTATTGGCAGCTAAACTCACTGTTGGAGAATAAACTGGGAAGTCAACCACTCTTTGAAGATTGAGTAGCTACAGTATAATCTCCCTTTAGTGAGAGTATTTGTGGCTATTTATATCCAATAGGGCTTAACATCTTCATATAGGTTTCAAATTTTTCAGTCAGCAAACCCAATACCATCACATCAGGGGGAAGATAAAGAAGAAAATGTGGAAAAAGACTTTTGTGTTATAACTCATGTATATATTTGTACATTGACACTTAAACTGTGAACGGAGTTTGGCCTTCAATCATCTTGGATTTCTTCCAATGAACCAAGACACTGATCTGTCAAGCCCATTTGATATCAATGTGCAATCCCTGCACTACATGAAAATAATTCACATCCAGGAAGCCTTCTCCTCCTGAGAACCAGAGAGAAAGTGAGTAATACTTGATCTGAGAGGCTGCCAAGAAGCTTGAATGTAGAATAAAACAGTTCATGTTCTAAACCAAATATCCTCATATCTATTGTGTGTCAGGCCTGCCATGAGAAAAATTAAATGGTACACATGCTTAAACTTCAGAGCTGCGATCCAAAGCACAATGAATTACATTGTCCTGCGTCTCACAGTGGAACTAGCAGATAAATAGCAATGGAAGTTGACTTTTTTGGATAAAAATGCTGCCAACTCTAAACCAAAGCAATTAATAACAGTTAACTGCAATAGAACCAAACTAAAACATCCTGTAAATTGGACTCGATCGACTTTCACAAACACAATCCATTCTATTAAATTCTAAAAGCCGCATATATACTTCTGAAATCTCTGTTTGCCAACATCTCTTCCCCAACACTCACAGAATACTTGAATTATGATCTGATACATTCAACATATATTGACGACTACGTACTCAATAAAAACAACTGTATAAGGGAAATGTTTTGCTTATGACTTGGACCTTCTTACTAAAAGACCTGCTCTCATTGTTCATGTGCACAAAAGGATTATTCTTATAAGATTTCTGTTCATTTTAGTCAAGGGTTCAGTTTCTCAAAGTTAACAACATTATTTACACAGTGTGGTCTGTAAACTTGATAGTTTTTGAAGAAACCACATCACAGTACATCCTATTTATTAGTCACACACTAATAATTGAGCAAATGAGTCATAAGTAGCAGCCTGCCTTCCCATCCAGTGGACCACTCAGAAAGTATCATCAAAATGGAAAGGTTAAGGTACGACTGTGCTCACTTGAATAAGATTTTTTTCAGATAACTTTAAATAACAGTGATTTTCTGCAGTCTTTTAATGCTTTTCTTAACTCTCATCACCAGAATTTTAGAAAGGAGCCTCATTTATGAATTATGCAGAGACACACTTCTCTGTTCAGCGTGTTTTCTGAAGTTCACAAACCCCATCAATGTACAGGCATTTTTCAACTCTGTTTCTCATGCAACTGAATATGGATTATAAGGCACTGGTCAGACTACACTTGGAGTACTGTGGGCAGTTTTGGGCCCCTTATCTAAGAAGAGATGTGCTGGCATTGGAGAGGGTCCACGGGAGGTTCATTAGAATGATTCAGGAAATGGAAAGATTAACATATGAGAAGCATTTGATGGCTTTTGGTCTGTACTCACTGATGTTTAGAATAATGGTGGGGGGGGGATCTCATTGAAACCTATTGAATATTGAGGATAGATAGAATGGTAGTGGAGAGGATATTCCCCATAGTGGGGGAGTCTGAGGCCAGAAGTCATAGCCTCAGAACAAAGGGACATTCATTTAGAACAGAAATGAGGAGGAATTTCTTTAGCCCGAGAGTAGTAAGCCTATGGAATTCATTCCCACAGATGACTGTGGAGTCCAAGGCACTGAGTGTATCTAAAGTGGAGGTTGATAGGTTCTCGATTAGTGATGGTGTCAAAGATTACAGAGAGAAAGAGGGAGAGTGGGGTTGAGAGGGATAATAAATTAGCCATGATGGAACGGTGAAGCAGACTCAATGAACCACATGGCCCAGTTCTGCTGCTATGTCCTATGGTCTTGTGGATAATTTGTCTATAATTACTATATGACTAGTCGCAAGAATCTCTCATAAGAGGTGGCTAGGAACAGACTCAAGTACAAGACACAGACACTGAAGTACTAGGGACAGGACTAGAATACAGGCCGATGGCAAGGACATGGACAGGAAAACCAGGAACCTGGAACAGGACTGGACAAGAGAGCTAGGAGCCTGGCCTTGGACTCCGAGCCAGAGACTAGACAAGGACCTGGGTCTTGCCTCTGGCTCGGACCCCAGAACTAGGAAAAGACGAGGTTAGGCTGGCAGGCAGGACGAGGCTGGAGTCTTCAGGCTTGAGGCCAGAGGCGAGGCTTGGCAGGAGGCAGGAGGCTGGAGTCTACAGGCTTGAGGCTAGGCAGGAGGCTGGAGTCTTCAGGCTTGAGGCTAGAGACTAGAGGCGAGGCTTGGCAGGAGGCAGGAGGCTACAGGCTTGAGGCTAAGCAGGAGGCTGGAGTCTTCAGGCTTGAGGCTAGGCAGGAGGCTGGAGTCTTCAGGCTTGAGGCTAGAGGCGAGGCTTGGCAGGAGGCAGGAGGATGGAGTCTTCAGGCTTGAGGCTAGGCAGGAGGCTTGAGTCTTCAGGCTTGAGGCTAGGCAGGAGGCTGGAGTCTTCAGGCTTGAGGCTAGGCAGGAGGCTGGAGTCTTCAGGCTTGAGGCTAGGCAGGAGGCTGGAGTCTTCAGGCTTGAGGCTAGGCAGGAGGCTGGAGTCTTCAGGCTTGAGGCTAGAGATTAGAGACGAGGTGAAGCTTGGCAGGAGGCTGGAGACTTGAGACTAGAGGCGAGGCTTCACAGGAGGCTGGAGACTAGAGACTTGAGGCAAGGCTTGGCAGGAGGCTAGAGACTTGAGACTTGAGGCGAGGCTTGACAGGAGGCTGGAGACTTGAGACTTAAGGCAAGGCTTGGCAGGAGGCTGGAGGCAGGAGACTTGAGGTGAGGTGAGGCTGGAGGCTGGAGGCAGGAGACTGGAAGCTCCTCCTGGGCAGGGCGCGGATCTCCACCCGATGGAGGCAAGGAACAGGAAGGGACAGAACCAGCCGTTGGTAATGGCAATACAGCCTGGCGTATCCGACGGAGGCAGGGGACAGGAAGGGAGCTAGGTATGGGGTGGCTCCAGGACAAGACAGGAAGACAAGACAAGGCTTCAGGCAATGCAAGGCAAGACAGAACTTCAGGTGAGGCAAGAGTTACCGGCAAGACAAGGCAGGGCTTCAGGCATTGCAAGGCAAAACGAGAACTTCAGGCAAGGCGAGAGTTACCGGCAAGGCTTCAGGCGAGGAAACAGAAGGCAGAGGAAGGGGTACAAGAAGTAAGGACAAGAACAATCCAGCAGCCACGCCCTAGTCACTGAAAGTATTTATGCAGCCAGCCCCAACGAGCTTCAACTGCCTCAATTAGAGCTCAACAAGAACAGAAACAGGGTAGACAGAAAAACCTGGAGCAAGGGTCGATGGACCGGATCGTGCACCGAAATATGGACTTCACGGATTGGACCATGACAGAATCGTACACTGTTCATGTCAGGAACAGGTTCACTAGCAAAGGTAGAAAGGGAAGAATGTCATTGTTTCTTGGCTTATACCATTTCACTTATTAGCTACTGAGGAAAGGCACTGAGATCAAGATTACTCATTCAGCTACCATACTGCCCTCTGATGCCACTTAAGATACTTATAGCTTTTGTGGCTTTTGCTTTTATCTTTATTTAACAACTAAAGATTAACCTTTTGTAAAATGTCGGCCACCTTTGACTGTATTACACTGTCAGGTGAGGAGTTGGAGAGTGATTTCCACATATATGTCCACAATAATAATTTATAGTATGATCTTCACCACCACTAATTGTTCACTTAGGATTTTCCATCTGCCATTTGGAAACTGAAGCTTATAATATATACATCCATGATTTCCATAGTTCTTTGAGTGAATAAATGGAGAAGGGTTTTACAAAGGTTTTATCCTGTTTTGTTTTAAATCTTCTCAAGCACACTGAGTATTTGTACCATCTGTACAGGCATAATAAAACTGACTAGAAGGTCTGATGAAGGGACTCAGCCTGAAATGTTAATTGCTTATTCATTTCCATAGATGTTACTTGACCAGTTGGCCGGAAAGCCTGTTTCTAAGCTGTCTGATTTTATGACTATTTCACTATGATGGAAAGTCATCAAAACTAGTACAACTGACCAAGCTGATTTATATCAACCTGATTTAAATTGAGTAGATGTAATGATACTATAATTGATACTATATTACTTGGTAAAGCAAACACTGGCAATGGTCTCCTTCTGAATATTTATCCTATGATCTTTGCTGAAGGGTGTTACAAAGAATTTGAGCCTCTTTTGAGGTGGATCTTTGCCACTGGCAGGAATTTCAGACCACCTCCCCTCAGGTGTAGATTTACTGTATTCAGAAGTGGAGGTTCATTGAGGGCAGAAATCCTGGTCCCACAGCATAATGCCATTTCAATATTTCTTCATTTTCTTTAACTGTGTATTAACTCTGCTTCTTGAACAACACAACACAAAGCGGCCAGAGCGTGAGTGGGCCAGTGAAGGAGTGGAACTTTGAGGCTTTGACTCGAGAGATTCTGGCAGTTTTGGCAGTTGGTCTGTGCAATCAAGTCAATCAAGATTTGAATAGCTCAGACTCAGCAGAAAGCAGCTGATTGGGCAGTCAAGGTCAGGTGACCAAACATTTTGAAAAGCTCAAACAGATAAATAGAGGGATAGCTCAAGCGAAGTGTCCAGTGAGTGAGTGGGCCAGTGAAGGAGTGGAGCTTTGAGGCTTTGAGTCAAGAGTCTTTGACGAGAAGAGGCGGAGGACAAGCTAGCTCGCAGTTAGTCTTTACAATGCCTCCTGAGATGGTGATGTGCCTCTCATGTGAGATGTGGCAGTCTTGAGGGAGCGCCCCTCTCCTGCAGAGTCACATTTGCCAGAAGTGCATACGGCTGGGCGATCTGGAAGACCACGTAAGGAATCTGGAGCAGCAGCTGTATGACCTTTGACTCATAAGGGAGAATGAGGCAGTCATAGATGAGAGCTACATGGAAGTAGTCACACCTAGGCTGTCGGAAGCAGGTCGTTGGGTGACAGTCAGAGCGGGGAAAGCGAAGGTGAGCAAACAGGTAGTGCAGAGCACCCCTGTAGCCATTCCCCTGAATAATAAGTTTACCATCTTGGATACTGTTGGCGGGAATGACCAACCAGGTGTGAGCCACAGTGGCAGGGCTTCCGGCACTGAGTCTGACCCTGTGGTGCAGAAGAGTGGGACGGAGAAGAGGAGAGCTGTCGTCATTGGAGACTCTATAGTCAGGGGAGCAGACAGGAGATTTTGTGGACGTGAGAAGGACACCCACATGGTTTGTTGCCTTCTGGGTGCCAGGGTCCGGGATGTCTCTGACCGGGTGCACGACATCCTGGTATGAGAGGGGAAGCAACCAGAAGTCGTGATACATGTTGGTACCAACGACATAGGCAGGAAGAGGGATGAGGTCCTGAAGTGTGAGTTTCGGGAACTAGGCAGAAGGCTGAAGTACAGGACCTCAGGGGTGGCATTCTCAGGATTGCTGCCAGTGCTACGTGACAGTGATGGTAAGAATTGGAGGAGATGGCAGTTGAATGCATGGCTGAGGAGTTGGTGCAGGGAGCAGGGTTTTAGATTTTTGGATCATTGGGATCTCTTCTGGGGAAGATGGGACCTGTACAGATTGGATGTGTTGCACCTGAACTCGAGGGGGAGCAATATCCTTGCAGGTAGGTTTACTGGCATGGTTCGGGAGGGTTTGAACTAATTTGCGAGGGGGATGGGACCCAGAGCGATAGAGCGGTGAAAGAAGTGCATGGAGTAAAGCCAGATCTAACATACAGAGAGGCTTTGAGGAAAGAGAAGCAGTATAAATGGTGTAAAGACAGTAAGGTAGAAGGGCTGAAATGTGTGTACCTCAATGCAAGAAGCATCAGGAACAAAGGTGATGAACTGAGAGCTTGGATACATACATGGAATTAGGATGTAGTGGCCATTACAGAGACTTGGCTGGCATCAGGGCAGGAATGGATTCTCAATATTCCTGGATTGCAGTACTTTAAAAGGGATAGAGAGGGGGGAAAAGGGGAGGAGGGGTGGCACTACTGGTCAGGGATACTATTACAGCTACAGAAAGGCTGGGTAATGTAGCAGGATCCTCTTTTGAGTCAGTATGGGTGGAAGTCAGGAACAGGAAGAGAGCAGTTACTCTGCTGGGGGTATTCTATAGGCCCCCTGGTAGCAGCAGAGATACAAAGGAGCAGATTGGGAGGCAGATTTTGGAAAGGTGCAAAAATAACAGGGTTGTTATCATGGGTGAATTTAACTTCCCTAATATTGATTGGCACCTGATTAGTTCCAAGGGTTTAGATGGGGCAGAGTTTGTTAAGTGCGTCCAGGACGGATTCCTGTCACAGTATGTGGACAGGCCGACTAGGGAGACTGTCATACTAGATCTAGTATGGTAATGAACCGGGTCAGGTCACAGATCTCTCAGTGGGTGAGCATCTGGGGGACAGTGACCACTGCTCCCTGGCCTTCAGCATTATCATGGAAAAGAATAGAATCAGGGAGGACAGGAAAATTTTTAATTGGAGAAGGGCAAATAATGAGGCTATAGGGCTAGAACTTGCGGGTGTGAATTGGGATGATGTTTTTGCAGGGAAATGTACTATGGATATGTGGTCGATGTTTAGAGATCTCTTGCAGGATGTTAGGGATAAATTTGTCCCGGTGAGGAAGATAAAGAATGGTAGGGTGAAGGTGACAAGTGAGGTGGAAAACCTAGTCAGGTGGAAGAAGGCAGCATACATGAGGTTTTTGGAAGCAAGGATCAGGTGGGTCTATTGAGGAATATAGGGAAGCAAGAAAGGAGCTTAAGAAGAGGCTGAGAAGAGCAAGAAGGGGACATGAGAAGGCCTTGGCGAGTAGGGTAAAGGAAAACCCCAAGGCATTCTTCAATTATGTGAAGAGAAAAAGGATGACAGGAGTGAAGGTAGGACCGATTAGAGATAAATGTGGGAAGATGTGCCTAGAGGCTGTGGAAGTGAGCGAGGTCCTCAATGAATACTTCTCTTCGGTAGTCACCAATGAGAGGGAACTTGATGATGGTGAGGACAATATGAGTGAGGTTGATGTTCTGGAGCATGTTGATATTAAGGGAGAGGAGGTGTTGGAGTTGTTAAAATACATTAGGACGGATAAGTCCCCAGGGCCTGACAGAATATTCCCCAGGCTGCTCCACGAGGCGAGGGGAGAGATTGCTGAGCCTCTGGCTAGGATCTTTATGTCCTCGTTGTTCACAGGAATGGTACTGGAGGACTGGAGGGAGGCGAATGTTGTCCCCTTGTTCAAAAAAGGTAGTAGGGATAGTCCAAGTAATTATAGACCAGTGAGCCTTACATCTGTGGTGGGAAAGCTGTTGGAAAAGATTCTTAGAGATAGGATCTCTGGGCATTTAGAGAATCATTGTCTGATCAGGGACAGTCAGCATGGCTTTGTGAAGGGCAGATCGTGTCTAACAAGCCTGATAGAGTTCTTTGAGGAGGTGACCAGGCATTTAGATGAGGGTAGTGCAGTGGATGTGATCTATATGGATTTTAGTAAGGCATTTGACAAGGTTCCACACGGTAGGCTTATTCAGAAAGTCAGAAGGCATGGGATCCTGGGAAGTTTGGCCAAATGGATTCAGAATTGGTTTGCCTGAGGAAGGCAGAGGGTCATGGTGAAGGGAGTACATTCAGACTGGAGGATTGTGACTAGTGGTGTCCCACAAGGATCTGTTCTGGGACCTCTACTTTTCGTGATTTTTATTAACAACCTGGATGTGGGGGTAGAAGGGTGGGTTGGCAAGTTTGCAGACGACACAAAGGTTGGTGGTGTTGTAGATAGTGTAGAGGATTGTCGAAGATTGCAGAGAGACATTGATATGATGCAGAAATGGGCTGAGAAGTGGCAGATGGAGTTCAACCCGTAGAAGTGTAAGGTGGTACACTTTGGAAGGACAAACTCCAAGGCAGAGTACAAAGTAAATGGCAGGATACTTGGTAGTGTGGAGGAGCAGAGGGATCTGGGGGTACATGTCCACAGATCCCTGAAAGTTGCCCCACAGGTGGATAGGGTAGTTAAGAAAGCTTATGGGGTGTTAGCTTTCATAAGTCGAGGAATAGAGTTTAAGAGTCGCGATGTAATGATGCAGCTCTGTAAATCTCTGGTTAGGCCACACTTGGAGTACTGTGTCCAGTTCTGGTCGCCTCACTATAGGAAGGATGTGGAAGCATTGGAAAGGGTACAGAGGAGATTTACCAGGATGCTGCCTGGTTTAGAGTATGCATTATGATCAGAGATTAAGGGAGCTAGGGCTTTACTCTTTGGAGAGAAGGAGGATGAGAGGAGACATGATAGAGGTGTACAAGTTAATAAGAGGAATAGATAGAGTGGATAGCCAGCGCCTCTTCCCCAGGGCACCACTTCTCAATACAAGAGGACGTGGCTTTAAGGTAAGGGGTGGGAAGTTCAAGGAGGATATTAGAGGAAGGTTTTTTACTCAGAGTGGTTGGTGCGTGGAATGCACTGCCTGAGTCAGTGGTGGAGGCAAATACACGAGTGAAGTTTAAGAGACTACTAGATGGGTATGTGGAGGAATTTAAGGTGGGGGGTTATATGAGAGGCAGGGTTTGAGGATCGGCACAACATTGTGGGCCGAAGGGCCTGTACTGTGCTGTACTATTCTATTTTCTATTTTAAAATGTTGGAGGAGCTCAGCCAGTCAGGCAGCATCTGCAGAGGGAAGTAAATGTTTGACATTTTAGGCCGAGGTCCGTCATCAGGATTGATCTGTTTCTTGTGTTTTTTTATTCTAATTGTGTTCTTTTCTCGTAAGTATTGTGTTCACATCTTTTTGTGAATGCTGTTCATAGGATGCCACGTGCCTGTGAAGTTTTGGCAAGTAAGTTTTATTATTGCAATTGTGCATACATGTACTTGTGCGCATGACAAAGAAATAAACTTTGAATTTAATAAATCAATATTAGATTGTCTTCCATGAATAATCTGCTATAAATCTAACTAGAGGCAATTTATGCATGGAAAAATAGCTGCTTGGTTAACTACAGTACTGAATTTTGAGCTGTTCGTTGTTTGCAACACTGTACCTTTGTATTGCACGAGTACAACTTTCCCCTGGCTTCCTGGCACAATTGGTAAAGCAGGCACAGGACTATCCCACTACGTAGCTTAATGTCTAGTGCCAAGGCTGGCAATGCTGAACATCACTACAAATAAACAATACAAAGGAAAATCTAACAATGACCAGATACAGACAGCATTATGCTTATACATAATAGCAACAGGGCTTTTAAAGCAGCATAGAAGTGTGGAGCCACTAAATACTGTAGACATTAAACATGCAATACTGTGCAAAAGTCTTAGGCACATTTATATAGCTAGGGAGCCTAAGAATTTTGCAAAGTACTGTAAATGGCAATAAGGTTCACTCCCTGATGAGCTCAATGCCTTTTATGCTTGCTGTGAGGGAGTATCCTGGAGATATGTGAATATAGCAGATATTAATTCAAGCAAGAAACAGTTTTCAGTTCTTAATGTAAACTGTAAATCGCAAGCAGTAAGTTACAGTGCTGTGCAAAAGTTTTAGTCACCCTGGCTATAGATATGTGCCTCATACTTTTGCACAGTAGCATATCATGTAAATTTTTATGTAATTCTAAGGCTGGGATTGACAGATTCTTGATTGGTCGGGGCATGAAGGGATACGGGGAGAGGGCAGGAGATTGGGGCTGAGAGGAAAATTGGATCAGCCATGATGAAATGGCAGAGCAGACTCAATGGGCCAAATGGCCTAATTCTACTCCTATAATTTATGGTCTTAGGGTGAATCAAATACCGAAATAACTAATGAGATTATAAAGAAAATGTGATTTTTCTCTTCCTAAACCTGGGTGTTGAAGTCAGATACAGAATTGCAGTACCATCACGAATCTAGTCAGCTTTCCTAGAGAATAGGGATTGAACCCTATTCACTATTGCCTTGTTGCTCACTTAACTCACTCACTCAACATATTTATCTATAAGCAGAATCCTGAGCAGATGGTTGGTGTTCAATTGTCACATCAAAGGGCACAGAAACTCCTCAAAGTTCTGTTGCTTCCTTTATTATATAAACAGTTTCTCCGGTCTGCAAAAGTTACAAATAGCACTTGTCCAGATAAAATTAAAGTGCTTAAATCTGCTTGGTAATATCAACCTTTTTTTTAAGTTTTTTTAATCACATGGGAGGTGGTTCAGGGTTCATGTTGCGACAAAATAAAACTCTAACAGCCACAAAAGTAACGGTTTAACCCCACCCGTGGAAGAGCATTTTCAATTGAACTCCTGAAGCTAGGTCAAGCATTACTGGGCTAAAAAGCGGACAGTGAATTGGTTCAAATTGACAATGGGCTCGAGGAAGCTAAACAAGGTGGATGATGTATGAATGGGGCACACTCAGTTTGTTTGGATGGAGGCTGCTCTTTTGAATTGATTGGAACATTGATCTAAGGCCATTCTCTAAGCTTGTCAGGAGAACACCAGACATACCATATAATAACCAGGTCATATCCTATTGCAGTATCGAAGTATTTTCAACAGTAGGTTTGAACATCAGAAATGGCAATCAGCACAGAACAGAAGGGGAGCACAGCTAGTAACAAAGATTATGTACAGATGGTTTGATGGGGCTTATCTTCACAGGAGAAGCCCTCCTCACCATTGAGCTCTACAAGGTATGCCACCACAAGAAAGCTACATCCATCATCAAGGATCCCTCCCATCCAGGCCATGCTCTCTTCTCGCTACTGTACTGCCATTGGAAAGGAGATACCGAGGCCCTGGGACTCACACCAACAGGTTCCAGAATCAGGATCCTGAACCAGTGTGGATAACTTCCCTCACCTCAGCACTGAACGACTCCACAACCTATGGGCTCTACAAGTCATGTTTTCAATATTTATTTATTTATTTGCTTGTTTATTACTACTATTATTATCATCATTTGTTTTTTATATTTGCACGGTTTTTCTCCTTTTGCACATTGTTTATCAGTCTATGTTTGAGTGTAATTTTACACTGATTTTATTGTATTTTCTTTGTTCTAATGTGAATGCCTGCAGAAAATGAATCTCAGGGTAGTAAATGGTGGCATATAGTTAATTTGATAGTAAATGTGGTTTGGTGGAGCAATGTTTCTACTTGACAGGGGGATGCAGTACATGTAGAGGTTTTTTAAGGGATGTCTGGCACAATTCTTCATTTTTGCTTCCCCATCTTCACCCTTCATTTCCTACATTCTACTCTTCCCACTGCCTCATCCACCACTTTTAACCTTCTTTCATATGCACCTTGGATGGACTCCTGGTATTTACGTGCAATTGACCAGCTCCCTTTACCTAGAGAACTTGCTGTCTTCAGCCTCAGAGGCGCAATCCCAGCATCTGAAGTTCAGCTATATATACCCAATTTCCACTTCCATTATGTTTCTTGTTACACAGTTCCTTAATGTCAATAATAGATTAATGACAGCACTATTTTTCCTCCCACAAAGGCAGATGGAAGTTCCTTACACAAGCATTGATATCCCTCACAATAAAACCCACAGGCCTTCACATTGATACGGGAAAAAATGGAACAAAATGATGTTTCAAAAGGCTGCTGGTTGAAAAACACTTTCCATTGTCAAACTTCAAATGAGTTTGGTTTAAATTAATGCAATTGTGTAGGCTTCACTTAATTTAACATTCTGATTCATTCCCATTTTGAACAGATGTCTTTTAAACTACTTTTTCCCCCATTATTCATAACATGTTTTGTTGAACAAAACATATTTTACAGGGAAGCACAGAGATGTGCGGCAATAATTTACACAAATTTCCTAACTCAAATGACAAAAATCAATCAAACCCACTTATATCACTGAGCTTTTCATAATTAGAGCCCCAGTTATTATTGAGATTTTTACAAACATTTTCCGGAGCTAATTTGTTCAAGCAATTAACTCTGTATCTAAATGATTGTCCACTACACATGTTTGTTTTACTTTCATAAACCACTAACAGTTACCCAAGAGGTAAATGCTGCAGAATTACCCATTTCGGGGAAACAACATCTAGCCATCTGTAGATGTCTAATTTTGACCTGTGAATAAATTAATCTTGAAAAGTGGCATTGTACTTGATAAATGTTCCAGTTTTCTCCCAATCAATTTAGTAAATTTTGCTTATTTAAGGATTGTCCCTTGTGGTAGCAGGTCATAAAATTTCATCTAACAGTCAGTGGGTATTCGATCTGAAGCAAATCTGTTGCCATTTAAGGGGCCTATTCAGCTTGCAGTACAAACACCAGCAGCGGTTCGATTTTATTATACAACCCCACAGTATTCAAAATGTAAAGGGGGAGGGAAGATGAAAGAAGATCATACTAATACATTCTAAACTTTGTTTTTACACCAATATAAGAGCACAATAGGTCTTTGTTACTCTGGTGTTACAAACTGCATGCTATTTATAACAGTATTACTCACTTAAAGTTTTGCTGAGAGTCACAAGCCCAGCCAAAGTCTTGCTCGTACACCACTCTATGGAAAGATTGATGAGATGCAGGTCTGTGCCTGGGATTCTCCACACAGTTTCAATCATGTCATTGTGGATGGTTGCCAAGAGAGGCCACACCATCAGTCACAGGAAAAAAAATAATAAATTTAACTTTAACAATCATTCTTTTAAAAAAGCTTCATACGGGCGTGGTTCTTTATAATTTTTTGTCTTTATTTTGCATCTTCTCCCAAAGGTATGACTGCATCTACAGATTTTTAATATGCAGATTATCCTCTAATCACAAGTGGTTGTACTTTGTGAGTTAACCCAAAGTACCCCAGTAGGCTGTTTAACCTGGGTGGTGGAGATATCACCTTCAAAGATTAATTCTGAATTCCTTTAGGATTTATGGGGCATTTGGGGATATTACTGGGATGGGCAGGGAGGGGCAGAGATGAAAATTGAGATCAGATCACTTGCATAAAACTAGTCCTTTTCAATTGAGAAACTGATTTTAAAAAGTTCCAAAATGTATACAAACGTACCAATATTAAATCTGCACCAACATTTCCAAGAAGTACCAAATTTTCATTCACAGCTAACTAGTAGAGTAAAACCCCAGTGGATTTGTTGTATTTAGACTTTCAGAAGTCCCTCTAAAGTGCTACCTGAGGTTATTAAATAAAAGTAGAGACCTTGGGATTGAAGGTAATTGGCATGAAATGAGGTTAATGAATGAAAAAAAAACAGAGTGTCGGAATAAGAAGATCTTACCACAGGGATCAATGCCAGGGTTCAAATTTCTACAAACCATGATTTTGATGAAGAGACCAAGTGTAAAATTCCTCGATTTGCTGACAGGAAAATAGAAGTCTATGTAAACTGTGAATGAAATGCAAATAGGCTTCAGGGTGGGATATGACCATAATACATAGGAGCAGAATGAGGCCATTCAGCCCATTGAATCTACCCCTCCATTCCATCGTGGCTGATTTATTATCCCTCTCAACCCCATTCTCCTGCCTTCTTCCCATAACCTTTAACATCCTTACTAATCAAGAACCTATTAACCTCTGCTTTAAATCTACTCAATGACATGGCCTCCATTGCCATTTGTGGCTTTGAATTCCACAGATTCACCACCCTCTGGCTAAAGAAATCCCTCCTCATCTCTGTTCTGGAGGGACATCCTTCTATTCTGAAGCTGTGCTCTCTGGTCCTAGATTCCTCCACAAAAGAAAACTCCCTTCCCCATCCGCACTACCTAGGCCTTTCAATACTTGATAGGTTTCAATGAGATCCTCCCTCATTCTTCTAAACTCCAGTGAGTACAAGCCTAGAGCCATCAAGCACTCTTTAACTGCTGAATCAACTGGAATATAATTATAGTGTCATACAGGTGCTTTGACCCACAAAGTTGATGCTAACCATCAAGCAGCCCATTGTGTATTTAATATTTCAGTAATATTTGAGTCATATTGTAATTATGTTGTTTGATTAAGCATTCTTTTTTGTTTTCATAATTCATTATGGGCTATATGTAAAAATACATGAATGGAATATGACATCATGCCATCACGCTATATGGACGCACCTCATTAAAGTAAAAATGAAGTGTACACATTCTCCTAGGCACCTGTGTTTTTCTTTCAATTAAGTTTATATTTGAGTTACAAAGCATAACAGTGGCAATGAGTAAGTTTTAAAGCAAACCCAAGATGCCTACTTACCTGTTAAAGCGCACCATGTTTTTCTACTTCAAAAGGGGAAGAGAAGTGCTCGAGTTAAATAAAGGCCCAGCATGTTTTTTCTTTGGTGGGGAAGAAAGATGTTTGATTTTAAAATAAGGCAGAAAGTGAATGAAATTTATGGATTCATAAACAGTGAGTACCAGGTGATAATAATAATAATTATTCAAAAAAAATAGCTAGCAGAAATGGTTGGCTACATCAGAACGATAGTCATGTTTGATTACACAACAGATAAATGGATCAGGTACGCTGAAAGAACTGAGCAGTATTTTAAAGCAAATAGAATAGCTGGTGAGGAACCAGAGTCAGTTTTACTCGGTGTAATAGGTGGAAGAGCATACAGTTTTGCTTAGAAATTTGACTGCTGTAACTAAATCAGATGAAACGATCTTTGCTGATAGCACGAATGTGATGCAGGAACATTTAGAACCAAAAACATCGTTGATTGCAGAACACCTTAGGTTTCATAAGCGTATTCAAAAAGAAGGGGAGTCCATTCCAGCTTATGTGGCTGAAATGTAAAAATTGTCTGAGTATTGTCAATTCAGCGATGGGATTAATGATGCACTGAGAGATTATTTAGTCTGTGGAATCTTACAAGAAGGCATTCAAAAACGGCTCCTAACAAAAGCACACTCACATTTAAAAGAGCAGTTGAAATCACTGTATCAATGGATGTAGCAGCTAGAGATACAATTGAGTTACAGTAAGGAAGGAAAATGAACGTGAACAAATTACGTTATCATTGTGTCATGGGCTCTCATGCACCAGACTAACGCAGCTTTAAAGGTAAAGCTCGTAGAACATGCAACAAAGTAGAACATATACAAAGACCAACTTGGACAGACAAAATTAAATGGATGCACAGGATAGAGAAAAAGATAAAAAGTCAAGCTGCAGTTTCAGAAAGAGCACTAATCTTCATGCTGTTGATGAAAAATCTGATAATAATGAGTGATAAGGGACTGAGCAGCTTTGAGATTTATATGTGAAAACTAACCAGAGACAAGCAATATTGCTTACACCAGAAATGAACAGAAAATTAATTAAAATGTCATGGGGCACTGGCTCAGCTGTTTCAGTCATTCCACCAAATGAACGTCTGCCGTTACAAAGATACTGACCTGAAGTTTGTAGATTCCAACTAAGAACTTATACTAACAAAAAGATATCTTCTGTGGGAATAACATACTTAACAGTGAAATACAACAATCAACAAGTCACATCGGGACTGTATGTTGTAAAAACAATATTGTGGGCTGTGATTGGTTGAGACAACTACAACTAGATTGGAGACCCAACCTCTATTTGAATGCTACATCCCCTGCAATACAGTCAACTGAAAGTGAATTAAGAAAGGTATTGGATGATGTCACAGCAGTGTTCAAGGATGGCATTTGAAAATTCAAACTTATCACGGATAAAATAGTGTTAAATGAAAATATCACACCCAAGTTTTACAAATCCATCCAGTTCCTTATACCATCTGTGATAAATTAGCCAGTGAGCTTGACGGCATAGGGTCAAAAGAAACCCCTTCCAAGGTTGAGTGGAGCCCATGGGCAACATCATTGGTCCCAGTAGCCAAGAAGGATGGGCCTGTCAGAATTTAAGGTCAGTATCAGCACAGCACTGAAGGTTGATCAATACCCTCTGCCTATAGTAGCAGATACCTTTGAAAACCTTTCTAGAGGGAAGCACTTCAGCAAAATGGACAGCTGAGGCCTACACGCAGATGGAGATGGAAGATGTGTCCAAAGTCTTTCTCACCATAAACACTCACAAAGGGTTTTATCACTATAACAGCCTTATTTCTGAAGTAGCAGCTGCACTGGCACTCTGGTGGAAAACTATGGACCAGGTGCTGCAAGGCTGCCCGGCACTTATTGTTACCTGAATGACATCATTGTTACTGGTGAGGATGACAAGGAACATCTCCAAAATCTCAAGACGGTGTTAAAAAGATTTGAAGATCATGGACCCAGAGCACGATGCAACTATGGTGAACTCTTAAAGCCAAGCATCTCTTACTGTGGTCACACCATTGATGCACAAGAGTTATACAAGTGCGCTGAGAAAATTCAAGCAGTGGTGGATGCCCCAAGTTTAAAGGACACATCCCAGTTGCAATCCTTTTTAGGATTTGTCAATTACTGTAACAGGCTCCTGTCAAACCTGCCTACTGTGCTTCATCCTTTGAACTCATTGCTACAGATCGGAAAGATGGAAAAACAGCCTGAGGTGGCTTTCAAATTGGTAAAAAAGGTCATAATATCAGACACTGTACTTACACATTATGATCCACATTGTCCAGTGAAGCTTGCCTGTGACGCCTCACCTTATGCTGTATGTGCAGTCATATCACATGTTCTGAGCGATTGAAGTGCCTTTGTATCACATTCCCTTCCTACTGCAGAAAAGGTATGCACAGATCGACACAGAGGCCTTGAGTTGGGTCTTGGTACAAAATGTTTCTACAAGTATCTGAGTTCCCTTCATTACCGATCAACAACGACTGGTGTTGATGTTCAATACACAGAAGGGTGTTCCACTCATAGCAGCAGCTCAGGTACAGGGATGGGCTCTGTTTCCTGGAGCACCCAACTACAAGATTGAATTCAAGAGGACAACTAATCATGGAAGTGCTGCTGGGTTGTCTCATTTACCCTTGGAAAAGGGAATACCTGAAAGATTTACAAAACACTGCACACCTCTTGACGTATTTTCCCTAATGCAAATCGAAAGCCTCCCTGTTACGACACGGATGATCTAAAGACAAACCAGAAAAGACCCCACACTGTCTCAGTTGTCCATGTTAACTCAAAATGGCTGGATTCCATTTCTTACCAGCGCCAGGATGATCACCACCAACTGCGGAAGAATTCAAGGACATTTTCAACCTCTCACTGTTATGGTCAAAAGTTCCCACCTGCTTCAAAAGAGCAGCAATTATACTGGTGCCCAAGAAGAGTACTGTGAGCTGCCTTAATGACTATCATCTTGTAGCACTCACATCTACAGTGAAGAAATGCTCAGAGAGGTTGGTTATGGCTAGGATCAACTCCTGCTTCAGCAATGTCCTGGACCCACTGTATTTGGCCTATCACTACTACAGGTTTACAGCAGACACAATCTCAATGGCTCTTCACATGGCCCTAGATTACCTGAACAAAACAAACACCCATGTCAGGATGCTGTTTGTTGACTATAGCTCAGCGTTTAACACCATCGTTCCCACAGTCCAGATCGATAAGCTACAAAACCTCGGCCTCCGTACAGCACTTTGCAATTGAGTCCTTGACTTCCTAACTAGAAGACCAGAATCTGTGCAGATTGGTAATAATATCTCCTCCTCGCTGATGATCAACACTGGCACACCTCAGGGATGTGTGCTTAGCCCACTGCTCTACTCTCTCTCTACACCAATGACTGTGCCGCTAGGCATAGCTTAAATGCCATCTATAAATTTGCTAGTGATACAAGCATTGTTGGCAGAATTTCAGATGGAGATGGGAGGGTGTACTGGAGCAAGATACAGCAGCTAGTTGAGTGGTGTCACAGTAACAACCTTGCACTCACTCCACATCAGTAAGACCAAAGACCTGATTGTGGACTTCAGGAAAGGTAAGACAAGGGAACACGAACCAATCCTCATAGAGAGACCAGAAGTGGAGAGAGTGAACAATTTCAAGATCCTGGGTGTCAAGATCTCTGAGGATCTAACCTTATCCCAACATATTGGTGCAGCTATAAAGAAGGCAAGACAGTGGCTATATTTCATTAAGGGTTTGAGGAGATTTGGTTTGTCACCTAAAATACTTGAAAGCTTCTATAGATGTACTGGGGAAAGCATTCTGACAGGTTGAATTTCTGTCTGGTATGGGAGGGGGCAACTGCACAAGATTGAAAGATGCTCCAGAAAGTGGTAAAATTAGTCAGCTCCATCTTGGGTACTAACTTCCACAGTATCTAAGACATCTACAAGGAGCAGTGCCTCAGAAAGGTGGCATCCATTACTAAGGACCCCCATCACCCAGGACATACCCTCTTCTCATCGTTTCCGTCAGGAAAGAGGTACAGAAGCCTGAAGGCACGTACTCGATGATTCAGAAACAGCTTCTTCCCCTCTGCCATCTGATTCCGAAATGGACATTGAATTCATGAACACTACCTCACTTTTTATATTATTTCTGTTTTTGCACTATTTTTAATTTAACCATTTAAAATACATATATACTTACTGTAATTGATTTACCTATTTAATCTTTTTTTCTATATTATCATGTATTTCATTGTTCTGCTGCTGCTTGGATAACAAATTTCACAACATATGCCGGTGATATTAAACCTGATTCTGATTTTGCCTTATGTAGGGATTGAGAGATGTTTTATCATCCAAACAGTGAACTAAAGTGTTGGAAGAGCTAAATGCTGGTCACCTAGGCATGGTTTAAATGGAAGTATTGCCTTGAAGTTTTGTCTGGTGGCCAGAGATAGACCAGCAGATCGAGCAACTCTTCATGCACTCTTTGGGATGGCAACATGTCCAGAAGATACCAAGAGCAGCGCCTCTCCTTCCTTGTGAATGGTCTGCATTACCCTGGCAGAGAGTTCATGTGGATTTTGCTGATTCGTTCACAGGCACAAATTTCTTGGTAGTAGTGGATGCAGCTACAAAGTGGCCGGAAGTGTCCCAATAGCCTCCACTACAGATTCATACACTGTTGATATGTTGACAAGCCTCTTCTCAAGAAATGCTGTTCCAGAACACTTAGTCAGTAACAATAGATCACAGTTTTGATGTGGAACAGCTTCAATCATTCATGACCCATGACTGTGTGGCTAGGCATAGCTCAAATACCACCTATAAATTTGTTGATGATACAACCATTGTTGGTAGAATCTCAGGTGGAGACGAGAGGGCGTGTAGGAGCGAGATATACCAACTAGTGGAGTGGTGTTGCATCAACCACCTTGCACTCAACGTCAGTAAGACAAAGGAGCTGATTGTGGACCTTAGGAAGGGTAAGACAAAGGAACACATACCGATCCTCAGAGAGGGGTCTGAAGTGAAGAGAGTGAGCAGGTTCAAGTTGCTGGGTGTCAAGATCTTTGAGGACCTAACCTGGTCCCAACATATCGATGCAGTTATAAAGAAGGCAAGATGGCAACTATACTTCATTAGAAGTTTGAAGAAACTTGGTATGTCAACAAATACACACAAAAACTCCTATAGATGTACTGTGGAGAGCATTCTGACAGGTTGCATCATTTCTGGTATGGGGGTACTACTGCACAGGACAGAAAGAAGCTGCAAAGGGTTGTAAATTTTGTTGGCTCCATCTTCAGCACTAGCCTACAAAGTACCCAGGACATCTTCAAGGAGCGGTGTCTCAGAAAGGTAGCGTCCATTATTAAGGACCTCCAGCACCCAGGGCATGCCTTTTCCCACTGTTACCATCAGGTAGGAGGTACAGAAGCCTGAAGGCACACACTCAGTGATTCAGGAACAGCTTCTTCCCCTCTGCCATCTGATTCCTAAATGGACATTGAACCCATGAACACTACCTCACTTTTTAAGTCTGTATTACGTTTTTTGCACAATTTTTAATCTATTCAATATATGTATACTGTAATCGACTTACTTATTTAGTTATTATTATTTTATTATTATTAATTCTTTCCTTCTTCTTCTATATTATGTATTGCATTGAACTGCTGCTGCTAAGTTAACAAATTTCACGACACATGCCGGTGATAATAAACTTGATTCTGATTCCGATTCTAAAAATAAATGGAATAAGGCATATTGGAGAAGGCTGGGTATTGGGGCTGAGGAGGGGAAAAAAAAGGATCATCCTTGATTGAATGGTGGAGCAGACTCAATGGGCCAAATGGCTCCTATGATTTATAGCCTTATATTACATCTGCACCGTACCACCCAATTACAAATGGCTTGGCAGAAATGTTTGTCTAGAGTCTAAAGAACACACTTCAAGCAATGTCAGCAGAACACACTACACCACTGACATTGAATGAGAAGATTACCAATTTCCTTCATGCATTTCACAATGTAACACTCTCCAAAACCAGCAACTCACCAGCTATGCTGTTCCTGGTTCATCTCTTGCGTTCACATTGTGATCTCCTCAAACCCAGTCTCGGAAGAAGTACGTAGGACAAGCAGCTGAGACAAATTGAAGGCTCTTCAAATTAGGACGTTCAATGTTTCACTCCTGGACAAGCAGTCTTGCCAAGGGCCTGCAGTGGAGATCAAAAGTAGGTACTTGGACAGATCAAGGACAGAATTGGATCACTCTCTTACACCATGGAGATTACATCTCATGTCATCTGGAGATGACTCATCGATCAGCTGAGGAAAGCAAAGCCAATTGTTGGAGAAGAAAGTTGTCCAGAGCTGTCAGAACTATTTCCTGCTGTCCCAGAGACAACACCTACAACGTCCACTGAGGAGGACCCAGAAACTGAGATTACTTTACAGCCACAAATCTCACTTGCCAAGCAAAGTAACCTCCCCTTGTCAGGAAAGCAGGAAAGATATTATCCCACAAGAGTAAAATATCCTCTACAGCAATTAAATCTTCAGGGCTGAATGGAACAATTTAAAGTTTACTATCCTGTGGATGTATAGCAGTTGTATTATCTAGTATACCGTATACTCGATAATACATTATCATGCCACCATGTCATAAGGGTGCACCTCACTGAAATAAAATTGAAGCGTACACATTCTCCCAGACTCGCATGTTTCTCTTTCAATTTGTTTTAAATTTTGGAGTTACAAAAGTTAACATAGCCATTTACACTAATCCTATTTCCCCCATACATTCCTATCAATTTCCCCAGATTCCACCACTCGCGTGCACACCAAGGACAATTTGCCATGGCTGGTCTGCCCATATTTGGGGTATGGAAGGGAACCTCTTTGATTCTATTATATTTCAGCTGTCATACCACAAGAACAGAGAAACACCTCACAAACAGCGTTTAGGATCAAGATGGAACTCATGTAGCAGGATTTGTGCTGCCCAAACTTGTAAAGTGCATTGGTCATCCAGTTTGAGAAAAAAGGTGGAAAAACTGGGTAATCTTTAAATACTGAGTGATTGAACTGTGTGCATCAGTTTTCGGAGAGCATTTGTGTTCTTACCTGCTTACTGGAAATTAAGTCGCAGGTGCAAAGGTCAACTAGGAAGGTGGACTGTATATAGGCAGGTATTGAAAAAGATGTCTTCCTGCTCTTTGATTATTATTTATACGTCTGGTCTCCTATGCAAATTGACAATATACAGTACTAGTGATGGAGGGATGGAATGAACGCTCACTTCTATGATTCCTGGCATGGTGGCATTTATCCCGCAAATTGAATTTACACACTTTAGAGTTAAAGCCAAGGTCAAATCAAGTTTATTAGTATATGCACAAATGTTCAGTATGTATGCACAGGTGCAATGTAAACCTTACCTGCAGTAGCATCACAGGCACATAGAGTAGCATCAAATAAGCAACATTCACAAGGAAGAGGTAAATTAAACATGATTACAAACAATTTTTACAAGAAAATAATGATTAGATTGGAAATAAAGTAATTTTAGTACAAATGGTCATAATGCTACTAAACTACAGTGATTACAGCTTTGAAGAACAAGAGGTGATCAGATTGGAATTCACAAAATTCTTACGAGGCTTAAGCAACACACACAAAATGCTGGAGGAACTCAGATGGTCAGGCAGCATCTCTGGAGACAAATGAACTGTCAACGTTTTGGGCTGAGACTATTCAGCAGCTAATGTTTTCAGGCCATGAAGATCTCGCTCAAAACATCAGCTGTTCATTTCCATCCAAAGATGCTGCCTGTCCTGCTGAGTTCCTCCAGCATTTTCAGCATGTCGCTCTAGACTTCCAGCAACTGCAGAATCTCTTGTGTCTCTGTTTTTACAACATTTGACAGGGCAGGTATAGGGACAATGTTTCCCCTGACTGGCATGTCTTGTGCCAAAGATCACTGTCTCAAAATGAGGGATCAGTCATTCTGCACAGATTCAAGGAGAAATAGTCTCTATGCAGGAGAGTTGTAGATGCTCTGTAATTCAATATATTTCAAGGGGTCAGTGAAGAAGAGTGAAGGTGGGGTAAAGTTCCAGCCTGTGTACAACACTCCTTTGGTCGACATCTTCTGGATAGACCATGAAACCATATATTTCACTTCTTTTATGTCTTTCACATTTGTCTTTCATCTCGGATGTGACTCTGGAGCCTGTGATTTGCTGTTTGGGTGTTCCAGCACTCTGCAATCGCCGAGAGGATTCTGGGTGACAGTGGCAGTGTGCACGAACCTTGTGGCAGGCAGGCTGCAGGATGGGGCGCGAGCGATGTTCAAATCCATTTCGCCAATTACAGCTTCCATTTTTCACCGATTAAAGCGACGAGGGAGAATGAAACATCGAGGCGAATGCAGAAGTTTAGAGATCGTTCAGGTGCTTCAGTGCTCTGCAGTCTCTGAGAGGATTCCAGGAGACAGAGGTAGTGTGCGTGAACCTCGTGGGGGCAGGCTATGGGACAGGGTGCAAGCCAATGTTTGACTCAATTTTACTGATTAAAGCTTCCATCGTGCACTGATTAAAGCGACAAGGGAGATTAAAGCATTGAGGTGAGAGCGGAGGGTGAGCACCGGCTGTCCGTCTTTTGAACACTCTGTACTGGAGAGGGAAAGGTGTGCCACTAGGCCCAGAGAGTGTTCCCCAGGTTTTCTGCGTTTTGATGTAGACTTGGACTGTAGACTTTTTCAGTCTGTAGTCTATGTGTATTCAGTGCTTTTACTCCGATCTTTCTTGTTTTTTGTGTGGGGGAACTGGGATTTGTGGGTCAATGCACCTGTTCTGTTTTGTTCGTTTTTTTGTTCAGGAGGAAAGATTTGGAGGTCAATGTGCCTGTTCTGTTTTTGTTCAGGAGGAGGGATTTGGAGATTAATGAGCCTGTTCCATTTTTGTTCGGGGGGGGAGGATTTGGAGATTGATGAGCCTGTTCTGTTTTTGTTCAGGGGGGGGATTTGGAGATTAATGAGCCTGTTCTGTTTTTGTTCGGGGGGGGGGGTGGGATTTGGAGATTAATGAGCCTGTTCTGTTTTTGTTCGGGAGGGGGGATTTGGGAGTTGATATGCCTGTTCTGTTTTTGTTGTTTTTTTGTGTGGGCAGGGGGGATTAGGGGTTGATGATCATGCTACATTTCTTTCCTTTCTTGGTTTCATGGCTACCCGGAGAAGAAGAATTTCAGAGTTGTACACTTTGATAATAAATGAACTTTGAACTCTGAACCTTTGAAGTTCAGGCATATTCTTATTGCAAAGCACGAGGGGCCAAAAGACCATTCCTGGTTTTCATATTTCAATGCAAAAAAAATGCAGAAAACCTTCTACCCCTCTTGCTGAATTTTGATCCAAACTTGGAGAAGGAGAATCTAATAGGCCAATGTAAATGTTCTTGTGTTTGCATGCAAGAAAGAAATAAATAGCCTCTGATTTTCGTCTTCAACTTACCCATAAACTTAAAGTTTAAGTACTTCTCAATGAGAAGTCTGAAACCTGTAGTGATAACAGCAGTGTGAAGTATGGCTTTTGGTGAGACAGTTACTGTGGTGACCACGCTTTTCTATGTGCTGCCATTAAATGTTAGTGCTTCTTTGTCTACATGGTGATCTTTATCATTCATTTTAGTACATTTCAGCTTGAACTATTGCTTTCCTCTCTGGATTTCTGATTGCTCGCGGAGAATTACTTCAAGTTCTATTTAAGTTTTATAAATATGATAAAGGTATGGAGTAGGCAGACTGGATAATTCATCCTTCCAAGCAGACAGAAGATCATGTTTATTTGCCTGTTATTCACCCCTTCTGCAACCACTCTGAACACCACAGGTGTTCTCTATATTACTGTCTTTTTTAATCTAGCAGCACTCTGAGGAAGTCCAGCAGGCGTCAAAAGAATGATTTTTCAATGACACTTTCAGTCTCTGAAGCGAAAATAACATCTATTTTCAGTATTTTAACTCACTTGTACTTGGCACATGAAATTCAAACTGTCTGTGTAACATTCCAGCTAATCTTTCAAGTATTGATTGATGCCACTTTGAAAGCTCTACATGTCTTTAGAATTTCAGCCTGACATGCATTTTACAGCTCGGGAGCAAGGCATTAAGTCATGTTGCAGACGTGCTTGATTGACCTCTAGTTTTCTATTATTCTCATTGCATCATTCAGGGATTAATACTACTAACTTCTTTTGCCCACTTCATTGCTGTGATCCATATTCATATTTCCTTAGTCAGGACTTGTTTGTCCTCAATCTGTGAAGGAATTTCATTCCCAAGCCTTCATTTTTATGGTGGTTAGTGTCAGCTCTGATGGTCCAATTACTTTCTTGTGAGTAGCTTTCTATACAGTGATAAGGAAGGTAAGACACTGCTGATGCTGCTTTAGGTATGGACTTACCTATGAACTCATTGGGATAGTTGGCCTTTTTCTCTAGTGCCTGTACAAAATCATATTTAATGGAGTGTGGTTGAACTTTCAAATAGAAGTCCACCTGCCATGTCTTGGCCCAGCTCCGGATCCTATCAATGTCCTGCTGTAACATATGACAACCTTCTACAGTCTTCTACCCTCCTCTTCCTTTCTAGCCATTACATATAAACTATAAAGAATTTTCATTTATGCTGCACAGTGAAAGAACATAGGAACTGCAAATTCAAAGCAGTGACAAATAAGTGCAAAATTATTCAAATCTATCTTAAGCAAAAAATAAAATGAGTCATTTATTTCATTACAGTTAAAACAAATCTCATCAACAATTTTAGAGTGTACATTAGTCATCCAACTATTCACTACGTCATTGCTTTTTCACCTTTTAATGAGATGGATAGGCTTGGTGCAGTGATATCAGCTTCTCAACATCAGACTGAATGCAACTCTGAAGTCAGCTTAGATCCCCACGTTCAGTAACTTGCAGTGTATTTCATTGTTTTGAAAGAAGTTAGGCAACTGCACTGAAACTGCGCTCCACTAAGTATGATGTTGGAAAGGCAATAGAGAAAATCTTGACTTTTTCCAAAGTGCAGGATAGTGTTTAGAGATTTCTTTCTGCATTAAAAATCTTGATATGACTTTCTGAATGCCAGCTTCAGCTCAAAGCCATCTTGTAGCAAGATCAGTTCTTCTTCTATCCTTCCTGTTAAATCCTCATTACAAGTGTTCAGAAATTAGTTTATTATCCAATCTGGAATTTGGATAGAGGGAACATCCTGAAATTTCTTTAGCATGTTATCATGCAGTTCACCCAGGTGGGTACAGTATACTTGAAGATCATCATATGTATTCTTTCTTTCTTTTCCAACTCAGAGAGGCTCAGAAATTGGAAAAGGCAGGACTGCCAATGTTGCACTTAAATAGGGTTGACTTGTACAGAAATGTGTACTGACTTGACTTTGATAAGATTCACATTATTTCCTTGCAACTGAAGACTGATTTCAGTAAACATTGTGAATAATTCTGACAAAATAGCAGTGTCAAGCCTAATATTCCTGAGTTGATTACAGAATGAAGCATTTGTGTCTTCAAAGAATTTTATCACAGTTGCAAAAATGCATAAAAGTGTCTCAGGCAACTTCCTTTTGAGAGCCATCTGACTTCTGTCTGGAACAGCAAGCATTCAAACTCTTCATCAGTCTCAATACAAAGCTCTCACAATAGTTGAGAATTGAGAGCTTGATTTTATTTACCACTCTGACAACAATATTTAATGACTTGCGTAGCCGATAACTTAGATTTTTTTCAACAAGATGTTGTCTGTGAATTACAGTGAATGGTAAATATGTTAAGTACAGCTTTTTCAACAACGTAATAATCTCACAGTGGATCCTGTCACTGATGGTGCCCCATCTGTAGCACAACCAAGAATGTTGTAATCAGAATGTCTTCTGAAAAATTGCTCAACAACCCAAAATATTGACTTCCCTTTCGTACCCGTATTTAGTCCCCTTACGAATAGCAACTGTTGAACCATGATTTCATGTTTTATGAAGCAAACATAACCAATAGGCAAAGGTTGGTTGCCTGGTAGAGTTATCCAACTGCAGAGAAAATTCAATTGTCCGAAGTATGTTGTACAATGTGTCTTCCACATTCTCAGACATTTCTCCTTTTCGTCTTTGAACAGAGTTGTTGCTGAGCAGACTCACTTTAATTATTTGGTCTGATGACTTCGGCAAAACCATCATCAGAACCTCCTTTACTGCTGGCAAGATCAGTTCTTCTCCAATTGTATGGGGCTTTCCAGATTTAGCAATGAGCAATGAAACGCATAAACCATCACTGTTTTGTTTTGATGTGATGTGCAGGCAAACATGTTTTGAAATGTTTTCCATTTCTGAAAGCAGCAGTACAAGACAAACTTACAGAAGGAGAAAGCAATAGCTAGTATGCAAAACAAAGTGGAAGTGCTAAACCAGCGATGTGTAGCATGGGGCAGGCTATCTGGTCAGCCCAGACTCAGGCTACAGAATTCAAGGTTAAGTTTAACTGTTATTCAACCATACACATAAGTATAGCCAAATGAATTAGTGTTCCTCTGGGGTCAATGTGCAAAACACAGAACCAGCAGTCACTCACAGCATAGCCCATCTAGCACATTTAATTATCACAGCAAATAAACACAGGTACAAAAAAAAACATAGTCCAAGTCTCTGAGTGTCATGGCCTGTAGATTGGTGGTGCAGGGACATCATCTTGGAGCCATGCTTCTGCAAGCACAGCCTAGAGCAGTTCCTCATATTGCATAGTGCAGTTGCAGGTGAATACAAGCTTGTTTCCCACCGAGCAAACAGAGGAGAGCTGCAGTGATTGGAGAGTCCAGCCTGCAACCCAGCATGAAGTCTGGCATCTCCTTCCTTGCTGGCAGCAACGGGAAAACCAAGGCACGAAGGAGTGCCGATCCACTCCACAACCAAGGCCATACATCTCCCCCATCATTGGTCTCACCGATAAACCAGTGAACTGGATTTGCAGTATTCTATATTAACAATGTTCCAAGACAATCACCCGCACCATCTGTAGAATTATGCACCACCTCTGACACCTTCTCCACAAGGTGTCTGAAGCAGGCTGCAACGTGGTGTGCATCAAGTCCGGCTCTACCGCTATCCAGCAACTCGCTCGTGGGGTAGCCCTGCTGCACTTGATGTCCTTGACGACCAGCAACGTCTTGTGATCATGAAAAAGACATAAAGGACAAACAGTTGCACCTGTAGTTGGGCCCAGAGAGGCCGCTGTGTTTGAGCACACCACCTTCTTTCCAGTATTTTAGATTAGAGGAGTACAGAGAAGGCTTGTTGGCTAGTAAAGGTACAACAGTTAGAAGTCGCTTGCAGGGCTAACTGGTGACTGGATCCCATTAAGGTCTGAGCCCTGATATTGCGGGCAGGCGACATAGGATGGGAGCATTTAGGTAGATAGCGAGGATGGGGGAGAGAGGTTAAAAGAGAGCCCTGGTGTTCCCCCTCTGAGTGAGTGCCGTTCTCCCTGTGTAGCCGCATTTGTACAGGCCAGACCGGTGACCACACAGTCCCAGACCCAGAAAGGGGGCTGCTAGCCTATATCCTTCCAGCCTCCATGGAACAGGGTCCAGAAGAGCAGCAGGCTGGGGGTGGGGCGATAACGGGGGAGGGTAGTGAGGTAGGTCTCACTGAGATGACCACCATCCGAGGACCTGGGATTCGGCGGGGGGGGGGGGTGCGGAGGTGATGGTGGTGGGTGGTGCTGGAGTCAGTTTATTCAACAAGGAGATTGCTGTCATGGGAGAGCTGTTGTCCCACCATGTGATTAACCTTGAGAGTGCCACCCGCTTCCCACGGGGTTGATGATAGCAGTAGTTAAGGTCAGGATTCCCTCACTTTTCAGCTGTAGATTTGTAGCCCTGGGAGGAGTGAAGCACAGTGGAGGAGGAGACCAGTGGGTTCTGATCACAGGAATCTATCACTAAAGCAACATCCCACTGGATCAAAGGTTAACCTTGACCATGGTGGAGTATTCACCACCCGCTTTAAAGGGAGTGGTGCTGCCCTTACTGGGAAGCGATCAGGGATACCGTAGACACTGCCATCAGATTATTGGAGGGATTAGAGTACATGGGGGAAGGTCCCCATGGTTGGGTATGCAAATTAGACAAGCAGCTTGGGGGTGGATGGCCTCATATAACTCCTAAGGAAAAGTTTTTGGCATGATCAGAGCCGGGGTCTGAAGGGATCAGGTGGATGTGGCTCCCTCTCCCATCCTCCATGCCATGTGGAGTGAGCAGTGCCAGGGGAAGAGAAGCAAGGAAGCCATTATGGGAGAAGGGTCATTCTCCAAGCCCTCCCCAGTAAAGGCTCTTTAGCCCAACTATTTATACTGCCTCATCCATTAACCTGCACCGGGACCACAGTCCTCCATACTCTTATCATGCCTGTGTTATTATGTGTGTACATAACAAAGAACTTCAATTCCCAGTGTGCAATGCGGGCGTTTCACCCGGAACTGGAGGTGAGGCGGGAACCGGAAGTGATGTTGGGGAGCTGGTTGCTTGCACTCATGTTGAGCTGAAGCCACTGCTGGAGTATCCTGTGAATAAATATGTGTTTTTACCTACACTGTTTGTCTTTATTAAGAACAAATGTAACGTGGTGTCAGAAGATGGCGTGAGGACTAAGCACGGACAGCAAATGTCCAGTGAACAATTAAGAAATAGGTGCTCAGTTCTGACAGAGAGAAGCTGCCGGTCAGAAAGCACATTGTGTCCTGAAGCTGCCATTGTTCACCGAATTCACCAAGAGAGGTTCAGGTGAGAGCCCGAAAATTCAGTCATAGAAAAGCTAATTCCTCCAGCCCTATGCAATCTAACTGATAACTGGAAGTTGAACCGGAGATGCGGATGCAAAATTGAATGCGTCCATCTTCCTATAGGTAATTGGCAAAAATGCTTTGGACATCTATAACAGCTTTCGAATTGATGAGACAGCTTTGACATTGGACACTCTGATGGCAAAATTTGAGCAGTATTTTGTCCCAAGTAAAAACATCACGTTTGAAAGATTAAGTTCTTTTCCTGTGACCAGAAACAAAGTGTTAGCTTTGACCAATACTTGGCCGAACTTCACAATCTGAGTAAATCCTGTGAGTTTGGAGGTTTGAGAGACTCACTAGTTAGAGAAAAAGTAGTTTATGGAATCCCAGATAATGCACTTAGAGGAAGTCTGCTCCGTGAAAAAGATTTAAGGCTGGAAAAGGCTGTGGATACGTGTAGGGCAGCAGAGACCACACAAGCACAAGTCAAGGAGCTGCACAGAGTAGAAACAATAGTCCATGCTGTGAAAACAGCGCAGCAGAGCACAAAGTGGTTGCCAAAAAGCAACAGCAAAGCAGAGAGGTAAGTTCAAGCAAGAAATGCAGCACACGTGGAGGGAGGCACATTCCAAAGACATGCCCTGCCTATGGAAAGTCCTGGAATAATTGCAGGAAGAAGAATCATTTGCAAAGTGCTGCAAAGCTGGGACTACCAAGAAAAAGATGCACACGGTTGCTGTTGAAAAGGGGAAGTCTTTGTAGATTCTTTACGGACTGCTGGTCTGGTAAAACAGAATGGATTGTTCCAGTGACTGTGTATGAGACAGTAATTCTATTCAAGCTTGATGCTGGAGCCCAGGGGAATCTGTTATCCGTCAATCATTACAGGACTCTCAAAGTTAGAGGCAAGATTTACCCAGTGAAATTAAAAGTCACTGACTATACTGGAGAGAATGTTCCAGTAAAAAGGAGCTGTATCGTGACCTTCAAGCACAAGGGGCAGCAACTAAAGGCACAGCTACTGATTGTAGAAAAGAGAGTACAGCCAATATTTGGTCTAGGTGCATGTGTAAAGCTCAAACTGGTGGAAAGTGTTTTCATAGTGGCTTTGCAGACCAAAGATAATCATTCACGGAATGAGTGTCTTTGTGGTGCTCAGATGCTTACCTGATGTAACACTGGAAACTTGCAACAGCATTAATGAGAGCTCCAGGGAGGTTATGCAACAGAAGCACAAGAACTCCACCTTCCATAGACATCCATACCAGCGGCACCAGCAGGACAGTCAGGATGCCAGTGCTAGACAGAGTGATCATGATGAAGATGTCACCAGTTTTGGTTCCACATCATGCAGTTGTGGTTCAAAATCTGTCTCTCATTGATTTCCAGTTAAAGACTGGAAATCAAAAGTATCTCCATGATCCTCACCAAAGTTTAAGAGGAAAAACAAAAAGGAAGATGGGGAGACCATGTAGTCCCCAAGGTCAGGACAACAGCAACAGTGCAGCACAAACCATAAGGAGGAGTTACTATATAAGATACACAGTCAACAGAGGGAACTCCGTGAATTGAGACAGAATCATTTGGAACTTGTGCAAAGACTCACTGATCAAATGAATGTAGTCCACAGCTCCATGCTAAGGCATGTAAAGTGAATTATGGTCACAAAGCAAGATCAAGAACAGAAACGAACAGATAGGGTCTTGGTAGAAGGGCCAATGTATTAATCAGAGTTTTCAAAATGACACTAATATTAATGCATCAAATGAAAGCAATATATCCGTGAAAACAAATAGCAGACCAAAAGTGATCAGAGATGGACTGAAAGTAGATGAGTGAATAAGGGACTGCATTTGCTCATTACAAATGAAGTTAATATAAATATCTTTGTTGGAAAACATTATTGATTCTTGCAGGTTTATGAAGACATAGTATTTTGTTTAGCCTGTCTTTAAAGGGTGAAGATGTGTTATTTTGTGTATACATAATAAAGAACTTTAGTTCCCAGTGTGCATCCAGAACTAGGGGTGACTTTGGTGAGCAGGGAACCAGAAGTGATGTTGGGGAGCTGGTCGCATGCACTGATGTCGGGCTGAAGCCATTATTGGAGCATCCTGTAAATAAATATGTGCTAGCATTTTTAGCCACACTGTTATCTTCATTAACAATAAACATAACAATGTCCTCTGCAGGATTCCACACATTCTTCTCATGGTTCCCTGTATTCCTTGCTGGAGGCTCCAAAAAAGGTGCTGGTGAACCTTCAGTGGCAGAAGGGGACGGGAGGTGGGTGGCATTTTCCTGCCCCAGTCCTGTAGGTAGGGGTCCACTTATCCTGCATCCCTCGCCACCACCACAACAAAGTGTGAATGGTTTCAGTTTGAAAAATGTTGTGTGTGGTGTAGTAGTGCAAAGTCTGTCACATGTTTATTAAATCTGTATCAGAAGGGTGTTTGAATTATTCTAGAGGAGGGTGGTGTTTCTTGGTGAAGTGAATTTGCAAGAGCCCTAATTTTTTAAGAGGACTGTGTCATTAAGTGGTTGTGTGAATGTGTTAATGTCTCAGTGGCCCCCATGCAGCCATCTTTTCTTTACCTTTGTTCATTTGAAAGTTTCCACTGTGCAAATTAACTGTTTGTTCTAAATTTTGCAGTTACCTGTGATGTCTTGGAAGGAAGAAAAGTACAAGCATGGATTTTTGTTTTGTCTTTATTATGTTTTTAGTTTGTGTTCCTTTATTTGTTTTCTACAGAATGCATTTTTGGAAATTGTTGATTAGTGAGTACTCATTTTGGGAATCTGAAAATTTTGGGAATCTGAAATTTGGGATTGGAGGGAGATTGGAACACTTGGGGAATGAACTGAAAGTTTCCCGTTCTTTCAAGAATGTTTCATGAAGTTAAGATACATATATTGGGTATTGTCCAAACATCAATGTTCAAAGTACATTTATTAAGTATGTATAAACTATACAGCCTTGAGAATCGTGTATTTACAGGCAGCTACAAAGCAAGAAACCCAAAAGAACCCAAATTAAAAAAAAGACCAACACCCAGTGTGCAAGGAGGGGAAAAATAACAAATCATGCAAATGATGATATCAAGCAACAGCATCCAAACCAAATTAAGTCCAAAGACCCAAATCCCAGTGCAGCCGGAGTAGGCCCATGGCCTCGGTGTCGTTTAATCATATAGCAAAGTAAATCACTGCGAAGCTCACAGACACAAAGCCCATCGCAGCCAGAGCAGTCTCACAGCCTCAGCCTCAGCGCTAAGGAGAGTGGAGTAAAACATTGTGGAGCAAGACCGACTCAACCCTCACCCCGAATCCCGACACCCTTGCTTTCCAGTCCTGGCGTTTTAAGTTGTCCAAGCATTGGGTCGTCCCCGCACTCGGATCTGGGCCTCATTCAATGATACATTCTGGGCCACCTCTAGCCTGTACTCGACCTAGCCAAATTGGCACGGGGCTTAGGTGGATCAAATCTTGCTCCCGGTTTACGTGGGCAGACTCTGAAACAACTCTGCTTCAACTTTTCTGCACTCTGCTCTCTCCAAAGTTCCAACTTCTCCACTTCTCCAACTTCTCCTGGAACATGCCTTGACCCTCCATCTCCGTCTTGCACCCGCATGCCTCAAGCCTCGGATTTGCCTTGCCTTCACTCAGCTCTCCATTGTTTATAGTGATCTCTGCTCGGTATTGTAGACAGCAAATTAAAGATGACAGATAATATCGGTGTACTGTAGGTACTCATAGGGACATAATAGTTTAGTAATTGGGAAAGGAATCTGAGGTGAAGGACATTTTTGCTGCCCTGCTTAATCAGATCCTCCATAAAGTTTGGCTTTCCTAGAACAGATTTCAGTCCAAGGGCCATGAGGAGGGTATATTAGGGAATATTCAGGAGTTATGTTATGAATATAGCAGATATTAATACATGTTTTGCATGTAGCATAGTGGGGCATGCACAGGGATTATACTAGCACGTGGACTGGGTGTTATGCAGTCCTGTCTTTTGAGGAGTAGATTATTGCAGTTATCGTCCATTTTACCTGTTCGTCGAAAGCTGCTCCCCCTTGCTCACTAGGGATTGACCCATTTAAGGAGCATTGCAGCCCTACCATTATCTTCCATTTAGCTGGTGACATCATTAAGCTGGTAGAGTTTAAATCTAAGTAACTAAGTGGCCTCTTTTCACACTCTGGATCACCAGGGGCCAGTTAGTCAAGGATGCCAAGGAAATAGTAAACAGTGGAGGTGTGTAGCAGTAAAGAGGTCCCAGGTGCACAAATCTGGTAAGTATTTGCCACTGTGTTTATGATCCTACCTACCAATAGTGAGTCTCTTCTGTCTCTACTCATGGAACACAAATCAGATTTCACACAACAAGGGGAAAGTTGTGACGTCATCACAGCTCAGGCAAAACACGGCTGTCTCTACCTGAAGGTACGTAAAGTGGGCAGTGATCCCTTGACCAGGTCTGGGCTAGAGAAATGCACTCAACTCCATTCAAAAGGGGTGGTTCTGAACTTGACCTCATTGAGCACTGTTGTGTATTTAATATTTCAGTAATATTGTAAATATATAGTTTGATTAAGCATTCTTTGTTGCAACATAATTCTTTATGGGTTACATGTGAAAGAATGTGAATGGCATACATCATTACGCCACCAAGTCATGAGTGTGTGCCTCACTAAAGTAAAATGAGAACAAGCATCTCCCAGCTCCGTGTTTTCCTTCCAATTGTTTTCTTTTTGTTGGAGTTATAGTGGTGAAGAGGTAGTTCTAAAATGAACCTGAGACGACTACCTACCTGTTGAAGCTCAGCGAGATGTTTGAGTTTAAAAAAAGCACAGCACGTGCTTTTTAAAAAAGGTAGAAAATAGATGAAGTTCATGGGTTCATAAACAGACGGTACTGAGTAACAGTAAGAATAAAATTTTTAAATGAGTGGCTACATTGGAAAGATAGACGCATCCTGAACAGCTGCATCACTGCCTGGTTTGGAAATTGCACCATCTCGGATCACAAGACCCTGCAGTGGATAGTGAGGTCAGCTGAGAAGATCATCGGGGTCTCTCTTCCCGCCATTAGAGACATTTACACCACACGCTGCATCCGTAAAGCAAACAGCATTATGAAGGACCTCACACACCCCTCATACTAACTCTTCTCCCTCCTGCCATCTGGCAAAAGGCATCAAAGTATGCGGGCTCTCACAACCAGTTTCTTGCCCCAAGCCATCAGACTCCTCAATACCCAGAGCCTGAACATGCCCTTGACATTGTTTCCCCTGCATGGAGATTGAGAGTTGTACCATCCAATCTGAGAGCTAATGCTGGAGGAGCCACATGCCAGCCATCTCAGCATGGTCAAAATGAAAGACCTGGCGCAAAACTTCTTATGATAGGATGGGATAGATCAGCAGGTCCAGCAGCTTGCCATGCACTGTGAGGAATGCCAACATGGCGAGAAGTTGTCAAAAGCAGTGCCTCTCCACCTTTGGGAATGGTCTGCATCTCCCTGGCAGATGTGACACCCCCCCACCCCGGTTAGTAAAGACATTAGTAAGAAATCCTCCATAGTAATTAAATCTTTAGGCCTGAATGGGGCGATTTAAAATTTACTCTGCTGTGGATGTCTATGTAGTAGTTGTATTATATAACATACTGAATATATGTAGTTTAATGTCCTTTCATGTACACAGGTGTAAGGAGAACAAACTAATTGTTAATCTAGATCTGAAGCAGCAGAAAATGAAACAGAAAATATAAAGAACACAATAATAATTAAAATACACAATAAATATATTTCTATACATAGATGGTTTTATGTCCATACAGTGACCCTAAGCTCTACATAAGGTGACTGATGGGAAATAATAAAGTAGACGTGTTGTTCAGTCTTACTGCTTGGGGAAAGTAACTGGTTTCGAGTCTGGTGGTCCTGGCATAGATATTACGTACCCTCCTCCCTGATGGGGATGGGACAAACAATCCATCAGCAGGGTGTGTGGGATACTTCATGATTTTACTGGCCCTTTTCCGGTACCTTCCTGTCTGCCGCAGTGCAGTTTCCATACCAAGCAGTGATGCAGCTTGTTAAGATGCTCGCTACTGCGCATATGCAAAATGATCTGAGTATGTCTCTTCAGCGTCCTCAGAAAGTAGAGGTGTTGGTAAGCTTTCCTGACTGTGTAGGATGTGTTCTGGCACCATGAGAGTTGTGAGTGATTTGCACTCCCAGGAGTTTCCACTGCTGTGTCGCCATTGTAAAGGGCTGGGTAAATGGTGTAAGTCCTCCTGAAGTCAATAACCATCTCCTTTGTCTTGCTGATACTAAGGAAGAAGTTATTTGCCTGGCACCAAGTCTTGAGCTCTTCTGTATCCTCTCTGTAGGCCATCTCATTGACACCGTTGTGTCATTGCCAAACTTGACAATGTGATTGCTTGGGTGTTTGATCGTGCAGTCATCTGTGAGCAGAGTATACATTCATGGGCTTACTACACCCCCCTGGGGGCACCTGTGTTGAGGATGATGGGGAGGGAGGAGCTGTTGTGCATCCTAACTATCTGAGGTCTGTTGGTCAGGAAGTCCCACGCCCAGCTGCACAGTAATGTATATAGACTGAGAAGTAGGACAATAGTGATTAGTGCTGGACTGAAATCCAGAAACAGCTTTCTAACATAAGTCCCACCCCATCATCCTTGTTTTCTAGGTGTATCAGGGCCAGGTGACTGACAGGTGCTATGGCATCTGTCGTAGAGCGGTTCTGTCAGTAAGCATCCAATTCAAGCAAACATGTTGATTGGCATCAGTCATCTACTTCCCTGTAAGCTATTCTCTCTCACATGGCCTTTGTTTTCCCTGATTCATTTAACATCCTTTACACCAGGGGGCAATTCATGGCAGCCAATTAACTCAAGATTCAAGATTGTATGACGTCATAAACATAGAGAATCTGCAGATGCTGGAAACCCAAGCAACACACACAAAATGCTGGAGGAACTCAGCAGGCCAGGCCGTATCTGCGGAAAAGAGTAAACAGTCACTGTTTTGGGCCAAGACCCTTCGTCAGGATGGATGAAGGTTCTCAGCCTTAAATGTCAACTGTATACCCTTATGACATGGGCAATCATGGTCTTTTGACAATGATTATTCTTTGCAATCTTTTCCCTTGAAGTGGTTTGCCATTGCCTTCTTCGGGGCAGTTTTTCTACAAGATGGATGATCCCAGCCATTTTCAATACTCTTCAGAGACTGTCTGCCTGGTGTCAATGGTTGCATGACTAGGACTCACGATATAAACCAGCTGCTCATATGACCATCCACCACCAGCTCGCAAGGCTTCACCTGACCCTGACTGGGGGGTTAGCCAGCTGCTACACTTTGCCCAAGGGTGATCTGCAGGCTAGCAGGGGGAAGGAGTGCCTTTTACCTCCTTTGGAAGGAACGTGTCTCTACCCCACCACCCAATAGATTAACTGTATGCCCATAAAGAGACACTAGGCACAGGAGTGTCTGTTCATAACTTGACTGACAGGAAATGATAAATTAGTACTGTATACCAGCACGTACTGTATACATTCTGGCAGGTAGGAGGAAACTGGAGGACTGAGAGAAACAAACACAGCTGTAAGCAGAACGTACAAGCTCCACGCAGAAAGCAATGGAAGCTGTGAAATAATAGCTATTAATGCCATCCCTGTGTTGCCCTTATTCCACCTGAAATGTTCTGCCTGGTACTTGCCATCTGAAGCACATGGTGTTCTACTTCCCTTGCACCATATGTCTTAAGGGTAATTTTGCAAGCAAGAATACAGAGCACCAGTTTTTATGTATGCATCACTTAGCTCAATGCAGGAATGCTGAAAACCCACAGTAGATCATGTAGAACGTGAAGGTAGAGAAACATTAATGCTTCAGGTCAATAACACATATCAAAAGCTAAGAAAGTACCAGAAAGGCCAACATTTAAGTTGAATAGCCTTTTTTATTTCAGTCATTTGAATACGTTTATTCCCTTTTTGAGGTGGGAGTAGAGGGCAAAAAAATATGTTTGTATATGGATAGAATTGTTCATGGTCGTTCACAGCGTGGGAGAAATTACATCACAAAATGTACATATTTGAATGATTTGTAACCTTTCAGGAATATTTTTGACTGGGACCACTGTTGGAGCCTGTGCTATGTTGCCTGACTTCTCCTAGATTAACAGAACTTTAAATCAATGTTATGCTGAACTTTTGCCAGGGTTCATGTTATTTAGAAGATCTACTGGCAACAGGACAAAATTACTTTGTGTATGGCTTGATTGTAATACAAGTCGTTCTTTACATGCTTCCCACTTGATGAATGTCCTAACTGATATTTTTATTTTCATTAAATAAATGCCATTATTAAGCAAAATAGCACAATGGCATTTTAATAAATCATGTTCTATTAATTGTTTCTAACAGCTACCATATTGACCAGTTATGCACCAACAGCATTCTCTGGGGATATCTATGAAACAACATAAAATATTTTGCTGATACCGTTTTTGTCAAAAATATACTAGAGAATGTGTTTAACTGTTAAGTGCATACAGGCCAATAATAATTGCCTGATGTTATAGACTCAGCTTCAAGCAATTAGATCCAGTACCTTTAGCTGGGAAAGGGAAATGAACTAACGTTTCTGATTGTGGTCCATTAAACATTAGTTAGGGGACTCAAGTGTGGGGGATACAAAATCTTCAGCTTCTCTGGTATGTACACCCTATCTCCCAGCCCCCACAAAGGCAAATGGTCTGAAATACATAAAGAGCAAGCTCACTGCTGAAGAGTAAGTGCCCTCGAGACACCAGTAGATACCTAAGGATACAAGAAATGGGGAAAGAAACAGAAAAAGCTATTCAGTCCTTTAAACACACTCCACTTAGAGTATGGATGACATTCACACATCTCTATTTTCCTACGGCCTTATGTATTTGTTGCAAGAAATCTTTGTGTCTTCAAATCCTCTTGCGAAGAAGATGAGCTTACCATCTGCCAGCTTAATTGCTGGTTTGCTTTCAGTGGTGTGTACAGGAGCATGCAGAACCCTTTGAATATCAACATTTCCCAATATTTCAAGAGAAACTTGTACAAAACAAAATTACAAATTTGTCAACATCATAATGCAAAGACAGTACATTGTTTGAAGATATTTTCTTTGTTCCTGAGGCCATGATTCACGGTGAGACATTATCCTCGGGTGTAAGCATTATTTTGCTATTTCCCCTTGTGATATCTTGACCAGATGACCAGCACCACAGCAATTCAACAGCATAAGTCAGCTCATTCTTACCTTCAGTCAGCATACACTGTACAGCATAATATCTAAACCGTTGTGCTGATTCTTCCTTCTACTTACTTCATGTATGGTAAAACAAATTGCACTACGCCTGTTAGAGTCTCTGCTAAGATCAAAAAAACATGGATCAGAAATCAAATCTGGATTTAGTTTGAGTTCTTTACAGAAGTAAATCAAATATTTCCATCTTCTGGAATACAATTTATTACTGAAAATCTTTAATGGCTATAAAACTTTAAATATTAGTTTCCTGTGGGTTTCACTGGATTATTTGAGCTGGTAACAATGATGGTGATTATTTTTAATGCAGTAATTAGAGAAAAAGATTGTGATAACTAATGGTGAAAGAAAAACGTGATGTTATTTCTGTGGAATCTTGGGAAGCTGGAAGCACTTAGCTGCAAGAACTACATGTGCAGAAATAGCCAATAATTTGTTCAATGAACCCACATCTGGTTTGTCTGCCTTCAAGTGGGGTTCATGATCTGACAGAAAGCAGCCTTGACACTGTGTCAGTGGCAAAAGTAGGTTTTTGTACAACAGAAATTTTCAAATGCAGGAAGTGCATTTGTTACATTAACAAAACAGTTTGGACTGGCCATCAACCAGAGGAGAAACAGACTTAAAAGGAATTGTCTAAGATTTTTAAAAGAAAGTATAAATTCAAGTTCAAATGTACATGTACAAAGCTGTCTCCCATTTGAAATGTTGTTAACTATTTTGTACTGAATTATAATGTGACTAAAAATAACAAACATTGATTATTTTTACACAGTTCAACAAAGAAACTATAAACTATTTCGAATTTGAAGCTACATGGTGAATTAGGATAACTGTAAAATCAGAGACAACCCAAGGCCAAGCATTCACTTCCTATATTATATGCTAATCTCTCTATGTACTCTCAGTCTAATCAGACCATTCCAGTTCTTGTCATCTCCACTCCTCAAATCTCTTGAATTTGCTTTACCTTGATTATGGAGATTATAAGCACACGTTGGGGAGTCAATGCAATTGTTCAAGTATATCCTTCTGCGAATGATAAAAATATAATTGAACTTTTCTACCCTGGCTGCTGCAAAAGTTTATTTTTTTCTGCCGCTTTCACAATATTACACAAGGGGCATTTTAATACAATATTCTGAGATGACCCAGAAACCAGTAGAAAAGAATGAGCTGGAATAGGACTTGCACAGGGCACTGGCTCAAACTGTAGACCTTCATTGATTTAAGTGAACTGGTACCCAAATTAGCAGTCACTTGCACAGTGACAATTTGTTATAATGTAGTACTCTTGGTCCTTCTATACAGCCCCCATACCTTTCCTTGGACTCTGTGCAGCCATGCTGGGAATCTGGGATGAATCCCTGGCTACCCATCAGCAATGAATTGCCCACAACTTGACATTGAGAGATGGGAGCTAAAAACTAGTGATGGATGGGCCTGCACAAGCAGTACAATACCTTACGCTGAGATGCAGGTCTCAACCCCTGCACCCTGACTGGCTTGGCAAGTGTGTTCCATTGCTAGGAACTGGATATACCTCCTACCTGTATTGCCAGGATCTATCTCTCATCACTTCCCACGTCAATGTACGCATCTATTCATCTCAGAAATGGGCTGGTTTGAGGCAAATTGCAATCATGAGATTAATTCATTTTACCTTCCCGCTAGTACCTGTAGATTAAAATTCTCAGCAGATATTTGGCCCTTTATTTAATACTCTCCCAGATGTCTGCTTCTCCTGGCTTGCTGTTACCAGCTGCCATTTCCAGCAATTTTTTCAAATCAAATCGTTTAATTATCATTCAAACCATACATAGATAGTGCTGAATTTTGAATACAGCGCTTTTTGGACATTTTTCTGAATAAACAAAACATGCAATTACAGTCCAGCTAATGGGATATGCTTCAGGATGCATAGATCCAGCATAATTTGGCCCATTAAGTAAAAATAATAAATTAGAATGAGCAACTGGAAATAATTTAATAAGCAAAATCTTTTAAGAATTTTTAGAGTGTTAAATAAATAAATCTGATTATAGAATCAGGACTAAGTCTAATGTATGCAACATGTGTGATGCCTAGACCTATGCGCAGAGCAGGGTGAATAAGTATATCTAAAGTGTACATGACTGCTGACCTTTAACAGAAAGTTGTACTTTGAGAGTCATCTGGACAAACTCAGCACCATTTAGAAGATAAGGAGTTTCCAGTGCATTTTTTCAGCCTGGGGCCTCCTCACCAGACATTGGGTGTAAAGAGGCCAATAAAGGAGACCGAGTAACCGTTGGCCAAAAGAGCAGTGATAGAAAGAGGGTGATCTGCACAGTTCAATTTGTGGAATGCCTGAACCTATTCATATACTGTATATGTGATGAGAGCAAAAAATGGTTGATAGTGAAAGGGATAACCAAGAAGGGAGTGAGTGTATAAAACTGGAAATAGTACAGCCTATGTACATTCATCCCCCACCAGGAAGGCCTCAAAGCTCTCAGTGTCTTTCTGGACACCAGACCCAACCAGTTCCCCTCCACCACCACTCTCCTCCACCTAGCGGAACTTGTCCTCACTCCAAATAATTTCTCCTTTGGGTCCTCCTACTTCCTTCAAACAAAAGGGGTAGCCATGGGCACTCGCATGGGTCCCAGCTATGCCTGACTGTTTGTCAGCTACATGGAACAGTCTATGTTGCAAGCCTACACTGGTGACCATCCCACATTTTTCGTATGCTACTTCGATGACTACACTGGTGCTGCTTCCTGCACCCGTGCTGAACTCATCAATTTCATCCACTTAGCCTCTAAATTCCAACCGGCCCTCAAATTCACCTGGTCCATTTCCGACATTTCCCTTCCCTTTCTCAATCTCACTGTCTCCATCTCTGGAGACAGCTTATCCACCGATGTCTATTATAAATGAATGGACTCTCACAGCTACCTGGACTGTACCTCATCCCACCCTGCTTCTTGTAAAAACGCCATTCCCTTCTCTCAATTACTCTGTCTCTGCCACATCTGCTCTCAGGATGAGGCTTTTCATTCTAGAACAAAGGAGGTGTCCTCTTTTTTCAAAGAAAGGGGCTTCCATTCCTCCACCATCAATGCTGCCCTCAACCACATCTCTTTCAATTCACGCATGTCTGCCCCATCCTCCTGCCACGCTATTAGGGATAGGGTTCCTCTTGTCCTCACCCACCACCCTGCCAGCCTCCGCTTCCACCACATAATTCTCTGAAACTTTCGTCACCTCCAACTGGATCCCACTACCAAACACGTCTTTCCCCCCCTCCTACTTTCTGCTTTCCACAGGGGTCACTCCCTACGCAATTCCCTTGTCCATCCGTCCCTCCCCACTGATCTCCCTCCTGGCACTTATCCTTACAAGCAGAACAAGTGCTTCACCTGATCCTATACCTCCTCCCTCCCTACCATTCAGGGCCCCAAACAGTCCTTCCAGGTGAGGCAACACTTCACCTGTGAGTCTGTTGGGGGTCATATACTGTGTTCAGTGCTGCCGGTGCGGCCTCTTGTGTATCGGTCAGACTCGACGAAGATTGGGAGATCACTTCGCCGACCATCTACGCTCCATCCGCCAGAACAAGCGAGATCTCGCAGTGGCTATCCATTTTAATTCCACTTGCTATTTCCATTTCTGATATGTCCATCCATGGCCTCCTCCACTGTTGGGATAAGGCCATATTTAGGTTGAAGGTACAACACCTTATATTCCATTTCGGTGGCCTCCAACCACATTGATTTCTCAAACTTACAGTAATGCCTCCAACTACCACCCCACTTCACCATTTCCCATCCCCTTGTCCCTCTCTCGTGTTATCTCCTTGCCCACCCATCCACCTCCCTCTGGTGCTCCTCCCCCCTCCCCCACTTCTTCTTTCTTCCATGGCCTTCTGTCTGTTTCACCAATCAACTTCCTAGCTCTTTGCTTCATCCCTCCTCCTCCAAGTTTCACCAATCACCTGGCATTTCTCCCTCCCCTCTCTCCCCACCTTTCAAATCTACTCCTCAGCATTTTTTCTCCAATCCTGCTGAAGGGTTTCGGCCCGAAACGTCTACTGTACTTATTTTCATAGATGCTGCCTGGCCTGCTGAGTTCCTCCAGCATTTTGTGCGTGTTGCTTGAATAGTACAGCATGTCAGCTAACCTAAGTGTACAAGAAGCTTGACATCACACAGGACAACACAGCTAACCTAATGGACACCCCATCTACGACCACTCACTCACTCCACCACTAAAGCACAACAGCAGTTGTTTCATGTGGCAGGCATTTTTCTCTTCACACTGCTAAATGGTTTTTGTCAAGCCACTTCTCCAGCTCTTGGCCGCAACGGTGGACTGCGGAAAAGCCACCTTGGATCTTGGTGAGAGGGCATGTTTTTACCAGGTGGAGGACACTGGGAAATCTCGCTTGTTTTGGCGGATAAAGCATAGATGCTCAGCGAAGCGGTCTCCCAATCTACGTCGGGTCTTACCAATATACAAGAGGCCACACCAGGAGCATCGATGTAGTGTTTGCATTATTTTGACATGTCAACTTCTGAATCTATTTGCGGCTGTTCACTTGGACAAAGTGAGCAAAGGTACTCCACAAACATCCTACACACAAAATGATAAAGTTAACAACTGAACTAGTCAATCAGAAGCTCAATATCTAGTTTAAAGAATATCAAAGTCAAGGACTGACAAACAACCAATGTATAACAGAAGACAAATTGTGCCTGCTGCCCCAAGCATGGCCTGGATTGTGGGGGTCCTTGATGATGGATGCTGCTTTTTCATGACAGTGTTTCATGTGAAGTTGCTCAATGGTGAGGGAGGCTTTGCCTTTGATAGATTAGGCTTTGTACACCAAGTTCTGTGTATGTGACAATGGTAATCTTTATGGAAAAGTCAGCTGATGTGGCTGTGCGATACGGAACATGGAATTTTGGAAAGGAATTCTGAAGGGGAATATGGATAATGCAGCTTCTAACCATGGCAGGAAGAGATGGATCATGGATTCAAGGACTGAAAGTACATTTATTTTCAAAGTCTGAGATTCATCCTCCCACAGGCAGACACAAAACAAAGAAACACCATAGAACCCATTCAAAGAAAACATGAAACCCCAACACATGAAAAGAGAACAAATTGTGCAAAAGGCCAAAAGCGAGCGGACAACACATAGAATATCAAACATCAAACCCGGAGAACAGGAGTATTCAGTTTGGTTCAGTTCTGCGACATGCCGCTAACTGACTGCAGAGTGCAGAGCCAGTCTTTGCCAAGGTGCCTCAGTCCTCACAGATTGTCCCAATCAAACCACTCAAAAAGAGTTATAGAATACAGAAACCTGTGCAATATGAACCTCAAGGTCCCCTAGAATGAGGTAAGAGCAACAAGCCTGTCCGATCAATCATTGCAATGCGGAACCCAAGACTCTGCACTTTCCTCCGAGGGAGAGGGAAACCAGTTATTCGCAAACAGATGACTCCAAACATCTAGCTATCCTCCACTCTCGCATTCATCAACTTCAACATTGCTCGACACCTCGATCGGAAAGAAGCAACGGAGCTAATTACAGGCTCATGCCCTGCTTCCAGGTCTCCAGGCTTCCAGGCCATCCACTGCACTCCCAACCTCACCGAACACCCCCGGAGACAGCAAAGCAGCAGATCGCTCAACTGGCCCAAAAGCACATCATCAAAATGTAATTCACAGGTTCCAATCACACACAGCTTTGCAGTAGAATCATATTTGAAAGAAGAAAAAGTTAAAGAAGTAGTTTCATGAACTGTTTACAGGCTGTCACCATTGGTTACATTATTCACTGGCACCATCTTAGAATGTTAAAAGAGAAAGAGCATTGAATTTGTCAGTGGTAGACCTATATTAAGACACTCTGATCCAAGTCCTGGTCACAGCTGTTGCAGTACCTGACTTACAGTTTAGCCATGGGACATAATATTTCACATGGTGCAGGTGTTCCCATTCCTGCCAGAGGTGTCCTGATCAGCAGATAAGGTCACATTTCTCTGTGGGAATTAGAAATATTTAAAACCATACACTGAAGTTTTAACTGATAGGCCTGCATATTTTGGAAGTTTGTGAGGCTTGTGAGTTTGTGAGACCCAGTAGGCCTCTCAATGCAGTACAGCTGCTCAACAATTCTTGGAACTGCTGTGAGAAGCTCTCAGCAGTGCACATTCAATGATTCATCTGTTTAAAATGGGTTAGTTGTTGGTTTGTGGTTCCATGGCTAGAAATAATGCTTGGGCTTCTTTCTCTCACAGGTTTCTGAACATTAATCTGTTGATACTGCCTTGCTTTCAGTACAATTTTACTACACCCATAAATTTCTGTTCAGGTTGCATTTGGGGCTGAGAAACAAGCAAGAAGAGTTGGATCAGGTGGGACCAAAGGGAGAAGGAAGACATCGAGCAAATGGCTGTAACCTTACTTTGTATTCAATGGGGTTCTTTTGTATCTGAACTTCACCGAGGAGCAACTTCCCTGGTGTTTTCACTGAGGTGACAAGACTAGATCACCCACTCTACCCTTAACTTGAGCTCAAACCGAAGTATGGAGAGTGTTGCTTGTGGCTGTCAAGAACCTATGACTATGTTATTTACCGAGCTAGCTTCTTCCACTTTACAATGAGTCATTTCCGTGGCGGCTGCCAGTCTACTGATATATCAGACACTCTGCCAATGCATTTTACAGAATGAGGAAGGGTAGAATGGTGTTCCAACATGCCAGTATTCCCATTGCTTTCTGCATTCACCCACCATTATCTATTGACTTTGTTACGTACCCCGTAACTGGGTTGCCAAACCAGCAGAAATGGATCGCTCAGTTGGAGTCTGGATTATTAGAACTAAGAAAGTTTTATTAAAGAAACAAGCAACACAGTACTCTAATCAAAAGGATAATGAATGCAACAGTTCAGCAATGATAAACATACATGTACACAGAATTAAGATAACAGGATCAATCAAGCTCTATCGTTGTCTAGGGGTAAATGACCGGTTTCAAAATGACGCAAAGTTCAGTTCAATTTAGTTCAGTTCAGTTTGCGGTAATCACTGCCGTGGCGATGGATGGTGGGGGGAAGGAGAGAGAGAGCAGAAACGAATGAATATTCAAAACTTCCACACAGACCTTCGCAGTCAGCTTTCGGGCGAGTCCTTTGTGATGTCATCTGAGGTCACCGACCGTGACCCCTCCATTTCCAGATACAATCGTTTTCCTGCGATGAACCTGGCACCCAGGCAAGGGTGGACATACACCAGGTTCCCGTCGATCGTGCCTTTCCACCCTGTGCGTCTATGGCCCGGTACTTCCCACCGACTTGTGAGAGACGCACCGCTTCCAGGGTCTTGTTACCTCGGGTGTCGTGTGTGTGTCCTGCCTTAGCGAACCTGTCCCTTTTTATCCCCCTGCTGGGGTATCACCTGTCCATCACTTCAAACAGTTCAGGGTTCAAAGGGGGAGCCGCTCTTGACAACTCTCCTTCCCTTCATTACACATCTCCAAATGCTGCTCCATTGTTTTCCTTATCTCTCTCTCTCCTGAAGTCAGGTGGCAGACCAACTGCTTATTCCACTGGTGCCAGCTCAGGCCAGTTACATCTTAATCTATGTGTTTTCTTGTCACAACTTAAACTCTGACTTACATGCAACCACATGCAGCTCACTCTGCATGCTTATGCCCAGTTTCCATAAGATCATAAGACCAGAAGACATAGGAGCAGAATTAGGCCATTTGGCCCATCAAGTCTGCTCCACCATTCAATCATGGCTAATCCTTTTATCCCCTCCTCAACCCCATTCGCCACTCTTCTCCCCGTAACCTTTGATGCCGTGTCCAATCAAGAACCTATCAAGCTCTACCTTAAATACACCCACAACCCGACCTCTACAGCTGCCTAAGGTAACAAATTCAACAAATTCTCCACCCTCTGGCTAAAGAAATTTCTCTGCATCTCCGTTTTAAATGGATGCCCCTCTACCCTGAGGCTGCGCCCTCTTTTCCAAACCTCCCCTACCATTTTCCTAGCAGCATCGCGGTTCACTTATACCCCACAAGAACTCCTTACTAGCATTTTCCAACCGGGCCCTCTGAAGTAAAACAATGGCTGATGAGGGAAAACAAGTTGCATCACCTTAATTATTTTTTCTCATTCCTTACTTTTCAGCTCCTTATCCTGTTTCAAAGGATAGCTTCCAAAGGAGCAATCCTTATCCAATCCTGACAAGCACATTCTCCATAAACCTTGGCACTGTAAAACCTGTCATAATGAGGGCTCCATAAGCTCATGTTATCTCCAGCATCTACAGAGGGAAGTAAGGAGTTGACGTTTCATGCCAAGACCATTCATCTGGACCTGATGAAGGGGCACGGCCAGACACATCAACTGTTCATTCTCCTCAATAGATGCTGCCTGACTTACTGAATTCCTCCACCGTTTTGTGTGTGTTGCTCAAGATTTCCAGCATCTGCAGAACTTCTTGTGTTTTTCATTTCAACTAATGCAACTCAGTTTCCTAATAGGGCAAATTCCTCAAGAACTGGCTTCAAGAATTCCTATAACTCAGTGTAGTGCAAACACTTCAGATTTCTGGCACTAATTTCTCCTTGTGTATAACGATTAATATGCAATATTAACCCAATTTACCTGCTGCCTTGGAGTCTAGACATCAGTCAGATTTCTGTGGTTAATGCTGTCTGGCATGTAATTTAACGTTTGGAATCAACTTAATTCATGTAGCTGGTTATAAAAAATAACATTGCCGAGAAAATCTAATAAAAATATATGCATAGATTATGAAAAAGATTAAAAGCAAAACTACAGAATGTAGTGCACGATACATATTTTTGAATAAATGTTCAAAATGTCTCTGTCATGTCAAACCATATTCCTCTTTGGCATATGTCTGCATGTTGCTCATGAGTATTGGACCCAATTAACTATTACATTTGACACCATAAGACTTACAAAACACAGTAAGCGACACTTCTAGGTATCAGAATACAGCCGTGGTCACATAAATGCAGAAACACTTTCACTTACTCACTAATATTCTCATTATCTTGCCATCTCCATTAACATAGCACCAGGGTGGGAGGGGGTATTATTGAATTCTGTCTGCAGGCCATAGTTCAAAATGGTTCACATTTCATTATAGTGTGGATGAATTCCAGATGTGGTTCTGTGAGTAATCAGTACAGAGTCTAAAGCAGTGAATGTGTTTTAAGCAGTTGGGAGAAGGCTGTCACTAAAATATGACTAACGGTTGAGTAGTGCACTTATATTACAGATTAATTCACATTGTCTCAGCCAAGAAACAGCAAAAACAATGGGAAATTAATTCACTTCACTCTGTTTTTGTCAATAATAATATTCAGAAATCTTAATGATGTTTTATGATGTATATTTTATATAATAGTTTTGTTTTTTTGAATTACTAAGGCTTGCAATATTATGGTGATTTCAGCGTGATTCATTTTTGATAATTTTATGTAATGGGTTTAAATGAGAAGTGATTTGATATGTTAAAGCTTTCTTGAGAATACTGTACAGTCAGTCTCCACAGAAAGTCAAGTGTGTTTCCCTTCGACTGGAATGTTGGACAGATAAATGGTAGCAGTAAATAACAGGGAGAGAGAGAATAACAGACACAATCAAGAACTCAACCATGGGGGAATGGAGGTGACGGAGAGAAATGTAATGGCAGAGTGAGTAAAAGAAACGGCTAGAAAAGTTAAAGACCTTTTGAACATCTGAAAAAGTGAGTAAGAGGGACAGGGATTTAGAGATCAGTTACTACAGAAAGGAATTGGTTCAAACACAGAACAGAGTTACTCAAATAAGAACAGAAGGGGCGGATCAAAAAAGGCACGAGTTATTGGTAAAGCAAGTCACAGTTGGAAGGGGTCAGAAAGGGGCAAGAGGGATTCGACACCAAGATAAGTGTTATTCGAAACAATTCTGGATAGGCAGATCATTGGGGCCAAATTACTGGAGACTGAGCAAAAGAGATGGAGCACCAAGTACAAGAGTATAGAGGTCAAATCTGCTAGAATAGGTTTTTTTAAACTTGTGAACTTGAAGTGATGTTGTGGGTGAAGAAAACAGATAGAAATTACAGTTGATAAAAAAGGGTCTAAGTCTTAGATTGGAACTGATTTCATAAAATTTTACATATGATAACTTCAATAAAATATCATACTCTAAACACTAATGAGATTAGACTTGAAATGTAAGAGATATCACAGCTGCTAATAACCAAAGTACTACCTTTGCTTAATTCAGAATAGGCACCTTAATTTATTAGACCTGACTAAGCTTAAATCATCAGAGAATGTGCATTATTGAAGCTTGTTGGAAAACATTGAAGTAGAACATACTCCCTTCATAAATTAAGCAGTCAGCAACTTTATCTCACTCATAACATTAAACTACCTCAGGTAAACCTACAAAAATGTACAAATGAGATTATATTTTAAACTTGTTAAACTTGCAAATATACTGTATATTACCTTCCTTGGAACCAAATTTTGGGAGATGAGTACCACCAGCAATCAATTCTCTAGCACTTATAGAGGACAAGTTAACGCTGGGAGAATTGTCTCCTAAACAGAATGAGTAAGGTATCATAAATGTAAAGGTAAAATCAAATGGGCCTACATTGAAGCTGTAAGCTTGCTGAATGCTCTTTCTAACAAGTGAAGAATTTGAAGAATTCTTCAATATTTGAATAGCCATATGTATACCAAAGCAGGGCTGGAACTTATAGAAAACTACATCTGAGCATATTCAGTGTCAGCGGGTTTAAAAAGGACAAGAAGGATGAAGAAAGAGTCATTCCTAATTTGATGGCTGTCCTAGCTAATATAAATGCAGGACATGAGTACTCCTGTATAAAATAACTTCTTTAAATGATTAACAGCAGGGAATGCCTCAGGCAATCTAACACTTTTCTTGTGTCTCTGTTTCTCTTGTGGCTGTCTACGTTTACTTTGACATGTGGCAGTCGGTTCTGAGTTGCCCATTGGTACTGAGCTGATTACAGATTTGCTAAACAACACTAGGGTTTAGTGGGACATCTTAAGGCCTTCCGACCATAATACATAGGAGCAGAATTAGACCTCTCAGCCCTTCAAATATGTTCTACCATTCTATCGCCCTTACCAATCAAAATCCTGCTAACCTCCATGTTATGTTTTGTAACTTCAAAACATTAAACTAATTAAAAGGAAAACACGGGAGTCAGAAATGTGAGTATAACATTTCTGGAAAAAAGGTTTAATTGCTGTGGAGGCTTTCTTACTCCTATGGATAATGTCTTTCCTGACAAGGGGCGGGTGGTCTCGCCGCTTGGCAGGTGAGATTTGCAATTATGAAAGCTATCTCAGGTTCGGGGCCTCCCCCATAGAGGTTGTAGGAGATAATTCCGAGACTGCAAGAAGTGGTTCTGACTGCTCTGAATGCCTTTCTTCTACTTCCTTTCACTTCTTCTTCTAGTCTGTGTATTTTGAGCTTAGGAAGGCCCATTTTTTTCACTGTACTATTTTCTTATTACTCCTTCTATTGCTCCCTTTAGGATCTGACCTCTCCTCTTGGTTTCCTCATCGACAACGTCGCCTGACGAATCCTGTTTTTGTATCTCCGTTGACTCCTTTCTTTTAGGCTTTCCATTCATCCAGATGGGCTTTGGTCTTTGCATCTACCTTTATGAGCAGCTTTTTGTCTCCTATTTGAAGTTCGTGCAATAACTTTAATTCATGCAGAGTAGAGTCTGGTTCTTTATACTCACAAAAGCCAAAAGCTTACAATTTTCCTGCTGCCCCTTGAAACTCCTTCCAGCTTAAAATTAACCACATTTGAGAAGAACTGCCTGATTAAGATATCAGAGGCTTTCTCAGATATGTTACCTACAAAAACTGTTGTAGTGAGAGATCACTTTTACATTTCCCCTGAGCGGAAAGGTCCTTCCTTGGTCCAACATGCTTTCCAACCACAGGCACATAGGATGGCACCAATACCTGTTGTCCTCTGTTGGGCAATGGTTCATGGAGTATGGTATGGAGACAGTTGTGGCATCATCCAGCACATTTCTTAATTTGCTTTCAGTTGATTCCATTACCGGGGATGTGGATGGCTCGCCAATCAAGTTCTAATTGTCTCAGCCACTCACAGCCCCACAATGTTTTTCCCTTCTGTTTATACCATATACAAACCTAATATGACTTGTTGGTTGTTGTATTTCACTGTTACAAATGTCATTCCCATAGTGTATATTCATAGTTGGATATCTGCAGGCTTCAGCTTAGTTTCTTTGAAATGCCATTCAAACTCATTTTGTGGAATGACCAAAACAGTGTCCAACTCCATTTTAATTAATTTGTTGTTCATTTCTGGTGTAAGCCATATTGCTTGTCTCTTATTAGGTTTCACATTATAAATCTCAAGGTTACCCAGTTCTGTGTCACTCACATCATTATCAGATTTTTCATCAACAGCATTCAGTTTAGTGCGCTTTTTGAAACTCCAATTTGACTTTTTATCTTTTCTTCTTCTCTGTACCGTCCATTTATTGTTTGTCTGCCCAACATGCTCTTTGCATGTGTCTTACTTGATACATTGTCTGCATGTTTCACCTGCAACGGTCTGGTGAATGTGAGCCGCTGTCACAACGTTTGTTCAGCCAGACCGGTTTCTGTTTAACCACCACAATTTCGTTCACATGCACTTTCATTCCTGACTGCAACTCAATTGTGTATGCTGCTTCCATTATTACAGCAATTTCAACTGCTCTTTTAAATGCGAGCAGTGCTTCAGTTAGGAGCTGTTTTTGAAATTTTTCCTGTAGGACAATCTAAACAATCTCTTCATGTATCATTATGCCCATTATTGAACTGGCAATGTTCAGATAATTTCTTCAATCCAGCCACATACGCTGAAATAGACTCCTCTTTCCTTTGATTGCACTTATGAAGCCTAAAGCATTCCGTAATCAACAATGGTTTTGGTTCTAAATGTTCCTGCATTAATTTCACAGTATCAGCAAAACTCAGTTCTGCTGGTTAGGTTGGAGCAGTTACATTTTGAAGCAAACTATATGCCTTTAAACCCAAATCACTCAACAAAACTGGTACTTGTTTCTCATTGGCTCTTACATTTCCTTAAAAATATTGTTCAATTAGCTCAGTATACATGAGCCAGTTGCCTGCTGAGGAAATCAAACACATCTCTGTTTCCAATGTAGCCAGCCATTTCTGCTCCTTTTTAAATTAATATTATCATAGTTACACAATATTCATGATCCTGTAAATTCTTCCATTTTCTTTCTTTTATTTACTCAATCGTGTCTTCTCTTCCGAAAAACATATGCTGCCCTGCTTTTGTTTAAACTGTAAGGTATCACTGCAATTTTACAGATTGGTAATCATCATTTTGGATTTGTTTTAAAAGTACCTCATCGCCACTGTTAAGTTTTTGTAACTTCAAAACACTAAACTAAATAAACAGAAGAAACAGGACTCCAAAATGTGAGTCAAACTTTATGTTTACTTTAAGCAAGGCACTTATCACTTGGTAGCATCAAGATGTATGCAATTCACGTATTTTTACATAAACCCATAAAGAATTATTTAAACAAACAGGAATGCTTAACCAAACAATATATTTACTCAAATTACTCATTACTCAAATGCTACTGAAATATTAAATGCACATCAGTCTGCTTTACATACACTCAATGACTTGGCCTCCACGGCCGTCTGTGGTAATGAATTCCATAGATTCAGTACCCTCTGGCAAAATAAATTCCTCTTCATCTCTGTTTTAAAGGAACATCATTCTTTAAGGCAGTTTTGACCACAAATCATTCATTGGATCTCTTTCAGAAAAAAAAACTAATTAAAACTGGACAATTTAACTATTACAAATGATAGTCATTCTTAGGTGTCAAACCTATGTTATTCAATGCTGTAAAGATTAATTAACCCAGAACTCAGTCATAAAATTTACAGTGATTTTTTTTTGAATACTGAAACAACACCCATCCTTTAAGTTGTTATTAATGGATTTTAGTCATTGAACTGCAAACTATTTATAACACATAGTTTCTTTTCTTTCTAGTTTTGTATAGCTTTGTCGTTATTTTGTTCTTATTGTAATGATGGAGCACTCAATGGCAGAATATTATATTGAAAAATAAAGAAACCTTAAAAATTGAAGGTCCATTGAATTGTTTGGCGTTTCTCTCCAAACAGCTATCAGATCTATATCATTCATCGTGTTTTAGGTTTTTTTTTCAAAAAAAAATCTTTAAAGTTTTGTGTAACAATCTACTGAAATTTTTAAGACATTTTAATCCCTCCAAAATAAATGCAAAAAAATTGAGAAGTAAACCAGTGAATTAGAATCTGTCCAACAGGGACACTACAGCAAAATATGTTTGAAGAGTCTTATCAAAGCTTAATTCTCACTTTAGTTTAGTTGCCTCACAAATCTTAATCAGCTTGTGGCTCCCATTAGACAGGGCCCACTGGCTTATGTCCACTCCCTGGAATTGTACCCATGGTGCCCACCTGACTGTAACAGCTCTTTTCCACATCTAGAGGGCCAAGTGACTGGACCATCTGCATCCAAGAAGTATCCTGCTAAGCAAAGAGTTGGGAGAAAGAAGGAAGCCTCGGACTTTACTCCACCAAGGCCTTATTCTTGAGTTCATCCAGATTGCCTTTGATAACTCACTGCTTCCAGAGTGTGGAACTGTTTGGACATGCCCCTGATGGCTAACTGCATTAGCAAATGGCTCAAGTAGATTAAAATAATTACAAAAATAGTTTAAAAGATGTTTTAAAAATAAATCAAATGCTTAGCTGCTCTTTTCTATTCCTACTAATTCAGCAACACCATACAAATGAATCTGGTTGCTTCTTGAACGCCAATGGCCCAGTGTCAATACTAGCATCTGGCTGTCAGCTGTCAAACAATTTGAAGTGTCCAGTTTGCTCTTGTATTTTTGTTGCTTTATTCTGGCTGGAGCAAGATTTGGAAGAGCAGCAGCAGCCTCAGGTAGACTTCTCAGTCAAACTCTGTTTAAAACTGTTAATTGCTCTCCAAGTTGGTGCCCTTCACATTAAGTTACTAGACTTATTTGTTAAATACAAAGAATTAATCCCAATTCTAAAATTCACAAAGCAATCAGAAGTCAGAAATGAATCCCTGTTTTTCAAGTAGATTTATATGCTACTGAAGGCAAATTATGTTTAAGACAGACTTGGGAAACTGGTGCAAAATCAACAAGCTTGCACGTGCCGTGCATTGCCAAGCTTGCATGCAGTTGCTGTCAGTGAAAGTTTATGTAAGTACAGCAGCACCTGGAAGACTGTGGTTAGTGTATGGATATGTATGTCAGCTGCAGTCAGCAGCCTGTTATGTCAAGTCATTGAACTGTCTATAAAGAAATAATATTGTGCCATCAGATAACAAATCACCATGGAGGATATGCACTAAACTTTCAACCTGCTTGCACAACCTAACGTAGAATGACTATATGAAGATAGCTGACTATAATATTGATCACTAAAGCAATTCGCATATTCATGTTGCTGGATTTCTCCCTCTGCCTAGTTGTCAATGTTTGGATTTCTAAATGACAAATGTCAGCTCCATCTCTTCAGGGCTTCGTTTGCTGTTCTCTGCATTTTTGCTCTTTATTAACCTTGGAGTGAAGTTTGCATTCGTTGACGCAGGGCAACTGTTATAGGTGTGAAAATGATAACATCTTTGCATGCACTCTATTTTCAGTTAGAGGGCAAAATAATCTCATTATTGGTTTATTACCGACACATTTACCAAGGCAAAGTGAAAAGCTTGTCTTGCATGCTGTTGATACAGATCAATTCATTGCAATGGTGCATTGCGGTACCACAAGGTAAAACATATTAAAAGTGTAGAATAAAGTGTAACAGCCATAGTGTAACAATGGGATAGAAGCTGGGGTACATGCTTTCAGACTTTTGTATCTTCTGCCTGATCAAAGAGGGGAGAAGGGAGAACGTCCAGAGAGGCGAGGTGAGTGGAGAAGTTCGAAGTTTTGACAGAGTCCGTGGATGAGAGGCTGGTTCCTGTGATGAGCTGAGCTGTGTCCACAACTCTCCGCAGTTTCTTGCAGTCACAGGCAGAGCAATTGCATTATCTATCTGCATAATCTATCTGCAAACCACACCAGCCACAATTCAGTTCTCGTGCATCTCTGAATTTAGCAGCAGCCAGAACTCCTTAAAAAAAATAAGGTTTTAAGAAAGGTGCTTGGCAAACAGAAATAAGAGTACTCAGCTTTATATTAGTTCAGAAGTGTTACTTGGTAACTGGAAAGACATAATATCCAGTACTGCGCAAAAGTCTTACACACCCACTATACGCATGTGTCTGAGATTATTGCACAGTACTGTAAGGTAACAAAGTAATGGTGGTTAGGGGTGTGGAGGTGTTGATCAGCTTTACTGCTTGGGGGAAGTATTACCCTAAGGGAAAATGATTGAAATAATTTTCTAGGAGATACAATTTCCACTCATATTTTGATAACGATTTTATTTCCATTTAAGTTTTGTAATCTGGGCTAATGGTGAATACTTGTAATATACAAAGTAATGATTTCAGAAGAAAAAATGGTGCATTTGCTTATCAGGTGGCTGAATCCTTGGAAAACATCTTCTTCTTTCCTAAAGTAGCTTGGACTCCTTATTGTTAATGGCAACTAAGTAGATCTTTGCTTACAGGATTCCTTGCTTTTCATCAGCATTTATTCAAGATTATTTGCCCTTTCCTACAATAAACATTCCCTTTGCAAAAAAAAATGAGGTTTTGCCCAAAGTAGCTGAGGCACCCTTTGTAACCGCACAACTGATGAAGCAAAAGACGTAGTTAGATCTTGCTTCCATACCATCACTGCACTGCCCATAACATGTAAATGTACAAACGTTTGTAGAAGTTTCTGTGAGAAACCTTTGAAAGAGGAAAGGATGAGCAACCTGTGGAATTCTAATTACCTTTCAGCGAGTGGAATCTGGATCATAAGCCAGTGCAGGTCTCCATATTCAATCGGATGTATAATAGAGCTAACTTAAAGCCCACTTCTTGCCCACTGGTAGATTACTGTGGAGTAAACTGACCAGCATCATGACCCCAGCTGGGTCTTTTACTTCACCTATTGTGCAATCACAAAGGATGTCTCAGTGGGGCCCAATATGTCAAACAATGTGCTTCAAGATCTCCTATCAGGGGTATTTGTTTGCAGCACTGAGAAACCTATAAGCAGGCTTGGGCTACTGACTGCCACAACTGCCCTGGAAAATAGGTGAGACAGTAGTTCGAAATCACCCTCAAGAGCATTTTGAGTTTCTAAAGGCTGACTCGTTACAGGTACAGGCCTGAAACCGAGTTGCTCACAATGAACGAAAGATGTAAATCTAAAAGATCTAGTGAGGAGCCTGGCCTAGTATGTGAAAGAAGGATAGATAAGCAATCTTTGGAGAGCCACAAAGGAGCTTGAATAGGAGGCATCATATCTAAGTCTCCTCCTGAATCCTCAGAGATAACTTTTAGTCCAAATACTAGTTATGCTCAGATGACTTTCATCCCACTCTTTTTCAGAGGAGCACTGTTCTTAAAGACTCTACTGAAGACATCTTTAATCTAAAGCACCATTATCTGACCAAATAGGAAAATAACATTTTCAAAATAAATAGATTTAGTCTGGGTATTCATCACGGCTCTCCTTCAAAACAGCACAGCCATGCCAGGAATTGTTAAATGGATTTTCGCAGTGTGCTATGCCCCAAGTAGGGAACATCCATCATAAGAACCCTCACTATCTGGGTTATGCCCTCTTCTCATTACTAACATCAGGGATGAGGTACGGGAGGCTGACGACCCACACTCATTGATTCAGGAACAGCTTTTACCCCACCACCAACAGATCTCTGAAGGGTCCTTGAACCCATCCACACTAGCTCATTACTCCTCTTTTTACACAATTTAATTATCTTTTAATTAATAGTAATTTTATGCATTTGCATTCTACCACTGCCACAGAGCAACAAATTTCACATGTGATAATAAAAGTGATTCTGATTCTTATTGCAATGTGGCATGTTTTCAATAGAGTCCAGAGGGAGCATTTTCATCACAACCATACTTCACAATGTATCATTAAGAGAGAAGAGTATTATTCAGAGTTACCTTTAAAAGTAGTGTCCTTGACAGTTGTTCAGGTTGACAACAGTGATCTATTATCCTAAAGCATTATCTTAAGTGCTAATGTGGTGCCCATCCTGACCTCCCCCTCCATGAATTGCAGGCTGAGAATGTAGTCTTGTGGTCTAAATACCTTTAATGGGCAGGAGATACCACTCAATAGTCCAGATAATCCATCTGAAGAGATCTGAGACATGAGGGGTTTGATTCATGGAGTGAAACTTCTCGTTGCTGGTGTTCTAAGATTCCCATGAAAGTCACTATTGGTAACAAAGGCTTCAACCACAAGGCCACAAGATAGCCATATATCAGGTGTTATATGCCTAGACTAAGTGTCCAGGCACTCTCCTCTGAAGGATACTCAGGTCCAGGAAATTTGACGTTTGGAATTCATCCTTCCACCTTATCTCAAAGGTCTTCTAAGAGCAGGGGAAAGCTCTTGTGGTCTTTGCCCTTGACAACTCTGAATTAAAAATGGGAAAATTAACACTTCCAAGCAACTCTGAAGTTCTTCCAGAAATAGCTCTCTAAACTTCATAGTGAAGCACCTGAGACGGAAGGTTTAAATTAAGACAAGTAGCATAAGCTTCTATTATTCTTTAATGTACCTGATTAAGAGATGAGGCTGGATCAATTAAAAATTTGAACACAGTAATAAGTGAGAGACTTAAGGATTATAAGTAGAAGAGACAGGAGATAGATAAATTTTAAGACCAAAGATTGATGGCCTAATTAAATGGTGAAACAGATCAAAGGACTGAATAGCCTTCTCCTGGTTTTCTGTGAGCATTGACCATTTGGAATAGGCGCCAGCAGATTTTCAGTCTAAAGCTGTAAAGAGCCAGTGCCTTCAAGAAAGGGGAATTGTGGTTGATGAGGTACCATTAGAAGTTGCAAGCAAGCCACTGTCATTATTTCATGCAGCAAATGAGCTTCAGTTCACAACTAGCTGCCTGTGCCTTTAAAAGAAAACAGTGACCATTTTGCATGGGTGGAGTAGAACGAAGAGTTGCCATGTTCTAGAAAGGACAACGTTCGAATGCTTTTCCCAGGTTTAGTGAGGAAGATGAATAATATTTGATAATATCCATGTAAATTTGTTTATACTTGTTTGTAAATCCAGAATATCAGTAATTTGACATGTTTTACATGTGGATGCTTTAGATTTTCGTGAGTAAATAGATCAGCACTGAATAGCATGATTGCGAAGTTCCTTAATTGGCCTACTAGCGTGAGCGAGGAGAACTCATTTCAAGGTTTAGCCTATATGTGTTTGGAAGTTAAGCACATGTGTGCCAAATGTGAGTATATCTCTTAGTTACAATGAAATGTATTTATTCATATTTTTGATGTTGTGTATAAGGTACAGGGTTGGTGGGATTCTAACATTGTTTGTCTTGTTTTTTTTTAGATTTGCCACTACTGTATTGGTTTTGTATATTTTGTTTTAGTTATTTTCATACTGCATACATAACAAGGATGTGGTCTGATGTTAAACTGAGATTGTAATGGTGGGAACTGTTTTTTTGAATTTATTTTGTGGTTTTTACTTTGATACTCTCTTTCTGCAATAAAACATCTAAAACAGTTAAAGGAATTTAAGACCCGAAAAGTATTTGTTGTCCTACGTGTGTGTTTTTCCCCAGGCTACAAAATATAGAACGGGAGATCTCACTATGATGATGCACAGTAGAGCAGCAAATGCTTTTTAAAGTGCTCACTGCCACAACTTCTAAAGCAGGTTATGAAGTTAACCCTATTGCAGAATAGGATTATTCTCTATTGCAGAATGTGCAAAGGAACACAGGAAAGTTGTCAATGTGGATTGTAGGGACCTGGTGGGGTCAGTGATGCTCTCAAGTCTTTCTCTCCCTCTCTTCCAGTTATGATCCACTCTAAATCAACTGCATGCCCAACCCTTGCCACCTTCCTGTGTCCCCCAGTATAAAGTGCATTCCTATTCCACTACATGTGGGAAAATCGAATCTCTACTTCCTGACACTGGGGAGGAGGAACGTGCTTCTCCACAGTTCTGTAGTATCAGCTCAAAAACTTTGTTCTGTCAAATATCTGATCAGAAGAAGTCAAGTTCGTGTCCTTTATCCAGTATTGGTGGTTTAAATTCTTCACCTAAATTTAGGAAATAGAACATAGTAGAGTAAATTTACGTTTCTCATAAATGCAAAATGGGTAAGGGTGAATTAGTGCCTGTTTTAAACTACTTACATTGAAATCAAGGGATATGAAAATCAGGGGAGATGCAGACTGCGATGCTACATCATTTCACCTCCTTTCATGCCAGGTCCTAAATAGTTACTTATGATCATCAGGAAGGCAGTTGAAAAGCTATCCAGAATACCGGAATACCAGGAATCAGAAGTTATGTTACAGTTCTATAATGTCCTAGTACGACCTTCCCTGGAAAAATCTGAACAGTTGTTAGCATCATACAGTGCAGTGCAGAATTCAGTGCAGATTTACCAAAAAGATACTTAAATATTGAAGGATTATATTATTTGTGATTACAAAAAGTATGTTTCATTGTCTCTATAGGACTATTCGTAAATTCCTTCATGATATTAAGAGGAAATGGTCATGTTGATAAAGAGAAAATAATTGGATGTAAACAATTAAAGCTAAAGATCACTTAGGGAACTATTCTACATTTGAAGGGTAATAAAAATTTAGATCTCATTAATACAAAGGGCAATTTATATATGATTAATTGGGAATTTTAAATCTGAGTTTAACAGATTTTGATAGTATGAGATTTGGGGCAAAATTGGAGTCAATGTAGTTAGATCACAGATTGGTTATTCTCTTTCTAAAGAGCAAATGAGGCTCAAACAGCCAATTGACTTGTGCTGTATTATTCAGGAAAAAGTAATTAAGTACCTTGTGACTGATAAAGTGATGTCTGCAAACCACTGTACAATCACTGCCACAGAGGAAATGAGGGAAGGGAAGTGAGATTGAGATCACATAGAACTGATTGAGTTCTATAATGATGGCCTAGATTGGTGCACCGGAGTAGATTATGACATTACTGGCTCTTTGCTGGAAATGCAAGATCAGATGTCATAAAATTTATAAACCACAAATGTTAACACAGTGTGGCAAGAACTTCCCAACTCAGACAAAGTCAAATCCAAACTAAACCTGTAAGTTAAAACAAACTGAGAAAGTGTAAGATTATACAAACATCTCGCTCACTTAATGATAGCCACACTGCATCACCACCCTGTCACTGTTTATGTGCCCCTGATCAGAGCAGTCGTTAATCACAAAAGATGAAGATCAAGGCACTTGGGGATAGATCTTGGGTGTGTGCCAGAATCCTCCATTCAGTAGCAATTTGATTTCACAATGACAGCACGGTTGGATTTCTGAATGGGAAAAATTCAAGATTGACTTTTCTCTGCTTGAGATGAAATTGAACATCGTCATTGAGTCATAGAGTCAGAGTACTACAGCATAAAAGCAGGCCTTTCAGCCTATCTAATCTGTGCTGACCTGCTCTTCTTCCTGGTTCCATCTAGTTGCACCTGGTCCATAGCCCCCAAATCCCTCATAAAGATGCATCTATTCAAATGTTTCTTGAATGTTACAACAGAGCATGTATTAACACTTCCACTGGTAGCTCAATCATCTATCAACCACCTTCTGAGTGAAGAAGTTCCCCCTCAGAATCCCCTTAAATATATCACCTTTCACTGTTCATTAATGACCCCTCGTTCTAGTCTCACCCAACATGAGGGGAAGAAACCTGCATGTGTTCATCCTATCTATACCCCTCATAATTCTGTATACCTCTATAAGATCATTCCCCCTTTTCCTGTACTCCAGAGAATAAATTCCTACCTGATTTAACCTATCCCTGTAGCCCAGATCCTCAAGTTCCAGCAACATCCTTGCAAATTTCCTCTTTCAATCATAACATTATCTTTTCTATAGGTAGGTGACCAGAACTGCTCACAATATTCCAAATTCAACTTTACCTATGTCTTAGAAAGTATTAACATAACATCCAATTTCTGAGCATAGTTCCCTGATATATAAAGGCCAATCTGCCAAAAGCTTTCTTTATGACACTATCTACCAGCGAAGCCACACTTGTGGAATTATGGATGTATATTCCTAGATCCCTGTGTTCAGCTGCACACCTCAAAGCCTTACCACTCACTGTGTAAGGATGAAATAGGTCTTTGGAAATACTTGGATCTCAAAATTCCATCATGTTTATCAACATTCTCGTATAACACGATAAATTCAGCATTGGTGCCTGAGGCATCCCTGTGTAGCTCTTCATGGTCCTCTGATTCACCTGTGCACAAAGATTGCTTAGCAAACAGCAGCAAGCAGGAGCAGTTACTTACCAGAGTGGTAAAGCCTGCTCCAGCTTTAGTTAAAGCCAATCTTTACTTGAGTCACAGGCTTGGGAGTCCGACAGTCAAACTAACCCAAAACCCTCACCGACAGTGCCTGTGTCACTGGTAAGTCTTTCTTCTTTCCTTGGACGTTAGGTAGAGATTGCATTTTAGGTTTACTCAACTTTGCTACAATGGCACAGCCTCTCAATGTGTGCTTTCCAGGATCCACTGAATCCTCAAAAGGTAGATTTAATCACTTACCACATTCTTTATAATTCATGACAACAGACAATAAAACACGATGAACACCACATTCATTTATAGAGTCATAGAGAAATACATCATGGAATCAGGTTCTTCAGTCCTATGAGTCCAAACCAACTATGGTACCAACCCAATTAGTCCAAATATACTGCATTCAGCCCAACTCACATTAAGCCCCACCCCTGTATGTGCAATGGATATTCACTTCCTGGCAAAGGGGGTTTTATATTTGCTAAGTTCCTTTCTTAACACAACAGTTGCAAATTGTAAATTTACAACTGACATGCTTTGTTTAGTTTCTATTCATAAACAGGTCTCAGCCATCAGTTCTTGAAATGTAAATGGTAAATAGTAATCAGTTTGAAGTTAAAACAAGCACTGTCTATAGAGTAGCTTCACAACAAGTTCTTTATATAGCAGACCCTCTGTCTGCAGAAGCAGATGTAGCTCACAACACCTGACTTATTGCTGCTGAAGAGTTGCAATATAGGAAAATGGATTAGTTAATTTGGCTTATTTCAAAACAGCCAAAGCTGACAAAGTTGCTTAGTTCAAGGAAGCTTGCAGACCAGATGGAAAACATTATTCAGACTATCAAATAACTGATCTATTAATATTGAAAAGTTTATGTACTCAAGGAAGTTAGCTTTACAGCATTGATTATGAGAGCTGTGATCCATATCCCCAAGAAGCTTTTAAACCTTTTCCATCAAAAGAGTATCTGAGGAAACATCATATATGTTTGAAGTCACCCAAGTGGTAAAGAAAAACTGTATAAATTTAGAAGGTTCAGTCCTATTAGGAATGGGGTAAGGAACGTCAAGAAATATGAAAAATAGCATAGGGTGAACTAGAATCCATTCCTTTGGCCTCAATTTATGCAACAGATAATTCATTTGTCTGCATTGTTGGCATATCTTTTTAGTTTATAGGAATTGTACCTGTGCTTTGGAAGTCCTTTGTGCTTTCTGTTTTAGAAATGCTTTGTGTTTTAAAAATGGTTTCTGTTTTAGAATTGCTTTGAGTTTCAAAAATGGTTTGTGTTTCAGAAATGGCTTGTAATTTGGAAGTGTCTAAGTTGGACATCCTCTGTGAGTTTTAAATGTGTTTTAAGAATGGTATTTGGATTTAAGCATTTATCACTGAAAATAAATGAACTGTTCTTAAACAAGTTTGTTAGCTGCAAGTATCTTCTTGGTAGGAAAGAAGGACTAATTCACTATGGAGAATAAACAGGGAAATGAACTAGTCTTTGAAGATTGAGTAGTTATAGTATAACTTCCCTTTAGTGAGAATACTCATGATTATTTATATCTGATAGGGCTAAAACCTAATATCTGAAATTTGCGATCAGCAAACCCAATACTATCAAATATGTACCTCTCCAAGTGCTTCTTAAATGACAGCCTTGTGCTGGCTTCAATCACTTCCTCTGGCAGGTTGATCCATGTTCTCATCAAGTCCCTTTTAAATCTTTTCTCTCTCATACTGAATCTTTGTCCATAGCTTTTGTCTCCCCTACCATGGGGAAAAGATTGCAACTACTAATCTTACCAAATTAACAAATTGAAATGTGTTATGTGTGTCCAGGAAGGATTCTTGACACAATATGTAGACAGACCGACTAGGGGAGAGGCCATACTGGGCCTGCTGCTAGCAAAGGACCGGGTCAGGTGATAGTTCTCTTGATGGGTGAGCATTTTGGAGACAGTGACCACAAATCCCTGACCTTCACCATAGTCTTGGAGCGGGATGGGAGCAGATGGTATGAGAAAGTAAGCCAAGCCAAATAAAGTGACATTAGGGCAGTTGTCTGCCTGTTTGAAACTGAAGGAGAAGAGGGCTGTAGAGAAGCAAAGGAATTTAGGGAGGGAATTCCATAGTTTAGGATTCCATTGCTTGAAAAATGTACTACCGGGGTGTGCTGGAGTGAAAAACTGGGGTTGAGAAAAAGGTCAGTATTAGAGAAATTGAAGTATTTCTGGAAAACTGTGGAGCTGAAGGAGATTGGAGTATTGTTGCTTAATTCTAAGACATAACGTTTCGTGAGAGATTTAAAATGAAAATGAATAAGTAGAATTGAGCTATATATCAGCTTTGATCTAATTTAAAGGAAAACTGGCTCAGAGGGGCTGAATGGCCTTAACAAAATTAAGAAGTAGAAAATAACAGCAAACTCCCTCACTTACGGATGCCCTATGGATCCCTGATGTTAGACAAGTGGCACAGTGGCTCAGATGTACAGCTGCTGCCTCACAGCACCACAGATCGATGTTCAATCTTGACCTATGGTGCTGTCTGTATAGAGTTTACACATTCTCCCTGGTACATGTGGATTTTCTTCATCTGCTCTGGTTTTATTCATATACCTAAGAAGTGCTGGTCAACAGGTTAATTGGCCACCATAAATTGCTCCTGGTATGCAGGTATAATCTTGGGGGGTGGGGGGGGTGGAGGAATTGATCAGAAGACGGGGAGAATAAAAAGGGAGTCATGAAGGCTTAACGTAAATGGATGTTAGAAAGTTACTAGAAAGAAGATGGGCTGAAGGCTCTGTCTCCCTGTTCCTTGACTCTATGTAATGCCTTGAACCTCAAGGAGTTCTAGTGAGAGGTCTCGACCCGAAACATCAACTGTTTATGCCTCTCCATGGATGCTGCCTGACTTGCTGAGTTCCTCTAGCATTTTGTGTGTGTTCCTTGAGTCAGAAGCAACTCAGAGAATCCATGCAGCACGAGCCAATAAGTTAATAAATGTTAAGTCTGAAAAAAATAAGTTTATCACTAGAATATACAGATTTTTAGAAACTTTATTTCAGGATTGGCTCCTAATGGCGACTATTATTTTTCCTCTCAGAGCCATTGAATTATCTTGAATCAGTTTACGTTTATTTACTGAAATGCACAACTTGGCATAAAGCAAATAATCCTGCAACGACAGGCAGGGCAGCCTTTGTTTTACTGCATACACACTGTTGTAAATTCTAAGCTGAATGTTTTTCTTTTCCCTCAGACAAAAAGACCATACAGTTATGGTTGATTAATTTTCCAACCATGCTAGCATATTTTTTGGATGCACTACACAGCAGCTGAGAAGTGGCGCCACTAAAGCCAACAATAATCAACATCGCACAAACAAATCACTGGCAGCAGTAACGTGGTACTCCTTAAGAAGGAATTTACAATAGTTCTGTGTCCGTTGGTTTGTCAAAGGACACAGAAAGCTAGCTTCAGTAACATGTATCATCTTCAGCTCCAGAGAGTACATTTGAAGGAGATGAGTTATACACTATAATTTGGATTGCTAATATGAAACATTTCGTGATAACTTCCAATTATTTTCAGTTGCCCAGTAATGTTGCAACCAAAAGCCTGCAAACAACAATGCCAACACACCCTTTTGTTCTTGGGTTGTTGCCCAACCTATCCAGAAATATGTAGCTAAAACCTAATTTAAAGGGATTAATCCTGGCAGAGCTAGGAGGTGATCTAGATTAATAGCAACAAAGGACGCTATTTGTGAAGTCTCACACCACACTTGTGCTCCCAGCGCCAGAAAAGTAATTGAAAGCTCACCTGCTGGGTTTCATTTGTTGGAAACTGGGCAGAATGAGTGTAGCTGTCAACATGTAAACAAGCAGTCCTATATTGCGGACAGTGTGCACATGAAAAGGTCCCACGGACTAATTTAGCTGAGCACCCTGGGCATCCAGTGCTAGGACTGGAAAAATGAATGCCTGGTGCGTGGTCAGCAGGTATGGGATGTCTATCAAGTCTCACCATTACAGGAATACATCACCCATTTTGAATCAGAGAAGCTCCCTGAAAATCAGCTGCAAAACAGTCGATGATAATATATTTCCTGTATAACATTCCTCTGTAGTTTGTTTTAAGAAACCTTTTTGCCCATTTATTTTATTAAGAATTTGTTGATAGAGCACTTGCATTCGTGTTAGTTACAACAGAAATTTGAAAAATTGTATAATCAAACGATATTTCATTATAATGCCCCTTTACTTAAAATGGATTGAGATCTGAGAAAAACAGTGGGGGACTTGTTGCAGAAGTTATTTCTCCATTGATATTTCCAACAATAAATTTACAGCCCTAATAACCTACTATTTCCATTCCCTATTTGAAAGTCTCTTTACTCTCAGAATGATGGCACATTGAAGAGTATCACTTAAATCAAGGGAAACAGCAGATGACAATTGAAAAGCTAAATTCCAGAAGTTTTTCTTTGTAGCTAGCTCAGAATCAGAATCAGGTTTACTATCATCGGCATGTGTCATGAAAATTAACTTAGCAGCAGCAGTTCAATGCAATACATAGTATAGAAGAAAAATAATGATAATAGGAAATAAATAAGTAAATCAATTACAGTATACGTATATTGAATAGATTAAAGATCGTGCAAATAACAGAAACACTATATATGAAAAAAGTGAGGTAGTGTCTAAGGGTTCAATGTCCATTTAGGAATCAGATGGCAGAGGGCAAGAAGCTGTTCCTGAATCACTGTGTGTGTACCTTCAGGCTTCTATACCTCCTACCTGATGGTAACAGTGAGAAAAGGGCATTCCCTGGGTGCTGGAGGTTCTTAATAATGGACAATGAAATACAATGTTCTTCCATTCTTCTCAAAATTAATTTGACTCAGCGCTGCCTTGATCTTTCTCACCACAAATTCAAGAACAACCTTCATTCCCCCACAATAACCACTCCCTGACCCTAGGACTAGAACATCTTCTTTGGATGGACTTGCTGCTACTCAGGTAGCTCATTTTAAATGTTCAGCTCATGGATAATATGTTATTAAGGCGTAACCATGAAATTTCTCAAAAAAGGTGCTCAGAAGTGTTTTGAGCACATTCACTAATCCTCACATGTTTTTGATTTGTATTTCCTTAAAGACTTCCATGACAACTTTTGCATTTATTGTTAGGCTCATTGGCAGAGTGATAAAAATTAGATATATTGTATAGCAAGTGTCTTTATATATACCAAGCGTTAGATAATTTAACCTCTCGTACAAAAGATGAGACGTTCTTTCAATATAGCATTGAAATGTCAGTTTGATTTAAGCTGCTCGTGTTTCTGTTGCAGGATTTGAACTCATGACCTTCTGACTTGGAGATGAGTCTGCCAGCACTGAGTTATAGCTGTCACCTTTAGCCTTTGTAAGAGGAGCAGACATGGCTCAGTTCATACTTCATCTTTGCAAACAATCGCATTCATTGCTTCCACTCCAGCTCCCTGGCTCTGAGGTCAGCGGCTGGTGAATGATTTGTGGGAACTGAAGGTGCTGCCATGGCTGGAGCAGGTTGTGGCTGGATTTGGGACATTGCACACTCCTTCCAAAGATTGTAGACAACCTCTGTGCACTCTCCTTGACAAAATCCAAGCCTATTCCATTTTGAAAAGTCACAGACTGGGGCTCTCTTGAGACTTTGAAGACATTCTTGATGCATTGTCTTTTTCATCCTGGAAATCTGTTCCAGTAACCATGCTCAGAAAGCTTGTTTCGAAGGTCTGGTACCAGACGTGTAAAACATGCCCTCCCAAACTGTTGAAGGGTGATCTGGGGTGATTTGGTTTGATAAAGGATACTGATATTGGTTCAGACTTTCTACTAATTTTAATATTGGCAAGTTCAGCTATCACCTTTGGCGCTTATAAGAGAGCTATGCATGGCTCAGTTGTCTCTATGTTATTAAGGAGGTTCCTTTCCACTTATTGTTTCAAGACTGGTTTAAGAGGTTCTAAGGTGTCCTAAAATGGATAGGCTTTGATTTTCAGCTCATAAACAAAACAAAACCCATCTTCAGTCTCCAGTGCCGATTACAGACCAGGAGGGAGAGGAGGCATGTTGATATGCTGCAAGATGCCTGAACCCAGGAAAGCTCAGAAATGCCTGGAATGTGAAAAATTTCCTCAAAGTTAGCGTGGATCAGACTGCTTGTGTTTTATCAACAATTAAGAGAAATGTGGACTATATATTCTGCAGCTATTTCAGGACACCTACATTCATTTTCCTCTAAAGCAAAGGTAGCGGTGTATGTATAGTGCTAGTGTACTCTCTTTGAAGAAAATAATGGATGTTATGCTGTTCATTTCATTCTCAATGAATGTAAGGTCAGGATTAGGAGTTAGTATCAGATATATAATCCACAAGCAATGTAACAAAATTCTGAATTCATTGTTGAATTCAGTGTGAAAATCACCTGGCTTCTCATTTTCATAAAGTTGAGTTTATTTTCACGTGCACGTGCAATGAAAAACCGTACTTGCAGCAGCATCACAGCCACACAACATCATACAAGCAACACTCACAAAAGAAAAAAATATTAAACATAAATTATACACATTTTTATAAGAAACCACGATTAAACCAAAACAATCATTAATTTTAGTGTTCAAAGTGGTTATAAAGCAGCGAAACTGTAGTGATTAAGATTTTGTCTGTTGCTTCAAGAACTAACTAACCGAAAATAAATCAAAGTTCTTGTATTTGGTGATGTGGTACTTTAAGCACTGGTACCTCCTCTCCTGTACCTTTCTGCCCATGGAAATATTCATATTACATTTAGTGTCCCTCACAGTTCTTTCCTTAGTCATCTCCTATTTCTCAACTGCATGCTATTCCTCAGCAACTTAGTATAAATTTTCACACGTCCAGTGACAAAACCCTTTGCACCAACTCTCTTTACCTCTCCACAATCTCAAAATTATTGAACGTTAAGACAAATGCGTTTAGGTTTGGTCCCTGCCACATGGTCTGTTCCCTAGCCACTTGCTCTAGTGCTTTTCCTGGCAATGGTCTGTGACTGAACTGGATTGTTCACTGTTCTGGAGATATACAATAGAAAATGTGCACCACATGTCGGCACAATTTATTTCCACGTTATTAACATAATCCAACTCTATCCCTATCTCAGCTTATCTTCTGCTGAACCCATCATTTATGCTTTATTACCTTTAGCCTTTAGTCCACCAGTGGCACTCTAGGCCAGTCACTACCCATATCCAGTAAGTTTAACAACATCCAAACTCTACAACATCCTCCATTCACTCATCACCCTCCAGTTGCTTGACTACAAACACTTCTGGTTCAGCAATGCCTCAGTTTTAAAATCTATCAACTATCTGCCACCCTACTTCAGTAACTCTTTGATCTTGAGCAATCCCAATTAAAATAGTTTTGCCAAATAGTTTTGTGATCTTAACTTCAACTGCCAGGGCCGTCGTTTTAAATTCCCCCCCGTAAATATCTTTGCTCCACATCTTCTCTCACCACCTTTAATACGCTCCTTATAAACTACTTATTAAGAAAGTCTGACAAATATCTCTTTACTTGATTTGATATCAAATTTTCTTTAATATTACCTTTTTGAAGTACTGTTTGCTTGTCGGCCTGGTATGGAGGCTCCAATGCATAGGATCAAAAAAGGCTACAGTGCATTGTAGACTCTTGCCGTTTCCATCACAGGCACAACCCACAACACCATCGAGGGCAAATGGCGCAAGAAGGTGGCATCCATCATTGAGGAACTTAGCCATCCGGAACACATCCTCTTCGTCTTACTACCATCGGGGAGGGATACAGAACCCTTAAGACCACACTCAATGTTTTAAGAACAGATTCTTTCCCTCTGCCATAGATTTCTGAACAGTCCATGAATGCTATCTGATTATTTTTATTTATTTATTTATTTATTATCTATCTATTTATTTTTGCAATTTCATGTGTTGCACCATACAGCTGCTGCAAAACAACAAATGTCATGACATATGACAGTGATAATAAATTTGATTCTGATCTAATTCTGAAGGACATTTTGCTCTGTTGTAGGCATGATATAAATATGCAGTTCCACTGAATCACCAGCTTCATCGCCATTAATTTTCTTAACCATTTGTTCTGCGGCACAATACCATGGGAAATGATCAGAATGACAGTCCCGCCCAGATTTTTTTACAAATGAATGTCTGTCTAAGAATGAGAAGTGAACAGTCAGTCATTGCATAGAGTTAACTTCTTGTCCTAATTCTTATTCAAATTATTACTGCTGCCTTATTATTATCTGATGATCTAGTTGAACATTCTTGGGACTATTTCTTTTCCGCTATGCCACAAATGAATGTCTGGACAAAAATTTGTTTAACATCTTACAGATGAAAGCATTTTAAATAAGCAATTGTCAACCAAAATAAAGTACAAAAATGGCAGTAATTTTCTAACTTACCATTTATTTACTTTGAAATGAATAATTAGCATAAAAACATTACCAAATTTCTAGCTGAAACCTGATAAAATTCCCCTTATTTCTTAAAGGGAGAGCAAGTTGGAATTAAGTTTTATAGTGAGATTATGTTCCTGGAATAATCTGGCTTGGCCAATTGTAGAAAAAAAACAACATTCAAATTGCTCACTGAAGTACTTTAATTTGCAGTGTGAAGTATAGCATTAGTTTTCTTCTGTCCGTTTTGAACTGAAGTTTGAAATCATGGAAACAAGAGTTCCCTAGTAGATGAATAGATAAACGTCAGTTTAATCCTGGTACTGACAAAAGGAGAGGATGAGTGAGAGAAAGAAAACAAATTTATAGGCCATCCCAGGTTTTTGTCTGCTCAACTTATAGATGCCTATAAATACGAATGAGTTCCCATAATATTCTAAAATTCAATAGTCTGATGACATACATAAAATTGTTTCAATGAATAGCAGAACTAGTTTCCTCTCTTTCCCTTATAGTAACTGTTCATTCTTATCAGTCTTATTGTCCCCTCCTACCGTCAGATTTCTGAATGGTCCATGAACCCATGAACTGTACCTCATTATTTGTGCTTTGCACTATTTATTTATTTTGTAACTCATAGTAATGTTAACGTCTTTGCACTGTGCTGTTGCCACCAAACAACAATTTTCATGACATCTTTCAGTAATAATAACCAGATTCTGATTCCGATTCTGATTCATCATTACAATACTGGGGGTATGGTTACCATGTTGAGTGATTTAATTTATTTTCCAACCAATTGACAAAATCAACTTATGAAGATCTGTAAAATGGAACCCATTTGTTACCTGGGGAAGGACCTTAGACTCATGAAGTACTCCTGAAGTGTAATTACTGAATAGGAAATGTGGCAGCTAATTGGAGCAATATAATAATGAGCAAATAAATATTTGTTTACTGATATTGCTTAAGAAATAACCTTTGACAGGGTAAGTAGGGATTATTTCCCTGCTCTTTTTGACAATGCAGCACTCTCTAAAGAACACATTAAAGTGTCAACTTTGATGTTTTTTCTCATCAAGTCTCTGAATTGATACTTGAACCGAGTAGAAAGCAACAATGTCCGAGGCTGTATCCTTGATTGGTGTTGTTAGTTAATCACAGTCTGGAAAGTCACGATCCTCTGGGGAAAATCACCACGACTGAGTTCTGATTGTTAACTAACAACCTCGGCAAGAAATCCCATTATCCAATTGCCACGAAAGAGCAAATTCAGTCTTGATGCGATGCTCTCTAGGACGAAGTGACTAAGTGACTCGTCATTGGACCTCTCATAGGAAGAATAGTCATCTGGATAAGGTATAAAAACTGTGTATGTAGTTGCGGCATTTTCAGCAGCACCTTCAGTAAAGAGATGAGAGCTTTGAAGACTAATATTCCAGTGGCTGGGAATGGAGCTGGATCGCTCAAAATTGACACCTCTTTCTCAGTCTTTAAATTAATTGAAATCAAATATTTCATTTCTGAAGATGTCATTCAAATAATTCACCAGACAATATCTTTACCATTAAATAATACAGGCACTGTGAAGTAAAGCCAGTATGAACTTACATATAATTATAACAGAAACTATTAGTCTTCCTACGTGCAGCTTGAACCAAAGCTAACCTTTTGTTATGTGCCAGCTGCATTCAATGATATCATGAGCTTAGATCACAACCAGGCACTAAAACAACCCACTTAACCTGCCTTCAAGGTGATTAAGGAGAGAAACAATCTTCAGCTATTCAAACGCCAAGGGTCACAGCACACATTCAACCCTCAAGGTAGAGACTAAAAGTAAGATACCGAAATCAGTTCCCTCAGGCTATCTCTGTCATTATTGTTATGCCATAATTGTTCAAAAAGGAAGTAATAGCTAGCAACCAGTTTACCTTTAACAATCTTTAGGATTTTTCATACCCTTCTTAGTTTATATTTATTAAATATAATTTTATATTACACTGAAAATAAATTAGTTGTGGTTGTTTATATTTCTCTTATCCCAGATCGCTGCTGCTTTACAGCCTATAATCTGCCATCAAATACTCCATATTTCCCAAGCCAGGTGTTACAAATCCTCTTATCAAACTTAATCTTCAGCCATCAACCTTTGACACAAGAGGTAGTTTTTGCCCCCAGGTTTAGCCTCCTCTGCTAAAACAGTCATTATTCTTACAATATGGCCTGTCAAGAAGGTTTACACATAAATAAGCTTGTGCCAGATACGTTGAACCATAATTTCAATGCGTTCTCAGTAATCTTCATCACAGCCTTTATAGGGTCATTGCTGTAATAATTATGAGCTTAAACCTATCACACCTTATATCCCTTCCAGACAGAGATATGAGATAATTGTTACAGCACAAATTATAGCAGTAATAATACCAAAATGTTGTGATTGGTTTGAGGAACGACCAAAAATCTAACATATTAAATTCAGAGAGGAAATAACTGAAGAAAATCTTTAAGTTTGCAACTGAATGAGATTAGGCGTATCATATAATATTTTAAAAATAATAACACTTGCTTATTGCTACCTCAGATAACCTCAATAGTAAATGCTTGACAAACCTGAAGGATATTCATAAATTATTACATTAAAATTAACCAAACGAACATTTAAAATGAACCATACAATAACTCAAGAGCAAAAGACTTTTATCAGTAAAATAAAGAATGTTTCTAGTAGTTTGTCTTTTAGTTCTTGCAGCATTGCATCAAATGTTGTTGGACGTCAAAAAAGGGCAGGATTAGGCTTGGCATGGGATGTTCCCTGAGGCAAATACCCCACTGACATTAATTGTGAAGGGTGAGCAGCAAGAGGAAATAAAAAAAAGCATACAATGTTCATACTTCAGTGGAAAGCCTAAAGTGAATCATTATTTTTCATATCAATTACGGAGATGTGGATGTCACTGGCAAAGCCTCCTTTTATTGCCTGAGCTGAATACCTTTGGGCTGTTTGATAATGGAACTACTCCCTCAGTTAGGTATGGAGCTTTAACATTTTGACTGGGCAGCAATAAAAATTCAGCAATAAATTTTCAAATTGGGAAGGTGAAATGCCTGCGTCCTGGATATGAGGTACGCTTCTTACCAAAAGTAAGACCAGAGAGAAAAGACCAGTCATCATAGAGGGATCAGAAGTGGAAAGATCGAGCAACTTCAAGATCCTGGGTGTTAGTATCTCTGAGGATCTATCCTGGACCCGACATATAGATGCAGTTACAAAGAAGGCTCAACAATGGCTATATTTCATCAGGAATTTGAAGAGATTTGGTATGTCACCAAAAGCACCCGCAAATTTCTACAGATGTAACTGGCTGCACCACTGTCTGATATGGTTGGGGGGAGTCTACTGCCAAGTGGTTAAGGCATTGGACTAGCGAAAGTCCTGAGTTCGAGCCCCAGCCGAGGCAATGTGTTGTGTCCTTGAGCAAGGCACTTAATCACACAGTGCTCTGCGACAACACTGGTGCCGAGCTGTATGGGTCCTAATGCCCTTCCCTTGGACAACGTTGGTGTCGTGGAGAGGGGAGACTTGCAGCATGGGCAACTGCTGGTCTTCCATACAACCTTGCCCAGGCCTGCGCCCTGGAGAGTGAAGACTTTCCAGGTGCAGATCCATGGTCTCGCAAGACTAACGGATGCCTTTAATCTTTAACTGCACAGGATCAAAATAAGCTGCGAGAGCTATAAATTTAGTCAGATCCATCATGGGTACAAGCCTTTGTAGAATTCAGTACATCTTCAAGGAGCAATGCCTCAAAAAGGCGGCATCCTTCGTTAAGGACTCCCATCACCCAGGTTGTGCCTTGTTCTCATTGTTACCATCAGGAAACAGGTACAGAAGTCTAAAGGCACACACTCAGTAATTCAGAAATATCTCCTTCCCCTCTGCCATCCGACTTCTGAATAGACAATGAACCCATGAACACTACCTCACTACTTTCTTGTATTTCTATTTTGCACTACTTATTTAATTTATCTATTTTATATATATATACTTATAGAAATTCATGTTTTTCTCTTCTATTATCATGTATTGCTTTCTACTGCTGCCACAAAGACAACAAATTTCACAACATATGCCAGTGATATTAAATCTGATTTTGACCATGATTCTGAAATCAAAAACAAATAATTTCAAATCTAAATGAAGTAATTTCAAATGTAAGTACCATTATATCAATGTGCTAGATATCAATTATTGTCAATTGAGTGTTCTGAAACTGCAAATTAAGTATTCTGAGTATGGTGTTCAAGCCTTAATCATTTTGGAGATTTTTTTTGCTTAAAATGAACAATATAAATGATTGGGAATAATATGCTTAAATTCCAAAGCCAAAAGTAAAACTTGTCATGTATTTGCTATTGGTAATGGAATCGCATATTGTAAAGAAACTACCGTTCAGAAAAAAAACTAAATAAATAAATGGTTAAAGAGGGAAAAATTCCCAAAATTGCCAAATCCTCAGAGGTCAGGAATGGGCAGTAAGATTGGATTACACCAGGGAGTGGAAGCACTCAAGCAAGGAAAGCTTTACTGTGTGCAGGAGGATTTATCAGAAGCCACAACAGGTCCAGGGCACACTACGGTCCCAGATGGGCCAGTATGTCTGTAGCCCTGTAGCCGTTACTCCCTTTTGTTTTTTAGCCTCCTCACCTTTAAGTTAGTGCATTGTAAGTTGTGGCCTTTTTAAAAACTAGGGGGAAAAATCGGGTGATTCAAAGCTGTACAGTTCCAGGTGCATTCTTTCTTAAGAGATATTAAACTGAGTGCCATCTGTTCTCTCAGGGTCGGTCCTATGGCCCTATCCTTGAAGAGTAAACCTAGTTTTCAAGTTAAAATGTCTCTGCAAATTGGCATCAATAAAACCAGATCTGACCTTAATAACACAGCTGGACCTGAAGGCTTCTTGTGTGCAAATTAGCTGTTGTGTTTTTCTATGTAATTACACTTCAAAAGTACTGCATTGGTTGCTTATATATCTTATAGTCTGGGTCAAAAAAATATCCTTTGCAAAATATTTACACTTATACACAATATTCAGGAGACCAGGATAATCAGGTTCTACAATGGTGCATAAATGCCAAATTTAATTTGACATTTCCTCTGAATTTATTTATTTTTATTTTCCTTATCTTTTCTAAAACTTACTTTAAACATCCTTATTTGTTAACGTTGCACCGAGTATTTTGTAAGACTGATATAATTGTGAAGTGAAAACTAGCTTTTATTGGTTGAACCAAATTAAATTCCAGATTGTAAACAATTTTCTATAAGGGCCAGCAAGGATAAAAGAATAACATGACATATTTTTCTTTAATTTGGTAAAGATGTTTCTTATTATTTTAGGAATATAGTATAAATGTTAGCATCAAACTCAGTGGATTTTTAATGTATTTCCACCATTAAGCATCATAGAACACCATCCATATCTACTTATGTTGTCCTTTGTGTTGTAGCCAATATTTGTGCCTGCCATGGAATCCTTACCATGTCCAAATTGCTGTTCTAATACTTTAACAGTAACATATTTCAATTTTACATTATTTCCTTGAATCATGAAAAGTTTTAATCCAAGTTTAACTTCATTCTTTTAATTGAAGGAATTTCAGATTCATTTCTCTTTGCAGCTTTTTGGTTGTTTTCTTATAGAGAACCATTTAACTTGTCTGTTTGTCATAGCAATTTAATAATCATGATCAATGCAATCATATTATAAATTCAGAGCAGATTATGATCTTTCATAACTCATTAGATTATTTGAATTCCAATGTAAATTTGTGTATTGCTTAATACACACTGGGATTTTATATTCTTGTAACTGTGGAGATATGGTTGCTGTATTCATTTCCTAGTATGTATTCTTTGGTGTCACTTAATTGAAATAAAAATTCCAGCCCTCCTTTCTTAGCATATCTGTTTTTAGCCTCATTACAGTCCCTGGTGATGGACAAAACAGGCTTAACTGATTTTGACCAAGCATGCCCTGCTAAAGAGATGACAGGAGTGAAAAACGAAACGGTCAAAGGAATTTTTACCACTTTCACTTTGCACAGATGTGAACAGAAAAATGCTCAGAGGAAACTTAGGAAAATAAATTGTTTTTACTTAAAGTTAGTTAAAGAAAAGATTGTCAGAATTCTGATTTTCGGAGGATAAAGTGTAAGTACCAGATGTTGTCAATATTATTTTATAATAAGCAAATAAAAATGGCTTGTTTTGTAGTTGTCCTGCAATTTTCAAACTATTCAGAGTGGATGAATAAACTCTTCTCGGGCTTCCAGACGGGTACAGGTATCGATTATAATTGATGTTTTAATGACAGACTCTGCCATCTTCATCAGGGATGGTGCCTGGGCATGTCTACTCCAGTGGTATATATATATGCCCGTTGTCCATCCCTCCTAAATGGTTAGTTCTCATCCAATCAGGTTTCTACACTCCCACCTTGCTTATAATTGAATTCCAGTTCTGATTTAGAGAGAGACCTTTGTCTTTGTTAAAATTCTTTACCTCTAGTTTTATTTCAATGGCTTCCTTCATCAGGCAGTTACAAAACCCATAGGCACGGCACTGTAAATTTGAGCCGTCAAAGTCAATCCTATGGCCGTTGCAAATGCAATATTCTACTACCGCCAATTTCTCCAGGTAACCCAAACGGATACACCTCCTGTGCTCCCTGATGCGGGTTTCCACCGTACAATCCGTCTGGCCAACGTATGCTGCTCCGCATTCACAGTGAATCCCGAAAATGCCAGCCGTCCTGGGTCCCTGGTCACCTTTGTCCTCCAGAAGCTGTGGTTTGAGCTTCCTGATGGATCTGTGGGTGGTATTAATCCGGTATTTCTTCAGGTTCCTGGTGATCCTTCCAGAAGCCATGGAAATACAGGGAAGACATGCAGTAGCGATGGGTTCCTCCTTGTTGTTAGGTTTCCTGGTTTTTCCATTGGCTCTCTTAAAGGCCCAGTTGGTTTCCTTCACCTTGTAGCCATTCTGTAGGAATATCATGTATAGTTGGGCACCCTCCAGGTCCAAAATAGTTTTCACGCGGTTTATCAAAGTAGAAAGAACTGCTCCATGTTGGGAGGCGTGATGGTGGCTGTTATTGTTGAGGTACAAGTGAGTGGGTTTCCAATAAGTGTCATGTCTGAGGCTACTGTCCAGTTTCAATCTTATTGGAATGTCCAGGAAAGGGAGGCAATCATTCTCCTCCATCTCCATCGTAAGTTGAATGTTTGGATGTATGCTGTTCAGATGGCTGTGGAACTGTTGGAGTGCCTGCAGTCTATGAGGCCACACTCTGAAGGTGTCATCAACGTACCTGAAGAAGCAATTGGGGTGTAAGAGTGGTGAACTCAGAGCCCTCTCCTGAAAGTCCTCCATGTAGGAATTGCCAATAGCCGGCCACAAGGGCAAGCCCATGGTCACTCCATCAGTTTGCTCATAGTAGATCTCCTGATAGAACAAGGGTGTGTTTTCAAAGATCAATGGTACCCTTATCAAACCTTAAGTGCAGGAGGACCAAGCTGTCCTTAATGGGAACTCTCATGAACAGGGACACCATGCCAAAACTGACCATTATGTCTTCCAGGGTCAGCTGGATGTTAGTTATCATTTTTACAAAGTCGGTCAGATTTGTGGTGTGATCCTCACAGCCGCCAACAAAGGGAGAAAGCATGGTCATTAAATGCTTAACAGGGTAGTAAGTTGGAGAATCCATTGCACTGATGATAGGCCCCGGGGGGGAGCCCTCCTTCTGCATCTTAGGGAGCCCGTAAAGTCTTGGTGGTACCGGCACCTGAGGAAGAAGTATTTTGTATATGTGCGCTGGCAGTCCAGATCTCTTCAGTACAGCAAAGGTCATCCTCACAAATGGATCCATGGGATTCCACTGTAGAACTCGGTAGGCGGGTTTGTCCAGAATTTGTTGGACTTTCCTGTGGTTCCTCCGAAGACATAGTCATAGTCATAGTCATACTTTATTGATCCCGAGGGAAATTGATTTTCGTTGCAGTTGTCCCAAACCAAGAATAGAGTATAAACATCAGGACTGTGGCATTTCCTTTGTCTGCTGGTAAAATCATGATGTCTGGGTTTCGCCGTAATGCCTGGAGGGCTAGTCGCTCTCTTTTTATAATGTTTGGTCTCGGCAAAGCAGCCCTTTTGAGGGCCTCGCAGACCTCTGTCCTTATCCCCTCCACGGTATTCAGCGATAGGTTTAGGATTGTCTGCTCTACTCTGCCAATGTAGTCCCGATAATGTATGGCTTAGGGGGCCGGAGTGAAGTTTAGCCCCTTGGCGAGGACTGATCTAGTTACCTTGTCGATGCTTTGCCCAGTTTGATTAACGATAGTCCTTTCTGGGTCCAGTGGTGGGATGACTGCACTCTGTCGGGATAGTTTGTTGTACTTCCTGACCTGCCTTGCAGTGTTCCTTTGTGAATCTAGTTCACCTTGGGCAGCGGTGGACATATTGATGTACTCCCAATCACTAGGACACAAGAGGGCAGACAGTTCCAGGTGAAGAGACAGTTGTCTGTTCACATTGATCTCCAGAGTGGATCTAATGTAATGGATGCATTCCCTAATCAATACTTAGCTAGCTCGTCATTTAGCAACCTCCTGAATTTAGGAATGATGTCCTTGTCCCAGCATCTCAGAAGGAAGGCTAAAGAACAAAGCAGTCTCGCCTTCTCTTTATGCAATGATTCAAAGTGACGAATATTGCAGTGAACTTCCTCCCCAAAGAGGTAAGTGAAAAAGGATTTAGTGTTTGCCTAGCATATATGACAAGTAAACTTTTCTCAGCTTTCCAGCCAGGTATATGTATCAATTTTAACTGACTTTTCCATGACAGACTCTGCCATCTTCATCAGGGATGATAACTGGGCATGTCTGGTCCAGTGGCATTTGTACCCTTGTCGCCCTTCCCTCCTGGTTGGTTAGTCCTCATCTAATCAGGTTTCCGCGGTCCTACCCCGTCCTTCAATCAAATTCCAGTTCTTACTTAGAGCAGGACCTTTGGCTTTGTTAAAACTCTTTCATCTCGTTTCATCATACTCCGTAGCAAACGATGGAATTACCTGGCTGATACACAGTATTAGATTTACACGTACCGCTTAGTGTTGAGGCCAAAATGCTCCACTTTCATCTCATCAGATCAGAAGACTTTTCCCACATCTTTACAGTATCTTCTGAATGACACTTAGCAAAGTTTTGATGAGCAACGACATGCTTTTACATTTACCCAGGGCTCCTTCCTTGCCACATTTCCATAAGTAACCTTTTTGAGCAAGGGCTTAGAGATTGTGGAGCCATGAACTTCCTCTCTGGTTGCAGCCGCTGACTTCCGCAGCTCATTGAGAGTCACAGTAGCCTCTCTTACACATCCCATTCTTCTCCGGTGACTAAGTTTATAGGGATGGCTTGACATAGGTAGTGTGGCTGTGGTTTCATATATTTTCCACTATTTCATGATGGACTGCATTGAACTCCAAGGTATGTTCAGTTCCTTTGAGGTGGTCTTATACCCTTCCTCAGCTTTGTGCAAGTGGAACAAGTGCTACACCTGTCCCTACACCTCCTCCCTCGCTACCATTCAGGGCCCCAAACAGTCCTTCCAGGTGAGGCAGCACTTCATCTGTGGGTCTGTTGAGATCATATACTGTGTCCGGTGCTCCCAGTGTGACCTCCTGTATATCAGTGAGATCCGACCTAGATTGGGAAACCATTTTGCTGAGCACCTGCGCTCCATCCACCAGAAGGAGCAGGATCTTGCAATGGCCACCCATTTTAATTCCATTCTGATATGTCAACCCATGACATCCTCCACTGTCATGATGAAGCCAATTTAGGTTGGAGGAACAGCACCTTATATTCCATTTGGGTAGCCTCCAACCTGATGGCATGAACGCCGATTTCTCAAACTTCTGGAAATGACCCCCAACCCCCTCTCCTTCACCTTATCTCCTCGCCTGTCCATCACCTCCCTCTGGTGCTCCTCCCCGCTTCTCTTTCTTTCATGGCCTTCTGTTCTCATCCATCAGATTCCCCCTTCTCCAGTCCTGTATCTCTTTCACCAATCAACTTCCCAGCTCTTTACTACATGCCCCCCCACCTCGGTTTCAACTATCACCTTGTGTTTCTCTCTCCCCTCCCTCACCTTGTAAATCTACTCCTTATCTTTTTTTGTCTAGTCCTGTCAAAGGGTTTCGGCCCAAAACGTCAACTGTACTTTTTTCCGTAGATGCTGCCTGGCCTGCTGAGTTTAACCAGCATTTTGTGTGTGTTGCTTGGATTTCCAGCATCTGCAGATCTCCTCTTATTTGTGCTTCTCTATTATCATTTCCCCAACTTGTCTTGAATGCTCTTTTGTCTTCATTTTTGTTGGGTCTGTTGAAAATCTACCATACTGTTGAACCTTACAGAGAGAGGATTTATTCTTGTGTATTCATTGAAAATAGGTGATATTGCAATTTTCTACATCAACAAATTGGGTGAGCTGGTAAAGTAAAATACAATATTGTACCTGAGGGAAGTTAGCATGGTATTTACAAAGGGGGATAAATACCTTTTCAGCCTCACAATTTTGGTTTTTAATTTTCAGTTAATTGTTGACAGGTTTTGGAATTTTTCTTCTGCTTTGACATGATGCACAATGTTTTGCAGATTAGCTCAAAAACATCATGCTTCAATATATTTTAGATTTAGAAAATGAGACATTAAAATGTGAAAATTGTTGTGGGGGCTGAATAGTTTTTCAAGGAACTGTGTATTGATGTTTTGATATCCATGTGACAAATAAAAATAATATTTAATCTTATATCGGAGTCAGCTGTTTCTGCCCGCTTCATTATAGCTTAGTATTTTTTTATTTGTATGTTCTGGCCTGCAGGGAAACCCACAATGGCATGTGACATAGACAAGTAAGTATAATCTGATTCCAGCTGCCATTCTAGCTCTTAAATTTATGGATTTGATCTCACTCTGTCAGAGATTTCCCTTCCCCATCTCCTTTATTGCTGAAACTGTCATTTTCTCTTTCCCATCTCTGACAAAGGGTCTTTGACTGGAAACATTAACTGTTTCCCTTTCCACAGATGCTGCCTGACCTGCTGAGCATATCAGGGTTTTATGTTTCTATTGCGGAACTGTTCACAAGTGACATTCTTGGAGTGTCTTTAGATTGGAAGAGTCTACTCCATATTCCCTTCTTTTCCCAGAGATACTGAGGCTATTTCAAGCGCTTTACTTTCATTCCTGTTGAGATATGCAAGCACAATACAGAGCAGGCAATCAACCATAAATTTGAAAGCAATACTGCACGAACGCAGCTGCTGCCAGACCTGCCACCAAATACAACGAGATGATAAATGAGTTGTGCACACTATCTTTTATTGTTTTGAATATCAAATGCAATGAACCATTTATGTTTCCCAATTCCTTACTGCCATACACAAACTATTTATTGTGATTTAATTATGACAGATATTCCCTCCTATAAAACAGCAGGCCCCAGAGAGTATCAATTATTGACACTCCAGAGTTTTGTAAAAAATGTGAAACCTCTAAAAATTTGCCATTGTGTTTGCTGATGTAGTTTCAGATAAACAAGTATGATACAAAGGCACGTTTTCCATCAGTTTCTTTAAGATTAAAAGTTGAGCCCGAAGCTGCTGTATTGATTCAATGCACTAGATCTATTCTTCACTTTTGAAGTATGGACATGGCTTAAACTTCAAGACAGCACAAGGTTATTTTAGTATGTTATGGGCACTCACTGCTTATTCACACTTACAATACCTGTCCAAACAGCAAAAATCTAAAATCACGGACAAACTGGAAATAGAGCTGAACTGTGTACAGGAGATTTCTCTGGTAAAGTCAGCACTGGCATTCTGGGGATAAATGGTACCATTCTGCCCTGCCCAGTCTTGGTCCCCACCACTTACAGGGCCTATGCATAGACATGAATTAACTTGATTCTTCTGCTATCAGTATCCTGATAACACTGATAGGTTTTTCTGGCCTTTGGATAAACTCAGGGTACGATTCCAGCTACTGCACTAAGTTTCTGTTTTCAAAAGATATGATTTCTGCTTGAATTTCAGCATTCCTTCCTGCCCACAACAAACAAGCCTTTTTTTCCCCAGTGTCTCTGATCCTATTGTCTCCCACCTCAGAGGACATTGCACTTGCTGTTCAGGGAAACAGGTAGTACATTTTATTCTTAAATAAAGCAATTTAATTTGATAAATATCACTTATGTTTCTGAAATTTCTGGAAGAGGGAATGGTTGTGAAGGTAGAATTATTATTTTAATGCAGAGGGTTTGGGAAGTTATGGAACGGACTGCCAGAGATCATGTAGAAATAGAAACCAGCAGAATTCTGAAAAGAGATATGGACCTGCATTTCAAAGTGAGGTTACACAGAAATATTAGGTCTTTCAGATACATCACAGGAAAATAAATGAAAATACAGCTTCTTGTTCTGTAAAATTTAATGTTCTTTGTTCTGATGAGACCTTAGTTTGAACTGACAATGGCTCACATGCAATGAATATATGAATGAGGAGCAGGTGTAGACCACTTGCTTATTAAATAAGGTCATGACTAATCTTATGTTAACCTCAGCTCTGCATGCTTGTGTACTCCAGTCATCTTCCAGGCCCTTGTTTAACAAGTATCCATCCAACTCTCCCCTTACCACTGCCTGTGAGGAAGAGCCTACCAAAGACTTGCAATCCTCTGAGAGGAAAATAAGATCATTTCCTCTCTGCTTTAGCTGTGAAAACCTTTATTTTCTGATTATTCTACAAGAAGAAACATCCTGTCAAGGCCCTCAGGAGTTTTCAATCATCGCCTCTCACTCTCCTAAACACCAGTGGGTACAACCCTAGCCTGTCCAGCCTTTCCTCATAAGATGGAAGAGAATGTTAGAGCTCCTAGGGAGAATAGATCAGGTTACCTGTCCGGGAGCATGTCTGCTCCGACTGCTGTAAGAGATTCGCAAGTTGAAAACATAGATCAAACTACCATATAAGCTCTTTACATTTCTTTCACAACAGATCAATCAGGACTGATAAGGTTCAGTTAACTAATTCCACTCACTAGGTGACATTAACCTAATACCTAGTTAATTAGATTTAGAATGCAAGTGTAATCTTGAATTTGCAAGTAATCATGAAATATTGCTTTTCTTAAAGAGTCGTAAGACATGCTAAACAATGTATATATCACAATTCTATGATATTATGTGTTGTTATACTTCCGTCTGTAGCCTGAATTGTCAGTTCTGTTTACAGTTTGGATTAATGAAGCTGCAGGCTACTTCATGTTTTTTCCTCCTTCACCAGTCATACAGCAGCTTCCTCACAAAAGTAGTTACCAGACTCACACACATGCTCCACTGAGCAGGAATCTTAGCACCTGAATTCTGAAGTATATGCATTGCCCAACTCTCACACAACAAAATGATGAATTATCTTAGAATGAAACCAATGGATTTCCATATATTCTTATATCTTAATGTCAAATAATAGAAGGTTTAAGATTTTGTTGTGACTGTGAACTAAGTAAATGGAGAGACACTGAAGATGGTGATAGAGAAGTCACAACAAGCAGGAATTCTTCTGGAGACCCTCTCTGTGAAGTCTCCCAAACTCAAAAGCACATCGCATTTAAGATCAAAGGTAACAGTAGGTGATTCAACACTATTTCAATAGTTACAATGGCATTGTTTATTTCAACACTTTTGGTCGACAACGCTTCTTTTGCGTTCCCTATCTACAGTGGGAGACATTTCTGTTTAAATACCTTTGCTGGGACAAACTAATTGCAAGTTTTCCTGAACTTATTTATAATGGTGCAAGTTACACAATTTACACCAGTTGCCTGGATTGACACAAGCCAATTAACACAACCCCATTGTCTTATTGTTTGGATGATGCATATGCAAGCATCTCAAGGTGACAAATTTTGCAAACCATACCTCATAGTCTGTGGCCAGCCTGTGAATTTAACCTCAATTTACTACTTGCAATTTACAATAAGAACCAAAGACTGACTCTTGCTTGAATTAATTTCTGCTATATGCATATTTGGGTGGCGGGGTGAAGATACGTCTCTACCAATGGAGGTGTAAGGTGCTCCTTACTCTTGGGCAAGGTGTAGCAACTGCTTAGCAGTGATCAGGGTCACATGAAGTCGTGGGATCAGGTGGTGGATAGTTGTTTGAGCAGCCGGTGCTTATCCCAAGCCCTGGTTATGCGACCACTGATGCCAGAACTTTGTGGAGTATTGATAGTCAGTGTGGCCACCTTTCTTGTAAATACACTGCCCAGAAGAAGGCAATGGCAAACCACTTTCTGTAGAAAAATTGGCCAAGAACAGTAATGGTCATGAGACCATGATCTCCAATGTCATATGACATGACACATAATGATGATGATGATATTCACATTACTCCAGAATACTTGCTAACATACCCTCCTGTTGGCTTCTGGACAGAAATCTGTCCTAGGAAGGCCAAACTTTAAGGAGGAATTCAACTAAGTAGGGCAGCCTCACTTTGGACCCCTTCCCCATTACTAACCTATCACGTCTCCATGTGCACCTACATCTACACTATCATCCCTAACTGGCTAACTACAAGACCAAGCAGAGGTGGCAATAAAATGTTCCAAAAATTTGATCACATCCTCTTCTTGGACACCTTGTCCTCTCAATGTCAGCCAGTGTTTAAAATGTGCCTTTGTCATTCATGTGCGTGTTGCTTCCTTTCCTGCCGGCCTATTGTGGTCTACATATCCTTAACTTCTCCCCTTCAATATTTGATAGCTAAAACTATCAGTAGTGGCTATCAGTGGTTACTCTGTGGACAGGGTCACAGCAAGGTAACTTTGTTTCCAATCACAAGGAAGGGTTTACATGACAGGGGATTGTCGGGATAATCAGACAAGTCTCTTAAAGTTCAAAGTGCAATTATTTATCCAAGTATGTATACTGTATACAACCTTGAGATCCGTCTTCTTGCAGGCAGCCACAAAACAAAGAAGCACAATTAGAACCCATTAAAAGCCCCCCCTCACACAACAACGACCGTCAAACACCCAATGTGCAAAAAAAGAACAAATCATGCAAACAACAGAAAAGTCAAAGAACAACATATAGAATATGAACCGGGGAGTCCCTGAAAGTGAGTCCACAGCCAGGGAGCCAGTTCAGTACTGAGGCAAGTGAAACCAGCCAGGCGCCCAATGGTTACAGGCCATAGTCTCACAGCCAGTTCAGCACTGGGGTAAGTGAAGGTGGACTAGGAGCCCGATGGTTACAGGCCATAGTCTCACAGTAGTCACCGCTGAGGCGAGTGGACCTCGCTGAGTAGTGAGCTGAATACCTGTTCATCCTTTGCCTTTGGCCCTGATCAAATCACACAAACAGAAAAAAACAGAAAACAAATATGCTTGGAACATGAACTGCTGAGATCCCGAAAGTGAGTCCACAACTCCTTAGTTCAGTGCTAAGGCAAGCGAAGCCAGTCCAGGAGCCCAAGCTACAGGAAAACAACTGCTCCTGAACTTGACAGCATGAGACCCAAGGCTCCTGCAACTCCCGCTTGGTAGCAGCAAGAAGAGAGAAAGACCAGTCAAACACTGGCAGCCGGCGCTGAATACCTGTTCATTTTCCATTCTCATCCTCAACGATTTTCATCTTACTCGATGCTTTATCAGCACAGAGTAATAGAGCCAACCTCATGTTCGTCTTCCTCCACCAGGCCTCAATGCAACCTCCACCCCCAGCAATGGTCACCCTGGCAGTATCTGCACCCTGGAGAATCTAGTTCACCACATCCCCCAGGGGATCGCAAAAGCACCAGTCCCTTAGATTGATGCACTGGCAGGCTTCGGATGGTCTCTATTGGAATGGCTGCAAGAATCTCACCCTGTTGGCAGCCACTCCTGGACTGTTGCTTCAGTCGCAGGCCCAACTGCTGAAATGACTCAGCTCATTAGTGTCCACTCCCATTCCAGGCTGGGGCGGCTGCTTTCGGATGCTGAGTGCAATTTCTTTACTTTCTCAGTCTCCCTTCAAGTTCAAATTCACATACAAATTCAAGTTAATTGTCATTCAACCATATGTGAATACAGCCGAATGAAACAGTGTACCTCTGTAGCCAAGGTACAAAACAGACATAGCACAACACAGCATATTCGAGACAGCAAACACACACACAGTCACACAAAAAATATATAGGTACAGCCCAGGTCCCTGAGTGACACGTTCCACAACTTGATGGTGCAGTTCATGGCCATCTGCAGACGAACACACACACACACACACACACACACACACACACACACACACACACACACACACACACACACAATCTGGCTTGTCATTCTGCCAATCAAACACTGGAGGGCAGCACCAACAGGAGAGGCTAACCCCCCAATCAAGTATAGACGCCACGCTACACCACCTCCGGCGTCTCCTCCCCTGGACTGCAGCAGCAGGCAAGCCTGTTGTTTGAACCCTATTCCTCTCTACAACTGAGGGCATGCTGCTCCCCTGTTACCTGTTGCTGAGCAAGGGAAGCAGGTCTGTGGAATTTTACATTATCAATGTCCAACGGGGTCTTGCGATCGCAAGAGAAACGTCCAAGACGGTCACCCCCCCAGTTCCACTAAATACCACCTCCAATCACCAGCTCAGGCACCTTCGATGCCTCCGTGCATCAGGCAACAACATGGTCTGCACCGAGTCCAGCTCCCCCGCTAACGAGCAGCTCACTGATGGGGTACAGCTGCAGGACCCGAGGTTCTTGGAGCCCAGCATTGTCCTGCAATCATAAAAAACAGACATTTAAAAAAGAATAAAGAACACCTTCGGCTGGCCCCCGTGAGGCTGCTGCGTCCAAGCGTGCCGCCATCTTTCCAGAAGGCTGCCATCAAGGTTGTGGAACTTGATATCTCTGCTGTAACTTAGATCCCTTCCTATCTTTTTCCCTGTACCTTTCTATCCTGATCTGTACAACTAACCATCTACCTTCAAGAACCAGCCTTCACTGCAATTACCATTAAAAGTATAACGGTATATAGATTAACAGCTTATTCACAGTTTGCTGACTCCGCTTTCTGTGTCTTCTGCATTCGTGTTCTTATTCCTTTCTGTCTATAGGCCTGCTTTCATCAGGAGTGGTCAGCAATATTCACCTGTAATGACTCTGTTACTGGGTAGACTTGTTCCGTCTGTGAGGGTGACAAGAAGATAAGTTACATGGTTTAACCTGAGTCCAGTGTCTCCACTGGCTGCCTTGCTGGGTCTGCACACAGACACGGGTATCATTTATCAGAAGCAGCACCCATTGTCCTACCTTCTGGGAGTGAATCCTGCCTTTCAGGCAGCTCACTTACCATGACTTGGTCATCCAGCTGTGGGAGGACTATCTCCTCTCCTCACTCTGTCTCTGATCAGCAATACGTTACTGCTGCTTTTCTCGGTCTCTTAACTTTAAGCTGGTCACAGAGGTCCTTTACATGGTGGGTCATTTTATCTCTATAATTTTCTGAATCACCACAATCTGTACTCACCCCATAAGGGAGTCGCATTGCTTGTCCCGTCAGTAGTTTGTAGGGGCTAAGACGCAGTGTGCAGATTGGGGGTCGCTTGCAATCTCATCGGGGTTGCTGGCAATACGTAACCCATGTCTTTCCCGTCACTGTTATCGCTTCAGCTAAGGCAGCTTAGATTGTTTGCTTCATCCTTTCTAACATTCCCGTGCTCTGAGCTTGGTAGAGTACGTGGAATTCTTGACGAATCCCCAACAGCTGTGCACGTTTCCTTCACCGCTTCCCCTGTGAAATGAGCTCCCTGATCCGAGTCCACCTGGACTGGGGTTCCCCACCTGGGAATGAATTCCTGAGCTAAAATCTATGCCGCTGTGCTGGTGGTACAGCCTCTCATTGGCAAAGCCTCAACCCAATGGGTGAAGTGATCTATGATCACTAAACAGTAGTTTTTTCCCCTGCCTTTAGGCAAGGCTCCCATAAGCCCATCCGGATGCTTTTCCAGAGCCCTTTTAGCCGTGGCTCGCTTGCTAGCTGTACCTTTATGTCCTTACCAAGGTTACGTTGGGCGCAAATAACACAATGGCGACAGAATTTCTCAACAACTCTGCCCATCCCTGGCCACCACCAGGCCTGCCAGAGTGCCATAATCATGCTGTGTTGTCTCTGTTGCATCATCCCATCATATAACTTCAGTAGTATCTGCTTAACACGTGGTGGGGCTACTGCATCTATGCTTCCCCGTGAGTCCAGCTCCCATCTGGTTCCTCCTTCCTCCCTCTCTCTTCCATTTCTCCTTTTCCTTTGCTTCCACCTCTTCATATAATTCTACTAAACTGGCTCCTGTAGTTTCTTCCTGCACACACAATTTCAGTTGACTCTTACTCCTCTGCTGCCCTTTTTGCCCCGATGCCTCATTCCCTTTCTGCTCCTCACACCCCTTTCTGCCAAGCCTTTACTTTGACCACTGCAGCCTCTGCTCGCACCCTCAGATCTTGTATGAGGTGCCCATGCTGAAAATCTGCCCCCGCTGAAGTTACAAATCCTTGTTGTGCGCCACCCCAAAAGCATACCTGTTGTTGGTATATACACAGCTATGTACCTCCGAGGCCCAGCAATAAAAATCTTCCTGCTTCCACTTCTAGAGGTGTTTCCCTCACACCAATGTGCTCCTCCGCTTGACAATCCTCATTTGTGCCTCCCCTCTGTCAGGATGCTGCTTGCTGGGTTCATTCCAGTGTTCCTTGCCATTGTTCACTGACTTGTCTTTGGGGATGAAACCTGAACCCCCCCCCCCCCAAGCTGCCCTTCTGCTCTCATCCTCCCTGTGTTCAGGAGCTCTACAATGGTATGGGATGTGTATAATATGAGTTGTCCCATCACTATTTGAAATTTGTTTACTCACGCTGCGCAATCTAAATCTGCAATGCAGTGAGAAAGTCCTGTTACAAAAGGGGTCTTGCTTTGTTGAATAATATGCCACTGGTCTCCTTTGTCAGGAAATGAAGAGGAGGATTGACCCAGAAGCAGAGCAGAGGAAAAGATTCAGCAATGAATGATAACTTTAATAATAGACTGTGAAAATAACAAACCATGACGGACCACAAAATGAGGAGAACAGATATTGAACCACAGGTAACCAGGCTAGGAGCAGCTGGTTGAGGCTGACTGGTTTGATGGGTGAACAAAGACTGTGAATGAGGGATGGGTTTAAATAGGCTGCAGGTGATCAGTTGGAAATGAGTGGCAGGTGATTCCTGTTGGCTGGATGGAGACTGGGAAGTGCCAGGAACAACCACCCCATAACTGATGGCACCCAGTGGCCCAAGACAATCCAAGTGGGTCTGCTGTAACTCCTTGATGAGGGAGGAATCTACGTTGAAACTGGATGGCACCCAAGACCTCTCCCCCAGGCTGTACCCTTCCCAGTACTACACACCCTGTCCACAACGACATGAATCCAGCAAATGGAGAACTGTGTACACTGGACCAAGTTCCACCATCCTAGGTTGCAGAGGTGCAGGCTCAGGTGGGTAGAGTAGTCCATAGACAAAAGGCTTGAGGCAGGTCACGTGGAAGCTGGGTGTGACCCTGAGGGATGGTGGTAGCTGGAGATGGTAAGTGATGCAATGGGTAATCTCGAAGAGACCAATGAACCAGGCCAAGAGCTTGGGGGAGTAAGAAAGCAGCAGCAGGTCTCAGGTAGACAACCAGGCACAGTCTCCAGGCCAAAGTCACCTGGCAGGGTAACACTAGTGTCAGTTTGCATGATTAGAAGCTAGAATAGCCCTTTGTGCCCTCTTCCAAGTATTCCGGCAGCAGCAAACCAAGGCCCAGGCAGACAGGGCCTCCAACATTGGCTCCTCTGCAGAGAAGAAGGGGCTTAGTTGCCATGAAGCACTTCAAAGGGTGACAAATCTGTGGCAAAGGAGGTGTGTAGAAAGTCACCTCATACTACTTTGTGTATTGTCATTTCTTCCTGATTGCATTAATGAGTTCAAGGGGTGGAGCACGGTAGCCAGGTATAGGAGAAATTGTCACAGTAATTGACAGACCCTAAAAAGGAAAACACTTGTGACATGTCCTTTGGCCTTGGGGCATCCACCGTTGTTTGAATTTTCTCAGCACACTTGTGTAAAACTTGTGCATCAATGGTGTGACCACAATAAGTGATACTTGATTTAATCTGAGCCCATAATCTTTTCATCTTTTTAACACTGTCTTGAGAATTTGGAGGTGTTCCTTGTCATCCTCACCGATAACAATGATATCATCCAGGTAACACTGAGTGCCTGGGCAGTCTTGTAGCACCTGGTTCATAGCTTTCTGCCAGAGGTCTACTGTAAAAATAAGCCTATTATAGCGACAAAGCACTTTGCGAGAAACACTTTGGATTCTTCTTCCATTTCCAACTGTAGGTGGGTCTCCGCTAAGTTCACTTTGCTGAAGTGCTTCCCTCCAGAAAGGTTTGTAATCTATCCTGGGCAGTTGGTATTGATCTGCTTTCAGAACCGGGTTGATAATAGCATTAAAATCACCACTGATCTTACAGACCCATTCCTCCTGACCACTGAGACCACTGACATTGCCGATGGGCTCCACTCAGCCTTGGAAAGAATTCCTTCAGCTCCCATGCAATCAAGCTCACTGGCTACTATATCACAGGTGGTATAAGGAACTGGATGGGCTTTGTAAGGCTTGGGTGCGGCATTTTCATTTAACTCTACTTTACCCTTGATACGTTTGAACAGTTCCATCCTTGAGCGTTGTTGTGGCATCATCCAGTTCCTTCCTGAACCCACTTTCAGTTGACTCTATTGCGGGGGATGTGGCATGCAAATGGTGGATGGGATGGGTTCCAATTTAAGTTACAGTTGTCTCAGCCAATCACGGCCCCACAATGCTGGCCCTCCTGTTTTTACAACATACAAGCCCAATGTGGGTTGTTGTATTTCACTGTTACAAATATCATTCCCACAGGAGTTGTCTTTTCTCCAGTATAAATTCTTAGTTGGATATCTAAAGGCTTCAATTTGGTATCTTTGAAATTCCATTCAAACTCATTTTGTGGAATGACTGAAACAGCTGATCCAGTGTCCAATTCTATTTTAATTAATTTGCCATTCACTTCTGGCGTAAGTCATATTGCTTGTTTCTATTCATTTTCTCATTGTAAATCTCTAGGTTACCCAGTCCTGTGTCACTGTCTTCATTATCAGATTCTTCATCAATAGCAACTGCAACTCCTTTACTTACCTCTTCCCTGTGCAGTCCATTTATTTTTGTCTACCTAACATGCTCTTTGTATGAGTCCTACTTTGTTGCATTTTCTGCAAGTTTAACCTATAAACCTACATTGGTCTGGTGTATGTGATCCCCTGCTACAACGATAACACAATTTGTTCGGCCAGGCCAGTTTCTGCTTAGATGCTGCAATTTTGTTCACGCTCACTTTCATTCCTGACTGCAACTCAATTGTGTCTCTGTCTGCTGTTTCCATTGATACAGCAATTTAACCGCTCTTTTAAATGTGAGTTGTGCTCTAGTTAGGAGACATTTTTGAATGCTTTTTTGTAAGATTCCACAAGCTAAATGACTAAGTGACTCAGTGCATCATTAAGCCCATTACTGAACTGACAATGCTCAGACAATTTCTTCAATTAAGCTAGGGCTGGCCTCAATGGGATGCCATCTTGGTGTTGTCTTATTGAGGGCAGTGTAATCTATTGTTAATTAATATGATCCATCTGGTTTCTTTACTAGTCTGATGGGTAAATTAGTGTTTGACATGGTCTTTCTTGGTATCCACTGGTGTTTTAGTTCCATCATTGTAGTATGGACAGCTTTCAATGTATCAGCTTTTATGGGATACTGCTCATAGGGTTTATGCATATCACCCTTCATTTAAGCTGGGTTTATCATCACCCTGCCACAATTTTGCTTGTGTTCAGCTCACACCTCTGGGAACTGATGATAAAGTAACCTATAGACACCATCCAGGCTCCCGTCCCTGATGATTGGAGAGGCTACGGCTATGCTGGCTAGCTTGTGTACTCTATTGGTTGTACATTTTCACTGCCCCTGATATCATGTAATTTCTCCCTTTCTGACTCTGTGACAGCCCCTGCCTCACTCAACATGTCTACTCTGAAGGTGGTCCCCTCATTATTTGAACAGACCCAGAAATACACTTGGAGCTACTCTCCACCAATTTCAAGTACCTGTGACTCACTTCTTTCTGCCTTCGCTGTTCCACCCACCCCCCCCCCGCTCCCAACCCAACAACCCATAATATAAATAGTCTCTCCAGTTGATGGCAAGGGTAGGTCAGTTATCAATACCAATGCCACTGTAACATATCACATTGATGGCTTCCTAACAATGTTGTGTGTACATCTGCAGGTCACCAGTGCTAGTAATGGGAGCTGCCACCAGCCATTTATCTGACCTGGGTGTTGTCCTCATAGGCTCTATGATCTGACTGGCAATCAGATAGGATAGATAGGGTGCTGTTTTGGTGAGTGACTCTCACACCTTCCTCCTTTTTCAGGATACTGTCTCCAGCTATGGCCTGATAGGCCACAGCTGTAACGGGTCAAGTTCTTTACCAATATATATATCTCGTCCAGCAGTTGTTAGGTGCCCTGGTTGCTGGCACACAACGCAAGTCCTCTGTGACATTACAGCAGCTACATCCACTACTGCCACTTTACAACCTTGCTTCATCTGGCCTATCTGCCCGGCCCATTGCATGATAGGTCAATCCCCAAGTCTAAAACTTCCTGGTGGGCTGAGCTCAGGCCTTCCTTCAGCATTTTCAGGAAGACTGGGTCATCCCTCCCTGGATTGTCCAACCCTGAATACTCCTCATACACTCAATATTTACACTCTGCATATTCCATGGCAGGTTCATCAGCTCTCTGAACCACTGGCATTATCGTTCCCCAGTTATTCTCACTTCCCCTAGTCACAGCCTCACATCCCTCTTAATGCAGGGATATCTCTCTTCATTACTGGCATTTCTGGTAGATGCCCATGTACAGTCCCTCACCCTCTGATGGGCTCTGGATTGGCACTGTCTTCAGAGATGTCCAACTGGTAGGACAGAGCATTGGCCTTGGTACTCTTGCTGCCAGCACAGTAGATGAGGGTGAAATTAAATGGATGAAGAAGAGAGTTCAATGGACTAGATGGGAGTTGGGCCTCTTGGTGTAATAAATGTAGGAGAGATTCTTCTGATCTATCCATACCGGAAAGGAACGCTCTGCCACCTCCAGCCAGTGTTGCCATGCTTCCAGCCAGAAGTTCTTGGTTCACAAAGTCATAGTTACACTCTGCAGGAGTCAAGTGATGGGAAAGAGAAGCACAGAGGTGCAGCCAATTATTTACAGAAGAGTGCTTGGGAGAGTAAGACTCCAGTGCTGACATCCGATGCATCAACCTTGAGGATGAGTGTCGAGATGGTTCTGGATGTTGCAACATTTGGTCAGTGGCAAAGCATCACTTTAGCTCTGCTTCACTTGTCCTTAGGAATCTTGCAGAAGTCTTCTCGGTGAGTACATTTATGGATGCCGCAATGGAAATGAAGTTTCTGATGAAGTTTGCAAATCCCCCGACGCGCCACACCCGTTTGACTGTAGATGGTTTGGGTCACTCTGTGACTGCCTGAACTTTACACTGGTCCATTTGAGCACTAGAAGGAGTGAGATATGTAACACAAGAACAACACCTGCTCTTTATGGAACTCACATTTCTCTGGCTGGACATGCTGGATGTGTTTGCAGCAAGAGCGGAACTAGATAAGAATGTTGTCCGAATACACAAAAACAAACTGAACACTCACAACATGCTGGAGGAACTCAGCAGGTCGGGCAGCATCCGTGGATTTGAGGGGCCAATAATCAATGCAGGAACTGAGCTTGCCATCCTTCTTGCTCAGAAAAAGACGCCTAACCCCCTGCTGAGCTGGCAAGGTTGATGGATGCATAGATCCTCAGGCCAATGTTACTGGAAATACTGTGTTACCAGGTAACTTTGTTCTCATTCAGGGAGGAAGGGAAGAACAGAATAAAACCTCAAAAACCTATCTGTAAAATAGCAATACTATATTGGTTTCTTCATACCCAATTTTTTTTTGTCAGTGCAATATAATACACTTACCTTTGAATCAGAAGCTTAGTGCACAATGCATATACCAGAATGTAAACTTCTAATCTATATTAGTGATTCAGTGTATTTACATAATGGAAACTGTCTTCTCTTGGAGGAAGCATTGAACCCCAACATCTCGCATTAGTAGATTTAAAAGATTCAATGGCTTGTTTTAAATAGGAGTGGACATGCTTTCCCAGAGCCTTGCCCAACTTTTTTACCCCAGCTAACCTAACTTTAAAAATTGATTATCAAATTACCTGGTATCTTTTATTATTTCAAAGTATTTATCTATGTTTGCCTGAGTCACTGTTCCTCGCATAGAGCTGTCCACTGTGACGCCAAAGCAATCTGTATGTCAATACAATTAATTCTAATTAATCGGGACACATCAGAACCAGAACATTTTGGCCCAATTAAACTACTCCAATTAGCCAAAGTTTCATGGAAATAGTTAAAAATGTATAAAAAAGGCAAGCTACCATTTAACTGAGTAACAAACTATGTATTTAAATGAAATACAGAACAAATTAGAACACTATCAATACTACTACAGCACTATAAAACTATATATTAGTTCATAATAGTTATCAATGGGGAAATTCATCCAGCGTATGTTTGCACTTCCTTGAATGACTGTTAATGAACAAAATCAGCACAGATACGGTGTAGGTGATATACTGCCTTCATACAATGCTATCAATGATTGCATCCTCCAAATCTTTATTTTCATTGTAATATTCAAGATAATTGTCAATATCTTCAAATTCTTCACAGTTTCTAACTTGCTGAAGTAGTGAATTGGTTTCATTTTCACTCCCAGCTGTTTCTGACATCTCCAAGCCTTAATGTTTGAAACCACGAAGAGCAAATCAGTTCCGAATCATCCTTCTGCTTATTTCTTGCCAACTATCAGTGATAAAAGTCACTGCTTTTTGAACACAAACACAACAACTAACACTATTTAAAAACTTTTTATTCCAAGCACAATATATAGATTTTTATAGATGCAACGTAGAAAGCATTCTTCTAGGGTGCATCACAACCTGATATGGAAGTTGTCCTGTCCAAGACCGGAAGAAGCTGCAGAAGACTGTGAACACAGCACAGCACATCACACACACCAATCTTCCGTCCCTAGACTCACTTTACACCGCACGCTGTCGGAGCAGTGCTGTCAGGATAATCAAGGACACGACCCACCCAGCCAACACACTTTTCGTCCCTCTTCCCTCCAGGAGAAGGTTCAGGAGCTTGAAGACTTGTATGGCCAGATTTGGGAACAGCTTCTTTCCAACTGTGATAAGACTGCTGAATGGATCTGGCCCGTACCCTCCAAATATCCGGACCTGCCTCTCGGTTTTTTTTTTGCACTACCTTACTTCCCATTTTTCTATTTTCTATTTATGATTTATAATTTAATTTTTTTTAATATTTACTAATTTTAACTATTTTAAATATTTTTAATATTTAATATTTGTAATCCAGGGAGTGTGAAGCGCAGAATCAAATATCACTGTGATGATTGTATGTTTGTACCTATTGTTTGGTGACAATAAAGTATAAAGTATAATATTTAACAGCCACACAAGTGCACATGTCTGACACTAGTTAGAAACTGATCAGCAACTATTTCCTGCCTCAATTAAGTGACATAATATCCCAAATAAGTGAAGAGAATCCCAGCTATTTTCTTGATTAGTTTTTGTTCTTTAAGAATTGTCCCAAATAAATGGCTGCCCCAATTAACCAATGGCCCAATTAACTGGAATATACTGTATTTCCTGTTTTAGGCTTTCTAACAGTGGAATGTTTCTCTAATATCATCAGGTCATTGAAAGTAATGCTTTCCTTGTCAGCCATTTTGGTAAAATTGTATCTTTGATAAACATCTTTCAAAGTCCATGCATTTTGGGTGAGTTATCACTTCTCAGGTCAATCCATTAGCCCTGTCGTTTCTTCCAATGCCTTGGTTTTCAGAAATGGAATCCACTGCAATGATGAACTTCTGCATAATCCATTGCCATTTGTTGCTATTAATTAGGTGTGCCTTGCAAGTACGGTTGCCCCATCATTACAGGCTTATGAAGGCAATGCTTAGCAAGTTATGGAATTTAGAACTAAACTCCAATAATATTTCATTTAATAACTAACAATAGTGAAATTAAATGCAGTAAAATTCATATTGTACCTCAGGCAACGAAAGGCAACCAAATGACCAATGCAGTAACATGTAGGAAGATCCCAGGGAACAAAATGAAACATAATCCAGGTGCTTCAGCATTATCATTTAAAATCCATGCTTAGCTTTTAAATAGTCAGTTTTAAGTAGATCATATGTACATTCATTTGCACAATCTATCTGTTAAATCAAATAATATGCTCTCCATAGATACTCAATATTCTTTCATTCCCTCTCCTCAGAAACTTTGTATCAGAATTTCCTGATTTTCATGAAATTTCAATTTTAACATTTTCAAATAAAGTAACTAATATGTAGGGTTAACAAAATTCAGCCAAAATTTAGAGATCTTTCCAACATGTAAAAACTACTTTTACAATGCCAGCTTTCATTTTTGCAATATTCGGTTCAGTCAAAACAAGTTAAGCACAATTTAAAGCAAAAATATTTGACTATTTATTTATTTAAAGACAAATGTATTTGCCAAAATATCTCTGTGTTATATGAACAATTTGACAATATATGTATATTATTCAGACTGTTAAGTTTCAGTTTACCTTTTACTCTTAAGGTGCACTCATGCGAAAAGACAGTTTGATGGTACATTCAGCCAAATAGTTTAATTGGATTATAGTTAGTCAAAGCTAATTTCTGATTTATCAGTTGTGTATAATTTAGCTGACACATTGAGAGTAGGAAATGCCAATGATTTGGAGCATAGTAAGTCAGTGAGTTTTAAGCGGTATTCCTGCAGAGTTCTCTTTGAGAAAAAACTTAAGTTCTGTGAACTTTAGCTTGAAGGTCAATGCTTCAGCAAGAAAGTGTTTGATCTCTAATCTGAAATGTACTAGAAGCAGCATGTCTTTGAAGATGAAAAATAACTGCACAGCATTATTAAGTTGATGTGCATTTCCCACTTAAACCTGATCCTATGTTCTTTAAGAAAAGTTCTCTGCAGTTCCACTACGGTGAAGTTGATAATGTTAATGGGCACACCATTAACTCAAAAACTGAAACATACTGTACATAGATGGATATATAAATGGTCTGATCCCAATGTAGAATATTTTCATGCACATTAGCAGTCTTCCAAGATGCTTGAGTGTAAAAAAAATGTGAGAAATAATTTAATTCCCTTGTGACCCCCATGTGTTTTTCAGTCTTTCGCATTAATTATACACAGTTCATTAATAAATCAAAAATTGAAGGCATCCAGCTTTTACAAAACATTGTCAACCACTGGTTCAAGGAATGTTCCAAGAGCAGTCTTACATATGTACTGAATTTACTTTGTTCTTTCATTGAGTTTCAGTACAGATTAAAATGGTTAATTTTATCTGCTCTGTTCTCTATGGTGGACTGACGAGGGACAATTCTGAAGGATTTGAACCGACGACGTGTTCTGAAAAGCAACAAGAATAGAGTGCAAGTTAATGACACAGAATAACAAAGAAAAACTTTGAAGCAAACAATGTCAATGTGTTTACAGGAGCCCAGCTGGGCACATCTTGGCTGAGCATCATTCAGTAGGGAAGGTGACAGTGTACCTGTTTTACATCTTTCCTGATTGTTATTTCTATTATCTCTAATGGAAATACAAGTAGGGAGAAAAGAAAAATAATTCCCTATTGCCACTTTCACATTGTCACAAAAATCCAAATCTGCCACAATATACTTCCAGAAAGAAAGCAGTTGAGAGATAGGTAATTTGCTGTAACTAATAAACAAACTTGTTGTTGGACCAAAAGTCCAAAAATAATTTCTGTGATCAAAATTGCTTATAGTTTTAAATTATTGCAATTAGAAATGATCCATTGTGAAATATGCATATCAATTAAAATTGATTCTATACAGACTACTTGTTAGTTGAAAGAAATTCTATTTACAGTGTTTTTACAATATTTACAATGAAAAACAAAATTTTTAATATTATGGTATATTTTTGCTTCTTGCTTTTCCAGGATTTGCCATCTATAATATATGACATTCTTCTCAATTTCAGTAGTCATTTTCTGATTCATTAGTCATGTGCTGATCAATTTACTTCTTATTGTTATGCTCCTTTACTCTTCTATTTTCTTAGACATTACTAAAGAAGATGAATCAGTTTCTTTATCAGTACTCAAAAAGAATAGACCTAGAAATCTCTCCACACATTTTTCTAGCATAACGATGTCACCATGTGTCACCCTAATGCTGCTTTAAAAATAAACCAAGATGAGGATTAAACTTTCTTGACTACATTCACATCAAACTATCTTCAGGAAATGGGCATGTCCGTGATGACACTGGTAGAATTTACTGCCACACATTCTTGGTGGAAACAAAGTCCCATCTTTGCATTTGTTCACGCTTCATCATGCTGCGTGGCGAAGCCACCTTGCTAAATGGAAGAGGCTCAGAGCAGATCAGGCCACTCAGAACTGAAGTGTTGTGGACCACCTGCAGCAGCAGAAATGTACATCACCACAATCTGGAACCTCATAGTCCGGCATAAACCTCACTCTACCATTACAATTAAAACAGGGATTAACTGTGATTCAGGAAGGAGCGCGGAAGGGCCTGGCAGGAGCAACACTAGGCTCACCAAAAGTTGAAGTGCCAAGCTGATGAAGATGCACCACATGCATACTAAACAGCAAACGTAAAATGATATACAGCGCTAAGCAACCCCTCAAAGCACTGCAATACTGCCAGGCTGAGTGACAAATAGTGGTGTACAATTAAACAGTTAACACACTCAGCCAGTGTGGGGCTTAGCATCTGAGTGCTAAAGACAAGGCTGACACATTTGCAGTTACCTTCTAACTGGGGAGCCAAAATTCCCACCACCATGAGAAAAATCTACCATTCAGAAGTCGTTGTTGTTTGACAAATCACAGATGGATAGAGATGACATTTCTGTTTGAAGCACAATGTTACACTACTACAATCTCATGCTTTTGTCACTGAGGCTTTGTGGGATTGTAGCTGTCGAGCTAAAGCATCAAGTCTGCAATTGATACACTAAATGGGCTGTGTCATTAGAAATCTGCCTGTGATTTCAAATGAGAACATGAGGCTACTAACTGCATCTCTTCATCAAGTGAGAGAATGACCATCTGCAGCCACTGTTAAATATTCCACTGCATTAAGAGGAAATTATTAAGTATCCTGAAGAGTTTATTGAGAAGGCTTGGTACCTTATGTTGTTCTATTCTAAACATCAATTAGAGTATTTGACTGCATGTGTTCTAAAGTGGGCCATTTGTTATGCGCCTGTAAGATTTGTAGATAGCAAGACCTGCTAACCATGAAAGTATTTAGCATCTGAAATGACCTCAAAATGCAACAGACATTAGGTTGGAAAGGTGAAAGAAAAGTGAAAATCTAAGAATAGCTTGCATATTGTTACAAGGCTGGATGGCGATGAAAGACTTAGCTCATCAAGATTTTGACTCTTTTTGCAGTGTCCGGCTAAGAGATGAAATGGTAACTTCAGCATGGAAAATATAATTGGAGCTATTTTAAGGCATTATTTGATGGTTGCAGCATATCTACAGGGTAGTACAGGTGGAAGTAAATGGAGCACCTCAACAGAAGACAAAGTACATGATATAATGGTGTCTTAAATTACTGCAGGTATGTGATTCACTTCAAAATGTGGCATGTGTCAGCAGGTTTACTTCACCAGCTGGAATAGTGAAGGTTGTAAAATGAGATTGAAAGTGAAGGAAATATTGACTTCTGTTTTGAGAGCAGGCATATGAATGATGCTTTTTGAAGTTATTGAAGTGAGTGAGGATTAACTTGTAGGAGCACAGTCTGGATTGAAGTTACTCCTCAAATACATGCAGATTAGGCATGACTCCTGGTAAACCTTGGGAGGATAAACGATTAGATGCTCAGCCCATGAATGTCTTAGGTGACCTACTCCTCTTAGAAGCCGTGATGCTTCACAATGAAGATCCCAACCCTGGGCACTGGAAGGCAGTCTTGGTTATAACAATGTGATTGAAGATGGAACTACACCTCAGTGTTCAGTATTGCAGAGCAAGCTACTAGCATGTAGAGTGGGGTGCAGGTTTAGCGTGAAGTGGTATTAAAGAACCTTGTTCCTTGGCCTTTGACCTTTGGCATTAATACAGATTGGTTCTTTTGTGCTGAACAGTGTCATGTCTCGGAACCGTGTTGTTGAAAATCTCGACAACAATGAAGTTGAGGACGACACTACTGTTAATAGCATCTGACTGAGCTTGCCCCTGGAAAGAGTGCTGGCCAAAACAAAAATCTTGCCCAAAACTGATTCATAGATGATTGTAACTGGCGCTAAGACTTTCAAAATTGCTTTACTTTGCATTTCACAACATGATTATTTTTGTATCGTGCAGATAAATTTCTAGTCAGTAATCTCATCACTCTGCCTCTTTAGAAACTTAGAAACATAGAAACATAGAAAATAGGTGCAGGAGTAGGCTATTTTTTCATGTAAACTTTTAATTGCTTTCAAATGGTATTCACTTTTAAGAAATCCTCAGGCTCTGTTTGGACCACTGTTTCCGGTATAGTATCCCAAACAATTGCATTCCCTGGAAATGCAAGGATTTATCATTTCCACTGCCCGAGTACAAAAGGCAGCAGTGGATTGGAACAGTGAGAAAGAGCTTTGACCAGTGACCAATCAGTGTTTGCGATTGGTTAGCAAATTAAAGGAGGGCGGGGCAAGCGCATTAGCCGTCATGGGAGCAGCGGTCGTCTGAGTGGATAGAGTCAGAACAGTGATCTTGAGGCTTTAGCTCTTTGAGGCTTCAGCAAAGAGAAAGCAAAAGAAAAGGAAAGCTCAAGGCTAAGTTTTCTTTTTCCTTCCCTTCTTTCTATCTGCTCAGCTAGGATAGTAGAGATGCCAGGCAGGACAGGGTTCTGATCTCAGGATTGCTACCCATGCCACATGCTAGTGAGGCCAGAACTAGGAAGATTATACAATTTAATATGTGGCTAAAGAGTCGGTGTAGGAGAAAGGATATAAGGTTTTTGGGTCATTGGTCTCTCTTCCAGGGAAGGCGGGAACTGTACAGAAGGCACAGTTTGCACCTGAACTGAAGTGGACTAATATCCTGGCGGGAAGGTTTGTAAATGCTGCATGGTGGGGTTTAAACTAGATCAGGGGGCTGGGAACCAGAGTGCCAGAACAGTTACTGCAGAGGTTGTGGAGACAGATGTTGGTAAAACCTCAGACAAAGTTAGAATCAAAATGTTGAGCGTGGTGCAACTAGTCTCCTGAGCTACGTATATTTCAGTGCAAGGAGTATTGTAGGACAGGTGGGTGATCGTGCTGAGGGTGAGGTGGCTGGTTTACAGACAGAGACAATGTGTAGTGAGGAGAGGCTGTTGATAGGGCAGAATTACAGTCAACAGAATGAATTGCAACATAAAAGGTGGACAAAATTGAAAAGGGTGAATACAGACTGAAGGTGTTGTATTTGAATGCGAGTAGTATACAGAATAAGGCAGATGAACTTGCAGCACAGTTGCAGGTTGGCAGGTATGATGTTGTAGGCATCGCTGAATCATGGCTGAAAGGAGATTATAGCTGGGAGTTCAATGTCCAAGGATACACACTGTATCAAAAGGACAGGCAGGAAGGCAGAGGGGGTGGTGTTGCTCTGTTGGTAAAAATGCGATCAAACCATTAGAAAGAAGTGACACAGGGTCAGAAGGTGTTGAATCATTGTGGACATAGCTAAGGAACTGCAAGAGTAAAAAGACCCTGATGGGAGTAGTATACAGACCCTCCCCCCCCAAAGGGTAGTAAAGACATGGCCTACAAATTAGAACAGGAGATAGAAAATGAATGCCAAAAGGGTAATGTTACAGTAGTCATGGGAGACTTCGATATGCAGATAGATTGGGAAAATCAGGTTGGTGTTGGATTACAGGAGGGGAGAATTTCTAGAGTGCCAATGAGATGCTTTTTAGAGCAGCTCGTGGTTGAGCCCAGTAGGGGATCAGCTATTCTGGATCAGGTGTTGTGCAATGAACCAGAATTGATTAGAGAGCTTAAGGTAAAAGAACCCTTTGGGAAAATCATCGTGATATGATCAAATTCACCCTGAATTTTGAGAAGGAGAAGCTAAAGTCAGATGAATCACTATTACAGTGGAGTAAAGGGAATTACAGAGGCACAAGAGAGGAGTTGGCCAGAATTGATTGGAAAAGAATACTGGCAGGGATGATGGCAGAGCAGCAATGGCTGGAATTTCTGGAAGTAACTTGGAAGGCACAGGATATATACAATCCAAAGAGGGAGAAGTATTCTAAATGAAATATGTCACAACCGTGGCTAACAAGAGAAGTCAAAACCAACATAAAAGCCAAAGAGAGGGCATACAGTAGAGCAAAAATTAGTGGGAAGTTAGAGGATTGGAAAGTTTTTAAAAACCAGCAGAAGGCAACTCAAAATTAAGAAGGTAAAGATGGAATACAAACATAAGCTAGCCAATAACATTCAAGAGGATACCAAAAGTTTCTTCAGATACATAAAGTGTAAAATAGAGGTGAGAGTGGATATCGGACCACTGGAAAACGATGCTGGAGAGGTAGTAATGGGGGGCAATGAAATGGCAGACAAATGGCCAAGTATTTTGCATTAGTCTTCACTGTGGAAGACACCAGCAGTATGGTGGAAGTTCCAGGTATCAGGGGTCATGAAGTATGTGAAATTACCATAACAAGAGTGAAGGTTCTTGGGAAACTGAAAGTTCTGGAGGTAGATAAGTCTCCTGAACCAGATGGTGTACACCTCAGGGTTCTGAAAGAGGTGGCTGAAGAGATTGTGGAGGCAGTAGTAATGATCTTTCAAGAATCACTAGATTCCGGAATGGTTCCAGAAGTCTAGAAAATTGCAACTGTCAATCCACTCTGCGAGAAGGGAGAGGGGCAGAAGAAATGATAATATAGTCTAGTTAGTCTGACCTCAGTAGTTGAGAAATGTTGGAGTAGATTATAAAGGATAAGGTGTCAGGGTACATGGAGGCATATAATAAAATATGCCATAGTCAGCATGGTTTCCTCAAGGGAAAACCTTGTCTGGCAAATCTGCTGGAATTCTTTGAAGAAATAACAAGCAGGGTAAACAAAGGAGAATCGGTTGATGCTGTGTACTTGGATTTTCAGTAGGCCTTTGACAAGTTGCCGCACATGAGGCTGCTTAACAAGCTACAAGCCCATGCTACTGCAGGGAAGATACTAGCATGGATAAAGTAGTGGCTGATTGGCAGGAGGCAAAGAGTGGGAATAAAGGGAGGCTTTTCTGGTTGGCTGCTGGTGACTAGTGGTGTTCCACAGAGGTCTGTGTTGGGACAGATTCTTTTTACAATATATGGCATTGATGTGGATGAAGGAATTGATGGCCTTGTTGCAAAGTTTGCAGACAGTATGAAGATAGGTGGAGGGGCACGTAGTTTTAAAGAAGTAGGGAGGCTACAGAAGGACTGAGACAGATTAGGAGAATGGGCAAAGAAATGGCAGATGGAATACAGCATCGGGAAGTGTATGGTCATGAACTTTGGTAGAAGAAGTGAAAGGGCTGACTATTTTCTAAATGGAGGGAAAATACAAAAAAACTGAGGTGCAAAGGGAGTTGAGAGTGCTTGTGCAGGATTCCCTAAAGGTTAATTTGCAGGTTGAGTCTGTGTTGAGGAAAGCAAATGTAAATTAGTTTCAAGAGGACTAAAATATAAAAGCAAGGATGTAACATTGAAACTTTATAAAGCACTGGAGAGGCCTCACTTGGAGTATTGTGAGCAGTTTGGAGCTCCTTATCTTTGAAAGGATGTGCTAAAACTGGAGAGGGTAGAGTGTTTGATGGCTTTGAGCCTGTATTCACTAGAATTCATAAGAATGAGGGGTGACCTCATTGAAACCTACTGAATGAAAAAGGCCTTGACAGAGTGAATGTGGAGAGAATGTCCTCTGTGGTGGGAGAGTCTCAGACCAGAGGACACAGCCTCAGAACAGAGGGGCGTCCCTTTAGAACGGAAGTGAGGAGGAATTTCTTTAGCCGAAGAGTGGTGGATCTGTGGAATACTTTGCCACAGGCAGCTGTGGAGGCCAAGTCTTTATGTGTATTTAAGATAGAGGTTGATAGATCCTTGAATAGTCAGGGCATATGGGGAGAAGGCAGGAGAATGGGGCTGAGAGGAAAATTGCATCAACCATGATGAAATGGTGGAGTAGACTCAATGGGCCAAAATGGCCTAATTCTACTCCTATATCTTATGGTCTTATGGTCTTATCATACATCTCTTTCTTTCTTTCTTACAATGGGTGACAGAGCAACAGTGTCTGCCATGTTCAATTTGGTAGCACTCTCACCACTGGGTCAGAGATCAGTGGTTTCAACCCCCACTCCAGAGCCGTAAGTGTAAAAGAAATGAGGCTGGCACTCCAGTGTGTTACTGCTAGTGAGGAGCCAGGGTGACGAGATGACTATCAGGCCAGTTATCTTGGTGTCCTTCATACCCTGGCTAGTATTTATCGCTGGACCAAAATCACTGAAAATTGGTCTAATGATTATCATGTTATTGCTGCAGTGGTTTGCTATGTGTTAATAGGTTGCTGCGTTTCCTACAATATAACAGTGAGTACATTTAATGGGATGTAAGTATTGAGGGATGCACAGAGCTGGACATGAAAGACATTATATAATACTAAACCTTTGATGTGATTAAAATACAGTCAGCATTCTATTTTATTGATATGCATAAGTGAGCATAATTGGTTTAATATAATATATACACAAAACATATAAAACTCCTAAATATATGAACACTAAAATTACAGGAGTGAGTTTCATTTTCAAATAACAAAAAAAATCTACAAATGCTGGAAATCCAGAGTAATACATACAAAATGCTGGAGGAACTCAGCAGGTCAGGCAGCATCTATGGAAATGAATAGTCAATGCTTTGGGCCAGGACACTTCATCAGCTGAAGGTTCTCAGCCCGAAATAGCGACTTCTCATTCCTCTCCATAGATTCTCCCTCACCTGCTGAGTTCCTCCAGCACGTTGTGTGTGTGTCCCTTTAATTTTTAATTCTTTTTGTGAATATTTGGCTCCTGCAATGCTTCCTTTTCTGAATATCTGCATTCTCATTGGGTATCGAAGTTATTGGCTTCCTTTGGTATCTTATCCAATTTCTGATTAGCTATTGAGTATCACCAGAAACTATTTGGACCTATGCTCATTCTCTGCCTCTCTGCTTTCCTACTAAAATATCAATAGACCAAATGTGGCACAGGCTTGATGCCTGACAGAACTAACTCAACAGATCAAGAATGTAATCCCTGATCCTGTGGTGTACAAGACCTTGTGTTGTTCAGGTCAATATGCTTCTGGATCTCAGGAACAACCGTCTCAGAAAGGACTGCTATGATCTATACATTACCCAGCTTCCTCTCCTCAGCTCTGACCCATTAACTTTCATAGACGTCCGTGGACTGCCTCAGAGATCCCACTCACTGAGTCAACTCATTCCAAGGTGGACAGGTTTGACTGAGCCAGTGTTGCACCGCTTCCTGTGTGAGATGTTGCCATGATGCTATGGTGTCCCTATTGCAGTGCCAAGAAAAGTCCTAGCTATTGTTAAAAAAGACTGCAACTCAAGATTGTTCTAAAACTTTTGAAATGTAGAGATGATCATTTATCCTGAGCGGGGACTACCACTGAATTGCTGTTTCATCATCCACTCAATTAGCAGCAGCCAGCAGTTTGTATATTTTAATTAGTATAATACAAATTGGCATCTCATCTGTCTTATCTGGAGTAACGTCATGAGAGATCTGTTGGCGTTTTAAATAATTATAAATGCCAGTACCAGACTTCACAACTGTAATTTAATCTCGTAAATGATATGAAACTAGTCTCAACAGCAATTTGACACCAATTGGATCATAGGAATAAAACTCTGCTTCAATTTTGCTTTGTAAATTATTATTAACTGCACCACCCCATTGACAGTTTCACAATCTACATTTCACATAATGTGCAGCATTAATAGAGCTTTATCTCCAAAGATCTGCATTTCATCTTGGCACTGTAGCAATAGCTAATCTCCTGAATTTTCATACTGTAAGAAATCCTGCAATTAGCAATAAATTCTTCTATCGCTTCGCATCTTTTGTGAAGACACAGCAAGGCAGGTGGCTCAGATTAATGATATTTGGAAAGGAGGCTCCTTATTAGCCATAATCCCCCAGTGAATCAGTGTCCTCATTGCAAACAGGCTTCAACTCATTCATTCTGATGGAAAAATAACATCAAGCACTAATTTTCAGTGCATATTTAAGTCACTTCATTCTATTTTTGTACCTTTTGAAAATACATGACGTGACAGAGCAGAGAGCATGGGTACATATCCAATTGCTTCGGAATAATAAAGTGACAGCAGAAGCTTTCACAGAGAACATAGAACATAGAACAATTCATCCCACAATGTTATGTGGAACCAATTAAGTTGTTAATCAATGGTCAACTAAACTAATCCCTTATGCCTACACAATGTGCATATCCTTCCATTTTCCTCACATTCATGTAACTATCTAAACATCTTGTAAAAATCCCTAATGTGTCTGCCTGAACCACCACATCAGGCAGCACATTCCAAGCACTCACCACTCTCTGAGTTAAATAACTTGCCCCTTATATGCATGCCCTCTGGTATTACACATTTCAACTCTGAGAAAAAGATATTGTCTGTCTACTCTATCTACAGTATACCCTTTGTAATCTCTATCAGATCTCCCCTCAGCCTCCGCTGCTCCAGAGAAAATATCCCAAGTTTCTCCAACCTCTCAATTTAGCACGTGCCTCTAATCCAAGCAACATCCTGGTAAACCTCTTCTGCACGCTCTCCAAAGCCTTGACATCCTTCCTATAATGCAGCGGCCCCCAACCACCAGGCCGCGGACCGGTACCGGGCCGTGAAGAAACGATATGAGTCAGCTGCACCTTTCCTCACTCCCTGTCACGCACTGTTGAACTTGAACATAGGGTTGCCAACTGTCCTGTATTTGCCAGGACATCCCATATATTGGGCTAAATTGGTTTGTCCCATACGGGACCGCCCTTGTCCTGTATTTCCCCCGCTAAGGTACAGCGTTCCTATGAAACCTTTCGTGCCGAAATGGCATAAATCACAGAAGCAATTACCATTATTTTATATGGGAAAAATTTTTGAGCGTTCCCAGACACAAAAAAACCTACCAAATCATACCAAATAACACATAAAACCTAAAATAACACTGACATATAGTAAAAGCAGGAATGATATGATAAATACACAGCCTATATAAAGTAGAAATAATGCATGTACAGTATAGTCCGGAAAATTAAGCCAAAACCGATTTGTGGGAAAAAAATTGGCACGTACGCGCATGCGCACATCACATATACGCATGCGCACAGCGGTGCCCGCGCAAGGATTCATGGTCATGGTAGTCTTTCTCAGGGTAAACCCAAGTGTCCCGTATTTGACTGCTACTTTTGTCCCTTATTTGGGAGTGAGAAAGTTGGCGACCCAAACTTTAAAAGACATGCTGAGGTGAGTTTAACCGTACTTGAACACCGCACCCCCCCACCCCCATCCCGGTCAGACGGTCCGCAAGAATATTGTCAATATTAAACCGGTCCACGGTGCAAAAAAGGTTGGGGACCCCTGCTACAATGAAATGACCAGAATTTAATGCTATACTCCAGGTGAGGCCTGACAGGAGTTTTATAAGGTTACAACATAACTTCCTGACTTTTGAACTGAATGCATTGATTAATAAAGACAAGCACTCCATATGCCTTCATAGCCACCCTATCAACCCATGGAGCCACTTTCAGGGAGCTATGAACTTAGGGCCCAAGATCCCTCTGCTCATCAACACTTTTCAAGGTCTTGTTCTTAACAGTGTACTGTCTCTTTACATTTGACCTACCAAGGCTCTACACTTCACATTTGGCTGTGTTAAACTCTATCTGCCATTTCTCCATCCATATCTGCACCTGATCTATATCCTATTGTATTCTTTGCCAGTTATCCACACTATCCACAACACCGCCAAATGTACTAACCCACCCAACTATATCCTTTCCCAGGTCATTTATATACAACACAAACAGCAGAGGTCCTTGTACAGATCCCTGCAGAACACCACTAATCATAGACCTCCAGCTAGAATAAGTCCTTTCGACCACTACCCTCTGTCTTCTATGGGAAGGCCAGTTCTGAATCCAAATGGCCAATTCACCATGAATCCCATGCATCTTAATCTTCTGGATGAGCCTCCCATGAGGGACCTTGTCAAATGGCATGTACACAACATCCACAGCTCTACCTTCATAAATCACCCTTGTCGCTTCGTCAAAAAGCTCTATCAAGCTAGTAAGACACAACTTGCCCCACACAAGGTTTTGCTGGTTCTCCCCAACTAGGCAATGGTTTTCCAAATGCTCATTAGATTATGAGAACACTCAATCCTCTTTTATTGTCATTTAGAAATGCATACATGCATGAAGAAATGATACAATGTTTCTCCGGAGTGATATCACAGAAAACAGGACAAACCAAAGACTAACACTGACAGAACCACATAATTATAACATATAGTTACATCAGTGCAAAACAATACCATAATTTGATGAAGAACAAAGCACGGGCATGGTAAAAAAAAGTCTTAAAAGTCCCCGAGTCGATCGAATCCCGGGTCCCCGATAGCAGGCAGCAAAAAGGAGAAACTCCCTGCCATAAACCTCCAGGCACCATCAACTTGCTGATGCCTTGGAACCAGCTGACCACAGCCAACACTGAGTCCATCCGTCCGAAAACTTCGAGCCTCCGGGCAGCCCCTCTGATACAGCCTCCCGAGCGCCATTCTCTGCCGAGCATCTTCGAGCTAGCCCCGGCTGCTGAAACAAGCAAGGCCGAGGATTTTGGGGCCTTCTGCTCCGGAGATTCCGGTTACCACACAGTAGCAGTGGCAGCAAAGCGGGCATTTCAGAAGTTTTCTAGATGTTCCTCCGTACTCTTACGTCTGTCTTCATCAAATCTCACCTGGTCCAGGAACACCACTGGGATTGTGAAATGGGCCCAGCAGAGATTGCACTTTCTGAGGAAGCTTAAACAAGCATCACTCCCCACTAACATCTTAACTACATTCTACAGAGGCGTGGTTGAGAGTGTGCTGATCTTTTGCATCACAACCTGGTACTCCAGCTGCAGTGCTGTCAACAAAAAAGCCTTGCAGAAGGTGGTTAGGGGAGCAAAGAAGGCTATTGGGGTCTCCCTACCTTCTGTCCAAGACGTCTTTCAGAGTCGATGCCTCCAGAAGACACGGTACATCATTAAAGACCCCTCACACCCTCTCCATGAACTGTTTGTTCTTCTGCCATCAAGCAAACGTTACAGGAGCATCAAAACTAAAACCACAAGGCTACTAAACAGTTTCCTCCCACAGGCAGTCAGACTGCTAAATAGCTGCTCTACCTGACTCTCCTTTGGACACTTTTAACTTGCACTGGACACTTATAACTTGATTTTAACTGACATGTGGCTGTTGTGTTTTACTATTTATTGTTATGTTTATTATTTAGTGTTGCGTTTGTTATGTTATGATTGCACTGTTCCTGAGAAACGCTGTCTCATTCTGCCCTGCAGAGCTGATGTGCGGTCAGAATGACAATAAAGTTTTTTGAATCTTGAATCTTGAAATCAGAATTGTGCACGGTCCCCTACTTGACAGATAACAGATATTCATCACCGGAGAGGCCACGTGTGCTGCCGTCGCGCTGCCATCTTCTCCTCCTCCCAGCACTGATTTGAGCCGACATTTACATGCCGGGCGGCACCTAATTAATTAGCCTGTTTATTTCAGCTTTTTTCTTAAAGATGTGCTGGGTGCGCTCCGGCTACCACTGCACTGCTGCAATCTTCGCGGCCCAGTGTCAGTCCGCGGCCCGGAGGTTGGGGACGACTGGTCTAAAACATTGACACAATCATGCAAAAGGCACATCATTGACTCTACTCATGAGGAGTTTGAAGGGATTTGGTACATCATCATGGGCTGGCAAATTTCTATAAATGTGTAATAGATAGCACAAATACCCATTTAGATAATAATCTGCCTTCCCGTTCTTACCACCAAAGTGGATAACCTCACATTTATCCACATTAAACTGCATCTGCCATGCATCTGCCCACTCACCCAGCCTGTCCAAGTTACCCTGCATTCTCATAACATCCTCCTCACATTTCACACTACCACCCAGCTTTGTGTCATCTGCAAATTTGCTAATGTTACTTTTAATTCCCTCATCTAAATCATTAATATATATTGTAAACAGCTGCGGTCCCAGCACTGAACCCTGTGGTACCCCACCGGTCACCGCCTGCCATTCAGAAAGGGACCCGTTAATTGTTACTCTTTGTTTTCTGTCAGCCAGACAATTTTCAATCCATGTCAGTACTCTGCCCCCAATACCATGTGCCCTAATTTTGCCCACTAATCTCTTGTGTGGGACTTTATCAAAGGCTTTCTGAAAGTCCAGGTACATTACATCCACTGGCTCTCCCTTGTCCATTTTCATAGCTGCATCCTCAAATTCCAGAAGATTAGTCAAGCACAATTTCCACTTCGTAAATCCATGCTGACTCGGACCAATTTTGTTACTACTATTCAGGTGTGTCATAATTTCATCTTTTATAATTGACTCCAGCATTTTTCCCACCACCGACGTCAGGCTAACCGGTCTATAATTCCCTGTTTTCTCTCTTCCCCCCTTCTTGAAGAGAGGGACAACATTAGCCACCCTCCAATCCACAGGAACTGATCCTGAATCTATAGAACATTGGAAGATGATTACCAATGCGTCCACGATTTCTAAAGCCACCTCCTTAAGTACCCTGGGATGCAGACCATCAGGTCCCAGGGACTTATCAGCCTTCAGACCCAACAGCCTATCCAACACCATTTCCTGCCTAATATAATTTCCTTCAATTCATGCATTACCCTAGGTCCTTTAGCCATTATTACATCTGGGAGATTGTTTGTGTCTTCCCTAGTGAAGACAGATCCAAAGTACCTGTTCAACTCGCCTGCCATTTCCTTGTTCCCCATAATAAATTCACCCGCTTCAGTCTTCAAGGGCCCAATTTTGGTCTTAACTATTTTTTTCCTTTTCACATATCTAAAGAAGCTTTTACTATGTCTACATATATAAGCTAATCTTATTTATTTATGGTCTTCTTAAAAATTGTGTTCAGAATAGACTCAAAAGAGAATCAATCATAAGGCTATTTAGAATGAACAAACAGTAGAAAAATAGACACTGGGCTTCGAGTAAATGAAAGAACAGTAAAGCCAAGGAACGTTTGAAAAAGAAAAAGCTTATAGCTTTGGTGGGAAATCATATATTAGCAGCTTAGTTAAAATACAGATGGCAAATGAATTGCAGAATTATTTAGCACCAAATTATATTTGATATCAATTCATATCTTCTACTGGCCACATCAGAAAATGAGAGCAATCTAGCTACTAATGAAATGGCCATGTTTAAACCTTACAACAATTACTCGAGAATCAATACCAGCTTCAGAGCATTAGAAAATACCAATACAAGGGCAAATATTCTGTGATGAGAACTTTCTGTTGTAACAGTCCCTTTACATAGTTAAGAACATGTCATCTGACAAAAGGAAATTAGAGATCTTTGAGCTAATGATACATTATGCTGAGGGTAAGGAAGAAGAAATAATATGTTGAATGGATCTAACCTATGTTATAGTTATTTCGCGATGGATGAGCATTGAGCAAACTGAGGGTAGTGGGTGGACCAATAACCGTTAAATACTTACAGCCTTAGAAAGGGATCTGGTGCAAAGGTTAAGCAAAGCAGGAACAGGTGTTTCTGCTGTGCTTTCAGGAATCATTGAAATCACACAACAAGCATTTGCAGCGACCACCCATGTAAGAGCTGGCAGTTAAACAATGCACAATAGTCAATCATAGCATTACAATACATACTACATATTAATGAACCAGATTTAAAATCAAACAAAATTGAAGTAAGATTATCACAAATGGAGTCAAAAAAGTACCATTTAACAATTATAATTTGAAGTCAATTATGGATACATTGCATTAATGATAACTGAAAAATTGTTACATCCATGATGCTTCATTTTAAACAATAAGTAGTTGGTAAAGTCAACTGAATAGTATCATTACATATTCTTTATTTAATAAAGAATTATTAATATTACAGTAGATATATACTAATATCAAATATAATAATTTGAACTGGTAATGTATACATTTTTACACGAGTAGAGATTCTCAGTGAAATAGAAATGTAATAGCTAATTGCCACAGCAAAAGTTCCAAAAAGCATGAGCAGTCTGCTGCATATTTCAAAGTAAGACCAAGATCTTCTCAAGGACACATTCCATCTCCCCCCACCTCCCACTACAACTTAATGCATTTATGTCCACATCCTGTTTTCACTGGAACAAAACTTTCTTCTCTTAGAAGTCAAGTGGGAGGGTCTCCACTCTCTCTAGTGTCTGCATTGTGCACTCCTAACACGTGTTGAATCAATTTAATAGCATTCAAACATTGTGTTACACATATATAACAATCCAAAGAAAGTCATTGAAATGCAAACGATTACTTCTGGCATGTAGACAGTTATCTGTATTATGATTCATAACTAATTAGGAACACATATACAGATATACAAATATGTGAATTAGGAAGCAGAGCTAGGACAAATGGATCATAAAGTATTTTTACTTCTGCAAAAAATAGTTCACATTTTGCCACGTTATTCTCCATTTTTCTGATCTATGTCCATTTATAGATCTTCCTTCTGCCTTTCTTTTCTTACCGGTGAAGCATCTTCAGCAAATGTAGCAACTATACATTTTGTTTCTTCACTGAAGTCGCTTAAAGATTTGTGAGAATTTGAGTCCTCTGGGACACACCCAATATTTCATCTTGCCAACCAGCAAAAGATCTATTTATGACAAATACTTCTTTCCTATTACCCAGCCAATTTTTATGCTCAGCAAAATGTTCCATTATGCATCCTGAGCTTTTATTTTGAGCAATAACCTTTGATGCTATGCCTTATCAAAATCTTACTATTATGCTGGTTCCTCTTAAGCCATGGCATGCTACTTCCTCAAAGAACTCTAAATATTTGGCCAAACATAATTTCTCTCTAATAAAAGCATGTTGATTTTGCCTGATTAACTTGAATTTTATGAAGTATCTTAGTCTAACATATTTAATTATAGATTCTAACACTTTTTCTTCTGACAGTTGTTCTGCTAATTGGCCTGTAGCTTCCTACTTTATGTCTCCTACCTTTCTAAAATAAAGTGTAACATATACTTCACCAGTCTGGTGAAATCTTACTCATATCTTGGAAATTTTTAAAAAAGATAAACTAACATAATACCATCGCTCTAGCCACTTCATTCATGAAGCCCACCAGAACTTTGTTGAAACATATGAAATTGATATAAAATGCTACTTCTTGCCATGATGTTCACCTATTTCTGCTGACAAGTTACTGGTTCTGTGCACAATTAAGTGCCAGAGATAATGGAAGAGTGGCTTTATTTCACTTCTTCAGTCTGGTCTAAGAGGGTGAATGATGGTGGGATTTCTCCCTGACTTACCAACAACAGAAGAGAAATTGTGGTTGTTGTCCGAGTCAGTTTAGTCAATGACATGGGTGTTATGCTTCCCCTGTGATGTTACCACAGTTAATCTCCGGGTGAGAGAGTTTTGCAGCTGAAATTTACTCTCAGGGCAGTTTTAATATTGTAATGTAGATAATGAATAATGCAGTGTGTTGGTATTAGAAAAAAGTGCCAGACAAGCAATTTTGTCCAGGATAATATCAAGCTATTGAAGTGTTGCTGCACTGCACGTATCCGAGCTAGTGAGCAATACTGTTTCATATTAATGACCAGTTGTGATGGTACTGGGGTCTGGAGCTTGTGAATGTTCTCATTATTTTCATTTTCTGTGGGCACTTTATTTTTGAAATCTATTACAATGAATTTGCTGTTACTGAAATAAAATAGTTGCACCAATTTACTCAGTCCTAAAGCCTCGCTCTCTTCCCGAAGGTCCTGCAAATTATGTTCCCTGAGGTGCCTATCTAAATCTTTGGTGGAAGCCCTGGTTAACTCCACTTCCACCACCTTTATAGACAATGAGATCGACATTCAAAATCCCAGAGCCATGGAAGCTTTTTGGTGATGCACATTGATGTACTTTGTATGAACAATTTGAAAAAGTCTTTCCTCCCCATAATAAAATCCAGCTCTATTCCTCAGGAAGGAATTTCCAGGCACCAGTCTTGCTCCTGTTTTCACAGCTGTGACTATGCTGCACCTGCTCGTGTCAAACATTTGTTCAAGGTGATCCTCAGACTGTTGTTTGTAGGGCACACAATGACACTGCTGTGTTCAATATTGGGGAATGCTATGGATCACTCTCTTGTTATGGAAAATCATTCTCTGGCACACAAGTGACCACTAACCTGTCAGCACATTGAGGATGACATCATAGTTTTAAAAAAATAGCAGTTCATGTTGTTGATACAGACTTTGAAAACATCTTTAACAAAGTACAACATGAACATTTGCCAGAAAGATAGGAATCTATTGGCTTTTAAGGAGCTGTAGTTTTCTAGACATGACATTAGCTAAGGGATAAAGCTAGTACATGCCAGCTAACTAAGAAGATATATGCAGAGATGTTCTCCTGAGATTCAGAGAACAAAATTCCAAAATTTTCATCTGATGCAAAATATGATAAACCAAGAATAGGTGAAGAGGATAATTACAGACATCAGAAGATAACTGAAATGACAAAGCAAGTGTTATCTAATGCCTAAAATGTAAGTCTTTAATGCGAGTAGAAATATTGAGAAATAAAATAACTGAAGCAATTCTAAACAGAAGTAAGTTGAGGGTAGGGATGGAGGGTGGAGTGAAAAGACATGTAGTCAAGTGGAGAAGACTATAAAAAGTTCTGTTGGGATACTTGGCTATAGAAGAATAAGGCCTTGGGGAAGTTCCAGGAGAGAGTTTTGAGAATGGCACCAGAGGTGCCAGACTTCCTTCCATGAAGAGACTAGGGAAGCAGTAATACTTATCTTTGGGATAGAGAGAGAATATAGAATTTGGAATATAGGTAGCAGAACTATAAAATATCATAGATTGTTTAAGTAAATAAAGAAAATATGTTTCCAGGGCCAAAAGGAAATCAGAGATCTTAAATTTCAAGAAATGGGTTAAAAAGACAGAAATTTGAATATGTCGAGTCCACAAAAGTTGAGTGCATTAAATTACCCTAAATATACTCTGCAAAATATGTTTCAATATTTGAAACCATTTATAACTATTGTGGAGCGTTGCATTAATTTCAGTTTGCACCAGGCCTTTATCAACCCTGTGCCACTCCCAACATCAAGGCATTCTTGAGTGAGTCTTCACAACTCATTGGCACAAGGGATATTAACATCTTACCCTGTGTTTTTTTGATTTTTTTAATTAATCAATTAAATCTGCCGGAGTATTTTATCCTGACCTGACAAAAACTACTCATGATTAAAAGTGCACTTCATAGTCTGGAAATTCTAGAGCCTCATTCCTGGTGAGCAGATGGGCATTTTAGAAAATTAAGGCACCAGTGACTGAGATCTGGTATGGGTTCTGTGGGGAGGTGGGGAATAAGAGGAGCTGTTGGGTAGAGAAGAACTGTTCGCCAAATATCAAGAAACAAAGTCCAAGTTTGAGTCCCAGAGGATGATTAATGGCTGGGGAGGGGCATTTCCCAAGAAGATTTGGGGTTTCGGGTCAGAGCAATGTTCGGGTAAGTGCTGTCAATGCTGTTGCAATCATAGCCAGGAAAGAGGCTCCTCAGGGTCTGAGTCAGTCATGTATTTAGGCATGGGGAGGGGGGGAATACTTGAGGCTTTCGTTGTGATCCCAGGGCATCAGAGAGAAAATCTATGGGGAGTAGTCTGTAAAGACCAATTCTTGGTCTTTGGTGAGGACAGAGGTGTCAGGAACGTTGGGTGACCATGAACATCCAGAAACATCAGGAACTGTGAAGGGGTCTTTGTACACTGGAAGGTCATGCCTTCAAAAGGGCTTGAAAAGCCCCTTGTTGGAAATTGAGGAAGCTCTGCATGGAGAAACCCTAGACTGGACAGGAGTTAGCATCCTTGAACATTGGAAGGGAGGGGCAATGAGTAGGTGAACATTAGATAGTCTGGGGAGCATGGACCTTGGAGAAGGGAGTGGAGAACAAATTGGGGATCAGAAGTTCAGGGTGTCAGGGCCTGGGCCAAAGGATGTTAAGAGCAATGTCCAAGGGCTGGCCTTGGTGTTGGGTGAGGGTAGGACCAAGAACTAAATAAGGACTTGCTCGCACAAAATTCCTAATCCAATCCTATTGGGTAAGAATTACTCAAGATGGTTGGTCCCAGGACAACAGTGTAATTTTCCTCAAAGTACTCCAAAAGGGATTGGCTTCAGAGTATGTCAAATTCATATAGGAATCATACAGGCAGGCAAGGATCAGGCACTCTAGGTCATTCCTGGTCAAGTTTCTGGATTGTTGCAAAACAAGCTGAAAATAGTTGCAACACATGTCCTTTCAGATAAACTCAACATTCAAAGAATTTACTTTCTTTATTCTCTGTTAATGCAATTGTATTTCCAGGTCTTTGTGCAACCTTTTGTCTCTACTGTAATGAATACAAGGAGACTCAAGCTTAAATGTTACAAACTATTAATTAGCCCCTTCCTAATGCAGAGACTTGGTCAGTTCAATTTTTCCATAAGCACAAGAAGAAGGATTGAAGTATGATGTTATAATGTGATCTCCAAAGACATGAGTCAGGGATGGAAAGGACTGCAATCAGTCACTTAAGCAGAAAGGATCAAATGAGAATGTCTTGCTTGTGCAGCCAGCACATTATTGTGCATTGCATTGACCTACTGATCCGTCAAGGGAGTCTGGCATATGTTACTTTGACGTTGCTTGTTTGAGCATTCGATCACTGTGGATGATTGGCCTCATACCACTGCTGTCAGCTTCTGACACTGATTGAACTGCTACCCATTGATTGGAACTGTTTCTAATTAAGTCAGATTTAAAACCCAAGTTTCAGCTAGAGGCAATCCAGCTTTTCAAACTTGTGTCTACTCATACTAGTCATCAAATTGAGAAAAAATAATCTTTTTTGATGGATTAATGTCATAAGTATAATTAATTAGATGTAGCAAAATCAAGATACAGACCAACAAAACTAAATTGACAAAAATTGCAATTGATTTTTAAAACTGCATTCTAATATTTTATATTTTAGATATGCCTGTTAAATAGGTTAAGGGGAAGGTTTAATAGGCATTTGTTATGCTTTTTTATATTTATATGCATTTACTTCAAATTGAATCTGAAATTGTTTCACAATCTGAAAATAAGTTTGGTTGGTTGGCTCATAGATGATAGTTATAACACACAATTGTAGAATTAGACTGAATCTTTGGAGCACTCTGAAAATGTGCTTTTCTTAGGTCTACACACCGACCAGGAAAAGCATTCAAACCTTTGAACCAACTGTGTATTCTTTTATAAACATGTGTATTTTAGAACTCAAGTACAATAACGGAATATGTTATTTTAAATAGTATCTCAGAGGGAGTGCTTCAACTTTTCCCATAGTGGGCCTGTCAAAATGTGATGTGAAAGGATTTTCAGTAGTCTGTCTTTGCTAGCTGTGTCAATGTAAATACAATTAAAAGCAGCAAGTTGCTTGAGTCATATGGGTTTTAAAGACTGGCACATCCATGTTTAACTGCCACCCCTGATATTTTAATTTATTGCTGAGGGAAGAAGAATGTAGTTAGAGAAAACACATTAGCTGGGATATTTTGTTTATAATGTCAGTAAATTATCATCTTTCACCATGATTACACAGTGAAACTGACAGCAAGTCCACAAACATAAATCTGGAAATCCAGGAGTTGCTGGTTATGAGACCTTGTACCTCTATAGGTACTTTTGCACTTTTATGCACTTTTTAAATACTTTCTCTATCATTAAAAAAAATCACAGACACCAAATCCTCAATGAATAAATAACCTTATTCTGCTGACAAGCTCACAAGCCTTGAAAAAGTCATTATCCATCTGTACAATATCAAATTTCACCATTGCTTCATAAAAATTCCACTGATTTTAAAAAGGACAATTTTAAATGACAATTCAGATTTTACCTTTTGCTCATATTTATGCCCCAACCTGTACCTTGCTTTCTGTAAAATTATATATAGTGCTTGTCATATCGTGGTTCAAAGTTCAAAGTAAATTTATTACCAAAGTCCACATATCTCACCATATACAACCCATGTGAGCATACCCAAAAATCCAATAGCTATAATAGAATCAATGAAAGACTATACAAACAGGGTGGACAGTGTGCAAAAGACAACTACCTGTCCAAATACAAAGGAGAAAAAAATGCAATAAATATTAAGAAAATGAGACAACAGTGAGTCCAGAAGTTATGGGAACAGTTCAGTGATGGGGCAAGTGAAGTTGAGCGAAGTTATCCCCTCTGGTTCAAGAGCCTGATCAGAATTTTTCAATACGATTAGTTGAACAGCAACCTGGTGTCATAATTTTGTGAGATTTCTGAGATCTCTTACTAATGGTTGTCCGGGGCAAGTCACACTGATATCATTAAAAGCTGTAAGACAGTGACTGAACGTTTGTGGACACTTCTTTTTAATTGGTTTGCTGCAGACTTTCTGAGTTCTATGAATGTTTATGGTGAAAAAAATACATCAACGTTTTCTGCCCAAGGGTTTGTAGGGGCTTGTTTCTCATGCCAGCAGAGCTGTGGAGCATGCAGCCACGACTAGATATCTGTTCAGGGCTGTGTTCTAAATGCTTCTCCCGGACAGACCGGGCAGCAGAAGTGTTGCCAGAGTACACCATCTCCCTGCTCACTTACGTACCTAGTAGCTGCACTCTCCTAACTGTAGACCACCACAGCAGCTAAGCACATTTCTGAAAGAACTCATGTACTGTTTCTACTGGTTACAATCCTTGGTGCATAGAGCCCAGCCTTAGCAGGGTAGCTGGAACAAGCCTGGCTCACAACACACTGGAGGAACTCAGCAGGTCGGGCAGCATCCGTGGAAAAGATCAGTCGACGTTTCAGGCCGGATCACTTCGTCAGGACTGCCTGGTTCCGGCCTGAAACGTCAACCGATCTTTTCCACGGATGCTGCCCGACCTGCTGAGTTCCTCCAGCGTGTTGTAAGTGTTGCTTTGACCCCAGCATCTGCAGATTATTTTGTGGAACAAGCCTGGTATTGATTGAAAATACCACGACTTGTCAGGAAACCAAATAAAGACCTACACAAAGTAACTCTCTCCTCCAACCAATATGGACAAGCCCACCAGATGTCAAAACATAAGAAATAGAACTAGGCCATTCAATTTCTTGTTCTTGCTCAACCATTCAGTAAGAACATGGCTGAACTGCCTCATTGACACTTACCTCTGCTAACACTACATCCCTTGACTGTCTTAATATAGGAAAACTTACCAATCTCCACCTTAACCATAAGAATTAATGAGCATTGAAAATCATCGGGATATCAAGTACCTATTTGTGAACTTTGGAAACTCAATTATGATAGGCCATTTTATAATTGTATCTATAATTATGATCGTATTTACAAAATACTGTAAGTTTGAACTCAAATCTCAATTTACAATAGACATTGTGTCATTGGTGACTGGGAAGATGATGAGAAGAATAAAAATTAATGAAGCTTTTAGACTTCATAATTTTTTTTAGTTTGTAAATGTACAATATGTGGGGCATGTAAAGATGAGAATATCCAGTTCAAATCACAAGAGGGCGCTGTTGCTAAAGCTGTTACAGACATTATCATTATTTATGAAGAAATACGGCACACATGGATATTTTGGTTCAAGAGTCTGCTTCAGCCTTATTTTTAGAGTTCTTTGCTGATGCCATGGGGAAAATTTCTAATTCTGATCCCCATTACTACAGACATTATTACACTCTGGGAATTCTTAAGGATTAAACCAGAAAGCACGTACCATCAGGCTCAATGATAGTTTCTCAATGATCGGCGGTACAAGAGCCTCAGGACTCGCACCACAAGGTTCAAGAACAGTTACTACCCCTTAACCATCAAGCTCTTGAAGGAAAGGAGATAGCTACGCTCATTTAAGGACTCTGTTATATTGTTATTTCATGTTTGTTATTTATTGCTGTTTATTTATATTGCATTTTCACAGTTTACAGTTAACAGTTCCTAATGTTTACAGTTACAGTCCTATAGATATGCTAATTATGCCTGCAGAAAAAGAGTCTCAGAGTTGTATGTGGTGACATGTATGTACTCTGATAATAAATTTTACTTTGAACTTTGAATTTTTGAACTGAGGTACCCACCTGCTTCAAACAGGTTTCAATTATATCGGTTCCTAAGATGAACAGAATAACCTGCCTCAATGACTATCATCCAGTAGCACTTAAATCCACTGTGATGAAGAGCTTTGAGAGGCTGGTGATGAAACATAGCAACTCCTGCCCGAGAAGTGACTGGGATCTGCTCCAATTTGTTTACCGTCACGACAGGTCAACAGCAGATGCCATTTCACTGGCTCTTCACTCAACCCTGGAACATCTGGACAGTAAAGATGGATACATCAGGATACTCTTTATCAACTGACAGCTCGGCATTCAATACCATCATCCCCTCAAAATTAATCCATAAGCTTCAAGACCTTGGCCTCAATACCTCCTTGTACAATTGGATCCTCGATTTCCTCACTGGCAGACCCCAGTCAGTTTGGATTGGCAACAACATCTCCTCCACAATCTCCATCAGCACAGGGGCACCATAGAGCTGTGTGCTTAGCCCCGTGCTCTACTCACTTTATACTTACGACTGTGAGGCTAAGCACAGCTCTATTGCTATATTTTAGTTTGCTGACGACCCCACTGTTGTTGGCGGAATCAAAAGTGGTGATGAATCAGCATATAGGAGGGAGCAACTGAGTGGTGCCACAACAACAACCTCTCACTCAATGTCAGCAAGACCAGGGAGCTGACTGTTGATCAGGAGCAAGAAGCTGGAGGTCTATGAACCAGTCCACCAGAGATGGCGAGGGTCGCAACATTTCAGAGGACTTTTCCTGGACCAAGCACGCAAATGCACTTACAAAGAACCCGTGGCAGTGCCTCTACTTCCTTAAAAATTTGCGACGATTCAGCATGACATCTAAAACTTCGAGAAACTTCGATATTTGTGTGGTGGAGAGTGTATTGACTGGTTGCATCACGGCCTGGTATGGAAATACTAATGACATTGAAATGACAATCCTGCAGAAAGTAGTGGATCAGCCCAGCCCATCACAGGTAGAGCACCCCCCCCACACCCCGAGCATGTCTACGCAGAGTGTTGTCACAGGAAAGCAGCATCCATTAGCAAGGTCCCCCACCCAGGCCAGGCTCTCTTCTCACTGCTGCTATCAGGAAGATGGTACAGGAGCCTCAGGACTCACAGCTTCAGGATTAGGAACAGTTACAACCCCTCAATCATAAGTGGGGATAACTTCACAAGCCCCATCTCTGAACTGTTCCCACGACCTATGGAGTCACTTTCAAGGACTCTTCATCTTATGTTCTCAATATTTATTGCTTATTTATATTCTTTTCTTTTTGTATTTGCACAGTTTGTTATCTTTTGCACATTGGATGTTTGTCCATTCTGCTGAGAGTGATCTTTCATTGACTCTACTATGGTTCTTGGATTGACTGAGTACTGTATGCCGGAAAGAAAGCAAATCTCAGGGTTATATATGGTGGCATATATGTACTTCAACAATAAATTTACCTTGAACTTTGATATTCAGAATAATTGTCACTAAATACTTTTTACCAGGTTTAAGTTTTGTACAACACTGTAAGTACCAATGAGCCAAGAAGAGCAGTAAACAAAGATGAACGTGGAACAACGATACCTTATAATAGCAGTTCTGTTCCATCAAACTACAGATGAGGCATTAGATTTATTTTGCAGGCTTGTCTATAGCTGTACTAATGCAAATAAAAGTAAAGTTGTCATTAAAAGAGCACAGGGCTTTCTTTCTGAATGAGAGAAAATGAAAGAGAACGTTTATATGTTGCACATTATTCCAGAAATAATACTCACAGTCACAAATGACTTACATGATGAATCTTGCTCTTTGCTGGCTGGCTAATAGTAATTCACATCAGAACAAAAAGATGTTTTAAATATCGCAGATAGTACTGCCATCTTGTGATCAGTGCCAGCAATAGACGCTTAATTGTTTGCACAGTTAAAGTTAAAACAGCAAATCCTCTCTCCGTGATCCTAATAGTGGCTACCATCTAGTCAGCCCAGACTGCTGCTGTTCATGCTGAGACAGGCAAAACATGTAGAGCTGGTCAAGGCCATCTGTGGAAAGACGTCTTTCCTTCTCTGCTTGCTCTGTGCTTGCGGACCCAGTCATTCTGTTCTGTGACTAGCAGGGCAGCAGGTTACTGGTTATAACAGAAACTATGCTAGCAATGAAGGTACGATTGGACAAGGTAGTCAACAGGAAAAGAAAAAGAAAAGACAAGGAAGTGGGTAAATGTGACTGGCTGTTGGGGAATGGAAGTGAGGTTAACAGATGGTGGTCAATATGCACGTTGTATCCACAAATATTTCCAGTCAAACATTACTCATTGTAGGAGCTCACGAATAGTTAATGGTAGCGGTGTCACAGTCTTGTCACCGCTCACACTTTATATCCTCTCCACATATCCCTTCTGTTTTATCGTTGAAGCCCTCCATTGCTTGGGGTCAACTATGGATGCTGCATCCTTGCTCTCCATGTGACACACAAGCCAGGGCCATACGTCATGGAGGGGAGCAGGCTGCTGTCCCTGCTGCAAGCTTCCCTTTTCCGTGCAGCTGATGAATCTAAAGGAATGGCAGACGCTGACACAGTTCGGCACCAGAGGCATCACAGGAGTTACCTGTCAGCATTGTATGGCTGCCTTAGGGACACCAGCTCCGGACTTTTCTTCATGATTTATTCCTGAAGCCTTCCCCAAGAATGCATATAGCTACAAGGCAGCAGAAAATTGAGATCAGAGTTTTCCTTCTCCAACTGCCCATCGATGACAAGCCCCATCTGCCCAAAGCCACTGATCTTACCATGAGACTTACCCTCTTTTGCCCCTTCTCCTGTCAGTAGAAACAGTTCCAGTAGGTTTAGTAGCTAAGCTGCATATGAAGGCCAGCAGCTGGACTTGGATGTCAAAGGCCATTTGAGACTATTTGGGAGCATTTGAGAGGTAGTGGAAGCTCACCCTCACTACCACCCCCCCCCCCCAGCTATAATAACCTTAAGGAACCTATTTTATCCATAGAGGCATCAATTCCTTGCTAATGTATCTTCTTCTAGGCATCAATTGCTGTCTGAAGTATCACATTATCAGCACACTTTGTACAGATTTCCTTGCTCTATCTGTGAACAATAAGGGATGCAAAGGAGGAATAAGCTTTGAAAACAGAGCTAGAAGGCTGATTCCTGTACATATGGGGCCCCCTTCTCCATCTCCTTCATTAAACAGAAGGTCACCAGTGACTCATTTCTGAAGGTGTTAGTAAAGGTAGGAAATAGGCCTGGTGAATTCCTCTGCATCCTACAACTGAAGGGACCTGCCATGAAATGAATTGGTCGCACTTACTAATGCATTCACATTGATACCTCTTTTGCTCAGGCCTCAATCCAAGAGCAAGAATTAAAATTCCATATTAAAATATTAAGGACGTACCTGGCTTTTTTAATTTGCTCCCTCTCCTTGTGTTCCAGTGGATTGGTTGCATCCCTGCCCTCCTCTGGCAGAAGGAAATAACCCTGTTCCTGGAGGGTAACAGAGCCAAGCTTCACCCAGACCTCTCCTAATGTTCATATTTGAACACATTGCAAGGCAACTTGATAGCTAGCGGGAGCAAGAACTTTAACCACTGGTGGAGATTTAAAAATCAGCCAATACTCTACACTCTGCAGATAAATTCTGGGAATTACCTGGTTTGCACAGTGCAGGTTCTTCCCTCATACAATCAGTGGAGCTTCATAGAACTGTTACACGATTTCCAAGGCCCATTAAAATGTGCCCACCAATTATATCAATAATTAATGCTTTTATTCCATTGAAAATGCTACATGCAAATTACATTATGTCATCAGAACCGTCAATTTGTTCTAATTAGTACATTTCATGTTTTTGATAACTGTATTCTTTTCATATTTGTCATTTAGTTTAGCATCTGTCCCCTTAGGAATTACATGTATTTCAATAAGACCATCCCTCATTTTATTAAATTTCAAATCTATCTAATCTTCTTTGGATGCACCTGGTAGGATAACCTTTTTATTCTAAGAATTAGCCTACTGAGTCTTTATTGGACTGTCTCTCTGCAGTATACGCTTTCTTTAATATGGAGTCCAAAACCGTGTACAGGACTCCTTCTACAGCCTCCCCAAACTACCATACTCTTACAATTAAAGCCAATCTGCCAATTACCTTCCTACCCACTTAGTACAGCTGCCAGCTAACTCATTTTTCAGTCTGTGCACAAGAACACTGCTGGAGGGTGGAGGTTGGGGGGTGGGGGGTGGATGGCCTATTAGGGCACAGTAGCAGCAGCCAGGCCAGTGGCACTGTGGCCGGTTCTGAGGCTCAACGAGGAAAGGTAAAAACAGGCAGAGTGATAGTGACAGGAGTTAGGGTGATCGACAGGAGATTCTGTGGCCATGAAAGAGATGCCAGGATTAGATTAGATTAGATTATGAGGGCACACAGTCCTCCTTTGTTGTCATTTGGTAATGCATGCATGAAGAAATGATACAATGTTCCTTCAGAATGATATCACAGAAACACAAGACAAATCAAGACTGAAAAACTGACAAAAACCACATAATTATAACATATAGTTACAACAGTGCAAAGCAATACCGTAATTTGATAAAGAACAGACCATGGGCACGGTAAAAAAAAGTCTCAAAGTCTCTCGAAAGTCCCATCATCTCATGCAGATGGTAGAAGGAAGAAACACTCTCCCTGGCATGAGCATCTCTGGAGGGGCCTTCCTCTCCAGAGATTCTCAATCACACAGTGGCAGCGGCAGTGAAGCGGGCATTTCAGAAGTTTCTCCAGATGTTCCTCCATACTTCTCACGTCTGTCTCCATCAAATCAGGATTGTGCATGGCCCCTACTTAACAAATACGATATCAATTCGGAGCAGCCGCGTGCTCTGCGTCGCACCGCCATCTTCTCCTCCTACTCTTATCCCCTTCTAGGATGGTGTTTTGCCTCCCAGACACCAGGGTCCAGGATGTCTCTGAGCTCCTGCAGAATATTCTCAAGGAGAAAGGTGAACAGACAGAGGTCACAGTGAACATCAGCACCAATGACAAGGTAGAAAGGGGGAAAGAGGTCCAGTGGAATGAGTATAGGGAGCTATGGAAGAGGCTGAAGGGCAGGCCTCCAAGGTAATAATCCCTGGATTACACCAGTGCCACATACTAGTCAGGGCAGGAATAGGATGACAGTGCATGTCAATGAGTCACTGAGGAAATGGTGCAGGGGACAGGGTTTCAGGTTCTTGGATAATTGGAATGTTTTCTGGGTGACCTGTACAACAAAGATGGGGTGTACCTAAACTAGAGCGGAAACAAAATACTGGCTGGGATTTTCGCTGGTGCTACTTGGGAAGGTTTAAAATAGTTTGGCAAGGGGACAGGAACCAGAGCACCATGTCAGAATGTGGAGGTATGGAGAGGAAGGTAGATGCCAGGGCCATTAAAAGCAGACAGAATCAAGGTCACAGATACAATGGGATGAACAGTTTGAAGTGTGTGTATTTTAATGTTAAGTGTATTATGGGTAAAGGTGAGGAAGTTGAGGAATGTAGAGCTTGGATCAGTACATGGAACTATAATGTTGTGGTCATTATAGAGACTTGGATGAGAGAGGGACAGGAGTGTCCCAAGGTTTTGATGTCCTAGAAAAGTTAGAGAGTTGGGGAGAAAGTTGAACTACTAATCAGGGACAATATCACAGCTGCACTCGGAGGAGACATAATGGAGGGCTCATTCACTGAGTCTATGTGGGTAGAAATCAAAAATAGGAAGGGTACAATCACTCTGATGGGGTTGTACTACAATTCTCTGTCAGACCTGCATATGCAGACTCCTCCCAGTCTCCATCCAATGAGCAGGAGTCACCTGCCACTCATTTCTAAGTCATCACCTGCAGCCTATTTAAACCCACCTCTCATCCACTGAACAAGCCAGCCTCAACCAGTTGCTCTTAGGCTTCAGTTACCATGTTGTGCTGAGTATCTGGTTGCTCTTGATTTGTGGACCTTTGTTTTAATTTTGTGGCCAGTGTGTGCACAAGGCTTCTGCAGATGAGTGTCGGAGAGCACTGCAAGTCTGTGCAATTCCTCCTGATTGACTCACCCAACATTCCTCACATCCTGGGTTACCCTGGCTCTCCATCCATGACCCTCACTTCACCTGGTCATCTGGTTCACTGCTGAGTTGGGGACAAACCTCAACCTCAACCTCAGCCTCAATTGACTGCAGCCTGTAAATCTGTGGAGATTGAGGAAACCCTTGACCTCGCCAAGCCCCCAAAGGAATACCGTGACTTAGCCATCAGCTTCAATCAAAGAGAAGCTAGCACACTGCCACCTAACAGACCATGTGACTATGATCGATGCCCTCGTGGGCACTACCTCTCCCTGAGGTCACCTGTTCTTCCTCTCCCCTCCTAAGGCACATTCAATGAATGACTATATCACCGAAGCACTACCACACAGCTTCATTCAACCGTCCTAGTCCCCACCAAGTGCAGGATTCTCCTTTGCCAAAAAAATAAGATGGGGTTCTCCATCCTTGCGTCAACTACCATCTACTACTCAACAAGATCACCATTAAGAACCACTACCCTCTCCCTTGATGGATAATGCATTTGAAACACTTGGCAGGGCCCCAATCTTCACCAAACTGGGTCTATGGATCCATATCTGCCAGGGGGGTGAGTGGAAGATGGTGTTCATAACACCTACTGGCCATGACAGATACTTGGTGATGCCTTTCAAACTTTCCAACAGTCTATCCATTTTCCAATCCTTCATCAACGAGATCCTCTGAGATTTGATACATAGGTATGTTTTTGTCTACCTCAGCAACATCCTCATCTTTTCCAAAGACCCCCAAGACTCATCAAAAACCAGCTGTACTGCAAGTTTGTAAAATGCCATCATTTCCTTCCTGAGTTACATCCTTTCACCCTAAGGTATAACCATGAAGCCAGAGAAAGTACATGCCATCATTGAATGGCTCAGAATGCGCTCCCTCTAATAGCTACAGGGCTTCTTGGGCTTCTCCAACTCCTGCCACCATTTCATCAGAAACTACAGCCAAATCACCACTCCTCTCACCTCAACTACAGTACCTCACAGATAACCTGGACTGCTGCTGTAGAGCTTTCGAGGAGCTCAGGAGAAGCTTCACCACTGCTCCCATTGTCTGTCACCCGAACCCCTCCGGATCCTTTATGGTAGAGGTGGACGCATCTGACATGGGTGCCTTGGCCATCTTCTCACAGTGAGGACCAGACAGGAAGATGCACCTTTGTGAGGCTAGAAATTAAATTGCTGGAACCTTGACCAATATCTTTGTGTCTTCTCTGGAGCAGGCAAGGTCCTGGAGGACCGGCAAGTAGCTAATATTGTTCTATAATTCTGGACACTATAGATCGGAGAGTCTAATGTCAGTGGTAGGGATGTTACTGGAGAGAATTAGGAATGGGATCTGAGCATTTGGAAAATCATGACCAAAATAGGTAAAGCAGGCTTGGCTTTTTGCAGGGCAAGTCAAGAAATGACGAATGACTGAGTTTTTTGATAAAGTAATGAAAGTGTATGTTGTCTATACGATGTTTGACAAGGTCCCTTGTGGGATGCTCACCCAGAAGATTCATGAGGAATTGACCATTTGGATTCAGAACGGGCTTGCCCACAGAAGACAGTGAGTAGTGGTTAAAGGGACTTATTCCAACTGGAGGTCTGTGATTGGTGGTGTCCTGCAGGCACCTCTGCTCTTTGTGATGTATATGCTATAAATGACCTGGATGACAATGTAGAGTGGTGGGTTAGTAAGTTTGTGGATGATATGGAGATTGATGGTGTTATGGATAGTGTAGAAGGATGGCAAAGAAAGCAACAGGGTATAGATCAGTTGCGGATAAGGACGGAGATATGTCAGATGGAGTTTAACCCAGCCGAATGTGAAGCATCACATTTGTAGGTCAAATGTAAAGAGACAGTACACTGTTAAAACTTTTAACAGTGTTGATGAGCGGAAGGATCTTGGGGTCCAAGTTCATAACTCGTTGTAAGTGGCTCCACAGGCTGACAGGGTGGTTATGAAGGCATATGTCACGTTTGCCTTTACGAGTCGAGGCATCAAGTTCAAAAGTCAGGAAGTTATGTTACAGTTTTATAAGACTCTAGTAAGGCTACATCTGGAGTATTGCACACAGTTTTGGTCGCCCCCATTATAGGAAGGATGCCGAGGGTGCAGAAGAGGTTTATCGGGGTTAGAGGACGTGCTATAATGAGAGGTTTGACAAGCTTGGGTTGCTTTTCTCTGGAGCAGCAGAGGCTGAAGGGAGGTCTGATACAGGTTTATAAGATTATGAGAGACATAGGTAGAGTAGACAGGCAATGTCTTTTTCCCAGGGTTAAAATGTCCAATACCAGAGTTCAAAGGGTATGTTAGGGTTAAGTTGTGGATGCCTGGAATGCACTGCCTGGGGTGGTGGGTGAGGCAGATATCCTGGGGATTTTTAAGAGATGTTTAGATAGGTACATGAATGTGAAGGAATGAAATGGTATGGACTTTGTGTAGACAGAAGGGATTCATATAATTGGCCATTTGATTACTAATTTAATTTGCTCGGCACTGCATTGTGGTTGAAGAGCTTATTTCAGTGTTGTGCTGTTCTATGTCCTAACAACTAGATTCCTCGATACCTTGCTTAGCTACAATCTTTCTCCAATTAATCTGCCTTTAGGTTCCTTGAATCAAAGTGCATAACCACATAAGTTTCAACATTAAATCATGGTGATTTGGCTTGAACACATTAAGTTTCTCTGAACTTGAGTTCCATTGATGTGATCAAGTTTCTCTAAACTTGAGTTCCATTGATGTGGAAAGGCTTTTGAATGTCAAGAGGCGAGTCACAAACCACAGGTACCTACCTTCTGACTTCCTCTTGCAACCACAGTGTTTATATAGGTGCTTCAGCTAGTGGTGTAAAAAGATGAACAGAAAATATTAAAACACTAAACATAACAGGGACAAGTAGAGAAACAGAAATGACTGAGGATGAACAAGGAGAAAGACACACATGGAGAACCATCTGGAGAGAGCAGCTGAGCTTTTTTAAGATTGGTATTTATGAGAGAAGTAGTAGTGACGACAAAAGTAATTGAAAATCAAAAAATTAGATGTTGGAAATCAAATCTAAAAACAAGAAATGCTGGAAATTCACAGTGGATCAAGCAGTATCTATATGGATGAGGCTATACTATAGATGCTGTCTGACCTACTGTGTATTTCCAGCTTTTTCTGTTTTTATTTCAGATTTTCAGTATCTCCAGCTTTTTGATTTTCATTTTGAGTTTTTGATCAATGTTAGCTTCCAGGGTGTTGATGTTGGGAATCTTGGCAATAGTAATGTAAAGGTTAAGTGTTTAGAGATTCCCTCAGTAACTTCCCTGTTATTTACTGTGGATCATTTGTGTGGCACAATTGTAACTTGCTTCTGTCTGAATATTAGCTAGGCCTTGCTGTGTGCATCTGCTGAAATTGTACATTGTCTAATCATCACTGAATGTAATTGTCAGCACAGAATTATGAGTTGAAAGGCTCTATTGTTTTATCTTCTATAAATGATGGAAGGATGATGAAGTGTTAGGAAATGGGGCAATGTCCTGTAAAGCTCTTGCAATGATATCCAGAACTGGGTTGACTGACTTCCAATAACTACGGATTTCCTCCGTTGTTAAGTATAACCATAAATGTTGGAGAGTTTTCATCTTAACGCCTGCTGGCTTAATTTTACCAGGGATCCTTATGGCCTATTTGATCAAGTGGCTCCTTGATGCCAACTGAAGCTCCTCACTTCCAGAAAACAGCTTTTTAGTCTATGTGTGGACAAAAGCTATAACGAAGTCTTGAACTGAACAGTGCTGGCAAGCTCAAAAAGCAATAATGAGCAAGTTATTAATGGCATAATTGATGACACTTCCAGCAAACTATGTTGACAAAAAGTAGACTAATGATTGGAGGATGGTTAGGCAGTTTGGACTTACTTCCTCTTATATGGACATGATGTACTGTATCTTCCACAATTTTATACTCAAAACCATGGTATAAAACATTGAAAGAAACTTTGACTTTTGGGTAAATGAAGGGACATTCCACAGCCGGCAATCATTTATTTTACATCTCTCTCAGATCCAGTAAATTTATGATAAACATATTACGTGGAAAGCCATTTGGCTCATTGTGTTTCTGCAGGTCATAAAAGAGCCAGCCACCCTAACCCTCCTTCCCACGCCATGTCCACAGTTCTGCATGCTATGACTCTTCAAGTACACATCCAAGTCATTTTGAAATTTCATGATATCCACCACCATTTTGTGCAGTGAGTTCCAGATTCCTATCCTTCTTTGTGTGAAGAGTTCTCCTTATCTCCTCCCTATTGCATCTACCAATTCACATTTATGCCATTTTTGTCCCCACTCTACTAAATTGAATTGACTTTATTACTTACATCATTCATATATGAGGAATAAAAATCTTTATGTTACGTCTGTCTAAATGTGCAATGTGCAATTTATAGTAATTTTTAATAAATAGTATGTACAATCGGACCTAGAAATACAATTGTGTCAGCATGAATTAATCAGTCAGATGGCCTGGTGGAAGAAGCTGTCCCAGAGCCTGTTGGTCCTGGCTTTTATGCTGCAGTACCGTTTCCCGGATGGTAGCAGCTGGAACAGTTTGTGGTTGGGGTGAGTCGGGTCCCCAATGATCCTTCGGGCTCTTTTTATGCACCTGTCTCTGTACAGGTGTCCCCCGCTTTTCCAACGTTCGCTTTATGACACCTCACTGTTACGAAAGACCTACATTAGTTACCTGTTTTCACTGTACGAAAAAAGGCAGCGTGTGAAAAAAGGCAGCACGCAATAAAAGGCAGAGCGTGTCCCAAGCAGCCAAGCTCCTCCCCCGGAGCTGCATTCTAGCCAGCATTGCTTAAACACGTGCCTGTGAGCATCTGTGCTTTATGTCGATTTATTTTGAGCATCCGTTAGCAAGATGAGTTCTAAGGTATCAGAAAAGCCTGAAAGAGCTTGTAAGGGTGTTACACTTAGCGTAAAACTAGACATAATTAAGCGTTTCAATCATGGTGAAAAAAGTTAGGACAAAGTGAGTTTGGCTTGTGGAAGTTGACGAAGATGACGTGGAAGAGGTGACCAAGAACTGATAGATGAAGAGTTGATGCAATTGGAAGAGGAAAGGATAACAATCGAAACTGAATGCAGTAGTGAATGGACCGAAAGTGAAGTCGTCCAGGAACTGAACGTGAAGCAACTGTGTGAGATTTTCGCTGCAATTGACAACAATGATTGCAGAAAAGTATGACTTTAATTTTGAAAGGGTACGTAGGTTTAGGGCATCTTTGCAAGATGGTTTGAGTGCTTACAAAGAACTGTATGATAGAAAAATCCGCGAGGCTAAGCAGTCAAGCATACTGTCTTTTTTCAAGCCTTCCACATCAGCCACAGCAGACGACAAACCTCGACCTTCAACATCGAGGCAGGCAGACATAGAAGAAGATGACCTGCCTGCCCTGATGGAAACAGACGACGCTGAGATGACACCCCAGTCTCCTCTACCTCCCACCACCCCAACCTCCGACAACTCAGCCTAACACACCATCATCAGTGTGCTGACGGTCTTCCCGATTCTGGTAAGTGATACTACACTGTACATACACTATTTCTACTTCATATAGGCTGTGTATTTTTATGTGTTATTTGGTATGATTTGGCAGTTTCATAGCTTAAAGGTTACTGGAGAGAGTGTTTCTGCCGAGAGCACTTGCGTCGAGTGTTTCTGCCAAGAGCACTTGCGTGAGATTTTCGCTACGGTGGACAGTGCAGCAATGATTGCAGTAAAGAATTCCTACTTTATATAGGCTGTGTATTTATCATGTCATTCCTGCTTTTACTATATGTTACTGTTATCTTAGGTTTAATGTGTTATTTGGCATGATTTAGTAGGTTATTTTTTGGATCTGCGAACGCTCACAAATTTTTCCCATATAAATGAATGGTAATAGCTTCTTCACTTTACGACATTCTGGCTTACGAACCATTTCATAGGAACGCTCTACCTTCGGATGGCAGGGGAAACCTGTAAATGTCCTGAATAGTGGAAAGTTCACATCTACAGATGTGCTGGGCTGTCCGCACCACTCTCTGCAGAGTCCTGCGATTGAGGGAGGTACAGTTCCCATACCAGGCAGTGATGCAGCCAGTCAAGGTGCTCTCAATTATCTCCCCTATGACGCTTCTGTTCCACAGAAAACAGTTCTCATTTATCCCTACTTCTCTTATAGCTGTGGCTGCAACATTTCACTCTGGCAACATTCCCATAAATATTTCCACACCCACTCCAGCGCATTTACATTTTTCCTTTACTGTGGTGACCGGAATGGAATGTTGTACTCCAGCTTTGGACTACTTCATACACTTACGACATGGGCTACCTGTCTTACCTCTGTGTCTCAGGAAAACATCCCATACGTCTGTGTACCCACCTTGTTGACTTGCTTGCTACCTTTTAAAAACTCATTGAAACATCTTCCAGATGCATGACTCACACTTCTCAGAATTAAATTCCATCAGGTTCTTCTGTACCCCAAGTACCCACAGCTTCCTGTGGTTTGCTGTCTATTGTGACTGTGATCTGAGTCACTGAAGCTGATAGATATAAAGTTCTTTATTCATCAAAATAAGCAGGGATTCTCTTGGAGGCCCTCTCAGTAGAGTATCCCAAACTCAAAGTACATCTAGGTTTTATACTCTTAAGAACAAAGGTGCTAATAGGTGATCACTACAAAGGTACAAAGTTCATTTATTATCAAAGTATACAACTCTGAAATTCTTCTTCTCCAGATAACCATGAAACCAAGAAAGAAAAGAATGGCAGCACATTTATCAACCCACTAAATCCATCCTCCCCGCACATAATAAAAAACAAAAAAAATCATTTTCAATAGCCACGATTACTTTGTTTACTTCAATATTTTCAGTCTGATAATATATTGAATTACACTGACAACATCAAGTTACATATGGGAGACATCGCTGATTGTTTAAACACATTTGCTGGGACAAATAATTCACAGGCTTCTGCCAACAAAGAAACCAGATGCCCAAAATTAAAGTTCAAAATTAATGATGGAAAATGCACTCAGTGGCCACTTTATTAGGTACACCTATACAACTGCTCTTAATGCAAATATCTAATCAGCCCAACATGTGGCAATAATTCAATGCAGACATGGTCAAGAGGTTCAGTTGTGGAGACCAAACATCAGAATGGAGAAGATATGTGATCTAAGTGGCTTAGTAGCAGACTGGGTAGTTTGAGTATCTCATACTGTTCATCTAGGACTGTCATGCACAACAGTCTCTAGAGTTTACAGAGCATGGTGTGAAAAACAAAAAAAAAAATCATCCAGTTTTGTGGGCCTTGTTAATGAAAGAGGTCAGAGGAGAATGGCCAGTGTGGTTCAAGCTGACAGGAAGGTGACAGTAACTCAAGTAACCACGTGTTACAACAGTGGTGTGAAGAAAAGCATCTCTGAATGCACAAAATGTCAAACCTTGAAGTGGATGGGCTGAAGCAGCAGAAGACCACAAACATACACTCAGTGGCCACTGTATTAATTACAGGAGGTACCCAATAAGCTGGCCACTGACTCCAACTTAGCTAGTGTTGCCCAGTTTGATGTAGACCTATTAACATACTCCCCTTATGCTACGTTTTGTATACAACACCATCTGATGTTCACCTCATTTTACAAGATAAACGTCTTGAGCAGCCAATCCCCCTGGCATCGTTCAATAGTCTATGCTTTGTAGATGCAATTTGTTTACGGTCCTTGACAATATTTATTCGAGATACAGCACAATAACCATCTTCCCAAACGAGAATTTAACTACCGCTAACTAACCCAGGGGTCGGCAACCTTTTTGCCTCTGTGGGCCGGATTGCGTATTAATGAGCGGACGGTGGGCCAGATAAATGCCATAAAAAACCTTGAACTTGATGGAGAATGGACGTGAAAGCACAGAGGAACATCTGGAGAAATTTCTGAAACGCCCTTTCGCTGCTGTCATTACTGTGTGGTCGGGAATCTTTCAGAGGGTAGGCCTCAAAATCCCCGGCTTTGCCTGCTTTTGGCGACCGAGAAGGAGGTTGAATCATTCGGACAGAGATGGTGCTCAGTACTCGGTATCGGAGAGCTGATCAGAGCTCGAAGTTTTCGGATGACTCTGAGTCGGATTGTGGTCGGCATGGCAGGGAGAGTTTTTCTTCCTTCTTCCGTCTGCGTGAGATGTGGGACATTTGAGAAACTTTGAACTTTACTGTGCTCATGGACTTCTTCATCAAGTTATGGTATTGTTGCACTGTTTGTAACTACAGGTGGCCCCCACTTTTCGAACGTTCGCTTTACAAAACCTCACTGTTACGAAAGACCTACATTAGTACCCTGTTTTTGCTTTCAGAAGGTGTTTTCACTGTTACGAAAAAAAAGCAGTGCACGGGGAAAATCAGCGTGCGATAAAAGGCAGCACGTGCCCCGAGCAGCCACTCTCCCCCGGATTCAGAACTGCAGTCTCGCCGTCATTGCTTAAACACATGCCTGTGAGCAGCCGTTTGCAAGATGAGTTCTAAGGTATTGGAAAAGCCTAAAAGAGCTCGTAAGGGTGTTACACGTAGTGTAAAACTAGACATAATTAAGCGTTTCGATCGTGGTGAACGAAGTAAGGACTAAGTGAGTTTGGCTTGTGGAAGCTGACGAACATAATGTTGAAGAGGTTTTGGTATCCCATTACCAAGAACTAATGCAATGATGAAGAGCTAATGCAATTGGAAGAGGAAAGGATAACAATTGAAACTGAATACAGTAGCGAACGGACCGAAAGTGAAATCCTCTAGGAACTGAACGTGAAGCAATTACGTGAGATTTTCACTGCAAGGATAAAGTACGACTTTAATTTTGAAGGGGTACGTAGGTTATGGGGATATTTGCAGTTCTTACAAAGAACTGTATGATAGAAAAATGCGTGAGGCTCAGCAGTCAAGCAAGCCTTCCGCATCAGCCACAGCAGACGACGAACCTCGACCCTCGACATCGAGGCAGGCAGTCATAGGAGAAGATGAGCTGCCTGCTCTAATGGAAACAGACAACGAGATGACACCCCAGTGTCCCACCACCCCGCGATTCACGGAGAATGCAGCGGTAGCCGGGAGGCACACAGCACATCTTTAAGAAAAAAGCCGAAATAAACATGCTAATTAATTGGGTGCCGCCCGACATGTAATTAGTTAGCATGTTTATTTCGGCTTTTTTCTTAAAGATGTGTTGGATGCCTCCTGGCTACCGCTGTACCCCTGCATGCTTCACGGTTCAGTATCTGTCGGCGGCCTGGAGGGTGGGGGCCACTGCACCACCCAACCTGCGACGACTCAGTCTAACACACCATCATCAGTGTGCTTGGCGCTGAACCAATTCCGGTAAGTGATACTACACTGTACATACATTATTTCTACTTTATATCGACTGTGTATTTTTACGTGTTATTTGGTATGATTTGGCAGCTTCATAGCTTAAAGGTTACTGGAGAGCGCTTGCGCTGTGTTTTTGCCAACGGCACTTGTGTGAGATTTTCTGCCCATGGCGTTTGCACGAGATTTTCGCTACGGAGAACAGTTCAGTAATGATTGTGGAAAAGTGTTTCTGCTTTATATAGGCTGTGTATTTATCATATCATTCCTGCTTTTACTATATGTTACTGCTATTTTAGGTTTTATGTGTTATTTGGCATGATTTGGTAGGTTATTTTTGGATCTGCGAACACTCACAAATTTTTCCAATATAAATAAATGGTAATTGCTTCTTCGCTTTACGACATTTCGGTTTACGAACCGTTTCATAGGAACGCTCTACCTTCGGATGGCAGGGGAAACCTATATATGTTATAATTATGTGGTTTTGTCAGTTTTTTCAGTCTTGGTCTGTACTGCGTTTTGTGATATCACACCGGAGGAAATAATGTATCATTTCTTAACGCATGCATTACTAAATGACAATAAAAGTGGACTACTTGTCTTCATAATCTAAATATAGGAATTATCCATTCAAATACATCTAGTTATGTTTTGCCTCAAATTAATGAATAACGCATGCTAGAAAATCATTTAAGCTTAACCAAGGATTCCAATTAGTAATCAAAGAACTCAGTTTAGTTGCAATTTATTTCAATCAAGGCATCTTTTGAATCTATTAATATGACACAAAGAATCTTTAAACATAAAACATATGAACATGATGCATTGAATGGTGGTAAATTAAGTATAATAAAAAAGAAAATTTTGATGCAAACAGTCGATAAATCAATGTGAAACTTGATGCTGTTTGTTATTTGAAAGCTTCTCAATATTGGCTGTCAGACTTGTTGATGCCAAGTGATCTGGACACTTATTGTCCAGATGGGCATCAATCACTCTTGTTCTCAAATGGTTCTTGGTGTGCTTCATTTTTGAAAATAATTGCTCACAGAGATAAGTGCTGCCAAACAATGATGCTATCACATGTAAATATCTGGATATTTAGCCGTGGATTTCTTGTTAAAACACAGTGACGCTGTTTCCGTTCACAAATTTGAATGATCCCATCTGAAAACCTGCGTGTGCACGGAGAGTACCTAATACACATTATTAAGGTAGTCTGCCTTCCTGTCATTCATATATACCAGTGTTTGGTTTGGAACAAAACGGAACCTGGAGCCAGTGTAACAAGACGCCATGCATGTCCATCAGTGTGGTCGCGTGAAACACTCAGAATAAGGAAAAATCGCTCGCGGGCCAAGTAAGCATAGTATCCCAATATTTGCTAGTGGGCCGGTCAAAATACCTTCACGGGCCGGATCTGGACCGTGGGGCCGTAGGTTCCCTACCCCTGAACTAACCTATGAAAATTTCCAAAAAGGAAACAAACTGCTGGAGGATCTCAGCAGTTCAAGCGACACCTGTGGAGGCAAAGGGATAGAGAGTTAACGTTTCAGGTTGAGACTTTCTCTCAGGATATAAGGTGGCATGACACATTCTGAACTGAGCTTCCGCAGGATCTTCTGTCAGCACAATGTTTGCAGTTCCTCCAATCTTTTGGCAGCATTTCAGTGACAAGGGAGAAGTGGTAAAACTTTAAAATGTGTCTGAAACTTCCTCCCTTGTTTCTTCTAACAGCCTGCTTTATATTTATATTTCATCACAGCCTGATGTTTTATCTATTTCAAAGACGTTAAACCACTTTATACTTGCTTGCTCATTCACTGTCTTTATGCCATAGGTATGGGCCTGGTTATATTCAAGTTATTGAAAGAGGCAAGACAAGTTGAGAAAATGGTTAATATTGCTTACGCAATCTGGGCTTTAGAAACAAAGGTAGAAAGTATAAACGCAAGAAAATTATGCTAAACCTTCATAAAAACTAGTCCAATCTCACTTGTTTATGTTCAATTGCTTCAGACAGTTAAAATCTTCTTCTCAGGGCAGACATCTCAGATACTTAGAGGACGCACATTTATGGCGGGTGGGTAGTTTAAAGATGTGTGAGGCAAGTATTTTTTTTACACAGAATGGTAGGTGCTTTGAACGTGATACAATAGTGGCATTTAAGAGGCTTTTAAATAGGTACATGAATATGCAGAGAATAGAGGGATGTGGATCATCTGGTAGCAGGAGGATTTAGTTTAATTTGGCATTGTCTTCTGCACAAACATAGTGGGCCATGTGTTCTATGCTTTCTGTGTATTCAAGAAGGACATGAAGGCGGTGGACAAGGTTTATGAGACTAGTTCCTGATATAAAGTACTTGCAGTCACAAAATAGATTGGTTACACTTTTTTTTTGGAGAAGAAAAGACTAGGGAAAAATCCAGTGAAGTAAACAAAATAAAGATGGGTCTGGACAAAATGGATGGTGATAGGTTGTTCTGTCATTAATGCACTGAGTAAAGTTCACAGGTATAACAAAGCTCACAGATAACAGTAACATTAGGAAAACATACTTATACATCTTATGGTTGCCATCCAGAGAGCAGTTACGATAGATGTGCTGGAGATAGGCTTTTAAGAGAAATTGGGTGGATGAGTAGTGAGAAGATGTTTACAAGGTTATGGAGAAGGGGCCAGTGGGTGGAATTTTTGAATTGTATGAGTAGAGAGCCAGTACATATACAAAAGGCTGAATGGCCATCTCCTGTGGCTATAACTATCCTATGATTCTATATTGTGAGGAAAACTGCAAGTTGATGGGTGTGGGAGCAACTTTGCCATATCCTAATTTGGTGTTGATATGGATTTTTGGGGGGTCCATCCAGCTTTACTTACTAATTGACCACATGGATTGGTTCTGGAGTCATGGTAGGCTGGAATGGGAAAAGAAGACAGGTTTATTCTTTTGAACGACATTTGTGATCCATATAGCTTTTTCACGATAAGCTTGTAGTTTATGCTCATCCGTGTTAATAACTTTATTCTTTTTATATTCCAGTTTATTAACTGAATTTAAATTGTGCAGCAATCCTCCTGGGATTTCTCTTTAGGTATCTAGATTATTAGTCCAGACCTGTCACAATCACGGATCCGGCAGCGCAATAGATACGGCAATTGTGCTTGTGAATTTGCATGTGTCAGCTAATTATTATTTAATTGTGTTCGTACTTAACTCCATACTTGTCGTCGTAGTGCTTGTCAAGACTTGGACAGAGCATAGCAATGCTTTGCTGTCTGTTTGCCTTTGGCCTTCCCTGAGAAATTTGACTTTCGAGTCAACTGACTCTGAAGACTAGCGGTCTTCGTTTAATGTTTAGATTTTTTTTTCAACCATAGTGTCAACTTCGTTTTCCATTTGAGAGTTTTAGTTAATGGCCCTATTTGGCCGAGCGTATATTGTTTTGTTTTCCCTTTAATACTGTTCGTATTAAAGTCTGTGAACTATTGACCTGCTTCAGTGTCTCTCACTCCACACTTGGACTGAACCTGGAGACAGCAAGTCTCGACCACACAAAGACGGACCCAGCAGAGAGAGAGCAGCTGACTTTGGCTGTGAGATTCATTAATCGGGTAGGAGACAAACGACAGGCAATGGAATCTGTTCGTAGTGAAGTTATGGAGGCAATGAGGCAGATAACCTCGTGCTGACAAGCCCAGTCTCACTTGGAGGAACAGGTATTGTCCCTAGCCACAACTGTTCAACAGCTCACCACAGACAATCGGACTCGGGTGTCTGCGATTTCTGCACTCATGGCCGTCGTTCACGAACTTACTGTGAACAGCCAGCATCAGCTGACAGCCAGTAACATTCTCGCCAGCTCAATTCAGCAACTTCAGGCCGCCTCGGTCCCACTCCCAGCATCTTGCAGGTCCTCCTTTTCTGCTGCCCCGACAACCTCTGCTACTAATGCTCCCGCTGCCATGCCCGGACCAGATCCGAATCCCACGACCGTTCAGGAACCGAGTATTCCACCACCAGGCAGATATTCTGGTGATCCCGATGGTCGCAGGAACCTTATTACCCAATGCGAGCTGACATTCCAAGCCCAGCCTGGTCGTTTTGGTGATGATGTGCGAAAATTGGCATACATGGTTAATCTTCTTGACGGACTTCCACTCAGCCTGTTCAACGCTTTATGGGAACAAGGATACCCTGCAGCCCAGTCATTCCGATGTTCTGTGGTGGAGTTAAGGAGGGTTTTTGATCTTCCAGTACGGGGTCAGGAGGCTGCCCACCGACTCTTGGACCTGTGCCAATGCAGAGGAACGGTGAGAGCCTATGCAGTCAAATTCTGTACCCTTGCAGTAGAGATGGGATGGAATGAGAGAGCTCTCATCACTGCCTTCCAGCGTGGACTGAACGCAAAGGTCTGGCATGAGATCACTGTCCAGGACGAGCAGGATAGTCTGGATGACCTGATTAATCTGGCTATTCGAGTTGACAACCAGGTAATTGAATGGCGCAGGGAAAGAATGTTTCAAACTCCCTACGCGCCACCAGATCACCATCTTTCCTCGCCCTCTCCTCCTCCCTCACCTGATCACCATCTTTCCTCACCCTCTCCCCCTCCCTCAGCACCCAGCACCCAGCCCACGGAGGAGCCTATGCAAGTGGGGCGCATGCACCTGTCCCAAGAGAAACGAGAGAGGTGCCAGAGAACAGGTTCCTGCCTCTATTGTGGTGATCCAGGACACTTCCAGACAGCATGTTCCAAGCATCCAGCAAAAGAGAATACCCGTCAGCAGGGAGGGGAATCCTGATGGGTCGGTTCTCTCTTCAGTCAGCTTCCCCTGGTTCTGTAATGCTCGCAGCTTCCTTGTCATGGAGGTCTCAGACCCATGAACTTAAGGCGTTTATTGACTCTGGTGCAGCCGGGAATCTTATGGACATCTCTCTTGCTCAAAGATGGAATACGCACGTGTCAGCTAATTATCATTCAATCGTGATAGTATTCAGACATCCCACCTCTCCCGGAAGTTCCAGGAGTCTCCTGCATATTAATAGTGGCTCCCTGATGCCCGCAAATTATATACAATGTCCCGGAAATAAATTTTTTTTGAGAGCAAGTGAACGAGCGAGAGCGACCACGAGAGAGAGAGCGAGTGAGGGAGCAAGCGCGAGAGAGAGCGAGCGCCATGGGAGAGTGTTCCAAAAAAAGAAAATATAAAACGTACGTCACCCCAACTACACTAAAATGTACCCCTGCCTAATAGGGGTCAAAAATAATGACTGTTGCTCACTGCACTGTTTGCAACAGTGACTTTTCTATTGCCCATGGTGGGTTATGACTGTAAAAGACATGTTGAGGTGAGTTTAACAGGTGTCATTTGTTCATTGGCATAGCTAACGTTATTTAAACTAGCTGGCCAGCTGCTAAGGAGCTACTCTATTGCAGACATCCCACCTCTCTCGGAAGTTCTGGAAGTCTCCCGCAAATTGATGGTGCTACCTCCCTGAAATGAGTTTTTGCAGGGTGGGATGTCTGTAGTATTTAACTCCATACTTGACATTGTAGTGCTTGTCGAGACTTGGACAGAGCACAGCAACGCTTCGCTGCCTGTTTGCTTTCGGCCTTCCCTGAGAAATTGGACTTTTCAAGTCAACTGACTCTGAAGACTAGCGGTATTTGTATAAATACTTCATCATGAAAATGGTACAATATGAGCTATGCTTCTACATGTGATAGCTGCCTCATTTGCTTCTGCTCACATAGTTCAATATGGTCTTTTCATTATACAACTTTAATGGTTCAACCCAGCTGAAAAAGCATTATTAAGGTTCTTCCAACTCTACTGTTTTGAATCAGGTCTCAATTGTGACTTCGCTATTGATAAAATTCACGAGAAGCACGGCAACCAACAAAATCTTGTGAAGCAACCATGCAAGGACAGTTCTTTCCATGACACTATAGGTAATAAAGAACTGCCCTCACCACCCACCACCTAAAGCTGGACTAGAAATACTCCTGATTCGCAAAGCAGTAACAATCAACTGATGTTAGAATACACAAAGGTATGCTCTACACTGAAAAGTCTCAGCAATTAATAAAATCCTGCACAGAATTCTAACAACGTATGTGACAGGAGAGGAGAATAAATTAGATTTTAAAGGAATGAAATGCACAGCAGAAGATTTAATTTCAAAATCTAAAAGTACTAACGTCTTTATATTAAACTGCAAATCAAACAAAGTGAGAAATGTCATTTTTAATGTACATTTAATTACCAATAAACAAAACTGACAAGTCAGATTTAACATTTGTCCCCTCCCTGGCCTTTGTTCATGCCTGAATAATGAAGTGTTGCTGCTGTACTCTATATAATATGCAACATAATAACAAGAGCCAAGCTCATCATTCCCTATGTCTGAAATGAGGAGCACACAGATAGATCCCATATCAGTGAAAACTGAGGGTAAATTATCAACATGGATGTACCTGCTACACAAAACAACCTTAAGCAATCTATAATCACGAGCTGAATATTGAAGGAGGCATGAAATTCAAATTGGACGTTGGATTCCAATTAAATAAACACGTTGTGTCAGCTGTGAATTCAGCAGCAGCAAAGGCATTTAACAATGGCAGAGCCTTCTCAGCATTTGACATTAATCTGAAAAAGAACTGTTTACATCAGAATGGTACCAATGTATGCAAAATCCACTGCTCTTTGAATTATTTCAATTCTCACATTTCTGTAACACCACCACATGAACATTAACTTTAATGGCAACATTTTCAATGACATCACCTACTCCAGGCTGAACTGACAACCTACTTTCTCACTGGAGGATGTATTTTTCTCTTTTTCTCTTTGATGTCCTTTCTTTATTTCTTGAGTCACGCTGTCCCTGGATCTGCTGCAGCCAATCCATGTATTTATCCTTTAAAATCAGATACCATTTGATTTTCTGCAGTGAGATATTCAATGAGCACCAAGTTTAATTTTTGCATGGAATGAGCATCTACTGCGTGAATGATGAATTTCGGATGTCTCCAGAATTCCTCTGTTGCAGTTTGCATTTAGCGACAAAAGTGGAATAGGCCTCATGCAAGAGGTGCCTTCAAAATAACCTTTTATGGAGCATTCTTATCTTCAGCAAGCGTAGGTGTAAGTGCATACTGTAAAATCTCTATAGATGTACTGTAGAAAGCATTCCAAATATTTGCATCACTACCTGGTATGGAGTCTCCAATGCACAGGAACGAAAAAGGCTGCAAACGTTTGAAGACTCAGCCTCTCCGCTATCGAGAACATTTCCAAAAGCAGTGCCTCAAGAAGGCGATGCCCATCATTAAGGACCCTCACACTACCTGGGACATGCCATCATCTCATTTCAACCATCAGGGAGAAAATACAGGACCCACGCTTAACTTTTAGGAGCAGCTTCTTCCTCTCAGCCAGCAGATATATGAATGGTCCATGAACCATGAACACTTTCTCACTATTCCTCTTTTGCAATATTTTTTTTTAGTAGCAACTTATAATAATGTTTATGTCTTACGCTGTACTACTGAAATGTCAGGGATAACTCCATTGCTCTTCTTAACATGGGTTCTTCTAGATAGGGCAGAAAGTAATAGTGACAGCGCACCAGTCCCTTGGTAACCACCTACATTGTTTATACCCAGTCTCTGAAGAGCATGTTCAAACCAAACCCTCCTGATTCAAGCGGAAAGATGCTACTTTCAATCACAGCAGATGCCCTGGATTTAGCTGTAAGAGAGATCTATAAGCAGCAAGCATTTTGTGGCAGAAGTGATGAACACGTCTGTCGTGATGAGAACTAAATTCATAAATTGAAGGAAGATTTGAAATGAAGACAAAACAATTAAGTTTATCCTCATTTGGAGAAGAAAAATAGGTCAGTATTTGAACAAAGTACTGACTGGTGGTTTCTGAAAAAAATGCCAAAATCCTTCACAAATGCCTGTAGATCCATAGTAAGTTTCCAGCATTTTCTGCTTTGATTCCTGGTTTGTAATTTTTGTAAACAATTTCAATTAAAATAGTTAGAATAAGCAAATGTACTTTCTTTTTGTTTGTTTGAATTGTGACATAACATTCTGATGAAATTAAGAAAGTATGGGGCAGTAAGAACTTGAAATTTCTAAGCTTCGTTCTAACAAAGTAAGGCTAATTTTAATCAAGAAGCAACAAATACTTCATTTCCAAACAAGAAACAACATCAAAAAATCCAGATAGCAATGTATAAGGCATGAATCCAATTATTGGAGCATTTTCTCTTTGATATACATTGTCTTCAGTTTTACCAGGGCTCCACAAGTGATCTGGCTTTCATTCTACTGGGATGCTTAGAAGGATGTTGAGATAGATCACCCCACACAATATGCCTGGATTTATTCAGCCAGCCTTGTTTTTATTATTTTGTTATGCATGGCTCACACGATAATGGCCTCTAGGAGAGGTTATATTCCATCCTTCTCTATTCTATCCTTCAGAATTGCACATTTTCAATAATAACAAAAGAGACAATAAATTTATCAAAGTATGAGTGTTGGCAATGCTGTTCCTCAGATAAACAAAAAAACTTCAATATTAGCATTATAAATCATACCGAATTGAATTTGTACTATGCATAATTGTTAATATGAAATTCTGCTGTCCAGATATATGTTTGAGTGCACAATACATTATACATCTGGGATTATATTGCAACCTTTTAATAACTATAAATTACTGCTCACAGGTGTCTACGATTTATTTTGTTTTTTAAATGGTCATTACAGAAGAAGGTTGCATTTAAATATACCTTTAATGTAGAAGGATGTGCCATTGCTCATTACGGATTTCTGTCCACTGTGAGTTGAGGGAAGAAATTTTTGTAATGAACAGAATATGACAGATGAAATTTAACTCATGAAAGATGAATTGTCACCATATATTTTGTAAGTTTCCTCAGTTTATCTTCATCTATTTCATTAGATCTGATGTTGCCTATTGACTGATGATTGTAGAGTGCTCAGTTCCATAGGCACTTTCTTACATGCAAACCATGCCCACATGCAACAAGACCTGGACGACACCTGTATTGTTGAAGGTAAAATTCATGCCATACAATGCCAGCTATTGATCAGGTCCAGTAACTTCCTGCCCTTAAAATTCAAAGCTATAACCTTTGTCAATTTTTTCATGATCTGTATCCTTCATCATGAAGGTAACGGTTACAAGAGCAGATGGAGGCTATGTTTAAATAAGTGGTTCTCCAGTGCCTCTCCACCATAATACTCTATTCAGACACGTATTTTTTCAAGACACAAACATCATATTCAAGATCAGCATCCCTAATTGCCCCCGAGAAAGTGGAGGTAAGCTACTTTTTTGATGTAGCTGATAGCAAAATCTGAGTAGCTGATAGCAAAACCAATGTGGGACTACCTTTGGTAAAGGTAGTCCCACATTGGTTTTGGTCAGGGAGTCTTGATACAGTAATGATTAAGGGACAGTGATTTGATTTCCAACTTGGAGAGAAATCCACAGGTCATCATGTTCCGAAGTGCTTCCTGTCCTTGTCCTCCTTGCTGACAGAGGCCTCTGTTTTAATAGATGCTGCCAGAGTAGGTCAGGCCAGTAAATCCAGTGCATTTCATAGAGAGCACACACAAGCATGTTGTACTGATGGTGGACGGATCAAGGATAAGGGTTCAGGTATTCGGTGCTCAATGGATCACCTAATTTATTGGCCACTGAATACCCGTCAATCAAACAGGAAGCTTTGTCCTGTTTCTTGAAAGTTTTAGAATTATAATAGTCATATTGTTGACTTGTAGATGGTGGAATAACTTTGTACTATCAGGTGATTCATTGAGCAATGAGTCTGACACAATTTTGTAGCCATAATGTGAATCGGCTAGATCAGTTGAATTCCTGAATAGTGGAGATTTAGCCTCTTCCTCCCCCAGAGCGGAGCAAAGTTTCCCGAGTTCAAATTCAAGTCGGGCCACCCCACCGAGCACGCTTTCCATCCGTGCCAGGTTGAGTGTCGAGCTAGCCACTCAGCCTCGTAAAAAAAAAGGTCGAGTCAGGAACGTTTATATCGTGACCCAGTTAATCAGAAAGGAGATCAATCCTGACACTACGTGCCAGACAAGAATGGCTGACTGTCTGGTGCGACACGATAAAAAAAATCCTCCCCCAGCCACCACTCTTAAGTGTCAATGGTGGGTTTTTGGCGATGATAATGCTATCAGGTTTTGCAGTAGGTAATCAGACTGTCTATTGTCGGATATGGTCATTGGTTCTCAATTTGTGCTGCAAATGGTGCTTGCCATTTATCAGCCTATAGCTCAAATTTGCTGCATTCCAGCTTGAACTACTTCACTTCTGAAGAACCATAAATATTATTGAACATGTTGTAATGAACTGGATATTCATGTTGTTTCGATAACTGCTTTGATTCTTCCTGACATTTGAGTGTGACTAGATGAGAGCAGGTATGCAAGTTATTCATGAGTATTCAGCAATGCAATTCCTTCACGGGCAATTAGAGATGCAGTTGTAAACTATGTGTCAAAGTCATCAGTGAATTTACTTTTGATTCTCCAAATGTAAGAGATGTTATTTTTAAAGATGTCACTTCTGGATCTTTTCTCATCATTCTGCCCTTCACCAGGTTTTGTTACAAGACCAGATTTAAAATTTTTATTTATAGTCAGATTTATACTAAAATATTTGAATAATAGTGGTCATAAATGGTAATAGCACTACAGGAACTGAATTTATCAGCTGACATGAATAATGCAATTTAGGATTTTAGTACCTTCCATGGAAACAATGCCAAATGTGTGCCATTGTTGAAAATAAAAATATATACATTTGTAATATCAAATTATTTTTTCAGTTTACTGTTATCAACAGGATTTTTCATAATAAAATAAATGACGTAAACATATTACACTCACAATTTAGTCTTCAAAATTTCTGCTAAATATTAAATGCTTAATCACAAACATAAAAGTGGCTGAGTTTCAGAGCAATGAGTCAAAGTATAGAACATTATTGCTTCTTTTTGGTTTCCCAATTAAAAATATTATATGGTAACCAAGAGTGCAACAGAAAATGCAGCTTTCTTCAAGTAGCCCAGTTACCTGGTTATCCAGAGACACAAATTGGCATACTTAGTCAATTTGTTAGTAATAAAACTTTTGATATAACGATGTCAAGTATATAATTCTGCATTTGCCTGTGATCCCAAGAAAATGAATACAATTTATATAGTTAATACAATCAATGGAATCCCAGCATTTTCATTTGGTTTTTTCATTCAGGTAGATACATTCTTGAAATAGCATTAAAAACATGGTTTTGCTGTAATACTTCAGATAGTTCAGATCAGCTTCATAATCTGAAACACTGAAAATATATAAAACTGCACGGCAACTGAATCACAGTGAATGCCCCTTGTATAAAAGAAAACTGACATTTATGAGGAAGAGCTATTTGAATACCTACTTCTGATTTAGTTTGACCTTCATAGAAATTTTAATTAATAACAAGAATACAGAGAATAGGATTAATTTCATTTCTCTGAAAGGAAAAGAATTAAATATTGATACATGTTTGTTTTAGTCCCTCTTCTATAATTGTAATGCAATGATAGGCCCTATCTATAGATGGGGCTATTGCCCCATGGACTGCTGCAGTTGTCCTGGACTGGAGGTTCTCAAAATACTGTATAAATAACTAGCATAGAATTAAATTGAGGGGGATAAATGGGTCTAAATAAAAGGGTTATCATACAAGGAATGTTTGATATCTCTGGGTCTGTACTCGCTGAAACTTAGAAGGATGAGGGGGAATCTCATTGAAACTTTTCGAATGTTGAAAGGTCTAGACAGAGTAGATGTGGAAAGGAGGGAGACTCTCCCATGGTGGGAGAGTCCAGGACAAGAGGGCACGGCCTCAGGATAGAGGGGAAACCTTTCAAAACAGAGATGCGGAGAATTCCTTTGGCCAGAGGGTGGTGAATTCTTGAAATTTGTTGCCACATGCAGCTCTGGAGGTCAGGTTGTTGGGTGTATTTAAGGCAGAGGTTGATAGGTTCTTGATTGGACATGGCTTCAAAGGTTACGGGGAGAAGGCTGGGAACTGGGGTTGAGGAGGAGATGGAAGAAAAGGATCAGCCATGATTGAATAGCAGACAGACTCGATGGGCCAGATGGCCTAATTCTGTTCCTATGTCTTATGGTCTTATGTTCTAAATAATCAGCATCTTTATATTCTAGTATTTCTTTTTGAAATATTTATGGCATATTGGATATTTATTTCCTTTTTTAACATTTTCAATCATGATTTACGCTCTTACAACACCTGGTTAAATCCTTTCCAGTTTTATGGCAAACATTACAGTTCAACCCATCAGAAAACCAAGTAGCATATTCTGTGGCCTTATTACCAAACTACCTTTGCTTGCTATTGGTGAAGCTAAACCAGTGCTTTCCCTCCATTTTGCCTTGAACAGGAGCCAACTATTTTCTTATTCAGTTATAATTCAATTGTGGGAGGTTGGTGGGGGAGGGGAGTTATTTTTCTGATCAACCATCTTACTATGCTGTTAATAAATACAGCTTGGCCATGTGGTGAACTTGGGCTATTAGCTAGCCAGGATGCCTCAGGGCACATCTCCATCATACATTGTCTGACTGTTTAAAGAAGCACTGTAGTTTGGTCAACTAAAGTTAGCCATAAGACTCATAACAATGAAAACACAACTTGGGCTTCCAGTAGGTTTCTTCTGTAATATGTGCCATGAGACAAGAAAGACATTTAATAATTTCATGACACACTGGAGGAACTCAGCAGGTCGGGCAGCATCCGTGGAAACGATCAGTCAACGTTTCGGGCCGGAACCCTTCAACAGGACTGAAGAGGAAAGGGGCAGAGGCCCTATAAAGAAGGTGGGGGGAGGGTGGGAAGGAGAAGGCTGGTAGGTTCCAGGTGAAAAACCAATAAGCTTTTTCCCCTTACCAGTTTTTCACCTGGAACCTACCAGCCTTCTCCTTCCCACCCTCCCCCCACCTTCTTTATAGGGCCTCTGCCCCTTCCCTCTTCAGTCCTGACGAAGGGTTCCAGCCCGAAACGTTGACTGATCGTTTCCACGGATGCTGCCCGACCTGCTGAGTTCCTCCAGCGTGTTGTGAGTGTTGCTTTGACCCCAGCATCTGCAGATTATTTTGTGTTAATGATTTCCTGAGATTCACCAGCTCCTCCAGCAATACTGCAGAACCCTGGAGGAAGTTATTCACACGTACAGAGCTCTTTGTAAAACAGCAAGAATTTTGGAGTTTGCCTTTACTTACTTATTGAGATCAGCTCATTGCCAGAGGGTGAAGGTGAAATGTCATTTGGATTTAGCAGAATTAGCTTTCGGTACGGTCTATCAATTCAGAACCAAAAGTACATTGAACTATCTCAGGATCAGAATCAGATTTAACATCATTGACCCATGTCATAAAATTTGCTCTCAGTACAGAGCAACACATAAAATTTACTAGAAGCTACAAAAAAGACAAATAAATAATAAAAAATAGTGCAAAAAAAGGAACAATGAGACAGTGTTCATGGGATCAGAATGCTGATGGTGGAGTAGAAGAACCTGTTCTTTAAGTGTTGAGTATAAGGCCTCAGGCTCCTGTACCTCCTTCCTGGTGGTAGTAATGAGAAGAGGGCATGTCACAGACGGTGTCAGTCCTTCTTGAGGCACTGCCTTTTAAGGGTGCCTTTCGTGGTGGGAAGGATTGTGCCCGTGATGGAGTTGGCTAAATCTGCAGCCTCTTACACTCCTGCACACTGGAGCCTCCATATACCAAGTGGAGATGCAGCCAGTCAGAGTGCTCTTCACTGTATTTCTGTAGGAATTTGCTAGAGCCTTCAGTAACATACCAAATCTTCTCAGACTCCTAGAGAAATAAAGCCACTGGCATGTCTACTTCATTTTTGCGTCAATATGTTGGGCCGAGATAGATCCTCTGAGGTGTTGCTGCCAAGGAACTTGAAACTGCTCACATATTCCACCTTTCCCCCTCAATGAGGAGGACTGGTGTGTGCTCTCCTTCCTGAAGTCCACGATCAACTCCTTGGTCTTGCTAACACTGAGTGCAAGTTCTTTGTTGCAACAACGCTACAACACTCCATCATGTGTGTCGCCCACTCCCCACCATTGAGCACATCTACACGGAGTGCTGTCGCAGGAAAGTAACGTCCATTATCAAGGACCCCATCACCCAGGTTATGCTCTATTATCACTGCTGTCATCAGATAGAAGGTACAGGAGCATTAGGACCAACAGTACCAGGTTCAGGAACAGTTATTACCCCTGAAACATTAGGCTCTTGAACCAGAGGGAAGATCTTCACTTGCCTTCATCACTGAACTCTTCCCGCAACCTACGGACTCACTTCCAAGGACTCTTCATCTCATGTTCTTGTTACATGCTCAAGGAGATGTGTTTTTTTTGTGAGGATGATGTAATGGTCTTTTGGAGGTCACCTGATGTAATTTTCCCGCCGATGTGATGTCACGTGATGACATTGCACCAGGGGTACATAAAGGGAAGATCCAGATGACGCAGTTAGTTTTTAGTTTGTAGATTTCCAGGTAGAAGGTGCCGCGTCTCCGCTTCTGTTGCGTGTTTGTTTTTATGACGCAGTTTCATTTTTCTTTCTTTCTTTTTAAATCTTTTTATTGAATAAGTATACAAAAAGGTAAGCCATATAGGCACTAATACACTGTTAGAATATAATAAAATTACAGGAGATATTAATACAAAAAAAATGATACAAACAATGTAATTTAAACATAACGTACCAAGGTAACATAATAGTATACTAATTTTTATATATATATCAATAGAGAAAAGGAAAAAAAAACCCCAAAAAAAAACCCACCGTGCAACTAACTAAAAGCAAAGCAAAGCAATGGGCTAACTTGAAACCAAACAGAGTTAAAAAACTTAAAATCACGTCCTCAATCCCGACCTCCATTAAAAACAGTAAAAAAAAAACAAGAAGGGTCTATATTACATTAAATGAAAATATTGAATAAAAGATCTCCAGGTCTGTTCAAACTTAAATGAGGAGTCATAAAGATTGCTTCTAATTTTCTCCAAATTCAAGCATAATATCGTCTGAAAAAACCAAAAAAATGTAGTTGGAGCATTAAGCTCTTTCCAATGTTGTAAGATACATCTTTTCGCCATTAAAGTAAGAAATGCAATCATTCTACAGGCTGAAGGAGAAAGATTACTGGAAATTTTAGGTAGTCCAAAGATAGCAGTAATAGGGTGAGGAGAGATATCTATATTCAATACCTTGGAGATAATATTAAAAATGTCTCTCCAAAAAGTTTCCAGAGTAGGACAAGACCAAAACATATGAGTTAAAGAGGCTATCTGCCCTGGACATCTATCACAAAAAGGATTAATATGAGAATAAAAGCGAGCTAATTTATCTTTGGACATATGTGCTCTATGAACAACTTTAAATTGAATTAGGGAATGTTTAGCACAGATAGAGGAAGTATTGACTAATTGTAAAATCTGCCCCCAGTCATCTACGGAAATGATAGACCCCAATTCCTGTTCCCAATCTACCCTAATCTTATCAAATGGAGCTTTCCTAAGTTTCATAATAATATTATAACTCATAGCCAATGCACCTTTCTGACATGGATTAAGGTTAATTATAGTATCTAAAATGTATGTAGGAGGAAGCATTGGAAAGGAAGAAAGTATAGTACTTAGGAAATTTCTAACTTGTAGATATCTAAAAAAAATGTATTCTTGATAAATTATATTTATTAGATAATTGTTCAAAAGACATAAGGGAACCATCTAAAAATAAATCCAAAAACCGTGAAATACCCTTAGTCTTCCAAATTTGAAAAGCACGATCCGTAAAAGAGGGAGGAAAAAATATGTTACCTAAAATAGGAATCGCTAGCCCAAATTGGTTAAGATCAAAAAATTTTCTGAATTGAAACCAAATACGTAAGGTATATTTAACTATCGGGTTAGACACCTGTTTAAGGCGTTTCAAATCAAAAGGAAGAGAGGAACCTAAAATAGAGCCAAGTGTATAACCCTGAACAGATTGTAATTCCAATGCTACCCATTTAGGAATGGATAGTATATCCTGGTCAAGTAACCAAAATTTCATATGTCGAATATTAATTGCCCAATAATAAAATCTAAAGTTAGGTAATGCTAAGCCTCCATCTCTCTTAGCTTTCTGTAAATGTATTTTACCCAGTCTTGAGTTTTTATTTTGCCAAATAAATGAAGAAATTTTGGAGTCAACTTTATTAAAAAAAGATTTTGGAACAAAGATTGGTAATGCCTGAAATATATATAAAAATTTTGGCAAAAAAAGCATCTTAACTGCATTAATACGACCAATCAAAGTTAAATATAAAGGAAACCATTTAGATGAAAGTTGAATAATATGGTCAATTAATGGTAAAAAGTTAATCTTAAATAAATCTTTGTATTTACAAGTAATTTTAATCCCAAGATATGAAAAATAATTATTAATCAATTTAAATGGAAAGTTATGATATAAGGGAAGTTGTTTATTAATCGGGAAAAGTTCACTCTTACTAAGATTTAATTTATAACTTGAAAAAAGACCAAATTGTGCTAATAGGAGTTTCATTTTTAAAATGGAGAGTTGCGTTCTGTTGCAAGGTACAATATTATTGGGCTGGAAATTTTTGTCTAGATGTGCTGATTTATTCAATTTCAGCAGTAGTAGAAGGGAGAGTGAAGACTTTATTGAAGTACAGGACCAAAGGATTGAGAGGAGTCGGCATCGTTCGGCAGTTTAACAAAGGATCGACCTTATTGAGTCTTCGTTGAAGGAGTAGCGATCTGCATCGAGGTAACCCTTGCCAAAAGAGCAAAGAGTTCATGCAAAGATTTGCGCTCTCTCTAAAAGAATTTAAGGTCAGTTGTTTTAAATTGTTTATCTACTGCATCGTGAATCCTGTGGACAGAACCAGCAGGAAAGTCGCGTCTATGAAGAAATCCTTCTCCAGAGAAGACAGATCTTATACATGGTCTCATTCACAAAAATCCCATGGATATTTTTAGCCTCACGAAGAGCAATAGCAAGGGGTTCTAATATTAAATTAAACAACAAAGGACTTAATGGGCAGTCTTGCCTTGTTCCCCGTGAAAGCTGAAAAAAAGGAGACCTACAATTGTTAGTGACAACAGTAGCAATAGGGGCTTTATATATCATTTTAATCCAATTATTAGAACTAGCACCAAAGCCAAATTTCTCTAAAACATTGAATAAATATTTCCGTTCGACTCAGTCAAACGCTTTTTCAGCATCCAAAGATACAACACATTGTGGAGTTTTAAAAGAGGACGAATATATAATGTTAAATAGTCTCCAAATATTTGAAAAATAGCGACCCTTTATAACTCCAAAGAAGTCTCTCACAATTGAACTTATAACTCTATTGGACTTTCAAATTTACCATTTTAAGAACAATATCAGACTTCATCGCTTTAAGAACTGTTTTAGCATTTAACACTTTAAGAGCCAGTGCCGAGTGACGATTTGTTGAACAGCTGCATAGTGGTTAACTTCCGGTTAAAGTTTTCGTTTGTTTTTTCCCTTATCGTTTATCCGTGTTTAATAAATGTTTGGTTGTTTTTATATAATCTGTCTCGATTGATATTCATTGTTGCCGTTTAAGTAACATTCTCAATTTTTTTTTGTATTTGTGGTTTGTTTTCTTTTGCATATTGGTTGTATGACGGTCTTGTTGGGTGCAGTGTTTCATTGATTCTATAGTGTTTCTTGGATTTACTGTATCTCAGGGTTGTATATGATAACATATATTTTATTTCATAATAAATTTACTTTGCATTTTGAACTCAAACAGCCAATCAATATTGCTCCTGTACTCACCGCCATCTAGGATTCTGCCAACAGCAGTTTTGTCATTGGTGAATTTATAGATGGTGTTTGGGTTGTGCCCAGGCAGTCATGAATGTTAGGAGAGTTGAGCAGTGGGCTAAGCAAGCATCCTTGAGGTGTGCCTGTGTTGATTGTCAGCAAGGAGGAGATGTTATTCCCAATGAGGAAGTCCAGTTGCAGAGGGAGGTACAGAGACCTAGGTTTTGGAGTTTTTTGATTATCACTGAGGGGATGATGGTATTCAACACTGAGCTGAAATTAATAAATCCTTAGGATAAGTGTAGATTATAAGTCAGAAGTCTCGATGAAACTATTCTAACACTCTAGTCAGACTGCCCTTTGAAAATTAATCAATTTCCCCCGGGATCAATGAAGTATGACTATGACTATGACTATACCCGGACCTTGTCTGATCAACAAGTCATATAGATAGGCGATTCCCTAACACAGGAGGTATGCAAAAGCAGCAATGACATAGATCCTGACAAATATAAATCTGAGTTATGAATAGTGCTGGAGGAACACCTTTCAACATGGAAATGAAGCATCGGAAATGAAATTACATCGAGCTGAAGGGAATGAAAATATTCAGGATATTATTTTAAATTAAATCACAAGGTCAGGCTTGAAATAACTGAAGATGAATGAAGATATCAGGAAACTGTTCTTCACAAAGTAGTCAGTGAATGAATAAATTAGAATACTTGACAGATGGAGAAATAAGTGAATGCTTCAACAGGAGCATTTAGGATTTTTCCAGATGGATGAACTTGGTTTGATCAAATGGCCTTCCTTGTCTACAACAATCTTCTCCCATTTTGTAACCTAAGGTAGGTCTCTGCCTCTTTATATTATTTGACATGCAAATAAGTAAAAAACCCTTCATTTAATCTGTCCACATTTGGAATAATTTATAGTGGGATTTGCATATATTCTGCAATTAAAAACTGTAAGTAACTATTGTCTATTTACTAAATTACAGGCACAGTGTATAAACCACAGGTCATGGTGGGTAAATAATTCCCATTCATAAAATACTTTGTCTGTTTATTAATTTTCCTGACTGAATGTAGAAACTAGTGCTAAAAAAAACACCTAAGTTTTGCAATTGAATTAACAAGTCTGACTCTAATACACTCTCATTTTTGTTCCAGCCTCCCTCAAAGAATTTCAATAATTTGGCACGATAGATGTTGGTTAGTGATTGAGTAACAGCAGAAGGAGACAGACTGGATTTGAATATAAAATACAACCTTCACAATTTAAAAGCCTCATTCTGAAAGGCCTCAATGGAAATATGAAGCAAAAAGTAGTTCCATGTCCATGGGGGCTGAATCTCCTTGAGGAGAATGATCTCCTGCTCTCTTGGAAGACTCTGCTCAATTCCCATCCCCATCCACACTCCTGCACTTTCATTTCAGTGCCAGGAAATTAGCTAAATCATCAGTACAAAGTGCACGATGATCACTTGGCATTTCAAATAAATATGCTAGTTTTTAAGCCACTATCTTTGGCAAAATTTTAATATTGTTTGGCCATGGCTTGACAATGCCAGTCAAGTATCTCCATTGTATCAAAGATTTTTCTGTTGATGAGTAACAAATATTGTATAAAATGAACCTATTATACTCGTGTAAGCTGTTAAAGTAGTGGGGAAAGGTTATTGGCTCTGGTGAAGCTGCGATTGTAAACCATGGACAAGATGCCTACCAGGAAATGAGTAAAAATGGAAATTTTAATTCAGTGTTGTTGGGATCTGGGGTGCTCAGTCTGAGAATGGGCATCAGGAAATTGATTTCACAAAGCTAAAAGAATAGCTATTTATTTGATGAAGGTCTTAAAGATTTCATTCAAAAAGCAATGACTTGTCTGAAGATTGTTGAATGTATTGGTTCAACTTAGAATAAAGTGAATAATCAAAAACTTCATTGAAGAACAGCTACAGGAACACAGAGGTTTGTATCATTTAATGAAAAGGAGAACTAACATATCTTCTATAGTTTGGGGATGGATTGCAAACATTCTTTACTCATGTAATGTTAATTCTAATGCCCACCTTGGCCTGTCTGATCCATGTTAATAATTACATTAGCAGTACAAAGTTTAAATCAAACCAACACAAGTGCAAAATTCATGAAAATATACACTTGCCATCTGAAGATAACTTAATGACAGGATCTCTCGGATATAAATCTACTTCGATATGGTCTCATCAATTAAAGTCACAAACATAAGGAAATCATTAATTAAAATATCTTTTAATTTTCCAAGTTCTTATTTATTCTTGACTGATCTACATTCCTTTATATTAACCTTTGTACCATGAAATGGAAAGTATTACAGTATACTTTGTCTATAAAAGAATGTAAAATGTTCCAGTTATGGAGATATTATAGTAAATTTCCCTGTTAACAGCTCCCCTAAGTTTAACTGACATATACATTAAGAAGCAGATACATTTGATTTTTCCTATCTTCCATAAACTGTGCTATGGTTTGCAGGAACTTCAGGCACAAGGAAAATTCAAGAAGGAGGCATGAATACAGGTGGTGCCCCTTGCAAAGGAGGACCTTGTCTCCAAGATCAACATGGCTTGGAGTGTGTAAGTAGTAGCTGATAGTAATAGCCCAAATTGTCTAGGAAGTTTCATAAAAGAAACTTCTGTTTGGACATTTCAAGTGAAGTATTAAACTGGTCCTCTGAAACTGTCACTGCTTCTCTATCCCTACAGAACTTCCAGTACTTTGGAGATCATTGGTATACATGTGTGGGAACACCCAATCGCAAAAAAATTACAGCATGGAATAAGGCCATTCAATCCTCTGAGCCCGTGCTGGCTCCATGCTGGAGAAATCCTTCTAGTTCATCCTCCCTACATTTCCACAGTGCCCTGCAACACTCCTTCTCTTTTGAATGTCATAACTGACTTTGCCCGCACTACTCAACCAACCATAGCAGAGTTGTGCAGACAGAGTCGTAACTACTCCAGACCTTAACCACGTACTGTGCAAAGAACCACTCTTTCAAATCAGTTTGGTTTCATTTACCAATCATTTTCATTGTTTTTTACTCATGACACTCTGACATCAGAACCAGTTTCCATCCACTCTGTCTGGACCATGATTTTAAATATAAGAATTTTACCTGCAAAACCTGGTCAATGAGAGGATTGTTCCTAAAAAGCCAGAAAGAGATTGATGAAGGGAAGACAAAAAACTATTGTATCTACTTCTTCCTTGTCAGTTGACCTGAGGACTGCCCACTTCACTTTGCCCACTGATCCTCTCACAACCAGCCTGTTTCATGGAAAACAATTTTAGCCTGTCACATAACTAAAATCTCTTTTCTGCACATTCAGTGGACAGGGCCATGTTCAAGGACTCATCAGAGGACCTGAATGAATACGCCACAGTTGTCGCGGCATTTATCAAGACACTAGTGGACAAGTGTGTTCCCACAAACCCTTTCAGAGACTTCTTCCTCAGCCAGAATCCCAAGATGAACTAAGATTTGAAATCTGCTGAGGGCTAGGTTGGTGGCGTTCAGGACTGGCAATCCATGGAAGTACAAGAGGTCAGGGTATGATCTCTGGGAGGCCATCCCAGATGCAAAGGGGCAATTCTGGACAGAAAAAAAATACTGAGAACATGAGTTGCAAAGCATCCCAGAAAGTAAGTCTGTGAATGCAATTATGTACAGTTGTCAAGCATCCTTTTACGATTCAAGTTCAGTCCAGAAATACAATAGAATTTACAAAAAAACTGTATAGTTTCTTTTGTAAATTCTATTGTATTTCTTTATTTTCCTGTAAATGCCTGCAAGAAAATGAATCTCAAGGTAGTATATGGTGATATATATAGTCCATAAGACCATAAGATACAGGAGCAGAAGTAGGCCATTCTGCCCATCAAGTCTGCTCCGCCATTCAATCATGGACTGATCCAATTTTTCCAATCATCCCCACTCCCTGCCTTCATCCCATACCCTTTGATACCCTGCATAATCAAGAACCTATCTATCTCTGCCTTAAATACACCCAATGACTTGGCCTCCACAGCCGCTCATGGCAACAAATTGCACAGATTTACCACCTTCTGACTAAAGTAATTTCTCCGCATCTCTGTTCTAAATGGACATCCTTCAATCCTGAAGTCATGCACTCTTGTTCTAGAATCCCCTACCATGGGAAATAACTTTGCCATTTAAATCTGTTCAGGTCTTTTAACATTCAGAATGTTTCTATGAGATCCCCCCTCATTCTCCTCAACTCCAGGGAATACAGCCCAAGAGCTACGTGACATTCCTCATATGGTAACCCCTTCATTCCTGGAATTACTCTTGTGAATCTTCTCTGAACCCTCTCCAATGTCAGTATATCATTTCTAAAATAAGGAGGACATCATAGGAGGGAGGAAATGCCACATGGAACAAACCTCTGCCCAACTTTTTCCAAATGTGGAGAAAAGAAATACCTTCCCACTGCCTATTTCCTTGTCTAACTGATGATAGTTAGTTTAGCAGTTAAAAAGAAGCTATCTGTTTGGCGATTAGTAATATGCTTGAATTCCATAAATTGTTGTGGTGGATGTAGCCTAACCTCAAGCATAACCCTATCCTAAGTTGTCAGCAAGTGTCTGAGAGGTTTCTACACTTAAACTATGAGTATTAATAAATTATAGACTGGTAACATTTGACCCTTCTCATCTACATGATGATTTTCCTCCTAGGTCATGTAATCAATTACTATCTCAGCTCATTCCCTTTATCCTTTCATACATACTTCTTGTTTCAATTTGCTTTTTCGATATTTATATGCTCCAATCTAATGATGGCATGTAACAAAGCCTTACATTTTAATCATCATCAGTATAATGACATCTTTCAGACCTCACAAACTATTTTTGTAATTATTTTATCTCCTGCTATCATCATTCTGCCATCCAATAAAAAACAATGCATCTCTCCTCACTGTTCTGTAACTACAGATGTTGATATAACTACCATCCAACATCCCCTTCAATCTTCTCAGTTATACCGAAAAACACCTGACTATATCAAACCTTTTCTCACAACAGTAATCCTATTAACCTGGACTATAGTTCAGTGAACCTGCCCTTCACTTTTTCCATGCCTTTCATATTACATCCTGCCATGAGGTGTTCAAAATTATGCATAGTATTCAAATGAAGCCAGAGTTACGTAGAGTTTGTACAATTTCAAAATTACCTCTTTGCCACCCAGCCTTGTTAAACCAAAAGTTAAGCACATAGATGTTTCAGTTTAGTCCCACTCCCAAAGTGCTTCTCAATCATCTACAGTGAGTTGAGTCTGTCCTACGTGCTGGTTTATCTCATGGCTTTCAAGTGTTAGAAACTCAGCTCCTGCCTAAGCAAGGGCCTGGACCTGCTGCAATTTGCCTGTCACCACATGGGTCTACAGTGGATTTATCTCACTGGTTCTCCACGCAGCCTTTGATCACCCGGACAATAGGCTGCTGCATATTGACGACAGCTCTGCGTTCAATACAATCATTCCCTCAGTGCTAATCAACCTGGGCCTCTGTAACTCCCTCTGCAACTGGATCCTGTGGTGTGGTGATTCAAAATAACATTCTCCTCACTGACAATCAACATTGATGCTCCTCAAGAAAGCATGCTTCGCTCACTGGTCCACTCTTTACCCATGAATGTGTGTCTGAGCACAGCTCAAATGCCGTCCATAAATTTGCTGATGGCGCAACTGTTGATGGCAGAATTTCAGATAGCGACAAGGAGCAAGATAGATCATCTAGTTGAGTGACGTCACAGCAACAACCTCGCACTCAACGTCAGTAAGACCGAGGAATTGATTGTGGACTTTAGGAAGGGAAAGATGAGGGAACACACAGCAGTCCTCATCGAGGGATCAGAAGCGGAAAGAGTGAGCAGTTTCAAGTTCCTGGGTGTCAACGTTTCTGTGGGTTTATCCTGGGCCCAACATATTGATGCAATTACGTCAAAGGCACGATAGCAGTTATATTTCATTAGGAGTCTGATGAGATTTGGTATGTCATAAAAGACACTTGCAAATTTCTACATATGTACTGAGAAGAGCATTCTAACTGGTTGCATCACCATCTAGTCTGGAGGGGCCACTGCACAGGATAGAAAAAGCTGCGAAAAGTTGTGAACTCAGCCAGCTCCATCATGGGCACCAGCCTCCCCAGCATCGAGGACATCATCAAAAGGCAATGCCTCAAAGAAGTAGCATCCATCATTACAGACCCCCATCACCCAGGACAGGCCCTCATCTCATTGCTACCATCAAAGAGGAGGTACAGGAGCCTGAAGACACACACCCAATATTTCAGGAACAGCTTCTTCCCTTCCTGCATCAGAATTCTGAATGGACAATGAACACTACCTCAGTTTTTTTCCATCTCTTTTTGCACTACACATTAATTTATATGTGTGTGTATATATATATATACACTTAGTGTAATTTATAGTTTTTATGATTATACATTGCAAAGTACTGCTGCTGCAAAACAACAAATTCCATGATATATTCCAGTGATATTAAACCCAATTCTGAATCTGAAATGAAAACAGAAAATGCTGAAAATACACAGCAGTTTTCTATTCCTGCTATTTGATGCCATAACCGTATTTCAGTTTAGATCTCTCAAGTCCTAAAGCTACAGGATGTATGCACAGAGTAAGGACTGCAACTTCAACACAAAGCAATGCAGAATACTATTCACCGTATCTTTCTAGTTCACAAACTTCCGTTTAGTCCAGTGATAATCCAGCCATCCTCTGTCCTCGTGACAATGTTGCCCCTTGGTTCTATGTGACACAGTCTCTGCCTCATGCTTCACACATCAAAGTTGCTGGTGAACGCAGCAGGCCAGGCAGCATCTGTAGGAAGAGGTGCAGTCGACGTTTCAGGCCGAGACCCTTCGTCGACTGCACCTCTTCCTACAGATGCTGCCTGGCCTGCTGCGTTCACCAGCAACTTTGATGTGTGTTGCTTGAATTTCCAGCATCTGCAGAATTCCTGTTGTTTGCCTTATGTTTGTTACTTTGTCAAATACTTCCTGAAAATTCATTGAATTACATCCATTACACTTACCATAAAATGGATTAAGTAAAAATTATGATTAGATTTATCGAAAGTAACATAATTGAAAATTGTTTGTCAAGCCACAGATTCATTTACTGCCGAGGTCTGAACATCACTGGCAAGGCCAACTTTTCTTGTCCATTTTCAATTGCCCACGAGGTGCTAACTGGAATTACTGGTGAAAGTACTCTCACAGTAATGTAGGAAGGGAGTGTCAGAATTTAAAACCAGCAATGATGAAGGACCAGCAATATTTGTCAAATTAGGGTGATGTGTGGCTTGGAGGGTGACCCGCAGATGGTGGTATTCCAGTGCTTACGCTGCCTTTTTCCTGTTTAGTGAGTTTGGACAGTGCTATCCAAGTAGTCTTAGTGAACAGAGTCATAGAGTACTACAGCAAGGAAAAGGGCCCTTCGGCCCATCTACTCCAAGCCAAACTATTACTCTGCCTAGTTCTATTGATCCCCACTGGACCATTGCCTTTCATACCCTCCCATCCATGTACTTAGCCAAGCTTCTCTGAAAAATTGCAGTCGAACCCACATCCTCCACTGCCACTGGCAGCTCATTCCACACTCTCACCTCCTTCTCAGTGAAGAGGTTCCCCTTAAATATTTCACCTTTCACCCTTAACCAATGACCTCTAGTCCTAGTTTCACCCAAGCTCAGTGGAATAAGCCTGCTTGCATTCACCCTATCTGTACTCCTGAGGAAACCGACACGAGGACTGGCGTGAAGATGTCATCTCACTCGATCCTAGTCTGCACTGACATTCTGTCTGTGGTGGTCTTATGAGCATTGCATAGCATCACGCATTGGACGTAGGATGGTATCAAAGTTCTGAGGAGTGCTGAATTAGAACACTTGAAAATTGTAAAATTGCTTTTATAATGCAAAGTAATGAATAATGCAGTATAACTCCTCCAGACCACGCTGTACTATAGTGTCCTTGAAATGGTCCTGCCCTGAGGTTTCATCCTTGGAAGAGTGAATTCACTGACTTGTTCTGTCTGTTAGATAGCCAAGAGCATGCTTGCTTATCAAATGTGCAGTGTAAGCAATAATCACTGTGCCATAATATGTTGTTTTAATTCCTTATCCATATTTCATTCCATTGTTCAGACAGGTTTTCCTGAAAGAAGCTTCAAAGACTGGATTACTGTTTCCACATGTATTTTGCTTCTGTGGTAGGGCAGACAAAATGCTGGAGGAACTCAACAGGTCTGACAGCATCTGTGGAAAGGAACAAACGGTTGAAGTTTCAGGCTGAGACCCTTCATCGGGACTCGACGGTTTATTCCTTTCCATAAATGCTGCCTGACCTGCTGAGTTCATCCAGCATTTTGTGTGCGTTGCCTTGAACTTCCAGAATCTGCAGATTTTCTCGTGTTGTTGTTACTTCTGTGGTGTTCTTTTAGCCTGTACAGGTACTGCACTAATGTAATGTAAGCCTCTGGATTTCTGTTGTTTCTGTGCCTTTGGTGCCTCAACCATGACTATTAGGATATGAGCCTGGAGCACTGTTCCCTCCAAGATGTGAAGGTGCACGTCTGCACAGCAGCTGAAATGCTTCCACACACATACCCTTCGTTGCCATGCAGCTGGAATCTTTTTTTATATAATGTGAATAGAAAGTGCCACACAGCTTTCAGTCTGCGTAAAAATTTCAAGCTCAGAGCAATGGTTGGTCTGCAGAGCTGTTAAAAAATTAGAGGGAATGTTGGCCTGGAGGCTACTGTGACATTAACATTTAAGTCAGTTCCTGGCAAGCCAAGTTTAGGAATACATTCAGAGGTTGAAAATACATAAATAATCCATCCCCACCCAGTTTATCTCTCCTTAGCATATAAGTATTATGAGAACGTGGTTTCACTGGAAACTGACAGGTTTGTTGCACCTTACCCAATCCATTGTCCTACCTATTTGAACTTTGGCAGTAATGTCATATTATTCCACCATGGAGGGAGAGATAGCAGACTATATTTTATCCTGCCTTCAGTCTTCAGTTAGCATCATTACATAGACACCTTCTGGCACAGATTAGTGAACTGAGAGTAAAAGTATGATGCATTCCTTCATTTTCCTGTGTCCTCCCACTCCCTGACATGGTCACATTTAGCACAGATGCTGTGAGAAACCACTCCAAATCCTCTTCTTCCTATCCCCTGCTGCTTCCCCGCTGTGTCAGCACAGGCTGAAGGTGCATGGTTTTCACAAGGGTTATTTAAAACTGGATTAATTAATATGGCATAACCAACTCTGGCATGACTAACTGAAGAGGAAACATGAGTCTGCTTTATGATTGCCTTTGCCGAAAGTTAATGCTTCCACAGCAACAGTATGTTCTTAGTGTTTACACTTGTCTTATGTAAATTTACTGAAGATTTTAATCCTCCTAAGTAGTGGCCTACCCAGGAATTATGAAGTTTGTCAGCAAATAGTGCCTGAAGTTTAGATTCTTCACTGGAGTTCAGAGCAGTAGCTACATGAGGCAGTTACTTACATGTTGAAGTAACAATTATTATCCTAGTTCCCTTTTATAAACTAAACTAAGTTGGATTTGATGAGGTGCCAACTCAGCAAAGCTGTAACACTGGGCATGTGCAAGCTATCATGCAGAACAGGTATGCCCGTTCATAAAAATCAGGCTGACCACGTAATCAGCACTCTCTCAGTCTTCAGCAACATTTTGGAAGTTGTCATCAACAGTAGTATTACTTACTGTTCATGAATGTCCAGTTTGCACTTTGCCAGGAACACCTTGCTGCACACTTCACCGCTGTTCTTGATTTCAAAAATAATGTAGACTTAATTCATTATTAAAAAAATACAAAAGAAGGAACAGTGCAAAATGTCGACAATTTCCAAGTTTGATCCATCCTCTGATGAGAAGAGGTTGCTAGTGCCTGTCCATTGCAATGCTCTTTTTCTTCCCATTACTTTTAGTCTCAGAAGCCCACTGTCTCCAGAATGGTGTCTTCTGAGTCTTCCTTTTCACCACTTGCCATTCCCCTTCTTGTCCATCTGCCATTCTCTCTTCTATTGATTCCTCCTTTTGGGGAAGGGCTTGGCACTTCAGAGCTCAAGATGATGGTCTTTCCTCAGTCCTGCTCTCAGACTCAGTTTCAGTCTCTGCTAGGGCCTCTCTAAGGGTTGGGGATGCGTCAGCATTTCTCCGAGCATTATTGTTGTCAGCGACCTCTGTTGCTGCCTAAGCGTAGGTACAGGCACATTTAGAGTAGGCCTTGTAGCAACTTTTGTTTTATCTCCAGTCCTTGGGCTGGTGACCTTCCTGCTTTCAATTCTTGCAGATGACTGTAATGTATTGGGCAGCCACGTATCCAGGTTTGTTGCAGTTACGACACAGTGTGGATTGTCCTGCACATACTCCGTCATATAACCACAGTTCCTTCCAGTGGCAAACACTGAGGGTGAGAGGATAATCCTCCACTGACATGCACTCTTAGCTTGATTTCACCAGGAACTTGTTGGTCTAGGTCCCAAAGAGGTCATTGATATCCACACAACCTCCTGCTCCCTCAATGTAATGGGACAGGAAGGGGAGGACATCCTCAGTGGGCACATATGGGCTGAATATGTGCATTGTTATTACATGCTCCTCCTGGGAGGGGAAGGTAAAGAGTGGATGCACCTTTAGAAGTGAGGAGGGACATCATACCCCTTCTCTCAAAAGTCCTGTAGCATCTTCTGTCATCCCATCAGGCAGTTGAAAGCATTGTCAAAGTACCCATCACCTGGGAAGTTCTGGAGGCAGTAGATGTTTTTCATCTCACCACAGCCTTTGTTGAAACGTGTCAACGAGGCACACTGCAGAGATGAGGTGAGAGTGACAGCTCTTCACATCAAGTCAGCATTTGACAGAGGGTGATATGAAGGATAAAACGGAAGAAAAAGAACATCAAAAGAAAAATACTGCAACGTCTGGAGTCACACTACTCACAAAGGAAAATGGATTTGGTTGTTGGAAATCATGGCAGTTCCAGAACATCAGGGCAAAAAATCCTGCGGGCAGTGTCCTTGGCCCAGTCATCTTTGGTTACTTCACCTATGATTTTTCTCCCATCATGAGGTCAGATATTTGCATAATGTTCAACTTCTCATCACATTTTTTTCACAGAAGTATCAGACAGAGGCCAACTATGATATCTACCTCTGATCTTCAAATAAATTGCCATTGCTGTGTCCCTTCCCTCAACATCCTGAGGTCACCGCTAACCAGAAATTCAACTTGATCAGCACATTAATACCCAGGCTACAAGAGCAGGTCAGCTGCTTGACTCTGTCTGCACGTGACTCCCCTCCACATACACCAAGGCTTTTCAGGGACCTAAAAGGTACATGCCAGGATGATAACAGAATACTCTCTCGATCAGTGGTTCCCAAACTTTATCGCGTTATCACCACCTTGGGTCCGAGACCACATCTCCATTTCCAGCCATTACATAAAAACTAAAAAAATATTGATTTACAATGCACAGTGAAAGAAAAATAGGAACTGCAAATTCAAAGTAGTGACAAATAATTGCAGAAATTATTCAAATCTATTTAAAGATACAAATAAAATTCCATCTTTAATTACAAAAGAACAATTTTAATCAATAATTTTAGAATGCACATTAGTAGTCCAACTACTCACTACTTCATAGTTTTTTCACTTTTCAATGAGATGGATGGGCTTGGTGCAATAATATCAGTTTCTCAACATCAGGCTGAATGTCACTTCCAAGCAGTCTCCGATCCCCATATTCAGTAATTTACAGCCTGTTTAAAATGCTTCGAAAGAAGTTGGGCGATTGCACTGAAACTCTACTCCACTAAATACGACGTTGGAAAGGAAATAGATAACATCTTGACCTTTTTCCAAAGTGCAGGATAGGGTTCAGAGATTTCTTTCTGCAACCAGAAGTCTTGATATGATTTTTTGAACCTTGGCTTCCGCTCAGTCATTTTGGAGCAAGATCAGTTCTTCCTCCATCCTTCCTGTTTCCTCATCACAAGCGTTCAGGAAAGGATTTATTACCCAATCTAGAATTCGGATTAGAGAAAATCCTGAAATTGCTCTGACGTGTTTTTATGCAGCTCACCAGGTGGGCACACTATACTTGAAGATCATTATCTAGTATTCTCTTCAAACTCAAAGAGGCTCAAAAATTGGAAAAGTCTGTAATAGCTAATTTTGCACTTAAATAGGGTTAATGGACAGAAATGTGAAGACAACTGACTTCACTTTGATAAGATTCACATCATTTCCTTCCAATTGAAGACTGATTTCATTAAACTTCGCAAATAATTCTGACAAATACAGTGCCTATAAAAAGTATTCACCACCCCGCCCCCCCCCCGGAAGTTTTCATGTTTCATTGCTTTACAACATTGAATCATAATGAATTTAATTTGGCTTTTTTGACACTGATCAACAGAAAAAGATTTTTTCATGTCAAAGTGAAAACAGATCTCTACAAAATAATCTAATTACAAATATAAAACACAGATTAATTGATTGCATAAGTATTCACTCCCTTCAAGTCGGTATTTAGTAGATGCACCTTTGGCAGCAATTACAGCCTTGAGTCTGTGTGGATAGGTCTCTATCAGTTTTGCACATCTGGACACTGCAATTTTTCCCCATTCTTCTTTACAAAACTGCTCAAACTCTGTCAGATTGCATGGGGAGTCTGAATAAGTAGCTCTTTTCAAGTCCAGCCACAAATTTTCAATTGGATTGAGGTCTGGATTCTGATTTGGCCACTCCAGGACATTAACTGTGTTGTTTTTAAGTCACTCCTGTGTGGTTTTGACGTTAGGTTTGTGGTCATTGTATTATTGGAAAACAAATCTTCTCCCAAGTCACAGTTCTCTTGCAGACTGCATCAGGTTTTTCTCCAGGATTTCCCTGTATTTGGCTCCATTCATTTTACCGTCTACCTTCATAAGCCCTCCAGAGCCTGCTGCAGTGAAGCATCCTCACAGCTTGATGCAGCCACCACCATGGTAGGGATGATGTGCTTTCAATAATGTGCGGTGTTCGGCTTGCGCCAAATATGGCATTTAGTCTGATGGCCAAAAAGCTGAATTTTGGTTTCTTCAGACCATAAAACCTTCTTCCAGATGACTCCCGAATGCCTTCTGGCAAACTCTAGCCAAGATTTCATGGGATTTTTTTTGCAACAGTGGCCTTCCCTTTGCTGCTCTCCCATAAATCTATGACTGGTGAAGCACAAGAGCAACAGTTGTATGCGCCACTCAGCCACTGGAGCTTGTAACTCCTCCAGAGTTCTCACAGCTCACTCAGTGGCTCCCTCACTAGTCCCCTTCTTGCACCGTCACTCTGTTTTTGAGGACAGTCTGCCCCAGCAGGTTTACAGCTGTGTTATGTTCTTTCCATTTCTTGGTGATTGATTTAACTGTACTCCAAGGAATATTCAGTAACTTAGAAATGTTCTTGTATCCCTTTCCTGACTTGCTTGTGCTTTTCAATAACCTTTTCACGGGGTTGCTTAGAGCGTTGTTTTGTCTTCACTGTGTCATTTTTGTCAGGATACTGACTCACCAGCAGTTGGACCTTCCAGATGTGGATGTATTTTTACTACAAACAGTTGAAAACACCTTGACTGCACATAGGTCTCCAAAAACAGATCTCCATTTAACTAATTACAGTATGTGACTTCTAAAACCAATTGGCTGCACCAGTGATGGTTTGGTTAGTCATATCAAAGAGGGTGAAAACAATCAATTATTTTGTATTTTATTTTTATAATTAATTTAGATCACTTTGCAGCGATTTGTTTTCACTTTGACACAGAAGTATCTTACTCTGCTGATCAGTGTCAAAAAAAGCTAAACTAAATCCATCCTGATTCAACATTGTAATACTATAAACATGAAAACTTCCGGTGGTGGGGGGGGGGGGGTTTAATACTTTTTATAGGCACTGTAAGCAACACCATGCCTGATATTCTTGAGCTGATTACTAAATGAAACATTTAAGTCATCAAAGAATTTTATCACAGTTTCAAAAAATGCATGGAAGTATTTCAGCCGTCTGACCTCTATGTGTAAGAGCTAGCATTCAAACTGTTCATCATTCTCGATGTAGAGCTCTCAAAATAGTTGAGAATTGAAAGCATGAGACTTGATCTTATTTACCACTATGATAACAGTAATGATTTGTGCAGCTGATCACCTAGGTTTTTTGTGACAAGATGTTTTCAGTGAATTACACAGTTAATATCAGATAAAGTCTTTTTCAAGGAAGTAAAAACCCCACTTTGGCATCCTGTCATTGGCGGTGCCCCATCTGTTGGACAAGCAGGAATGTTGGTGAGCAGAATATCTTTCTCTTTGGAAAATCACTCAACAACCTGAAACACTGACTCCCCCTTCGTATGTGCTTCTAGTCCCCTTGCAAATAACAACTCTTGAACTATGCTTTCATCTTTTATGAAGCAAACAGAACCAAGAAGTGAAGATTCATTGCTTGTCAAAGTTGACTCATCCAACTGCAGAACAAATTCTGTTGTCTTAATTATGTTGCACTAAGTGCCTTCCACATTCTCAGACATTTCATCTGTTCGTCTTTGAACAGAGCTGTCGCTGAGCAGAATGACATTAATTATTTGTTCTGGTGACTTATGCAAAACTGTACTCAGGACCTTCCTTACTGGTGGCGGAATCAGTTCTTCGGCGACTGTATGGGGCTTTCCAGATTTAGCAATGAGCAACAAAGTGGTATATGAAGCACGCAAACCATCACTGTTCTGTTGTGAAGTGCTGGCAAACATGTTTTAAGGTATTTTCCTTTTCTGAAAGTTGTCACAAATAAAGTTGTGACTAGAAATAAACCAAGATCTTATTTGCTTTATCAGAGTGTATTCTCTTCAAATGTTCAAGGTGCCTGGATGGTTTCATTGTCATATTTGAAAAAACTATAAGCACAACAGACACATTGGCAGCTGTTGGTTGCTTGTTACTGGTGTAAGTCATTTTATATACAGAGAGTCTTGTGCCTAGCATCAATTCATGGACGTACAGTCAATCTATGTATGTAGGCTATCTTACATATTTATACTTATTGTGTTTCGCTTTATTATTATTGTGTTCTTTACCTTGTGGTTTTTATGTTGCATCAGATCCAGAGTAACAATTATTTTGTTACCCTTTACACTTGTGTACTGCAAATGGCATTAAAGAATCTCTCTCTCTCTCTCTCTCTCTCTCGCTTGAATGATGGAACTGGCTGAGATTACAACCTTCTTCAGCTTATTCCGATCCTGTGCATTGCTGCCTCCACACCAGACGGTGAAACAATCAGTCAGAATGCTCCTGAGGGACAGTGACAAACTTCCGTTTGCACCCCTTCCAGACAGAACATTCCAGTAAGGAACTGTGTAATCCAAGGCAAGATCCTCTCAGGAATGTCCTGGGACCTGTACAAAACCATACTCAGAATCTCCCCTACTGCTGGCAGAATCAGTTCTCCTACAATTGCATGGGGCTTTCCAGGTTTAGCAAGGAGCAACAAAATTGTGTATGGCCTGTTTCTTCCATTTTTGTTGTTACTAAGCCACCCCCCCCCACTGCCCCCTTTATTTTTATCACTCCCTTAGAAGCTCTCACCACTCCCGGGGGGGGGGGGGGGGAAGAGGAGGAGGATGTTGCTCACTTTGGGAATCACTGCTTTAGATGCCTGTATTAGTGCAGCTTCGACAAATTTTGAGATGCTTGCAGCAGCTTAGTTAATACTTCATCCGTATCCTGAAATATTCATTCTCTCCGAAACAGTGGTGTCTGCATGCATAATCACCAAGATTTACTGTATTTATTCCCTGTAGCACAGGAGACTGGAGAATGAGAGGAGATTTGATAGAGGTACACAAAATTATGAGGTATAGATAGGGTAAATGCAAGAATCCATGGCTGCACCCTGGAAAAGATGGGTCACTTCCCAAATCTTAGCAGACAGCTCTCGCCAAAGGCAGATGCACTGGTAATATTCATCATACCTTCAACTGACTAAGGAGAAAGTGCGCAAAAATTCAGAACTTCAGACGAAAGCCAAAGTCGATTTTATTACCATATTCACGTGCACAGATGCAATGAGAGACTTACTTGTGGCAGTATCACAGGCACATGACATCAGAGACTGTACATTCACATGAAAAACAGCCTAAATATGAATTATACATAATTTTACAAGAAAGAACACAATTAGAACAAAAATGTTCACTGTAATGGAAAGTTGTCATAGTCTTGCTATACTAAAGTAGTGTTTAGGGTGGTGCAGGTTGGTCAAGAACTGATTGGTTGAAGGAAAGTAGCTGTTCTCGCATATGGTGGTGTGGGACATCTGACTTCAGTACATCCTACTCATTGGTAGCTGCAAGAAAATGGTATGGCCACGATGGTGGGGATCTTTGATAACAGACATTGCCTCCAGAGGCAATGCCTCATGTAGATACATCCAATGGTGAGGCGGGATGTGCCAGTGATTTATTGAACTAAGAACTCTACCCAATGCAGCTTCTTATGTTCAAGCACATTTAAATTACCAAGCCAGTAAAAGGCACATGGTCTACCAGGAAACAGTGATCCTCAGCTTCCTGTAGACTTAACAGTAATGAATGATCTTTGGAGGCAACTGAAGGCATTGAAGAAATAACATTAGTGCTGTTTCTGTAAAATTCTCTGCATTCATTGTTGGGAGAGACAAATCAAGATCAGCATCCTCTCCTCCCGGACTTTCCCAGCTTCAGGGTTTCGACGACAATCCAGTGGGCGGGCCATATTGTTTACATGCCTATCACCAGTTTTCCAAATGAAGCATTTTACTCTAAGCTCTGTCTTAACAAGAAATTCCCAGAAACTCAAGGAATATACTTCATGGATATTCACAAAACCTCCTTGAAAAGGTGTAACATCTCCACTAACTCATGATTATGATTAACAGGTTCATGATCACTCAAAAAGGAGAAGAACCATCTGAGGAGGTACTGAGCAAGTGCAGGTAATGAAAGGGGTGGACAAGATCACAAATGGCCTGCTCAACTGCTGCAAAAAACACCATCTTCTTCACCCTTAACCGAGTTTGCAGATCCCACTTTGGATTCTTCACAGAACAGAACTAGAGTGAATCAAGTCATCCCAAGAGACATCCCAGGAGAAACTCTCGAGTTTTTTTCACTACATGCTATGAAATATTGACTTTGTTTTTTTTTAAATTTTAATCATTGAAATAAATGCAACATTACATGCTGACAAATAAACAGAGATAAAGGCATATCCATCCAGATGGAATGCACTGTCAATAACTCACAAATCAAACCTGTGAATGTCAACAAAATTTTAACGGTTTATGACAGTGGAATATTCCTGTCTAGATCCTCTGCAGTGGCAGTCTGCCAGCATACAAATTACACATTCATATTATGGATGTGAGTCTAAGCTTATCCAGGTGAGAGAAATTAAACAAGATTCACCTCTCCAAACAAAAAGATCTAAAATACCCTAATGATCTTGTGGCTGGATTACTGGGTGCGGTGAGGGGCATATTTTAATGGCCTGAAATCACAGAATTCTAAAGACATGAACATTGACCTACAGTTCTATATTAATGATTCATAAAACAGATGTTTTAAGCTTCTCAGTGGAGGTGTCTCAAGAAAGCATCAAGGATACAAATGATTAGTTTGCAACTTCCACTAATAATTTCGTAATTGGAAGAAAGAGACCCAAAAAGGAGACATTATATTAGATACATAAAGTAGATATTTAAAACAAGCATGAATAAAGTCTACAGATGCTGGGAATTCAGAGCAACACACACAAAATGCTGGAGGAACTAAGCAGATCAGGCAGCAACTACAGAAAAGAGTTAATCAGTTCTCGGCCTGAAACGTTGACTGTTTACTCTTTTCCGTAAGTACTGCCTGGCCTGCTGAGTTCCACCAGCATTTTGTGTGTGTTATTTAAATCAAGCTTCTATTAATTTTTTTGATTATCGGAATGAAAATGTCTTCAATTTTTCTTCCTCCATGATGACAAAGCTTAGATGTTAACTTGCTCTTAACCTCCCATAAAAAGTTGTATTTTAAATGAATACTAACTTAGTTGATTGCTTGACTTCCTCGAACACTCTGCTTCAAATCTATAAAATAGAGAATTTAGAGCAACTGACATGAGCAATGGTTGCTCATATAGAATCCAAACACAGCCTTCATTCATTCATGATTATTCTCCCATTCTAAGATTTCAGTACACTGCCTTTAGAAGCAACACACATAAGTTTTCATGTCATGAAATCATTGACTGAGGCAGAAGTAAGAGAATAATTTCAACTATTTGTAAATGTGCCAGATCTTTGAAACAGCTATATAATTATCTTCATCCTCCTGTTCTTTAGGCATCAACCTAAAAGTTAATTATTTGATTCACTTTTTACATTTGGAATCTGCAGTCCTCTGGCACCAGTGTCCTATCTAAAAAGATAGGAATTATATAACCAAAACATCTAGAATTTCCACTGTTATGAATGAATACTTTCACTATCATATCAAGCAATGAATTCCCAGTCATAATAAATCACTTATGTAAAACAGATTTTCCTCATGTCTGGGTGCCTTATTTAAATTCTGGCATTATGAAAATTGCTGACCCCTTAAGTCACATCGTTACTGCAATGGACTTTAACATCTGAGCAGCTGACCCTGAACTTTAAAAACTCCCTGGTTATGCTGCTTATCTTCCAGTCACTGTTGCTGTCACTGGGCTCACTCTGGCTGTACATGAGGTTTATGGTTTTCTTTTCTGCTGAGTATTATAAATTACCACAAGTAAAAGAAACCAAATATTAATTTTCTGCACGCAAATTCTATCTCTTGTGTGCAAATTGGCAGCAATTTTTTGCCGTTCCTACAATTTAGGTTGATTCTTGCTCACGTTGCTTCATGATCTACTGTTAATTACCTTCAATCTATTTCCTTTCATTCCATGAGGATATTTATCCATATAACCCTTCATAACTTTACACAACTTTGCTGGGTTTTGTGGCTGTAAGGTGAAAAACCCTTCTATTCCAAGTCATAAAACTAGAATTTATTTTCTGATCTTGTAACAGAAGGTTTTTAATCATTGGTTAATTTCAATTAAACTATTTCTGCACTTTCCTAAGATGTGGATCATATCATGTGATATTGGAGAGCTGTGATATTTTGCAGCCAGTTCCCAAGATGACAATAAGCTTAAATCTGAATCCTTTATTGAAAAGTGTGTCTACTATAGGCCACAATATGCTAATTACTGGCTAAATAGTGTTTCATAAAGATTTAGAATACATGTAATTTTCTTGTAATCTACGTATAGCTCTATTTCTCTTATTTCTTTTTATTAGTCTTCTCAACCTCTCCAGCGACTTTCACAGACTGGAGAGCATATCATCCAACCTCAGAAGGCAGTAGAGGCCAATTCTCTGGATTCTTTCAAGAAAGAGTTCGATAGAGCTCTTAAAGATAACAGAGTGAAGGGATATGGGGAGAAGGCGGGAAAAGGGTACTGATTGTGGATGATCAGCCATGATCACAGTGAATGGTGGTGCTGGCTCGAAGGGCTGAATGGCCTATTCCTGCACCTATTGTCTATTGTCTCAACACTCCACTTATCAAATGAACTCCGCTTATCCTTGCACACTTTTAAACTATTCTAACAATGAATAAATATTGCCTCCTTTTGTTCTTTCTAAATAAAGAATTGCTACAAACATCCCTGTATTAAATTCAGATATCTGTGTGCCATCTATTATAACAGCAGGTCTTCTTCTGTTACCTCTCTCTGTCGTTCGTGTTGTTTAATTTTGAGTCTGTTTCAGGTTGTCTATAATCTTTGAAATTATGCTAATTCCAAGTCATTTATACTATATATATCAAAAAGGCTGACAGTTTCATTTCAGGGTCATGACTGCACACAACATGCTTCAGATGAAAACACAATTTATCAACATGACATATGGAGAAATGTATATTCACACCGTCAGTGTCCCTTTAATCTGCCTAGGAATTCTCTTATTTGGTGCTTTATCAAATGCTTTTTGAAACTGTGTGCACAACATCAATTACATAGCAATTACCTATCCTCTCCATCACTCTTCCAAAAACTTAATCAAATAAAGAAAGCATAATTAATTATCTTTAACAAACTCTTGTTGGCTTTCATTTAGTGACCCATTTTTTAAAATGCACTATTAATTAAGTTTTAGATTAATATCTCTAAAGAATCCCCAACTCCACTGTTGAACTAACAAGCTGGTTTTTCCCTCTGTCCTTTATGAACCGGTGCATAAACTTGCAAAATTCCAATCTTCTGATATCTTTACCATATCTAAACATGTAGGCAGAGCATCTATAATTTTCACTTTCATTCTCCTGGAAACCCAGGATGCATCACAATTATGCAAATTGAGCTTCGTTCTTTTCCCAGGTAGACACAAACCAAATTTCCTCTAAATATTTTCTTTACCTGTTGTGTCCTATTCCTATCATTATATCCTTTATCATATGGTATCTTTGTACCTCCACCTACATCCACAGCTCCCCTCAGTCACTTTATATTTCTCACCTACCAGCTGCTTTTAGGCAGCAATCAATAAATATAGCTTTGTTTTCAAACAGCCACTTAGTTGTATCTCACAACCATGTTTCTTGACTCATCACTATCTTACTCAAAGTGTTTGTCCATATCCAGTGTTAGATGAACAGATATTTTCTCCAGCTGTAAAGACTGAAACCATTGTCTTCAAAAACAACAGTGGCTCCATTCCCTGGTCAACATTATCCATCTTCCTGTGAATATTTGAAAATGAATCAGACTGTTTGTGACATTGATGTCATTGTTGAGACAAGATTTTTGAAGACTATGCGGTACCTCCCCACCATCCTGATTTAAAGTTGTAAGGGTTTAGGCAAACAAAAGATGGAATCATGACAACACCCATTGCTACATTGGGTGGTTTATAGGAGCCACAGTAATTCTAACTGTAGGATGGATGTGAAGCATGTAAAAGTCTCAAAAGGCCAAACAATCTCCTATAGCAATGGACATTTATGACATGCAATTAAATAAATGAAAGTGAGAGATAGAAAACATAATGTGGGATCTGCCAGTTACCCATTTTTGAAACCTGATTATAATTTGAAAGCACTACAGTCATTAAATTGTGGGCTATTGTATACAGAGGCAAACACGAAAGGCGGGCCATAAAGTTGAACATATTTCCTCACTACCGAGGTTCAAAAAAACACTGTGCATGACCAAGCTTACATTTTGTCAATAAGAGGTGTAAAATTTTGCGGCAAGGTCGTGGCAAGGATGGCAATTCCAAGAATCTTCCAAACTGCTATGTATGCCCATACCAGCTCCTGAAACAATTCTTTGAAACTGCACCTAGGACCAGCAAGTGCCCTCTATCCCTACCTTATCCAATGACAAACTTGTGTCCATCACCGTTCCACCTCAGCATTACAATGACAGACCTCATCACTGCCGTGTATATGTTACAGGGGGACAAAAGCACCAGTATTAAGCAATGACAAACGTATGGGCTAGGGTTGAACTTCAATATAGTAGTGCAAAACCTACATTACCATTATATCCCTCAGGTCTCAAGAGATTGCAGATGCTGGAATCTGGAGAAACAAATAATTTCTAAAGGAAGTCAGCAAGTTGAGCAGCTTCTGTCAAGTGGAAAAGAACTGACAACACTTTGGACTGAGGCCTTGCATCAAGGACTGAGAGTAGAGAGGGTAGATAACTAATATAAAAAGGAGAGAGGGAGGAATGAGGCAGAGTCTCAGCAGGTGATCGATGGAACATGATGGAAAGATAAACCAGGTGGGGGGGAGGGGGTGTCAAGGGGATTTCACAGTTGGGAGAGAAAGCCAGGTGGATAGCAAAGGGAAGCAGACCAAAACAAAATGGAGCCAGTTGAGGGGAGGAGTGGGGAGGGTAAAGGTGGGGACACAAAGAAATGTGATAAGTAAGGAAGATGATACTGGGAACCATCAGTGGGGAGATGAGGGGCAGAAGCAGCCGGACAGGGGAGGGGACCTGCTGAGTGAAATTTGTGGGTCGAAGGTGGATGGAACAAAGTCTGGGAGTGGAATAAAAATAGATGATAGGGGTTGGAGGGTCAAGGAGCATCAAAAAAAGGGAGAACTGGAGGTGGACGATAGGGAAGAGGAAACAGGAGGCAAGTGATACCTGAAATTAGAAAATTCACCGTTCATACAAGATCCACAGATAGAATGCAAAATATTTGTGCTGGGCTTCACCCTGGAAGTGCAGAAGGTGAATCTAGATAAGTCAGTGTGGAAATAGGAAGGGGAATTGAAGTGACATGCATCTGGGAGATCAGGATGACCATCACGGACAGAATACAGCAGGTCTCCAGATTGATCAGCCAGGATATATCTCTGAGTCTAGAGCTGGAATGGGACAGGCCCTGAAAATTAAAATGGAGTTAACATGGCTGTTTTTTGATTCCTGACCCATGCCTATTGTCTTCACAGACATCTTTCCATGTTGGCACTGGTGGGCCCATAGGCCATGGATGGACACTGAGTGAGTCATGAGAAGCCAGCTCAACCCTGAAATTAACACTGGATGGTTCCTGAATCCAGTGGGGCCTGAGGTCTAATAAATAGCAGAGAGAGAGCTGAATCCTGCCTCCAGTCTACAACATTCTTTCCTGTAACCATACTCACATTCTATGAAGTTATGACTCTAGCTTCTCTTTAAGTTAGGGCTTGCTTAGCATTCTGGAAAATTAAAATTCAGGGCTATGTGGGCCTTTGCCAACTTTATAGTTTCAGCAGCTCCACCATTTTCTCAGGGGCACAGATTGCCAGGAACACCAGCACTATCCACCCCTGCATCAGTCACTGTGATATTCCACCAATCTCCTACCAGGTCCTGTCTCATTATTCCACCTCTGCTTTGTTACTGGCTGCATCCTCTCTCCACCCTCTAACCTTTTCTTGTTTCTGGCCTGTTCCAACATATTTCTGACTGGCCCCTCTCACTCTACCCTGCATAGACATGAAATCATGCAAACCTCAGTTGCCCAAATGCTAACTTGTGTCATGATACAAATATCATCCAACAATCTGATCTGGTTATCTACACTACATGCTTCTGGTTAAGAATAATTTGCTTTCGCATTAAATTTCATATTTCTCAATGGTCTTTCCTTTGTTCCCTCCCCTGCAACTCCCTAAGGAATCTTCAGTCTCCAGATTCTAGTCTTCTAATCAAAGAATTTCATCAGTGGGCCACGACCAGAGGTGTATTCAGAACCAAAAGGGCTCTTCACTGCTTCCTGAGTAGATACCTTGTCTCTCGAGACTCCATCAAATGGAGTCGTGATGAAGGGTCTCAGCCTGAAACATCCATTATTATTCCCCTCCATAGATGCTGCCTAACTTGCCGAGTTCCTCCAGCACTTTGTGTGGGTCACACCATAAAACCTACCCCTTCACCTATTTTCCGTCACCTGCCCTAATAACTTCTTAGGTGTGTCGGCAATATCAAATTTTATTTATAGCACTCCAATTGAATCCTTGATACAACTTATTATGTTAAAGGAGCTGTCACGGAAAGCCAAAAGTCAGAAGATGGCTAATTTCTCTTTAACTGGGACTGCAAACATTTGCACATAACATGAAAGTCAAGAAGTGTACGTTCTGTAAATCTGAAATAACAACATAAATCGCTGAGAACACTCCATGGGCAGGCGATAGCTGTGGCAGAAGAAACGAAATTAATGTTTCTCTTGGACTGAAAACATTTAACTCTGTTTCTCTCTCCACCGATGTTACCTGACCTGCTAAGTGTCAACACGCTCTTAGTATATTTGCATATAATAGCAGTGTTAGTAACTTCATCCCTCAAGTTCTAAGATTTCAACTGCAGTAAACAGAATTCTACCTCCCAGTTGACGGGATTATTTCACATAAATTCCCCCCTCCCCTTCGGCGAGTGTATGACTTATGATGGATTTGATAATATACGCCGCAGACCAACTCAAAGATACACTCCTTGGCTGTGAAGCAAAGGCAGAAACTAAGGGAATAAACGATACCGAAAGATCCCATCTTGAGGAAGGAAACGTGTAGACGCCACAGCGATAGGGAAGTGGCGAGCTCTTTGCTGTAACTTCCATTCCGTCGCTGGCACCTAGGGAGAACACACCTTTTATTTTCCCACCGGTTGCAACCGTGAGTTGAAGGGAGAAGAGGCCGCCTGGTGAACGCGGAGTGGTTTTATGCACGAAAATAAACACAAAGCCGGGCGTGGGAGCTGGATATCTTCCCCCAGACGCCAACGAGCGAGCCGTGAGTGGCGAGCGGAGTGAGTATGCTGTCATTGGCTGGGCCGCCGTGCTGGGCTCCGGGAGTCGCGGCAGCTGACGCCCGGCCCGAACTGCCGGCGCTGGCTGGGGTACGAGCACAGCGGGGGACTGCTCGGGGGTGATGGGCGTGCTGCATTTCTCCGCTCCTGGTCCAGCAGCTTCTGCGAGTGGGCCGGTATTGCCTCCTTTAATCGCTTTTTATTTCGGGATGGGTTGCTTGGGCACAAGGCCGAGGCTGGCGCTGTGTGCACGGTGGTTACCGGCGACGAATCCGTCCAGCAGTCTGCCGAAAACCTCCGAAACTCACATCGGATGTGGAACTCCCGTGTTTTTAAAGGTTTTAATTGACCAAGTGCGAAATGCCGATAATTTAAAATGCGGCTCGATTTCGAGAGTGTTCGTACAAGAAACTGGAATGATTGGTGGTTAGAAAACAATTAATTTTCTTCTGTATTTTTGTGTTACTTGAACATTATGTACGCTGAGAGCTCTGGGTTTCTAGCCCCGTGTAGCTGAACTACAGTGAACCAGCTAACGCCATCCAGCCCTTTTCAAAGACTGGGTGTTGCTGGCTGTACGTTGGGGTTACGATAAGCGTTATATTTTAAATATTGTTTTTAACATAACACAATATATTCGTTGGGAACTATGAGCAAAGCTGACGTTTGCTTTATTTGTACGTAGCGCAGCTGAAACAACGAAATGCAATTTTTTTTACGTGCCGAGGAACGCCCATCGAGTTCATTGTTATTTTATAACGAATACAATTTAGCGCAGGAGTATCATTTTCAACTTCTTTTACACAGGCAGAATGCGCTTAAAACTGAGGATGCAAGTGAGGGAGTGTCGCCCTACTGGATGCTAAAATCGGTTACCTTTGTACGGTTGGTTGTACAGCGGGATGAAGTAACCAGTTACCATGAGCGTGTTTAAGCAAGAAAATGTGGAAGATTATTACCAAATCGGCGAAGAGCTGGGCAGGTGAGTGCTTAGAATTTCAGAAGCTGAGTGTACCGATACAGATTTCGTAAATGTGGAACAATGGATGACAAGCTTTTGACACCGTCTTCTTGACAGGTAAATTTTGGCAGGAGGGGTTGGACAGAAATTATGCCTGGTTCTAATTTCACCCACCCTCCACCGTTTCCCTTCATTGACAGCTATGCTCGTGAAAACCATATGCATAGTTTTCAATTTAGTTGTCAATAATCTGCCTGTCCAGAATTTAGTATATACAGTATTCCATTAAATGGAAGGTGTCAACAGTTTGAGAATGGGCCTATAAGGTGTGCTGTGTATGGTTTTTTTTTTGCTGTCTTCAATCCTCACTCAGTTCACTTATTGTTTATCACGATAATCCGGTGGAGATGATGTTTTACTATGGTCTAATTTAGTTGTTGTTAAGTTTTCCTGGGAAGGAGCTGGGGGGGGGGGGTGGTTTGGCAAAATTTAAGGTAAACTGTTGTGGAAGATTGCATTAATTTGAGAACTCTATTAGTGTTCGGAAGCTTTATTGCATTTGCCGATATCGTGGTTACCAAGGAAGTACAGTACTGATAAACTGAAAATTAGCACGCATGGATGTGCGATAGCGAGTAAATTGCACTTGTGAACACTGAAGCTGTACCACATGTTGTTAAATAGAAAACTGTCAAGGGATTCGCTGGTTTGAAATGGACAACAAAATGAAGCATTGTAACCTGTTGTAGACATCAGAAAATGGGTTGTAGCAGGCTGTGGCACAGGTTCGCTGGAACAGCACTCTATTTAAAATCATCTGTTTGTACACCTGGCAGCATTCTATTTAAATTAGATGTATGTGCACCGGATAAATTAAACAGAATGCTGGAGCTTGTCAACATATTAATTTAGTCCATTGCAATTTACTTGGACAGATATTCACATTACTCCTGATGCATTAGGTGTTTTGTACCGGTTTGACTTTGTAATGATGATTCTGTGTATTGTTCTGGTCATTTTAGCTAATAGAGAATGACTGCAATTAGAAAAATACCTTTGTAAAATGCAATAATCTCAGTCTTTTGAGGAATCAGCAAACATTGCATGTAATATATCTACCTTATTAAACAGCCATGCTTTTTTTTGCACTGTGCCCAATTACTTCAAATTGAAATCTGTTGAAATGATTGGGTCGTGAAACTACTGTGTTATGGGTTTTTTTTCTGTAAAAGGAACTTTAAGTGTTTTCAGACAAATTATTTTGTTCCTAATGGTTTGATTTCTAAAATGTTTGTGGCATAGGAGGCAACCGTTTGGCCTGCAAAGGCACTTCCACCTCTGTAGAGAAATCTAGACTGTTCCACTTCCCCTAACTAATTCCCTCCAGAATCCATGAAATTGTTTTGCCTTTTGACTGTCCAATTCCCTTTTGACAGTTCCCAATTGACAATGTGGACTGTGGCATCAAAAGTATAACCAAAATGTTGAAGGTTTCTCTGAAATGCCCGGGCATCTTTTTCCATCACTTGGAATGTGTCCCCTACTCCCTAAACTATCTGTAAAAGGGTGCAGTTTCTCTGTACTTACATCAAGAATCCTATCAAATATCTCTACACATTTGTGGCTTCCTCGCCTTCTCCAGTCTAATCTAGCAAGTGAGAGAGTTCCTCCAGCATTTAGTGTGTGTTGCATACATTTCCATGGAGTCACTTAGTGAAAGATTTACTGTGCTCTTGCTACCACCCTAACATTCTTTCTAAGAAGTGCAGATCAGAATTGGCTGCAGTAACATTCAACATTTTGGTTATTAGTTTCCCCTCCCCCTCCTGTCTTCTCCTATCATTTTGGATCTCCCCCTCCCACTTTCAAATCTCTTACTAGCTCTTCTTTCAGTTAGTCCTGATGAAGGGTCTTGGCCCGAAACGTCGACTGTACCTCTTCCTAGAGATGCTGCCTGGCCTGCTGCGTTCACCAGCAACTTTGATGTGTGTGGCTGCAGTACAGTTGTGTTCTTTTTTTAAAAAAAAAGTGTCACTGAACTTCACTAAATGTAGTATGAAATTGAATCTTTTCTGTAACCTGACGTTTTCTTTATTAGTTTTAAACCACCTGTGTGTATGTAGATGTGGTATTTATGATTGCCCTTGCAAAATTTTCCTTCCTGTTCTCTGTTCATAAAATGTAGAAAATTACAATGCAGACCCTTCAGATGATGATCTTGTGTCAACATTTAATCTACTCTGAAATCATAATCTAACCCTTCCTTCCCACATTGCTCTCCATTGCTGTCTGTTTTCACTGTACAGTATATGCAATCAAAGGTACAGTTATTTTATGAGAATAATTGGTTGCCAAAGCATTACATCTATAATCGCAAGTCAGATATTAATTGTCAACAAGTAAGCAGAAAAAATACATCTTTGGCTGGCTTTTTACACCTGTTTAGTTCACATTCATTTTGACAATACTTAGAGAAAAGGTTTTACACATGCTCACGTACTGCATAACAAATTTCCAGAGACTGAACTAGAAAGACCTGGTACAACAGTACAACATCATTAACATTAAGACAACATTAAGTTTAACACAATCTCCCTCCATGATTTCCTTGTCAATTTGCCCCTCCCCAGTACTCTCCCTCCTAGCACATAACCCTGTAAGCAACAGAAATGCTACACCTGCCCATTCACCTCCTCCCTCACCTCCATTCAGGGCCCAAGCAGTCCTTCCAGGTGAGGCAACACTTTACCTGCGAAACTGTTGGGATTGTCTACTGTATCTGGTGATCCTGATGCAGCTCCCTCTACACTGGTGAGATCCAATGTAAGTTGGGGGGCTTCTTTGTCAAGCACTTCTGCTCTGTCCACAAAAAGAAGGTCTTCCCGGTGGCCAACCATTTTAATGCCCATCCCCATACCAGTTCTGACATTTCGGTCTGTGGCCTCCTCTTCTGCCATGATGAGGTCACTCTCAGGATGGAGGAGCAACACCTCATATTTTGTCTAGGTAACCTCCAATCTGATGGCAGGAACATCAATTTCTGATTTTTAAAAATTTTTTTTTCTTTTCTCCTCACCCTCCCCTCTTCTTCTAATCCCCACTCAAAGGTTTCGAAGGTACATTTAATGTCAGAGAAATGTATACAATATACATCCTGAAATGCTTTTTCTTCGCAACTATCCACAAACAGAGGAGTGCCCCAAAGAGTGAATGACAGTTAAATGTTAGAACCCCAAAGACCCCCCCCCAGCTCCCCTCCTCCTACGTGTAAGCTGCAGTGAGCAATGATCCCCCCTCCCCCCACCGGCAAAAAAAAAGCATTGGCACCCACCACTGAGCACTCAAATGTGCAGAAAAGACACAGACTTGCAGTACTCCAAAGACTACACATTCACCTGGTATTTGTCATACCACAGGCTCTCTCTCCCTAATAAGGGAGAAAGAGATGTCTCTGTTTCACAGCAGGAGGGGAGACATAACAAACAACTTGCTGGCTTATGATGTTAAAAGTCCGTTGTGTTGCTTTTTCTGAGCTCTGTGCCCAAAGATCTCAGGTCTCTCGCCACACAGCCAAAGATCTTCCAGCTCCCATGACACACCGGTCCAGGACATCGACCTTCAATCTGCCCGTCCCCAGAGCCCTGAGATCCTAGGCCTCCAAAGGCAAGCCGAACTCTTAGGCCACACCCTTGGCATGTTGGATAACGGCCAGTCGTGACACCCCAAGGGCAGGTCCCATTCCCGCAAACAACTGAAGTCAGCATGCAACTCCAGGTCAGAGTCTTCAAAAGAACCCTGAAAGGGAAAAATAGGGATATTAAAGATGGAAATGGAACTGGTTCCAAAGACTCAAATAAAGGAGACACCGTTTAGCGCCATCTTGACTAAGCTCTGCCCCACTCTAGCCTTGTACCTCCTCTTCTCACCTGCTTATCACCTCCCCCTGTTGCACCTCCTCCTCTTTCTCCCATGGTGTACTCTTCCCGCCTATAAGATTCCTTCTTCAGCCCTTTGCCTTTCCCACCAATCACCTCCCAGCTTCTTGCTTCATCCTTCTCCCCCACCTACCTGGCTTAACCTATCACCTTCTAGATTATCCTCCTTTCCCTCCCCCACCCCCACCACTTCCCCCTTCATTTCCAGTCCTAATGAAGGGTCTCAGCCCGAAACGTCCACTGTTTATTAATATCCACAGATGCTACCTGACCTGCTGAGTTCCTCCAGCATTTTGTGTGTGTTGTTAATGCAACAAATCTGTTTCTTACAGTTTTCATAAATCCACAAACGATGACTTTAAAAGCAACATGCACAAAATGCCGGAGGAACTCAGCAGGCCAGGCAGCATCCATGGAAAAGAATATCGTCGATATTGCAGGCCGAGATCCTTCATCAGGACTGGGGGGAAAAAAGATGAGGAGTCAGAGTAAGAAAGTGGGGAGAGGGGAGGAAGAACCACAAGGAGATAGGTGAAACTGGGGGGAGGGGAGGGGTGAAGTAAGGAGCTGAGAAGTTGATTGGTGAAAGTTATTCCCCATTCCCATTTCCCTCTCTTGCCTCATCTCCTTATCTGCCTATCATCTCCCTCTGATGCTCCCCTTTTTTTCTTCCATGGCCTTCTGTCCTCTCCTATAGATTCCTCCTTCTCCTGCCCTGTATCTCTTTCGCCAAACAACTTCCCAGCTTTTTACTTCACTCCTCCCCCTCCCCCTCCCAGTTTCACCCATCACCTTGTGCTTCTTTCCCTCCCACCCCCCCCCCCCAACTCTGACTCCTCATCATTTTTCCTCCGGTCCTGATGAAGGGTCTCAGCCGAAACCACAACTGTACTCATTTCCCTAGATGCTGCCTGGTCTGCTGAGCTCCTCTAGCATTTTGTGTGTTACTTGGATTTCCAGCATCTGTAGATTTTCTCTTGTTTTGTGATGTGACTTTAAAAGTATCTTTTCAAAATATTACTGCGGACTTGAAAGGTCATTTTCAGGTTATGTGTGAGTTTGCAATAATTTGTCAGGTACTTTGCCATGATGTTAATTAAAAATTTGGTGCACTTTTCAAGTACCTCATTCCATCCATGTTCATGAATATTTTTCTAGAATGAAGGATCAGTCTTTCCTTTTAAGGAGGAAGAGTTGGGTGTGCTTTGGAATAGGTAATACAACAATTGAAACTTGGAAACCAGTTATCTCCTTCCCTTTGTCAGGGAAGATGCAGAAAAAGACGCAGAGCAAAACTGAAAAACGGATGTAAAGCAATGCAGATGCTGGAAGCCTCAAACAAGTGTCAGAAAAATCATCAACGTGTGTGAAAGAACAGAAACCAACAGAGATTGGGAGACAAATGAGGGCAAAATACAGGTCTCTGGTTATTATAAATAGGAGGGGTAGAGTCACCTGAAATTACCAAAAGAAAAAACATTGATTACTGGAAATTTGATTTTTAAAATGCTGATCATATAACATAAAGGTTTTCTCTCGGCTGCAAATGCCCAAGGTGGTTACAGCACATACATACAAGCAAATGTTTGAGAAACTCGTGGGATGGATTTGCCAGTTTCAGGCATCATCTGCTGTGTGGAAATTTGGTTTGTGGCAATATCATTGCATCTTGCAGAGAAATCTGGTTAAGTTTTATGCCTTCATTTAAGTGCACATTATCCTTGATTGACCTGTGTTTTTACTGAACTATTTTGATGGGTGGTCATGTTTCTGCCTTGCGAACTGTTCAGCTAACGAGCAGTTAATCACAACAGAACCCTACCATAACCTGCAGAGAATCTGTAGTGGAATGACACTAGGTTTGTAAGCTTGTTTTTGTTGAGGAAGAAGAGAAGTTGCTTTTCCATGAGCTTGTGATGAACTATTTGAAGGCCTTCTGTTCATTGAGGTCAACCATGGATGTTGTCTCCTAGGTGTCTATGTGATATGCCAGCCAGGGCAGTACGATATGGAGAGCAAGCTGTTGCCCAGGCAGCTGGCTCCCCCTCACCAAGCAGCTGATGAACCCAAAGGAATGGCAGAGACCGATGTAGTTTGGTATCAGTGACATCGCAGGGGTTGCCAGTCAGCGCTGAACTCAATGTAGGACTGCCTTAGAGACTCCCAACTCTGGAATTTTCATTGGTGTTTTCTCCTGAAGCCTTACCCAAGAGTAGGTATAGTGGCAAGGCAGCAGAGATTTGAGATCAGTTTTTCCTCTCCTAAGTGAGCTGCCAGTCACAGCTAATGAGTCCCATCTGTCCAACACGGCTGGTTTTAGTGCACCCGTAACCCGCCTTTGTCCCTTCTCCTGTCAGTTGAAATGGTTCTGATGGGCTTTGTAACTGAGCCACACGTGAAGACCAGGAGGTGGACTTGGTTGTAAGGGGCTATTTGAGGTGCATACTGTTGGGAACATTTCAAAGTATTTAAAGTACATTTATTATTAAAGAATGTACAAATTATACAAACTTGAGATTTGTTTGGTTACAGGCAGACGCAAAGCGGGGAACCCAAAACAACCCAATTTTTTAAAAAAGACCAGCCCCCAATGCACACAGAGAAGGAGGGAAGAAACAAATCATGCTAACAATAGTGGTGAGCAACAACAATAGCATTCTGAACCAAATTGAGTACTTAGACCCAAACCCCCAGAATAGGCCCAAAGCATCAGTATTCAGTTCATCATATAAGTGGAGCAAATCGCCACAAAATTGGTAGACACGAAGCATAGCAGTCAGGATTAATCTTACAGCCTTAGCATCGTGGAGAGAGGAGCTCTCAGTCTGTCTGAGCCAGCAATTAAATTGTTTGAATAGTGGATTGCACCTCGCACTAGGACCTAGCCCCAGGCCCACCACGACAAATTGTTCCGGGCTTGGATTTCACTGCCAAAGAAGCCCTTCTCGACTTCTCCAAACTAGCTTGGCACCCAGAGCAATCCAACCTCACCCGACTCTCGACACCTTGCCCTTCCGTTCTACATGGGCTGGCGCTTAGATTATTCAAACAGCGGATTGTACCTTGCATTAGGATCCAGGATCCGGGCTCCGCTGCGGCAAATTGCTGCAGGCCTAGAACATGCCCCCCAGCAATTCACTTAGAACTTAGATTTCCCATCTCCCATATCACATCCACCAGCTATAACAACCTTAAGGAATCTTTTGAAGTATACTAGAAATGATTGAGGCGGAATTCAGAATGAAAGTAGGAATGAGATGGAGAAGCAAAGTGACAGGTGGTGGAAACTTTAGAGTCTTCTCTGCAGACTGAATGGAGGTCCTCTACAAAGCTACTGTTTGATCTGTTTCCAACATTGGAGTGAATACACTATCCAAAATACAAGGAAACTGCAACTACTTCTGGAAGCTGCATTTGGGTCCTTGAGTAATGGGAGACAGAGCAGGTGTTGCACAGGAAGGTGCCATTAGAAGGATAGTGGTGATTGGTCAGAGTGGAGGCTAAACCAGAGCAACCTAAAGGAACCTGTTTTGTTCTTGGATGGCGGGAGTCATGTTGCAAAGAGAGGCATAAGGGGTAGTCAGAGTTGTCACTCAGCTTGTAAATATTGGAGTTGGCATGCAGTGTTAGAAAGGTAGAGACCAGTTTAGTGAACAGCTGTGCTCTCATTACTTTAAAAAATCAGAGAAGCATGTGTGGTTTATGCTGGTATTAGTGACCAATTTTGTGGCTTTTTTTTCTGTAGCAAAATTCTTGATTTCAGTTCCCCTGTAAAGAAAATTGATAGCAATGCAGATCTAGACACAACCTAATACAGAGAGTAATGTCTCTATTTCAGCATTTGTTCTGGGCCACATTGGAAAGCTATGCCTATTAATTCATGTCCTCATAAGTGGGACTCTTTCAGCAGATTAAAGCAGTAAAGATTAAGTTGACAGAGAGTAAAAAATGTTGCATTAAGTCTGAATAAATAGGTGCACAAAGTTGAATAAAAGCAGTAACCTTAAGTGGGTACCTTTAAAGAATGCTTTAGGTCAGACAATCTGATTCTTTTAAACTAATGAATGAATTGAGTTAATGCCTGATAATTACACTTCCTCCCAACTGATCAACTTCTATGGTTCACGTTTACTGTCTGCTAGAGATTATCCTTCCCAACTTTGATTATAAGGAAGGCTTTAATGAAAGATTTTAGCGAGAGATTGGTGTTGGATTTTGTTTGAGGCCATTTTAGTGAATTGGATGGGTGAAGTGTAGCTTGTAAGAAAACTTACAAAATATTCTTTTATTCTTTGCTGAAGAGTGAATATGCATTGTGGCCAGGCCTAAGACCCGAACGTTTTATACTTGGGTGCATTATGTTTGAATGCAATGTTTAAATATGTAGTTTGTTTACATCAGCCTCCTATTTTTACACATATAACAAGCTTTTAATTTCAAAGCTTAATTGAACTCTAGACAAGAACATACTGATGGAAATCCAAACTTTTGTTGCTTATTTTGATAGAACACATTGGAAATCAATATTTGCTTTAAAGGCCAGCTCATTCCAATTGTTTTTATCCTTTAATGAAAGTGAAATTATGGGCATACTTTGAAACTCATTAAGGATCTCAAATAACCATGCAGTGAAATCAGGTGGTGTAACATTGTTATGACCTTTTAACTTCTGACTTCTGCCTGTGATGTTGATGAGCAATAAAATAGTTATGAGCTTACAAATTATTTTTTGGTTTGTAATGCAAATGATTTCCTTGAACAGAATATTGCAGTTGCTTTCAGCCATGAAACATAACAATGTATTGGCATGAATCTGATTTTATTTATTATTTGATTCTTATTGAATATTAATCTGTCCAACATCCCTATATTTGCTTGCACCTTCAGTTTCCGGGCCACTATCCTGAGGCTCTGTCAGTCGTCTTGTATAGATATAAAATCTATGGTACTAATTGAAGAGGAATAGTTGAGGTCTCTGAACCTTGCTTCATATGTAATCCGTAAACATCACTGTAAAAGATTATCTGATCCTTTATTATTGATAGGTTGGCTGCTGTATTTCTCTGTGTCATAGCATTGACCACATTTCAAATTGGCTGTGATAAAAGTTTAAGCAACACACAAAAAAATGCTGGAGGAAGAACTCAGCAGGCCAGGCGGCATCTGTAGCAAAAAGTACAGTCGACATTTTGGGCCGGGACCCTTCGGCAGCAAACCAGGAGGGGGATGGATGAAATAAAGAGCTGGGAAGTTGATTGGTGAAAGGAATGCAGGGCTGGAGAATGGGGAGTCCAATAGGAGAGAACAGGAGGCCATGGAAGTAAGAAAAGGTGGGGGGAGGAGCACCAGAGGGAGGAGGTGAACAGGCGAGGAGATGAGGTGAGCGAGGGAAAAGGGGAATGGTGAAGTGGGGGGGGGCATTACCAGAAATTGATATTCAAGCCATCAGGTTGAGAGCTACCCCACGTGGAATACAAGATGTTGTTCCTCCAACCTGAGTGTGACCTCATCAAGACAGTAGAGATTAAGTTTTATCCTTTACAAATGTGAGTTTATTTATTTTTCACTACTTAACTGTGCATAGGCCGCATAATGTGTTTCCTGTATTCAAATTTTTTCAAAGCTCAAGAACCCAATAAGAAATGTTCTGCTTTTTCAGATTGTATAACTGAAAGACAGGAAGCTTCAGTGCAGGATTAACATCTCCAGCATACTTGGGTGTAAATTAGCTGGCTCGTTTCCTATATGAGTAAGCAGCACATTTGCTTTTTTGGCTATGAAGTTCTGTGGGATGAAACGTGAAAATTTGATGTCTTCTGCTGAGGCAATTGAGGACATGTTGTTTCCACTCCAGCTGGGAAGTGACCGAGGACATTGTGGGGAAACTCCACAGGTTTTTGCCATAGGAGGGTCAGCAAGTGTTTGGCCTGGTGAGCGTCTAGGTTATTTTGGAGGCAGTGTGCTCGTTCACTATTCTTTATGCACTTGTGTGCGATCCTGATACCTGGACTTAAGATTCCTGTTGCCATCCTAAATGCTCCCTTTCCACTTTGAGCAGTCAAGGGCCAGGAATTTCTTGTGGCTGATGGGGATATTGTATTTTTCAAAGACTTGCTCGAATCTTTTTCTTTCGCTGCCTGGTAATTTGTTCTCACAACCTAGTTTAGAATAGAGCCTGTGTTTCGGGAAGCTAGTATAAGGCATGGGACTGGCAGAGTTTGTTCACCCACCAGAGCTAACTTAATGGAAGTAGGGCCTTAGTGCTGGAGATGTTGGCCAAAAAAAAAACTGATGTTAGTGTGCTCATCTTGATCTTGCCTCGATCTTCAAGCATATTTTTGTTTTCCTTCAGACAATGTATTGTTGCACTTGAGAATGGGAATTCCATCGTGAGTGCCTGCCTACACTAAGAGTTGGCTGCCATCAATTGGGAAGTGGTCCATGTCTTGTGTGGATGTGTAATAGCAGAACGTGACGTTGTACAGTAGGGACAAGGTGGTTGAGGCATATTGGTTTATTTTGTGAATGTAGGACCCAGTCCCCTCGTATGCTTTGGTGAACAGGCTGATGGCTTGGAACTCAGCCTCCAAACATACATAAGCAGTAGCATTGATTGCATGTAGCCACTCAACCACTGAGGTTGAAGTGACCTTGGTTCTGATGTGCAGGTGATTCAAGCTGAAACTTTCCATTAGCATTATGGATTAGTTATACTCCACTGGGCAACATGTACAACGTAGCTGTAAGTAATTTTTAACCATTGAATTACAGTAACAGCTTCAAGGGACTTTTCTACGTGGGAGTGACTTTTCAAACATTATCACTTCTCTTTCTGCCATATTGATGGCAGTCAGGTAGTTTTTCTTGGACGGTAGGGGGAGGAAACGTGAGCAAGTTCAGATAGAGCTCCTTTGTTTTTTTTTAACTACCTCCTGCTCCTGCTATTCATCTTCAGCCAGATTATATAAGACCATTATTTTGGCTCTGTTTTCAGTCTGGTGTTTAAAGCAGCAGTGAACAGGAATTAAAATTGGAAAATGTGGAAATGCTCAACAGATCATGCAGCATCTGTGGAGACAGACGCAGTTGATGCTCCAGAATGTTCTCTGAGTTCCTGAGTATGTCCACCACTTTCACTTGTACTTCAGCTTTGTGGTTTCAGTGTGTTTTGTCTTTGGATTAAAACTGGGAAGTAGTGCACTGACTCACTATTGGATCACCTCACCCTCAATATGGTTCTTATAAGGAAAAGGTCACTATGGATGCATTGGCAGAGTTAAGAGAGAGAAGACAGCTGAAACGTCTCAACCCAAGCAAGGCTGCAGGACCGGATGGTGTCAGCACCAGGGTGCTCAAAGCCTGTGCCCCTCAGCTACGTGGAGTACTTCGCCATGTCTTTAACCTGAGCCTGAGGCTCCGGAGGGTTCCTGTGCTGTGGAAGATGTCCTGCCTCATCCCTGTGCCAAAGACGCTGCGCCCCAGCGGCCTCAATGACTACAGACCAGTGGCATTGACCTCCCACATCATGAAGACCCTGGAGAGACTTGTTCTGGAGCTGCTCCGGCCTATGGTCAGGCCACACTTAGATCCCCTCCAGTTCGCCTACCAGCCCCGACTAGGAGTTGAGGATGCCATCGTCTACCTGCTGAACCGTGTCTACGCCCACCTGGACAAGCCAGCGAGCACTGTGAGGGTCATGTTTTTTGACTTCTCCAGTGCGTTCAACACCATCCGCCCTGCTCTGCTGGGGAAGAAGCTGACAGCGATGGAGGTGGATGCTTTCCTGGTGTCATGGATTCTTGATTACCTGACTGGCAGACCACAGTACATGTGCTTGCAACACTGTGTGTCCGACAGAGTGATCAGCAGCACTGGGGCTCCACAGGGGACTGTCTTGTCTCCCTTTCTCTTCACCATTTACACCTCGGACTTCAACTACGGCACAGAGTCTTGTCATCTTCAGAAATTTTCTGATGACTCTGCCATAGTTGAATGCATCAGCAACGGAGATGAGGCTGAGTACGGGGCTACAGTAGGAAACTTGGTCACATGGTGTGAGCAGAATTATCTGCAGCTTAATGTGAAAAAGATTAATGAGCTGGTGGTAGACCTGAGGAGAGCTAAGGGTACCAGTGACCCCTGTTTCCATCCAGGGGGTCAGTGTGGACATGGTGGAGGATTACAAATACCTGGGGATACGAATTGACAATAAACTGGACTGGTCAAAGAACACTGAGGCTATCTACAAGAAGGGTCAGAGCCGTCTCTATTTCCTGAGGAGACTGAGGTCCTTTAACATCTGCCGGACGATGCTGAGGATGTTCTACGAGTCTGTGGTGGCCAGTGCTATCATGTTTGCTGTTGTGTGCTGGGGCAGCAGGCTGAGGGTAGCAGACACCAACAGAATCAACAAACTCATTCGTAAGGCTGGTGATGTTCTGGGGATGGAACTGGACTCTCTGACGGTGGTGTCTGAAAAGAGGATGCTGTCCAAGTTGCATGCCATCTTGGGCAATGTCTCCCATCCACTGCATAATGTACTGCTTGGGCACAGGAGTACATTCAGCCAGAGACTCATTCCACCGAGATGCAACACATAGGAAGTCATTCCTGCCTGTGGTCATCAAACTTTACAACTCCTTCCTTGGAGGGTCAGACACCCTGAGCCAATAGGCCGGTCCTGGACTTATTTCATAATTTACAGGCATAATTTACATATTACTATTTATGGTTTTATTACTATTTATTATTTATGGTGCAACTGTAACGAAAACCAATTTCCCCCAGGATCAATAAAGTATCACTTAATGGGATATGCAGCACAGAACTGAGGCACCTGCTTTCAGAAACTCCTCATACTTACTACCATCCTTTGTTTCCAGATCTATCAGAGTAGCTATTTTGCTTCTTCAGAAGATGTTTGTTCAGTTTTTGTTAAGTGTATTTATAGAATTCACTAAAAGCATTTCCTTTGGTATGGTGATTCTCTTGTATCAACAGCCTCTAGTTATATTCTTTCTGTTAGGTGGGAGCAGTTTCTCCATATACCCAACATCAATACAATCTTATAATTTCATGTATATACTATAGGTCACCTCTGGATAATCTTTTCTCAAGAGGAGTGATCTGTTGAAAGATATAAAATTCTTAAAATGCTAGTTAGGTAGCTTAAGGAAGGATATTTATACTGGCTGGTGTGCCTAAAACCAGTGATCTTAGATTCAAAATAAGTTGTTGGTTATTCAGGACTGAACTGACAGGAGATTTCTTCACCCAGAGGGCAGCAAATGTACATAATTCTTTGGCCAAGCAGGAGGTGGAGGCTCATTCTCTGACTATGTTCAAGGCAAGGATTAATAGATTTTTGACTTTGATTATTCACAGATACAGGATAAGTACAGGCAAGTTCAATTTTGCAGGAGCACCATTGAGTGTGTCCTGTCCAGATTGCTGAGAAGATCATCAGATCTTCCATCAATTAAAGATATTTAGCAGGAGTGCTGTGTACGCCTTGTCAGTTATCCCTCCCATCCAGCTAGCAACCTCTTTGACCCCCTACCATCAAGTAGGGAGTGCTGTAGCATTAGGACAAGAACAGAATGGGAAATAACTACTTCCCTGTTCTTGCCAGGCTGTGAGACTACTGAACTCCCTGCTACTACCCAGATCCCATCATGCATGAAGGCCCAGTAGCTTTATACTGTTTGCTTTTAACTTGTGCCGCAAAAGCACCTTATTATTTGTTAATTTACCAGTGGTAGTATTACTTTGTGTTGCATACATGTACTGTGTTGTGCATTTTGGTCTGGAGGAACATTATTTTGTTTGGCAGTATCGATGTGTACATTTGAGTGTAAACTTGCACTGGAAGTCACGCTGAGGCAAAGGGTGAGCAATGATGCTATTGAATGCCAGAGCGTGCTTGAGGAGCCAAGAACCAGAAATTTGTTTCTGCTCCTTATGTCCATGGTGTGACTGAGTCATTGTAAAAATAATCTAAATATGGGACATATTGATTGGAGGATGTTGTCTGCAAATGCTAATTACATTTCACATTGAGGTCTCCAATTTATAATTTAGCTTTTTCTCGTTTAAATAAAGTGCTGGTAGCATGTAGAATACCATTTGTGGAGAGAAAACACAAAATTATCCATTTCCTTAACCTAAAACATTAAACCTGTTTCTTTCTTCACACATGCTGTCTGATTTGTTGCATATTTTGTTATTTGTTTGTTGCATAGTTCCATCACTTTCTGCTTTTATTGCAAGCTTCCAGCAATGTTTTGCTTAGCTTAACTCTTTCAAGGATGCTATCTTTATTGAATAGAAGTTTTGCCGTCCAGATAAATATTTGGCTCAACATTCTCAATTCTGTAAAGCTAGGTCATGAAACACTAAATCCTGATTTCTATGAAAATTTATAATAAAAACTAGAGATAATTGAAATTTAAGAATTTTGAAATGTCTTATCTTGTATGCCTAAATTATTTTCAGTGCTGATGTTGAGAAAATATTTCTGTAAATCACCTAGTTATTTTAAAATACTAGTAATCTGAACTCATGTGAAGAGCCAAATAGGCAGAATTCCCAGTACAGTATAGTACAGAACCAGTCCTGGTCTACATCACATTAACTGATCAGTCCTCAGACGCCAACATTGGTTTCAGCATTTCTTAGTCAAAGAGGGGAAAACCCACAAATCTTTTAAGATATGATGCAGCTTATGTGCAGATTTAAGGTGAGATTTGGGGCTTGCTTGTCTATGATGTATCCTTTAACTGAGAAGCTTAGCTGAATATGCCTTTTGAGGAAAACTCAGTTAGTATCCTTCCATCTATTTACTTAATATTCATAAAAACAATTCATAAGGTGTTCATTGAGAAACATAGAGAGCAGAAGCTCTGCCAGTAGGTTGTTTTTTCAAGAATGTATGTTAAGTTCCTTCTGGATGGTTTGTTCAATCTAATTTAAATTACTTAGCTCTATCTTCAATACTGAAGACGAGGGCAATGTCATGTGGTTACATTTTCAGACTTCATCCTGAATTAAAGAACAGGAAATATGTTCACAGTCACCATGTAAACTGGACAACTTCAGTTTAGTTAACTTAGTGACTGTAATAAACATCTGGCATTATAACTGGTGACTAAACTATTAAATTATTATTGCAACTCATCTGGCTCATTCTAGGAAAGGGAATGTGTCATTGTTTGCTTTGGCATTGTGATGGCTCTTAGCTCAGGAATGATTAGACTTGAGATTTGATGTTGCAAGGAACCTGGTTGGGGAGATGATGGCACACCAGAACTTTGTCAAAAATAATTGGAAATGGGTGTGAAATGCTGGGCTTGTCATGAAAGTCCACATCCTGTGAAGGAATTTAAAAACTGCTTATGTTGCCAGAAACATAACATGAATAATCACTATTAAATATCTTCATTTCCCGTTTTTGTGACTGACTCAACTGAGCCATATTAGACACCTGTAACTGGGAGATATAGAAGCCTTTATTCATACAGCTGGTCTTCTGGAGGATCAGAATCAGGTTTATTATGACATGAAATTTGTGTGCAGCCATGAAGCAGTGGTACAGTGCAAAGACATAAAATCGCTATAAATAGTGCAAAACAAAAAGAAATAATGATGGACTGTTCAGAAATCTGATAGCAGAGGGGACAAAGCCATTCAAGAATCATTGAGTTTGGGTCTTCAGGCTCTTGTGTCTCTTCTCTGATAGTAGCAAATGGTGAGGGTCCTTCGTGAGGGATGCTGCCTTCATGAGTTACCACCTTTTGAATATTTCCTTGACAGTAGGGAGACTGAAACTGACAGAGTCAAGAACCTTCTGCAGCCTTTTGCAATGTTGTGCATTGGAGCCTCCAGTCAGAATGCCCTCCTCCTGTGCAACTATGGAATCTGCAAGAGTCTTTGGTGACATAGCAAATCTCTTCAAACTCCTAATGAATTAGGGGTGCTGTCACATCTTTCTTCATGATTAATTCAATGTGCTGGGGCCAAGATAGGTCCTCTCTGAGATGTTGACACCCAGAACCCTCAACTTTCCGCTGCTGAGGATTAGTGCCTGTTCCTCTCACTAACCCTTTCTGAACTCGGTTCCTGACATTGGGTTTTTGTTGCAACACCACTGTTCGTGTTGAGAGATGGCTTTCTGAATGTACAACTACCCTCAATATTGGTGACAAAACAGACCTGACCTGAAGTGTGGCAGGGATGTGCCTTACATGCCTTTAACAATATGCTCCCACAGGAGGTAGCCACTTCAAGCCTGCCTTCATCTCATTCTGAAGTTTTCAATGATCGTCCCTTAACAAGAACATTCATCTCAACACACACACAATGCTGGATGTGAATGTGTCAGGCAGCATCTATGGAGGAACATTTCTGGCTGAGATTCTTCTCAGGACTCATCTATTCATTCATCTGTTGCTTTCCCTTCGAGTTTCAATGAGACAGAATCTGAATGTTCCCCGTCACTCGCCTTTAAGGATCAGTTGAAGTTAAATTGTGAACAGGTTTTATTTCCTGAACACTGGTTCTCATTTTAATTAATCCATAATTATGCTATCCATAATTTCATTATTCCTAAATAATCCTTAATAACCCATAACCTAATATTTTATGATATATTTGACAAAAATGAATGAATTTACAGTTAATGCAGCCAATAAATTTGAAGGTTGCTAACTGAAGTTATTTAATCTAATAAAGCGGTTTTGTGTGAAGCAAATAGCAGTGCGTTAAGTGCCATTTAAGCTCTTGCAGTTGAGTAATAAATTGTTGGTTGAGATGCTTAGAGAGTTCCTAAGCTCAGTATCATATTAGAATCATTCATTTCCATCTGTACATGTAAACGGTCTGGATTTTTATCTGTAAGATAACTCCCAGACCAGGGGTTGAAAACCTTTTTGTGACTGTGAGCCCAAATTGGCGATTAAATTTCTAAAAAAAAATCTGTTGCATGCCATGGTAATTTTGAGCAGAGGTGACCATTGATTTATGAATTAGTAACAATAATTATGGACTTTTTAAAAGAAGAAAAACAAGTCCTGTTGCTTATCATTGTTATACTATTAATACAATCATAACAGAGGCAGGTTGAAATAAATGTAACATTTTACAAATGTGTTCAAAAATGATCAATTTTTTAAAAATTCCTAAATAGTAATTGTTATTGTACCACATACTATATAACATAAGAAATGTAAATGTAAAATTTGTAAGCTTTGGTCTATATTAATAAAAGATCAAAGAAATGAACATTTAAAAAAAATTACTCAGTGAGATTTTTGTTGCTGCACTAATGATGACAAATATTTTATATCCAAGCTAGTATTTTTTGGTTGATTTAAGAGCATTGCGCATAAACACTAGTTTCATCAGTATGTGTACTCGTATGATTAGTTAGACTTGACCAAGTTCGTTGCTTTGGAAATGATTGAACAAAAGTCACCATATAAAAACAGCCACTGTCTTTCTTTTACTGCTTGATTTTCATTTCTACAAGAAATAAGTGTTATTTTTAGAAGATAAGTATTTTTCCTGTACCTGTGCTTTTATTTTACTGGCTTCACCAGATACTTTTATAGAACTGGTGCATTCCTGACCAGTTAAATCCATTAATGTTGGGCAGTTGGTGCTGATTACTTGCCAGTTGCATCGGGGTCAGTTACAGCTCCACTTGACAGGTCCTTTGTCTCAGCTCGTCCATTCTTAGCAAGTTACCTAGTCCCATTTGCCTGTGCTTAGCTAATATCCCTCTAAACTTTTCCTTTCTATGTAACTGCCCAAATGCCTTTTAAGCATCATAATTGTATGCCTGTATTGCTACTTCAACCAATTCTTTCCATATACGACTACCCGTTGCTTGGGGGACAACCTGCCCCCCAGGTCCTTTTTAAATCTTTCGCCTCTCCCTTTAAATCTCTGCCCGCAAGTTTTGGATACCAGCTCCCAGGGAAATTACTTCTTTTGATTTACTCTATTCAAAGTATAAACTGATTTTACTTTATACTTTATTCAAAGTATAAGTGATTTACTTTATTTATGGCTTTATCAACCTCTAAAAGATCACCCCTCGACCTCCAGGGAATAAAGTCTTAGCTTATTCTAGCTTCTCGTTATAACCCAAGTCCTTGTAAATCTGTTTTGCAATGCCCCCACCCCCAGTTCAATGGAATCTTCCCTGTAGCAGGGTGTTCTGAACTGTATGCAGTACTCCAAACATGGTCTTGCCTCCATCATGTACCGCCACATGATGTCCCAACTCCTGCACTCAGTGCCCTTTCACTGTCTTGTCTACCAGTGTATTCGCTTTAGGGAACCAGGTATGTGTATCACAGGGTCTCTGTTCCACACATTCTCCAGGGCCTTACCATTAACCTTGCAAGTCCCGCCCCTTGCTAAAGTACAACACATTGCTCTTGTTAAATTCTATCTGCCATTGTTTCCCCCATTTCCAATTGACCTAGGTCCCATTTGTAATAGTCATAGTCATTCTTTATTGATCCCGGGGGAAATTGGTTTTCGTTACAGTTGCACCATAAATAATTAAATAGTAATAAAACCATAATAGTTAAATAGTAATATGTAAATCATGCCAGGAAATAAGTCCAGGACCAGCCTATTGGCTCAGGGTGTCTGACCCTCCAAGGGAGTAGTTGTAAAGTTTGATGGCCACAGGCAGGAATGACTTCCTATGACGCTCTGTGTTGCATCTCGGTAGAATGAGTCTCTGGCTGAATGTACTCCTGTGCCCAACCAGTACATTATGTAGTGGATGGGAGATATTGTCCAAGATGGCATGCAACTTGGACAGCATCCTGTTTTCAGACACCACCGTCAGAGAGTCCAGTTCCATCCCCACAACATCACTGGCCTTACGAATGAGTTTGTTGATTCTGTTGGTGTCTGCTACCCTCAGCCTGCTGCCCCAGCACACAACAGCAAACATGATAGCACTGGCCACCACAGACTTGGGTAATGTTAGGTAATGCACTCTCTCTCACCTATATCTTCAAACATTTTTTTAATTCTTTGTAATGATTGAATTAAAAGTTTGTGTTGATTGTTCTGCTGGCTGATTCAGGCAGTTGTTCACACCCCACTCAAACATAATTACTACAATAAAGAGATGGTAACTGCCAATGAGCTGAATTGTTAAATGAGCATTGCCTGGTTTTGAAAGACATCCATGTTGGTTATGTCTGTGCACCCAGCCCACCATTCCTTGACATTTTCGACGAGCTACATTATGATCCCGCCATCAGTTACATCTTCCCCTTCCCACCCCGCTCTGCTTTCTGCAGTCATCTCTCATGATTTCATCATCCCTCCTCCTCCCTTGCAACTGGAGTAGCTGTAACTGCTATCTCTCCCACCCTCATCATCATCGTCCCTAAACATCCCTTCCAGATGAGGAAAGTATTCACATGCACCTCTTCCAATCTTGTTTATTCAATTCCGGCGGGAGGAGAAGATGGCAGCGCGCCTGCGTGTGCACAGCTCTCCGGTGAAAAATGATGTCGTATCTGTTAAATAGGGGCCGTGGACGATTCTGATTTGATGGAGAATGGACATGAAATCACAGAGGAACATCTGGAGAAATTTCTGAAAGGCCCGTTTGCTGCTGTCGTTACTGTGCGGTCGGGAATCTTTCGGAGGGAAGGCCTCAAAATCCCCGGCCTTGCCTGCTTTTGGCGACCGAGAAGGAGGTTGAATCTTTCGGCAGAGATGCCGCTCAGTACTCGGTGTCGGAGAGCTGATCAGAGCTCGAAGTTTTCAGATGACTCCGAGTCGGATTGTGGTCGGCATGGCGGGGAGAGTTTTTCTTCCTTCTCCCGTCTGTGTGAGATGTGGGACATTTGAGAAACTTTGAACTTTACTGTGCTCACGGACTTTCTTCATCAAGTTATGGTACTGTGCACTGTTGTAACTATATGTATAATTATGTGGTTTTGTCAGTTTTGCAGTCTTGGTTTGTCCTGTGTTTTGTGATATCACACCAGAGGAAATGATGTATCATTTCTTAATGCATGCATTACTAAATGACAATAAAAGGGGAGTACATGTCTTCATAATCTAACGTGACCTCCTCTACACCGGTGGTCCCCAACCACCGGGCCGCGGACCGGTACTGGGCCGCAAAGCATGTGCGACCGGGCCGTGGGCTGCGAGGAAACAATATGATTTGGTGATATGAAACGATATGAGTCAGCTGCACCTTTCCTCATTCCCTGTCATGCACTGTTGAACTTTAATGCATGCGAGGTCGTCAGTGACCCAAGACGTGCAAAGGAGTGAGTCCGTGACCCGTTTGTGAACGTTTCCGGTGAATCATCCATGTCAGCGCGGGAAGAAGATCAACTCCTCGAGCTTGCAAATAACAGTGGGCTGAAAAGTATGTTTGACATAACATCTCTGCCGGCATTCTGGATCAAAGTCAAGGCTGAATATCCTGAGATAGCCACAAAAGCACTGAAAACATTGCTTCCATTTCCAACATCATATCTCTGTGAAGCGGAGTTTTCTACAATGAATGCAACGAAAACTCAATTGCGGAATAGACTGGACATAAGGAACCCCCTTCGACTATCGCTATCTCCCATCACCCCTCGATGGCACCGTCTTGTTCCAGGAAAACAAGCCCAGGGATCCCACTGATTCAGCGATATCAGTGTGTTGCAATGATTTTACATGTTCATACAAGGAAAATATGTGCTGTGTGTTTAATATCCAAATGTTACTTAAAATGTTATGATGCTATTGACTTATAAGTGACTTATAATTCAGTGGTCCCCAACCTCCGGGTTGCAAAGAATACAGCGGTAGTCGGAACACACCCAGCACATCTTTAAGAAAAAAGCCGAAATAAACAAGCTAATTAATTAGGTGCCGCCCGGCATGTAAATGTCGGCCCAGATCAGAGGCGATTGCCGATTGCGTCTCCTGTGATCTGGGCCGACATTTACGTGCCGGGTGGCACCTAATCAATTAGCTTGTTTATTTCAGCTTTTTTCCTTAAAGATGTGCTGAGTGTCTTCCGGCCACCACTGCATTCTTCACGAATCAGTATTGGTCTGTGGCCCGGAGGTTTGGAATCACTATTATAATTGACTTATCACTACATTCATGCGAGGAAAATGTGCGCTGTGTGTTTAATATTAAATTTGTTAGATAAACCCCTTTAGAAATGAAATTGAGTGTATTAGCCACTGATAAGTGACTTATAGTTGACTTATCACCTATATTCCAGTCGTGATTAACACCCCCTCTCCCCCCACCGGTCGGCCAGTCCGCGAGAATATCATCAATATTAAACCGGTCCATGGTGCCAAAAAGGTTGGGGACCCCTGCTCTATACCAGTGATGTCATGCACTGACTGGGTGACTTCTTTAGCAATGCACCCGAAATGCTGGAGGAGCTCAACAAATCAGGCAGCATCTATGAAGGGAATTAAACAGCCAACATTTCAGGCTGATCATTTTCGATTTTGTCTTTTCTTTAGAAGTCCCATGTTTTGGAATATCTAATTTGTGATCTTGGTGACTTTGCAACTTTGACATTTTAATGGTTATTTGGCTTTTCAATCTGCTTGAATTCACTGACACTGCAGAGGTTGGAAATCAAGAGCAATACACAAGGTGTGTAGGAGGAGCTCAGCAGGTCAGGCAGCATCTGTGGACGGGAATAAACAGTCGAGTCCTGTGTGCTTTAAGATGCAGCTCCTTCAGCTTCTAACTTCTGACTTTCCTGTATGACTTTGCAATCTGCCTTTGAAAGCTTGGCCTTGTTTAGCTGAGCATCTGTCGTGGTTTTCTGGATTCCCCAGCTCCTTGCCATTTTAATCCCCTTCCCCATTCTCACATCAAACTGTCTGTTAAACACAAAGCACCTTGTATTCCGGTTGGATAGTCAACAATCTGACAGCATGACTATCGAATTCTCCAATTTCACGTAACCTGCTCCCCATCTGTCCCTTTCTCTCTGCTCCTGATCCTCCTGCTAGGTCCTCCCATCAATCAGTTTGGTTGCCCTGTTCTACCTCCTCTATCTGTCCATCACCAACACTCATCCCACTGTTCTGCTCTGTCCATTCCATCTCCTTTATTTGCTTCCACGCGCCACCTTCCTTTCCTATCAATTCTGGGAACTGAAGCCCTGTGCTTCCACTTATCGCCTCACACCAATTGGCTCCTTCTACCGTTGTCACCCCACCTAACTCCATGTGCTTAACATCCCTGCTGTTGGATGCACCTAGTGCATGTCAGCTCCTGCCCCACCCGACTCCCTCACCTCTTATACTGATTATCTTGCCTCCTACTCTTTTAGTCCAGATGAAAGGCCTTGTTCCCAGATGTTGACTGTCCACTTCTTTCTACAGATCTGCCTGATCCATTGAGTTCCTTGTGATTTTGTTGTTTGCGTGTTGGCTACTCAGTTTTATCGTGCAGCTTGTACGATGGTTGTGTGAAAATGTAGTGACCTGACTGTACCAAAGATAGTGGTGGTGAAAGCTTGGCAGTCGTATTAGTTTTGGATTTTCAGAATTAGAATTCTCAAATGCCCTAAAAAAAGTAGAAAGCTAACAGAAAATTTTGGAGATAGTTAAAGCAAAGGACAGGAAGGAATCGAATTAATTATCAAAGACTTATTGAGTTTTAATCAGAATTCATGATGATTCAGGAAAGGCTTTCAATCTGAAATGCAGGTTGAGTAGCCCCCATCTGAAATGCTGGGGCTGGAAGCGTTTCGGATTTTGGAATATATAATGAGGTAGCTTGGGATCGCCATCGTTTTCAGCTCTGAATTTATGTGCTATCGTTTAGCAGTCTGTATCTTACACTTGTTCATCACATGTATGCACTAACATTACAAGTTATTACATAGCATTACTATAATGTGTGCAGGGTAACAAAAGCAGCACAACAGCATCAGGAGAGAATACCTGAATCAGCTGTTAATAACAACTGACAACGGCAGGCTTTCAGTCGCCACCTACAATGCCATGTTTTGATGAAAAGGTTACAGTGCACTGTATTTGTATTTTACTTTGATTTTATACCTTACATAAAACCTAAAAAAAAATCAGCCTTGTAGACTCATCAGCAGCAACCTTCACAAACTTGCCAATGAATTTCTCTGCTGCTTTGTGATCAGTGCATGCTTTCTTTAAAATCTTTTTAAAAGATTAGTACCATGTCTTTTCTTAAATTTCTGCAACCAGCCTGCTGAATATTCACAATTACTTTAAATTTTCAGTTCATCGTGATAGATCTTTGCTTGTTTCCTGATCAGCGTACCATTAGATTAGATTATTTTAGATTATGAGGACATGCAGTCCTCTTTTATTGTCATTTAGTAATGCATGCATTAAGAAATGATACAATGTTTTTCCAGAATGATATCACAGAAACACATGACAAACCGACTTAAAAGCTGACAAAAACCACATAATTATAACATATAGTTACAACAGTGCAAAGCAATATCGTAATTTGATAAGAATAGACCGTGGCACGGTAAAAAGTCTCAAAGTCTTTCAAAAGTCCCAACATCTCACGCAGACGGTGAACCTCCAGCACCGCAAACTTGCCGATGCAGCATCCTGGAAGCATCCGACCACAGTCCGACTCCGAGCCCATCCGAAAACTCCGAGCCTCCAACCAGCTCTCCGACACCGAGCACCAAGCACCATCTCTGCCGAGCGCTTCGACCCCGGCCCCGGCAACAGGCAGTAGGCAAAGCCGAGGATTTGGGGCCTTCCCCTCCAGAGATTCTCGATCACACAGTAGCAGCGGCAGCGAAGCAGGCATTTCAGAAGTTTCTCCAGGTGTTCCTCCGTGCTTCTCACGACTGACTCCATAAAATCCCGATTGTGCACGGCATCCTAGTTAACACATACGATATCATTTGGAACGGCCGCACGTGTTGCGTTGCGTCGCCATCTTCTCCTCCCTCCTCTCATATGTTAACTCCAACACTGAAAAATCTGTCGAGATCTTCATTTTTCACTTTATGCGGTATTTTCCTATTCTTCATTACGTTTGTGAGGTCGCTTCTCAGAACCGCCTGTGGCCTGCCGAGAACGGCACACCACCTGGGAACCTTCCCAGCGTCTGGTGAAATTTTCTATTTGTGATGTCGTGTCAGCGCTGAAAAAATTTTGGCTTTCGGAGATTTTCAGATTTCTGCAATTTGGGCTAAAGGGTATTCAAATTATTTGCTGAATTTCTCTTCCCACAAATTTTATTTAGTATTTTTTTAAGGGAGAGTGTGGAATAGACCCTTCCAGCTGTTCAAGCTATACCGCGCAGCAACCTCCAATTTAACCCTAGCCTAATCACGGAACAATTTACAATGACCAATTAACCCACTAACTGGTACATCTTTGGATTGTGGAAGGATACAGGAGCACCCAGAGAAAACTTATACATTGCACAGGTTGGACAAACAGACTGCTTACAGATGATGCTGGAATTGAACTTTGAACTCTGATGCCCCGAGCTGTAACTACTGCACTACTGTTGATTAATTAAGAATTTTTAGTATCGAGTCACAGAAAACTACAGTGGAGGAACGGCCTCTTCATCCCATCGAGTCCATGCCGAACCATTAATCTGTCTAGTCTCATCAACCTGCACCCAGACTATAGCCCTCCATACCTATCGAATCCAGATACCTGATCAACTTTCTGTTCAATGTTAAAATTTAACCCACATTCATCATTCTTCGAGTGAAGAAATTCCCCCTCATGTTTCCCTGTAATATTTCCCCTTTTACCTTTAACCGATGACCTTTAGGTCTGGTCTTACCCAACCTCAGTGGGAAAAGCCTGCTTGCAGTTACCCTATCTAAACCCCTCAATTTTTATACCCCTATCCAGATCTCCCCTCATTCTCCTGCACTCTAGGAAATAATGTCCTAACCCAGTCAACCTTTCCCTGTAACTCAGGTCTTCAAGTCCAGGTGACATCCTTGTAACTTTTCTCTGCATTCTTTCAATCTTATTTACATCTTTCCTGTAGGTAGGTGATGAGAACTGCTCACAATACTCCAAATTAGGCCTCACCAATACCTAGTACAACTTCAACATAACATCCCATCTCCTTGTACTCCTTGATTTATGAAGGGCAATGTGCGGAAAGACCCTATATACCTGTGACACTATTTTCAAGGGATTATGAATCTGTATTCCCTGATCCCTCTGTTGCATGCCTCAGTACACCACCACTCACTGTGCAAGTCCTACCTCGGTTGCTCCTCCCAAAGTTAAACACCTTACACTTGCCTGCATTAAATTCCATCCACCATTTATCAGCCCATTTTTCCAGCTGGTCGTGATTTCGCTGCAAGCTTTGATAGTCTCCCTTGCTGTCCTCTACACCCCCCATCTTAGTGTCATCTGCAAATTTGCTGATCCAGTTTACAATATTATCATCCAGACCATCGACATAGAGGACAAACAACAACAGACCCAGCACCAACCCACTGATCAGTATTGTTTCTGCCTCAGTGTTATAGCATCTGCAGAATTTTGTTGCATTGAACTTATTGATCTTTTTACATTTCACTTTTTTTGGGGGGACCTGGATGTCACTGATGAGGTCAGCATTTATAGTCCTTGGTTAATTTCCATTGTTCATTGAGTAGCTTCAAAAGTTCAAAGTACATTTATTATCAAAGTGTGTATATGTCATCACGTACAACCCTGAAATTCTTCTTCTTGCAGACATTCACAAATGAACAAAAAACACAATAGTCAATGAAAAATTACACACAAAGCCTGACAAACAACCAATGTGCAAAAGAAGACAAATACAAACAAAACAAATAATAATACTGAATAAATATGTAAATAAATACTGAGAACATAAATTGTAGAATCCTTCATAGTGAGTCCAGAGGTTTTGGAATCAGTTCAGTGTTGAGGGGAGTGAAGTTGTCCTCACCTGCTGTACTATTCTGTTTAAACAATCCATGCAATTCACCCATTGAAATAAGTCATAGATTATTCATGTGTGTCAAGTCTAAACTGCTGAAACAAATATACTCTTCACTTCTGTTTGTTGCATTTATATAAGCAGAGAAATTGGACCTTTGGCATACTGCATTGCTGATTATTTTGCCTCCCTACACTAATCCCATTTGCCTGTATTAAGCCAATTTTCTTCTGTTCCTTGTCTATTTAAGTGCCTGTACAAGTGCCTTTAAATATAGTAATTGTATCGTATTCTTCCACTGCCTCTGGTAGCCAGTATCAACCACCCTCTATGTAACAAAGAAACACTCCCTTCAAATCTCTCTTAAAATTCCATCTCATCTCAAAATTACGTTCCTTTGTTTCTGATACACTATCCTATCTATGCCTTTCAAAATCTTATATAGTTCTACAAGATAACTTCTCAGTCTCATTTGCTTGAGGAGAAACAAGCCCAGTCTATTGAATCATTACCCATGATTTAAATACTCCAATCCAGGAAACATCTTGGTAAAACTTGTCCACCTAAGAAGGAAGGGCAGATAGATATCTTGCTTGGTGATGAGTTGCTGGAGATAATGGGAGAATAATGGGAGGTGTGGTAGAAAGAATAATGATAATATGCTGAGTTGTTGATTGAAGAAAATAGGATTAAACTGCATTAACCAGGAAAGGCCCATAACCTCTTGGAAATGGGGTTTCATTTATTAAAGGTATTTCATAAGATGTGCAATAAGCAGCCAAGTTTTTAATTTAACCTATCTCAGATTTTTAATCTTATCTCCTTATCTGAAAAACTGTTTGAAATCTTACTGCCTAGGTACATAGGTTCAAATGTTAACTGTAAAAGGTTGCAATCACTTTTTCCATTTTTTACTGCATCTTTGTATTTGTAGACCTAATTCCATTGCAAATAAATAAACTAAATTGGAATCCTGGCTATTTTTGTTTTATAACATGGCATCTAAGCAGGTACGTTTTGGGATTTTAAGTTTTCAAATGGCAAATTGCTGAAATGATTGCTTTTTTGTAATCTAGAACTGATTAAACTGTCAAGCGCAGTCACGTGCTTTCTTAACTGATTAGATCAAAGGGCTGTGAAATTAAAAATTGAAAAGGAAAAATAATGCCTTACTAGTTCCATATTAACTGAAAAGCAGAAAAGGAAGAAAATTAGATTAAGAATGACAAAATATACATCATAAATTAAAATATTTTTGCTATCAGATATTTGAAAGAATATCTGGACTGAAATGGGCAAGGTTTATCTGTGTTAAGTTAATTTTCTAACTTATGTGACTTCCATATGTTTCAGTGGTGAGGCAGACATTGAGATACTAAGGACAGCAGCTTTAGAATATGTGAATTTTAATTGCTTACCTGAAGTTGTTATAGCATTTGTACAAGAATAATGAGACGCACAATTGGCCTTGTGATTATTTAAATGCAATACATTCAATGTAGACTTCAGGAGAGGGTAAACAGAGGTCTATGAGCCATTGGAGGATCAGTAACTTTAAATTCCTGGGTGTCACTATCTCAGAGAACCGGTCCTGAACCCATCATAAAAATGTCATTGTAAAAAAAGCACAATAACGCCTCTACTTCCTCAGGAGTCTGCAGGGGTTCAGCATCTTGTCGAAAATCTTATAGTTGCACTTCCAACAGTTTGTGGTCTTCTGTGCTCTTGCTCTTTCATTGATCCTGTTTACAGTTACTATTCGATAAATTTGCTGAGTATGCCAAGGTTGTATGTGGTGACATGTATGTACTCTGATAATAAATTTTACTTTGAAATTTGAATACATGGGTTCTGGTTAATTGGGACACATGAGGAGCTGTACATCTTGACCCAATTAAGCAGCTGCCCCAATTAGCCAAACTTTTGATAGAAATAGTTAAAGGGTATTTAATAAAAAGACTAAATTACCATTCAACTGAGTAACAATTTATGCACTTAAATGAAATACAAAACAAATTAGAGCACTACCAATACCTCTACAGTACCATAAAACTGTACTCGCTCTTAAAAGTTACTTTTGGAGGAATTCATCTGCCATGTTCTTTCGATTGACCATAATAAGCAAAATCAGCGCGGACATCTTGTGTAGATAATGCCTTTAGCTGACTGCATCCTCCAAATATTCATTTTCATTGTAGCATTCAAGATGATTGTCAATACCTTCATAATTCCTAACTTGTTGAAGTAGTGAAATCATTTTATTTTCCCTCCCGGTGTTTCTGGCATCTCATAGTCTTAATTCTTGAAACTACAATGAGCAAAACAGTGCTGAATTGTCTTGCAGCCTATTTTGTGCCAACTACCAGTGACAAAAAACAGCTGCTTTTTGAACATAAACACACACAACTGACAATATTTAAAAACTCACTCTAACAGTGATGTAGTGTCTTAACAACTGATCACTCTAAGAGCCATATAGTGTCTACCTGTCATGCAACTGCATGCAACTGTCGCTGGTTAGAAACTGTTTGGCAGCAGTCTTCTGCTGGGATTAATGTCCCAAATAAATAAAAAGAATCCCAGCTCTTTTCTCAGTTTAGTTTTGTTCTTTAAGAGTTGCCCCAAATAAACGGCTGCCTCAATTAACCGATGGTCCAATTAACCAGAATCTACTGTATTGGGAATGTACAGTGGGAAGCTGTACAGCTGGCATATAGAGATTTTTAAAAAAGGATTTGCATCCCTTATATTTAATGGGTGTATCAGGTTTTAAACAAGTTAAACTTTGATCTCCCATTAGCTAATATCAAACAGCACTCTATGTTCTTGATCACTGTTAGATTAAATGTGGGTGAAGTTTCCTGTTGGTGCATGTTTTTTTTAAAAAGGTGATCATTATCAGCGATTGATCAAACTGTCTCAAAATATCAAAATATCTGCAAGAAACACGGGCTTGTAACATGATCCATCTTTCTCTCTCTCTCTCCTTTTTCTCCCTCTGTCCCTCTGACTATACCCCTTGCCCATCCTCTGGGTCCCCCCCCCCGGTCTTTCTCCCCGGACCTCCTGTCCCATGATCCTCTCATATCCCCTTTGTCAATCACCTGTCCAGCTCTTGGCTCCATCCCTCCCCCTTCTGTCTTCTCCTATCATTTTGGATCTCCCCCTCCCCCTCCCACTTTCAAATCTCTTACTAGCTCTTCCTTCAGTTAGTCCTGACGAAGGGTCTCGGCCTGAAACGTCGACTATACCTCTTCCTAGAGATGCTGCCTGGCCTGCTGCGTTCACCAGCAACTTTGATGTGTGCTGCTTGAACTTCCAGTATCTGCAGAATTCCTGTTGTTTCCATTTTCAGAGTGGTTACTTTGGCAAATTCTGATCTAAAAGTAATTTAAAGAAACAAGCAATACACATCAAAGTTGCTGGTGAACACAGCAGGCCAGGCAGCATCTCTAGGAAGAGGTACAGTCGACGTTTCAGGCCGAGACCCTTCGTCAGGACTAACTGAAGGAAGAGCTAGTAAGAGATTTGAAAGTGGGAGGGGGAGGGGGAGATCCAAAATGATAGGAGAAGACAGGAGAGGGAGGGATGGAGCCAAGAGCTGGACAGGTGATTGGCAAAAGGGATATGAGAGGCGTTCCAAGAAAGGATATATGTCTGTGATAGCGAGCCTGAGTCAAAATGTGGTCGAAAAGTTGAAGAGCCAAAGAAATTACAGATGGGGAGCAGTGAGAGATGGTTTCACTGAACTCCCGTCGAAGAGAAGATTTAAACGTATTCAGTGTAGGCATCACCAGAAGAGGCTTCGCAGTAGTGAATTTAAAAACGCAAACACGAGGAATTCCCCCTCCTGTCTGCTCCTATCATTTTGGATCTCCCCCTTCCCCTCCCACTTTCAAATCTCTTACTAGCTCTTCCATTAGTTAGTCCTGACGAAGGGCCTCGGCCTGAAACGTCGACTGTACCTCTTCCTACAGATGCTGCCTGGCCTGCTGCGTTCACCAGCAACTTTGATGTGTGTGGCTTGAATTTCCAGCATCTGCAGAATTCCTCGTGTTTGCGTTTTTAAATTCACTACTGCGAAGCTTCTTCCGGTGATGCCTACACTGAAGAAGTTTAAATCTTCTCTTCGACGGGTGTTCAGTGAAACCATCTCTCACTGCTCCCCATCTGTAATTTCTTCGGCTCTTCAACTTTTCAACCACATTCTAACTCAGACTCGCTATCACAGCCATATATCCTTTCTTGGAACGCCTCTCATATCCCTTTTGCCAATCACCTGTCCAGCTCTTGGCTCCATCCCTCCCACTCCTGTCTTCTCCTATCATTTTGGATCTCCCCCTCCCCCTCCCACTTTCAAATCTCTTACTAGCTCTTCCTTCAGTTAGTCCTGACGAAGGGTCTCGGCCCGAAACGTCGACAGTACCTCTTCCTAGAGATGCTGCCTGGCCTGCTGAGCTCACCAGCAACTTTGATGTGTGTTGCTTGAATTTCCAGCATTTAAAGAAACAATACTTTTTAAGGGATTTGTAGATGAATTAAATCTATGTTGTCTAATTTTGCATTTGGTCTGAAGATTAATAAGTAAATTTTATCATGAATAAGATTAGCTTGAAGTATTTCCATGAGGCTAAAAGCTGATATACTTGGGCTTCAGATAGGTATAACTGAGAAGCAGTGCATTTGTCTTTACAGTTAATTGATCTCAGTTGTGCCAGCAGTAATTGTTCTGCATCTGTCTTCAGGGAGGGACGCAACAATCAATACTTGCGCTCTGATTGCCCAGTGAAATGGGATTGCATGGTTGTCTAGCTAGCACTGGTGTAAATCAGGCTGTGGCCCCATTACATGTGAATTGGTCAAATAACTTGTCAGCATCTCTGTTCAACCCGACCAGGAAAGGATGTCATTTAGATTCTGATTGAAAGGATAACCAGTAACCCATGTTACCATGTCTCAGCAGGATTCCATGCCTTCGGGGGAGGAGAATAGTATTCATCTGATTTGCTGTTAATTTATCTGTGATCTACACATGAATGGAAAGATGGTTACTTTGCGCTTCTTAATCTGTGTGAATTGCATGTTTTTATTGATTGAGCTGACAGATCACTGAGTTGCACGGTAATAATAAACTGCCTGGGTTCAGAAAGCTGCAACAGACTGGTTGATGTATGTCAGCATTTTTAAAAAAAACAAATTATACTCCTAAACTAAATTAGATCACCTTGCTGTAAAATTGGGAGGTTTTCCAAGTTCTTGGAACTTTGTTGCAATGAATCCTGGGACTTAAAACGTCTTGGCCTGGCAAGTGCTTGGGAAAATGCATTAAATGTACAGGTGCCAATTGGATTAAGCACACTGCTCAAAGATCTCACCTCTCATTTCACAGTTAGATTTTAAAAAAGTTTGCGTAACTGGGGAGGAAGGCAGTGCATAGCATAGGAGACTCGTGGGAGGGTTGAGGGAAAATCAAACTTCCTGGAGCCAGGCAGGCCTCATATCTGACCGTTAGTTGAGCATGTAGACATGAGTTAGGAATGTGGCGGTTTCAGCCAGTGATGAGATTTAGGGGAAGAGCTGTCTTGAATCTGTTTTTATACTTCTATCTGAAGCTGGCTTCCAGCACAGGACACTTCAGATTTGGTCCTACTTGGGAAGATCCTGCATTGAACCAGGCCTTGTATGACTACTCATCAATTAAATTTATTTGTACTCAGATATGTGCTGTGCATCGGAGTGCATATCTGAATACCTCTGTGAATTAGCAGTGTGTTTTTGTGGAAGAGAAGTGAGTTTTTAGCAGAACCTGCTGTAGTTGCCCGATTGGGCCTTGCACATGGGTTTCCCAAAGATATTTTGTTGTATTAGAATTTCTTGCAAATGCAAGTACCTATGTCAGAATGCTTTGTTGACTATAGCTCAGCATTTAACACCATCGTTCCTACAGTCCTAATCAGAAAGTTACAGAACCTGAGCCTCTGTACCTCCCTCTGCAAAATGGATCCACGACTTCCTACCCAGAAGACCACAACCTGTGCATATTGGAAATAACATCTCCACCTCTCTGACAGTCAGCACTTGCGCACCACGGGGGGGGGGGGTGTTTAGCCCACTGCTGTACTCTCTCTACACCCATGACTGTGTGGCTAGGCACAGCTCAATTGCCATCTATAAATTTGCTGATGATACACCATTGTTGGCAGAATTTCAGATGGTGTCAAAAGGGCATACAGGAGCAAGATATACCAGTTATTTGAGTGGTGCACTCAACATAAGCAAGACCAAAGAGCTGATTGTGGACTTCAGAAAGGCTAAGATGGGGGAACACAAACCAATCCTCATAGAGGCATCAGAAGTGGAGAGGGTGAGCAGTTTCAAGGTCCTGTGTGTCAATATCTCTGAGGACCAAACCCGGACGCCACGTATTAATAGGCATCCGTTAGTCTCGTGAGACCATGGATTTGCGCCTTGGAAGGTTTCCAGGGCAAGGTTGTATGGAAGACTGGCAGTTGCCCATGCTGCAAATCTCCCCTCTCTATGCCACCGATGTTGTTCAAGGGAAGGGCACTGGGGCCGATATAGCTTGGCACCGGTGTCGTTGCAAAGCAATGTGTGGTTAAGTGCCTTGCTCAAGGTCATAACACGTTGCCTCAGCTGAAGCTCGAACTAGCGACCTTCAGATCACTAGACCAACGCCTTAACCACTTGGCCACGCGCCGACATATTGATGCAACTATAAAGTAGGCAAAGCCCGCTGGTGGCATAGTGGCATCAGCGCTGGACTTCGGGGTGGAAGGTCCGGAGTTCGAATCCAGCTGGCTCCCGTACACACTTTCCATCCGTGCTGGGTTGAGCATTGAGCTAGCAACTCGACCTCATAAAAAAGAAATTGCCTGCTACAGAAACATCGACAGCAAAAAGTTGATGGCTTATGCTCTCTCGTGAGTTTAAAGGCAATTTCTCTTTCTCTCGCTCTCATAAAGAAGGCAAAATAGTGGCTATATTTCATTCAAAGATGATTTTTTTTGTCAACTAAAAAGCTCGAAAACTTCTACAAATGTACCCTGGAGAGCGTTACGGCTGGTTTCATCAGTCGTTTATATAAGTTGTACAAAGCATTGATCTCTCTGGTGCAGCATTCATTAGAATGGAAAATGACTCATACTGTACCTAATCTTTGTTCCTTCTACCCACACCAATATGTTACTTCCGATGCCATGAGCTTTTATTTGCTACCATATCTTTTGCAGCACTTTAACAGGATGCATACCATTTTCCCTCTTATTCACACCGCATGTTAAAGAGCTCAATTAAATTGGTGAAATGTGATTGCTGTTGATACAAATCCATGCTGACTTTACCTTTCCTCAAGGCTGTAGCTGGACTCATTGGACTCTAGCTTTCTGCATTAATTAAACTTCTTTTAAAAATAAGAGTTACATTTGCTATTTTCCAATCTAATGGGGCCCACCCACTAAATTGTAAAATAGTAAACTTGACTCCTAGGGAATTTGAAATATTTAAAAACCAACACATCAACTATTCTAATAGTCACTTTTTTTCAGACTCGAGTCATCAGCTGACTTGTTAGTCCTTTGCTGCTACAATCGGCCACTTCAAGGATAGTGAGATTTTCCCCAAGTTCCTCTATTCCTTTCATTTTCTGCATTGTAAATTCATGGCAGATACTTGTAATTCAGCTGCTACAGTGTTGTTTGCATTATTAATTTCCCAGGCTCACTTTAAACACTTCTTGAATTATCTACAAAGACTCTAGAGACATTTGAGGGGTGGCTGGAGTTGAAGGTACACCCAAGATCATAGACGTTATAGTCTTAGAAATGTTGTCAGAGATTTGGGCAGGTTACCTTCTGTGTGTGCACAGCAGTAGAGAGTTATGATGATGAATAGATAGCAATTATGCAGACTTAATTTGTCTTGGTGCTAATTGCCTTGAATACTGTTGCAGATGTGTCCGTCCAAACAATTGAGTATTTCAGTCCACCCATTACACATGGTGGAGTGTATTTGGACTTCTGGGAGATGCATTTTTAGCTGCTGAATAATCAGCTCCTGACTTTTGCGGCATTTATGGAGCTGTTCAGTTAATTTGCAGTCCACGTTATCCCAGTGTGTAGATAATATGGATTTGACATGACCAACGTGTATCAAAGGTAAATACTCACATCTTCTCGTGGTTAATACTCACATTTTCTCATGGCTAAGGTAGACATTGTGCGGCCCAAATATTGCTTTCCACTGATTAGCCCAAACCACCATGTTATGCTCTATGATGGCTTCGTGCCTGAAGAAAAGCAAATAGAATTTCGAGCAAGTATGTACAGCAGTCTTGATCCCTCAAAGCTATAATTACAGCCAGTCTTCTTTGTCTTTAAGCTTTTAATGAGATTACCAGTGGATAAGGTTTCTTCACTCAGCTTTCATTGTTTGGATAAGTCTTACAAAAGTGAAAACTACCAGCCCGTTTACTGTGATGTCTTAGGATGGAACAGCAGAAATTTATTTAGTTATTTTAATATTATTGCTGCTTCCAAATCCCTGAAACTTATGGGTTCTGGTACCTTTTCTGAAAGATTAATTTAAAGCACTTAGTGACAGAAGAACTGCTAAAATATATGATGGCTTGTGGCACTGTGTGCAAATTAGGTGCACTAATGATAGTGGATACACATTTTTTTCTGACACGGAGCTGATTTGTGGGGTTGCTCAGGAGTTTACTTTGGATAAATTATTTCTTTAAATTTTTGTTCAGAATTGTGTGTCACAGCAGAATTACTAAGTTTGTGAGTGATAGGAAATTTGGCAGCATTGTGATGACTACAGTTAACTACCTCCCGGCAGCATATTAACATTGGTAGGAACAAGTTAGATGGAGTTCTTTGTGGAGTAGTGCCAAATGGTGTACTTTGTGAGAGCTTCCATGGAACAGAAATTGGGTGACGGGGCCACAGATTGAACGCAGAGATGCAAGGCGCTGGAATTTGGAGCAACAAGCAACAAACGATCTGCTGGAGGAACCGGGGGTTTAATCTGAAGTGTCAGCAATTCTTTTCTTCCCACAAGTGCTTCTCGACTCGGTGGGTTCCTCCAGCAGGTTGGAAACGTTTGCCGGAAAATTAGAGAGGTGCTGAAAATACTTTACGTCTAGAGGTTGTCAGAGGTCTGGAACTTATTACCCCCAAGGGGCCTAAAAGTGGACGAAGCAGACATTTGAAGTGCATACTGTACTGAGTACGTGTGAAGCTCTGTGAGCAGCAGGGCCGTGGACCTAGTGTTGCAGATGCCTGGTCAGCTGCTTTTTGAAACTACCCAGTGAGGGTTGGCAGAATGGCCTCCTGTGTCATCAGGTTCGTTCGATTCTACAAAAAAATGTATGCATTTAAATGATAACATTTATAAGAAAATGTCAATATGCATGCAGATCCTTCAAATGTGATGAGTAAATTTATAAGACGTTTGGAAACAATTGCTTGGGTTATTAACAAAGAACGAAATAGAATGTCTCTTCCATCCCCATCTTCACTTGGTTTGTTCTGTGCAGCTCACAGATCACAAGGACTATGCCGTCATCTTTGAGAATTTTCTAGTCAAGCAATTGAAAATTTTGAGGCAAACAACAGGAATTCTGCAGATGCTGGAAATTCAAGCAACACACATAAAAGTTGCTGGTGAATGCAGCAGGCCAAGCAGCATCTGTAGGAAGAGGTGCAGTCGACGTTTCAGGCCGAGACCCTTCGTCAGGACTAACTGAAGGAAGAGTGAGTAAGAGATTTGAAAGTTGGAGGGGGAGGGGGAGAGGGAGATCCAAAATGATAGGAGAAGACAGGAGGGGGAGGGATAGAGCCAAGAGCTGGACAGGTGATAGGCAAAAAGGGATACGAGAGGATCATGGGACAGGAGGTCCGGGAAGAAAGATGGGGGGGGGGTACCCAGAGGATGGGCAAGAGGTATATTCAGAGGGACAGAGGGAGAAAAAGGAGAGTGAGAGAAAGAATGTGTGCATAAAAATGAGTAACAGATGGGGTACGAGGGGGAGGTGGGGCCTTAGCGGAAGTTAGAGAAGTCAATGTTCATGCCATCAGGTTGGAGGCTACCCAGACGGAATATAAGGGGTTGTTCCTCCAACCTGAGTGTGGCTTCATCTTTACAGTAGAGGAGGCCGTGGATAGACATGTCAGAATGGGAATGGGATGTGGAATTAAAATGTGTGGCCACTGGGAGATCCTGCTTTCTCTGGCGGACAGAGCATAGATGTTCAGCAAAGCAGTCTCCCAGTCTGCGTCGGGTCTCGTCAATATATAAAAGGCCACATCGGGAGCACCGGACGCAGTATATCACCCCAGTCGACTCATAGGTGAAGTGTTGCCTCACCTGGAAGGACTGTTTGGGGCCCTGAATGGTGGTAAGGGAGGAAGTGTAAGGGCATGTGTAGCACTTGTTCCGCTTACACGGTTGGAGGTGGCGGAAGTTACAGAGAATAATATGTTGGACCCAGCTTGACGGGAGAAGCGGCGAGAGGCAGAGTCAATAATATGTGAGCACCTGGGATCCTCAGAAGGTCCAAATTGAGAGGCTTGGAAACGAATCCTAAACGGGTCCAACATATTATTCTCCGTAACTTCCGCCACCTCCAACGGGATCCCACCACTAAGCACATCTTTCCCTCCCCGCCTCTCTCTGCATTCCGCAGGGATCGCTCCCTACACAACTCCCTTGTCCATTCGTCCCCCCCCCCCATCCCTCCCCACTAATCTCCCTCCTGGCTCTTATCCGTGTAAGTGGAACAAGTGCTACACATGCCCTTACACTTCCTCCCTTACCACCATTCAGGGCCCCAAACAGTCCTTCCAGGTGAGGCAACACTTCACCTATGAGTCGACTGGGGTGATATACTGCGTCCGGTGCTCCCGATGTGGCCTTTTATATATTGACGAGACCCGACGCAGACTGGGAGACTGCTTTGCTGAACATCTACGCTCTGTCCGCCAGAGAAAGCAGGATCTCCCAGTGGCCACACATTTTAATTCCACATCCCATTCCCATTCTGACATGTCTATCCACGGCCTCCTCTACTGTAAAGATGAAGCCACACTCAGGTTGGAGGAACAACACCTTATATTCCGTCTGGGTAGCCTCCAACCTGATGGCATGAACATCGACTTCTCTAACTTCCACTAAGGCCCCACCTCCCCCCTCGTACCCCATCTGTTACTCATTTTTATGCACACATTCTTTCTCTCACTCTCCTTTATCTCCCTCTGTCCCTCTGAATATACCTCTTGCCCATCCTCTGGGTCGCCCCCCCCCTTGTCTTTCTTCCCGGGCCTCCTGTCCCATGATCCTCTCGTATCCTCTTTTGCCTATCACCTGTCCAGCTCTTGGCTCTATCCCTCCCCCTCCTGTCTTCTCCTATCATTTTGGATCTCCCCCTCCTCCTCCCACTTTCAAATCTCTCACTAACTCTTCCTTCAGTTAGTCCTGACGAAGGGTCTCAGCCTGAAACGTCGACTGCACCTCTTCCTACAGATGCTGCCCGGCCTGCTGAGTTCACCAGCAACTTTGATGTGTGTTGCTTGAAAATTTTGAGCTTTATTTTGTTCTGTTTGCTCGATTTGTCTTGCACATTTTTTCTTCCACCTTCCAGTCCCACAGGGCTGTTACTGGTTTAACTTGTAAAATTAAATACTTATCCAGTGCAGTGGTAGCCTTTCCACTAAGGGGGACCGACTACCTATTTGGTCACCTGCAGCCATGTTGGAAGGTCAGGAAGAAATGTGAAATGATTAGCCAGCCCCGTCGCTCTTCAGGAACTTCAGGAGAGCCAGAAAGAGATCGAGGTTTAATACTGTAGAAAAGCTGATGCAATGATACCGATTTTAAAAAATTAGACCTTTCATATATATACAAAGATTCCAGTTTTTACAAGTATTTCTTTAAAGAACATACATTTGGGAGGAAGTTTTCTTTGCATAGTTGGATCTATGTCTTATTCCAATAGAATTTATCTTATGAATTTGTAATTAAACTTTTTAAATTGTTTTCATTATAAAAATCAATTGTGTGCCACTGCCTCCTTGCATTCTGCCTGCTAAAATTTCAGCTTTCAACTTTTGAAAACCTTACATGAGCCACCTTGCTGCCACTGCCTTTGTGTAGTCGATTTTAAAAAAGTCTTTCAAAAGTGCTTTTCACAGTAGCAGTACATGATATCCAAAAACACTTAGCAGCCAGCCAGAGAAGTACTTCGGAATAATTATCATTGTAATGTGGGAATTACCGTGGTCAATTTGTTTACAGCCAGTTCCAGTGAACTGCCATATGATATCTAAATAAGTTTTAGTTTTGTTAGTTGAAGGTTAAATGTTGGTGGGTCTTCAGTGATTTCTCTGCTGTGTTTCCTACTGAATTTATTACGTTCGCCAAGCAGTTCGAGGAAGAGTGATTTTGGTCTCTTCTGGAATAGGCAATCTCTGACAGCTGGTTCCCGTTACTGTTTTTATCTTCTGTTGAGTGATTTTTATTTTCTGTACTTTCCCTTTGTTCAGAACCACCTTAGCAGGAAAACTACAAGTGATAGTTTGTTGTTCAAAGTGATAAAATCATCGAGAGTAATTTTGGGGGCAGGGTCCAATTTTTCCATTGGACTTTGGTAGAAGGAATGGTCCTTGATGTGACATCCAAAAGACACACTATATATTTTTAAACTCATCCATAAATTCGAAGCCAAATTGTATATGATTAATTTCAGTGATCTGAAATGTCCTCTTGTAGGATGTACAGTGTATTGTAGGCTCTAGTACTAAATTATGTTGTGTAATGTTGAAAACGAATAATCGTATCCACTGAGAGAGAACAAAGGGAGAATCAGATTCTGTGGTTGGTTTCAGATTTATTTTGCAGAGTGAAACATATGAGAAAGTATACCAAAATCTGGCAGCAGAGTATCGATCTAATTGTTGACTTGTAACTGATCTGTTGGCTAAGGAGCAAGAAAAGAAGGTACTGGAGCTTGGTGCAGTCACCACAAACCATCTTCCCCACCCTGGGATGTGTGTGCGCGTTTTAAGTAACTTATCTTTCATCAGACACATTGCAACCTTCCAGACTCAATATCAAATTCTCCAACTCTAGGTAACTCACCTTTTCTTACTGATTGAGATCTTGCCATTTCTGCATTCACTTATCTGAGATTTTGACTCCGTTTCTTCCTCTCCATTAGGGAGGGTGGTGGGCAGGAAGCTGAGGCTGGGACAAGCAAGAGATCAACAGGCTGGATGGATGGAAGCAGTGAGTAAATCAGTAATGAAAGTTGAATGTAGAAGCAGAAGAAGTAGAAGCTTTGTTCTCTCTAGAAACGCTGCTGAGTGTTTCCAGAATCCTGATGAAGCGTCTCGGGCCAAACCATCGACTGCTTATTCCTGTCCATAGATGCTGTTTGATCTGTTAAGTTCCTCCAGCATTTTGGGTGTGTTACTCTGGACTTCCAGCATCTGCAGAATCTCTTGTGTTTATGCTTCCAGAATTTTCTGCTTTAACCAACATTGACTCAAATCCTTCATTACAATGGCCTAAAGAGCATTGTGTTGTCCTTAAGGTGGTGAGCAGGTATTTTTAGATAAAATAAGCTTAACACAATATCAGTAATTACTGCAATTAATACATAATTTTGAAATAGGGGAAAAAAACCCTCTTCAATCCCTTTTCCACCAGACTTAGTGGGAGGAATAGCATAATATTTATCTCAGCAGGCCAGACTCCAGGGTTTTTGTGTGTTCCTCCACACACTTGAGTTCCTCCAATGTTTTGTGTCTGTTGCTTGGATTTCCCAGCATCTTGCAGATTTTCTCTTGTTCAGTATTTATCTCTGGTGCTTGCCAGTTTATAGCATTAATGTTCAGTTTAGCTCTTGTTCTTTTCCTCTTTTTCTTTGCTGTTCAGTAGGTAAAACTTTTTTTTCTCTTTGCTGCTCCATTTCTCTTTGCTGTTCTGCAAACAAAGCTTCTGTGAACTACCTATTCCTGCCATTACTCTCCACTTCTTTCCATCCAGTCTTTCCCTATGCACAACCTCAATCAGTAACCCCCACAACTACCTTTTACAGATTCTACTATTCTGCTTCTGTTTAAAAGTTGTTCATCCTGTCTGACCAGTTAAGGGTTTATCAGTTTTTGTTTTTTTTTGTTTCCAGTTTCAGCATCCAAGGTATTTCTTTTATTTCTTTGGGTAATGAAACTGAGCAAAAGCTGCTTTCACTTTGTGATTTGAAATATTGTATATAGAGCTCTTAAAATTACAATTAAACTTATCAGATTTAATGCTGAGTACACAAAAACATGTTTTTCAGTGCAAGTGATGCAGTATTTTCCCTTTTTCCAAGTTTTGAATTTTCCTGAGGCTTTATCGTTTCTGTGTCCAATGAACATGCTGTCAACCTACTATCAGAGCAACATACGCAGAAAGCCAGAGGAACTCTGCAGGTCAGGCAGCATCGATGGCGAAGAATAGATGGTAGGTACTTCAGGCCAAGACCCTTCATCAGGACTGGAAAGGAACAGCAAAGAAGCCAGAATAAATAGGTGGAGGAGTGGAAGGAGTACACGTTGGCAGTCTTGTGATTGCTGCTTTAAGCTGATTGAAATCTTTGAAAATATCATCTTATGAGTTTTCTAAATTCAATTGTTTAGAATAAAATGATTTCTCCATAATATACTTGAATCTACATTTTAATAATTGCAACATGACTATAACTTAAATGTGGACATGAAAGCAGGTGTAATTAGTCATATGATCAATTATCACTGAGAATCCCTGACTCTGTTTAGGAATCAAGTATTGCAAAAAAAAATCAAGACTATTGCACCTTTCGTGAATAAATCTTGTGGGTTGACTTAGTGGAGCCTTAAAAGCACATGTCTATGAAGGAGATTGTATGTGACTGTGTATAATTGCATATAGTATGAAGTTTTCCAACGTTAAGTGTTGTTAAAGGAAAAGGGGCAATTGCGTAGATTTTTTTGGCCAGTTCCTCTGTTTTGTATTTAATTCGGATGCAAGCACGTGCATCATGCTGGCACTAAACCAGCTTGCATCGACAGTAGTAGACTCAGGTACAGAAATACCCCAACTTGTATCATTCGTAACTACCGCCAGTATCCAGAAGAGGTGCGTATTTAAAATAAAAGCTGACGACAAAAGTGAAAATGAAATTTTTGTTGATCCCTGGACTGAGTTCAAAGAATTTTAATTTTCTTTGTTTTAAGGTTTAAACCAAACTTAGCATGAAGCTTGTATTCAAGATAATAAGATAAGATCTGTGCTGTACTTTGGAAAATTTTGTTTGTAATATTCATGACTGACATGGGTTGAAAATACCTGATTTTATTACAGTTAACTTTCAAAGCTTTGGACCTGAATGACATTATTTTGCTATTTTGTCCTCAAGCCATTTTTTGTACAGCAATTGTAACATATTTACTTAAATAATCAGTACATTATTGAAATCTGTTGTTTTTAATATAATGTCATGGTTTCATATATATTTTCAACAGCATCTTTGAACAGCCAACATACAGTGTCACAGATTGGAGAAGCGCTACACTTTATTTGTGGAATTTTATGAACTTCAAAATCGCGGAAATAGTATTTCAGTTTTGCAAAAGGAATCCGAGTTAGCATTTCTCTGTGATGTATGCATGGAATGTTTTCACCTTCATTATCGGTTAGATGCTGGATTTAGTCTTGAATCTAACTCACCTCTGCAACACAGGTTATTGCCATTGCAAATATGCCATAAAGTGACTGGGAGCAGTGGCAAGGTTTTGGGATCTGACTGCACTCCAGTTGTAGTACTGTGGACGTGCTCCGGAACTAGCCGTGTCTCAAGCCAAACTGTTTCAGTAGAGCTACAATATTGGCATTTGCTTGACAATGTGGAAAACTGCCCAAACATGTTCTGCTTTTAAAAAGCGGAGCAAGCACAATTCAGCCAATTATCACTCCATCCGCGTGCCCTGAATTATTATCAATGTAATAGATGATGTCATTGACATTGCCAACAAGTAGCACTTGTGAGCAACCTGTTTGGATCCAGAATCAGAGTTATCACTGACTCAGATGAGGTGATATTTGTTTTGTGGCAGCATTGAAGAGCAAAGACATAAACTGACCGTAAATTAGAAAAATAATTAGTGCAAATGTTTTTTTTAAAAAGCAAGGCAGTGTTCATGGACTGTTTAGAAATATGATGGCAGAGTGGACGAAACGAGGAAAATCTGCAGATGCTGGAAGTCCAAGCAACACACACAAAATGCTGAAGGAACTCAGCAGGCCAGGCAGCATCTATGGAAAAGAGTAAACAGTTGATGTTTTGGGCCGAGATCCTTTGGCAGGTCCTGTACGTGGGCCTGACTCGTCGATTATACTCTTTTCCGTAGAAGCTGCCTGGCCTGCTGAGTTCTTCCAGCATTTTGTGTGTGTTGAGCAGAGCAAAAGAAGCTGCCTCTGAATCATTGAGTGTGGGTCTTCAGGCTCCTGTACCTCCTCGCCAATGGTAGTAACAAGAAGGCTTGTCCCAGATGGCAGGGGTTCTTAATGATGGGTGTCATCTTGAGGCACTCAATTCCTCAGTCTTGCCGACATGTCCCTTATTGATAGTCAATAAGGGTTCTGCTGAAATCACTTTGCACCCAATCTCATTGCCTTGACGTGAGTGTAAGGGTGAGTAGGCAATAAGGTGGCTCTGCAGCAGGGGTTCTCTCATTTTCCTCTGTGGTGATTGATGGGTTGCTTAGATGTTGCAAGTTACCACTTGTGTAGGCGGTGGGTGATGGGAGTTTACTAGGAAAATGGGATTGCTCCAAGACCTGGATTAGTTTTAAGCTGAATGGCCTCTTACTTTGTGATAAATGTGAACTATAAGTGGGAGAAAAAAAGAACAAAGCTGGCCTTTCAGATCCTTCAGAATAAGCATGATTAAGATCTATGTGTTTTTACATGGATGCAGCCTGACGTGAGTATTTCCAGCATTTTCTGCTCTTATTTGGATCTCAAGCATCAGAGGTCATTGGCTGTTTTGCAAATCTGTGGTCTCAGACCCTTGTTTAGTGTACCTTTGTCTTGGCACTGTCATGCTTCTCTGCATGTGGCCTTTTTTCTCTCAAGGTATTATTTGACTGGACCACAGCACTTTGTCATTCTTTTTGGCCTTATTGTTAACTGATAGAGGTGGATAACAGTCCAGAGCAGGGGTGCACAACCAGGGGCCCACGGACCTCTTGCTTAACGGTATTGGTCCATGGCATAAAAAGGATGGGAACCCCTGGTTTAGAGTGAGAATTGTCTTGAAGGAAATAATTACTGGGTCTTGTTCCATTACTGTTGCTTGCTGATCTCACCTGGAAGCAAAAGTATAGTTGACCTTTGCACTTCCTTTAATATTTTCACTGAATTAAAACCTCTTGGGTTTTTTTGCATCAGCTTAGTCCATTCCTATCCATTCTCTTTCTAAATGTTTGATTTCCTGATTTTTTTTTTCTATGTCCATCAATTTTCCTTTGTGTTTAAAATTATTCTGTAGTGGTTGTCTTTTTTTTCAATTATGTTGATTTAGTATTGTATAGATCATTGTCATTTGGCTTGTATCCAGGGATACAAGCACTGACCAGGCTTATTCTGTTTATCCCTGGCAATTGAGTTAGAGTGAATTCTATTCTATTTGTGCAATATGTTAAACAGAAAAGCTTAAAAGCCACTGTAGTTTTAGTATGGTGAATTATTTTCATTTTAGCCACCATTGAATGGCATAGTTCAATTTTTAATAGGTAACAGGCGAGAAGGGTTACCATCCCTGTAAGAAACCCTTTGTGATGGGGAGGGGTTGTGCATGGAGGGTCATACTGTAATAAGCTAATTTGGAGTTGATCAGGAAAAATACTATTTCTTGAAAGAAAATGATGATACATCCATCGCGACCTCAAACATATCGTTCTCCTTTTAGATGGTCCCTTGAGATCAAGGATGACATGCTTCCACACTTGTAACTGTTGAGGTTCCCACATCAGCCTCTTCATTTTGAATTCCAGAGATTCCTTAATTCCATGCAGGCTTTAAACATATCCTTGAATATTTTCCTCTGTCCACTCTTCCCCATTGACGAGCTCGTACTAATGGCAGTTTTCAGTTGCAGCTAGTCTAAATACTTGTCACTGAAGAAAGCATAGCCATGTGTTGTGTATAGTTACGGAGGCAATTTGTAAACTCTACACAGTAGTAGGCAGCCGTCGATCCCAGGGGATCATGGGTTTGCGCCTCTGGTGGACTGTATCCTCTCCAGGGCGCAAGCCTGGGCGGGAAGATCTGAAGAACCGGCTGTTGCCCCTGCAGTGGGTTCCCCCTCTCCACGTCACTGATGTCGTCTGAGGGAAGGGCAAGCGCCGATACAGCTTGGCACCAGTGTCGTCGCAGAGGTTGCCAGAGTGAAGTTGTAAACAACATCAAACTGCCTTAGGGACCCTGGCTGCAGATTACATCCTCGTGGTTTATTCCTGAAGCCTTTCCCGCGGGTGGGTATGGCCGCGTGGCAGCGGTGGTTAAAATCAGGGTTTTCCTTCTCCACAGACAGCTCCTGAATCCAGGATTAAACCTGGGTCCATTGAGCTGTGAGGCAGCAGCAACGATGCAGGGCACTGTGCCATTTGGAACTGTCTTCTGTAGAGAGTGATGGATACAGAGATAAGTAGATTCTTGATAAGTAAGCGAGTGAAAGATGGCTATGGTAGACAAGAATGCAGAGTTGAGGTTACAATCAAATCAGCTACAATCTTATCGAATGGGGAGCAAGCTTGAAGATCTAAGTGGCCTTTATTTGGTATTTGATAAATCCATTTTGTAACATGTAGTACATTTTTGGCCTGAGTATCACATGCTGATTCACAATGCTACAACAAGTGGATTCCTTCATGCCCAAGAGTTGGGTAGTTTGAGGTGGGCTTTGTCATTAAAATATAGACAGGCCCCCCACCATGTGCAGTTTCAAGTTGCATTGGTTTTGTGTAGACATGCATTGCATCATGTGACTAATTACATCTGGTGTAGTAGCTTCACATCTATGCTAGAATGAGGGCCTACTCTTGCCTCTGCTGCACTCTGCCACAAAGGAACCTGGGTGTTGGGGAATTGGCATAAATGTCTGCCCTCCTACTGGTGTACACAAGCCTAGCACAAACTCTTGACTCTCCACAGGCACTCTTGCAGCAATGTATCTCCCACCACCCCCTCACCCATGGTTCCATGCAGAAAAGCTGTCTGGGAGGGCTGGGATTTGCAGTGTGACCATTCGGCACTGAGGTATGGTTCCGCTTGGCAACTCTCGTCAGCTCTGCCTGTGCAACTCGCTGCCAATTGGGAGATTTCACTGTAGAATCAAAGTCAATAGCCAGCAACCAAAGTTGGGTATAAAGATTTTAATAGACTATTAATCCTGTTATTTTCTGCTTAAATACTCTTTTTTTTAAAAGAAATAAGAACATCAGATCTTGACACCAAATCCTTGGCCTTTTATTTTCTGTAGACTTGATGTCTCAAGTTACATGGTTTCAATTTACAGAGTGTTTCAAGAACATGTTCCCATGAGATTTGACCTAACTGAAATTTAAATAACTACACAAGCAGGAGAAAATCTGCAGATGCTGGAAATTCAAGCAACACACACAAAGTGCTGGTGGAATGCAGCAGGCCAGGTAGCATCTATAGGAAAAAGTACAGTTGATGTTTCAGGTCGTGACCCTTCGCCAGGACTAACGGAAAAATAACTACAGTCCAGTTCCAAAACCTTCATCTTTAGTTTTGATGGTATCTGTTTTGTTGCTTCGGAGACCTTAATGAAGGCAGGCTGGTTGTAATTACAGTATTTAATGCCCTAAAGAGAAGTCGATGGTGTGCTTTTCTTACATTAAGCTTTGTTTGATATTGTAATAAATTTCCCACTGTTGAGGAAACTGACCTGCAAAGTGGGAGTGAATTGATCTTTTTGGGTATTTAATACTGAATTATTTGATTATTAAAGCTCACTTGAAGCAATTGGTGACTTTGTTCCTCCTGGCAATCCATGCTTCCATAGATACATTTCATTTTCTTCTTAAACTTGAGCATTTCAATTGACAAAACCAAGAAAAAAAGTTTATTCATACTTGGGCAATTTGAAGAAGAAAACCAATCCTGATGGAGCTAGAAAAACCTGGCTTAATCCCATTTTGTCTCTAAGATCAAGAAAAAAAACAGTTTTTTCTCTAAGATCAAGAAAAAAAGAAGCCTCAGACTTCAGCTGGACTTGGCCTGTATGTGATGTCAGGTTTTCAACTCTCTACCCAAGTAGAGCTCCAAGCCACTGTGGTGGGATCAGTACACCTGCAGAACAGGTAGAAGTGCCGAGGTGATATTAGCCATGCCACAGGATTTCCAAATTGAAGTTCAGCAGCTTTAATCTTTTGTAAAAAGCAACTCTTCCACCAGCTGTGGTAGTCTTGCCAGCAGTTTGGAATTTAAGATAAAAACAGAAATGGCTAGAAATACTCAGTAGGTCAGGCCATGCCAATGAGAAGAAGCAGAGATTTGGGTTGAAGACCTTTGCCACTTTTGCCCCAACGTTTTCAGCAATCATCTACAGCTTTTCACAGCCTCATTGCTGCACCTGGCACACATATGGCAATTAAAGGCATTGCTGGCAGCAATCACTTTACCTTTAGTTCCTCCAAATGAGCTACAGAAAAGATCTTAAGCACGTCACAGTGGAATGAATACACTGAAGCCTATTGAGGGGTGGATTTGGAGTTAGCTGAACTTTACATTTTTACATCAGCTAGACAGAGTTGGCCCTGGTTTTTATCTCCTGCTAGATTCCCACAGGTCTGGGAACTGTCACTAATTGCACACGAGGCAGTCACACACTGGTTAGGCAACCTGGAGTTGTTTTTTGGTCAACTACAAGGGACTTCATTTCATCATTATGCAGCTAACATGCTACCACACGAGGTGGTTGTTTCTAGTGGGCTCAAGATTCCTTGGTGTTTGCTGGTATCACGATGCTTTCATACTGTGGCGCTCTAATAATTTTGAATATATTTGGTAGATCTAAGGGCCAACTGTCAGTGATGAGGCTGCCTTTTTCAAAACATCCTACAGTTCCGTAGCCGGTGCTCTGTGATCATCAGAACCCTCCTTAAAAATGGTGAGGATGCATTTCAGGTTCCCAGATAGGTTTTGAAGTGTTTGTCAGGAATCGCTGGCTACATTATCCAGAATGGTGGTTGTACAATGTGCAGTAGCAGGATAATGAGGAAGACAAAAGCACTTGTCCTCCCTTGAGTATAACAGTTCTACAGTCATACAGCATGGAAACAAGCCCCTCGGCCCTTGCTTGCCATGGTGCCCTTCAAGCTAGTCCCAATTGCTCATGTTTGGCCAATATCCCTCCTATCTACGGACTGATCCAAATGTCTTTTCAAAGTTGTAATTGTACCTGCCTCAACTGCTTCCCTTGGGAGGCAAATCTTCTGTTTAATGATGTCTTTCCCATTACAAGGTGACCAGAACTGTCATTGTCATCATCATCATCATCATCATCATCAGTTGCCATGCCCAGTATGAGCTTTGACTGCCATGGCCCACACACTCCTGTTCCAGGTCAAGTGGATCAATTCATTGGTATTCAATTCCAGTTCTCTGGCTGCTGTCTCCCTCATCACTTGTCTTTGCCTTCCTTTTGCTTTCTTCCCTTCAATCTTTCCCATAATTACCATGCATTCTAACTCCTCTTTCCTAATCACATGTCCAATGAGGTTACGTTACCTTTTCATGATCTCGTACATTATTTCTCTTTTTGTGCTTGCTCTGTTCATGACATCCTCGTTAGATATTCATTTCGTCCATGATATTCTTTGCATCCTCCTCTAAAACCACATCGCTGCTGCTACAATTCGACTCCTTATGTTACTAGATATTGTCCAACAGTCTGATCCATATAACGTAACTGGATAAACATAACATTTCAGTGCTCTGAGGCGGGTTGTCATGCCTAGTTTAGTGTTGGTCAGTATATTCTTCATTCTCGTAAAGGTGTCTTTTGCCATCCCTATTCTTCTTTTGATGTCCTTGTCACACCTGCCATCTGATGTCACCCAGCTTCCTAAGTAGCAAAAATTCTGTACTTGTTTTATGTCTTACCCATTTATTTTCAGCCTGCATATAGGATTCCCCTTCTTTTTGGATATCACCATACATTCTGTCTTTTTGCAATTGATAGACCCATTTTTGCACTTTATTCAACAATTATATCAATTAAGTTTTGTAGTTCTTCCTCCGTGCTTGCATTTAACACAGTGTCATCCGCATATCTGAAATTATTGATGTTTTCACTGCCAACTTTGATTCCCAAGATCTCTTATTTTTTTGTAATATTGTTTGTGAATATTTGTAAATTTGTAATACTGTACCAAAACTGTACAGGACTTTTTACACCTTGCATTGGTTCCAAATGTAGTGTTGACTTCTGGCTGACCATGAAATTGTACCACCTGCTGCTTAGAGCTTGCCCTCAGATTATTTTATACACACACGTTATTTATTTTATAGTGCCTGATGTTGCACAAGGTGTATTTTGCTTCTCAGTAGCCAACTTTCTCTTCAGTGTGCCCTCAGCAGCACGTATGATACTCTAATATACAGGGAAGAATAAAGTGGCCCCTATGCAATGATGACAAGTACATTAGTGAAGGGTTTTTTGGAAGTAAGTTTGACTGTCCTGAGCTATTCTTAATGGCTGTAGAAAGAAATTGTCAAATAGTTCTGGCTGCAATAGACATTTTGAAAAAAAAAGCAAGGTGAACATAGGTTTGTATAAGTTTGACCAGGATGGAATGCTTCCATTTTGTGTTCATTTAAAATGATGAAGTTGAATAAACACACGTTTGTAAATCAAAGTTCAAAGTAAATTTATTATCAAAGTATGTATACGTCACCATATAAAACCCTGAGATCCATTTTCTTGTGAACATTCTCAACAAGTCAAAAGAATGATGACCAGAACAGAATCAGTGAAAGACCTCCCAAGAAGGGTGTTCAACTAGAGTGCAGAAGACAACAGACTATGCAAATACAAAAAGAAGAAATAATAAATAAATGAATAAGCAATAAATATCGAGAATATGAGATGAAGAGTCCATGAAAATGAGTCCATTGGTCGGAACTTCAGTGATGGGGCAAATGAAGTTGTGTGAAATTATCCCCTTTGGTTCAGGAGCCTAATGGTTGAGGGGTAGTAACTTTACCTGAACCTGGTGGTGAGAGTCCTGAGGCTCCTGTACCTTCCTGGTGACCACAATGAGAAAGAGCATGTCCTGGGTGGTGGGGGTCCCTGATGATGGATGCTGCTTTCTTGTGACAGTGTTTCATGTAGATGTGCTCAGTGGTTGGGAGGGCTCTACAAGTGATGAACTGGGCCATATCCACTACTTTTTGTAGGATTTTCCATTGGTATGTTGCAGGCAAGTCTACAATTTGAGTGTTAAAATGAGCCTAACTTCTATGCTAACAATAAACTGCCTAGAATGAGAATTATAGATACAAGGTAAGTGATTAACTGCAAATAAGCAGCTGAAACAAGGAATTGGGGAATAAAAAAATATTACCTTTGGTATAGTTTATTTCTTGACCTCAGGACATCACAAACAAGAGCGGTCAGGATGAGAAACAATTTCTTCTCCATGCCATTAGACTTCTGAACTCCTGGCCGCATTGTTTGCGAAATGTCACTGACTAATCTGTTTTGTACCTTCCAATATTTGATATTGATACACTTTAGTTTGTTATTTATGTGTGATTCATCTGTAGATTTTATCCTTACCTTCATAAGTTATCATGTGTTATATGTACTACCGTGCTTTACACCCTGGTTCGAAGAAACAGTGTCTCGTTTCTATTTACATTATGTGACGAAAAACCAAGTTATCAGAATTGATGCTAATGAGAGAGAGATAAGGGAGACAATGGAGAAACATTCAAAATGCTAATAAGAGAGAAGAGAGAGATTAACGAGGAAGAAACACGATTCAGATATTGACAGACCGTTTCCTTTGAACCTGAACTGTTTGAAGTTTGATGGACAGGCGATACCCCAGCAGGGGGATAAAAAGAACAGGTTCGCTAAGGCACGACACACACCACGAGATCACGAGATAACAAGACCCCTGGAAAGAGCGGTGTGCCCCCACAAGTGGTGGGAGTTTGGAGGTCCGGTTCACGGGAACCGACCATAGGCTCACAGGGTGTAAAGGTCCGATCGGTGGGAATCTGGTGTGTGTGTCCGCCCTTGCCTGTCTGTCTCCCTCTCCCCTCTCCCCTCTCCCCTCTCCCCTCTCCCCTCTCCCCTCTCCCCTCTCCCCTCTCCCCTCTCCCCTCTCCCCTCTCCCCTCTCCCCCCTCCCCCCAACAGCACAACAGCAATTACTGCGAACTGTACTAAGCTGAACTGAACTCTGCGTCACTTGAGACTGATCATTTTACCCCTAGACTGCGATAGAGCTTGGTTGATTCCTATTACTCTAGTTCTGTGTACATGTGTGTTTTATCATTGCTAACCTGTTGCATTTATATCCTTATGATTAGAGTACTGTGTTACTTATTTCTTTAATAAAACTTTATTAGTTTCTAGTAAACCAGACTCCCAACTAGTGGTCCATTTCTGCTGGTTTGGCAACCCAGTTACAGGGTACATAACAATTGTATGATTATATACATTGTACACATGTATATAGTTAAATGACAATACTCTTGACTTGGAGGGAATCATGTAGAGAGCAACCCTTGTGGAGAGTGGGAGAAAGGGAAAGGTGCTTAGCGGGAAGATCCCATTGAAGATCAGGGAAGTTGGGGAGAAACCTTAGAAGCCATTTGTTGCAGCAAGCTTATAATGACCAGATCATCTTAAAAACTAAATAACACTCAAATCAACATTTCAGTAACATCATGCTTAACATTACTTCATGTTAACTTGTCCGTTATCATGGATTAACAATCTAAAAAGCAAATAATTCTAGTGGTTTTGATATAAGATGTTTACAGTGGCAGGAGAGACTAAAAGTATGATCCCTTTCAGTGGCTGCACCCAGCTTCAGCACGTTCCTCGGACACGAGATAATTTATTCCCTTCTAAATTTTGCAGGAAAAGACACATAAAATTTAGATTAAGCATGTCTGTATGCAGACATGATGCTGGATAAATGATTCACTGAAAGGATTTTACTTCATTAATCATTGGAGTGAGACTTGAAGAACTTACAATCTGAATTGAAAATTATTTAAATTGGAAGTGCAGTTAACTTAGAGCAATAATACATGTTACAAAATGTTTTTCTGTTAAGAAACTTACTGAGATGCTGAAGTTTAACAGATACAGTTCTTCCATCATGATAACACAGCCAATAATGGTAAAAAAAAATGATAACTAACCCAATTCTGTGGATAAAGATTTTCCTTGATGTGTTTTCAGTAGAGTTTCTCAAGGATCTGAGGATACACTGTCAGGCCACTTATTCCAGTCAGGCTGAAAAGAGATTCTTCTATTCCACATGTTTCAAACCAATGGAACAATTCTTCATTAGTTTGAAAGGATAAATCTAGGAACTTGGGAAAGCACTGTCTTGTTTCTCCTCTCCTTCTGTGGTTCAGACAATAATTCCCTGTCCTTGATGGCAAATTTTTCGTCAGGAAGCCAATTCTCTTCAAGAAATTCAAAAGAAAATATTTTGCACTTTTGGGCTATACTACATATTTGACCTACTTTCAGATTATTAAATGCAAGCTCGGCTTCTGGACTTTAATGTACACAAAATACATCCACGAAGTGTCTACTTTTAAATGAAAATTGTTACATGTCTCACTTTTAATGAGAAGACACTATGAATATGCTATTTGCTGCAGGAATTTGTCTTGGGTTCGTGCTGAGTAGGTCAATTTCAGCCAAGTCTGCTGTGAGGTCACTGCAGATATCTTCAGTATTCCTGAGGTAGAACATGAAAAATTAATCATGTTTACTTAGTGATTAAAGCTATGATCTTGGCTAGAGGGTGCAAATTGCAGAATGGTCAATCAGTAGTCCCTGGACTTTTTAATGAGAAGAATACTTATTTTATTAAGTTGGAAGATTACAGGCATCTTTTCAGTATTTTATTAAATTCTTGACCCCCACATTGGTGTACCAGAAATGCAGAGTCTTGTGTATTATCACACAGGCTGAAAGGAACTTGAATAGTGTGTTCACCCTAGGCTACATACGGTCATGTTTCTCATCAACCAATGAAGAATTGATTGATAACTTAATTTAGGTTCTAACGTTATGGACGTACAGCCAGAGCAGTTGCATGTTATTTAGATTATCTTGAGATCTCTTAAGGGTGAATAATATTCAAAGGCAGCATTGACATCCTACATTAAAGGAAATTGTTCTGCTTGGACAGTGGCAATACCCAAGTCAGGTTGTTGTTTATTGATTACAGCTCAATGTTCAATGCCAGCATCCCCTCAGTACTAATCAACAAGCTTCAGAACCTGGGTTTCTGTACCTCCCTCTGAAAAATGAGCAATATCTGGTTAATGGTGTATTGGATATAAAAACCTGCTTTCAATCTGGTCATTTGCTTGGTGTTATTACCAGTTTCATAAAATGTGGGGTTCATATAACTTATCTATCTTTACCCTGCAAGAATAAGTAATTTTTTTCTTAAATTGAAATAGAGTTTCCTCCTGTTGAACTCAGTGGCAAGTTTCAACTTGAGACTTAAAGGAACCAACATAAGACCATAAGACAGGAGCAGAAGTAGGGCATTCGGCCCATTGAGTCTGCTGTGCCATTCAATCATGGGCTGATTCAATTCTTCCAGTCATCCCCACCCCATTCCCCTGCCTTCTCCCCAAACCCTTTGGTGCCCCGAACATTCTGTATGTACGTGCACCCACTTTTCAGAAGTTCTATTGATCAAAATCAGAAATTGGTTCTGGCAATGGTGTTGAATCCTCCAGTCAGTTTAAGAGTAGGCTACAGAAAGAAATATCCCAATTTAGAACTCAAAACAATTCATTACATCATGTGCAATCTTTATAAACTATTATTGGTCTCGTAATAATTACTGACGTTTGTATAATTGATTGGCTGAACCATAAATTTGAATCTAATTGGAATCTGGCTTGATATCATTAACCTAAATATTGTTTCTTTCAACCTTTCATCCAGTAGTCAGTGCTAAATTCCAATACTGGTATTATAGAATAATGTTGGAGAATAATGGTTGATAAAAACTACATGCCTGTGCCTGACTGTGATTGACTACTATTTTTCAGAGTGATGTTAGCATAAACTACTGTTTTAAATTTTATTGGAAACAGAAATCAAATCCGGAGAATAGAACTAGAAACTGGAATTTAATTTTCCAGAAAAAAAAGTCCATGATACCAAACGTAAGCTCTCCTCTTTCAATATGGAAATAGGGTGGGACAATTGCATCTCTCAACCAACAATGAAAATGTTGACAGATGTATACCTTCCTTTTGACTTTCAGTGGATTAAACATGTCAAAAATAAAATCTAACTGTTTTCATAGTCTGCCTTCAAAATTTAGTTCATTAATTTTCTCATGCATAGAAGCTGTTTTAGTCAGGCAAGAGGCAAGGAGAGTTCAACTATGTTGACTGCTTGTCGTTACTTATCCGCCTATAACAGGGGTTAACTACAGTTCAATACAGCGCTGGGTGTTTTTTCTTTCCTCCTTTAGTAACAGCTGCAAACAATGTGCATATCAATTGACACTAACAGATAATGGCATTGCCGAGCCAAATTCAAGTACAATTCCCTTTTGATAAAAGTCAGTATCTTACATTGTAAACCGCTTTTTCGTGCTGTTCCATGGTTTTTATGCACAAGAGAAAATAGTAAATGTTATCATCACTTCCACTGATATAGACTATTCTGAATACATTTTGTAATATGATACAATGCAATAGTAAAAAGAGAGAGAGAAACACACCTCCAAAACTGGCTTATTTATTTGGGAATACAGTACACTGGACTTTGAAAGTTTGTAATTTTTTTTTGTCCCAGGGCAGGAAATAAATGTTAAGAGCTCAGATGAAGGTAAGTTTTCATTTCCGCCATCTCCAACAGGATCTCACCACCAGCCACGTTTCCATCCCCCGTTCCCCCCCCCCCACATTCTGCAGTAATCGCTCCCTACGCACCCCCCTTGTCCATTCATCTTCGCCACTGATCTCCCTCCTGGTATTTATCTTTGCAAGTGGAACAAGTGCCACACCTGTCCCTACACCTGCTCCCTCACTACCATTCAGGGCCCTGAACAGTCCTTCCAGGTGAGGCCTCGTTTCTCCTGTGAGTCTGTTGGTTTCGTCTACTATATCTGCTGCGCCTGGTGTGGCTTCCTGTGTATCAGTGAGACCCACCGTACAGTGGGAGACCGCTTCGCTGAGCACCTAAAAAGTGGGATCTCCCAGTGACCACCCATTTCAATTCTACTTCCCATTCCCATTCCATCATGACAGTTCATGGCCTTCTCTACGGATTCGATGAGACCACATTCATCTTGGATAAGCAATACCTTGTATTCCGTCGAGGTAGGCTCCAACCTGATGGCATGAATATCTATTTCTCAAACTTCTGGTAATGCCCTGAGCCCCCACTCAATCACCATTCCCCATTCCCATTTCCCTCTCCCACCTTATCTGCTTACTTGCCCATCACTTCCCTCTGGTGCTCCTCTCCTACCTTCTCCCATCAGATTTCCCCTTCTCCCATCAGATTCCCCCTTCTCCAACCCTTCACCTCTTTCACTAATCAACTTCCCAGCTCTTTTCTTCATCCTTCCCCCTCTCCCAGTTTCACCTATCACCTACCACCTTGTACTACTTTGTCTCTCTCCCTCACCACCCTCTTCTTCTGACTTGTCATCTTATTTTCCAGTCCTGATGAAGGGTCTTGGCTGAAAGTGTCAACTGCATACTCCTCCATAGATGCTGCCTGACCTGCTGAGTTCCTCCAGCATTTTGTGTGTGTTGCCTGGATTTCCAGCTTCTGCAGATTGTCTTGCGTTAGCTTTCATTTACTGTTCTTCATCATATTTGTAATAAGGAGAGTAGAGGTTCAATATATTGTGTAATATGAGTGTGTAAAATTGCTCGTGATGTGATTTTCACTGTTTCTGTGTACTTGCACATTTAACGTCATATGTATCCCCAAATTGGAATGAAATGCAGACATCCCACCTCTCCCGGAAGTTCCGGGAGTCTCCCATATTTTAATAGTGGCTCCCTGATATCCGTAAATTATATACAATATCGTGGAAATCAATCTTTTTGAGAGAGAGCCCGTGCAAGAGCAAGAAAGCAAGCGCGAGTGAGAGCAACCACGAGAGAGAGAGAGCGCAAGAGTGAGAAAGCAAGCGTGAGAGAGAGCGAGAGAGAGAGAGCGCGACCGAGAGAGAGAGTGCGAGAAAGGAGAGAGAGAGATAGATCCAAAAAAAGTCAGAGTGACAGATTGGAATGAAATGATTAACTTGCTGTATGAGAAGTGCTTGGCTCTGGTCTTGCACTCACTGGAGTTTAGAATAATGGGGGGTTGGGTGGAATCTCACTGAAGTCTGCATGCAGAATATATAGACAGAGTGAACTTGGAGAGAATACTTCCAATAGTTGGAGAGTCTTGGACTGAAGGGCACAGACTCAGAATAGACTGGTGTTCCCTGAGAACAGAGATGAAAAGGAATTTCTTCAGCTAGAGGGCGGTGAATCTGAGGAATCCATTGCCACAGACTGCTACTGGGTATATTTAAACTGGAAGTTGATAGGTTCTTGATTCATAAGTGGGTCAAAGGGAAAGGCAGGAAAACGGGGTTGAGGGAAAATAAATCAGCCATGATTGAATTGTGGAGCAGTCTCAATGGGCTGAACGACCAAATTCTGCTCCTATGTCTTATTGTCTCAAATCTTAGTCAAATTCTTCAAGCCTTTGCTCAAAAATAAAGCCAAAAGCAAAATGAATGTGCTGATTTCACAGATTGTTCCAATTCACTATCAATTGAGCTGGACAATTTGGGAAAGTTCCCTGCTTCAGCCATTACATTGGTGATGCCCTGTTAGCCTCAGAATTACCTCGGTGATTTCAGGAAAGGGAATAGAAGCTTTGTGCTCATCACTATCGCTTATCACTGCTCGATGTTAAGTGTGCATGGTATTGGGATGATTATTAAACTGATTTGAAAGCAGGCACTTACAAGGTCATTGTGAAAAGTGGAAGGGAGCCAGCAGTTATTCAACCATAGAAGCAGGGAGGTAAGTGGGGGCAAAATATGGGAACTGAAGTGCTTCTTTAAACGGCTTCACGTAGACTCATTGAAGTATTGTGTTATAGCCTCACGTATATTCTTTATATTTCAGCTTATAACAGCAACTAACATTCTACTTTTTGTACTATAGTAGCAGTCCTTAATTATTTCTACACATCTTAAATACTGTATTTCAAAAGAAAATTAAGGGCTTCTACTGTGGTAGAAAAAGTAGAGAGGTGGAGTAGTTTTAAAATGGTCAGAGTTTGAAAACCGTAGACATTCAGAGGAGCTATGTTTCCTTGTATGCAATTCATTCATAGTTAATATATAACACGTGGCCAAGTGGTTAAGGCATTGGACTAGCTACCTGAAGGTCGTGAGTTCAAGCCCCAGCCGAGGCAACGTGTTCTGTCCTTGAGCAAGGCACTTACTCACACATTGCTCTGCGACGACACTGGTGCCAAGCTGTATAGGTCCTAATGCCCTTCCCTTGGACAACATTGGTGTCATGGAGAGGGGAGACTTGCAGCATGGGCAACTGCTGGTCTTCCATACAACCTTGCCCAGGCCTGCGCCCTGGAGAATGAAGCCTTTCCAGGCGCAGATCCATGGTCTCACAAGACTAACGGATGCCTTTTTTTAAATATATAGGCACGGCAAAGATTTAAAAAGCAAGCTGGTATGTGTGTACAAAGGCACAGGCATTCAAATATATAGAGCCCTTGTGAGGCCACATCTTAAGTAAAGTTATACTTGCACTGGAGGGATTGCAGTGGAGATATACCATATTAGGTATATTAAGAGGAATAGATAGAGTGGACAGCCAGCGCCTCTTCCCCAGGGCACCACTGCTCAATACAAGAGGACATGGCTTTAAGGTAAGGGGTGGGAAGTTCAAGGGGGATATTAGAGGAAGGTTTTTTACTCAGAGAGTGGTTGGTGCGTGGCATGCACTGCCTGAGTCAGTGGTGGAGGCAGATACACTAGTGAAGTTTAAGAGACTACTAGACAGGTATATGGAGGAATTTAAGGTGTGGGGTTATATGGGAGGCAGGGTTTAAGGGTCAGCACAACATTGTGGGCCAAATGGCCTGTACTGTGCTGTACTATTCTATGTTTTATGTTCTATTAGGTCTTGAAATGGCAGGTTTGCAACACAAAGAGGTATTAAGCAGACTGGGCCTATATCTTCCTGAGTAGAGAAGAGCAAAAGGCACTCTTTTTTGAAACATACACACATCTTAGGGACATGACTAGAGTAATGTAGAATTGATACTTCATCTGACAGGTATGTCTAGATTCAATCTTAATGGTACCTTTCAGGACAGAAATGAGGAGAAATTTCCACACCCAAAGGATACTGAATCTTGGAAATTTTCTGCCAAAAAAGAACGTGGAGTCTCAGTCATCGAGTATATTTGAGTGGGAAACTGATTGATAGCACTTTAAATATTAAGGAGTACAGGAATGTGACCCAGTGATGTAAGATCAGCTGTAATCTTACTGAATGGCAAAGCAAGTACTAGGAGCCAAATTACCTTTTGTATTCTTCTGTTCCTTATGTTATTTATACAAGTGAACAAAAACTTCCATTCTTTATCTGTAAAATGAAAAGTATAATAATACATTTTTTAAGTTGCACATTGAAGAGATTATGAGCAAGTTCCCTTAACCATTTAACCCCATCTCCACCATTAATCCCTGTACAAAATAGGAAATCGGTTTCAATATTCTCCTATCTTCCTAACCTTTCCTTCTCTTCCTCTTTACCAGTTAACAATTCCAAAGGGACATAGAAAAGGGTTGCCCAGTGAAAGATTGCAACCATTAGAGGGACATGAACATTTTGAAATGGATATTCATTTAGTGCTCTCTGCCAACCACCATTTACAGATTATACTTCATAAAACTAGTGACAAGGAAAGCGACTGTGTAGAATTAACAACTAATGTAGATTAATCTTAGCCTAAAATAATTATGTACAATGAAGTGTTGCACATGAATTTGGAAACTAATTGAGTTGATAAAACTATATCCATTATAAATCAAAGGACAACCAAAGTTAAGCATAGTTTTGTTTTCAATCTCTTTTTTTTCTTCCTTCATCTGTATTTTAAGAGGCATACAGTTAGTGGAAAGGGAAAATATAGGAGGTTGTGGTCATTTGCCATGCTTAAGAAAGTGAAGCTTTTGTTTAAAGAGTCATTATGAGTAAAGGTGATTAATTTCACCTTCTGTTAACTTTTATTATAGCTGTGCTGGGGGATGGTAGGAACCATTCAGGTTTGGCTGTTATCTAATTTTATGGTGATTGTTGGATAACAGAACTGATGCTGGGTTTTTCTGACTGACTTCCCATGGTGAGGTGTAGAAATGCAGAGTGTTGCACTCACTCATTTGAGTCGGAGAGTTTAATCATTGGGGATTTAGAAAGTTACATCTGAAGAGCTTTGTTTTGTTCTCATGGATTTATTCAGTGTATTCGCTTTGCACAGCACTTCCTTCATTCCCACTTTCTCAAGAACTTTGATTCTCAGCTGGGTTACCTGCCCATCACAAACCAGTGCCTCATGCAGGTGCCTAGTTGTCAATCAACAATTTGCAGAGATCCAACTGAAATGAGGTAATTCAACAAAACCTTCCAGTCTTTGCCTAACTTATTTAGCAAAAGTCATTAAAGGGGGGAGAACCTCCTTCACCTCTGATCATTCATGTCCCCTACACAGATATGGAATGTGGCATGAGTTATTGATGAGAATAACTTTCATGTTATTCCCCAACACTAGAATTAAATTTGTATGATGGCTCTATGAAATCTATGTGAAGATAAATTACAATTTTGTCATCAGAAATGAAGATACAAGGTTTTATTTTGGGCTATATTTGAATAATATTCTGTACTTGCATCTAGTTTTTGGACATGGAGATTCTAAGCTGGTTGAAAGATGATGGAATATGGCTAACAGTGACTGGGAATAAGGCCTCTCTTAAGGTGGAACTAACAAGAAATAAGGAAAGAGACTTTGTTTACATGCAGATTGCATTCATGGAAAATGAATGTTTTAGTCCTCTGTACATAGAAGTTTAAGTGTTTCTGCTCTTGTATTTCATCTGAAGTTATTAATGTAACATCAATATTGGCAGAACAGCATCTTCCAGATTTATGCATGATTATTTTCAGCCAGCCATTGTTTTAACATGACTTTAGTGATTAATTAGTGGGTGTTATATTGAGCAAACTACAGAAAGATAGGTCACTCCTTAAAGAGCCTGGATATTAGTTACAATTTTTCAATGAACAGACCAGTTTTCTCTCCTTTCTATTAAAAGGGAGCGTGGAAATATGTTCAGCTATTTGTGAAATTTGAATAATGGATGCAGCTCCATGTGCAAAGACTTTCTGTTGTAGTATCAGTTATCTTTAACAATAATCTTGGATATGGGTTCAGAATTATAAACTTAATGTGTTTGCCAATTGTTTCATTGGTTGTAACATTTGTCAAATGCATTTTCCTTCTGCGCCAAAGAAGTACAGTGGATTCCGGCTAACTGGGACACATTAGGCCCATTATGTTTTGGTCCATTTAAAGCAGTTGCCCCAATTAGCTGAAGTTTCATGGTAATAATTTTTAAAAACAGACATACTACTATTTATCTGAGTAACAAATTACATAGTTAAATGAAGTACAGAACAAATTAGAGCACTGCCAACACTATTACAGTGCTATAGAACTGTGTGATTGTGGTAAACCATGTATATATGTTGTAACTCGGTTACCTGTCCGGACACACCCCTCTGCTGACTGCCCCTGTGGCTCCTCCCACAGAGTCCTGTATAAAGGTGTTCGCCTTGCCCCTCCCCCTCAGTCCAGGGGCAGACACTCACTGTGGAGGTCGTATTGTACAGCGAATAAAAGCCTTTCCGTATTTTACCAAAATTGAAGCACCTTCAATTACTCCAAAAGACTGAGGTTTGGTAAAATACTGAAAGGCTTTTATTCGCTGTACAATACGACCTCCACAGTGAGTGTCTGCCCCCGGACTGAGGGGGAGGGGCAAGGCGAACACCTTTATACAGGACTCTGTAGGAGGAGCCACAGGGGCAGTCAGCAGAGGGGTGTGTCCGGACAGGTAACCGAGTTACAACATATATACATGGTTTACCACAGTGATAATTCATAATATTTATTTATGGAGGAATTAGTCTAGTGTACACTGCCATGATCTCTTGATTGACTGTAAAGGAACAAAATCATTGCACATAATGGACTGCCCTCATTCAATGCTTTCAACGATTGCATCCGTCTAATCTTAATTGTCATTGCAAGGTGATTGACAATAACTTCAAGTTAGGTCCTAACTTGTTGAAGTGGTGAAATTGTTTTATTTTCACTCCTGGCTGGTTCTGGCATCTGCGAGCCTGTATAGTTGAAACTGCAATGAGCAAGGCAGCACTGCGTTGTCTTGCAGCTTATTTCTCACCAACTATCTGTGACAGAAATCGTCGCCTTTTGAACACAAACACACATAACTGATTTACAATTTACAATGGCCAATTAACCGACCCGCTGGTAGGGCTTTGGACTGTGGGAGGAAGCTGGAACACCAGGAGGAAACCCACATGGTCTTGGGAGAACATGCATACTCCGTACAGGAAATGAGCCTGGGTCACAGGTACTGTAAAGCGTTGTGCTAACCACTACGCTACCACACAGCCCCCATTAACTTTAGGCGATTGGATTAATTTGTGGGAAGAAAATGAGCAGTACAGGGTTTTGAGTCATTCTAATTGAATGAAGAATTGAAATTCACCATCATCACTGAATTCAGTAATAAATAAACCCCAACTTTGTTACCTAGCAATTTCCCCATAAGTAGTTACAGCAGGGTAGTTGAGTTATGCACAGGACTTCCTGAGATTTGACTATATATAAAATTATTTTACACTTTCGGTTTTTTTTCTGCTCCCAGTTTATCTAGATGGCATAGTCAATGACCTTTTTTTTCTTGAATGCTGAACTAGCTGCTTAAGAAACTAATGGCCTTCAACATCCAATTGATTTGCATACTGTTAACCCAAAGTATTTATTCAGAATACAATTTGACCTTGGAGAGGTAGCTTTGTAAGATACTGGAGAAATCATAATTGTTCTTTATATAATGCTATTTTAAGTTGAGGTGATGATATTGAACATTCAGAATAATTAGGAAAATCACTTGCACAAGCAGTGCAGTGTTCCTCTGATGCATACTCACTGGGTGGAAAATTTCTACTTGGAAGCTAGTTTGAACAGATATTGTCATAAAATGTACCCTGTGGTGTTCACTGATGCATGATTTAGGATAGTCTTCAACAAATTAAACTTGACTACAGTCAGCTAGATAAAAGCTAAACAATAGCAGAATTAAACATGTTGACTGGCTGCAATGCTTGATAAGCAGTCCTGTACATTTGTAACAAATCTGATAGATCTGCAAGCTCAAAAGAACATCTAAAAATCCCTGAAGCAGTTGTGCTACTTTCATTCCCCCCCTCCTCCAGTGTGATAGAGCACCAGGAGTTTTGTGATAATACACCAGATGTATTTATTCAGTTATGAATTATTTTAAACCAAATTAACAATGGTTTATACCCATTGGCATTAATTATTGTAGATTTTATTTTGCTGCAGAAAATGGAAGCTCCTTTGATCTCTCTGTAATCTCTGTTAAATCATCTGCAAACGTTTGTAGTTCCTGGAGTATAGTTGAATCTGATATACAATTCCAAGATAGCCTCAGCACCCAGGATTTAAGAAGGACAAAAAAAGACAGTATTAAGAACATTTTTTTTCTCTCTTGCCAATTGCTCCTGTTGACTGTTTGATTCCAACAATCCACAGCCATCTTGTACATTATATTGTGTATTCATGTTCTGAAATGTAAGTTATCAGCAGGCTGTTGAGCAATTGGGTGAAAGTGAACCACAATAAAATATATGATAAGCTTTAATGGTGCAGTATGTGTTCATTTTGTCCATCACGCCAATGTCGTGTGACAAAAAACTGAGGAATAATCCAGTCTTGGGCCTGTTGTCTTGCATATTCTATCAGATAATCCTCCAATTTTTTTTTTGGGTGATTTCTTAAGTTGATTACTTTGAGCTTCAGCCAAGCAGAGGAAACATTGGTAACAGTTTATCAAGATGCAACATTAACCTATTGATAGTTCAAGGCACTGCGTCTTTACTTTAATATTAGACATTTGCTCTTCTTTTCCAAGTAAACATTGCTACAAACCAAGCAACGCATGCTACCTGGCCTGCAGAGTTCCTCCAGCATTGTGTGGGTGTTGCTTGGATTTCCAGCATCTGTAGATTTTTTGGTCATTGTTATAAACCATACTATTTTGGAATCTATATTTTCAACAGAATTCGTTTTGCTTTTCTGATGTAGCCTAAAATTTTCAGATTATGAATTTGCCATATGAAACAGTGATGTAGTTTTGTCAGAATTAATGGGAAGTGAGTGGGACATCATACTTCATTTGATTCAAGGCTCCTTATTAAAATGATGTGAGTATTTTTGAGGGTTAATATTATCACAAGGGAATGATACTGCACTGGTAACACCTCCCTAGGCATTTTGTCCCATATTAATTTTAAAATGTATGACTTATTTTCCAAGATGTCTTGGGCCCAGTTCTTTCTGCTGCAGGCAGCAATGGATTTTTGAATGTTGCGACTCTCCTGACAAAGTAGGTTACTATAGGGCCTGAGGCAAGGCCTGCAGCTTGTTATCTCTCCTCCGTGCAGCTGCATTTTACAATTTTAATAACTGCATTTGTTAAAATTTCTTTCGGTTATGCTTAAGGATCAGTGTAAGCATACCTTCAATACTTATAATTTAATTTTTTTTCAGTCAGGTGTATTATCACTGATCTATGTGGTGAAATTTGTCATTTTGTGGCAGCGGTGCATAAAATAAGTTACAATAAAAAATATAAAAATAATAAATATGTAGTGCAGAAAGAGCAAAAAGGGAGGACAAGGTATTCATGGATTGCTCAGAAATCTGATGGCGGAGGGGAAGGAGCTGTTCCTAAAATTTTGAGTATGTGTCTTCAGGCTGCTGTATCTCCTCCCTGGTGGTAGCACTGAGAAGAGGACTTGACCTAGATTGTGAGGGTGCTTAATGATGCTGCATTCTTGAGGCATCGTCAATTGAAGGTGTTCTCGGCGGTGGGGAGGCTAGTGTCCATGATGGGGCTGGATATACTTTCAATGCTCTGCTTTGCCCGATCCTGTACATCGGAGCCTCCAACCAGTGAATGTTCTCCACAGGACTTCTGTAAAAAACTTGCTAGAGTCTTTGATGACAATCCAAATCTCTCAGACTCCTAAAGAAATACAGCCACTGCATGCCACCTTCATATGTTGGCACCCAGGAACTTGAAGCTGCTGCAGTTCCCACCACTGACTCCTCATTGAGAACTGGTGTGAGTTCCCTTGACTTCCCCTTCCTGAAGTCCACAGTCAATTCCTTGGTTTTACTGATGTTGAGTGCAAGATTGTTGTTGCGACATCACTCTATCAGATGATCTATCTCACTTCTCTAGGCCTCCTCTCACTATCTGAAATTCTACCACCAGCAGTTGTGTTGTCAGCAATATCATAGATGGCATTTGAGCTGTGCCTAGCCACACAGTCATGAGTGTAGAGACAGTGGAGCAGTAGGATAACTGTGCACCTGTGTTGTCAGTACAAGGGGAATTGAGTATAGGAGCAAAGAGGTCGTTTTGCAGCTGTACAGGGCCCTGGTGAGACCACACCTGGAGTATTGTGTGCGGTTTTGTTCTCCAAATTTGAGGAGGGACATACTTACTATTGAGGGAGTGCAGCGTAGGTTCACAAGGTTAATTCCCGGGATGGTGGGACTGTCATATGTTGAAAGATTGGAGCAACTGGGCTTGTATACACTGGAATTTAGAAGGATGAGAGGGGATCTGATTGAAACATATGAGATTATTAAGGGATTGGACATATTGGAGGCAGGAAGCATGTTCCCGCTGATGGGTGAGTCCAGAACCAGAGGCCATAGTTTAAGAATAAGGGGTAGGCCATTTAGAACAGAGTTGAGGAAAAACTTTTTCACCCAGAGAGTGGTGGATATGTGGAATGCTCTGCCCCAGAAGGCTGTGGAGGCCAAGTCTCTGGATGCTTTCAAGAAAGAGATGGATAGAGCTCTTAAAGATAGCGGAATCAAAGGTTATGAGGATGAGGCAGGAACTGGATACTGATTGTGGATGATCAGCCATGATCACAGTGAACGGCAGTGCTGGTTCAAAGGGCCGAATGGCCTACTCCTGCACCTATTGTCTATTGTCATTGAGGAGGAGATCTTATTCTGTATCCCAATGAGGAAGTCAACAATCCAGTTGCAGACGGAGGTACAGAGAACCAGGTTTTGAAGTGTGTTGATAAAGGTTGATGGTGGTGAATGCTGAGCTGTAATCAATAACAACAGCCTGTTGTCCAGCTGGTCCGAGACTGAGTGGAAAGCCACTAAAGTTTTGATTTGGCTGAAGGTGGTGACAAATCGATGTATAGGAGGGAGATTGAAAATCTGATTGAACGGTGTTGCAACAGCAACCTCTTGCTCAATGTCAGGAAAACCAAAGAGCTGATTATTGACCGTAGGAGGGGGGGAAATGGAGGGCCATGAGCTAGTCCTCATTGGATCAGGGGTGGAGAGGGTCAGTAACTTTAAATTCTTTGGCATTGTTGTTTTGGAGAATCTTTCCTGGGACCATCACATGTGCCATTACAGAGAAGGCACAGCAATGCCTCTACTTCCTTAAAAGTTTGCACATATTTGGCATGTCGTCTACACGTTTAACAAACTTCTTTAGATGCACAGTGGTTGACCAGTTGCATCGTGGTCTGGTATGGAAACACCAATGCACAGGCATGAGAAAGCCTACAAATAGTAATGGATACCACCCAGACTATCGTGGGAAATGCTCTCTCCACCATAAAGCACATCTACAAGGAGTGCTGCCGCTGGAATCAGAATCAGGTTTATTATCACCAGCATGTGTCGTGAAATTTGTTAACTCAGCAGCAGTAGCAGCAGTTCAATGCAATACATAATATCGAAGAGGAAAAAATAAATAAGTAAATCAATTATGGTATACATATATTGAATAGATTTAAAATCATGCAAAAAACAGAAATAATATATATTTAAAAAGTGAGGTTGTTCAAGGATTCAATGTCCATTTAGGAATCGGATGGCAGAGGGGAAGAAGCTATTCCTGAATCACTGAGCGTGTGCCTTCAGGCTTCTGTACCTCCTACCTGATGGTAACAGTGAGAAAAGGGCATGCCCTGGGTGCTGGAGGTCCTTAATAATGGACGCTGCCTTTCTGAGACACCACTCCTTGAAAATGTTCTGGGTACTTTGTAGGCTAGTACCCAAGATGGAGCCCACTAAATTTACAACCCTCTGCAGCTTCTTTCGGTCCTGTGCAGTAGCAGCACCGCCCCCCCATACCTGTCTGTGATGCAACCTGTCAGAATGCTCTCCATGGTACATCTATAGAAGTTTTTGAGTGTATTTGTTGACATACCAAATCTCTTCAAACTACTCATGAAATATAGTCGCTGTCTTGCCTTCTTTATAACTACATCAATGTGTTGGAACCAGGTTAGGTCCTCAGAGATCTTGACACCCAGGATCTTGAAACTGCTCACTCCTGTCCATCGTCACAGACCCCACCTTCAAAGCCATGCTGTCCTCCAGCTGCTGCCATTGGGATGAAGGTTCAGAAGCCTTGGGTCTACACCACCAGGTTCAGGAATCGTTGTTGCCCTTTAATCATTAGACTCCTGAACCAGTGTAGATAACTTGACTCGCCTCAACACTGAACTGATTCCACAATCCATGCACTCGTTTTCAAGGACTGTATAGCTCATATTCTCAGTATTATTGATTGATTCATAGATTTTGTATTTGCACAATTTGTCTTTTGCAAATTGGTTGTTTGTCAGTTTTTTTTTCCTTTTTTATTGATTGTACTATATTTCTTCTGTGAATGGCTGCAACAGGTGAATCTCACATACATTGTATATATGGCGACACACACGCACACTTTGATGATAAATTTACCTTGAATTTTAGATTGCTTCCACTGTAGACCTATTGAGGCAATCGACAAATTGCTGCAGGTCCTGGAATTTAATTATCTGTGGACAAATGTTACATTAAAACATAATTTATAAAATAAAATGCAATTAAGCTAAGTATTCAAACTCATTAATGATTTCCTGCTAATTGGAAACCAGTGACAGTTGCACAAGGATTATTTTTCAAAGTCAAAGTTGGGTGAAGTCAAGGTCCTTGTGTTTATTTTGTGGCCTTGTAAATTTGCATGTTTGCATATTTATTGATTTCCATGCAGCCACTTAACATTTGCATGTAAACAGTGCAAAGGTTGTCTATGCAATAAAACCATGAAAGCAAAATGGCAGTAAATTAATATTGTAAAGCAAAAAAAAATGCTGCAAGTATGAAGTATTTTAAGGTTTTTTTTTCCAGATTTCCAGCATGTCTTTTTAGGATTTTTTTTTTATTTTTGCTATTTATTTTTCAATTCCTGTCAGGCACAGATTTTTGGGAAATTATTGATGGAACATGTTTTTTGAAATACCGTTTTAAATTTAAAACAACAGGCCCAATGTCTGTAGGCATGTGCTGTGCTTGATTTACAATTAGTTCCTTTTCAGTAAAAAATCTGTTGATGTTCAGAGTATGCAGCATTGAGTATTCTTATGTGTGTCTATTGACCTTGAATCAGAGAACATGATGTTTCATCAAGGCATTTGCAGAAACAGCACTTGTAGTGTATGGTGGTGGTTGAGCTGCAACAAGGAACTTTCTAATGCCGCCAGCAGATATCCTTTTAACTCAAGGTTTCAAGATAATTTTGCTTGATACTTGCATCTTGCCAACTTTTTAAAGAAATGTGTATGTGGACACTGAGATAATTAACACTTCCTAGATCCTAGAAATATTAGTTTTCTGAATCAACTTGATCAAAACGTTCTTTGTATTTCATAGAACTGTGTAATGAATATTCTATTGTAAGCTCTTTTCAATTTAAGAATAAACATACTCCCACAGTAATAAAGCTTTCAGCCCACAGCAGCTTTTCAGTAGTTTCATGGCAGGCTCTTGTTATTTCAACTTCTCAGCCTGTCAGACCTTGATGTCTACGAGGCGGTAGCTGCACTACAAGCCTCCACTGCACTGAAGTGAAAATTCCTCGTTCCTGAGCTATGTGCACTGCTGGACAGAAGCATCTTGGGCTCGACTTTCATGACAGAGCCTTTGGCCAACAAACATTTTGGCATTCAACTATCTTGACTGCTCATCTATGTTCAAAACAGTGACTTGTATTTGTGCAGCATTTTTTCCACATCTTCTCTGTCATTTGTACTCCAGAATTAATCAGGTAATTTTTAGGTCCTCACGATAGATTTTTTTTGGTTTTATACTAAAAACTGAGAGAGCACATAAAAAAATTTTGAGAAAAGGCCAATCTAATTTAATTTGGTCGTACAAGTTCTTGAATCCAGTCTAATTTTATATAAACTGCACAGTTGATGGATACATTTCATTGTTTTTATTCCTTGTTCAATCACTAGCCCATATTCTGTAGTTTCTTTGTACTCTCTAAAGGCCTAATTCAAGGCAGCTTCCTTTCATTTTTTTAATGAAATCTGTTTTAGTCATAGTCATACTTTATTGATCCCGGGGGAAATTGGTTTTCATTACAGTTGCACCATAAATAATAAATAGTAATAGAACCATAAATAGTTAAATAGTAATATGTAAATTATGCCAGTAGATTATGAAATAAGTCCAGGACCAGCCTATTGGCTCAGGGTGTCTGACCCTCCAAGGGAGGAGTTGTAAAGTTTGATGGCCACAGGCAGGAATGACTTCCTATGACGCTCTGTGCTGCATCTCGGTGGAATGAGTCTCTGGCTGAATGTACTCCTGTGCCCACCCAGTACATTATGTAGTGGATGGGAAACATTGACCAAGATGGCATGTAAATTAGACAGCATCCTCTTTTCAGACACCACCGTGAGAGAGTCCAGTTCCATCCCCACAACATCACTGGCCTTACGAATGAGTTTGTTGACTCTGTTGGTGTCTGCTACCCTCAGCCTGCTGCCCCAGCACACAACAGCAAACATGATAGCACTGGCCACCACAGACTCGTAGAACATCCTCAGCATCGTCCGGCGGATGTTAAAGGACCTCAGTCTCCTTAGGAAATAGAGACGGCTCTGACCCTTTGTAGAGCCTCGGTGTTCTTTGACAGTCCAGTTTATTGTCAATTCTTATCCCCAGGTATTTGTAATCCTCCACCATGTCCACACTGACCCCCTGGATGGAAACAGGGGTCACCAGTACCTTAGCTGTCCTCAGGTCTACCACCAGAAATTGAGCAGAAATTGAGATATGCGAATGATAAATTCCATCTGGAGAGATCTTTATGACTGCAATCCTTAGTTCATTGCTACTTGCAGACACATAACTGCTGAACAACCCAGTTCATATTTGCAACATCCTTATTCGTTCTTCACCTTAAGACTGTGCATTTGGTCAGGTACATGAATACAGGACTCTGGTTTAATGTTAATCAGCACTTTGATTCTGAAATTAGTATAAGCTTCTGATTTCACCAAGCCCTAATCCCACTGCCCGCTCATACTATTAAATGTTAGGAGAATATTGGAGGTAATCCCTCCTGTCTGCTCCTATCTTGGGACCCTGCTCCTCTTGCCAACATCTGGATGTTGCTCACTTCCGCAAAAGAGATTAGGATCCAGCTGCTGCTTCATTGAGTAGCTGGAGGGAAATGCAGGACTTGAAGCTGTGAGATGAAAGATGCCTTGCAGCCAGGGATTGTCCTTGTAACATAGTGTGGTATGGACACCCATTGAATGCAGGTGGCCAACCAAAATTATTTAAGTGAAGAATTTTAAGCAACTTTTTGGTTTGATGCAGAGTGTATAGATATACTTTTGATGTGTAACTAATAGTCTAGTTTTACTACTTTGAAGCATTTGGGCTGTCTCCATTAATTTACTTTCAATTAGAACAATTGAATTGTAAAAATAGTTTAAAATAAGCAGCAGTGCAAAGTTTGAAATATTCATGTGAAAGCTAGGCCAAAAAGGCACCAGTCATCTGCAGTTGTGAATCAGTAGATATATTGAAAAAATATGAACTGGAACTTGCATGTTTTTTCACAAGAATAATCCAAAATCTAGTGTATGCTGTTGGAAATTACAAAAATAAAGCTGTAGTTTCAGATCTAGTCTTATTTGCTCATTGTAATATTGTCTCAAACTACAAAGTTCAGTTCATGTAACAGAATCAGAATCAGGTTTAATATCACTGGCATATGTTGTGAAATTTGTTAACAGCAGCAGCTGTACAATGCAATACATAATATAGAAAAAAATAAATGAATTACAGTAAGTATATATGTATATCAAATAGTTAAAATTAAAAAGAGTGCAAAAATATAAATAAGAAAAGAAAGTGAGGTAGTGTTCATGGGTTCAATGTCCGTTTAGGAATCATATGGCAGAGCGGAAGAAGCTGTTCCTGAATCACTGAGAATGTGCCTTCAGCCTTCCTGATGGTAACAATAAGAAGAGGGCATGTCCTGTGGGATGGGATCCTTAATACTAAAACATGCCTGACAATTTCCCCCACCTCTCCCTTCTGCCCCCCGCAATATTGGAGCAATTGGATTTTTGATTTTCTTTGTCTACACTGTTTTCCTTTTTATAATACGATGAATTGACAAGATGAATCTTTTATTAATCAGTCATGTGGATGAAAAACAAGTTCTCAGATTTCAGACTTTAGCAATGTAAAGAGACAGTACACTGTACACTGTTACCCCTAACAGTGTGGATGAGTAAAGGGATCTTGGGGTCCAAGTTCATAGCTCCCTGAAAGTGACTACACAGGCTGACAGGGTGGTTAAGAAGGCATATGGCATTCTTGCCTTTATTAGTCGAGGCATTGAGTTCAAAATTCAGGAAGTTATGTTTCAGTTTTATAAAATTCTAGCCGGCATCTGGAGTATTGCATACGATTCTGGTTGCCCCGGTGCAGGGTGTCGAGGCTTTGGAGAGGGTGCAGAAGAGGTTTACCATGATGCTGCATCGATTAGAGAGCATGCAAAGTCGGACAAACTTGGGTTGTTTTCTCCGGAGCAGTAGAGGCTGAGGGGAGATCTGATAGAGGTTGATAAGATTCTGAAAGGCGCAGATAGAGTACACAAACTGTGTTGCTCGTTGCACATTGGAAATGTCTAATATCAGAGGCATGCAGTTAAGATGCGAGGGGGTAATTTCAAAGGAGATGTGAGGGCTAAGTTTTGCATTACAGAGTGGTGGGTGACTGGAATGTGCTGCCTGGGGTGGTGGTGAAATAGATACATTAGAGACTTTGAAGAGACATTTGCATAGGCTAGTGAATGTAAGGAAAATGGAAGGATGTGACATTGTGTAGGCACTGTGTTGCTGCAGAACAACAAATATCACGACATATGTTGGTGATATTAAACCTGATTCTGATTCATAAGGAGTTAGTTTAGTTGGCTATTTGATTACTAATTTAATGATTTCAGGACAACTTTGTGGGTCAAAGGGCCTTTTCTTGTGTACTGTTCTATGTTTCTTTGAAGATATGGTTACAGGGTAACCTCTGAGCAAAGGATAATTTAATTGTATCAATCACATCATTCATAGGACCATACAACCTAGGCATAAATTGGGCTGTTCGGCCCAAAAATGGCCTGGTCTGCCATTAGATCATAGCTGCTTTATTTTCCCTTTCAACCCCTTTCTTCTCCCTGTAATCTTTGATGCCTAATGAAGACCCATCAATGACCATTTTAAGTATACTCATCAAATGGTCTCCACAGCCATCTGTAGCAATGAATTCCACAGATTCATCTTGAATAATTCATGGAAGTTTTTTTTGTGTAGGTTTCTTTTTCCATTTAAAACAATTACAGATCAAAAGGGATAATGTAATTTTCAAGAGGGAATGAAGAGTTTTTTTTCAATTAACTGTACAGGATGGATTAAGTTTCAGACAGCTGAGTTCTCAAAGGCATTTACCTTTGAGAGTGCCCACTGTTTTTAAATAACGTTGATGGTAGTTATTACTTTATTCGCTGTGAGACTCTGTGGAATAGCTGAGCTGTAAAAACTATCAATGATAAAATTTCAAATCATAGTTGTTGCTGAATTTGTTGAGTTCAGCTAGGACACCATGGCAACCAGCTTCCTTGAGTTCAGAGGCTGATATTTCAGCCAGGGCTGCCAGTGCTGACACACTTGCGTTTGATACATATGTACAGATGTCTTTTGAGGACTGTAGGCAGCAGAACGTACTAGCTATGGAAGTATAAGCCAGGAATTTTTTAAAAATTTATTCCAGTTTCAGAGTTTCTAGACCAGTTCAGAGGAGACAATGTAGTCAACGCAACCAGTTGATTCACACTGAGGCCAGTCTGAGTAAGCAGAACTTGTTTCAAATTTCTAAGTAAATTTATGGTCAAAGTACACATATGTCACCATATACAACCTGGAGATTCATTTTCTTTTGGGCATACTCAATAAATCTATAGAATAATAACTATAACAGAATCGATGAAAGACCGCACAACTAGGGTGTTCAACCAGAAGACAAAATCAGTGCAAATGCAAAAAGAGGTAATAATGATAAATAAATAAGCAATAAATATTGAGAACAAGAGATAAAGAGTCTTTGCAAGTAAAGTTATCCCCTTTGTTCAAGAGCCTGATGGTTGAGGGGTAATAACCGTTCCTGAATCAGGTGGTGTGAGTCCTGAGGCTCCTGTACTACCATCCTGATAGCAGCAGTGAGAAGAGAGCATGACTTGGGTGTGGGGGTCCCTGATGACGGATGCTGCTTTTCTGCAACAGTGTTGCACGTTGATGTGCTCAATGGTGGGGAGGGCTTTACCCGTGACAGACGGGGCTGTATCCATTACTTTTTGTAGGATTTTTCATGTAAGGGCATTTGTATTTCTACACCAGGCAGTGATGCAGCCAGTTAATATACTCTCCACTATAGTGTAGGGAGCCTCTGTACATCCTCCCCATGGAATGCATGGGTCTTCTCTGGGTGCTGCTGCTTCCTCCCACAGTCCAACGATGTTCCAGGTAGGTTCATTGGTCCTTGGAAGTTGCCCCACCATTAAATCAGGGTTAAATCACCATTAAATAGGGTTAAATCAGGGTTGTTGGGGCAGCATGGCTCAAAGGGCCAGAAGGGCCTGTTACGTGCTGTATCTCTAAATAAATAAATAAGAACATTAAGTTACTATAAAAGTGTAGCTTTGTAGCAAATAATGACCTAGTTTTTAAAATTAAAAATCGTTTCACTAGATTGAAGTATCACTGCAGCTTTAATTTACTGAGCATATCACCACCTTATACCCAGTCATGCTTTGAGCTATAAATTGTGTTGCCCTTTAGTCCTGTGCCCAGGAGATTTCAAATTCTCATAGCCTTTATTTTTGCCCAGTTAGCAGTACTCGTTACGCTGTTAGTGTGGCTAATTCCTTAATTAGCTGTCCTGGTGCAGAATCCCAACAATTTAGCTGGAAGATGCAAAAGGATTCTTTAAGTAGGTAAGGCACATTGAAAAGAAAGCTGGAGGAGTTATGAAAGGCCAGGAATTTGTTAGAATAGGAGAAGCGAGCAGTTGTAATGGCGTTTGTCTAGTTCAGACTCCATGAGACTGCAAGGCAAAATCATGTTCTTTTTACTGGTGCACTGAACTGCAGGCTGTCACAATTATTATATCAATGTCACTGTCGAGATGGGGAATAGCACTCTATGCTATAAAGTTATGGTGCTAGTTCATAGATATCACCAAATTCATTCTGAAAGGAGTGGGAGTAATGTTAGATTATCGCAATTGAGATTGTAAGCACAAAGCACAATCCAGTGGGGTCAGGTTATAGGAATTTTTATTGACTTTGTGTTTGAATTTAAAATAAAACAGAATTGGTTTTAAAAGTAAATAATTGCCACGAGTGGATGCTACTAAACCTATTGTAAATACTGAAATATTCCTCTTCGTTTCATGTTCTTGTTTGAAAATAGTAGGCCAGAATTAAAGACTTGTAGCATTTTTCAGAGGCTTGTGATACCTGAAAACACATAGTAGCCAGAGAGCTGCTTCCACATGGTGTTCATTTTTAGCTGGAAATACGGCGCAGAGAAACTTAAAGATCCTGCCGTTGCAGGGATGGTTTTGTGAAGTTAGGGGACAGGTTGGGATTTAAGGACAGGGATGAGGGTAAGTTGGAGATCAGGGGCAGTAAATAAGGAATCGGGGCAGGGCTGATGGTCAGAGTCTGGATTGGAGCACTCTGTGGTCAAAGACCAGTGATTGGCTGGGGTCGTGTTGGCAGGCACCGAGGATGAATTCCAGTGATCCCCAAGGTTGGCAGGCCCCAAGGATGAAGGGCTGGTGATCGCCTAGGTCAGAGAGTCCCAGTTTTGGAGATCCATGCAAGTCAAGACCTGGAGTTCAAAGTCCCTTGATTGGTGAGTCCCAGATTCGATACTGGAGGTCAAAGACCGAAGTTGGTGAGTTTGGAAGCTGTGGTCTTGTAAAGTTCTAGATCACCTGTCTTGAAAGCTGTAGATCTAGCCCTCAGTAAGCTGTTCGTCTATGGATTCTGGTTTGGGTATCTCTGGTATGTTCTTGAAGGCACATGCTCATCCATGCAGGTCTTACTGAAGTTGATGACAACTGTGACATACTCATTCAGATCTAACGATGAATCCCTGAATATGGTTCAGTTCAACAATTGAAAGCACTCCCCTGCCTTTCTTGACCATACCTTCAGATGGTCTATAATATCCATTTTCCCTCCCACCCCACCCCCAAATCCCACCAGGGTATGGCTTATGCCTTGCTTTCTAACGTTTTTTTTTACTGCCAATAAGATTTTTGGAGGCATTTATAATATTAAGAGGTTCTGTTTGAAGAGGTTCTAAAAAGGACCTTATCATTTCTTGTTCAGTAGACAGAATTGACCACCGGCAGTATATATTTGCATAGCAGCTGATGACTTTGATCTGATATTAAGTTATAGGGTACAATGTGCACTGCTTATCATAAATATATCAACTACGGTTTGTACTTCCCTTTTTTTGTTGAAGAAGTGTGAAAAGACCGGTTTCTTGGCTATAGTTTTGGTGTTTTTAAAAATGGGTGTCTTTTCACACAGAATGTTTCTGAAATGAGGAAATTGTCCAGACTACCAGAAAATCTGTGAATTTAATGTCTGAGATATAATTATGGTGCACGTATTGATCAAAGCCTTGCTGCTTCCAGTAGTAGGGATTTTTTTTTGTTCAAACTATACTCATAAGGGTCCCTCTGTATGTACCAAAAATTGAAGCTTATATGTTGGTCCCTTCATGAAATTATAATGTCTCCCTATAAAACATTTAAATGCTAATCTTAACCTGAATTTTTAAACCAATCACAAATAATTATGTGCAGGATTACAGGATGACTGTTCTGATTTCAGGATTTTGACAAGTGTTCTAAAATGGCATTCCATAATTCAGTCAGTTTTTCCTCTGAGAAAAGAAGCTCACTGGATAGATTTCCAGCCTGAACCTTTAATTTTACTCAATCGCTCGGGAGTTGCCTTCGTAGAAGGAAAGAATGAAAAGCATGAGCAATGCGTCTTATTTTAAGCATGCAAAAACGGATTCTGATATCTTTAGTCGTGTTAAAAAACACAGGCCATAGTTATCACTGCCTACCCTCCCACTACATGTTGAGTCCTCTTTTCCACCTTGCCAGATTTGTGCCCACTCAGTCAATTAAAATGACAGACTTGTACCTGCCAATGATGTGCCCCAGTGTTACTCAACACAGACTTGCAACCACTAGTATTAAACCCGTTTTATAGTGATAGACCATGCCAACCAGTTGAGGGCATCTGGGTAAAGCAATGATGTGAATTCGATCTTAATTAAAGTCAGAACATTTGACCAGGACGGATGTGACACCTACAGTAAGTGATCTGCCTCTTGGTCCTGAGCCCAAGATTGTGAAAGCCACGGGTACCCAAAGCTGCAACAGGGTGAGCTCCAACAACACTTGAGTACGGGCGGGGTGGGCATACCCAATTGTCCAAGTGTGGTCCAGAGTCTGTATGTTGTGCACAATGAAAGAGTTGGTTGTTGTTTCCGACTGCACACTAGAGAAGTAACACTCTGCTCTACTCTACTTTGAGAGCTTTCCGTGGATATTTCTGTGCCCAGCCATGATTTAAGAGCGGGTTTTCTGATTTTTTTTCTCATTATTTGTAATAGTACATCATTTTGACATCTGAATTAATTTTAATAGTTAAGCATCTCCCCTTAGACAATTTCTCAAATATTTGGTTTCATATCCTTTGTTTTTTTTAATTTTCTGAGTATTGAAACTTTATTTCCTCTTTCTCATTTCCCTTTTGTAGAATGTTTGGGGCCAAACTATCAGGTTGTTTGGGCCTTTTTCTAAACAGGGTCTGGTCAACCCTGCTGAGTGTCTCCAGGCCTCTGGTACGATGCAATTCCCAGCACCTGTTGCACTTTGCTTATGTTTCTTCATTGGATACCTGCAATCACACTGTGAAGACAATGCAGAAGAGATTTGATTACAAACAAGAGAAAATCTGCAGATGTTGGAAATCTGAGCAACACACACAAAATGCTGAAGGAACTCAGCAGGCCAGGCAGCATCTATGGGAAAAAGTACAGTCGAAGGATTTCAGCCCGAAACGTCGACTGCACTTTTTTTTCCATAGGTGCTGCCTGGCCTGCTGAGTTCCTCCAGCATTTTGTGTGTGTGTTGCAAAGATTTGATTACTCTCTGAACGGAGTTCAAATGTATTTTAGGCTTCACGGGTAAGGAATCCCTTCCCTGCGTGCTTTATTGACGAATTGTGGCATGTCATTTGAGGTAAAATAAGCACCCTGTTTTAACAAAATCATTTCAGCACAATCAGAGAAGAGGTGGAAGTAAAGTGAATTAAGTTTGTCCCTTTATGGAAGGGACAGAATAGATTTTTTAAAATTTTTCTTCCTTAATTATACGGTGAATTCTCAGAAGCTTGTTTAATTTGAGCCATTTTGAGATGAGTTGAATTGTTTTAAAAAAACACTTTTTGCACATTTTTATTTGAAGATAGAGCACAGCAACAGGTCCTTCTGGCCTCAAAAGCCCGTGCTGCCCAACTACACCTTTTGACCAATTAACCTACTAACCCTTCATCTTTGGAAGGTGAGGAAATTGGAGCACCTGGAGAAACCCACACAGGTGCGGGGAGAATGTACAGACCCTTGACAGACAGCAGTGAGGAATGAGCCCGGGTTGCTGGCTCTGTAAGAGCGTTACTCTTAACTGCTACACTACTGTGCATGTGATGGTTAAGATGCTACACTCAAATATTCCTGTAGCCTCACTGCTGTCATGTAGGATTTAGTTCAGTGCTCTTCGCTAATTGGGGAAATGTTGAGGTTCAGAAGTAAAATTTTGTAATTTGATGTTCTTTATTGCCACTTATCTTGTAAGATAGGTTTTCCAATCAATCTTTGACTTTAGTGTGTTCTCAATCCCTGGAAGGATGGGCTGGCAACAAACTGCCCTAGGACATCATGATTTGGGTAGAAACATGTTCTATTCACTTCACCACAGTTTGCTCATGACACTTGTACAGTGCAACTCTTGAAAAGGACTTGCTTGTCATCTATTCTACTCTTTTCAAAGATCTGCTTGACCTGATAATTTATAAAGATATTTTTAATTGCTTCAATTTAATTACACACATTTTATTTCAGCTGCTGCACACCACCAGCAATACAGCAATCTTTGCTGGACGATTGAATCAGTTGGATCAATGAGTACCCAGATTTATGCATGTCGCGCACAAGCAATTTAGCATTAATAATAATTTCTATTTTGAAATTGTGGCCAGCTAGAATTTGGACCATACACCATTCACCTTGATAAATCTGATTTTTTTTTTTCCTGACATTAGTCACCAGCACATACTTCCACCATTAACAGAAGAAATTGTAATTTTCTGGATGCAACCAACATCTTAAAACAATTGCACTAGAACTGAGAGTATTTCTGTCTTGCTTAAAGGGTTTGTGGCTTTTTGAAAGAATTTTGGTGTCCTTGTCCTCTACCTGTAGCCTCTCAAACCTCAGTAATATCATTAGTACATGTAGTTAATTGCTAGCTAACAATGTGGCTATAACGGATTGGTATACTGGAATTGGATGACACCCTTCTGGCAGTGTTGCCAGCAAAAAATTAGAATAATGCCAGATATTGTGTGGTCCAGTTCTAAATTGCACCAGATCCTACCTAATCATGATTTTTCAATGAAAACCATCAAATCTATGCTTCTAACATATATTGACTCAATTTTGTTCCATTTTGCAGTGGACCTATTGTGGTGTTAGCGTTAGATGCAAACCCCAAAAAGGACGTAATGTAACTGCTGGGGATTGGTGCTTTGTATTGCACTGCCACTCAAGTGCTGAGGAAAAGCTAAGTTTGTACTTGGCACTTGAGTCAGATTCTGAAGTTGACTGGCCCCTATGGGCATTCTACCCTGGCAGGTAAATACGTACAGGAAGGCAGAAAAGAAACCCTAAGACACAAGAAGAGAAGTGAGCCATTCAGCCCATCGAGTCTACTCCATCATTTGATCATGGCTGATTTATTGCCCCTCTCAACCCTATTCGCCCCATAATCTTTGACGCCCTTACTAATCAAGAACCTAGCAAACTCCGCTTTAAGTATACCCAAAGGCTTGCCCTCCACAGCTGTCTGTGGGAATGAATTGCACAGATTCACCACCCTCTGGTTAAAGAAGTTCCTCTTCATCTCTGTTCCAAAGGGGCATTGTTGTATTCAGAGGCTGTGCACTCTGTTTGTTGACTTTCCCACTATTGGAAGCACCCTCCCCAATTCCACTCCATCTAGGCCTTTCAATATTCTGTAGGTTTCAGTGTGATCCCCCTCATTCTTCTAAACTCCAGCAAGTGCATGCTCAGAACGAACAAACACTCCTCATATGCTAGCTCCTTCATGCCTAGAATCATTTTTCTGGACCCTCTCCAATGTCAGCAAATCCACCCAGAAATAGTGTTGTAAAAATTATTATAGCAATACTCGGTGCCCCATCATGTTTACAATGGCTAATACATTTTTAGTCGCACACATGAAATATTTATTTCGACATTATAGTTCTGCCTTTTGTCTTGCAGCGGGCAGTTTGCAATAGTGAAAAAATGCACAGAGAAAAGTTCTGGAATGGGGTATGCAGCCAAGTTTATCAAAAAGCGGCGCTCAAAGTCAAGCCGGCGGGGAGTGAGCCGTGAGGACATTGAACGAGAAGTCAACATCTTAAAGGACATACAGCACCCAAATATCATCACTCTGCATGATGTTTATGAGAGTAAAACTGATGTGATCCTTATTCTTGAACTGTAAGTAAATCTTTAAATTATTTTGCCTTCATCATATAGATGCGTAGAAAAATCATCTTTTATCTGAGGGGGTGATTTTGTTTTCTACACACTATTGAAAAGAGAAGAAAATGTAAAATTCAAAATTAAATTATTCTGTAATATATAATTTTTGATTTTGATTCCAAAGGCTGAATTCTTATTGTGAGGTTGTTAAACTATGATCTGATCTTTGTAGGATTCTACTTCCAAAACTGCTGCTAATCTGAAAAGCTGCCTTCATCCATTCACCCCTGTTTTCTCCTTTCTGTCCCTCAACTAGTAGCTTCTCATTGTGCAAGTTATCCCCTAACTCAGCATGCATTAACCTTATTCAACCAGACTATAGATAATTTCATTAAGGTACTTTGAACACCTTAAATCGACTACATCTATATGTCTTGTCACCCAAGCCCCCACCTCCCCCCCCCAAAGAAAACATGGTTGGTTAATTAAGGCTTTCCCTTTGAAATCCTCATTAATAATTTGTTATGTTATTGGATTCTATTTAGTTTTCCTTCTCCTTTAAAAGAGATTCTATTATCATTCATTGTTCATGCTGAACAGTTTGTATATTTGAAAAAGGTGAACTTTAGCCCAAATCTCTGCAACATCACAACGAACATCTACTTCCGTCTCTGTATTACCTGGCATGGCTGAACACACTCCTGGAGATCCTATTCATCCTTTGTATTTATGGAGTTGCTTTCTTTATTTGTGATGTTGATTAACTAGTTCAGTTTTAGTAGACTTTTCTTCTTTCTGCAGCCCCCTCAAATCTTGGTTTAAACAGAAAATGCTGCTTTTGTGTATGGAAATACCAATGCCTTCAAAAGGAAAATCCTACAAAAGATAATGGATTTATCTCAGTAAATCACAGTAAAGCCCTCCCAACCATTGAGCACACCTACATGAAACGCTGCTGTAGGAAAGCAACATCCATCATCAGAGATTCCCACCACCCAGGTCATGCACTCTTCTCGCTGCTGCCATGAGGTTGAAGGTACAGGAGTCTCAAGACTTGCACCAACAGGTTCAAATACAGTTACTATCCTCAACCATGGCCCTTGAATGAAAGGAGTAGCTACACACACTTGTGCCATCCTTGAAATGTTCCCACAACCAACGATCTCATTTTAAGGACTCTTTACCGCATTACCTCATGTTCTCATCATTTATTGCTATTTATTTATATTCGGATTTGCACAGTTTGCTGTCTTCTGTACTGTGGTCAATCTTTCATTGATCCTGTTATAATTACTATTCTATAGATTTGCTGAGTGTGTGACAAGAAAATGAGCCTCAGGTTGTATATGGTGGTATACATGTACATTGATAATAAACTTACTTTGAACTCTTCCAATGCATTAGGTTCCAGCAGGCCTACACTACTGACTACATTGATTTTCAATTATACAATGCTACTTTTTTATAGAAAGAAAATCTCCAACCTTATTTTCAAATTCTTTCATGGTTTTATATCTCCCTATTGCCTTTGGAGAAACCTGTGGTCCTCCCAATTCTGCACTGTTGATCATTCTCAAATCTAATTGCTCTACATGGAGAGCCATGTCTTCAAGAGGTGAAGGCCTAGAAGTGTGGATTTCTCTGGTTAAAGCGGTATTGCTTTCTGCTACCTTTCCTCCATTAAGATGTTCCTTAAATCCTATACCTTTGATCGGCTTTGGTCACTTGCACGAATATTTTCTTCCATGTCCTAGACCAGATGTTAACAGGAGCAGGAGTAGGCCATCTGGCCCAACGAGCCTGCTCCGCCATTCAATAATGTCCCGGGCCATCAGAGAGGCAAAGCATGCGCACGCCCAGCAAATCCACAGCCACTTCCAGGACAGCGGCGACATGCGGCGCATGTGGAAGGGCATTCAGGACATCACCAACAACAAGACAACACCACCTGCCTGTGCTGGTGACGCCTCCCTCCCAGATGTGTTGAACAACTTCTACACTCGTTTTGAGGCGGAAAATGACATGGCGGCGAGGAAGACCACCCCTCCTCCAAATGACCAGGTGCTGTGTCTTACCGTGGCCAATGTGAGGAGAACCCTGTGCAGGGTCAACCCATGGAAGGCTGCTGGACCAGACAATATTCCTGGCAGAGTGCTTAGAGGATGTGCAGACAGCTAGCAGAGATTTTCACTGATATCTTCAACATCTCCCTGAACAGTGTCGTCATTCCTACATGCTTCAAAGTTGCCACCATTGTCCCTGTGCCGAAGAAGTCTTTAGTGTCGAAGAAGTCTTTAGTGTCCTGCCTCAATGACTACGGTCCCGTTGCACTCACATCCACCATCATGAAGTGTTTCGAGAGGCTCATTATGAGGCACATCAAGACCCTGCTGCCCTCCTCACTGGACCCCCTGCAGTTTGCATATCGTCCCAACCGTTCAACAGACAATGCCATTGCCATCACCCTCCACCTGGCCGTAACCCACCTGGACAAAAAAAAACACGTACGTTCGAATGCTGTTCATAGACTTCAGTTCAGCATTCAACACAATCATTCCTCAGAAACTGATTGGAAAGCGGAGCCTATTGGGCCTGAACACCTCCCACTGCAACTGGATCCTAGACTTCCTGACTGGGAGACCTCAGTCAGTCCGGATTGGAAGCAGCATCTCCAACACCATCACACTGAGCACGGGGGCCCCCCAGGGCTGTGTGCTCAGTCCACTGCTGTTCACTCTGCTGACCCACGACTGTGCTGCAACACACAACTGGAACCATATCATCAAGTTCACCGATGACACGGCCGTGGTGGGTCGCATCAGCAAGAACGATGAGTCAGCATACAGAGAGGAGGTGCAGCGGCTAACAGACTGGTGCAGAGCCAACAACCTGTCTCTGAATGTGAACAAAACAAAAGAGATGATTGTTGACTTCAGGAGGACATGGAGCGACCACTCTCCGCTGAACATCAACGACTCCTCCACAGAGATCGTTAAGAGCACCAAATTTCTTGGTGTTCACCTGGTGGAGAATCTCACCTGGTCCCTCAACACCAGCTCCATAGCAAAGAAAGGCCAGCAGCGTCTCTACTTTCTGCGAAGGCTGAGAAAAGTCTATCTCCCACCCACCCCCGCCCCCATCCTCACTACATTCTACAGAGGTTGTATTGAGAGCATCCTGAGCAGCTGCATCATGGCCTGGTTTGGAAATTGCACCATCTCGGATCACAAGACCCTGCAGCGGATAGTGAGGTCAGCTGAGAAGATCATCAGGGTCTCTCTTCCCGCCATTACAGACATTTACACCACACACTGCATCCGTAAAGCAAACAGCATTATGAAGGACCCCACTCACTCCTCATACAGACTCTTCTCCCTCCTGCCATCTGGCAAAAGACACCGAAGCATTCGGGCTCTCACGACCAGACTATGTAACAGTGTTTTTTCCCCAAGCCATCAGACTCCTCAACGCCCAGAGCCTGGACTGACACCAACCTACTATACCCTCTACTGTGCCTACTGTCTTGTTTATTATTTGTTGTAATGCCTGCACTGTTTTGTGCACCTTATGCAGTCCTGGGTAGGTCTGTAGTCTAGTGTAGTTTTTGTGTTGTTTTACGTAGTTCAGTGTAGTTTTTGTATTGTTTCATGTAGCACCATGGTCCTGAAAAACGTTGTCTGGTTTTTACTGTGTACTGTACCAGCAGCTATGGTCAAAATGACAATAAAAAGTGACTTGACTTGAATAAGATTATGGCTGATCTGGCCATGGACTTATGTCCACCTACCTCCATTTTTCGCATAACCTTAATTCCCGTACTATGCAAAAATATTTTAATTCAGCTGTCCTTAAATATATTTACGTGAGCTTTCTCTTGTGGTGTGCCACATTTCAAACACTTGGTGAAGAAGTGAACTCCCCATTGGATTTAATAGTGGATGTTTTGAATATGCACGCTGAACTTTTGAACTTAGAATTGTGGTCAGCCCGTGGTGATATTTCAAATGGGGTGGTGCTTTTGAGCCATACTTAAATGATTTTATACGTTATCCATACATTTCCAGGTATATGGGTACCATAGTGTCAACTTTAAATGGAAGATTTATGTGTGGTCTCCTTAGGAAATCATTGTATATAAAATTACTTCTAAATCACAAAGGGAATGAACATTCTGCGCTGTGCTGTACCTCAAGTTGGAATCTGCTTGCACAGATACTTTTTCAACTTGTTATTTGTTCAACAGAAGTGGTAAAATATCCTTATACAGAACTTGATATTTTTGCATGCAAACACATCATAAGCAAGCACATTCAACAGTTCAAAATGCTGATTTGTCTATTAATCATTTCAAATTTAGCAGAATTCAAAATTATATTTGAATGATTAAGAAGGAAATGGACTTGCCATGACACATTGAAAATTCAGAAAGATTGGCAGTGAGTTAATCTGTTTTGTCTTCTAAGGTGTGTGTTCTGCTTGAAACCAGAAAGAAGTTATTGTCCAGTGTCATTAAGCAGTGTTATTTGTAACCTCATTTTTGCCATCCAGACAAGCACAAACATACTTCATATTACCATTTGAACCTTGAAAATTTTGATTAAATAATAAATAATTTTAAAAGCTAAATTGAATGAAACTATTAATTTAAATGATCTATTTTTTTTTAAAAAACTTAATACTTCAGGACAATTCTGGGCCATAATACAAAGGTTCTTATTTGGTTTGTCAGTTAATCGCAATGAATGCATAAAATCATGCATGATAATGAGTTTAAATAACCCCGTCTTTCGCAACAGCTTTGCAGACTGCTTAATGCAAATGGGCATCAGATAGCAACACTTTCATCCCTCCCTTCCTGCTGCCTCAGCAGCTCTGTCACCTTAAGAGATCTTTGTACCTGCACTCCAAAGTTCTTGTTGCCTGCATAGCTTAGTATCATTTATCACTGACTGCAACTGAATTAACACTGGCAAGTATCTGAGTACAATAAGTGATCACTCCAAACTTTTTAATTCGAGCTAATGTCACCATAATCCTTCCCGTTATTACTTGTGAGGCATCTGTCCTGTTTTAAAATACCTTTTCCTATCTCAGCATAGAACACTGTCATCATCAAATTTATATTAAACTAGTATAGGTTCTGTATTTCTCACCTCTGCCTACACGAAGGTAAGAAGAGTTCTTCTACAGAAGATAGTGTTAAATGCTGCCTTTTAGGCAAATATTAGCAAGCATTAAGGCTCGAAAATTCCAATTAAGACAAAAAATGCCTTGCTTTATATTGTGATAAGACTGATCTATTACAAACAATTCTTTTTCGACTTCCACATTTGAGTAAATGCAGTAGTTTACTGGCCACGTTATCAGATCAATATTCAAAGGTCAAGTCTAATGATCAAAAATTTCCATTCTACCTTTGTAGCCAGCGAATTAACGTTCAGTTAAGTAAAACTGGAAAAGAAAATTAATATCACCAATTGTGACTGTGAAACAATTGGCTCTGCGATTAAAACCTACGTAGTTCCTTTAGAGGAGAAATCTGCTCCTCTGGCAGCATCCCAAGCTCACAGCACTGTAGTTGACTCTGTAAACAGTCTTTTGAATTTGCCTAGCAAGCATCTCAGTTCAGAAGCAATTAGGAATGGGCAGCAAATGCTAGTCTTGCCAGAGCTATCTGTATCTACTGAGTGAGTAAACTTTCCACTTTTTCCCGAGCTCTCCGTGGCCCAATAAAACCATAATAACCTCTGATGCTTTGGAGTAATGCCAGGGGAAATCTTCCGAGGTATTTTATTTACAACAAAATCGCAATCTTGTCGTTTGGAAATGATGGTTTGACATCTGGCCCGCTGGATGGTGGTCCTTTTAAACTGGGACCTCCATTGTCTGCGATCCTTTTAAATGTATAGGCTCTGTTTCTGTAGTTTGGCTTAAAGTCACCGGGACCGGCTTCCTGCGTTTCCCTAAAGCTGATTGGGTCCGTGATGCCTCAGCTTGCTTGAAGCCATCCAGTGGTTCACTGCTATGCAACACACATCAAAGTTGCTGGTGAACGCAGCAAGCCAGGCAGCATCTGTAGGAAGAGGTGCAGTCGACGTTTCAGGCCTAGACCCTTCGTCAGGACTAACTGAAGGAAGAGTTAGTAAGAGATTTGAAAGTTGGAGAGGGAGGGGGAGATCCAAAATGATAGGAGAAGACAGGAGGGAGAGGGATAGAGCCAAGAGCTGGACAGGTGATAGACAAAAGAGATACGAGAGGATCATGGGACAGGAGGTCCAGGAAGAAAGACAAGGGGGGGGGGGACCCAGAGGATGGGCAAGAGGTATATTCAGAGGGACAGAGGGAGAAAAAGGAGAGTGAGAGAAAGATTGTGTGCATAAAAAAAAAGTAACAGATGGGGTACGAGGGGGAGGTGGGGCCTTAGCGGAAGTTAGAGAAGTCGTTGTTCATGCCATCAGGTTGGAGGCTACCCAGACGGAATATAAGGTGTTGTTCCTCCAACCTGAGTGTGGCTTCATCTTTACAGTAGAGGAGGCCGTGGGTGGACACGCCAGAATGGGAATGGGATGTGGAATTAAAATGTGTGGCCACTGGGAGATCCTGCTTTCTCTGGCGGACAGAGCGTAGATGTTCAGCAAAGCGGTCTCCCAGTCTGCGTCAGGTCTCGCCAATATATAAAAGGCCCCATCGGGAGCACACATTCTTTCTCTCACGCTCCTTTTTCTCCCTCTGTCCCTCTGAATATACCTCTTGCCCATCCTCTGGGTTTCCCCCCCCTTGTCTTTCTTCCCAGACCTCCTGTCCCATGATCCTCTTGTATCTCTTTTGCCAATCACCTGTCCAGCTCTTGGCTCTATCCTTCCCCATCCTGTCTTCTCCTATCATTTTGGATCGCCCCTTCCCCCTCCAACTTTCAAATCCCTTACTCACTCTTCCCTCAGTTAGTCCTGACGAAGGGTCTCTGCCTGAAACGTCGACTGCACCTCTTCCTACAGATGCTGCTTGGCCTGCTGCGTTCACCAGCAACTTTGATGTGTGTTGCTTGAATTTCCAACATCTGCAGAATTCCTGTTGTTCACTGCTATGCATGTTGGTTTAATAGCATTTTATTGAGTAGTGTTACACATGGTAAATCAGATTATGCATTTATTTTCTGAGAGTTTTACTGCTTCATTTTTAGGATGATAAGGAGCTTTCATTTGATCTCATTGCTCTCCTTGTTACCTACTAGTTTCTTTTCAAATTCCAGTAGTGTAATGTGGAATTAAGTTTGTCAAACTTTTTATAAATAATTAAGAGTATTTAAATTGTATAATTACAGAGATTAGAAATCTAAAGGGTTAAAATATTAAACTACAGGGAGAATGAACCTTATGAAGGAGCAAATTCAGATCTTAAAATTTGGCCATATTGTTGAGAGTAATGAGGAAAATGTCAGATTGTAGGAAGAATTGGAAGGCCTGGCTATTTGGACAGAAATTACCAAATGGAATTTAATCCAGAAAACTGAAGTAACGCATTTGGGAATTCCAGTGCCATAAAGGAATATACAATAAACAAATGGGAATTTGGAGTGTATGTGAATGAATGAATTGACTTTATTTCTTACATCCTTCACATAGGTTATGTCTCAGTCTAAATGGGCGATATGCAAATTATAGTAATTTGTAATAAGTAGTATGTACAGTCAGATATACAACAGGTCAGTCAATATAACATAGAAATACAATTGTGTCAGTGTGAATTAATCAGTCTGAGGGCCTGGGTGGAAGAAGCTGTCCCGGAGCCTGTTGGTCCAGACTTTAATGCTGCTGTACCGTTTCCCGGATGGCAGCAGCTGTCCACATATCTTTGAGGTGTCAGGACAGATCATTAAGATATTTAAAATGGGACGAGCGTAAGAACACGTGAATTGGATGACTTACCTTTAATTTGCTGAGGTATAGTATATGAGAGCAATTCAATTGAGGTATCTAAACTATGAGAGGTCTGGAAAGAGTAAGGATCCATTTCCTTTTGATCAAAAGCTAAGGGATATAGATTTAAAATTAGTGATATAAGCGTTACAGATGAGGAAGAAAATCCACTTAAAAGATTGTTAGGATCTGCACCTCAAACATCAAAGTCAGGTTTATTGTCATATGCACGAGTACATGTATGCACAGATGCAATTAAATGATTGCAGCAGCATCACTGCAATATAACATTCACAAGAGGACATATGAGCATAAATTATACGCAAAGATAGCAATTAGAACAGATAAAATAAAGTACTTTTTTGGTAGAGTATTTCTTTTGGTAGTCGATGATGAAACGATCATTATTTAAATAAAAAGAACTTGGGTCTGTGCTCATGCAATAAATCTATTAGGCCAGGTATGATGGCTGTAAATGCTTTCCTGTGTGCTGTAAAAGAAATGATTCTAAGTACAGGAAGGACATAAAACAAATTTGGTTTAGTAAGAGAATAAAAGCAGTAATGACAATTTGGTTTCTCTTATGTAAAAATTATACTTTCTGAAATTCAGTTTGTTGTCGTGTTAAGCTGAAGCGGCAGTGCGGAGAAGCCGATTATTGAGTAGGAAGCGGGGAGAGCAGAGATGAAGTCAGAATGCAGACCCACTTAAGTGTGGGAATATAGGTGCTGGGAATTACCAAGTGGGTCTATGAGATGGACTGGATAAAATGGAAAGATGTATAAAATTTGAATGAAACCTTAAGTAGATGTGAGTTTTTCTATGATGCTCTACTTGAAGAACTGGAACATTTAGACCCCTTAAATATTTGAATTAATTTACTGTATATATTAGTGTCGTTTGGTTTGAAAATATGTATTGGTTCGTCCTGAAGAACTCCAAGTACAGTCAGTGAGGCAAAATGTTTAACAGTATGATGCTTTTAATGTATAAATAGGACTTAAAAGCTAAATCTACCCCTCAGCTTTTTTTCTCCAGTCCTGCCGAAGGGTTTCAACCCAAAACATTGACTGTACTTTTTTTTCCATTGATGCGCCTGGCCTGCTGAGTTCCTGCAGCATTTTGTGTGTGTTGCTCAGATTTCCAGCATCTGCAGATTTTCTCTTGTTTTTAAAAGGGTTCTGTAGGTTTCAGTTAATTTTAATGTTGTACAGGTCAAGAAGTGTCAACTTTATAGTGTTCATTTTTCTCATATGTAAAAAGTGCATATTGCTTGGGTTAATCAGCTATTAACCTCTGTTGATACAATTCTTAAAAATGGGCTTGAATCTTCTAACCAGATCAAAGTAATCCCGTATCAAAGTTCTAAGGGCTAATAAGAGCTTGTTTTTGGAACAAGTTCCTTTAGCTATCAACCAATGGCATTATCACTTCCAAAATCACTCAGGGCAAGTAGCTGTAACTGTGCAGTCTTAAATGGGATATTTTATTTGGGGGGTTTTAAGACTGGTATGTTTGAGCAATGGAAACATACCTCTGATATTACTTTTCTTTGATTAATTTCAGTGTGTCTGGGGGAGAACTGTTCGATTTTCTGGCTGAGAAAGAGTCCTTGACAGAAGAGGAGGCAACAGAATTTCTGAAGCAGATTCTTAATGGTGTCCAATATCTCCATTCCAAGTGTATTGCACATTTTGACCTTAAGGTAAGTCCAGAGTGAGTTTTTCAGCTTTTTTTTAATGCATCAAGTGAAAAATACTCATATTTGATCATGCTTAAACCACAAAATAACTTTTATACGTTCTTGAACTTGAGATACATTAGCCATGGCATGGAAGAGTGAATGGTTAAATTGATACACTGAAAATTGTTATGCACTTCTCTTCCCAATAACTAAAAGCTGATGCTAATTATTTTCCTGTCCTTATTTACTCCCTCTCATTTTAAAAGTTAGGAAGGTAAATAGGTCATAATTTTACCTAGTTGGACTTTCCTCCTTGCAGCTCTCAAAGTAGGGAGCTGTGGTTTCTCATGACTTTAAGCTAATGTTACCATACTAGAGTGGTTGTAAAAGTCCTTGATTGATAAAGGGATTAAAGGCTGTGGCCAGAAGATAGGAGAATGGAGTTGGGTTAAAAAAAAGTGACAGAACACTTTTGAATGACCAAATGGCCTAATTCTAATCCTGTCCCTAGATCTTAAAGAGATCAGATCATTAAATATTGAATTATTTGAATGAAACCATAGTGAAATTTCTTTCGATACCTTTTCTCAAGTAATTTGTATTATTTTCTGAGCTGATGTTTCTGTTATAACTTTGAGGAAAAAGAGTGTTTCAATGTAAGCACAAAATAATTGTTTTATTTGTTGCAAGTGGATAAATATTAGATTTTTTTTCTTTTATAGTTTTCTTGATTTGGCCACAACATTAAGAGTTTAGTCCTATCCTTTACAATTTGTTGCCTCTTCCAGGCTCTACCTAATATCTGACTGGAAGTTGAGTGATTGGAAATGAAAATAGAATCGAGATCTTGGGTATGAATGCTGCATTCATTACATACTAATGGGATGGAATTTACAACTGTGGTTGTGAGCAACCCACTCAGGCTCTCCGTAGTGGTTTTGACAGTTTTTCTTGGATATACAGTAGATTCACCGTACAAATCTTTCCCCAAAAAAAAACCTCAGTAAAATTTTCAAAATAATCGTTGTCATAATATGAAATGATACTGTCGATGGCTCTGGCACCTAATTTTGCTAAATGGAGTTGGGAAGCAGATTAGCTCTGACCTAACTGAAGGGCCTAACAAACAAACGAATGATAGAATGGACAAATTCCTCATGAAATAGATGTTACATGTTCAGGCTTCCCAGACTATGTCCGACAAGGAATGGCATTAGCACTATGTGCTACTTCTGCATCGTATTTGTCGGTGTGTCTGGAGGTGTTGACCTTCTACACCTGTTCTCGTTGTTGATCACTTCGATTTTCAAATCCATTATTTGCTAAATTGATGAACTACCCTTCCCTCAACTTCAGTTTTGAACCAAATCTCACTCCTAAGAGGCATTTGCACTGAATCCATAATATTAGTAGTGACAGTTCAAAATCCATTCTACTTTCATACTGTTGATTCTATACATCCCACCCATAATAAAAAATGACAAATAATGATCATCTTTACTGCCAAGTGAAGCAGCAAATGATTTTTTTTTACAACCTGAGAATAGTGAGATGTTTTCACAGGAAACATCTCACAGTGGCTTCACACCAGCTCGATGATTGCAAGAACACACTGTGTTGGATGATGAGTTTTGAAATCCCTGCATACTCGATGTACTCATCAGTATTTGGATAGTAAATGGTTGCAATAACAATAGATTTTAGAAATGATGTTATTTTTCAATTGCCTGTTTAAAAGGATATTGTTACCATCAAGAAGGGGGTACAGAAACCTGAAGGCACACACTTAGTGATTCAGGAACAGCTTCCTCTCTCTCACCACCCCCGCCACCATCTGATTTCTGAATGGACATTGAATCCATGAACACTACCTCACTTTTTAAAATTATTTCTGTTTTGCACTATGATGTTTAATTTAACTATTCAATATACATACTTAACCATAATTCATTTATATGTTTTTCATGTATTGCATTGTACTGTTGCTGCTAAGTTAACAAGTTTCATGACATGTGCTCATGATAATAGATCTGATTCCAATTTCGTTCTACCTCTGTTCTACTTTTATTAATAGTAAAAAACAATAAATAAGCAGCAACACTCATCCTTTTATGTTAAGGGCCATTATTATAGGTACTAATTCATTATACCATGGCACACAATAGAATTTTTTAAGAAGATTATGGCCAATTTGGTTCACCACCCCTGTTCTAATGTATTTGTTCAGTCATTAGGTTGAGTCCAACTGTTTGTGATCTCATGGACCATAAGGCCCAAAAGTAGATTGCCAGGCCTTTCCTCCACGCAGATACTGCTGCTGCCCAGGTTGGGACCCGGCTGGGTTTGAACTCAGCACCATCTGCCTCGAAGTCCAGTTCTGATGCCACTACACCACTGGCCGGCCCAGTGTTCCAGGGTATAATAGCTGGAAAAGCACAGTGGTGTAGATGTGACCTGGCCTTGTACAAATCTTGGACAATTTAAGAAAGGTGCCCCTATGTAAGTTAAAATGTTCTATTTTTAAAAATAAATAAATACCTGCCCCACTATTCACAATATTCACTTTCATTCTGACTCTGGTTTATGGTTTTAGTTCCACCTGAACCTGTCACTGTAAGTTGGCCTGTGAAACCTATGGTCTGACAGCCTTTTCAACGTGTACAAGAAAGCTGCATAATGTTCTTTACATTTTATTTGATTTTTTTTTGTTTTGCAAATTGAATTGTACAGTAAGGACAGAATTGAAAAGTACAGCAATCTGACTTGTCTCATGTTTCAGGATATGTGTTAGCTGCTCACTTAGGTGGGAAATGTATATTTGGAATATCTGCCAGTTTGCAAAAATGTTGCTTATATGAGAAAAGCAATCTCAGAGAGAAAAATGTCACGAGTGCAGGAATATAATAGCAGTTGATTGAGCAATGCATATCATTGACTCTGTTTTCAGCTAGATTAATTAGGAATAATGTGCATGCATTGGAAGACTTATGTATGTAAAAGAAAACTGCACAGATTTGTTTGTGTATTCTGAACTGCAGCCAAATCTCATAAATCAATAGGGAACTATAGTGCTAGAAATGTTTGTTTCTCCAATAGTCAGTTGAGTCCGGACATTAAGTACCTAGGGATTGGAAACGGTGTGTTATAACTTCTGCTTTATTTGTACCATACAACTTGTTTCAAAGGAGAAGTGGTCAGTTTAACAGCTGACACCTCCCCTGAAATGTTGAGAAATCTTATGCAACCAATGCAGCAAAGCAATTATTAAGCACAAACATAGCTCCTACAAAATACTGATAACTTATTAATACTTTTTGCATTTACTTAAAATAAGCCTGTTCTGTGGTGGTAAATGGATCCTTGTTGCAGCTAGTTCCGTTTCTGAAGACCAGAAGCTGTATATGCAGTAACAATCAAAATGATTAATATGGGCAATTCAGTAGCATCTATGGGATATTCTTTATCAACGATGTGTAAACATGTATTTGATCTGTCAAATAAACGTATTCAATAGAAAATCTCAAACTTAAGTTCAATAAAGACTGAAAAGAAAGCAACACGGTGCTGAAAATAGGAAACAAAATACTCGATGATAGAGACGTGGTTACTGACAAGCAGCACAGATTTAACAGATGTTTCCTGTTCAGTGTTTGCCGTTGACTAGTCGAAAGGTTGAAGAGATAAAATAGGTTCATCAGGTTGTAATTTTTCCTCGGGTTGTTTAATCCTCCAGTGTTAAGTGAAAGTGAATTGTTGGGTCCTGGTTATTTATTTATTGAGATACAACATGGAACAGGCCCTTCTGGTCCTTTGAGCCTGGCCACCCAGCAACCCCCTGATTTAATCCTAGCCTAATCACGGGACAATTTATAATGACCAATTAACCTGCCAACTGGTACATGTTTGGACTGTGGGAGGAAGCTGGAGCACCCGAAGGAAACCCACGCAGTCACGGTGAAACCGTACAAGCTCCTTACAGACAGTGGCAGAAATTGAACCTGGGTCGCTGGTACTGTGGAACGTTGTGCTAATCACTACACTACTTGGCAGCCCTGTTGTACCAGAAGTCAACAATACTTGGGAGATTCGTATTGACTCTACATTTGGTTAGGTTTAAATCAGAGTTTGATTTGTCATTAGAGTTGAGAAGAATGTGGAAAGGCCAGAGTTTTTCTCCCTTAGTATACAGTGACCAGTACTGGGGTGTATGATGTAGATGCTGATTTAAAAACTCAATTGGACATTGCAAAGGCACAGTGAAATGGTGAGATGATAAACTTTAACAATTTGTTCACGAAAGGTTAATAGTTCAGATGAGGGAATATAGAGCTACCATTCACTGGAGCCTTATCTTTGCTGTAGTTATCATCTTCAGTGTAGGTGAAGCCAAAGGAAGTGTCGGTGAGGCAAAAGTGCTAAGCATGCTTTATATATGGTAATCACTCAGATTTTGTAACTGAACAAATATAGTAACAGCATTGAGAGATGTACAGATTCTACCTTGTACCTATAGACATCATCTTAGAACAACAGAGAAGTGTATTACAAAGCAATAACTAAAACTAAATCTTCCTGTTTATTTGAATGTACTGTTACTTTTTTGAAGTTGTTTTTATGCAAAATGACAAGTTTTCACAGTGAATTAATTTAAATCGTACATGCTGTTTTTGTTCTGCTTCATTAGAGGAAACAAACTGATACTTGAATTCCTTCCATGACCTTTTGCTTTTCTGCAGCCTGAAAACATTATGTTGCTAGATAAAAAATCGCCCAGCCCTCGGATTAAACTCATTGACTTTGGTTTGGCACATGAAATTGATTTTGGGCATGAATTTAAAAACATCTTTGGAACTCCAGAGTTTGTTGGTAAGTATCTTGAAAGATATCTCTGAAACCGGCATAGAAATCCCGATTTTTTTTTTTTTCCCTCTCTGTTCATGGGCTGATGAAATTTCGTTTTCTATTATTTGAGATGTAGGCGCTTTGTGAAGGTGTTATATAGTTGTGCCATGTTCTGTTTGTAACAAGTGGGAACTGGACAAGTGGGTCACAAGCTGCAGTGGAGTTGATGATATCACTATGTGCATGCTGAACACTACCCAATATGTTATGGCGTGAAACAATAACAGCCTGGGGGTCAATAAATTAAAATGTTAACAAAACTGACAGTTGTATAAGTAGACCAGTGGAGCAGTTATGGTTGTGTCTGTTTCACATTTGGTAATGAAAGTTGCACTAGACCTCAAGTTTTAAAGGTCTGGGCTCTGCATTTCCTCACTCCTAACTAGAATGCACATATAAAACTGGAGCCTTCAGTGTGGTTTATTCTGGCATGCAGTGGAATTTATCTACCAGTTCTGGAATGCACGGTTTCTCTATTTGTTATTCTGATTTTGTCCCCGCACACTCCGCTGAAAGGTTAATTGTAACAGACCACCTGACCACTTTTGCATCCTGTTTTCTGGTGACTCCTCCATGCTTATTACATTCTTATTCAGAAATAATGTGAGCTTTTAGTCATCCTATAGAAGATTAAAATTGCAAAATAATCTGCCCTTGGAGTTGGTTGCCTTGTATCATTGCTGACAGGGGCCGAAGAACCTCCTGCCATCATGCGTCCAATGTCATTGGCATTTGCAAGGAACCAACACAAAAAGATTATTGAGATTTTCAACAGTGGGAGAAAATAAGAAAGGGAGCAGTGAATTTTTAAGTGTCTCTTTTCCCAGTTATTTGATCTTAGGCTGTGATTAGTCCGAAGTTAGAGTAATGAAACAGCTGATGCACAAATTTAAAAACACCCACATTTAGAAACATAGAAACATGGAAAACCTACAGCACAATACAGGCCCTTCGGTCCACAGAGTTGTGCCGAACATGTCCCTACCTTAGAAATTACTAGGCTTACCTATAGCCCTCTATTTTACTAAGCTCCATGTACCTATCTAAAAGTCTCTTAAAAGACCCTATCATATCCGCCTCCACCACCGTTGCTGGCAGCCCATTCCACACACTCACCACTCTCTGAATAAAAAACTTACCCCTGACATCTCCTCTGTACCTACTCCCCAGCACCTTAAACCTGGGAAAAAGCCTCTGACTATCCACATGATCAGTGCCTCTTATCATCTTATTCACCTCTGTCAGGTCACTTCTCATCCTCCATTGCTCCAAGGAGAAAAGGCCGAGTTCACTCAACCTATTCTCATAAGGCATGCTCCCCAATCCAGGCAACATCCTTGTAAATCTCCTCTGCACCCTTTCTATGGCTTCCACATCCTTCCTGTAGTGAGGCGACCAGAACTGACCACAGTAGTTCAAGTGTGGTCTGACCAGGGTCCTATATAGCTGTAACATTACCTCTCGGCTCCTAAATTCAATTCCACGATTGATGAAGTCCAATGCACTGTATGCCTTCTTAACTGCAGTGTCAACCTGCGCAGCTGCTTTGAGCGTCCTATGGACTCGGACCCCAAGATCCCTCTGATCCTCCACACTGCCAAGAGCCTTACCATTAATACTATATTCTGCCATCATATTTGACCTACCAAAATGAGCCACTTCACACTTATCTGGGTTGAAATCCATCTGCCACTTCTCAGCCCAGTTTTGCATCCTATCAATGTCCCGCTGTAACCTCTGACAGCCCTCCACACTATCCACAACATCTCCAACCTTTGTATCAGCAGCAAATTTACTAACCCATCCTTCCACTTCCTCATCCAGGTCATTTATAAAAATCACAAAGAGTAAGGGTCCAAGAACAGATCCCTGAGGCACACCACTGGTCACAGACCTCCATGCAGAATATGACCTATCTACAACCACTCTTTGCCTTCTGTGGGCAAGCCAGTTCTGGATCCACAAAGCAATGTCCCCTTGGATCCCATGCCTCCTTACTTTCTCAGTAAGCCTTGCATGGCGTACCTTATCAAATGCCTTGCTGAAATCCATATACGCTACATCTACAGCTCTTCCTTCATCAATGTGTTTAGTCACATCCTCCGAAAATTCAATCAGACTCATAAGGCACGACCTGCCCTTGACAAAGCCATGCTGTCTACTCCTAGTCATATTATACCTCTACATGCTCAGGCTTTTCGGTCTGCTGCAAGTCATCACTACAATCACCAAGATCCTTTTCCATAGTGAATACTGAAGTAAAGTATTCATTAAGTACCTCTGCTATTTCCTCCGGTTCCATACACACTTTCCTATTGTCACACTTGATAGGTGCTATTCTTTCACGTCTTATCCTCTTGCTCTTCACATGCTTGTAGAATGCCTTGAGGTTTTCCTTATTCCTGCCAGCCAAGGCCTTCTCGTGACCCCTTCTGTCTCTCCTAATTTCCTTCTTAAGCTCCTTCCTTATAATCTTCTAGATCTCTAACATTACCTAGCTCTCTGAACCTTTTGTAAGCTTTTCTTTTCTTCTTGACTAGATTTATTATAGCCTTTGTACACCACGGTTCCTGTACCCTACCATAACTTCCCTGTCTCATTGGAACGTACCTATGCAGAACTCCACACAAATATACCCTGAATATTTGCCACATTTCTTCCGTACTTTTCCCTGAGAACATCCGTTTCCAATTTAAGCCTCCAATTTCCTGCCTGATAGCCTCATAATTCCCCTTACTCCAATTAAACGCTTTACCAACTTGTCTGTGCCTATCTCTCTCCAATGCTATGGTAAAGGAGATGGAATTGTGATCACTATCTCCAGAATGCTCTCCCGCTGAGAGATCTGACACCTGACCAGGTTCATTTCCCTATACCAAATCAAGTACAGTCTCTCCTCTTGTAGGCTTGTCTACATATTGTGTCAAGAAACCTTCCTGAACACACCTAACAAACTCCACCCCATCTAAAACCCTTGCTCTAGGGAGATGCCAGTCGATAGTGGGAAATTAAAATCTCCCATCACGACAACTCTGTTATTATTACACCTTTCCAGGATCTGTTTCGCTATCTGCTCCTTGATATCCCTCTTACTATTGGGCGGCCTTTAAAAAACACCCAGTAATGTTATTGACCCCTACCTGTTCCTTACCTCCCCCCACAGAGACTCCATAGACAATCTGTCCAAGGCGTCCACCTTTTCTGCAGGCGTGACACTATCTCTGATCAACAGTGCCACACCCCCACCTCTTTTGCCTCCCTCCCTGTCCTTTCTGAAACATCTAAAACCCAGCACTTGAAGTAACCATTCCTGTCCCTGAGCCATCCAAGTCTCTGTAATGGCCAGCACATCATATGTCCAAGTACTGATCCATGCTCTAAGCTCATCCGCTTTGTCCACAACTTGTGTTAAAATAGACACATCCCAAACCTTCGGTCTGAGTGCGTCCCTTCTTTATCACCTGCCTATCCTCTCTCTCGCACTGTCTATAAGCTTTTTCTATTTGTAAGCCAACCTCCTCTTCCCCAGTCTCTTCAGTTCAGTTCCCATCCCCCAACAATTCTAGTTTAAACTCTCCCAGTAGCCTTTGCAAACCTCCCCGCCAGGATACTGGTCCCCCGGGATTCAAGTGCAACCCATCCTTTTTGTACAGATCACACCTGTCCCAAAAGAGGTTCCAATGATCCAGAAATCTGAATCCCTGCCCACTGCTCCAATCCCTCAGCCACGCATTTATGCTCTACCTCATTCTATTCCTATATTCACTGCCGCGTGGCACAGGCAGTAATCCTGAGATTACTACCTTTGTGGTCCTGCTTCTCAACTTCCTTCCTAACTCCCTGTAGTCTTTTTTCAGGACCTCTTCCCCTTTCCTTCCTATGTCATTGGCACCAATATGTACCACGACCTCTGGCGGTTCTCCCTTCCACTGCAGGATATCGTGGACGCGATCTGAAACATCACGGACCCTGGCACTTGGGAGGCAAACTACCATCCGACTTTCTTTCCTGCATCCACAGAATCGCTTGTCTGACCCCCTAACTATAGAGTCCCCTATCACTGCTGCCATCCTCTTCCTTTCCCTACCCTTCTGAGCCACAGGGCCAGAATCTGTGCCAGAGGCACGGCCACTGTTGCTTCCCCTAGGTAAGCTGCCCCCCCCCCACAACAGTACTCAAACAGGAGTACTTATTGTCAAGGGGTACAGCCACAGGGATACTCTCTAGTACCTGACTCTTCCCCATCCCCCTCCTGACTGTGACCTACTTGTCTGTCTCCTGTGGCCCTGGTGTGACCACCTGCCTATAACTCCTTTCTATCACCTCCTCGCTCTCCCTGACCAGACGAAGGTCATCGAGCTGCATCTCCATTTACCTAACTCGGTCCCTTAGGAGCTGCAGCTCGACACACTGGGTGCAAATATGGCCATTCGGGAGGCTGGGAGATTCCAGGACCTCCCACATCTGACACCGAGCACAGAAAACTCGCCTCACACAGATACTACTACTTTTCCGCAAATAACACTGGTAAACCTACCTCACCTCGTCCCATTACCGCCTAAGCCCGTTGAGCCAAAACCCTCTCACTGCACTGGATATGGTGGTATTCTTTTTAAACCTTTCGCGCTCTACTGGCTCACGTCACGCGCCTGCGCAGTCTCGCCTCTCTTTTACCCTGAGCTGGAATGTTTGTAAAGTCTTACATCTTCAAGAGTTTAACTTTTAATATTTCCACTTGTCATGCTTTTCATAACAATATATTTGAAATAAGGAGTATTCATGTTTCAAACTGTTGACCTTCTCTAATTGTGTGGTTGAAAAATTTAATGCACAATGTAGAAGTGGTTTAGGAGAATCCCGATTTTGTCCTTGACAGGGGTGCAGTGCTAGCTGGAGCACACCGGAGCGCATCCGGCACATCTTTAAGAAAAAAGCCGAGATAAACAAGCTAATTAATTAGGTGCCGCCGCCGAGTGGATTTAACAAGATGATTTTGCTCACAGAACAGCCACTCGCCAGATTTTTTTTTTGTTTTTGGCACCATTCTTTGTAAACTCCAGAGTCTGTTGTGCGTAGAAATCGCAGGAGACCAGCAGTTTCTGAAGTACTCAAATCACCCTGGGCGGCACCTAATTAATTAGCTTGTTTATTTCGGCTTTTTTCTTAAAGATGTGCCGGACGCGCTCCGGCTAGCACTGCACCCCTGGTCCTTGACATGTGTCATGTTAACTAATCATACAAACAATTGTGCAGGTGGTATTGCATTTGCCCTCCATGTGCTTGACCTAGGACAGACCAAAGGGCAAAAAAAAACAAAAAATGAGGGCAAGAATTTTCCATAGTCGATCATCTTTCTAAAACTTGCGATGTAGATCTTATCCATGGACAACCGATCAGCAAGAAGTTTCTTAACCATAGTCTCTTAATGCAACATATCAAAGAGTACATTTTGGCAGAGAATTAAGGAACCGTTTGTTCCATCGAAGTGTTTAAACAGACTGGGGAGAAGTGTTAATTATAGATATCACCAAACGAAAATGCCACAGGTAAAGCAGCAATGAAAAAAGCCAGCTAAGTTTGAGTTAATACTTGAGGAGGAAATTAAAATTAGAGAAGTTGTATCAAACTTTGTTCTAAGTCCACAATTTGAAACACTTCAAACAGTTTTGATCTATATATTATGGAATGATAGAGGGGCACTGGAAAAGGTGCAGAGAAATGTCAGCTTCAATGATACCAGAACTGAGGGAGCTAGCAGGAAATATTCCTCTAGAAAATACAACAGTAAGGAAAGACCTAATGCAAGTTTTAAGATTGAGAAATGGTTGATAGAACCAATTGTAAGTGTGACTAGAGTTATGTTCTGGAAATATCACATTCACTATCATAGACATTGGGGATTCTAGAGCCCAGTAGTTGAGCTACATTTCTGGGGAAACCAGATAAACAGGAAGAATTGAGTAGAAGAATATGTAAATATGGTTAAATGTAGATGAGTGAAAGGAAGCTCAAAAAAACTTCATTTTCTTTTTTTACATTAGATTTCCATGGGTCCTTTCAGGAATGATGTTTTTGATACAGAGCTGCAGATGCTGGAAATCTGATTTAAAAACAAAAATGCATGAAGCACTTAAGCACCTTCCACGTAAAGTGAAATGAAGCCAGGCTCTAGGTCCTAGGCCTGATACCAAAACTGGGCAAGGATTCTCCTGAGCTCTGACCCAGTTTTAATGAAGGGTGTTATATCTGGAGCATTTACCCTACTTCTTTTAACCACAGATGCTGCCAGATCTGTTGATAGTTTCCGCATTCTCTGTTTTGATTGATATATGTAGATTATGTACACTTTTCTAAATGTGCAAAATCAAACGGTTTAAATGACCCAGATCCAAATGAAAAATTATAGAGGCTTTATAGGCTGGTTTCATTTCTTCCTGTATGTTTAGAACACCAGATGTAGGTGGTTATTTAATTTGAACAAAATTTGTTTTGTGCAAACTGAACTCCAAAATGAAAAGCTGCTGAACTTAACAAAAGGAAATCAGTAAGCAAGATGTAAGAAGGGATGGTAGAACAATCGCAGCACCTGCTCTGAAATAACACTTTTTAAAGGTGCTGAATTTGAAGCAGATCTGAAAAGTGCTGTTTCAGTAGTTCTTGAATTAGGACAGTTATGAAGAGAAGTCACTGATGGAATTAGGACCATCACCACCAGAGGAACAAATGGGTTTGCAAAAATATTTTAAATGGGGAAGAAAAGTCAATTCCTTTGGCTGTAACTGGTTGGAATCTTGTGAGACTAATTACAGATTTTTATTTTGTAGCTCCTGAAATCGTAAACTATGAACCTCTTGGCCTGGAGGCTGATATGTGGTGAGTGAAAAATAAACTACACAATAAACTGAAACTTTCAGTGGGTTATTCACACAGTCATTTGCAGAAATATAACAAAACTGCTATCTCATATTTCAGGAGTATTGGAGTAATAACGTACATTCTGTAAGTATTGAATTTTTACAATTATTACCTTTCTCACAGTCTAAATATGTTGTTGTGAAATTTTTGCCAGATTCTTGTCATGTTAGCATTCACGTGTGGGAATAGTAACTCGTTTAAAGTTATCGCAACATTAGCACCTAGTGTGTCTGAAATGACACTCCTATTATTTTGTTGAGGACCAGTTTACTGAAATGAATATGGAACAAAATTGGAATGTCGTTGTCACCTGGATTGTGCTGTGTTTGTATTATTACAAAAGTTGGGAAGTATAACATAATGAGTTTTGAGCAGGAATTGACAAAATATGTTTTCAATAACATAAGTCTAAAATTAATCTCTTTATGAAATAGAAAACATAGAAAATAGGTGCAGGAGTAGGCCATTCGGCCCTTTGAGCCTGCACTGCCATTCAGTATGATCATGGCTGATCATCCAACTCCGAACCCTGTACCAGCCTTCCCTCCATACCCCCTGATCCCTTTAGCCACAAGGGCCATATCTAACTCCCTCTTAAATATAGCCAATGAACTGGCCTCAACTGTTTCCTGTGGCAGAGAATTCCACAGATTCACCACTCTCTGTGTGAAGAAGTTTTTCCTAATCTCGGTCCTAAAAGGCTTCCTCTTTATCCTCAAACTGTGACCCCTCGTTCTGGACTTCCCCAACATCGGCAACAATCTTCTTCCATCGAGCCTGTCCAATCCCTTTAGGATTTTATATGTTTCAATAAGATCCTCCCTCAATCTTCTAAATTCCAACGAGTATCAGCCTAGATAAGAGGTTAACTATTTGCCATAATGCTATCTTACATCAATGTAGTTGTTTCCATTAAGCTATGCTTGTACTTAGTCAAACTTGTGTAGAGGTACTGAAATTCCTCTTTGTAGTTTTGTCAGGATAATCCTATGCAGTATTTGAAATATGAAAGGTTAGATAACCATAGAGTGTAATATTTTTAACAGCTTATCACATACATGACATTGTTTTGAAATTTGCCATTCTCTTTTAATTAGCTTAAGTGGTGCATCACCTTTCTTGGGTGACAGCAAACAAGAAACATTGGCCAATGTTTCAGCTGTGAACTATGAATTCGATGTGGAATTTTTCAAGAATACTAGTGGTTTGGCGAAAGATTTTATCCAGAAACTACTTGTGAAAGATCCCAAGTATGTCTTCAATACTCTTTTCTGAAATGTTACTTTGGTGTACTTTAATATTATAAGCACATTAATGCTGTACAAACATAAAAAATATTAATTGCTTTATATGTGATGGTTCTGTCGTTTTGGGCACAAGAGGTCTGAGAGTTGGTATCTGCCAAAGTAGCAGTCAATTGGGAAAATTCTTCTTCTTGCCTCTGAATTTCATGAGGAAATATCTGTCTTGGTTTTGCCTTCTGATTGCAGTTCATTGTGTGGTTTAGTGAGAAACCTAGGGGTAGTTGTAATAATCCTTTTGTCAGCAGACATACTGATACCCAAGTCCATTTGTCATTTAAAAAAAAACGAAGCTAGTTCATCTTCCAGTTTTCCAGTTATTACTCAATGAAATCAATGAGAATAATTGTGAAATATTTGCCTACTTTTTGTGTCAGTGATTATATGATGGGTATTAAATAGACATCATAGATTAAAATTCTTTTGCCAAAAAAATTCAGATGAACGCTCAGCACTCATTTCAGATCTGGCTGAGAGATTTAAGATAATGGTATCCTCACTACCCTACCAACTACAGAAAGAAAGAACTTAAAAGTGGGTGGAGAGTAGAATAAAAAAATGTTTCCATACTTAAACGCCATCTACAGCACAGTTTTTTTTATTTAGTGCTCCTTTTAGGAATCATCTTTATGTACAATGACATACAAGCAGAAAACAAAAATATTCTACAGCAACCTGGAAAACCGTTGGGTTGAAAGTTTTGTTTGCGTGTTATGATTCTGTATTGTGGTATTTTCAACAGTTTTTCATTGTACCTTTGTCTTCAACAGGAAAAGAATGACAATTCAAGACAGCTTTCAGCACCCATGGATCAAGGTGTGCTTCCTATAAGTATTTTAGACTTTGGCTTAACATGAGAGAATGCATAACCCATCTTAAATATATTTACTTCAACTTAAGAGCAAGGCTCAAGACTTGATAAGGTCTAGTGTGCTATGTTATGTGACCTGTTGTGTGAGTTTTTTTTATTATTAGAACTCCCTTGGCATTACTTAAAAATCAAAATTTAGAAAGTTTTGTGCATGTTTTCTACCTACTCAGTGATTAACCTGTCAAAGTTCTTTATCCTATCACACTGAAGTGAGTAAGCTGGGTAGGTAACTAACCAGATTTGGTAGTTCATTTCTAATAAATGTTTCAGCATCTTTATTTTTGAGAAATAAATGTTAGGATGTGATCGTGCCTTCTGCTGCACTAGAAACAATATCCATCTAAAATAATATCTGCACAGCAGCTCATGGACAAGAGGTAGTGCACGTGCTGGAAATCTTAAGCAATGCACACAAAATACTGGAAGAACTCAGCAAGTCAGGCACATCTATCAAGGGGAATAAGCTAACAACAATTCAGATCTGATGAGGAGCCTTGGCCCAAATCCCTTCCACAGATGCTGCCTGACTTGCTGAGTTCCTCCAGCATTTTGTGCGTGTTTCTCTGCACAGATCCTGTTTCATATTTATACTTTTTCACAACCAGATCAAAATGTCAGTAGAAAAGTTTAATGTATATGTAGAACATAGAATGGTACTGTCCCACAATGTTGTGTTGAACTAAATAACTAACTAACCCCCTCTACCTACACTGTACCATATCCTTCCATTTTCCTCACATTCATGTGCCTCTGTAAATGTCTATTAGAAGTCTCTAATGTCTCTACACCACCCCGGACAATGCATTTCAGGCACCCACTTCTTCCTGTGTTTTTTAAAAAAAAATAAAAAACTTGCCCCTCATATTCCCTTTGAACTCAGTCCCTCGCCCCTTAAATGAATGCCTCTGGTTTTAGGCATCTGAACCCTGGGAAAAAGATACTGTCTCTTATCTATGCCTCTCATAATCTTATAAACCTCTATCCGATCTCCCGTCAGCCTCCGCCACTCCAGAGAAAACAACCCCAGTTTGTCCAGCCTCCTGTTACAGCACATGCCCTCTAATCCAGGCAACATCCTGGTAAACCTCTTCTGCACCCTCTCCAAAGCCTCGACATCTTTCCTGTAGTGGAGTGACAAGAACTGTAAGCAGTGCTCCAGCCGTGACCTAACAAAAGCTTTATAATGCTGTAACATAACTTCCTGAGTTTTCTCAGTGCCTCAATGAACAAAGGCAAGCATGCCATGTGCCTTTTAACCACCCTGTCAACTTGTGTTCAAATCACAAACAAGAGAAAATCTGTTGATGCTGGAAATCCGAGCAACACACACAACATGCTGAAGGAACTGAGGCCAGGCAGTATCTATGGAGAAAAGCATGGTCGATATTTCGAGGCGAACCCCTTCGGCAGGACATGGACTTCTGTAGTCACTTTCAGGGAGCTATGAGCTTGAACCTCAAGATCCCCCCACTCATTTTCCCCTGTTAAGTGTTGTGCCATTAACAGTGCACTGATTCTTTACATTTCACCTACCAAGGTTCAACACTTCACATTTGGCCTGGTTAAATTCCATCTGTCATTGCTCTGTCCACATCTGCAACTGATCTATATCCCACAGCTTTTGTCAGTCATGTAACCAATCTCCGTATCATCTGCAAGCATACTAACCCACCCATTCAGGTCACTTATAGTATATACATCACAAGCAGTCGAGGTTCCAGTTTCATTCCAGCTTCCTAAGCTTTACATAATCTTCCTTTTTCTTCTTGACTAAATTCGTTATCTCCCTCAACTTCCAAGGTTCTCTTACCTTGCCATTTTTGTCCTTGCTTCTGACTGGAATATACCTGTCCTGTACTCTGTGCAGTTAGTCCTCAAACACTCTCCACGTGTCAGATGTGGACTTGCCCAAAAACGGCTGTTTCCAATTAACTCTCCCTCATTCCTGCGGAAATGCTCTAGTAATTTTCCCTGCTCCAATTTAATACTCTCCCACAAGAAGGCAAATGGGATGTTGGCCTCCATTACTGGAGTGATTGTATTTAAGAGAAAGGAGGTTACACTGCAACTGTACAGGGTACTGGTGAGGCCACACCTGGAGTACTGTGTGCAGTTCTGGTCTCCTTACTCGAGGAAGGATATACTGGCTTTGGAGGCAGTGAAGAGGAGGTTCACCAGGTTGATTCCAGAGATGAGGAGGGTAGACTATGAGGAGAGATTGAGTTGCCTGGGACTATACTCGCTGGAATTTGGAAGTATGAGAGGAGATCGTATAGAAACATAGAAAAATATGAAAGGGTTAGATAAGATAGAAGCAGGAAAGTTGTTTCCACTAGTAGGTGAGACTAGAACTAGGGGACATAGCCTCAAGATTCGTGGGAGTAAATTTAGGATGAAGGTGAGAAGGAACTACTTTTTCCGGAGAGTGGTAAATCTGTGGAATTCTCTGTCCAATGAAACAGTGGAGGCTACCTCAGTAAATATATTTAAGACAAGGTTGGATAGATTTTTGCATAGTAGGGGAATTAAAGGTTATAGGGAAAAGGCAGGTAGGTGGACATGAGTCCATGGTCAGATCAGCCATGATCTTATTGAATGGCAGAGCAGGCTTGATGGGCCAGATGGCCTACTCCTGCTCCTAATGGTTATGTTTCTTATGCATACTTATCTATAGCTACATTAAAACTTAAGGAGTTATGGCCACTGTTCTCTAACTGCTCACCTAGTGAAAGGGTGGTCACCTGGCCAGGCTTATAACCCAACAGCAGATCCAGTACAGCCCCTCCTCTTGCTGGACTATCTAACTACTGACTTCAGAAACACTGCTGGATGCACCTAACAAATTCTGTCTCATCTAAACCGGTTCGAAGGTCCAATTTAATGTCAGAGAAATGTATACAATATCCCTCCTGAAATGCTTTTTCTTCACAAACATCCACGAAAACAGAGAAGTGTCCAAAGAATGAACGACAGTTAAATGTGAGAACCCCAATGTCCCCCTAACTCCCCTCCCTCCCGCGCGTAAGCGGCAGTGAGCAACAATCCCCCCTCCCCCCATCGGCAAAAAAATCCGTGCATCAGCACTGTCACCGAGCACAAGCGTGAGCTAAGCAATAGCAAAGACACAGACTTGCAGTTACCCCAAAGACTTTGCATTTCTTCTGGCATTCGACAAACCACAGGTTCTCTCTCTCTCCCTAATAAGGGAGAGGGAGGTGTCCCCCATTTTCACAACGAGCAGGGGACATAACAACGACCCGCTGGTTTATGATGTTAAAAGTCCATTTCGTTGCTTTTTATGAGCTCTGTGCCCGAAGATCGCAAAGATCTCGGGTCTTCGGGCCCACAGCGAAAGATTTTTCGTCCTCCCCGACGGCTCACAAGTCTCCTACCATGACACTGACCCTCGATCCACCCATTTCCACAGCCCTGAGATCTTAGGCTTCCAAGTACAGGCGAGACTCTCAGGCCGAACCCTTGGCACGTCGGATAACGACCAGTTCTGAAACCTCGAGAACGAGTCCCATTCCCACAAAGAACCGAAGGCAGCGTGTAACTCCAGGTCAGGGTCTTCAAATGAACCCGGAAAGGGAAAAATAAAGATATTAAAGATGGAAATAGAGCTGTTTCCGAAGATGCAAGCAAAGGAGTTGCCGTTTAGCACCATCTTAAGTCCGCCTCCACCTCCACCTGCACTAAGAAGGTCTCAGTTAGTCTTCCATGACAACAACCCTATTGCTTTTGCACCTTTCCTTAATCTGCCTGGATATCTGTTCCTCGCTGTCCCGCTGGCTGTTTAGGTGGAGGGTGTCTGTAGCACAATTCTATTAGAGTGATTGCACACATCCTAATTTTGAGATCTACTCACCCAGACCCCCCCACTCCTGTCCTTCCCTCAACTGTCTCTGCAATGGCCACAACATCGTTGTTCTATGTACTGATCCATGCTCTCAGTTCATGACCCTTATCCGTAATACACCGAGCATTAAGATATATACATTAAATTCAAACTATCCATCCCATGGTATCTATTACTTTGCTCCTGCCTGTTCTTACTGGCCCTGACAAATACTTTCCCTCCATCCCTCCACTTTCTGACCTGGTGCTCTGGTTCCCAACCCCTGCCAAGCTAGATTAAATCCTCCCGAGTAGCACTAGTAACCTCCCGGCCAGAATATTGATTCCTTCTGGTTTAAGTACAACCCGCCTCTCTTGTTCAGGTCAGCCCTGCCACACGAGAGATTCCAATGATCCAAGAACCTGAAATCCTGTCCCCTACACCAGTTCCTCAGCCATTCATTCATCTGCACTATCCTGACCAGCATGTGGCACAGGGAGTAATCCAGAGATTACCTTGGATGTCCTGTACTTCAGCCTGTTTCCTGACTTCCTGTACTCTCTGTACAGGACCTCTTCCCCCTTTCTACCTACATCTCGGTGCCAATGTGCCCCAGCTGCCCTTAATAATATTCTGCAGACATTCTTGACATCGTTAGCCCTAGCACCTGGAAGGCAACGTACTGCTTCGGCATCGCTTTCGCAACCACAAAATCTTCTGTCCGTCCCCCTAACTATAGAGACTCCTATCACTATCGCTCTGCCTGTCTTCACCTTCCCTACTGAGCCTCAGAGCCAGCCACAAGGCCACACTGCTGCTGCTATGTCCTGATACGTTATTCCCCCAGCAGTATCCAAAGGGGTACACTTGTTGCTGAGGGGATGGGCCACAGGAGAACCCTACACTGACTGCTTACTCCCCTTGGTTCTCCTGGTGGTCACCCATCCACTATCTGACGCCCACACTCTGGGTGTGACCAGCTCAGTAAAACTTTCCTCTATGAGATCTTCAGACTTGCGGAGGGTCCTGAGTGCATCCAGCTCCAGCTCCAGTTCCTTGACCGTGTCCATCAGGAGCTGAAGCTGGCGGCACTTCTTGCAGATGTAGTCATCAGACTGTTCGGTACCCTGAAATCCCACATTTCACAGGAGGAGCATTCCATCACTCTATCTGTGTTGCCTACACTGAACTCAAGACTCAGGATTTTCAGACAGTGGGGAGAAAAGCTTACCTGTGCCTTATCTATGAAATCTTTGAGCTTCACACTCACCTAGGTCATTTACTCAGCCTCTTCTCACCGAGCTTGTTATATCTTTGGCTCCAACTTCTCAAACCCAAATTCCACAATCAGAAACAAACAATAACAAATGACTCAGTACCCTATGCCTCCACCTGTTCTCACCGAAGCCTGACCACTCTAACAGCAGCCCACTTCAACAATGTCTACTCTGCTTACAACTTGCTTCTTTTTATTGGCTTAAAAATACTCATTCTCGATGAGACTCACTGTTTTCAAATGGATTCTGCCCTGCAAAGATGTCACACTCTCCCTCGCTACTTCAAAGAATACCCCGTGTGTATGCAGTTAAAGTATAAAGAAGCAATTATATTGGGCTGGGATTTCCAAAAAGTCAAATTGAATGTTGATATTTCTAGCCACATTCTGTTCAGGTGCATGCATGCTGCAGTAAGTTTCTGGGTAACTGAAGTACAGCACATTCACTTCCATTTGGTCTTGAACCTTCCTAGTAAGTTTGGATAAGAGGAAGGAAAATGTGTGTTTCTTCCTGTGCCTTGCAATCAGTCCAGGAAGAATGGCACTGATGAATTTGCAGGTTGATTCTGTGTTGAGGAAGGCAAACACAATGTTAGCATTCAGTTCAAGAGGACAAGAATATAAAAGCAAGGATGTAATGTTGAGACTTTATAAAGCTCTGGTGAGGCCTCACTTAGAGTATTGTGAGCAGTTTTGGGCCCCTTATCTTAGAGAGGAAGTGCTGAAACTGGAGAGGGTGCAAAGGAGGTTTTCACAAAAATGATTCCAGGATTGAATGGCTTGTCATATGAAGAGTGTTTGATAGCTCTGAGCCTGTATTCACTGGAATTCAGAATGAGGGTTGACCTCATTTAAACCTATTGAATGGTGAGGTCTTTATAGAGTGGATGTGGAGAGTCTTGAGACCTGAGGATACAGCCTCAGTATAGAGGGGCGTCCCTTTAGAACAGAGATGAGGAGGAATTTTTTTTTTAGCCAGAGGGTGGTGAATCTGTGGAATTCTTTGCCACAGACGACTGTGGAGGCCATGTCTTTATGTATATTTAAGGCAGAGATTGGTAGATTCATGATTGGTCAGGGCATGAAAGGATACTGGGAGAAGGTAGGAGATTGGGGCTGAGAGGAAAATTGGATCAACCATGATGAAATGGTGGTTTAGACTCGATGGGCCAAATGGCCTAACTCTGCTCCTATGTCTTATATGGTCTATGGTTTATCAAGGGTCTTGTCAAATTTGTTTTATTGTCAGGGGTGAGGGGAGTAAGCTGCTTTAGTTACTACCCAGGCCTATGATACTATAGTGCAGGAGTTACATTACTTACATGTGTGTTTATTTTCAAGTCATAATAGCTAGGTAAATACTTAACTTTTATTTCTATGATATTCCAGCCAAAAGACAGTCAGCAGGCTCTCAGCAGAAAAGCATCTGCTGTAAATATGGAGAAGTTCAAAAAGTTTGCAGCTCGCAGGAAGTGGAAGGTATGTGGATTTTTAACTGTACAATATTTACATAGGCATTCTAGGTCACTCCATTTGGAATTGGAAGTGAACTGACAAAGAAATCTTTATCAGGACACTGTGCCCATTATTCTTGGGTCATGCAGAGAAGAGTACAAGGAGTGGTCTGGCCAATGAGGTCTTTTGATGAAGAACAGGAATAGTTGCTTCATCTTTTAAGGATCAGACAATATTCAATATTCTTAATAAGACAAACAAATACAATAATTATAGAGCTTTTTTGGTGTTCTCTGGATATCTCCAAGTCTAAGATCATTCCATTTGTTAAGTGTAATTTTGGACTAAGCATTTGTATTTCTGCTGCCTTGAAAGCAGAAGGCATAATTTGGTTGGAAGACTTAACCTTACACAGCACTTTGAGAATATACCAAGTTCAAAAACAAGATCATTGTTTGAAATTAAGATTTGCTTTTGCTGATTAACTACTTGGGGGAGGGGACTTTTTCAACAAGAGATTAATTAACATGAAGTGGACTGCCATTCTGAATAGTACAGCAAATGCTGTGGAATTTAAATGGGAAAGAATGTGTTGGTTAATGAGATTAATATATAACAGTGCAGTGGGGTGTTATTGTAAACATTGATGAAAAATTTAACTACTGCTGTCTGAGAATTATTGTAGTTTGTGAAGTTGGAATATTAACTTGTGGGAAATTATTTTCTTTTCGTTTTAATCACTTGCTCTGTTGTGCACGTCTGGGTGTTACAAAATGCATGTTATACCTTGCACCTACTAATTCAGTGTATGAATCTGCTAAATGGAAGGTAACTGTAAACAGTGCTAAATGAAAACTGGCACACGTAATGGTCAACATAAATCAGTTTGAGTATACACATATATTTCATATCCATTCAATCTATTGCAAAATTTTTAAAAGTTTATCGCCCTTTCAATTTCAGATTTCAAATTAATTTCAATTTCACTTAGTCCCCAATTTTCTTGAACATTTTTAAATATATTTAATTTCACCAAAGAAAAATGTTAATCAGTTCCTTTACTGAAGATCAAATACCTATCATTTTTTTCCCAAAGCCTTTCAGTTTGAATTAGTGGTGTATAAAAATACATGATGGTGAACACAGTTTTAAGTAATTACTGATTTTTTATTTCTTGTGATTTTGTTTTTATGAAGTTAGAGCTCAAATGACATGATTTTATATGCAAACACATTTATATTTCAAGAATGTCATGGAACAGTGTCCCACTTTTAGTGACAATTAAATCCTTAGTATTATTATGTAATTTTCCTTACTCAGATGCTTTTAATCCCCATGACCAAAGTAAAGCTTGTAAGTTTAAAGCTGCCTGTAACATTTCCAGCTATTTGGAATTCATTTCATGTTCTATTATTTGTGATTGCAAGTTCACAATTATTCTTGTAAAGTGAGAGTTCTCAATGTGTTCAGTTGAAGCTTTGCCACCAAGTTATTTGGTTAAATTGTTGTTTCTTTAGCAATCAGTGAGGCTAATATCACTGTGCCAACGGCTATCAAGATCATTTCTTTCTCGGAGCAACATGAGTGTTGCTAGGAGTGAAGACACTTTGGTAAGTACCTGAGCAAAAATCCATTCAGCAGCTGAGGGCTTTGTATCTTCTTGTTTGAGAATTGTGTGTATTTGTTTGCTGGCTATAGTCCAGGTCAGCTTCCTATTTCATTCTGCCTCAGTTTAACATAAAGCCCAAGTCTTTAACCTCCAGTGAAAGGAGATGGAAACAATCTTTGAACAAAAAGTTTTTAATTTGCTGTTCCTCTACATTTTGCTTTCCCTTCCTTGAGAAAGCCTCCTCATTCCAATATTGACCCCTCAATGCTGCTCATCTTCCGTTATTCAGGAGGATGATTTCCTGACATTTAAGGTATATCTGCACCCAAAGATCTCATCCAAATTACAAGCTAGTAACTGACTAATGTGAAGAAGTGTTGCATAGTATTCCAGTTCTGAATATGCTCTACTTTGACTCAAACTCTTCTGTTCATTGCTAGTTTCTTCTGTTTAAACTCCAATGAAGCTGTTCGTGTCTTTGACCATTGTTAAGCTCAGGTTTGTGTCCAAACCAGTTTGGCTTTGAACTGCTACTCTGCATTCTGTTTGTTAGTACAGAACAGATCACATTCAGCCTATAATCTTTGAAGGCTATACAGTTTAAACCTGCACTGTTTAACTGCTCAGTGGATTAACCTGCTGATCAAGCTGTGGAGGTCATGAATTTTGACTTAATCGGGCTCTGAACAATTAAAGCTGGATGCAGTTCAGCTATCCTCACTTAAACTATGCTGTTTTCAAAGTGTAATTACACAGTGGATGTTCATGATTCAGAATTATTGGCAGAGGACTTTATCAGTGTATAAATTATACTATTTTTGAAAATAGCATAAATATTCTTGCACTTTCCCCCATATGTTCAGCAGACTGCTTGACATCCAAGAGTGACAAGTTTATTTCTCGATTTCTGATCAGGATGAAGAGGATTCTTTTGTGATGAAAGCTATTATCCACGCCATTAATGATGATAATGTTCCTGGTCTGCAACATCTCCTTGGATCACTTGCCAATTATGACATAAACCAGGCAAACAAGGTAAAACTTTGTGCACCCTTTCATATATTTAGCTAATGCTTCAAGAAGTCCTTCCCATTTTCAGAACAAACATGAGTTTTGTATTAGTCACATCATTTAACATCTTTAAAAGTAGTATTATATTTAATAAAACACTTGTAGAGCTGAGGTTTGCAACTTAAAATATATAAGATAATACAAAACAATTTTTGCTACATGATATATCCTTGTATAATGAATACTTTGTTTCTGCAACATAACAGGTTACATGAGGTGAAGTCCATTCATCTTCATTAATGATTTTCCTTTCCATAGCAAGAAGTAGGAAGTTCACTGGTGTTCAATTCCATTTGCAAATCCTAGGCAATTGACTTTCCATTTGCCTGGATGACAACTCCAGGGCATAGCAGTCTATTTAATTGATGATCCCTTTGCTATTCCAAGCTCCACCGGTGTATGGTGGCTTCAGACCCTACCAAAAAGGCACAGCTGTTACTCCTGTAGGCTCCTCTGACACCACTTCCTAAACTTGAGACCTCTACTGCCAAGATGGACAAGATCTTCAGCTGCATGTAAATGCCACTGTCTACAAGTTCCCTTCCAAATCATGCTACATCGTAACCTGAAAATATTTCACTGGACCTTCATTGTCACCGGAGTTAAACATTCCAGACAGTGTTCAGCGTGGGTCTTCGGTACATGGCCAGGTACCCCATCTGGACTAGATGCTTTCCGTGGCTTCAGCCCCCTGAAGGATGCTTACTTGTCAGCCGCAGAGACTGAAATCACAGGGTCATCGGGGGCTGTGGGAGATTGTGATGGTTCCTCCATGTCTTGATGGTCAAAGCAAGCATAGAAGGCACTGAGCTCATCCGGAAGTGAATCCCTGTTGTCACCTATGTTTCTTGATCTTACTTTATAAGAGGGATAGCATTCAAGCCCTGCTACAACTGTCGAGCATCCTTCATTGATCAAGTTTAGTCCGGAGTTGCCACTCCACCCATCAGACTGCTTTCTGGAGATCCCTGGACCTCACTTAACTTGGTCACCAGACTTGAACGCCTCTAATCTGGCCCTCAGCAGATTATGGATCTCATGTTTCATCCAGGGCTTCCGGTTGGGGGCACACTCTGAGTGATTTTGTGGATCGATGATGCAGCCTGCTTTAAAGCTCACTTCCACCACAGGCACACTGCTGCCACTTTCTTTCCTTGGCACAAATATCCCAGGAACTGAATGCTTCAATAGTGATGTGCACAGGAGCTTAAACATGTAGGCTTAACACTGTCAGTGAAAGCACATGTCCATAATCTTGCATTTCATTCCTTTATCGGAAGACCCTTCCTCACATTCAGATATTTCCTCAAGCTCCAGGGCCATTCCGTCTCACTTAGTCGAGAGCTGTTTCAATAAAGTCCATTACAACCATGGTGTACTTCTTCAGGTCCACAGATGAGTCCTTGAACGTGGCCCAGTCCATCAGCTTGAAGCAATCCCATACCTGCTCCTCTGCCTCCTGCGACCACCTCTTTGCTGTCCTAATCTCTGGAGCCAAAGAACAAAGTCATCCATTGTCTTTAAATAAATGATGATACTAATCAAAATGAAGTAATAATTTCAACGTAATCTAAATTCTTCAGTGAAAAATTAATATGGTAATCTAGAGGTTATATTATTAAACAACTATACAACATTTATAAACAAAATTGTTACCTAATGTCCTTCTAAGAAAATATTCTCTCTGACCAAAGCAGAACTATTGCAGATTTCCCAGCAAGCCTGCTGAATGTAGATAGTTTAACTTTTTACACTAGTGTAAATTATTGCCTAATTCCCACTATTACCATAGAACCATAGAGCACTACAGCACAGAAAACAGGCCATTCGACCCTCCTAGTCTGTGCCGGAACTTTATTCCGCAAGTCCCATTGACCTGCTCGCAGTCCATAACCCTCCAGACCTCTCCCATCCATGTATCTATCCAATTTATTCTTAAAACTTAAGAGTGAGCCTGCATTTACCACATCAGATGGCAGCTCGTTCCACACTCCCACCAATCTCTTGAGTGATGAAGTTCCCCTAAACCTTTCCACTTTCGCCCTAAAGCCATGTCCTCTCGTATTTATCTCTCCTAATCTAAGTGGGAAGAACCTACTTGCATTTATTCTGTCTATACCCCTGATAATTTTGTAAACCTCTATCAAATCCCCCCTCATTCTTCTACAGGGAATGAAGTCCTAACCTATTCAATCTTTCCCTGTAGCTCAACTCCTGAAGACCCGGCAACATCCTTCTAGTATTATTGTGACATTTTTGTCAATAAACAATTTAGTGCATGGGAAAGAAAATTTGGTTGCAGAGGATCCAACTTCAGATAAAAATATATTAGTACAAATATAGCCATCTTGGCAGCTCTCAGAATGAAAGGTATTCATTTGTATACGCTGATGCACTTAGTCACAAGCAAGCTGCTGGGTAAGAGGATGCAATTCTTTACCTTTTGTTGCCTTTTCTGATAGCTTTGCAGAAAGAAGTTTCAAAGGTTGTGTAGATATACCCTATGATTTCTCAGACCTGTCATGACTTAATTACTGTTTTTTCACCCGTATGTTCTGCTAGTATTTGCCATGTCAGTGAGACGGAATGGCCCTGGAGCTTGGGGAAATATCTGAACGTGAGGAAGGGCCTTCCGATAAAGGAATGAAATGCAAGATTATGGACATGTGCTTTCACTGACAGTGTTAAGCCTACATGTTTCAGCTCCTGTGCACATCACTATTGAAGCATTCAGCCCCTGGCATATTTGTGCCAAGGAAGGAAAGTGGCAGCAGTGTGCCTGTGGTGGAAGTGAGCTTAAAAGCAGGCTGCATCATGCAGCGTGCTCCATGCGCTTTCCTTGCAGAGTATATTTTGTGCAGTGTCTGCTCCTGTGACAACAAGTAGTAGGAGTGTCTCTGTCTGCATATTTACCAGTGGCTGAGTGTGGCTAAAAGCAAGAAGACTGCACAATTCCCATGAGGAAACTGCTGTGGATCGTTTGAAGGAGAAGAAATAAAGCTTGGCACATTTGGAAACTGCACCTGCAGCTTATTTATTTATTTTATTTTGTAATATGGAAAGAATCAAAGTTCAATTTCATTAAAATGGTACTTCTGGGAAGGTTTACTTACTACATACTTTTTCCTTTGCTTATGCTCAGGTTGGCCAACTCAATTGCAACACCCTTCTAATTTATATTGTGCTTGGTTCACATATAGAATTTGTCTGTTTATCTGTGAATGCACTGACATCAGGATAGCTGGAAAATGGCTGAAATAGCCTTTTCTGTCCTCAATCAAACATAACTTAAAATTTCAGCCTAATGTGCTGGCTCATGTTGGGGAAACCCTTCAGATGAAGAAGTTCTGCAGCAGTTAGATGCTGGGATAAGCTTGCAAGATAATTTCAAGAATTCAGAAAATAGTGAATTGCAGGAGAGTTGTGGAAAATGTAATTGCAAATGTTGTAGCAAGTTGTAATGAGTAGATGTAGTCCAAGTGATGCAACTAGCCTTGGAGCTACAAGATGGCCAGTCTTTACAGGACAATTAGTTTCTACGAAAGGGGAAAACTGAACATTTACCTTTCCAGTCCATGTTGTTACTTGTTTAATCTTTCTGCAGCATGGAACACCCCCACTGTTGGTCGCGGCTGGTTGTGGAAATATCCAGATTCTTAACTTGCTCATCCAAAAAGGAGCAAAGATTGATGTCCAGGACAAGGTTTGTAATGGAATTTGTCAGAATATTCTCTTCATTTTGTCTGAAAAAACTATTGCTGCTTGTCACTTTAATTACCCTATGTCTGAATGCTATTGGTATGTCTCATTTGGCATTACAGTTTGCAGGTTAAGTAAATTTACTTTAATGTATAATAGACCAGGCATTCAGATGTTTCTGGGACTAATAAAATTCATGGAAATGGGAGTAATAAAATTCATGGAAAATAAATTGACATATTTGAGTATGAAGTATCTTTAATTATTTTCCAAAAAAAATCTGAATTTCTCCTAGTCTGGGTCCACCGCACTATACTGGGCTGCAAGACATGGCCATACTGAAACATTGAGGTTCTTACACCAACAAGAATGTCCTTTGAATGTTCAAGATAAGGTAAGAAAATGAACATCAGTGTCACCCTTGTAAAAGACAAATGTGCTTAAATTTAAATTTAAATTCTTTTTAAAGAAAGTAATTTATTTTTCTGGTAGAATTTGTTATGAATTAATTAATAGAAAGATATATATTGGTGCAATCTGCCTTGTAGATGCAATAATGCTTCCTAATGTTTTTAGAAAATAACTAAAATTTACAAAGGTGCAAGATGGAATTTCAAGCAAATAATCAACATTAGCAATAATAATCACAAAATATTTGGCAAAAGAATACATTTTTGCAGAGTTGTAATGTACCAACATTTTTGCCAACACTAATTCATTGTGCATATTAACAGACGTTCAATACTGTTTGTACCCCACTCTAAAGTGGGATATGTTCAATAATGTTTCCTTTTCCCCATCTCTATGCCAGCAGCCTTGAGGTTTCTCAAGAACCAACTCATGATACACTCATCTCTATGTACATAATTGATGATATCTAAACACATAAGGGTATAGTTTCAAATCCAAATGCCATCCAGCTTTCTAAATCATCTCCTCTTATTCAACAGTTTCTCCAGTTCTGCCGATGGGTTTTGTCCCGAAATGATGACTATACTCTTTTCCTTGATGCTGCCTGGCCTGCCAAGTCCCTCCAGCATTTTGTGTGTGTGTCATCCAGCTTTACCTGCCCAATTTGTTTCTTAAACATTCCATGTTGTGAAGAAGAATTTTAACTAACCTTTACAAAGATTTATTTATTGAGATACAGCGTGAAGTAAGCCCTTTAAGTCGCACCACCCGGAAATCCCCCAATTTAGTCTGAGCCTAATCACGGGGCAATGTACAATGATCAATAAACCTGCCGACTGGTACATCTTTGGACTGTGGGAGGAAACCAGAGCACCCAAAGGAAACCCACACGGTCACAGGGAGAACATATAATCTCCTTACAGACAGCGGCGGGAGTGAAACCTGCTACTGTAAAGCGTTGTGCTAAACACTACGTCACAGTGCTGCCCCTATTGTCCACCCACACGGTTTGTTCCTTTGCTCCTGACTGCCACCTTAACCTCAGGTGCAGAATGAACCAGGCTCTTTGCAGCTTCAGCACCCTTTTTACATTTGCTCATTTTTCCCGAGTTTGGATTCAGCAGCAGTGAAGGAACAGTGACTCATTCACAAACCAGGGTACTGTATGACTGAGAGGGGGGCCTGGAAGTGGTACTGTGCCCACGTACTTGGCCTGGAACTTATCCTGTTCAACTCCACACTGCTCTCTCCCTTGTAGCCTCTCAGTTAGGAAGCTGTTTCACTTCCGTGGTAATTACTGAACCTCGTCCCTACCAGAACTCCATTCAATGCGGTTTATATTTAGGATAGTGTCACCCACCAGATTTAGTTATTCCACCACACCCTCCCAACAAAACATGTATTTTCCAGCATAAAGTGCTGTTATTCCAAAACTCATGCTTTAACTTATCATTCCTGCCCTTGATTCTTAATATTGGTTTCCTTATTGCGAACAATCAGAATTAGAATCCTCCTGCTTTATTTCTTTATTGGTTTATTATTGTCACGTGTCTTGAGAAACTGATTTGCACCAGTTGTGCATGCCTTCCAGACAGATTAAGACATACATAATTACACTGAGGTAGTAAAAAGAAAACAGAATACACCATATGGTTTTGTAGCTACAGAGGAAGTGCTGTGCATGTACACTTGTGCAAGGTTCATGACAATGTAGAAGGGGAGATCAAGTGTTCAAGGGTTTAAACACCCTGAAGTGTCACCTGGCTGACAACCTACAACTGCAATATTCCTATCCCTCCTCGAGTCGTACTGTTCCTCTGAGTGCTTGTATATTTCTCCTCCCTACTACATTCAGATTCCAAGCTCAGAATCAGAATCAGGTCTATTATCGCAGACATATGTAATTTGTTATTTTGAGGTAGCAGTACAGAGTAATACATAAAATATGCTATAAATCATCATGAGAAATATATCGTCAATCATCTTGACTTATCTTATATTGTCTAGAGTTTTCTTTGCAATCCCTCTAAATTTCCTCTGACCTTGACATTTTTTTTTAGTGTGTTGATTGGAATTCTGCAGCTGAGTCTCAACACGGGTTAATTAAAGTTTAGCTTAGTATACAAAAGTAATGAACCGATGTCACTTCCTAAGGAATCCCTTATTAATTGTCCTATCAATTTGTCCTAGCACATGCAAAAATACATGAACATGCATGTCTTTGATCCTACATTGAAATAAATTACCTTTCCTCCTTTACGGTCCATGAAGATAGTAGACAAAAAAATATAGAAAGGTGTAAGGAATACTTCCTTTTTTTGGCTGAGTGAATTTCTGGAATTTCTAACACTCTATATAGGGCACACTGTGCACTGTTACTATTATCATATTAATGAAGAGTGTGACGAGGGTGCAAAGGAGAATGATGGAATTGCTTGGGTGGTGAATTTTTGTTACGAGGAAGGATTGAACAGACTGAAGCTAATTTCTGTGACACATTAGAGATTGGGACACTACTTTAATTAAGAGCTATAAACTTATATGAAACTGAATAGGAAGAACCTGGTTTCCCTTGGCAGTGAGTTCTATATCGAGGCATGAAAACTGGTACAGAGACAAAAATTCACTCAAAAGATGGAACTCTTAGGATCAGAGGTATGTCTGGAGCTCTGCCTGAAACAATATTGGAAAACGAAATTCTCATCAAATTTCTAAACCTATTTGAATAAGCACTTGTCTCATATAGACACATCAAGAGCTGGGAAGTATGATTTTTCTGGGTAGCTTTCTATAGCAGCATGGGAAACTTGATATGTTAAATGATCTCCTTCCCTGCCATGGGTTTCTGTGATTCTGTTCTTACATAAGTAAGTCATTTCACAGTTTGCTGTGCGAAATGTCATCTGTTGCATATCTGCCCATGTTACTTGTTTGCCTGCCTTTTTTTTGGAATCCGTTAACATTTTCCTCGCTCTTCATTATAATTTTGATTTTCATGACAAACTCAGATTTAGAAAGGTGGTTCTAATACCGGTTGCTAGGAAACACAGCTGTGTATTTCCCTCCAGTCTGAAAAGTGGAGTTGGCACATCTCGCTGATGTCGTGTTCATGTAGCCAATTAATCCCTTAAGTTTGCTTTACTAACAAGACATTATTAGGGAAGTTGCTGAATAGCAAATGAGTGAGGGAACACTGTCTGATATTCCATTTCTTAAAATCCTTCCTTGAACAATCTTGTTCAACTGCTGTGAAGCATATTGGAATGAAGTGAATGTTGGTCTTGGGCCATCTGTTGTTACACAACTGCTGTTCTGCATAGACCGGATGTCAGCTGAGGACTTAGCTGGACTGCACTGCACTGCTCTACTTTGTTTGTTTGTTTGCTTGTTTATTTGGAGATAATGCGGAATAGCCCCTTGTGCCAGCAAACCCTGATTTAATCCTAGCCTAATCATGGGACAATTTACAACGACCAATTCACCTACTAATTGGTACGTCTTTGGACTGTGGGAGAAAACTGGGGCACCCAGAGAAAAACAAGGATGTAACGAGTACAGACTCCTTACAGAGGACACTGGGATTGTACTCCGAACTCAGACGCCCTGAGCTGCAATAGCACTGTACTAACTGCACGCTACCACGGTGCCCCACAGGGTTATGATACTTTTATGGATATTCTGATGAAAAACTTGTCTCTGGTGTCACTTAATTACTGTTAACATCTGCAGAGGAAATCATATTTCATGAAAATCAGTTATATAAAAAAAAAAGCAGGTGCTGAAAATCTGAAATAAAATTAGAAAAACTGAAAAAGCTCAGCGGGTCTGGCAGTATCTGTGGAAAGAGAAAGACATTTTAAGTCGTAGCTTTTTCCAGCAATTTTTTTTTGTTTGTTTCTGATTTTCTTTATTGTTCTTTGGGTTAACTAATTTAATTCCAAAACTGCCAAGCAGTTGATCTTTTTGCTTTATAGTGTGTAGGACTGTAATTATTGGGATCAAAGTATAGGATAACTTGTTATGATTGGATGTGTAAAGTGGTACTGGGTGGCACTAATCTGGAATGTATTTGAGAATGATGGGGGGACAGAAACCAAAATCCCTGTGATTAGTTAGAGTAAAGGGTGCACTGGAGCTGATCGTCAGAAGATGTGTTACACTCCTAACATAACCATTTTTCTATATTTAAGGTTGCCATTGTAGGTTCAGCGTATACACAAGAAGCAGAACAGCCCTTCATTATACTCCTGGAGTGCCTGTGTTACAACAATGAGTTCTCCTTAAAACCCAGGTTACAGGGATCCCCGTTTATTACACCATTGTGCTTGTTTAACTGTTCTTGACAAGAGGGTGACCTAATTACAGTCATATTGACTAATCTTGTTATTAGCTCTGTAGAACCTGCAAATCTTTTGCTCTTTACTTCCTTCATCTTCCCACTGTATTCCACCTACTCTCTCCATCAAATTTTGTTTCCTGGTCCTTATTTTGATTTCCCGCAGATATCCTTGCATAAGAGTACTGGTTTGTAATTATTACTTGCCCTTCTCTGTAGCTTATCAAAAATTTTGTGTGAGGCAGCCAAGCACTGGTGCATTTTCAAGTGCATTGTATTCAGAAGTCCCAGAGCCAACATCGCTATGAAATGAGTCTTTATAAATGAAGCTTAAGCACTGTGGTGGATTTCAGTGTAGAGTTTAGTCAGATTTTTAACTTCTGTATTTGTTTATATTTTACTGTAGTCTGGTGAAACTGCCCTCCATGTAGCAGCTCGATATGGTAATGTTGAAGTTGTACAATACCTCTGCAAAATCGGTGTTAATCCAGATCTTCAAGACAGGGTAAGAGCATGTAAAATAGATCACCCATATGAAAAATTAAGTTCCAATTCAACTTGACTGTCTTATTTTATTCATGTTAGGATGTGAAGATAATCTGATGATTAATGATTATGTAATGAATGTAGAAGGGAACTGGAATAAAGAATTCTACCTAAGAATATAATACCATACTGTCTTTCATTCTACTCATTTTCCTAACTAGAAAATTGTAAAGAAATTAGATTTGATGGCTTGTCTTGACATTGAAAATTGCTCCTATATTCAACATAAACCTGTAACGGTGAAGAGATCCATGAACAGTTCTAGTGCCAGAGCTGATTAAACTGTTATTCTTTGAAGCAGTAAACACGTTTAGGTAACTTATTCATTCATTGCATTCACCTCACTTCTACATGCTGGAAAGGGACTTAATAAATATTTCCTTACACTTTTGGCATAGTTTAGTCTTATGTTTCAAAATCGTGTTCTACACATCTTTTACAGTGCCATAGAATGACTACAACAGGAATGGGGAGCATTCCTGTTGTAATCTTCTGTGTCAGGTGAAGATTAGTCATAATGTGGTATTCTCATTTTTGCACGAAAAGCAATTTTGTGCCGAATCTTCAAAGGGTGTTTCAACCCTTAACCACTACACTCTCCTGTTATGTGTACTGTATATACAGATATATGCTGTTGTAACTATATGTGCTGTGACCATATGTACATTGTTTTGTGCCTTGGCCCCAGAGGAATATTGATTCATTTAGCTGTATATGGTTGACTGGCAATTAAACTTGAATTTGAAACATATTTAATTGAAAGCTAGAATACTTGCTGTTTAATCTGCTTGCAGTCAGCGATTTATACATTTCTTAACTTTATCAAGCAGTTCTATTAAAGCCTGGCTATCGAGCATTTATGACTCCTAAAAATGATATGTCATTTCTAGTTTCTCTCCGTTCTGATTCCAGGTTGAAGCAACACAGATTTATTGCACTAATGATTTAACACAGGGGCAATAAAGAAACATAAATGTTAGCAAGGATTTGATGTTTATGGACTATGCACAGAATATAAAGCTGTGTACTTTGCATTTCCCGATTTAGAGTTCGCAGTTATGCTATTCATAAATTTTTGTTCATGGTTTTTAAAGGCAAGGTTACTACTTCAAAAGGTTTTTTAGCAAAATATCATGCAGTGACTATGACGGAATGTTCTCGTTGGCTGCTTTTTACCTTTTATGTTTTGCGGCTCGTGTTGGAAGTGTGATTCTGACAAGAGTGTGTAATTTGAGTGGAACTCCTTGACAGCATTCAGCAAGTTTTTGATCTTCAATCACAAGAGAGCACGGCACAATTCTGTCATACCACATTATTCGATTTGCACATTAGTAAGAGCTGCCAGATGTCTCTCCTTCTGAAATCTTAAGAGATAATAGATTTGGTCTAACAAAAATTTGGGATGTGCTTGACAGTAGCACCCACATCCTGAATAATGAATAAGTAACAAGATTTAATCAGCTCTAATTGGGGAGAGATTGCTGTGCTCTGAAATGTAAGGAGATATTGGTGCCCAGTGCATGATTGGCAATAGATAGTATTGAGGTACTGGAAGTAAGGGGAAAAACTTACAGAATATTTAGTTTATTGCTGTGATAATTGAATGCAAATCTAGGGAGGTTCTGGTTGAGATATGTATAGCATTGATCAGACTACAGTTAGTGTACTAGTGCGATGTTCAAAGGTTCATTTATTATAAAGCATGTATCCATATACATCTCTGAAATTTGTCTTCTCCAGATAGCCACGAAACAAAAAACATGAAAGTCATCCAGAGAAGGCACATCAAACCCAGCCCCCCTCCCCGGCACAAAAAAGAACAGCATCCCAAGCATCAACCCCCAAAACCCCTGCTCCAGCACAAAAAATGGAACAAGAACATTGACCCCCTCCCCCAGAAAACAACCACTGCCCCACACAAAACGGAACATTAACGTCGAGAAACAGCACCTCCCCGCACAAAAAAAACAGAACATCAGTCCCCCCCCAAACATTCTCCCCTCGCACATCAAAACAGAAAAGGAACAGGCGATTCAAAAACATAGAATATAAAAAACATACATGAATACCGCCAATGGAAGCAGCATTATTCTGGGGCCAAGGTACAAAACACATTACCAACTGTCATACACCGCGCAAGACACATATAGCACATATAAGTTAGCATATAACATATAAAGTACAGTCACACACAAAAAAAAGTCCAGGTCCCTGAATTTATGAATATTGTAGCACTCGGCAGTCAAACACAATACAACCTTTTTTCAGCTGAATGAACACTGGGGGAGGGGGCAGCATCGACCCCAGCACGGACCCTGCACCACACCCACTCCAACGGAACACCCAACTCCGACACCTCCCCCTGGGTGGCTGCAAACAGGCAACCCCACGGCTTGAGGCCTAGTCCTTACTACGATCAAGGCCACACAGCTTCCCTGCAGTCCTGCCCCACCGCTCACCAATAAACCGATGGATTCTACTTACAACATTCCACACCACCAATGTCCAACAAGGTCTTGCGATCACAGGAAAAGCAACGAATTCGATCACTTGCTGTTCCACCTTTTAATACTTGCTTGCAGTTGTACCTAATTTATTCACTAATACTAAAATTTAATATTAATTCCCCTTTTTTTTTTTGTGCCAGGAACAAGAAACTCCATTGCACTGTGCAGCATGGCATGGTTACTTTGCAGTGGCCAAAGCACTCTGTGAAGCTGACTGTGATGTTCACATTAAAAACAAAGAAGGAGAGACACCCCTCTTGACTGCGTCTGCAAGAGGCTATGTGGATATTGTGGAATGTCTACTGGAACATTGTGCAGACATGGATGAAATTGACACGGTCAGTTTTGAGCACATGACTTGATTATTGTATGGTTATGTTACTTCAAAATGTTACCAGTTCTTAGAAGATGATTGGTTTTACCTTCCACACTGTGGTTAGTGTGTTTTCCTCTGAGCTAGCTATGGGGTAACTTGATTAGAATCATAGTTGCATGTTATTATTTTAGCAGTACACCATGTGAAGGTAACAGTGCAATATTTTTGCTACTGTCCAATGTCACAATCCTTGTATGTTCTTGCAACAACATTTTTTTTTACAGTAATGCTCGTGCTGTTCCCACGTAGAGCACATGTTTATCAATGATTCACTTCTCCTTATTGAAAACCATTTTGTGGCAACAGACCCTTCCTTCCCAGATTGCTCTAATCATGTGATGAGCAATCGGAATGCTTCTTTCAGTGATGTTGCTGTAAAGACGAGCACTTCCTCTTGGGACGTTCACTGAGTTGTGCTCATTGGAGACCAATGACTGTGCACCAGCATCTCGTGATAATGTGACTGAATCTGCTTCTCATCCTGGCAGCAGATACCTAAGTATACAAATTCAGTTATGCTGGGAAAGGGCAGGTTTCCGAGTAGCACATGAATGTTAAGTTCACACAATCCAGAGTAAGTTAATGCTATTGTAAGAGCATATTTTAATTAAGGTTTTTGCCGATACCACCAAACGTATACTACAAATACCTGTGTACGTACCTGTAACGAAACCCAATTTCCCTCGGGATCAATAAAGTATATCTATCGATCTAATGAATGAAAGTGAGCATGTTTTGTTGAAGTACAACAATGGAAGTGAAGTCTTTATGGAAGTAGGATATCTTCTGTTGTTGGCTGACCCCACGTTCAATATTTCTGCAACTTTTAACTTCTGCGCACACAGGTGCAGACCAACAATTCTACTTTGCATAGTGGCTAACAATTTGCACGATTTGATAAATCATCTTTATCAAATTGACACATTGCAGCTGTCAAATCTTCACTATCAAACCACTCAGAAACAAGAAGATTTAAATCTTCAAATGGAGAAAATAATATCATCTTTACCTCATTTCTAGTTGTTGCAGTGAATAGTCAGGCACAGAAGCACGCCCTTTGACCCAACTTATCCATGCCAACCAAGAAGCCTGCTGGAGCTGGTCCCATTTGCCTCCAATATCCTCCTAAATATTTCCTATCCATTTATCTGTCCAAACAACTTTTTTTGAGATATAGTGTGGAACAGGCCCTTCTGACCCATCGAGCTGCACCATCCAACAACCCACTGATTTAACCCTTGCCTAATCACAGGGCGACTTGACCAGCTGACCCACTAACTGGTACGACTTTGGACTGTGGGAGGAAACCAGAGCACCCGGAGGAAACCCATGCACCCACAGGAAGGAACATACAAACTTGCTTACAGGGGACACCAGAATTGAGCTCCAAGCTCTGATGCCCCGAGCTGTAATAGCATCGCGATAACTGCTATGCTGCCATGGCACCCTAAATGTTTAAAATCTTTCAATTGTACCCACCTTCACAAATTCCTCTGGCACTACGTTCCTTATAGCTACCACTCTGTCTGAACCATGTAGACTGGGAAAATGTTAGTTGTAGTCCTGGGAAAGATTACTTGAAAATGTAATTTTAGGAACTCAGCAGGTCAGGCAACATCTATGGAAATGAATAAACAGTCAACATTTCCAAGGTGAGACCTTTCATCATTTATGCAAATAAATCATTACTTTCGAATTGGATATGTAAGTTTAAGTAGTTAATGACACCAAGATTCGCACATCCTACCACGTGGGGAATAGCAAATGGTCACAGAATATCTAGCACTCTGGTGCAAAATCATCAGGGATTCCTTCTCCTGATAGCAGGATTTGCACCAGATAACCAGAGATTGACTTGTGTTTGAGGAATCTTGGCCATGGTTTAATACAGGGTTTCCAAGCTGGGGTCCATGAACCCTTTGCTTAATGGTATCAGTCCATGGCATAAAAGAGGTTGGGAGCCCCTGGCTTAATAACAAAGAACTTTTAAGTAGCGATAGGACAAAGAACTAGTTGGATAGAAACAAAAAATTAAGCTAATTGGGAAGGGAAACTGATGTACGTTTCCTCCCACAGTCCAAGCAATTGTGTCCTGCAGTTACTCTAGAAGGCTGAAATGGAATTTCTTGTACTCAAAATGGAGACAAATAGGACAGAATTCAACAGATAGTTAAGTTATGCTGCTAATTTTGTAAACTTTCAATGTTACATGAAGCATGTTTGCAAAGATCACCTTACTTCTGCAAATAACTGGGGTACAGTATATAATATGTCCAGATCTTTAGGAAATGACCATCAGTTAAATTATTTGCCTATTTAATACTTATTGGGAAGTTCCTGTTGCACCTTGCATTTGCAACTGCAATGGTCTTAGTATTCTTGGGACCATGAGATGGTCAAAGTTCTGGTGTGGTAATAACAATTGCTTGACAGTTGGAGTTGGTGATTTCAGAGTCGGGTAGTACAATGTTGCATTTTTTAATTTAATCTAATCCCCCTCTCCTTTTTAAAAAAAAAAAAGAACAAGAAGAAATGCATTTCTAGGTCTGATATGTTACTTTTTATATTAAGTTTATGTCATATAGTGTGGGCATGTGGCCAAGTGGTTAAGGCATTGGACTAGCTACCTGAAGGTCGTGAGTTCAAGCCCCAGCTGAGGCAACATGTTGTGTCCTTGAGCAAGGCACTTACTCACACGTTGCTCTGCGACGACACTGGTGCCAAGCTGTATGGGTCCTAATGCCCTTCCCTTGGATAACATTGGTATCGTGGAGAGGGGGAGACTTGCAGCATGGACAACTGCTGGTCTTCCATAAACCTTGCCCAGGCCTGCGCCCTGGAGAGTGAAGACTTTCCAGGCACAGATCCATGACTCGCAAGACTAATGGATGTTACATATTAGGCAGAAGCTAGTCTGACACTGTTTTGTGGACAGACTTGGAGCATGCACACTACAGGCATATTCTCTTTAGTCAAGAGGGTCATCATTTGAGGGTTAAATTAAATTTCTCACCTTATGACTAGGAATTGCAAAGGGTTCTAAGTGAAACAGCCTGTCTGCTACTCTACGCAAGAAGTGAAGAATTTGTCATTATGTGTCCTTAACGACTGAGAGGCTCATACCACGTAGATTAAAGGGCTCTAGTGCCTGTTTTGATTCGCTCCAAGAAAATCGAACAGCAGTTTCTAACTTTTGTGTTTTGTGGCTGAAATTTTAAAAGGCTTATTTTTTTTTAATTTTCAGGATGGTCACACAGCACTGCACCTTGCAGTACGAAGATGCCAGATAGAGGTGGTGAAGTACCTACTAAATCAAGGGTGTTATGTAGATGTACAAGATCTGCATGGCAATTCAGCTTTGCACATAGCCTGCAAAGATGGCAACATAGCTATTGTTATGGCTCTTTGTGACGCAAATTGCAACCTTGATATAACTAATAAGGTAATCTCATTATCAGTAAGTTTATTTGTTTCATTTAAGTTTTTAACTTTATATTACAATAGTAATTAAATGTGTAGCAAAGTACCATAAGTTTTCACTATTAGTCAGTGAAATATTAATTGGATGAAAATTATGATGTAATTGGGTTAATCTGAACAACACTGTTGTTTCCTCTGGTATCTGTCAAGGATCATTATTGCTGCCTTCCTTCCCACTCCCTTTACAAATTAAGATTAAAGTCTGTCATGAGCCTTGTGGCCCATCAGGCAGTGCTTATGCTGGTTTCCGTGGCGTGAAGCGACTGAGAGTACGAGACTCCCCCACCCCCCAGATAGGACACCAGTCTATCGCAAGGTTAACCCCCAGCACTTTTGTCGGTACCCATTCTCAGCTGGGTAGACTGGAGCATTGTGTGGTCAAGTGCTTCGCTCAAGGCTTGAACCCACGACCTTCAGATCGCAAATCCAACACCCTAATCACTTGGCCATGCGCCACACACTCCCTTTGCAATATCATCCAGAAAAAGAATAGGTTCTGTATGGATGGAACCCATTCTAAGCTCTAGCTTGTCACCAGTGTCTCTCTTCCTGGTCTGTGATCTATCATACAATACTCGATGAGCAGAAACGTTCTCCAAATTAAGACATTGTCTTCAATCCCTTTCTATGAATTCCATTCACACTACGCCAACTATATCCTTTTGTCTAATTATTTAGATTTGATCATACTTATGAGCAGATTTGGTCATATTTAAATATGATCTAAGAATGTATCTCACACTCTTAGCATTATCTAACTCCATCACTTCCACAGCTCATCAGCTGTTGAAATCTTCCTTCTTGTTTATGGTTAGCCCTTCGCATAATTACATCACTGTTCTAACTATTCTTCCATTTTTCACTCTTCATAAACTGAATTTTGCTGCGTGTATATTAATACAAAGTCCTCTATATCCATCGGGTTACTGAGGATTTGTATATTGATTTTTCTTTTTTTAAATACTCCTCTTCCTCGTCATCTGTAACTCAGTCTAGTCATGCAGCCCTGGACATCTCAGGCATTCCTCAGTTTTGCCTTCTGGTGTATCACAGCTCCAGTACTATATTTAAGTTTGCTGACAACACCACTGTTGTGGGCTGAAACAAAGGTGGTTATGAATTAGCATATAGGAGGGAGATTGGAAATCTAGCTGAATGGTGCCACAACAACTTCTCACCCAATGTCAGCAGCACCAAAGAGCTGACTATTGACTATAGGAGAAGGAATCTGGAGGTCCATGAGACGGTCCTCATCAGGGGACCAGTGATGGACAGTCAGCAACTTTAAATCCCTCAGTGTTATCATTTCAGAAAACCTGTCCTGCATCCAGCACGTAAGTGCCATTACAAAGAAGATATAAGCAGTGCCGCTACTTTCTTAGAGGTTTGCACACATTCGGCAAGTCATCTAAAACTTTGACAAACTTCTAGAGATGTGGGGTGGAGAGTATGCTGACTGGTTGCATCATAGCCTGATATGGGAACACCAATGCCCTTGAATGAAAAATCCTACAAACAGTAGTGGGTGCAGCCCAGTTCCACAAAGTTAAATCCCTCTCCTCCACTGAGCAGATCCACAAGGAATAGGAAGGGAGCATCATCATCAAGGACACCCAGGACCTCTTCTCCCTGCAGCCATCAGTAAGGAGGTACAGGAACCGCAAGTCCCACACCATCCGGATCAGGAACAGTTATTATTCCTCAACCATTGGAGTCTTGAACCAAAGGGGTTAACTTCACTCACCCCAACACTGAACTGAATCCACAATCCATAGACTCACTTTTAAGGACTCTACAACTTGCATTCTCGATGTTTATTGCTTATTTATTATTATTTATTTGCATGTTTTCTTCCCTATTTACACAGTTTGTTGTCTTTTGTACATTGGTTGTCTACCCGTATCTGCCGTATGCGTTTTTTTTTCATTGATTCTATTGTGCTGCTTTCCATTTAGGAACAGAATTAGGCCATTCGGCCCAGCAACTGTGCTCCACCATTCCATTATGACTAATTTATTCTTCTTCTCAACCCCATTCTCCTGCCTTCTCCCCATAACCCTTAACACCCTGACTAATCAAGAATCTATCAACCTCTGCTTTAAATATACTCAATGACTTGGCCTCCACAGCCTCCTGTAGCAATGAGTTCCACAGATTCACTACCTTCTGGCTAAAGAATCTCTCCTCATCTCGATTCTAAATGGACGTCCCTCTATTTTGAAGCTGTGCCCTCTGGTCCTAGACTCACCCACTATAAGCAGATCTTTCAAATATGTTCAGTAGGTTTCAATAAGATTCCCCCCTCCCCCTCATTATTCTAAACTCCAACGTAGACAGGCCCAGAGCCATCAAATACTCTTCAGAGATTGGCCTTTTCATTCCTGGGATCATTCTCGTAAATTTCCTCTGGACCATCTCCAATGCCAGCAAATCTTTTCATCAATGAGGGGCCCAAAACTGCTCATAATACTCCTTGCAGTCTGACCTATGCCCTATAAAGCCTCAACATTACATCTTTTGTATTTTAGTCCTCTCGAAATTAATACTAACATTGCATTTGTCTTCCTTGCCACCGACTCGACTTGCAAGCTAACCTTTAGGGAATCCTGCACAAGGATTCTTGCACCTCTGGGTTTTGAATTTTCTCCCCATTTAGGAAACAGTTTTATGCCTTTTTTCCTTTTACCACAGTGTATGACCGTACACTTCCCTATACTATATTCTGTCTGCCACTTTGCCCATTTGCCCATCTGTCCAAATCGTTCTGCAGGTTCCCTGCTTCTTCAACACTACTTGCCCCTCCATATATCTTCATGTTGTCTTCATGTTGTCAGCAAACTTGGCCACAAAGCCATCAATCATATATAACTTGAGAAGAAGTGGCCCCAACATGGACCCCTGTGGAACACCATTAGTCACCAGCAGCCAACCAGAAAGGTCCTCTGTATTCCCACTCTTTTCCTCCTGCCAGTCAGCCGATTGTCTTTTCATGCTAGTATCTTTCCTGTAATATCATTGATCTGATCTTGTTAAGCAGCCTCATATGTGGCACTTTGTCAACTGACTTATGAAAATCCAAGTAAACAATATCTACTGACTCTCCTTCATCAATCCTGCCTGTTATTTCCTTAAAGAATTCCAGTAGGTTTGTCAGGTTTCCCTTAAGAAAACCGCACTGTCTATGGCCTATTTTACCATGAGCCTCCAAGTACCCTGAAACCTCATCTTTACTAAGGGATTCCAACATCTTCCCAACAACTAAAGTCAGGTTAACTGGCCTATAATTTCCTTTCTTCTGCCTCCCTCCCTTCTTTAAAAAGAGTGACATCTACAATTTTCCCGTCCTCCAGAACCATTCCAGAATAAAGTAATTCTTGAAAGATTATTACTGATGCCTCCACAATCTCTTCAGTTGCCTCTTCCAGCAAACTGAGGTATAGTTCATCTGGTCCAGGTGACTTAACTACCTTAAAACCTTTCAGTTTCCCAAGCATCTTCTCCTAAGTAATAGCAACTACACTCACTTCTGCCCCCCTTGACACTCTCAAATTTTGATGTACTGCTAGTGTCTTCCACAGTGAAGACTGACACAAAATACAAACGTTTGTACTTATTAAGTGCCTTTGCCATTTCTACGTCCCCCATGGTACCTCTCCAGCATCATTTTCCAGTGGTCTGATATCCACCCTCACCTTTTATTTTTAACTTGTTACGTATCTGAAGTAATGTTTGGTATCCTCTTTTATTGGCTACCTTATCTTCATATTTATTGTTTTTTTTTCTCCTTGTGGCTTTTTAGTTGCCTTCTATTGTTTTTTAAAAGCTTCCCAATCCTCTAACTTTCCACTAATTTTTGCTATATTCTATGCCTTCTCTTTTCCTTTCATGCCATCTTTGACTTCCCTTGTCAGTTACGGTTGCCTCATTCTCCGTTTAGAATACCTCTTCATCTTTGGGTTGTATCTATCCTGTGCCTTCTGAATTGTCCCCAGAAACTCCAGCCATTATCGTTCTGCCATCATCCTTGCTAGTGTCCCCTTCCAATCCAACTTGGCCAGCTCCTCTCCCATTTCTCTGTAATTCCAGTTACTCCTCTGTAATACTGATACATCTCACTTTATCTTTTATTTCTCACTGCACAGTGAATGATCTTATATATTGATCACTGCTTCCTTTGGTTTCCTTTACCTTCAGCTCCTTAATCAAAATTGGTTCATTACACAACACAGAATCCAGAATTACCTTTCCCCTGGTGGGCTCAAGCACAAGCTGTTTTAAAAAGCCATTTCGTAGGCACTTTACAAATTCCCTTTCTTGGGATCCAGCACCAATTTTCCCAATCTACCTGCATATTGAAATCCCCCATGACTATTGCAACATTACCCTTTTAACATTAATTTTTCTAATAACTGTTGTAATTTATATCCCACATTCTGGTTACATAATTTGAAAGATTGCATACAATTCCCGTCAGGGTCTTTTTACCCTTGCAATTTCTTAATTCTACCCACAAGAATAATACAATTTCCAATCCTATGTCACCTCTTTCTAATGACTTAATTTCACTTTTTACCAGCAGAGCCACGCCACTCCCTCTGCCTACCTGCCTGTCCTTTTGGTACAAGGTGTATCCTTGCATGTTAAGTTATCAACTATGATCTTCTGTTGGCCATGACTCAGTGATGCCCACAACATCATACCTCCCAATCTCTCATTACGTTACAAGATCATCTACCTTATTCTGTATACTGTGTGTATTCAAATATAACACTTTCAGTCCTGTATTCGTCACCCTTTTGTCCCATGTTCAACTCATCCTACTGAGTGCAATTTTTCCCTATCATCTGCCTCTCCTTCCTCACAGTCTTACTACACTCTGCATCTGCTTGTATACCTACTGTCTATCCTCAGCCCCATCACTTCAGTTCTCATACCCTGCTAAATTAGTTTATTTAAACCCTCCGCAACAGCTCGAGCAAACCTGCCCACAAGGATATTGATCCCCCTTGGGATCAGTTGTAAATTTTGTTCGGTCATACCTTCCCCAGAAGAGATCTCAATGACCCCGAAATTTGAAATCGTGAATGCCTGCAAGACAATACATTTCAGTACTTTGATAATAAATTCACTTTGAACTTCAAACTTGCACTGCCACTGGTGTTCCCCTTTTTCCTCTTTTTCTTAAAAGCACCAATCTTTTTGACCATCTCCCCCAATATCTAATATGTCATATCTTGATGCCAATCTTTAGACATTTTCCTTTTAAGGTTTGTGGGGAAAAGAAATCATAATTAATCAAAAAAAAACTATTTCATCCTCCAGGAATTTTACAGAAATAATGCACTTGCATTTGGAAGTTAAATGTGCTTTAGTGCAGCACCCATTATGAGATAGCGAAATTCCAACGGACCAGGTTTAGTTCTCATCGGTGTGAAATAAGGATTTTAAACCCTGATCAGATTTAGCTATCCAGCAATGCAGCAGCCTTAAAGCTTGGTGCATAAGCTTTGAAGTGTTCAGTTGTTTTAGATCTCAAATCCTGAGGATATACTGTACACAAATCTGTGTTTTTCCTCTATTATATGAGCTTCATTCATGAGTGTATGACTGGAGTCGGGGAGATCACCTAAGCCAACTTCTCCATGTGAATTTTGAGCTTTGTAGAAGAGTCAGGAGAGGAAAGTGGAAAGATAAAAATCAGCCCTCCTTCCTGCCTGAGGAATGGAGATCAACTGCAGCCAATCTTTTCTGATCTTTGGGACAAGAGGTGTGTCAGCCATATGAGTGTTTCCCTTTTCAGGACAAATCCAAGTCAAAGTAGTGAAGTAAAAATTCATTATCAGAGTGCCTACGTACAACCCTGAGATTCTTTTTCCTGCTGGCATACTCGGCGATCTACAGAACAAGATCAATGAAAGAGCAAGAGTATAGAAAACAACAAACTATGCAAATGAAAATATAAATAAATAGCAATAAATAATGAGAGCATCAAATAATCCCAAGGTAAAGAGTCCTTCAAGTGAGATTATTTGTTATGGGAATATCTCAATAAAGGAGTGTAGTTAACCTTTGTTCAAAGCCTGATAGTTGAGGAATAGAAACTGTTCTTTAACCTGATGGTGCGAGTTCTGAGGCACTTGTACCTTCTACCTGGTGGCAGCAGGGAGAAAAGAGCATGGTCTGGGTGGTGAGGATCTTTGATGGATGCTGCTTTTCTACAACAGCGTTTTGTGTAGATGTGCTCAATGGTTGGCAGGGCTTTACCCATGATGTACTGGGCCAAGTTTGTAGGATTTTCTGCTCAAAGGCATTGGTGTTCCCATACCAGGCCGTAATGCAGCCAGTCAAGACACTTTCCACTACACACCTATAGAGGTTTGTCAGGATTTTTGATGATATGCAGAATCTCCGCAGACTCCTAAGAAAGTAGAGGTGCTCTTAAGTAGTTACATTGTAGAAATTGTTTTTCATTCTTTTTCAATATCTCCGGCTTTCCTGCATTAATTGTGTTTGCTTCTCCACACAGTATGGAAGAACACCTTTGCACCTAGCTGCTAACGCAGGGAGTCTTGAAGTCGTCCGCCACCTCTGTCTTGCTGGTGTTAATGTGGAGGCTGTGAGTTTGGTAAGCTGCTCAAAGGATCATTTCTTTTTCTTGAAGCTCTGATGACTCTAGTTCATTCTATTAGCTTTCAACGGTCTCACCTCAAAGAAATTATCTTAAAATTGGTGAGATGGCAATGATATTGGAATTATAGTCAATGTTTCCTAAGAATTTTCAGAATTTACTCCAATAACTGATGAAGGAAACTAAGATACTAATTTAGTTTACTTTTAGACTGATAGGGCAAGCTGACTTGAACTTCTTTCTATTTGGTGGGAAAAATTTGCAAACAAAGCTAGTGAGTGCATTGTCCCAATCTATTTGATGCAACACCTAAATAGATGTAAATCATAACCATCCTGATAGTTTTAAGCGTGCAGTAGGGCCATCTAAACTTTTCTGTCTCTAAATAGAGAAATAATGTAAAGCTTCACTATTTTGGTTTGTTTTTTTTCCCCCAGTATAATTAAGAGTGTTGCAAATTGGGTCTTTCCTGGTAGATCAAATAATTCAACACAGGTTAGAGATTTAGAACAATGTTTAACCAGTGAATCATTATCGATTTAACTTATTTATTGTCACCTTCATTGTTTGTATATCAGTTAGAGTGGAATCATCTTGCATGGTCCACACAGCCCTCTGTATATGCTCCATAGATGTTGACCTGTGTTCTGCTATGTGCAAAACAAAAAAATTCTTGGGAGTACCGTGTCCAGTTCTGGTCGCCTCACTATAGGAAGGATGTGGAAGCATTAGAAAGGGTACAGAGGAGATTTACCAGGATGCTGCCTGGTTTGGAGAGTATGCATTATGATCAGAGATTAGGGGAGCTAGGGCTTTACTCTTTGGAGAGAAGGAGGATGAGAGGAGACATGATAGAGGTGTACAAGATAATAAAAGGAATAGATAGAGTGGACAGCCAGTGCCTCTTCCCCAGGGCACCACTGCTCAATACAAGAGGACATGGCTTTAAGGTAAGAGGTGGGAAGTTCAAGGGGGATATTAGAGGAAGATTTTTTACTCAGAGAGTGGTTGGTGCATGGAATGCACTGCCTGAGTCAGTGGTGGAAGCAGATACACTAGTGAAATTTAAGTGACAACTGGACAGGTATATGGAGGAATTTAAGGTGGGGGGTTATATGGGAGGCAGGGTTTGAGGGTCGGCACAACAATGTGGGCCGAAGGACCTGTACTGTGCTGTACTATTCTATGTTCTTGCTGGTTTACCAAATTATAAATCTTTTGATGTACTTAAGTGTTAATTAGTTTAATTTTTGCATTTTAATATATGCTGTATTTCAAAATCCATTATATGCACTCCTGTCACAATGCAAGTCCTTGTCTCCTCTGAAAGCAAATAATATTGGAATTGGTTTATTATTGTCACATGTACCAAGATACCAATCTTCTCTTGCATAGAATTGTGTAAGTTGATAGAGTGGTCGAGAAGGCCTATAGTGCAGTGGTCCCCAACCACCGGGCCGCGGACCAGTACTGGGCTGCAGAGCATGCGCTACCGGGCCACGAGGAAGCGATATGATTTGGCGATAGGAGTCGGCTGCACCTTTCCTCATTCCCTGTCACGGCCACTGATCAGCCATTACGCATGTGAGGTCATGACCCGCACGTCATCCGTGTCAGGGCGGGAAGGCGATCAACTCCTCAAGCTTGCAAATGATGACGGGCTGAAAAGTATGTTTAACATAATATCTCTGTCGGCATTTTGGATCAAAGTCAAGGCTAAATATCCTGAGATAGCCATGAAAGCACTGAAAACATTGCTTCCATTTCCAACATTTTTCTGCGAGGCAGGATTTTCTGCAATGAATGCAACGAAAACTAAACTGCGGAACAGCCTGGACAGGACGGTGTTGTTGCAGGGAAACAAGCCCAGGGCTCCCACTGATTCAGCGATATTGGTGTGTTGCAATGATTTTATACGTTCATACGGGGAAAATATGTGCTGTGCGTTTAATATCCAAATATTACTTAAAATGTTATGATGCTATTGACTTATAAGTGACCTATTTAACCATATAACAATTACAGCACGGAAACAGGCCATCTCTCCCCTTCTAGTCCGTGCCGAACGCTACTCTCACCTAGTCCCACCAACCTGCACTCAGCCTATAACCCTCCATTCCTTTCCTGTCCATATACCTATCCAATTTTTCTTTAAATGATCATATCGAACCTGCTTCTGCCACTTCTACTGGAAGTTCGTTCAACACTTCAAGCTGCCCTGATAATTGACTTATCATTATATCCATGCGAGGAAAATATGCGCTCTGTGTTTAATATTAAATTTGTTAGATAAACCTTTTTAGAAACAAAATTGAGTGTATTACCCACTTATCACCTATATTCCGGTAGTGATTAACACCCACCCCCACGAACAGAATCGCCAAAAAGGGGTGGCAGGTCACGACGTGCATGCGCATTGGTGCCCGTGCAATGCTTCATGGTCATTGTAGTCTTTTGGGTAAACAACACATTTGACTGCTACTCTTGTTCGTTGGCAACCCTACCCCCCGCCCCCGGTTGGCCGGTCCGCAAGAATATTGTCAATATTAAACTGGTCCACAGTGCAAAAAAGGTTGGGGACCCCTGCTATAGTATATTGACCTTCATTCTTCAGGGGATTGAATTCAAGAGCCATAAGGTAATGTTGCAGCTGTATAAAACTGATTAGACTCCCTCTCCAATGCTTCACATCCTTCCTAGAATCAGGTGATCAGTCTTGATCACCTCTTTATAGGAAGGATATAGAAGCATTATAGAGAGTGCGGAGGAGATTGATCAGGATGCTGCCTGGATTAGAGAACACGACTTATGAGGAAAGGTTGAACAAGGCTAAGCTTTTCTCTTTTCAGTAAAGGAGAATGGGAGGTGAGTTGGTAGATGTGTATAAGATTATAACAGGCATAGAGTGGACAGCCAGTACATTTTTCCCCCAGGATAGCAGCGCCTAAAACCCGAAGATATCATTTTAATGTGAGTGGGGGAAAGTTTAGAGGAGATGTCAGAGGTAGGCTTTTTACACGGAGCATGGCAGGTGCCTGGAATGCATAGCCAGGGGTTGGTGGTGGAGGCCGGAACAATAGGGATATTTAAGAGACTCTCAGGCACGTGGATGGAACAAAAAAGGGAGAGTTACGGGGTGTGTAGGAGGGAAGGGTTAGAATGATCATGGTTTATATCAGTTGACACAACAATTGTGTTTGGGCAAGACCACTGTTGACATGTGGGTGTTTAAAGACAAACTGTACACAGTAGTGAACAGGTAGATTCCAGTAATAAGGAAGGAGGAGGATGACAAGGTAAGCGATCCTTGAACATCGAGAGGTGATGAATTCAGTCAAGAAGAAAAAGAAAACCTATGCAAGGTTTAGGAAGTTCAAATCAAACTGCGCTTGGGAATTATAAAGAAGACAAGGGGGAAAATCCTAAGAAGGGAAATAGAAAGGACCATGAAAAGTCCTTGGCCAGTAAGATTAAAGAGAATTCCAAGGCATTCTACACATATAAAGAGCAAGATGATAACTAGTAAACCTGTAGGACCTCTGAAGGATAAAGGAGGGAAGATGTGCTTAGAGGCAGAGGAGGCCAATGAGGATCTAAGTGAGTACTTTGCATCAGTATTTACCAAGCAGAAAGACCTGGAGGATAGGGAGGTCAGTGTGGAGCATGCTAATTTGTTAGGACATTTTCAGATAAAGGAGAAGGTACTGTAGGGTCTGTTAAAGAACATTAAGATGGATTAGTGTCTGGGGCCTGATGGGATATACCCAGGTTGAGATAGGCAAGTGAACAGATTGCTGGAGATTTGACTAATGTCATCATGTCCCCTGCAGCTAAAGGCAAGTGGACTGGCAAATAGTTTATGTTAATATCGTTAACGCTCTATTATTTAAGAAGGCAAATGGGGATAATCCTGGAAACTATCGCCTGGTGAATTTCACATCATTGGTAGGGAAGTTACTGGAGAGGATTCTTAGGGAGCGAATTTATGAGCATTTGGAAAACCATAGCTTAATTAGGGGCAATCAGCATGGCATTGTATTGTGCAAGTTGCATCCTAGATTGAGTTTTTCGAGAAGATGACAAAGGTAATTAATGAAGGGAGAGCTATGGATGTTGTTTACATGGATTTAAGATGTTTGACAACGTTCCTCAAGGGAGCTCATCCAGAAAGATGCATAGGGTCCACTATGATTTGGCTGTTTGGATTCAGAATTGCCTTTCCCATAGAAGACAGAGGGTAGTGGTTAATGTGCTTATGCTGGCTGGATATCTGAGACTAGTGGTGTTCTGCAAAAATTCTGTTTGTTAATGCTATGGATGAAAAAAGTGGGTGGCAGGGTTGGTAAGTTCACAAATGATACAAAAATTGGTGGTGTGAATAGACTACAAAACTGTCAAAGAATGCAGCAAGATAGTTGTAGATATGGGTAGAGATGTTTCAGATGGAGGTTTAACCTGGCCAAATGGGAAATGTTAAACTTTGGGAGCTCAAATGTAAAGGGACATTACAGTGTTAATGGCAAGACTGTTAATGATGTTGATGTGCAGAGTGACCTTGGGGCTCCTGAAGGTAACGCTACAGGTTAGTAGGTTGGTAAAGAAAGCACATGGCATACTTGCTTTTATAGTCGAGAAGAACTGGGTTTAAGAGACTGTAAGTTAATGTTGCAGCTTTATAAAAATCTAGTTAGACTGCTTCTGGAGTATTGCATTCAATTTGAGTCACCCCATTATAGAAAGGGCATTGATACCTGAGGGTGCAGGAGAGGTTTGCTAGCTTGCTGCCTGGATTACAGGGCAAGTGCTGTAAAGAGAGGTTAGACACACTTGGGTTGTTACCTCTGAAGGAGCCCGAGGGGAGATATGATAGAGGTTTATAAGATTATGAGAGAGGCAGATAAAGTAGACAGTCAGGATATTTTTCCCAGGGTTAACATTTCTAATACCAGAGGACATTGAAAGTTCGAGAGGGGAAGTGCGGGACAGATTGTTTATTTACATAGAGTGGTGGGTGCCTGGTATGGTGGTGGAGGCAGATATGATAGGGGTGTTCAAGAAGTGCTTAGATAGGCACATGACTGTGCAGGAAGTAGAAGGGTATGGGAATTGTGTAGGCAGAAGAGGTTAGTTTATTTAGTAATCTGAGTTCAGCATAACATCATGAACCAAAGGGCCTGCCTGTGTTGTAGTTCTGTGCTCTAGGCATTGGCATTTCTGGTGTGTAAACAAGAGAAAATCTGCAGATTCTGGAGCAACACAGACAAAATGCTGGATTAACTCAGCAGGCCAGGCAGCATCTATGGGGAAAAAAAGGTACAGTCGACATTTCAGGCCGAAACCCGTCAGCAGGACTAAAGAAAAAAAACAGAGGAGTAGATTTGAAAGATGGAGGGAGGGGAGAGAGAAAAATGCCCGGCGATAGGTGAAACTTGGAGGGGGAGGAATGAAGCAAAGAGCTGGGAAGTTAATTAGTGAAAGAGACGGAAGGCCATGGAAGAAAGAAGAAAGTGTGGCAGGGGAGAGCACCAGAGGGAGGTGATGGGCAGGCAAGGAGATAACATGAGAGGGGGCCAAGGGGATGGGAAAGGGGAATGGGGGGACAGACATTACTGGAAGTTTGAGACTTCGATGTTCATGCCATCAGGTTGGAGGCTACCCAAATGGAATACAATGTGTTTTTCCTCCAACCTAAGTGTGGCTTTATCACGACAGTGGAGGCGGCCATGAATGGACATCGCAAAATGGGAATAGGAAGTGGAATTAAAATGGGTGGCACTGGGAGATCCCGCTTGTTCTGGCGGATGGAGTGTAGATGCTCGGCGAAATGGTCTCCCAATCTACATCGGGTCTCACTGATATACAAGAGGCCACATCGGGAGCCATTTTGTGACCCATTTTGAGAACTGGATAAAGTTTAGAAAGACCTAGAATGACCAAATAAGACAGGAAGCAGAATGCAAAATGATTAAATTACTTTCAAGTTACTGATGCATATGTGGCTTGGGCAATTCTAATTTGAGCAGGAAGGAGTGTTTCAGATTCCTGGAGCAATTGGAACTGGTTCTGGGGGAGGTGGGACCAATTATAAACCGGATGGTCTACATGTGGGCAGGGCCTGGATCAATGTCCTAGGGAGATCATTTGCTAATGCTAATATAGCAGGGGAATGGAAATCTGGGCAGAAAGGCAAAGGGAAACAATTCAGGGCAAAAGCAAAAGTTAGAAAAGAAAGAGTGGAGTATAGAAAAGTCATCTGCAAAAGACATAACCGGATGCCTTCTATGAAATTCTGCTCAAGAGTTCTCGGAGCAAAAAGGCAGAGAGTGTAAGGGCACTGAAGAAACATGGTTGCAGGTTGGACATGATTGGGAATTAAATATCCAAGGGTATCAGGTGATATGGAAAGATAGGTAGGAAGGCAAGGGGGGGGGAGGGTAGCACTCCCTAATTATGAGTTCAGGGCGATAGTGAGAGATGATATATGATCTAAGCAGCAGAATGTTGACTCCATCTGAGTGGAGATTAGGAATAGTAAAGCGGAAAAAATCACTGGTGGGAGTTGTCTATAGGCCATCGAAATATTAACAATAAACCAAAAAATATTTGATGTGTGTAAGAGTGGAACAGCAGTTGTCATGGAGGGCTTTAACTTGTACATAGATTGGGTGAACCAATTTGGTCCTAGCAGTCTTGAGGAGAACTTGATGGAATCCATCCATGACAGCTTTTTTAAACAGCATATGAGTAAACCTGCAAGGAAAAAATGCTATCTTAGATCTGGCCCTGTGCAATGAGATGGGTAAAGTTAATGATCTTGCAGTTACGGGTCCATTTATAAAGAGTGATCACAGTATGATGGAAGTTCTCATACGAATGGTGCATTAGATCAATCTAAAACCGATGTATTATGCCTAAACAAGAGAGACGACAACAGAATGGAGGAGGAGCTGGCTAGCATAGACTGGGAACATAGGCTATATGGTGGGGCAGTTGAGGAACAGTGGAAGACTTTCAAAGAGTGCTCAAAATAAAGTATATTCCAGTTAAAAGAAAAGGAAGTAAGGGTGGAGAGTGCCAGCCTTCGATAACTAAGTCACCAAGGGTAGTGAGAAGCTGAAAGATTGAGAAGACTATAAAGGGCAACAAAGAACCACTAAGTAAGGAATAAGGAAGGGGAGATAGATTGTGAAAGTAAATTAGCCCAGAATATGAAAAAGTTAGTAAAATAATTGTATAAAGTGGAAAAGGATAGCTAAAGTGAATCTGGGGCTCTCTGGAGATATGAAGGGGGAATTAATACTGAGTAATGTGGAAATGGTCTGCAGTAACTATTTTGTGTCTGTCTTCACAGTGGAAGACATGTCTAACATGCGGAAGAGAGATGTTAAATTTGCAATGAGAAGTGAGGAACTTGATATAATCATTGTCACTAAAGAGATGGTGATGAGCAAACTAGCAGGCTAAAAGGTAGAGAAGTCCCCTGGTCCTGATGGGGATGCATCCTAGGGTACTGATAGAAATGGCAGAGGTTTTGCTTGTGATAATGTACCGAAATTGTCTGGACGTTTTGGCAGTTGGATTGTTTTGGCCTATTAGCATGGATGCCCTATTGGTTAACCAAGAGAAGGCAGAAAGTTGGAATAAATAGGTATTTCTGGTTGGCAGTCAGTGATGAGCAGTTGCTGCAGGTGTCGGTGCCGGACCACAATTGTTCACAGTATACATTAAATGTTTTGTAAAAGTGTTCAAGGGTAGTGTATTAAAGTTTGCTGATGACACTAAGTTGAGCGGAGAGGCAAATAATGCAGTCAAAGTTGTGGAGAGTCTGCAGAGAGGTATAGAGTAGATCAGTTAAGTGAGTGGGCCAAGGGTCTGGCACATGAGGTGTAATATTGATAAATATGAGCTCATCCTCTTTGGAAGGGAAAATAGAAGATCAGATTATTATTTAACTGGTGAAAGATTACATCATGCTGTTGTGCAGAGGGACTTGGGAGTGCTTGTGCATGAATTGCAAAAAGTTGGTTTGCAGGTGCAACAGGCAGCTGTGCAGGATACTGTTGTGTCCACTTCTGGAGTACTGCATGCATTTCTGTGCTCCTTACTTGAGGAAAGATGCACTAGCTTTGAGGGCTATGTAGAGGAGATTCACCAAGTTGATTCTGGAGATGAACAGATTAGCCAATGAGGAGAGATTGAATCACCTGGGACTATACTCACTGGAATTCAGAATGAAAGGGGATCTTATAGGAACAAAATGATGAAAGAGATAGTTAAGATAGAGGCAGAAAAGTTGTTTGTACTAGTAAGTGAGACAAAAACTGGGGGCCATTGCCTCAAGATTCAAGGAAATAGAGTTAGAATGGATATGAGGAGAAAATGCATTTCCCAGAGATTAGTGAATCTGTGGAATTCTCTGCCCAGGGAAGCAGTGGACACTACCTCATTAAATAAATTTAAGACATAGATTTTTGCATAACAAGGGAATTAAATATTATGGGGGAAAGGCAGGAAGGTAGGTTCAAAGATCAAATGCTTTTTTTAAAATCGAAGTATACGTATGTCACCGTATACAATCCTGAGATTCATTTTCTTGCAGGCATTCACAGTAAATACAAGGAACATAGTAGAATCAAGAAAAGATTGTGCTCAACAGGGCAGACAAACAACCAATGTGAAAAAGATGACAATGTGCAAATACAAAAAGAAAGAGTAAAAAGAATAATAAATAAATAAATGAATATCAAGAACATGAGATGAGGAGTCCTTGAAAGTGAGTACATAGTTTGTGAACACAAACACGAGGAGATCTGCAGATGCTGGAATTTCAAGCAACACACATCAAAGTTGCTGGTGAACGCAGCAGGCCAGGCAGCATCTCTAGGAAGAGGGTACAGTCGACGTTTCGGGCCGAGACCCTTCATCAGGACTAACTGAAGGAAGAGTTAGTAAGAGATTTGAAAGTGGGACGGGGAGGGGGAAGATCCGAAATCATAGGAGAAGACAGGAGGGGTAGGGATGGAGCCAAGAGCTGGACAGGTGATTGGCAAAAGGGATATGAGAGGATCATGGGACGGGAGGCCCAGGGAGAAAGAAAGGGGGGGGTGGAGACTGTACCTCTTCCTAGAGATGCTGCCTGGCCTGCTGCATTCACCAGCAACTTTTATGTGTGTTACATAGTTTGTGAGAACAATTCAGTGATGGGGCAAGTGAAGTTACCCTGTCTGGTTCAAGAGCCTGATGATTGAGGAGGTAATAACTGTTCCTGACCCTGGTGGTGTGGGTCCTGAGGCTTCTGTACCACCTTCCTGATGGCAGCAGTGAGAAGCGAGCATGCCCTGGGTTGGGCTTGGGGTTCCTGCTGATGGGCGTTGCTTTCCTGCGACAACACTTTGTGTAGATGTGCTCAGTGGTGGGGAGGGCTTTACTCGTGATGGACTGGGCCGGATCCACTACTTTTCTATTCAGGGACATTGGTGTTTCCATACCAGGCTGTGATGTGACCAATCAATATACTCTCCACCACACATCTAGGGAAGTTTGCTGAAGTTTTACCTGAGGTGCTGAATCATCGCTAACTTCAAAGAAAGCAGAGGTGCTGCCGTGCCTTCTTCGTAATGGCACTTACACGCTGGACCCAGAAGCAATCCTCTGAAATGATAACACTGACACTCTCCACCTCTGATCCCCCGATGAGGACTAGCTCTTGGACCAATGGTTTCTTCCTCCTGAAGTCAATAATCGGCTCCTTGGTCTTGCTGACATTGAGGGTGACGTTGGAGTTATACTTGGCCTCACAGTCAGAAATGTAAAGTGAGTAGATCGGGGGCTAAGCACACAGCCTTGTGGTGCACGAGTAGTAAGGGAGATCATGGAGCAGATGTTGTTACCAATCTACTGGGTCTGCACATGAGGAAATAGAGGATCCAGTTACACAAGGAGGTATTGAGGCTAAAGTCTTGAGGATTACTTATTAGTCTTGAGGAGGTCTTCCAATCTGCGCCTTGTAAGGCATGAAAATGCCCGACGCAGGTTCTCATGGTCTGAGTCGACGTTCCCCTCCCCTGGAGGAGGTGACGGTACTGAATGCAGAGCTGTAGTCAACGAAGAGCAAGCTGAAGTTTGCATCTTTGCTTCCCAGGTGTTCCAAGTGCTACGTACCCCGTAACTGGGTTGCCAAACCAGCAGAAATGGACCACTTAGTTGGAGTCTGGATTACTGGAACTAAGAAATTTTTATTAAAGAAATAAGTAACACAGTACTCTAATAGTAAGGATATAAATGCAACAGGTTAGCAATGGTAAAACACACATGTACACAGAACTAGGATAATAGGATTAATCAAGCTCTATCGCAGTCTAGGGGTAAAATGATCAGTCTCAAGTGACGCAGAGTTCAGTTCAGCTTAGTACAGTTCGCAGTAATCACTGTTGTGCCATTGGAGAGAGAGCGAATATGAAAATTTCCTGATTCAAAACAGACCTTTGATGTTCCTCGCAGTTAGCTTTCGGGCGAGCCCTTTTACTGTCTTCTGAGGTCACCGACTGTGACCCCTCCGTTCCGGATACGATCGTCCTTCCGCGGTGAACCCGGCACCCAGGCAAGGGCGGACACACGCACCAGGTTCCCGCCGATCGTACCTTTTCACCCTGTGCGTCTATAGTCGGTCCCACTATCAGACCTCCAAAACTCCCACCAACTTGTGGGGGCACACCGCATTTCCAGGGTCTCGTTCTCTCGTGATCTCATGCTGTCTCTTGCCTTAGCGAACCTGTTCCTTTTATCCCCCTGCTGGGGTATCGCCTGTCCATCAAACTTCAAACAGTTCAGGTTCAAAGCAACCGATCTGACAATACTCGGAACCGTGTCTCTTTTCGTTAATCTCTCTTGTCTCTCATTAACATTTCCGAATGCTGCTCCATTGTCTCACTTATCTCTCTCATTAGCATCAATCTTCTGATAACTTGCTCTTTCGTCACACAAGGTTGACCTGTTGTGATAGAAACATAGAAAATCTGCAGCACAATACAGGCCCTTCAGCCCACAAAGCTGTGCCAAACATGTCCCTACCTTAGAGCTACCTAGGCTTTACCCATAGCCCTCTATTTTTCTAAGCTCCATGAAGCCATCCAGGAGTCTCTTAAAAGACCCTATCGTTTCCGCCTCCACCACCGCCGCCAGCAGCCCATTCCACGCACTCACCACTCTCTGCGTAAAAAAAAAAACTTACCCCTGACATCTCCTCTGTACCTACTTCCAAGCACCTTAAAACTGTGCCCTCTCATGCTAGCCATTTCAGCCCTGGGGGAAAACCTCTTGACTATCCTCACAATCAATGCCTCTCATTATTTTGAACACCCCTATCAGGTCACCTCTCATCCTCCGTCGCTCCAAGGAGAAAAGGCCAAGTTCACTCTACCTATTCTCATAAGGCATGCTCCCCAATCTAGGCAACACACTGGCATCAGTACTGCCCTCTCATGTTCAAGCTGGATTGTGTTTATCTGCAGGCTTGTTCTTGCCAGTAACTTTCATGAACTTAAGTACTTGGGCTATATATATTATTTTGTGTGACTGTACGTTTGCTGCTGTCTTATATGTGCCTTGTGCTGTGTATGACTGTGGATACTGTGTTTTGCACCTTAACTGTTTCTTTTGGCTGTATCATAGGTATTCATGATCGAATGACAATTAAACTTAAGAACAATCTGTTTATTCTCTCTTCATACACCAAACCCACTATCCCAGCAATCAATCAGTCAGCTGAATCTTCATTGCATTCTCTCTTTTGTGAATATACCTTCCTTGTGTTATTCCAGATGCAGTGTCACAAGTGCTGAATATAATTTGAGTAAGGCATCCCTACTCTAGAATTGAAATTGTTCTGCAGCAAAGATCAGCATACTGTTTGCTTTCCTTGTTGTCAACTTGCCACACTGAATACGGTTTATATTTATCAAATAGAAAATCATCCAGTTGCATTTACCATTAATTTGTGGATGTGGGTGACGGCCAAGTCTCCTACTGTGTGAAGATGGCACTGGCAAGACTTGGTGATGCTTTGCAGGCAGCAAAGCTACTAACAATTGTATGAAATATACTTTTTCGGGACTATGATCTCTGCAATCTGCAGCTTATAGTTTCCCACTGGGCGGTGTGCTTTTGATCCGTCCGCAGGATCTGGCGTTCTTGTGGTATTCTGAAATATTTGGCGAACTGGACTCTGGAGAATACAGATTTGGCCGCGGGCGGCCACTGATGGAGCAGACTTGGGGCTGGACTGAAGTGACAGGGCCCGGGCCCGAGAGCTGATAATGAACTGGTGCTTGGCCAATTTAAGCGCCGAGCCAGATTAAAAAGATTCAGGAATCGAGGCCGGGTGGAGGATGAGCTGGTGTTCATCTCACTACTGCAGGAAGCTCTACTAACCTCAGTACTGAACTGACAGTGTAGCTGTGGCCTGCAGCCATTGGTATCCTGCAGCGCTGTGAATTTACTTTCTGTGGTTCGTATTCTGTGGATTGTTTGCTTTTTTTTAAAATCCTTTGCGTGATTTGTTCTTTTTCACACACTGGATGTATGACTGTGCCGAGAAGTTTTTCATGAATTCTGTTGCTTTTCTTTGTTTTGTGGCTGTCTGCAAGAAGATGAACCTCAAAGTTACATATGTAATACGTATTCATAAGTGTACTTTGAACTTAGAAAAGACAGCTGCATACCCAGTTCAGAATATATCCTTTCAGATATCAGAAGTTTGTTTATATATAACATTAAGAGCAAATATTAGTCTGGGTAGTTTTTGAAGTTAAAACCTTAATTTCATCTTTTTAAATTTTTCACAGCCAAAAGCCAGTGAACAGCAAAAGCACTGAAGTTCAATGAAAAGTTCTATGAACAAGATGTAGAGAGAGGGGTATACGTTTTACATTTCTAGCACTGCTCCCTCTAGGCTGTGCAGCCACACAGGAACCGAAATATCCCCACGCACAGTTTTCAGGCCGGTAAAAACGTCTTGCTCAGAACAATGGTTGGCCCGCGCAGCTGGCAGCCTCCAGCCTGATGGCACGAATATCAATTTTTCCTACTGGTTTAAAAACTTCCCTCTCCCTCCCTTCTTCTATTCCTCACTCTGGCCTCTCACCTCTTCTCATCTGCCTCTCACCTCATCCTGTGTCCCCTCCTCCTTTCCTTTCCCCTCTGGTCCACGCTCATCTCCTACCAAATTCCTTCCTCTCCAGCCCCTTACCTTTCCCACCACCTGGCCCCACCTATCCCTTCTAGCTGTTCTCCTTCCCCTCTCTCCCCACCCCAACATTTTTATTGTGCAGTCTCCCCCCTCCCTTTCTAGTTCTGAAGAAGAGTTTAGGCCCAAAATGTTGGCTATTTATTTCCATAGATCTGAGTTCCTCCAGCATTTTGTGTGTGTTACTGCAGGTGCAGTAGCCTGACTTGCATTCAAGATTAAAGATTAGATGAGATTGTTTAATGTCATTTCCAGTACACAAGTGTAAAGATAAACAAAATAGTTGTTACTCTGGATCAGATCAGTAGGAGAAAAAAAAGGCAGAATAAGATGAAGAGCAGAATAAAATTACTTAAGATAATTTATATACAACATACTTAAGCATATCACCCCTAATGGGGCATAGGCTGCCAACAGCAGCTTGCCAAAGTCTTCTGTGCTGAGCCAGTATTTTAAGTTAGTCCCAGGTGTAACCCATCTTCGAAGATCCTTCCTCTCCAAGGAAGGAGAAAGTTGGAGCTTCTGTTGGCATTTCTGTAACTCGGGGTTTTTAACGGGATGGGATTGCTAGTCCCATGCCAACCCCCCTCCTTCCTCAGCCGGGCTTGGGACCATCCAGGATACAAAGATTCATTGTATGTTTATAAACTGACGCTAGGCACAGGAGTGTCTGTACATAAGGTGACTGACAGGAAATGAGTAAGTTGTGGGGTGGGGCGGGGCGGGTTAGTGGGTGGAGGTGTTGATCGGTCTTACTGCTTGGGGAAAGTAACTGATTTTGAGTCTAGTGGCCCTGGCATGGATGCTACACAGCCTGCTCCCTGATGGGAGTGGGACAACAGCCCGTGAGCAGGGTGGGTAGAGTTTTTCATGACGCAACTAGCCCTTTTCCAGCACCTTTCTGTATCTACGTCTTTGATGTGGTAGGCCGCTGCCGCTGATGCATTGGGCAGTTTTGACTATCTATTGTAGAGCCTTCCTGTCTGCCCCAATGCAGTTTCCGTACCATGCAGTGATGCAGCATGCTAGGATCCTTTCTACTGCGCATATGTGGAATGGTGCAAGAATAGACGTGCATAGTCCAGATCTCTTCAGCCTCTTCAGAAAGTAGAGGCATTGGTGAGCTTTCCTGATTCTGTGGAATGTGTTCTAGGACTCTTAGAGTTTGTGAGTGATGTGCAGTCCCAGTAGTTTGAAACTGCTCAGAGTTTCCACTGCTGTGCCGCTGACGTAAAGAGGGGTGTGAGTTCTCCTGAAGTCCACGACCATCTCCTTTGTCTTGTTGACATTGAGGAGGAGGCTGTTTCCCTGACAGCAGGCCTCGAGCTCTTCCACCTCCTCGTTGTAGACAGTCTCATCGTTGTTGGCGCTGAGCCCCACAGATGTGGTGTCATCGGCAAACTTGACAATGGGATTGCTCAGGTGTTTGGCCGTGCAGCTGTGTGTGAGCAGAGTGTACAGCAGTGGGCTCAGCACACAGCCCTGGGGCAGTGGGGGGCACCCGTGTTGAGGATGACGAGGAGGGAGGAGTTGTGCATCCTGACTATCTGAGGTCTGTTGGTTAGCAAGTCCAACACCCGGCTGCACAGTCATGTATTTAGACCGAAGAGTAGGAGTTTGTTCAAGGTCTTTGGGACAATGGTGCTGAATGCTGAGTTGAAATCCAGAAATAGCATTCTGAGATAAGTGTCCTTGTCTTTGAGGTGTGTCAGGGCCAGATGCATGCTATGGTATCTGTCATATTGTGAGATTTGGGAGAGGTTTGTGTGTGGGTGGTGGAGGAAGAAAATTTCTTTTAATAAAAGGTGTTGGGCATGGTTATATATGAACTGTACTAACTGACATGACTAGCAAACCTTAAAAAAAATCTTTTATCTAGCATCACCAGTATTCCGGATAAAAACACTAATATCCATGTTAATTACTAATGTAACATAGGGTGATATTTTGTGAAGGTTTTATCTTTCTCTGTTTTCAACAGGCGTTCATTTACATTATGCATTCTCGCTTAAATGCTATGTTTAAGTATGGTGATAGGATCTAATTACTGTGCAGTCAGTGCTGTAAATCTGGTTCATTTCAAAATCTTTGCAAATGAATTGCTAAGCAGCTCTTGGCTCTGTGTCTAGATGCACAGTTTGGTATATTTAATATTCTAACCCAAGAGTGTGAAAATAAATTCACAGGTTGCAGAGAGCCCTCTCACGGGTTAGATATGAAATTAAGTGGGATTCAGTCTAATTGGATTGATTGTTGATTGCTTAATAGGATGGAAGAACTGCTGAAGATCTTGCTAGAGCTGAACAACATGAACAGGTTGCCAACTTGCTTGCCAGGCTTAAAAAGGTAATGCACGTATACGAGTCCAGGATCTTGACAATGGGCATATGTTAACATACGGTTCGAGGACCACTTGGCGGCTTGTATTACACTCTCCCACATGAACGGATTCCTGTGAAATGGTCAGGCAATTAAATTAAGATTCCAGTTTGGAAGCAGTGTGTCTTCCTGGCTTTTTATTGGGGGGGGGAGGAATATAATGTTCATAAGAGAAAACCTTCACATATGACCATCAGCAGAAATAGTGAAGTCCTGAGCTGAGCAGAATTGTAACTAGCTCCGTTTATAGTGCCAGCTGTGAGTACAAGTAGGTTACTTTAGCTATTCAGGCCTGTTTTATCATTCATTTAGATTACCTGTTACCTCAATTAAATTTACGCACCGCGGTGTCACATTCCTTACGCAAGAAAAGCCATTTAGCTACAACAGTCTAAAATAGGAGGATTAAATTTTGCTGAATGGTGATTCAGCTTCTCGTGTTCATTAGCAATTTACTACCATAACCACATACAAGAGTGGAGTCAAATTATCTGAACTAATCACAACGTTGTCCCTAGCAGGCTTTCCAATTCTGCCCTTATTTAGCCAGAACAGGTTTCATTAATTAAGTACTAGTCTCACATGATTATTAATAACATTAACACTATTTACCATTGCATTAACTTTTTAATAATCCGACCAAAGTGTCAAACCTAACCGACAGTATGGTACTTACTGAATGAAATTGCAGGATTACAGTTACAAGTGGTTTTGCAATTGAAGTGTTACATAACATGAATCATCTTGCCTCTCATTAGGCAATGTGCTGTAGACTACCTTAATTGCCATTAGCTGCCTACTGTGAATTCGCCAGATTAGTTTATCTGGTGATAAATGTTGCTGATCAAGTGACCACCAAGAAAACCACACACAGATTTTATTTGGGACTGCACGGCTATTTACAAGGAGAGTTTTCCGACCGTTGATTGAAATTCAGAGGCTTGAAACTTCCATTCCCAACTATCCTGCTGGTACTAAAATTGAAGACCTCAAGAGCAAGATTGCTATACCAGAGGGGCATCAGGGACTGCTTTGTACTTTGCTTCATGGAAACGTGGTTCACACCAGCCTTTTGGATGTGGTGCTGCAGCTCAATGGCTTCACCATTCTCCTCAAAGACAGGACAGCTCAGTCTTGTAAACGCAGTGGAGGGTGGAGTATGCCTGATGTTTAACTCATCGCAGTGCACAAACATGGTGGTAAGATCTCAGTCCTGCTCACCCAACCTGGAACATCTAGCAGTCAAATACTGTCCATTTTATTTGTCGAAGGAGTTTTCAGCCATCATCCTGGTAGTGGTGTACATCCCACCTCTGGCCGATGTCAAGCAGGCTCTGGAGGAGCTGAGCAGCATAATCAGCAGGCACGAAACTCCATACCCTGATGCCTACCCCATCACTGTGGGCGATTTCAACCAGGCCAGCTTGAAGAAGTCTCTGAACAACTAACAGCAGCATATCACTGTGCCATCTCATGCCCACGCTTTGGAAGGTCCGATCAGCTGGCTGTACTTCTACTCCGGGCAGAGACTAAAGATGCAGCACCAATGACAAGGACCAAGAAGGTACGGTCAAGGGAGGTGGAAGAGTGTTTACGGGACTGCTTTGAGTCAGATGACTGGGCAGTATTCAGAGATTCATCTTCGAGTGTGAGTGAATACACCACAGTTGTTACTGACTTCATCAAGACCTGTGTGGGTGAGTGTGTGCCTTAGAGAGCATACCAAATATACCCAAATCAAAAGCTGGGGATGAACCAGGAGATTCATAGTCTGTGGCATTTAAGCCGGGCAATCTAGAGCTACACAAGAAGTCCAGGTATGACCTACAGAAGGCTATCAGGAGCAAAGCATAACTGCGATTGAGGTTAGAAACGGAATTGGATGTACATCAGCTCTAGTGAGGTTCACAGACCAGTACTTCCTACAAGGTGAAACATGGTGAACAGCTGTGACACTTCCCCTCCCAGACGAGCTCAGCACTTTGTATACACGCTTTGAAAGGGAGAATAAAGCTACATCTTTCTGAATACTAGCAGTATCTGGTGATCACAAGGAAATCTGCAGATGCTGGAAATTCAAGCGAAACACACAAAATGCTGGTGGAACGCAGCAGGCCAGGCAACATCTGTAGGAAGAAGTACAATCGACATTTCGGGCCGGGACGTCAACTGTACTTCTTCCTATAGATGCTGCCTGGCCTGCTGCGTCCCACCGGTATCTGATGATCCTGTGATCTCTGTCATGGAGACCGATGTCGAAACATCTTTCCAGAGCGTGACAACCCTCCTCCCCCCCCCCCCCCCGCAAGGAGTCTGGTCCTGATGGCATACGTGGTAGGGCTCTGAAAATCTGTGCCAACTAATTGGTAGGAGTCTTCAATAACATCTTCAAAATCTCACTGCTGTAGTCAGAGATTCCCACCTGTTTCAAAAGGATGACAATCGTACCGCGTCCATGAAGAACCGTGTGAGTTACTTCAATAACCATCACCCAGTGACACTCACATACTGTAATCAAGTGCTTTGAGAGGTTGGTCATGGCTGGACTCAACTCCTGCCGAAGCAACGACCTGGACCCACTGCAATTTGTCTGTCATCACAATAGGTCTACAGCAGGTGCGATCTCACTGGCTCTCCACTTAGCCTTAGATCACCTGGACAATAGTAATATTTACGTCAAGCTGCTGTTTATTGACTACAGGTCAGCATTCAATGCAATCATAACCTCAGTACTAATCAAGAAGCTCTCAAAGCCTGGGCACGTATACCTCCCTCAGCAACTGGATCCTTGACTTCTCACTGGGAGGCCTCACCTCTGCAGATCAAAAATAGCATCTCCTCCTCGCTGACAATCAACTCTGGCGCACCTCAAGGAAGCGTGCTTAGCCCACTGCTCTACTCTGTCTACACCCACGACCGTGTGGCACAAACACCATCTATAAATTTGCCGATGACAGAACTATTGGCGGCAGATGTTCAGATAGTGATGAGGAGGTGTGCAGTGGTAAGATAGATCATCTGGTAGAGTGATATCGCAGCAACAACCTTTGCAGTAAACGTCAGTAAGACCAAGGAATTGACTAGGTCTTCAGAAAGGGGGAATTGAGGGAACACACAGCAGTCCTCATTGAGGGATCAGCTGTGGCTGAGCAGTCTCAAGTTCCTGGGTGTCGACATCTCTGAAGATCTATCCAGGGCCCAACATATTGATGCAATTACTGAGAAAGTGGGGAGCAACTATATTTTATTAGGGGTTCGAGGTGAATTGGTATATCATTAAAGACACTTGCAAATTTCTACAGATGTGCTGTGAAGACCATTATAACTGATTGCTTCACCATCTGGTGTGGAGGGGCCACTGTACAGGATCAGGGGAAAAAAAAGCTGCAGAAGGTTGTAAACTTATCCAGCTCCATCAAGGGCACTAGCCTCCCCAGTGTCAAGGATATCTTCAAAATTCTATGCCTCAAGAAGGTAGCATCCATCAACAAAGGACCCCTGTCACTCAAGACATGCCCTCTTCTCATTGCCACCATCAAGGAGGTGGCACTGAAGAGACAGACTCAATGCTTCAGGAGCAGCTTCTTGGCGTCCGTCATCAGATTTCTGACTGGGCCATAAATCCATGAACACTACCTCATCATTTTTTCTCTTACTTTGCCCTACTTGTTTAATTTATTTTTATATATACTTTTTACTGTATTTTATAGTTTTTATTACTATGTGTTGCAATGTACTGAAAAATAGCAGATTTCACGACATATGCCAGTGCTATTAAACCGGATTCTGAGTCCTTTATAAATCGTTCAATTACTTATTTTGTCTAAAATGTGAGATTGATGCTGTGTCCACTGGATAATTCTTTCTCCCTCTTTCTCACAGTGGAGTTTGTTCTGCTGTGAAGAAGCAATTAAAGTGGAAAGATTCAGCTGCAGTATCTGTAACCATAACCACTGTAACTAAAACAAATATGTGAAAGCCACAAAATAAAACTTTATTAGGATAGGATCACAATAGGATTTTTTATTAGAATTAAACTCAAATTTCAAGTATTCTAAAGACACCTTTCCCAAGAAAGAGGGCAGTAGACACCGCTGAGCATCTGTCATTTTGTTAGCACCCTTCTTGAGGGTCATGCCAGCACAGTGGCAAGCTGCATTTCACACCATGAAGTGGTCTACTACTCTTATTTGTGCTGTATTGATGGCTGCAGGTGGGGTTTGGTGCACTAGAGAATTGAAAAGCTTTTCAAATGGGCCTGTAGTACACAGTAAATCAGAATCATTCAGCTTTAGTGGTGAAGAGGATGGGATAAAGGTGGATGAGTGAGTGAGGGGGGAGACGGAGCCAGTAATAAACTGGTCTAACATACCAGTACGAAAATGGGCAACACTTGGTTTGTGTCAGAGCTGTCCCCAGTAAGAAATTTGCGGAAGGGTGGCCATAATATTTTAAAATTGCTGGTTAAAGTGTACTGAGAGGGTGGTTAAGTAAAGAGCTGGAAGCTCTGAAGTGAGAGACTGAAGGAAGATTAGGATTTGGATTGGGAGTTGATGGTTTGCCATGAGTGTTCAAGATTAACTATGAGCAACATGCATGTGTGACACGTGTAGGCATGTGTATGCACACACATGGTAAGTCTGTGCAACTGAGCATGATCTTCTTGGGCCAGGCCTCACTCTGGTAGCTGGTGTGCAGCAGCCATCCTATATCAAAAGGTTTCTTGCACAGGCGGTTTCCTCTCAGAAACTGAGCAGGTCATCCCCGATCCCGAGGACAGGCAGGCGGGTCATCTCCAAACTGGAAGAACTACCAAAGTTAATGGTAACCACACAATAACTGCACACACTGACTGAATTATTAGTCACTCAAAAACAAAATAAGGATTTCAGGCTTCCTAGTCCATAATTACTGAGTTTCTTTCAAACTAATTTGGTAGTATGAAAATTCAAAACGTTACTTTTAATTTTTTAGTGACTTTTTTAAAAAAGCAATGTGTATCACACATTATATAAAATATTAGACTGAAAACTTTTAGGAAGCATCTTATTTTTCATTGTGTCCTCAGCACACAATGCAATTGAATCTTAACCATCTTAATTTGAATTCCAGAATATCAAAAGAATGTCCTTGGCGTGAGTAATGTTTTTTATAGCTGTAGCACCTCCCAAAGCAATTCACCACCAAATGCCTTTGAGCTGTTCCGTAGTGCAGGCAATTATACGAGCAGTGTTGTCCCACAAATAGCTATGAGGAAAAAATGGCCAATGAATCTGTTTTACGGTATGAAGGTTGACCAAAGCACTGGCAATTCATTAACGTGTGTGCTGTGGGATATTTTCATTTGTGTGTACAGGTGCAACTTTGATTTAACATTCTCTGCAAACCACACTTAAAGTAAAACATTAAACAGTTTTCTTTTTGGAGCTGCTAATTCACATCTTTTGTGAGAACCTCTTTCAGCAAAATGTTACTGACTGGAAAATTCTCAGGCTTTTGCAATCTGCCCGTGTGTGATCAGAAGAGAGATTTCACTCCCTCTACTGGTGACATTTATATTGCTGGCTGGTGTGCGCTTGCATCAGGGAAGACCGCTGTTTTATATACACGCAATCACGCTCTTGAAAGGATTAGTATTTCAGAAAGTGTTTTTAGCTTATTGAGGTCTATATCTATATTTTGGAATTTCTGCATTCACTCATTTTGATGTTCTCATCGCCTCATTTTTGCTATTTCAATAATGATGTTGACTTAAGTGAAGCATGCAAGACTCTAAAATGAACAGTTTAACCAGTCACTAAAAATAGCACCTTCACTGTAGTCTCTGATCTCCCCTCCACTCCTGTGAAGGTTATCAATCAATGGATTTCTTCTAATTGTGTTCTTTGCCTCACTTCAGGATACCCACAGAGGGATTTTCGTTCAACAGCTCAGGCCTTCTCAGAATTCCCAAGTCCGAATAAAGCTCAAGCTATTTGGGCATTCAGGTTCAGGAAAGACAGCACTTGTAGAATCTCTGAAGTGTGGACTCCTACGAAGTTTCTTCAGGAGACGCAGACCAAGGCTATCATCGACCAACTCAACTCGGTATCCCCCTTCCCCATCATCATCAAAACCAACAGGTATCATAAATCTAAACCCAAAATCTGAAAGTCTGCTATGATAGAAGTGATTCTTCTTAGAGTAAAAGCACAATCTGCCTTATTTCTGCATTCTCATTCTGAAATAACCATCAGTTAAAACAGCTATTTTGCAAATCATTATGTGATTGGTCAAATTTGAATATTGTCTTACTTCACATTTTAAAATTGCACCAATAATCTAGGCAAGGTTGCCGTCAGATGATGTGTTCTTGATTTTGACCGAGTATTAAAGCTTCAGCTTTCCAAATAGATTTATCCATTCAGTTAGCTTGTGATGCTCTCGGTCCTCTCCATTTGTACGCGTGGTTTTATCCATATTGTGCATTCTATTCAATATCACGGAAACAAGAGGAGCAGATACAGTCTAAGCAGAACTCCATTCAATATTCAATGATGTACCTTAAACGCTAATGAAATGCTACACTGTAAGACTTTGTCAAGATCAGCCGAACTACCTTAATGTATCTGCTATTTGTGGACATTTTATGTGAATGTTGGAGGAAAAAAAAATAGGATTCAAGTCTGGCTGTCTGTGGATAATGTTTGCTTATAAGTGCGCAGAAGTACTGTTGCATTCACAGTTTGACACAGTGGGAAATGTATCACTTTCTGCATTGGCTGAGATGCTGTGTGGTATTCACAGCTCGGTATCAGTTATTAATTGTCTTGAAGAATGGGATAAGAATAGTTAACACAAATTAAATTCAGTAATCAGAATAGTGCCTTGAAGTTGTGCTTTGAGCATTTTTTTAGTACAGCTGGTATTCTGTGGAGTTTCACAAAAATAAGTGAGAGAAAGTTATAGGAGAATTTTTTAAAAACTAGAAGTATGTTTACCTTTCAGCCGTAAGCTCTTTTGAAGTGATTTTTTAATTGCACCTTGATGCTTACTTCTACTGACATAAGAATTCCGAAAGGAATGTCCTTGTGCTGGCTGATAAAGTAGTTGTTTGTGTATTTATGTGTAGTTACCTACACTCCTATTTTAAGAGAAACAGGAGAGCAGTTGGGATGGGAATTTCGCTTACTGATTACAATCTCAAATAGAATTGAGTTTATTATCACTGTCTTATCATGTGCAATTTGTGGTTTCATGATAACAGTACAGTGTCAAGAAATAAAGTTACCATAAATTTTTAAAAAGATGAATATTGCCAGGAAAAAAAGTAAGTGGTAGTGTTCATGGACCATTCAGAAATCTGTTGGCAGAAGGAGAAAGCCATTTTTGAACTGTTTCTGATACTGGGCTAAAAGATTAGTCTTTTACATTTGTGTTTTTATTTTGTCTTTTTTTTCTGATTTTAGAAGAAAATTCCCCACCTTTTGGGGAATGGTTCCATGGGCACTGGGTTCCTCACCCCAAACGGTCACTTTCTGCACACAATGCTTCTTGGTCAGTGTTTGTAACTGTTTAGTTTCCAGCAGGCTTCACAAACAGGATCCGAACCTGTCCAGTTGCAATCACAAATGATGTATACTTTCAACGAGTTCCTGGAAAGGAAAAAAACCGTTGACTCAGTTTGTCTCCTCGTAACCTCGAATCCATGTGTCACACTATAGCACCACCTTCGTTGGTTTAGATCAAACTAACATGGCATGAAACATGGGACTAGGATTTTTTTTCTGGTCCAAGAGATGCACGTGCTCTCAATGCCATCAGGAGTGAGGGGGAAATCTTAGCAGAAACTGCAAAGGCTCTTTAGCAACTGTATTTCATTTAATTTTCAGAAATCAGAGCGAGGAGGAAGAACTAATTGATGCAAATGCTCAGTACAGGTGGTTTATCTGCTGATAGACAACAGCAAGTAAAGCTGGCCAGGCAATTTTTTTTTAATATACTGTTTAACTGCAAATGTGGCACACTGGTATCCATGAGTCAGGTTCTCACTGTTATGGTTGTGTAGACTGACTCTCTCATCCCAACTAAAGATTTGTAAATCCATCAATAGAGACAATAAGATAATCAGCAAACCACCAGTCTACAGTGCGTTGCTAAATGTAGTCAATCAAAAAAACAAATTATGATTACATTTTTGAGTTAGTTTGTTTTGCAGGAAGATTTCTCACAATATCTCATTCTCAAGTTAATTTTACAGTGTTTCTCAAGTGTATTCTTGACTTCCTTAAGTATGCTGTTTTTGAGTTGCATTTACAGTGACACCATTTTAATTTGGATTCTGCGATCTAACTTCTGATCTTGCTGCCAATTCATTCTTCCTTCTCCTGGCAGTAAATTCACAGAAACAGCTTTAAAAGTTTGTCACTGGCATAACACTATCAAATCTACCATTGGAAATGCCAGAAATCATCTTGTGTTGCAAATATAATTTTTGGAACTGTGGAGTTTGCCGTCTTTGCTGTGGCCAGATCAGCCCTGCAAACTGTCACAGTCGATGCCTGCTTTCTCATGTCAGAGACTCTTATGTAAGATGGTATAAATAGATGAGATTTATCTAAGTGAGGTGGCACCTCATCCTGTCCTTTGCCATCATTTGTTGATATCCTGATCTTGCGAACATACTCTTGCACCCGTCCTGTGTGCTTAAATTTAAAATCCTTGCCCTTAATCATAAGTCACACACTTCCTTTTCTGTGCACTACCTTTAAGATCTTCCTCCACCTAATCTTCCCTCCCACCCTGAACAGTCATTTGATTCCAACTTGTTCATCCTACCTTCTCTCTCTCACACACCGTGACTATGCCAGCTGTAGTGGTCCCACGGACTGAAACTGTGAAAACCTCTACCTCCATCTCTAATTTTAGTATTTAAAATGGCTGGAAGGTCAGGGTTAATGGCATGTGTGGAGGGTTATGTCGGAGGGAAGGGTGAGATTGATCTTAGTGCAGGTTAAATTGTGGCATGACGTTATGATCATTACTGTGCAGCTGACCAGGTAACTACAGTCAAGTTATTTTACACTATTGTGACTAATTTCAAGGAAGCTTGCAGACCAAACTGATAGTGTCATTCAGCACATCGAATGTAATCTCAGGTATATTTTTCTCTATCAGTAGTCAAACTACTTGTCTCCTCAGAGAGTCAGCCCTCACAACTTAAATTTGGGTGTTGCGGTTCTCTATCCTGAGAAGCTTTTCAGGCCATCCTTGTGAATTACTTTGTCCCAGCAAAGGTATTTTACACTTTCAGAGGTGTCTCTCATTATCGCTATGTAATCCAGTGGAATCATTGTCCTGTTCAACATATTGAAGTAAATCCTGGCATTGTACCTATTGAAATTGTATTCAATCATCTGCTGTTGCCTTTGATATTAAGAGTATAAAAATCTGTTGTACATTGAGTTCGGGAGACTTGACCGAATGGCGCCTTGTAGGTACAATAACCTGCTGAAAAATAAAACAGGGTGAATGAATAACATGAGTTTTTTAAAAAATCAGAATGTGGAAAGAACTGAAAGATATTCACAGAAGCAATTTCTTTGATATGTATTGTCCTAGGCAGAAATTCAAGATGATTGCCTGAGATTCTGTAGATTAGGTCTGAAATTAAAACTGGAAAAGCTGACACGATAGTATCTGGCCCACACCAGGCACTAAAACAAATTATTAGGATAGCTCCAACTGCCTATTGAGGACTGTGTTCTCTTCTGAGCCAAGTATGACTAGGGACTCGTCCCCACTTTATTAACTTCATAACATGTTGAAAGTTTACACCTTTTATTAGATACTGATTTTGAGAATACTTGCCAGTTAAATTGATAAGCCACATTATTTGATTGAACTGTCTCTTTTAAGTTTCAGTGAGTATTTCCAATCTATACCCTGGCTGTGAAAATGTCAGTGTAAGGAGCAGGAGTATGATGTTTGAACCCAGCCTAACCAAAGGTGTGCTCCAAGCTTTCGTTTCACCCACGCACAATCTTCACTATGCAACCGATGACCAGAGCACTAAAGCAATTGACATACAACATGCTAATATTAATGGTAAGAAGTGTCTGCGGTGAAAACTTTCAACTCCGGAGCTTTTAGCTGGCTGCTTGCTTACAATTTTGTGTTTATTAAACATAAAAATGCCTTTCTAATATAGTTATTTGGCAATGATATTGGAGGGCTGGCAAACTCTTCTTGGTAGGAGTCGGGTTCCATCAACTGTGTCAACTTAAGAAATAATACTTAGTTCATTTTTATTTTCTGTATTCGGCTGCCATTTGAGCTTCTCTGGCACTTTCATAGCAGTGTAACAATTCTTGCTTAAATTTTTGTGACTAATTTTTAAGTAGAGTATATGCAACTGTTAACTTTAGATGTTTGTAAAATGTGATTGAAGTATTCACCCCTCTTTTTTAGGTGTTGGTGATTTTAATGTCTGGGAGTTCTCTGGCAATCCAGCCTACTATTGCTGTTATGATTATTTTGCAACAAACGATCCGACTGCTATCCACTTGGTGCTTTTCAGTCTCGAGGAGCCATATGAAATGCAGTTGAATCAGGTGACGTTTTGGCTCAATTTCCTCAAAGCTCTTATTCCAGTGGAAGAGCCTATAGGTAAGATATAAACCATGTGCTATTTAGAGATACGGCACATCTGCCAATCAGGATTATTATTTGAATTTGAGAAGTGTGCGGGTACAATGACTGATCCTCAGCTGGCAGCGCTTCAGCCTGTGAGTGGGAATCCTAATCTTCTAATCCAAGGGAATCTGCTGGCTTTTAAGAGGAAGATCTAGACTTTCCTTTTTCCTCTGATTTCTGATAAAAGCTTAAGTAGCTTCTTTTCTTCTCCCTGTGTAACACTTAATATGCAGAGGGAAATTTAATCATCGGAGATATTGAAAAGATTTTAAATATTTATCAAAATGCTGGGGAGTGCAGATAAGAGATATTGGGGTGGAAAGATGTACAGAAAAGCCACCAAAGATAATGGTGAAGATGTACGAATGTGGAAAGTATGCCACTGAATACAAAGGTTTAAAAATGTTGTGGGCCTAGTCCTATGATAAACTCTGTTAGTCTGTCAGCAATATAATGGGAACTGTTATGGGTTGGAGATGGAGAAAACTACAGGCTTTCAGAAGATCTCTATTGGACTTCTGCATTCAGGACTTCTATGAATCTGTGTTATACAGTGACATTAGATAAGAAGCCAAAAGAAACAGTAACATGCTACAGAATTAAACAGTGATCAATGCATAAATCTTGATTCCACTTCAACCACATTAATTATCTTAAATCAATTATTAAACTCAAATTTAGAATGAAGATAAAACAGGCAATGCCTCAATTTTAATGTTAAGCAAGTCAGGTAATGAGCGCCGCTTGTAAACAAAATTTAAAATTGCCATTTGTGAAGTACTGTGCTTTAAATAAAGCAGAGATATCTGCTGGACCAGAATTTGCTACCAGCAGTGAGCCATTCCCCATCCATAGACTACTTGGCTCATTGAGTCTATTCTCCCATTCCCTCATGGCTGGCTTATTATCCCTCTCAACCCCATTCTCCTGCCTTCTCCCCGTAACCTTTGACACCCTGACTAACCAAGAACCTATCAAACTCTGCATTAAATATACTCAAATACTTGGCCTCCACAGCCATCCATGGCAATGACTCCCACAAATTCACCTCTTTCCGGCTAATTAAATTTCTTCTCTGTTCTAAATGTCTCTATCCTACTTTTCTGAGATTGTGCCTCTGGTCCGAGACTCGCCCACTATAGGAAACTTCATCTCCACGTCCACTCTGTCTAGGCCTTTAAATATTTGATAAGTTTCAATGAGATTCCTCCCCCCCCCCCCACCTTTTTATTCCTCTAAACTCCACCAAGTACAGGCCCAGGGCCAATTCCCTGCATCAGTCCTGTGAATCTCCTCTGGACCCTCTCAAATTCCAACACACCTTTTCTTAGATAAGGGACCCAAAACTGCTCATAATAGTCCTCGTGCAGTCTGACCGTTGCCTTGTAAAGCCTCAGCATCACATCCTTGCTCTTATATTCTAGTCCTCTTGAAATGAATGCTAACATTGCGTTTGCCGTCCTTACTATCGACTTAACCTACAAATTAATCCCTGCACAAGCTACTCCCAAGTGCCTTTGCACTTCTGATTTTTGAATTTTCTCCCCTTTTTGAAAGTAGTCTACAGCTTTATTCCTTCTACTAAAGTGCTTGACCATACACTTCCGACACTACATTCCATTTGCCACCATTTTGCCCATTGTCCCAATCTGCCCAAGTTTCTGCAGACTCCCTGCTTCCTCAACACTACCTGGCCCTCCACCTAGCTTTGTATCATCTGCAGACTTGGCCACAATAACATCAATTCCATCATCCAAAGCATTGACATATAACGAGAAAAGAAGTTGTCCCAGCACCAACCCCTGCAGAATACCTCTTGTCACTGGCAGCCAACCAGAATAATCCCACTTTATTCCAACTCCTTGTCTCCTGCTAATCAGCCAATCTTCTATCCATGTTAGTATCTTTCCTGTCATAGTATGGGCTATTATCTTGTTAAGCAGCCTTGTGTGTGGTACCTTCTCAAAGGCCTTCTGAAAATCCAAATAAACAACATCCACCAATTCCCCTTTGTATATCCTGCCCATTATTTCCGCAAAGAATTCCAACAGATTTTTCAGGCAAGATTTCCCCTTAAGGGAACCATGCTGACTTTGGACTATTTTATCATGCGCCTCCAAGTACCCCGAGATCTCATCCTTAACAATGGATTTCAACATCTCCCAACCACTGAAGTCAGGCTAACTGGCCTATAATTTCCTTTCTTTGGCTCCATCTCATTTATAGTTTTCCAGTCCTCCAGAACTATTCCAGAATCTAGTGATTCTTGAAAGATTATTACTAATGCCTGCACAATCTCTTCAGCTACCTCTTTCAGAAACCTGGGGTATAGTCTGTCTGGTCCAGGTAACTTATCTACCTTCGGACATTTCAGCTTCTCCTTGGTAATAGGAACTACACTCACTTCCACCCCCTGACACTGTTGAATTTCTGGCATTTTGCTATCATCGTCCACAGTAAAGACTGACGCAAGATACTTACTAACCTCCTCTGCCATTTCTATGTCCTCCATGTCTACCTCTCCAGTGTCATTTTCCAGTGGTCCAATATCCACTCTCATCTCTCTTTTACTCTTTATATATCTGAAAAACCTTTTGGTATCCTCTTTGATATTTTTGGCTAACTTACCTTCATGTTTCATTTTGTTTTCTCCTTATGGTTTTTTTAATTGCCCCCTGGTTTTTAAAAGCTTCCCAATTCTCACAACTTCCCATTAATGTTTGCTATATTACAAAAGGCCGAAACACCCAGTGATGTTGAGGTACACAACTGAAGATGTGTCGTAATGGTAGTAACATCATCTAGTGGTCATCTTTAAGAACTACTTCCACTCAAGTCAAGAGCAGTGCAGAAACTTTAGGGATTGTAACATCCTGTCCTATTAATCAAGCAATGGTGCTGGAAAGTTTGTGAACCCTGTAGAATTTTTTATATTTCTGCATAAGTATGAGCTAAAATGTGATCAAATCTTCATGTAAATCCTAAAACTAGATAAAGAGAACCCAATTAAATAAATAATATAAAAAAACTTTATACAGTTATTGAGAAAAATGATCCAATATTACATGTATTTGTTGGAAAAAGTATGCGAACCTCTGGAGTATTGCCTTCTACAAAAGCTATTTGGAGTCAGGTGTTCCAATCAATGAGATGGGATTGGAGGTGTGGGTTGGAGAGGTGCCCTGCCCTATTATATCAAAGTCCTGTTACTGACAGAGTCTGCTCCTCTCAAAAAAGTTCTGTTTACGTGCACCCTGCCTCGATCTAAACAACTTTTAAAGGACCTTATAAGAAGAATTGTAGAGATGCATGAAGCTAGAAAAGGCTACAAAAGCATTTCTAAAGACCTGGGTGTTCATCAGTCCACAGTAAGAGAAATTGTGGACAAACGGAGGAAACTCAGTACTGTTGCTACTCTCCCTAGGAGTGGGCATCTGCAAAGATGCCACCGAGAGCACAACGTGCAATGCTGAAGGAGGTGAAAAAGGAGCCAAGGGTGACAGCAAAAGTCCTGCAGAAATCTGAAAACCTGCTAAAGTCATTGTTCATCTGTCTACTATGAGAAAAGCACTGAACAGGAATGGTGTTCATGGAGGGACACCACAGAGGAAACCATTGCTGCACGTCTCAAATTTGCAAAAGGCAGATGTTGAACCCTTTGGCATAAATACACATTGCTGTGTTTGGAGGGGAAAAGGGCGCTGCACACCAACACCAAAACCTCATCCTATCTGTGAAGCATGGTGAAAGGAGCATCATGGTTTGGGGCTCAGGGCCTGGACAATTTGCAATCATTGAGGGAACAATGAATTCAAAATTGTATCGAGACATTTTACAGGAGAATGTCTGGGTAGCTGTCTGTCACTTGAACCTGATAATACAACAAGACACTGATCCAAAAGACAAGAGTAAATCAACAACAGAATGGCTTAAAAAGAAAAAAAAATTGTGTTTTGGAATGGCCGCGTCAAAGTCCTGACCTTAATCCTATAGAAATGTTGTGGAAGGACCTGAAGCAAGCAGTTCCTGCAAGGAAGCCCACCAACATCCCAGAGTTGAAGCAGTTTTGTAAGGGAGAATGGCCTAAAATTCTTCCAAACCGATGTGCAGGACTGATCAACGGTTTCCGGAAACTTTTGGTTGAAGTTTTTGCTATACAAGGGGTCACACCAGTTACTGAAAGCAAAGGTTGACATTCTTTTTCCAACAAATACATGTAATATTGGATCATTTTTCCTCAATAAATAAATGAACAAGTATAATTTTTTGTGTTATTTATTCTGTTTGTCTAGTTTTAGGACATGCATGAAGATTTGATCACATTTTACGTCATATTTAAGTAAAAATAAAGAAAATTCGACAGGGTTCACAAACCTTCTAGCGCCACCGTATGCCATCTCTTTTGCGTTTATGCTGTCATTGACTTCCCTTGTCACCCACAGTTACTACATCCTCCCTTTAGAATCCTCCTTCATCTTTGGGATGTACAGTACTGTGCAAAAGTCTTAGGCATCCTAGATTTTTTTTATATACAATTTCAGATGGTATGGCCTCCGCAGAGCCCTAATCTCAACATCACTGAGCCTGTCTGGGATTACCAGGGAGAGAGAGAAGCAAGCGATACAGCCAAAGTCTGCAGAAGAGCTGTGGCAAGTTCTGCAAGATACCAGCCAATTTTCTTATAAAACTGCATGACAGTGTATATAAGATAATTGATGCAATTTTAAAGGCAAAAAGGGAGGTCACACTAAATATTGATTTGATTTAGTTTTTTTTTACTGTTTCCTGCTTTTTATAGTGAAATTTTTGATATTTAAAAACTTTTCATTTCATTATTTTTGAAAGCATCTTCACTTTCCAGAATTGTTTTTTACATGTGCCTAAGACTTTTGCACAGTACTGTATCTATCCTGTGCCTTTTGAATTGCCCCCAGAAACTCCAGGCGTTGCTGTTCTCCCATCATTCCTGCTGGTGTCCCCTTCCTTTCAACTTTGACCAGCTCCTCTCTCGTTAATTCTCTTTATTCCACTGTAATACTGATACGTCTGAATTTATCTTTTCCCCCTCAAACTGTGGTGTGAATTCTATCATATTATGATCATTGTTACCTAAGAGTTCCTTCACCTTAAGCTCCCTAATCAAATCTGGTTCCTTACAGAACACCCAATCCAGAATAGCCTTTCCCCAATTAGGCTCAACCACAAACTGCTTTAAAAATCTTATAGACATTCTACAAGTTCTCTGTCTTATTGTCCAGTATCAACCTGATTTTCCCAATCTACCAGCATATTGAACTACCCCATGACTATCATAACATTGCCTTTATAACATACCATTTCTATTTCCAATTCAAATTTATATCCCACATCCTGACTGCTGTTTGGGGAGTTGTCAGGGTCTTTTCACCCTTACAGTTTCTTAATTCTATTGAAACACTAATAAAATCATGATTTTTACAAAAAATGTTTAAAAGCTATTCTTCTGAAGTTGCACATTGACATTTCTTAAGTTTTAAAAGCAAACTTTAAACAGTGCTTGAAGTGTAAAGCTGTCTACTTCGCTTTGCTATTTAGTTTTGCTTCAAATTACGATTTTGAAGCTCCTTGTAAAGTATAAAGAAATGTTACTGCTGGCCATATTGTCTTTGATGTGAAAGTGAAATGGCCTTTGAGTAATAGGACAGTATAGCATGATAGGAGATCATTCTGCCCATCACGTCTGTGCTCGTTCTTTCATGGAGCATCCACTTAATCCCACTCTCCTCTTTTCCCATATATCTGTAAAATATTAAAGTGTTTTAGCAATTGTGTTTCAAATCTGTATCCACCTTCCTCATTTGGCAGCAAACTAGAAATCCCAGACACTTTGCGTCACGCTTTTTCCTCATGTTCTTTTGTCAATCACTTTGAACCTGCATCTTCTGGTAAACATCCTAAAGGCTCTAGAAGCAACGTCCTTTTGTTTAATCAATCTAAGTCATTTATAATTTATCCACCGGTATCAATTCTCCTCGTACCAGCCTTTGCTCCAAAATAAACATATTTTGTGCATCTAAATGCAATCCTAGAAAATCTCTTTGTTCTGTACCCTCTCCAATTAAATCATAATATTCCTACTGTCATGCAAAGAATAAAGACAATAGTCCAGATGGGACTCTGTGCCTGACGTGCATCGATATGCCTGTATTAAACTCACTAATATTATTCACTTTGCATGATTCCTTTTTGATCCAGGCACTTTTCATTATTCCTTAAAAAAATAACTCATTATGCATCTAATTATTTACCCAAGTATTTTAAAGCAATTAATGTGTAGTAGGTGTAGTTATTTTTTTATTTATGCATCCTTTGTTTCCATTCACACTGTTTGCCTTGGAGTTCAAAAGTGTTCTAAAACTTTAAAGCTGCCTATTTGTGTGTGTGTTTTTAGATTGTGTATTTGTGGATGGACGTTTGGCTTGTGGATATTGCTAAGATATTCAGTACATCAAGGCAGGAAACTGGTGTGATTTGAATACTGATGTGAACTGGGCTAAATTAATGTGAAACCTGAGGGTGCCAGTGCCCTGGTAACGTGGTTAGCGCGACATTGTTACAGCTCGGAACACTGGAGTTCAGGGTTCGACTCCAATGCGGTTTGTACGTCTCTCCTGTGAGTGCTTGAGATACCTCCTGGTGTTCCGGTTTCCTCCCGTATTCCAAAGATGTACCGTTTCATAGGTTAATTGGCCATTGTAAATTATCCTGTGATTAGGCTAGTGTTGCTGGGCGTTACGGCTCATTAGGCTGGAAGGGCCTGTTTCACGCTGTATCAGTCAATAAATAAAATTAGGAACTCCTCATAAACAGTTCGAAATATAACCATCTGGATATAAAGGTTGAATAAAATTTAACTTCTTGTGAAACAGATACTAAAATAATTTCACAAACACGAGAAAATCTGCAGTTGCTGGAAATCCAGAGCAACACACAAAATCCTAGAGGAACTCAGCAGGAGAGGCAGCGTCTACGGAAAAGAGTAAACAGTCGACGTTTCAGGCCAGGGTCGTCTTGATTCTAAAATAATTTAAGGCACTTTTCCGACCTCACGTGGAAGTTATTTGAAGGTTTTTTCCTGTCAGGTAGTGATTCTGCCATTCAATAATTCATATGGACCATGAAGTTATTGCCTTGTCATCAAGTCAGAGAGTTATACAACACAGGAACAGGCCCTACATCCCACCAGGTCCATTAGCCAAACCTTTCTGCCTATTTACAGTAATGAATATGCCCACATTAGGTCTGTGACTTTCTATACCATGTCACGTACCTGTTTTAAATGTCTCTCAAGCACAGTAATTGTATCTGATTCCATCACATGCTCTGGCAGTGACTTTGGCCTCTAGTTTTTGATTCTCCTTCCAGGGCAAAAGGATATCTGACTACCTTGTCTATGCTTCTAATTTTTAAGGTCACCCCTAAGCTACAATTAGACCCCTGCAATTATAAGTTCACACCTAAACCAGGAAAGATAAGCCCAGTTTCTTCAATTTCTCTCCGTAACTGAAGTCCCCTTACCCAGACAACATCCTCGTGAATCTCCTCTACTCTCTCTCTGGCAGAATCACATTCTGAACTGCGCCCAATGCAGTCCAGTCAGAGCTTTGTAAGGTTGTAATATACAGTATGTCCCAATCCTTATAAGCGCTCTGACCAATAAATACCTACATGTCATGTGACTTCTTCACCATCCTATCTACCTACATTGCCACTTTCAGGAAACTGTGAACTTGAACCCTAAGGCCACTCTGTTCGTCAACATTCCCCGGCACCCCACAGCCCTCGCTATGTCCTACCCTTACCTAACGTCACAAAGTGCATCAGTTTGCATTTGTTGGAATTCATTTAGCGATACAGAGCAGAATAGACTCTTTCGGCTCTTCAAACTGCACAATCCAGCAACCCCCCAACAGCCCCTGATTTAACCCCAACCTAATCACGGGACAATTAACCTTCTAACCTATACATCTTTAGACTGTAGGAAGAAAGTGGAGGACCCAGAGAAAACCCATGCATTCCATGGGAGGGACATAAAGATGATGTTGGAATTGAACTTTGAACTCCAACCCCCAAGCTGCGCTAACCGCTACCGCAGCGCCAATTCTATCTGCCTTCACTGCACACAACTACAAAGAAGCTACTGCAACAACGTGTTTACGTGACCCTTTGTTGCTGCCATCATCATGCAGGAAATGATGGACTTGGGGAGTTGATTAGATGGTTAACTGGTAATTGAAAGCAGTGAAGGTAGGCCAGATTTGAGGGAGAATGGATCTTGCAATATAACAAGATCTTGTTTGTGATAAGGTCGCGAATGAAATTTATGTTAGTTAGGTTTTGTAAGGAATGCTTTGGAAGAGACATGCTGGGAGAATATGGATTTCACCAGGATTGGTGAAGGCAGCATCGGAACAGATAATCTTGCAAAGGTGGAAGTATGTTTTTTTTTGTAATGGAGGTGAAAGTGTCACAGGTTATACATTGTTGGAATGGACGTGTTGAGAATTCACTATATTTTACAGTTTGATGTCAATGTGAATTCTAGTAAGTTCTAACTCACACAGGAGAGGAAGTCTGACTGAGGAAATCATTCCTATAGGTATTTCCATGAAGAGAAAATTGATTGGAGAGCAAGAAAAGCTTCTAAATATCTAAAACGTAAGCAGCCAAATTGATGAGCACCTTTGGGTTGCTCCACAGAAATTTGCTTCAGGCAGCCATCTCCTGCAGGTGGCAGCAAAGAGCCGTCAGTAAATCAGTAGCACACGCAAAATGCTGGAGGAACTCAGCAGGTCTGGCAGCATCCATGGTAGGGTCCCCAACTAGTTTTCCACAAGGGCCAAATTCGCGCTCTATGGGGGCGTAGGTCAAGGGTACAGTGTGGGATGAAATAAATTGGAGCAGTACGCGCTTTATTTACATGTTATGACAGGTGTGTTCACGTAAGTGCCAATGGATCGGCGCAGTCCAGACGTTTGGTTCTCGCGGTCCGGACCTGGCCCGCGGTCCGCCTATTGGGGTTGTCTGATCTAAGGAAATGATGGATTTCTCGTGTTTATGAATGAATTAGTGTTATAGAGCTGTTTGCCTCCATGGAGCTTGCTCGAATTATCCTATCATGTCAAATGTGGTTACTAATGGTTCATATAGGATTTAAGTATGATGAGACATAAGCAGTGAGAACTGCCTTTTCTGAATCTGCACAAGGTCATAGAACTGTGTAGAATAAACTCATGTGTAAGGAAAGTTGGATACCACAGTAGTGTCATGATTAGTGGGACATTATTACAGCTTGGAGTGGGGGGGGTTCAATTCTGGCATCCTCTGTAAGCCACTTTGTACATCCCTTCCTGCGTGCCGATGGGTTTCCTTCAGCAATCCTGGTTTCCTCCCAACGTCCAAAGACCTGCTGGTTGGTAGGTTAATTGGTGACTGTAAATTGGCCTGCGGTTAGGCTAGGGTTAAATGGGTGTGTCGCTGGGCAGTGCCAGAAGTGCCCATTCCACGCTGTACCTCTATAAATAAAGAACTAGTTAGGATTGCTTTTTTAATTATTTTGTGTTATTAAGTGTGTATGGCAAAACCAGCATTGTTGCCCAGCCGGGGCTTCAGGAATGCTACCACTCCACCACAGTAACTATTCTAGTAATGTTGTCAATTGGTAATAAAGTTTTTGATTAACAAAAGTGAAAATATAATAGTGTATTTTACCTATCCCTGACCCGTCTATCCTTTTTTTGGTAAAGGCATTTATGTTAATTTGCTGTTAACATCCAGACATTTAAGAAAATGAGACACTGCTGGTTTTAAGCATTTGGCCATTCTTTAATTTTCGCATTTAAATAGATGAAAGATATTTCAGTGCTGATTCCTGTTTACTATATTTAAACCCCTATAAATGGTAAAAGGCAGTCACCAAACTGCATTTACTGTTGATCCAAGTCTGGTAACAAGTGCAAGAAGCTTATGACTTATTTGTCACTGAAATTGTTATCGTTGGTCAGGTGCTGCTCCAAAAATCACTCAGTGATAGAACTTCTGCTTCGGTGTCTATGCTGATGTCATCTAACTTGACTTCGCATGAGACCTCTGCTGTCTCTAAGGCTACGTCCACACTACGCCGCATAATTTTGAAAAGGAGCTTTTTCTCTTCGTTTTGACCCTCCGTCCACACTAAAGCAGCGTTTTCATCCCCCGAAAACAGAGATTTTCAGAAACGGTCTCCAGAGTGAATAAATCTGAAAACGCCTAATATCTGGTGTAGTGTGTAGGGGGTAAACAGAGAGATTTAAAAATGCTGTCATGACAACACCACAACAACAATGCTTTTTCTGCTTGGTACTGCGCAAGCACTGCCGGACAGCTGTTATAACGCGCAGTCAGTGTGAACGGCGTGAGAGTGAAATTGTAAAGTGAGCTTTTTTGACTATTTAAAAATGCTGTCATGACGTGCCGGAACAGATGGCCGCAGCGCGGCATTTCGTTGTTTTCTTGAACGCAACCCCCCACATAACCTAACAATTTCAGAACAGACAGCAACGAGACTGAAGCCAGAAGAGTTAGAAATGTACTCACCAAAGACTTTGACCCATAGCTTACTGAATAAATAAGTATACTCACTTGGCCCTGTTTTCTGTCCTTGCTTGTATGAAGGTGGTTTACCTATTTATGCAAGTACTTCTCTGACAATAGATGTGTAACAGCCTAATGTAACGTATGAAAATACAAGATAACACTGATGCAGACATGTTTTCATACATTTAACAAGGTACTTTATTAATGCAATAGAGTTAGTCAGTTTTTCAAAGTTCGTCATCAGCCGGGTCATACTGTCCATGAACTCCCTGTCGGTTGCCTCCATACACTCCAGTATTTGTTTTTTTTTAGTTTTAAGTCCTCCTGCGTGAGAGCCAAGAGCAATTCCTTTTAACTTTTTCTACTCCGTAACTGGACAAACGCGCACCAAGTATATTGTTTCCTCTTCGCTTGTTTTCTGTGTGTCCTGCGGATGCCCAGTAGAAGGAGATTTGCCCAAATATCCGTCTAGTGTGGACGGAGATATTTTGAAAAACTCTTGGTGTGGACGCCTGTCGTTTTTACTCGAAACCGGTGTTTTCAAAATTATCCAGCGTAGTGTGGACAGTGTTACCAACCTGTCCTAACTCTCCCAGAACGTAAATCCAGTTCAGGGGACACAAAGGTGAAGAGTGTTTTACTTGACCAGAATGGCTCTTAAATGGAATCACTGATGGCATTCTCTGTGATTATGACAAATATTTTATCCCTCCTTATCTGTTTCAACATGTCTGCAGGTTTTAATGCGTCATTGATATCAATCCAGGCATAGGCAGAAATGGTCCAGCACCCACATTATTATCTGGTGACTCTGGATCTATTCTGACCATCCTTTGCTTCTCAGCCGTAAGCTTCTTCTCAACATCATCTTCATAACGGTCAGCACTACATGGCACTCTTCATCCTTTTACTCTCTCTAAATTTCCTGCATATCCAGCCTCTCCTCTCATGGGCAGACAGGGATTTCCTCCAGTTAAATTTTGTGGGGTCTGAATTCACTGGTTCTTAACTCTAACCACGCTCTATTTCCTCCATCCTTAACTATACTTGACTCTAGATTACGTAATGCCTAAGTTTTAAGATTTTCATCCTTGTTTTCAAATCCCTCTTAGGCCTTGCTTTGTTTTCTCTGTCCTTGTATCCTCTCCTTGCCTATAGTGCTTTAAGATAACTTCCAAATCTAGTTCTCCAATCGTCCCTGAATTTAATTGCTTCATAATTTACAGCTGTGCTCTTGGCTGCGAAGAGTTTTCTTGCCCACATCTTGGCAGTCCTAGTCTGTTTTCTCCTTCAGTCAGTGCTTGACTGCTCAGAATCTACAAGAGCAGCGTGGTTGAGGGGGCCAGATATGATCTTGCAGAGTTTATTGTTGACATCAGTCTACCGTGAATGTGAATAATGATGAGACATTGAGACCTCGAGGATATAGAAAAGCTGACTGAGCAGCCAGCCATCTGGCAGATGATAATGTGGAAAATGTGAGGCTATCCACCAGAAGAGAAAAGAGAAATATTAAGTGTTTGTTAAGTGGTGAGTGATTGGGAAGTATTGAGGTTCCAAGGAGTAGAGATCATTAAAAGCTGACTTTCATGGGCAATAGGCACTTAGGAATGCAAAATGATCTGATGGCCTTCACTGGTCGTGTGTTTGAATACAAGAGTAATGATATTTTCCTGCTAATATAAAGATTCTTGGAGAATTGTGTACAATATTGACCTCCTTATTCAAAAACGGAGAAAGGTGGTCTAGAGTGATTCACCAAATTTGTTCCTGAGATGGTAGGTCCATTATACAGGAGACATTGAGAAGGTACACCTCCATTTCAATACCTGTGTTCACAGGAAATAGAGGGCCATTATTCACCACCTTGCACCTATTCTGCCATCCGGTAAGAGCATAGGTTGATTTTTTTTTAATCTCAGCTCCATTTTCTGCATTGTTCCTATAACCCTTGATTCCTCAGTATCGGCACAATTATTTCAAATTTAGAAGGATAAAAAAAATCTTAGTGAAACAAGCAAAATTATTAGAAGCCTAACCAGGTGAGGGGGGAAGATTTAGGCAGAATGTTTCTCCTACTCGGGAGTCAACAAGGAGTAGTTGTGTCTCAAAATAAAAACTGAAGTAAGATTTAGGGCTTAACTAAAGAGATTTTTTCCAATCAGAGAGGAGTGAATTCTCCATTCCAGAGGCTGCAGATGCTCAGTGCTGTAAATATTGAGGGAATCAAGCGAATGGGATTAATACAGAAAATGAATCTGAGGTAAAAAAAAAAATTGCCATGCTCTTATTGGATGGTAGAATCGGTGCAAGGTGGTTATAATGTCCTGCTTCTACTTCCTGTGAGCACAGGTATTGAAAATTGGTTCATTCTACAGTTTAAATTTTATTTCTAGTTGGGACTCCGACACTAGCTGAAGAGGTTAACAAATGGATGGAGTTTCCACTGGTACAAGAATAATGATCAGTCTTTGTGTTTATAGTGAAAGTGAATATATTTTCTTTACAGCTTTTGGTGGGAAGCTGAAAAATCCTTTGCAGGTTGTTCTTGTTGCCACACATGCAGATATTGTAAACTGTCCCCGTTCATTTGGAGGGGAATTTGGTTATGACAAAGGTCTGTCACTTCTAAAGGAAATGAAGAGCAGGTAAGTTGTCAAAATGTTTTTTTAAAGATTCTTTATTCTTCGTCACCTCCTTCATCTGATCCCTTGGCACTGTTTGAAAAGACATTCACAAAGAATTCTGCTGATGGGTTGGTCCTGATGAATCACTGTAAGGGGAAAATAATTTGTTAGTTCACCTTGTTGCTGATTGTGAAATCTTTTTTGCTCAAACACCTATTACCTTTGCTTCCGTGAAAACAACTTTAACAGACATTTTTATACTATATTCACCTGCAACTGGTGCTTCCAAAGAGAAGGTCCTGCATATTGCAACACAGTAGCTGGAGGCGAGCAGGAGGTGTGGTGTTGACAAATCCAACATCCCAGCCCATCATTGAACTCAACACCGAGGCTAGGAACAGAGTTTAAATAGAGTCATAGAGCATTACAGCACAGAAACAGGCCCTTCAGCCTGAACTGAACTGTTATTCTGCCTAGTCCCATCGACCTGCACATGGACCATAGTTCTCCATACTCCTCTCATCCATGTACTTATCCAAATTTCTCTTACAATCAAATCAAATCAGCATTAACCAGTTCCAGTTGGCAGTTCATTCTACACTCACCACCCTCTGAGGGAAGAAGGTCCCCCGTCAGGTTCTCCTTAAATATTTCACCTTTCACCCTTAACCTATGACCTTGAGTTCTAGTCTTGCTCAATCTCAGTGGAAAAAGCCTGTTTGCATTTACCCTATCTATACCCCCCATAATTTTGTATACCTCTATCAAATCTCCCCACATTTTCCTACACTTGGTTCAACCCTTTTCCTGTAACTCAGCTCCTCGGGTCTCAGCAACATCCTTTTGCATTCTCTCTGTACTCTTTTCAATTTTATTTATATTGATATCTAGTGTATTAATTCAAATGATCATTATTCTGCAAAGTGTATTCACATTAATTCATCATTCGCAATATGTACTGGGAATGGAAGACGTAGCAATTTACAGGGAAAAGATGTGTCGCAACTGAAAATTCTGGAGTATGAAACTCGCATGAAGATTTTCCCATCAGTTACTGCAACTCCCAAGAAAGAAAACTGTCAGTTCTTGTTTGCTTGCCTCAATATTCAATACTGAGATGACAAAATATTTCATACTTTGAAGAATAGTGGAGAAATGGGCATCTGGGGCCCATTGAGATCAAAGAAGTTCTTAATAGCATGAAGCTGATTATTAGCAGCTTTTTCATACTTAATAACCAACAGAATTCAAGTATCACCATCCAGATTCTGATGTTAATTTTTTTCTCTCAGGATTTGAAGAAGGCTAATATATTTTCTTACAGCAGTATGTTTCTAAAGTAATTGGTAAATTATATTCTACAAAGATTTTTTTAATCATAATCACTGTTTATATTGTAGATTTGGAAATGATATGCAGATATCTGATCGACTATTTGTTCTCGATGCTGGTGCATCTGGATCTAAAGACATGAAGTTGCTGCGAAATCAACTACTGGAATTGCGAAATAGGATTCTTTCTGTAAGTATCCTTTACCACATGTTATAATTAAATTGATCAACAAAAAGAAAGTAACATTACACTAACCAAGGATGAAGTTTAGTGCCATAACATGCATTGGGCAGTTTGGTTTCCTGATTTCCAGTACATCTTTGAATCTTTTTGAACTCCATCTTATGGAAGGCAAATGAAGACATGTTGGTTAACTCATACTTCCCTCTTTGGATGCAGTGTCTCATTTAAGTCCTAATACTGATTCCTGCTTGATTCAATTTTCACCAGTGCTGTCCATCGACATTATTATTATCGTGTGGTAGGGTTGGAGCCCATAAGTTCCATTTCCTACTCCCATATCAGACTGTGAAAGATGGATAAATGAGATTCTGAATCAGGATCCTGAAGTTTCATGAAAATGTTCTACAGAGTTATACTATGAGGAGATTACAAGTAGGATAGATAAAGGGGGTGCAGTGGATGCTGTACATTTGGACTTTCAAAAGGCCTTTGACAAGGTGCCGCACATGAGGCTGCTTACCAGGTTAAGAGCCCATGGTATTACAGGAAAGTTACTAACATGGTTAGAGCATTGGCTGATTGGTAGGAGGCAGTGAGTGGGAATAAAAGGATCCGTTCCTGGTTGGCTGCCAGTGACTAGTGGTGTTCCGCAGGTGTCGGTGTTACGACCATTCCTTATGCTGTATGTAAATGATTTAGATGATGGAATAGATGGCTTTGTTGCCAAGATTACAGATGATATGAGGATTGGTGGAGGGGCAGGTAGTGTTGAGAAAACAGGTAGGATGCAGAAGGACTTAGACAGATTAGGAGAATGAGCAAGAAAGGGGCAAGTGAAATACAATGTTGGAAAATGCATGGTCATGTACTTTGGTAGCAGAAATAAATGTGCAGACTATTTTCCAAATGGAGAGAAAATCCAAAAATCTGAGATGAAAGGGACTTCGAGATTCCTTGTACAGAACACCCTGAAGGTTAACTTGCAGGTTGAGTCGGTGGTGAGGAAGGCAAATGCCATGGTAGCATTCATTTCAACAGGTCCAGAATATAAGAGCAAGGATGTGATGCTGAGGCCTCACCTTGAGTATTGTGAACAGTTTTAGGCCCCTCATCTTAGAAAATTTGTGCTGGTATAGGATAGGGTCCAGAGGAGGTTCCTCAGCTCCTCAATGCTTCTCATCATCTTATACACCTCTATCAGGTCACCTCTCATCCTCCATCACTCCAAGGAGAAAAGGCCGAGTTCACTCAACCTGTTTTCATAAGGCATGCTCCCCAATCCAGGCAACATCCTTGTAAATCTCCTCTGCATCCTTTCTATGGCTTCCACATCCTTCCTGTATTGAGGCGACCAGAACTGAGCACAGTACGCCAGGTGGAGTCAGACCAGGGTCCTATATAGCTGCAACATTACGTCTCGGCTCCTAAATTCAGTTCCACGATTGATGAAGGCTAATACACCGTATGCCTTCTTAACCACAGAGTCAACCCGCGCAGCTGCTTTGACCGTCCTATGGACTCGGACCCCAAGATCCCTCTGATTCTCCACACTGCCAATAGTCTTACCATTAATACTATATTCTGCCATCATATTTGACCTACCAAAATGAACCACTTCACACTTATCTGGGTTGAACTCTTATCTGCCACTTCTCAGCCCAGTTTTGCATCCTGTCAATGTCCTGCTGTAACCTCTGACAGCCCTCCACACTATCCACAACACCTTCAACCTTTGTGTCGTCAGCAAACTTACTAACCCATCCCTCCACTTCCTTATCCACATCAGGGTCATATCTTTCCATGCCTTACCTATTGAAGTCCCTATCTAAATACCTCCTGAACACAGTAATTGTATTTGATTCCACCACCTACTCCAGATATCAAACACACTTTGCAAACGAAAAGATTCCATCAGTTCCCTTTAAAACTTCTCTTAACGTAAACCTGTACCTTCCTCTTTTTGATAATCCTGCCAAGGGATAAAAGATAAAGCCATAGAGCACTATAGCACAGAAGGAGGCTCTTCAGCCCATCTAGTTCACGCCAAATCTGCCCCGACCCATCGACAGCAACGTGGATCGTAGCCTTCCAAACTTCTCCTATCCATGTACATATCCAAATATCTCTTAAATGTTGAAATCAATCTCGCATCCGCCACTTGCCTTGGTAAATAGTTCCACCTTCTCACCATCCCATCAGTGAAGAAGTTCCCCTCATGTTCCCCTTTCAACATTTCACCTTTTTTAACCCATGACCCCTAGTTGTCTCATCCAACCTCATTAGAAAAAGCCTGCTTGCAGTTACCCTATCTATACTCCTCAAAATTTTGTAAACCTCTAACAATTCTCCCCTCAATCTTCTACATTTTAGGGAATAAAGTGCTATCTTATCAAACCTTTCCCTATAACACAGGTCCTCGCGTTCTGGCAACATCCTTGTAAATTTTCTCTGCACTCTTTCAATCTTATTTACATCTTTCCTGTAGGTGGGTCTTATACAACTTCAACAAAACATTCCATCTCCTCTCCCCAATACATTGATTTATAAAGGTCAATGTACCAAAAGATTTCCTTACAACTCTCTCTACCTGTGAAACCACTTTCAAGGAGTTATGGATCTGTATTCCCAGATCCCTCTGTCTACGGTGCTTTAGCACTCACAGTATAGTCCTACCCTGGTTGGTCCTCCCGAGGTGCAACACTTCACACTTGTTTGCATTAAATTCCACCTGCCATTTTTCAGCCCATTTTTCCAGCTGGACCAGATCCAGCTGCAAGCTTTGGCCTTCCTTGCTGTCTGCTGCACTCCTAATCTTGGTATCATCTGCAAATCTGCTAATCCAGTTTACCACATTATCGTCCAGATCATTGGTTTAGATGACAAACCACAACAGACCCAGCACTATCCTCTGTGGGACACCACCAGTCACAGGCCTCCAGTCAGATAGTGGTTGTAGATATTTAAATCTAATTTACTACCTCAGCTTGAATGCCAGGTGACTGAACCACCTTGACCAATCTCAGATGCAGGATCTTGTCAAAGGTCTTGCTAAAGTCCATGTAGACAACATCCACTGCCTTGCCTTCTTCAACTTTCCAAGTAACTTCCTTGAAAATCTCTATAAGGTTGGTTAGACACAACTTACCACGCACAAAGCCATGCTGACTATCAGTCCCTGTCTATCCAAATACTCATATATCCAGTCACTTAGAATACCTTCCAATAACTTTCCCACCACTGATGTCAGACTCACTGGTCTATAATTTCCTGGCTTATTCTTAGAGCCTTTCTTAAACAACAGAACAACGTTAACTATTCTCCAATCATCCCATAGCTAAGAATATTTTAAATACTGTATCCGAGTAAATGCAAATGCAAAAACTTAATTTAAGAGCTCTTTTGGCTCCACACATAGATTACCATTCTGATCTTCCAGAGGGTCAATTTTGTCCTTTGCTATCCTGTTGCTCTTAATATATCTGTAAAAGCCCTTAGGATTCTCCTTCATCTTGTCTGCTAGGGCAACCTCGTGTCTTATTTTAGCCCTCCTGATTTCCTCAAGTGTTCCCTTGCATTTCATTTGCTCCTGCCTGCCTGTACCTGTTATACACTTTTTTTTAACCAGGGCCTCAATATCGCTTGAAAACCAAGGTTTTCTATATGCGTTATCCTTGCCTTTTATTCTGACAGGTACATAAAACTCTGAAGACCTCCCACTTACCAAGTACACCTTTTGCCAGAAAACAATCTGTTCAAATCCACACTGCAACTATCAGAATTGGCCTTTTTCCAATTTAGAATCTCAACCTGAGGAACAGACCTATCCTTTTCCGTAGTTACCTTGAAGCTAATGAATGGCATTATGATCGCTAGTTGCAAAGTATTCTGCAACACAAACTTCTGTCACCTATCCTGTCTCATCCCTAATAGTGATCTAGTACTTCACTCTCTCTAGCTGAGAGGTCTCTGTACTGATTAAGGAAACTTTCCTTCTTGAACACATTTGACAAACACTTACCCATCCAGTCCTTTTACCCTATGGGAGTTCTAGTTAATATCTGGAAATTTAAAATCCCTACTATCACAGCCTTATGTTTTTTGCAACAGTCTGCGAGGTCTCTACAAATTTGCTTCTTTAAATCCTGCAGGCTGTTGGGTGATCCATTAACAACAGACAACAGTAACATATAGACCGCTGTTGAGCTTCTCGTACTCTCTACTTTTATTACACAGATAGTGGGTAGCACAGCAGTGTAATGTTATTACAGCACCAGCAACTGGGATTCAGTTTCCGTCACTGTCTGTAAGGTGTTTGTGCACTCTTCCCATCAGCACATGGGTTTTCTCTGGGAGCTCCAATTTCAAAGGTCCAATTTAATGTCAGAGAAATGTATACAATATACATCCTGAAATGCTTTTTTCTTTGCGAAAGCAAGCAAGTACAGCAGGCAGTGAAGAAAGCTAACGGCATGCTGGCCTTCATAACAAGGGGAATTGACTTTAGGAGCAAAGAGGTCCTTCTGCAGCTGTACAGGGCCCTGCTGAGACCACACCTGGAGTACTGTGTGCAGTTTTGGTCTCCAAATTTGAGGAGGGACATTCTTGCTATTGAGGGAGTGCAGCGTAGGTTCACAAGGTTAATTCCCGGGATGGCGGGACTGTCATAAGTCGAAAGATTGGAGCACTAGGCTTGTATACTCTGGAATTTAGAAGGCTGAGAGGGGATCTTATTGTAACATATAAGATTATTAAGGGATTGGACACGCTGGAGGCAGGCAGCATGTTCCCGCTGATGGATGAGTCCAGAACCAGAGGCCACAGTTTAAGAATAAGAGGTAGGCCATTTAGAACGGAGTTGAGGAAAAACTTTTTCACCCAGAGAGTGGTGGATATATGGAATGCTCTGCCCCAGAAGGCTGTGGAGGCCAAGTCTCTGGATGCTTTCAAGAAAGAGATGGATAGAGCTCTTAAAGATAGCGGAATCAAAGGTTATGGGGATAAGGCAGGAACTGGATACTGATTGTGGATGATCAGCCATGATCACAGTGAATGGCGGTGCTGGCTTGAAGGGCCGAATGGCCTACTCCTGCACCTATTGTCTATTGTCAAAAACAGAGAGGTGCCCCAAAGAATGAATGGGAGTTGAACGTGAGAACCCCAAAGTCCTCTTCAGCTCCCCCCCTCCCCACGCGTAAGCGGCGGCAAGCAACGATCCTCCCACTTTCCGAAGATATACGGGCTAGTAGGATCATCGGTCATGTATGTGTAGTTGGGCAACGCGCACTTGCTGGGATGGAAGTGCCTGTTACCGTTGCCATCTCTCTAAATACAGATGTTGAAAGCATTCTCATGATTTCTTGGACGTAACTAGTATGACTCAGCCACTTCCTAGTAGTGCATCCAACAGTATTCTGATGAAGAGCCATTTATTTTTAGTTTGCTGTTCAAAAAGAAACTCGGTGCTTACATGTGGTAGTCGTCATGTGGTTTATCGTAAAACTGCCTTTAAAACTAAAATATCCCTACTTTATGGGGAGGGAAGGACCTCAAGAAAAGTGATCTTTTCCCATCGCAGGACCCCTCAACAAAGGACTGCCAATGCACTCGCTTGTGTGAATGCTTCTCTTCCTAAGGTCCTAAGCTGTAGAAATCAGAAAGAAAAACAGAATTAAGGATGTAGGTTAAAAACAAAGTTTCCGGCTTCTGAATGTCTTTTGCTGATTGATTTGAGAAAACCTGATGCAGCAACATGGGATTGCCAGACGGGACACAGCTTCAATACCCAAGCAGTGGGTGAAATGTGAGAGAAGTTCGCTACCTATGTTCTCAAATATAAGGGAGTGACATTCCAGAACTGTCCAGATGTTGCTGATGAAAATTATCACCTCGAGGAAAATGGTGGAATTAGAATTTTAAAAAACAATATGATTTACATTGATGTGTTTCAATTAGTTGAGTCAGTGTATGGATAGACTAAAATATCTGTTTCAAAATCTGCTTGCAATATTCTAAAATTCTAATAAGCATTAACACGGTACTGTGCTTTGAAACTTTGTTTTAGGATTGCCTGCCCCAGACATTCCTTTGTGAGAAAATCATTTCTACCTTGCCTTCCTGGAGGAAGCAAAATGGGCCAAACCAATTTATGTCATGGCAACAGTTTGTGTACGATATTCAGGAGCAAATTAACCCATTAGCGAGTGAGGAGGATCTGAGGGAGATGGCTCAGCAGCTGCACAGTTTGGGAGAAGTAAGTATGTCTTGGTTGTAGTTGAATCAAGTCCAGAAACAGTGAACTTTATGGCTAATTCATGGTTTGAAAACTGATCGAGATTTTCTACCGACCTACTTTCCCATTATTGAGAACCTAATTGATGCATATACTCAGTGGCCACATTATTAGGTACAGCTCGTTAAAGCAAATATATAATCAACCATTAACGTAGCAGGATCTCAGTTCCTAAAAACATACATATATATGGTCGAGAGGTTCAGTTGTTGCTCAGACCAAACATCAGAATGGGGAAGAAATGTGATCTAAGTGACTTTGATCGTGGAATGATTGTTGTTGCCAGATGGGCTGGTTTCAGTATCGCAGAAACTGCTGATCTTCAGGGATTTTCATGCGCAACAGGTCTCTAGGGTTTACAGAGAATAGTGTGAGAAACAAGAATCATCCAGTGAGCAGTAGTTCTGTGGGCGAAAAAGCCTTGTTAATGAGAGAGTTGAGAGAAAAATGGCCAGACTGGTTCAGGCTGACAGGAAGGCGACAGTAACTCAAATAACCATGCATTACGATAGTGGTATGCAGAAGAGCATCTCTGAATGCACATCATTTCAAACCTTGAAGTGGATGAGGCACAGCAGCAAAAGACTCACAAACGTACACTCAGTGGCCACTTAATCAGGTACAGGAGATACCTAATTAAAGTGGCCACTGAGTGTAGTGTAGAGATTTATTGTATGTAAACAGCTGATAAGATTAAGTTGCAAAAGTGATTTATGTTGCTATTTTAAATGTCAAAGAGTCGGAGCAGTACAGTACTTTTAAAGGCCCTTCAGCCCAACAAGTCTCTACTAGCCACAGCTAGTCTCAAATTCCTGCATTTGGCCCTTATCCCTCGAACCCCCACCCCTCCATGTACTTATCCAACTGCTTCTTAAATGCTACTATTGTCCCTACCACAACCATTTCTTGTGGTGGCTTATTCTGTGTATTCTCCACCCTCTGTGGAAAGCATTGTCCCTCATGTTCCTTTTAAATCTTCTCTTTCTCACCCTATATCAATGCCTCCTAGTTTTGGACTTGCTGACCCTGGGGAGAAGTTGGTTACCATCCACCATGCCTCTCATAATTTTTAGTATTTCTACAATGTGCCCCTGATTTAGGAATAAAGCCCTCGGCAGGCCAATCTTTCCCTGTAACTCAGGCCTTTTAGTCCTGGCATTGTCCACTCTTCCCAGTTTAACTATGTCTTTCCTATAACAAGGTAACCAAAATTGTACACAGTACTTTTAACTATGATTCACTTAGACAACTGCAATGTAATTTCCGAACTCCTATACTCAGTGACCCTGCCAGTTTAGTTTAAACCCTCGTGCATAGCACTGGCAAATTTTCCTGCCAGGTTATTGGTCTCTCTCTGGTTCAAGTGCAATCTGTCCCTCTTACATGGGTCACCAGAAGCGATTGCAGTGGTCCCAAGAACCTGAATCCCTGTCCCCTGCTCCAGCTCCTCAGCCACAAATTCATCTGGCATTTCTATCCTTGCCACCACATGGCACTGGGAGTAATCTGATAACTACATTCAAGGTCCAGCTTCTTCAAAGTTCAAAGACAATTTATTATCAAACCCTGAGATTAATTTTCTTGCAGGTACCGATTCAAAGCAATCCTGTAGCCACTCCTCTGCCTGCTGCGGCCACCATTTTGTTACCCTTAACCTCTGGAGTCTGGCTCTTTAGCCTCTGCCTATATGCAGGCAGAAGGAGAGCCAGATGGTCACATTTCCCAAAATGCAGTCTATGGAGGGAGAAGAGGCATTTTTAATCGTACTGTAACAGTGGTCAAGTGTCCTGGGGCCTCTTGTACTGCAGGTGATATATTGATGATAATTGGGCGGAGATTTCTTCAAACAACCTCAATTGAAGTCCCTGACGATGATTTGAAAGGCATCTGGGTAGGCTGTTTCTCATTTGCTAATTGCTACACGTAATGCACGTAATACCCCGAGTGCTCCCTTAACTGTATGTAAACTGTGGTCAGGATCGCGGAGGGGAATTTTCTCGGTAAGAAGAATGGTCGGCACTCAATCGTGAGATGTTTCAGGTCGGGAGAACAAGAGTTTGACAAGACCACTATGTCCGAACACCACGAGGAAACATGAAACACAGACCCCCACCTTTTACCTTCTTAGCCCTTTTAATTTTGTACCTGACTCCCTACACTGATTCCGCAGGACTTCATCCTTCATTTTTCCTATACCTGTCAGAATTAAGTTTAATACAATATGTCATGAAATTTGTTGTTTTGCAGCAGCATTACAGTGCAATACATAAAAATGCTATAATCTACAATGAGAAATATATAAATATTAAGTAAGTAGTGCAGGGCCGGCTGGTGGCGCAATGACATCGGCGCCGGACCCAGGAGCGGAGGTTCCCGGGTTCGAAACCGGTCGGGTCTGCTCCCAAGTACACTTTCCATCCGTGTTGGGTTGAGTGTCGAGATCGCAACTCGACCTCGTAAAACAAAGGGAAAAAAACTGCAAAAATGTCGGTATGAGGAGTGGTGTGCCACGCAGTCTCTTGCTCTCGCTCGCGCTTTGTAAAAGCCATGAAAAAGACATCGTCATGGACGCATGCATGCAAACGCACACGCACAGACTCGCATGCACGCAGGCACACGCCAAAAATAAGTAAATAGATAAATAGTGCAAAAAGAGAACAAGAAGTAGTGAGGCTATGTTCATGGGTTGGTTCCTTGTCCATTCAGATATCTGATTGTGGAGGGTTAGAAGCCATCCTTAAAGCATTGAGTGTGTGTCTTCTGGCTCCTGTACCTCCTCTCTGGTTGTAACAAGAAAGGAGCACATCCTGGGTGTGGGGGTACGTCATACTGGATGTTGCCTTTTTGAGGCTTGGTCTGTTGAGGATGTCCTCGATACTGTGGAGGCTCGTGCCCATGATGAGCTAGCTGAGTTTGCCAACCTCTGCAACGTTTCCAGTGCTGTGCAGTTCCCTCCCCCCCCCCACCCATACCAGACAGTGATGCAACCAGTTAGACTGCTTTCCATGGTACATCTGTGGAGTCTTTGATGGTCTCCTCATAGTTCTTATGAAACATAGCTGCTAGCATACCTTCCCCATAATTGCGTCAACATATTGGGCCCAGGATAGAGCATCAGAGAGGTTGCTGACACCCAGAAGACTTGAAGCCGGTCCCCCTTTCCTCTGCTCACTCCTCTGTGAGGAATGGTGTGTGTTCCCTCAACTTCCCCTTCCTGAAGTCCACAATTAGTTCCTTAGTCTTAAGGCATTGAGTGCAAGGCTGCTGTTGCGACAACACTCAACCAGCTGTTCTCTGTCACCCCTGTATGCCTCCTCTTCCCCTCTGAAATTCTGACGAAAACAGATGTATCATCAGCAAATTTACGGATGGGATGTGAGCTGTCCCTAGCCACATAGTCATGGGTGCAGAGAGGGTAGAGCAGCAGACTATACTTGTACATGTGAGGTCTGCTGGTGTTGATTGTCAGCAAAGAGAAGATGTTATTTCCAGTCAACGCTGCCTGTGATCTCCTGATGAGGAAGTTAAGAATCCAGTACAAAGGGTTATACAGATGCCCAGGGTTAGAAGCTTGTTGATTAGTACTGAGGTGATGATGGTGTTCTATATTGAGCTGTGTGTAGTGAATACACAGCCGCCTGACATAGGTACTGCCGTTGTCCTAGTGGCCCAAGGCCAAGTAGAGGGCCAGTGAGATTGCATCTGCAAGTAGACCTATTGTGGCAGAAGGGCAAATGGCAGTGAGTCCAGGTCCTTAGGCAGGAATTAATTCTAGCCATAACCAACTTCTCAAAGTACTTCGCAGTAGATGTGAGTGCAATTGGGCAATAGCCATCGAGACAGCTCACGCTGCTCTTCTTGGGCACTAGTGTGATTAATGCCCTTTTGAAGCAGGAGAGAACCTCCTCCTGCCGCAGTGGGAGGTTGAAGATGTCCTCGAACACGTCCAGTTGGTTGGTACAGGTTGGAACCATCCCTAGCCATTTATGATGTTGGGTTCACCTTGTAGGAAGTAACGACCTGCAAACCCTGCCAGAGCTGACGTGCTTCCGATTCCTAGCCCCTGAAAGAACATCTACACCTTACTAACAGGTATCCTCCCAACCAAGGGGGTAAACCTGTTAGTAAGGGGAACGGCCACAGAAGAACCTGCACTGTCTACTCCCCTTGACGTTACTGTGGTCACACATCTATCTGAAGTATGTCCTTGGGTGTGGCCACTTCAGTAAAGGTCTCCTCTATGATATTCTCAGCCTCCCATTGGGCCCCTGAGTATCCTTAAGAAAAGGCTCTCAAGTCCTTTTCCTAATTTAAACTTTATTTATTTATATATGCAGCATTTCTACCATAATACTATAAATTGATCATTTTGCACTGCTTTTGACTTTAAAAACTCACAAGATATAGAGGGTGTATAGAAAAAGTTGAATAGATTAGAACTTTATTCCCTAGAACATAGAAGGTTGAGGGGTGATTTGATAGAGGTACAGTATACAATATTATGAGAGACATAGATAGGATAAATGCTACCAGCCTTTTTCCACTGAACTTGAGTGAGACTGCAACTAGAGGTCATGGGTTAAGGGTGAAATGTTTAAGGGGAACTTCTTGACGGTACTGAGTGTGTGGAAGGAGCTGCCAGTGCAAGTGGTGAATGCGGGGTCAATTTCAACATTAAAGGGAGGTTTGGATAGAGAGCTATGGTCTGGGTGCAGGTCGATTGGAGTTAATGATTCATCATGGACTAGATGGGCTGAAGGGCTTGTTTCTGTGCTGTAGTCTTCTATGGCTCTATGATCCAAAATCAAAACACTCAAAACTGTAATTAACTTCTTAAAGCAATCAAATACATGCTTTGAGTACCAAATATATTTGATGGGCTGAATGGCCGCTTCGTAGGTGTGAGTAATGTTTTCCTCTTGCCCATTAAACCTCTGTTAGATGGACACAAGCAAAAAAACCTCCCGGTTTATAAACACTGGAGAAAACAATATATAAATGTATGTTCATAGCTAAAAAGTAAACAATATTATTCACTTCAACTTAGACTGAGTTATCAACGCAATTCTTGCTATAACTAAGCTAAAACAACTTTTAAATTTTGGTTATAGACACCATAACTGAATTTTCACCTCAAGGCCAGATTTTATCTGATATTCTGTACAGAGTTTTAAAAACTCCTTTGGTTAAAAGAAAACATACTGATGTTTGCAGTTGAAGGTTTAACCCTTTGTATTTTGTTCAAAATCCCTTCTAACATTAGGTTTCTTGTCACCTTTAACAACGTCTGGGGCTGAGAGCCCACAGAACGTCCATATCTTTCAAATCAATTGGAAACCAGAAACATGATACACAGATCCAAAAGATAAGACATCCTTGTACAGAAATTAATATTTTATGCAACAGACAAAGGATCAGTAGAAGTAACTGACACTGAGCTGAGTTGCAGATGCTTTAAAGACATCTCTCACACAAGAAGCTGATCAAAGAATATTCAAGTTCACTTGCGCATGAAGTGAATTTTGTCATTTTCTAAACCAGTTGTGAAGTGCTCTCACTCATCCACATGCCCACACTAGCGCATCACAGGTGCATGTTTGCAGGTGGCATTTAAAAGATAAACTTGCCCTAGCAGTACGTCAAATCTGCCACATATCCACACAGTGTGAAGATTTTGATGACTATGCCAATATGTTTTGTAATGCATGTATATGATAACCGACTTCAATGACGCAGTTCAAAAGGAGGCATACTTATAAATATTTCAACTGCAAGAAAGAAAGGAGCCTAGACACCTTATAGATATGATGCATGCACTCTTCACTTGTACAGAGCATGGCATTTTTATACAGACTTTGGAGCTAAGGTACAGTTCTTCCCTTGCCTGGAGGCTCAGTAGTCATCTCTGAATCGATCTGACCAAGGAAGTGTGCTATTTGGCCTCCAATCCATATCCAGCCCTTTGATACCAGGATGAGCTCTCTACGCCATCTCTACTCATCAAGCCTGTTAGACCTTGCCACACTGCATCTAGTGGCTGACTGTGTCGCCTTACTCTGTATTGAAAGCTTTAGGGACAATCCTGACTGGACTTTGATTTATGTCCATAAAGGAGTTATAGTGAGAAAAATCCATTATTCTTTAAAGCACCTTCTGTCTTGGGAACAGCTCTTTACCCAAAGCTTGTGTGTTCTGAGTATAACATTTGTATTATTGACTCCAATTGTGGTAATTAAGTTTCCCTGCATGTCCTAGTGATTCCCATGGAGTTGGTACAACCCTGTGACATCCTCCCTCTGCAGAGAGATTGTCTTGAGAACAATCCAGAAGACTCTTTATTCTGCATTTGACTAGCTTTGCCTGGCACTCATTGTTGCAAAGCTGGAATAGTGCAAACTCTGGAGGAACTACCTGAACACTTCACTCCTGCTGTGCCATAAAGCTTTTGCACACACCACTGCGTCAAAACCTGCTGGGAGCTACGCCCTACCAGAAAGCAATAATATTTCTGATTTTGATGCATTCCACTTTTGCTTGTAGAAGGAATCATAGTCAAACAACAAGTGCTATCGCTTCCCATTTTGAAAGCACTCAAACCATTAAACATGAAGCAGTCTGAGCAGGAAATGCGGTCTCTGAAGTATCTTGAATATTCAGATTCGAGATTCAGTCCAAATGAAGCAGACTGGGTTGTTTTCCTCCTCACTCAGACTGAGGATTCCTGGTTAGTGTCAGATTAAGTTAGTTCATGGCTGTTAAAGTGAAATTAGGATGTGAGAAATTAATTAACAAGGTCATAGGGAATAATAGGGAAATGAAACAAATGGATTGATAGATCAGACTTAGCATGAACTTAAGTGAACCAAGTGACCTCCTATTTCTTAATATCCTCAATCAGGCCAGAATTCTTACATCACATTGTTTGCATACTTGATACAATACTCCTGAAGGGAACTATCTATTCCCACAGTACAGTCCTGGGAAGTTACCAGGGAGATAGAGGAAAAGTGTAACACACAAAATGTTGGAGGAACTCAGCAGGCCAGGCAACATCTATGGAAAGGAATAAAGAGCTGATGCTTTGGACTGAAATCCTTCATTGGAGGAAGAGAGCCAAGGATATGGTCAAAGCTTTCATGAACAAGTACAACATCCCCTTTTACTCCTGGGAGCCTTTGGCCCATGACTGAGAGTTTATCAAATGTGTTCAGGAAAGTTTCCTTCATCAATACATAGAGGTCTCAACGAGAATGAGCGCAAGACTGCATTTCCTTTTAAGGAACGAGACAGCAGCTGAAAGAAATGTGTGCATCTAGTGATCACAAGTCCATTAGTTTTCAGATAGTTATGGGGAAGGATGTGTCTTGTCTCTGGAGAAAGTCCAACTTTGATGGTATCAGAAAATATTTGAACAAATGTGGATTAGGACAGGTTGTTTTCTGGCAAAGGCATGCTTAATAGCGGGAGACCTTCAAAAGTGAAATTTTGAGTGTTCCTTTCAGAATAAAAGGCAAGGCTAGCAGGTTTAAGGAACCTTGGTTTTCGAGAGATATTGAGACCCTGATTAAGAAGAAGGAAGTGCATAGCAGGTATAGGCAGCAAGGAGCAAATGAGATTGTTGAACAGTATGGAAATACAAGACAACTCTTAAGAATGAAACCAGGAGGGCTAAAAGAAGGCATGAGGTTGCTCTAGCTGGCAATGTGATAGAGAATCACAAGGCTTTCTAAAGAGATACTAAGAGCAAAAGAATAGCAAGGGACAAAATTGGTCCTCTTGAAGATCAGCATGGTCATCTATGCATGAAGCCAAAAGAGATGGGGGAAATCCTAAATGGATTTTTTTTGCATCTGTGTTTATTCAGGACACAGACACAGTCTACAGAACTGAGGCAAAGCAGCAGTTAGGTCAGGAACCAAATCTGGATTACAGAAGAGGAGGTGCTTGCTGTCTTGAGGGAAATTAGGGTAGATAAATTCCCAGGACTTTAAGAGGTGTTCCCTCGGACCTTGTGAAGGCTAGAGCAAAAATTGCAGGATCCCCAGCAGGGTCATTCCAAAAGTCGTTGACCATGGGTGAGTTTCAGGAAGATTGGAGCATAGCTGATGTTGTTCCAGTGTTTACAAAAAGGCTCTCGGGTAAGCTTGGAAGTTATAGGCAGTAATGGGCAAGTTTTTGGAAAATATTCTAAGGGAGCAGTGTATATTTAGGTAGACAGGGACTGATTAGGGGCAGTCAATATGACTTTGTGCATGGTAGGTCATGTCTAATCAATCTTGGAGTTTCTCGAGGTGGTTACCAGGAAAGTTGATGAAAGAAAGATGTTGTCTAATGAACAAAGTCCCTCATAGGAGGTTGGCCAAGAAGCTTCATTCGCTTGGCATTTAGACATTCATGGGAGAAGCCAGAGAGTGGTAGTAGATGGTTGTCTCTCTGACTAGAGGCCTTTGACTGGTGGTGTGCCGCAGGGTACTGCATCTTTTGTTATTTGTGATCTGTATCAATAATCTGGATGATAATATGCAGTAAACTGTATCAGAAAGTTTATGGATGACATCAAGGTTGAGGGCGTAGTGGACAGCAAGGAAGGCTATCAAAACTCGGCAGCGAGTTGTGGACCAACTGCAAAAGTGGGCTAAGAAATGGTGAGTGTGTGGAACAAGCTGCCAGCAGAAATGGTGAATGTGATGTCGACTTCAACATTTAAGAGAAGTTTGACTAAGTGCATGGAAGGGAGGGCTGTACTCCAGGTGCATGTCGATGGGACGAGGCAAACTAATAGTTCAGTACAGAGCAGATAGGGTGAAAGACTTGTTCCTGTGTTGTAGTTAACTGTGACTGTTCAAAATGGAAAATGAGCATCTGGATAGGCATTGAGGAACCTTGAGACCATGGATCGAGAGCACAGAGTCCCTCTGTAAGAGGCAAAAGGAATGTGTAACTGCCTGCCGGTTATTACCAGCTGCCCCAGCTGCTATTCTCATGTTGTCTTCGTCAGCCACCTCAGAACCAACAAAGCCAGAGTGAAAGCAAGTCATCCTTGATCCCAGGGACTGCCAACAAAGGAAAATAATTGGGCAGCAAAAGTAGAGCGCATCTTTGCCAATTACAAATTTTCTATTTAGAAGTAGTTATATGGGAGAACATCAGTGTTCTAGTCTATTAAATATGCAGGTCACAGTTATAGGGAGAAACGAAACAATTATAGAGTGTGACTTTTATTTCACAAGCCTTGACAGTCAGCAGCAGACAGTGTAAATGTTGCGTGTAATCCCGTTTAAAGGAAAGTTATGTTATTGAAGAAATTCTGCAGTTAAATAATTCATCCTTATTCAGTCTCTGCCAAACAGCACCTGACAATCATGTGCTGTGACTATTGTAAATCGAAAAAGCAAAGTGATGACAAACTCTTGTGATCTGAGAGCAGAATAAGCAAACAAGATAAGAATGGCTTATGCAAGATGTAAACACCAATACATTGACCCATTGTAAAGTTGATACATTATCACCTATGTACAGTGTTTCTGTTGAAAATTAAATCTATAGTTATCCTTTTTCAGAAAACTAGTTTTACAGAAAAATATTTGATAAGTGTTTTATCAAACGGATGTTTAATAATTATTGTGTCACTTCTGAAAGTGTGAAACATTTTTGAATCAGCATGACTTGCTCCATTGTCAGTGGTTCTTTTCAACTGAACTTGGATACTCGTACTATAAACTACTACAGGTGTCCCCCGCTTTTTGAACGTTCGCTTTACGAAACCTCACTGTTACGAAAGACCTACATTAGTTCCCTGTTTTCGCTAACAGAATGTGTTTTCAGTGTTACGAAGGAAGGCAGCGCGTAAAAAAAAACTAGGTGGTGCCCCAAGCAGCCGCTCTCCCCCAGATTCGGAACTGCATTCTCACCGGCATTGCTTAAACACGTGCCTGAGCAGCCGTTTGCAAGATGAGTTCTAAGGTATCGGAAAAGCCTGAAAGAGCTCGTAAGGGTGTTACACTTAGCGTAAAACTAGACATAATTAAGCGTTTCGATCATGGTGAACAAAGTAAGGACTACGTGAGTTTGGCTTGTGGAAGCTGATGAAGATGATGTTGAAGAGGTTTTAGCATCCCATGATCAAGAACTGATAGATGAAGAGCTGATGCAATTGGAAGAGGAAAGGATAACAATGGAAACCGAATGAGTAATGATAAAGTATGACTTTAGTTTTGAAAGAGTACGTAGCTTTAGGGCATATTTGCAAGATGGTTTGAGTGCTTACAAAGAACTGTATGATAGAAAAATGTGCGAGGCTCAGCAGTCAAGCAAGCCTTCCACATCAGTCACAGCAGACGACGAACCTCGACCTTCGACATCGAGGCAGGCAGAGATAGGAGAAGATGAGCTGCCTGCCCTGATCGATGATGAGATGACACCCCAGTGTCCCACCACTCCAACCCCCAGGCCGCGGACAGATACCGATTCGCGGAGAATGCAGCGGTAGCCGGGAGGCACACAGCACATCTTTAAGAAAAAAGCTGAAATAAACATGCTAATTAATTAGGTGCTGCCTGGCACATAATTGTCGGCCCAGATCAGAGGCGATGTCTCATTCTGCCCTGCAGAGCTGATGTATGGTTAGAATGACAATAAAGTTTTTTTTGAATCTTTGAATACTAAATCAAAGATTTGTGCATGGCCTTGGTGCTTTCTGTACATTGTAACAGAGATTACATTTGAAGAATACTTTATTGGCCATAAAAAGAATTGGTTTATCTTGCCATTGTGCAAGATGCCATACGACTACATTCTTTTCCTTCCTTGCTTCAACTGCAGGGCCTTCTGCCTCCCATTAATGTATTGTGTTAAGAAATTGCTAAACTGGCAACAGAATGCAACATGAGCCAAAACTTTGTCTGCGTCTTCATGTCAAACATCGTAACAATTATTCAACAAAATACCTCTGAGCCTAATGAATCAGTAAACAAAAATAGATCTATTTCTGTGAGCTTTTGTAATGAACCCATGAAAGATGAATAACTACCTCATTATTCATCTTTTCCACTATTTTGTAACTAATAGCAATAATAAAGTTCATCCATTCATTTAGTAATCTGCAAACACAAAAACAGCAGTTGTGCAGTGTTCTACAGTTCTACAGCAAAAGATTCTTAGTTATGTATCCCTTTTCATGTGATGTGCTGGTCTATGAAACAATAGAGTTGAATTTTGCACTTGGCAAGTGTGACAAATAATAAACCGCAGTATCCTGAAACTTAATGAATTGACTTTGATAAACTACAGCTGTCTAGGTTTGCAGGTGTACCACATGACATTTAACTTGTAGTGACTCCGCTTCTGGAGGTATTGAAAAAACAAAGTTGTCCTATTAGTTGCAAGCATTTAGTAAAATCATTTTGTCTAAATGGCGGGATATTGCAGTAGGATCTAGTGTATGATTTGCAAGAGGGCTACAAGCAGGTAATTCAGATAAATGAGAAATCTCGACAGAATGCTATAGTTTGCTATGAGGAGAATTCAAATGCAGAAGTAGTGAGGCTAAACATCAGTTATACAGGGTGCTGATGAGACCATATCTTAAATACAGTGTTGATCTCCTTCCTTAAGGAAAGATAGGAATATCCTGAATGTAGTTCAGAGAAAATTTATGAGATTTAATATTTGGAATGGACAAGGAAGCTTATGAGGAAAAGATGTAGAGTCTTGGTTTGCTTCCACAAGGATTTAGAAGAATAAAAGGTGACTTGATTGAAACATGAGATTATGAGAGGACATGCTGGAGTGGAGAATCTAGAACTATAATCCCCTGTACATCATCTTCATTAACAGGGCAAAGGAAGTGCCATGGAATTTTGGAAATACTGAGATTTTCAAAATCACGTACTTGTGTGAGATTCCTGTATTTCCTGACTGTTAAATGACAAAATGGTAATAGGATTTTCCAGGAAATTCCATGCCAAACTCTCATCATTATCTAATTACTGCATATGGAAGTTTTGCTGGGTGCTAACTGTTTTCTATGTTATAATAGTGACTGCACTTCAGATGTTTAATCCACTGCCATGCGCTTCAGGTTTTTCCAAACGAAATCTGAAAGGTGCCACAGTTTAAATAACTGGTGGCCACAAATTGCTTTGAAGTGCAATTAACATTGCATATACAAAGTTGTGTAAAGTCTGAATGTTGAATCATCCAATTCAATGTGTGTTATGCATATTGCTAGTTCATCTATTTAGCTAAGATTTGTATATTTTGGATGATGAATTTGTACTGGATGTAACTTTGAGATCCAAATACTTATGATTAATTCTTTATCCAATTTGATAATTTCAAATCCATTAATGGCCTTCCTTTAATTTTCTCTGCCTCTGCCAGATTAACATTTTTCAAAGTGAAACTATCCAAGATGTAGTGCTTTTGGATCCCCGATGGTTGTGTACCAGCGTACTTGGAAAACTCTTGTCCAATGAAAATCAAAAGGCTTTGCACCACTACAGAGGCCGTTACACAATAGAAGACATACTACACTTGGTATCAGAGCATGATGTAGAGGAGTTGCTGCAAATTCTTGATGCCATGGACATTTGTGCACGGGACTTGACCAGTGGATCAATGGTGGATATTCCAGCATTGATTAAGGTGGAAAATCTACATAGATCCTGGACTGATGAAGAGGATGAGTTGCTGGTTTATGGAGGAGTCCGCTTTGTGCCTGTTGAACATGTCACCCCGTTTCCATGTGGAATTTTCCACAAAGTACAAGTGAACCTGTGTCGATGGGTACATCAGCAAAACTCGGAAGGAGAGCTGGATTTAAGGTTATGGACCAGCGGATCAAAAATATCCAACAAAGGGACTGAAGTCATGGTCCTTTTGGTCAACCATGGACAAGGTTTGGAAGTACAAGTAAGGGGACCAGAAACAGAAAAAATAAGGTGTTGTTTATTTCTTGATTCTATTTGTAGTATCATTGATAACCTAATAGTGACTACTTTACCTGGACTCCTGACCGTCAAGCATTATTTGAGTCCCCAGCAGCTCAGGGAGCACAGTGAACCTGTAATGGTCTACCAGCCTAGAGACTTCTTCCGAGCTCAAGCTCAGAAGGAGACTTCACTCACCAATACCATGGGTGGCTATAAAGAGAATTTCAGCAGCATTCTGTGCTTTGGTTGCCTTGATGTTTATTCCCAAGGGAACCTAGGAATGGATATCCCTGTGTCAGAACTAAATCTACTTACGAGACGTAAACTTAGTCGCCTGCTGGACCCTCCTGATCCCATGGGAAAAGATTGGTGCCTCTTGGCTACAAACTTGGGGCTTGTTGATCTTGTTGCAAAGCTTAACACTCAGAATGGAATTTCGACAAATGGGATGTTTCCAACTAGTCCAACCAGTGCTGTATTGACCGAGTGGGCTGCTTCGCCAGAGAATACCGTGGGGCTTTTAATATCAAAACTAAGAGGATTGGGTCGTCGGGATGCTGCAGACTTTCTTTTAAAGGCCTCTATTGTTTTTAAAGTTAATTTAGATACCAATGGACCTGAGAACTACATATCCAATTGCAATGGCGGGACCTCTTATAATTCAATCAGTTCAGTGGTTTCAAGATAAGAATGTTCTGCAAAACTAGTGAGGTGCAATTTTAACTGAATTCTCACTTTATGAAATGTATCCTTTGTGTACAGATATTGTCCAGAATAGTTGTGGTAACTTGCTTCCTTTAATAAGGAAACAGCAGTGAAATTCACTGAACTTGTTTACTACCAGATGATAAACCACAGTTCTTCAGCTCTAATCTTTCTTAAAATGCAAGATGGTTTTTAACCTTAAAAAAAATAAGTAAATAGACTGGAAATATATTTGTCATTTATGCATTAGCAAATTGCAATGTGTAAGATGTATGATTTGTAAGGACTATCTTTATTGTGCCGTTCACAAAAGTGAGTTTAGCAGAAACCCTCCACAGGAATGTGAATTTTATTGCAGGTTTTTCATCATCTCAATGAACATGGGGTAAAGGTGAATGTTTGCTATTGACAATATTAAATTTGTTATGTAAGTCGACAACCAAATGTGAGTGCCTTTTTCAGGGTTTCCTGACATAAGTAGACCAATAATTGTTAAAGCTTTTAAATAGGAATTTTCTACCTCCCCATTACTCTTCACGAAGGAGCATGCAGATCAGTTACTATGAATGGCTTTTGTGTTTTCCTATTGTATACTAACTTCATTTTGGGCCAACTTCTGTTCATATTGATGTGGTTTATCCATTGTTTAAAAGGGAACAAGGTCTGTGGTAGTTTCATGTGCATTGATAATAAAAATTTAGTGATGTACAGCAAAATTTAATAGTGAGAAATCTTTACGATTTTTTGATCTATTTATATGCAGTTATAGGGGAGCATGCTATTTTAATGCTACATCTTTACAGTTGCATTCTTATTAGCTTTTTAGTATAGTATTATGACCTGAAGTATTTTTAATAAACAATTTCATTATGAAAAATGGACTTTAAAAAGCAATTTGTGTTTTTAAGATACTGTTGGTTTTCATGTTAAGGAAGTCTTTGGGCTTTTGCTTCAACGGTGCTCTGCTTCAATTTTGGGCACTTAAACAGTGAGACTTTCAATGTTACAGGTGAGACACGTTGTTTATCGCTTGCTGAAAGTGAATCATCCAGCACTGAAAACTCACCTAAAGGGAAATGGGTGAGGGAGGGAATGCGTAGAACAAGGGAAATATCTTTGTTCAGGTTAGACCAAATGAGTTTGCTGGGTTGGGGGCAACGAGAATAGCACGAGGGGCAATTATTTCTACACAGAGGGTAGTTTTTGGAATGAGTTGCCAAAGGTGGTAATGGAGGTAGATACCATCGTAACATTTAAAAGCCATCTGGTCAGGTACTTGGAGGGTTTGGACAAACAACATTTCTGTAGATAGTTACCTTGATCAGCATAGACAAGTTGGGCTGAAGGGCCTGTTTCTGTGTTGTATATCTACAACTCTAAAGCAGGTTTTAGATTGCTTGCAGTCACAAGTAGGCCCTAACAACTGTTCAAAATCTGCAATGTACTATGAGACTGTCGTCTTCCTTTTCTCGATCGTTACAGCCTCTCCCAGGATCAACCCGAAGGTTCCTGCAGGCAATCTGCTCTTGAAGTTGAAAACTACAGTCAGCTCTACAGGTTCTGGTAAAAGCAGCTGACGGCCAATTCTCAGTACAGGGATCATTCCCCTACACCTGGTTCAAACCGCTAACTTCTAGATCTATGTATTCATGAATAATTATGTATAAACATAAAATTGATAAAAACCGCATTGGAAATGTGCTGTAGGTATATCAACTGGAAAACAATGGATGAAAGACCAGTGAGTCTTGCATCAATGGCTGGAAAACTAATGGAGAGGGTTTATAGGGACAGGATTTTAAATCATTTGGAACAGCCTTATTAGGGATAATCAGCACAGCTTTGTGAGGGGCAGGTCATGCTTTACAAGACTGATTGAATTCTTTAGGGGAAGTGTATGGTAACTTACCTCCATAGCTATCATCCAGTATCACTTATATTCACTGTTTAAAAACTGTTTTGAGAGTTTGTCATGAAGCGTATCAACTCCTGCCTGAGGAGTGACTTGGATCCGCTCCAATTTGCCTCTGTCATACACGTCTACAGCAGATGACATTTCACTCAGCTCTGGAACATCTGGACAATGAAGGTTCATACATCAGGTTGCTTTTCATTGACTACAGCTCAGCATTCAACATTATCATCCCCTCAAACTATGATCCAAGCCCTAGGCCTGGATACTTCCCTGCCCAACAGGATCCTCTATTTCCTCATTTGCAGACCCCAACAACGAATAAGCAACAACATCTCCTCCACAATCGCCATCAGTACAGGTGCACCGCAAGGCTGTGTGCTTAGGCCCCTGCTCTACTTGCTTTTATACTTATAACTGAGAGATTAAGTACAACTCCAATGCCATATTTAAGTTTGCTGAGAACACCACTCTTGTTGGCTGAATCCAATTGGCATACTGGAGAGATATTGAAAACCTGGTTGAGTGGTTTCACCACAACAACCTTTTGCTCAAAGTCAACGAAAGCAAAGAGCTGATTATTGACTACATAAGGAAGAAATCAGGGATCCACGAGCCAGTTCTCATCAGGAGATCGGAGGTGGAGAGGATCAGTACCTTTAAGTTCCAGATGACAGCATCACAGCAGATGACGTGCTGAATCTAGGCAAACTTCTATGAAAGTAAGGGTACTGTTGTATGCTCTTTGTAAAGGCACTTGCATGCTGGTCCAGGATAGATCCTTTGATATATCCTGGGACCAGCGCATAAGTGCCAATACAAAGAGGGAACAGTACTTTTACTTTCATAGAATTTGCCTAGATTCAGCATGTCATCTAAAACTTTGACAAACTTCTATAGATGCATTCTGGAGAGTATCTTGACTGGTTGCATCTCGGGCTGGTATGGAAACACCGATTTCCTTAAATGAAGAAACCTAAATAAAGTGGTGGATTCAGCCCAGTCCATCAAAGGTAAAGCCTTCCCCACCACTAAGCACATTTTCCAACGAACAAGGAAGTATCAAGGACGCCTCTCATCATCCAGGCCATGCTATTTTCTCACCACTAGGTAGAGCAGTGGATGTGGTGTGTATGAATTTTAGTAAGGCATTTGCTAAGGTTTCCCGTGGTAGGCTCATTCAGAAAGCCAGGAGGCCTGGGATCCAGGTAAATCTTGGCTGTGTGACTTCGGAAACTGCTTGCCCACAGAAGACAGAGGATGGTACTAGAAGTCTATTCTGCCTGGAGGATGGTGACCAGTGGTGTTCCACAGGGATCTGTTCTGGGATTTCTGCTCTTTATAATTGACTTGGATGAAGAAGTATGAGGCTGAGTTGGTATGTTTGCAGATGACATGAAGGTTGGTTGTGTTGTGGATTATGCAGAAGGATGTCATAGGTTACTGCCGGATATAGACAGGATGCAGAGCTGGGCTAAGAAGTAGCAGATGAAGTTCAAAAAGTGTGAAGTGATACACTTTGGAAGGTCAATCTTGAAAGCAGAGTACAAGGCTAATGGCAGGAATCCATTGGTGACATACAGAAATTTAAAGGATCGGAGGGCTCCTAACTGTATTTCCAGGTAAAGCAACACTTCACTTGCGAATCTGCTGGGGTCATCTATTGTATCCGGTGCTCCTGATCTGACCTCCTCTACATTGGTGAGACCCAACGTAGATTGGGGGGCCATTCTGTCAAGCATCTTTGCTCCATTTACAAAATGCAGGATATCCCAGCAGCCAACAACTTTAATCCCAATCCCCATTCTCATTCCAACATGTAGCTCTGTGGCCTCCTCTTCTGCCATGATGAGGCCACTTTCAGGTTGAAGGAGCAACACCTCATCTTCTGTCATGGTGGCTTCCAACCTGAGGGCAAGAACATTAATTTCTTCAACTTCTGGTAAGTTTTCCCTCTCCTCTTCCCTTTCTTCCAATTCCCCTCTCGAAACTACCCTTTACTCTCCTCCTCACCTGCCTATCACGTCCCCCTGGTGCCCCTCCTTCCTTTTCTCCCATGGTCTACTCTCCACTCCTATGAGATCCCTTCTTCTCCAAACCTTTATATTTTCCACCTATCATCTTCCAGCTTCTTTCTTCATTTCTCCCCTCCTCCACCCATCTGGCTTCACTTACCACCTTCAAGCTTGTCCTCCTCCCACTTCCCCACCTTCTTATTCTGGCTTCTTCCCTTTCATTTCTAGTCCTAATAGAGGGTCTCAGTTTTACAGAGCTTTCAGAGCTTTCAAGTGGGCTGCATCAGCACAAGAGGTCATCCATTGGTGAAGCAGCGCGAGATTTTAAAAGAGCTCAGATGCTTTCAAGACCTTTCGGTGAGCTGCAATCATAATGATCTATTGGGCACTTGGCAGCAGCCACTAAAAAGAAGTGTGAGATAAGTAGAGAGGCCGTTGTGTGATTGGACAGTGTTAGAGTGGTCAGGCTTTTGCTCAACGGGTTTGGGCAAGCACAAGCAGAGGTTCTAAGTAAGTTTCTAGTAAGTTTTTTTTTCCTGTTAGTATGTAGTACTGAGAATGGGTTAAAGTTAGTGGTATGTACCTTTGTGAGATGTAGGAACTTTGGGAGACCCTGATAACTACATCTGCACAAACTATACTGAGCTGCAGCTCCTTCGTGTTAAGGAACTGGAGCTACAGCTGGATGACCTTTGGCTAACACGGGAAAGTGAGGAGGTGATTAGATACGGTAGGCTTATTCAGTAAGTCAGAAGGCATGGGATCCAGGGAAGTTTGGCCAGGTGGATTGAGAATTGGCTTGGCTGCAGAAGGCAGAGGGTCGTGGTGGAGGGAGTACATTCAGATTTGAGGGCTGTGACTAGTGGTGTCCCACAAGGATCTGTTCTGGGACCTCTACTTTTCATGATTTTTATTAATGACCTGGATGTGGGGGTAGAAGGGTGGGTTGGCAAGTTTGCAGACGACACAAAGGTTGGTGGTGTTGTAGATAGTGTAGAGGATTGTTGAAGATCGCAGAGAGACATTGATAGGATGCAGAAGTGGGTTGAGAAGTGGCAGATGGAGTTCAACCTGGAGAAGTGTGAGGTGGTACACTTTGGAAGGACAAACTCCAAGGCAGAGTACAAAGTAAGTGGCAGGATACTTGGTAGTGTGGAGGAGCAGAGGGATCTGGGGATACATGTCCACAGATCCCTGAAAGTTGCCTCGCAGGTGGATAGGGTAGTTAAGAAAGCTTATGGGGTGTTAGCTTTCATAAGTCGAGGGACAGAGTTTAAGAGTCGCGAGGTAATGATGCAGCTCTATAAAACTCTGGTTAGGCCACACTTGGAGTACTGTGTCCAGTTCTGGTCACCTCACTATAGGAAGGATGTGGAAGCATTGGAAAGGGTGCAGAGGGGATTTACCAGGATGCGGTCTGGTTTAGAGAGTATGGATTATGATCAGAGATTAAGGCAGATAGGGCTTTACTCTTTGGAGAGAGGGAGGATGAGAGGAGACATGATAGAGGTGTACAAGATATTAAGAGGAATAGATAGAGTGGACAGCCAGCACCTCTTTCCCAGGGCACCACTGCTCAATAAAAGAGGATATGACTTTAAGGTAAGGGATGGGAAGTTCAAGGGGTATATTAGAGGAAGGTTTTTTACTCAGAGAGTGATTGGTGCGTGGAATGCACTGCCTGAGTCTGTGGTGGAGGCAGATACACTAGTGAAGTTTAACTGACTACTAGATGGGTATATGGAGGAATTTAAGGTGGGGGGTTATATGGGAGGCAGGGTTTAAGGGTTGGCACAACATTGTGGGCCGAAGGGCCTGTACTGTGCTGTACTATTCTATGTTCTATGATAGAGTAGGGGCCACAGAGAGGTATCCACCCCTAAGTTGCAGGTGGCAGGTGATTGTCAGTGCAGAGCACTCTTGGTCATTCCCCTCAATAATAAGTGTATTGCTTTGGATACTGTTGGGTGATGACCTGCCGAGGGGGAGCTGCAGCAACCTAATCTCTGGCACTGAGACTGAATCTGTCTCTGTGGTTCAGAAGGGAAGGAGGGACAAGAGGGGTACAGTAGTGATAGGGGATTCCATAATTAGAGAAGCAGACAGCATATTCCTTGGACATGAAAGAGACACTTGGATGGTGTGTTGCCTCATGGGTGCCAGGGTCAGGGATGTCTCGAATCAGGCGGTCAGCATTCTTAAAGGGGTGGGTGAACAGTGGAAGTTGTGGTACATATTGGCAACAATGATATAGTTAGGAAAAGGGAAGAAGTTCTGAAGAGAATATAGGGAGTTGGGTGAAAAGCTATTTCTGCCAGTGGGGTAAGAATAGGATGATTTGGAAGATGAATGCGTGGCTGAAGAATTGGTGCAGGAGGCAGAGTTTAAGATTTCTGGATCATTGGAATCTCGTCTGGGGAAGGTATGACTTGTAGAAAAAGGATGGGTTACACCTGAACCCAAGGCGGACCACTATCCTTGTGGGCAGGCGTGCTGGAGCTGTTGAGGGTTTAAACTAGTTTTGCAGGGGTATGGGAACGAGAGTGTAGAGCTGATGGTGCAGCAGTTGATATACAACCAGATGCAGTGTGTAGTGAGACTGTGAGGAAGGACAGGCAGATGACAGGGCAAAATTACAGTCAGTGGGATGAGTTAAAAGTGCAACAAGGCATCAAGATCAAAAAGGGTGATAAATATCTGTTATCTGTCAAGTAGGGGACCGTGCACAATTCTGATTTGATGGAGACAGAATGAGACCACGGAGGAACATCTGGAAAACTTCTGAAGTGCCCTTTTCGCTGCCACTGCTACTGTGTGGTAACCGGAATCTCCAGAGCTGAAGGCCCCGAAATCCTCAGCTTTGCGTGTTTCAGCGGGCTGAGGAGAGGTCGATGGCACTCGGGAGGCTGTACCGGAGAGGCTGATCGGAAGCTCAAGGATTTTGGACGGATGAACTCAGTGTCAGCTGTGGTCGGCTGCTTCCAAGGTATTGGCAAGTTGACGGTGCCTGGAGGTTTATGGCAGGGAGTTTCTCCCTTTTGCCGCCTGCTATCGGGGACTCAGGAGTGGATCGACTTGGGACTTTGAGACTTTTTTTTACTGTGCCCATGGCCTGTTCTTCATCAAATTATGGTATTGCTTTGTACTGCTGTAACTATATGTTATAATTATGTGGTTCTGTCAGTGTTAGTCTTCAGTTTGTCCTGTTTTCTGTGATATCACTCCGGAGAAACATTGTATCATTTCTTAATGCATGTATGCATTTCTAAATGACAATAAAAGAGGACTGAGTGTTCTCATAATCTAAAAAAAATACAGGACTGAAGGTGTTATATTTGAATGCAAGCTGTATGCGGAATTTGGTAAATGATCTGGTGCTGTTGTTTAGATATGGTGTGGGTATCACGGAGTCACGGCTGAAAGAAGATCATTGTTGGGAGCTTAACATACAAGGATACACATTGTATTGAAAGGACAGGCAGGTAGGCAGAGGGGGAGGACATGGCTCTATTGGTTAAAAAAAAATGAAATCAAATCCTTAGAAAGATGACATGGGATCGGAAGATGTAGAATCCTTGTGGGTGGAGTTAAGAAAATGCAAGGGTAAAAAGACCCTGATGGGAGTTATATATTGACCTCTGAATATTACCCAGGATGTGGGCTACAAAATACAATGGGAGATAGAAAATGCATGTAGAAAGGGCAGCTTTGCAATAGTCATGGTGCATTTCAATATGCAGTTTGATTAGGAAAATCTGATTGGTGCCGGCTCCCAAGAGAGGGAATTTGTAGATTGCCTATGAGATGGTTTTTTAGAGAAGCTTGTGGTTAACACCACCAGGGGAACAAAATTCTTGATGTAGTGACCCAGATTTGATTAGTGAGTTTAAGGTAAGGGAATTCTTAGGAGGCTGTGATCATAATATGATAGAATTCACTCTGCAGTTTGAGAAGAAGCTAAGGTCTGAGATATCAGTGTTACAATGGGGTAAAGCGAATTACAGAAGCACGAAAGAGAAGCTGGCCAAAGTTAATTGGAAGGAGACACTAGCACAGATGACAGCAGAACAGCAGTGGTTGGAGTTTCTGGCAGCTATTCAGGAGATAGAGAAAAGATACATCCCAAAGATGAAGTAGCATTCTAGAGGAAGCATGAGGCAACCATGGCTGACAAGAAGAAGTCAAAGTCAGCATCAAAGCAAAAGAGAAGGCATATAATATAGCAGAAAATCATGGGAAGGTGGAGAATTGGGAGGCTTTTTAAAAACTAACAGAAGGCAATTTTAAAAGTCAAAAAGAGAGATGGAAGATGATATATAAATGTAATCTGGCCAATAATATAAAAGAGGATACAAAACATTTTCTCTGATATATATAAAGAGTAAAAGACAGACAAGAGTGGATATCAGACTGCTGGAAAGTGATGCTGAAGAGGTAGTGATGGGGGACAAATATGTGGTGGATGAACTTAAGTACTTTGCGTCAGTCTTTGATGTGGAATACACCAGCAGTATGCCGGAAGTTCACGAGACTGAGGGGGCAGAAGTGAGTGTTGTTACGATTTCTAAGAAGAAAGTGCTTGGGAAGCTGAACAGTCTGAAGTTAGATCAGTCACCTGGACCAGATGAACTACACCCCAGGGCTTGGAACAAGGTAGCTGAAGAGATTGTGGAGACATTAATAATAATCTTTCAAGAATCACTGGAGTCTAGAATGGTTCCACAGGACTACAACATTGCAAGTGCCACCCTGCTCTTTAACGGAGGGAGGGAGGCAGCAGAAAGCAAATTATAGACCAGTTAGGCTGTCTTCAGTGGTTGGAAAGATATTAGAGTCTATTATTCAAGATGAGGTCTCAGAGTACGTGGAGACACATGACAAAATAGGCCAAAGTCAGCATAGTTTCCTTCAGGGGAAATCTTGCCTGACAAGTATGTTGGAATTCTTTGAGGACGTAACAGGCAGAATAGAAAAAGGACAATTAGTGGATGCTGTATATTTGGATTTTCAGAAGGCCTTTGATAAGGTACCGCACATGAGGCCGCTTAACAAGATAGTTGCCCATGGAAAGAGACTAGCGTGGATAGAAGATTGGTTGGCAGGAGGCAAAGAGTGGGAATGAAGGGTTCTTTTTCTGGTTGGCTGCTGGTGATTAGTGGTGTGCCACAGGTATTATGATTCTAATATTTCAGTAATATTTGAATAATATTGTAAATATACTGTTTGATTATGCATTCATTGTTGTTTACGTAATTCATTATGTGTAAGTACATGAACAGCATGCGTCACTTCGCCACCATGTCATATGACCAGACCTTACTAAAGTAAAGAATAAAACTAAAACACGCATCCCTCCGCAACCCATGTTTTTCTTTCAATTTGTTTTTGGTTTGGAGTTACAAAACATAACAGTGGTGACAAGGAAGTTTTGAACAAACTTGAGAAGGTTATCTACCAGTTTGAAGCACAGCGAGACGTTCATGTTTTTAAAAAGTTCTGAGACGTTCAAGTTTTAAAAAATTGCAGCATGTGTTCTTCAGAAGGGAAGAGATGGATGAGTTTAAAAAAGGGCAGAAAATGGGTGAAATTCACAGGTTCCTAAACAGTGAGTACCAGCTGAGAATAACAGTTTAAAAAAATAGAAATGTCTGGCTATATTGGAAAGATAGTTGCATTCAATTGCACAAGAGATGACTGGATATTGTATACTAAACAGTATTTTGAAGCAAATGAAATTGCCAATGAAATGCGAGTGCCAGTTATACTGAAAGCAATGGGTGGAAAAGCATACAGTTTGCTTAGAAGTTTGACTGCTCTAAACAAAGCAGTTGAAATGAGTGCTGCTGATATCATGAAAATAATTTTGGAACATTTAGAACCCAAATCATTGTTGATTGAAGAACGCTTTAGGTTTCATAAGTGAAATCAAAAGGCAGAGAAGTCCATTTCAGTGTTTGTTGCTAAATTGAGAGATTGAGCATTGTCAGTTCAGTGATGATGGGCTTAATGATGCACTGAAAGATTTATTTTCCAGAATCTTACAAGACAGCATTCCAAAAACTATTCCTAACTGAAGCACAACTTGCATTTAAAAGAGCAGTTGAAATCACTGTATCAATGGAAACAGTAGCCAGAGACGCAATTGAATTACAGTCAGGAGTGAAAATGAGCGAGAACAAAATTGCAGCATCTAGACAAATGGCTGCTGGCCAAACAATTATGGCAGGGTCTCAAATACACCAGACCGATGCAGATTTAAAGGCATAACTTGCAGAAAATGCAACAGTTAGGACACATACAAAGAGTATGTCAGGCATTCAAAAATAACTGGACTGCAAAGGGAAGAGAAAAAGATTAAAAAGTCGAGTTGCAGTTTCAAAAAGAGCATTAATCATGTTATTGATGGAAAAATCTGATACTGATGGGAGTGACACAGGGCTGCGTAGCCTTGAGGTTTGCAATGTGAAAACTAATGAGAGCCAGATAATATGGTTTACACCAGAATTGAACAGTAAATTAATTAAAATTATATTGGATACTGGATCAGCTGTTTCAGTCATTCCACAAAATAAGTTTGAGTGGCATTTTAAAGATACTTATCCGAAGCCTGCAGCTATCCAACTAAGAACGTATGCTGGAGAAAACGTAACTCCTATGGGAATGACATCCATAACAGTGAAATACGATAACCAGTAAGTCATAATGGGCTTGTAAGTGGTAAAAACAGAAGCACCACCATTGTGAGGCCATGATTGACTGAGACAACTACAACTTGATTGGAGATCCATCCACTATCTGCATGCCACAACGCCTACAATAGAGTCTACTGAAAGCGAATTAAGAGAGTTACTGGATTATGCCACCGCAGTGTTCCAGAATGGCATTGGAAAACTCAAGTATATCAAGGATAAAATAGTGTTAAATGAAAATGCCCCACCCAAGTTTTACAAAGACAATCTGTAATCCTAATATCATCTGTGATAAAATAGCCAGTGAGTTAGATTGCATGGAGGTTGAAGGAATTTTTTTCAAAGGTTGAGGGAGCCCATGGAAAATGTCAATGGTCCTAGAAGCCAAGAAGAATGGATCTGTCAGGAGCTGTGGTGCTTTTAAGGTCACCATCAACCCAGACTGAAAGTAGATTAACCCCCATTGCCCAGAATAGAGGATATCTTTGCAAATCTGTGCACTAATCTGAGGCCTACCTACAGATGGAAATTGAAAAAGAGTCAGAAGTGTTTCTTACCATGAACACTCATAAAGGATTTTATTGCTATAAAGGGCTTATTTTTTAAGTAGCATCTGCACCTGCACTTCGGCAGAAAGCTATGGACCATGAAAGCTATTTTGCAAGGCTGCTCAGACACTCGGTGTTACTAAGATGACATCATTGTTGCTGGTAAGGATGACAAGGAACATCTCCAAAGTCTCAAGACAGTTGTAATAGCTTCTTTGTAATGTTTCACTGCTAAGGTTAACGTAATGTCTTCTCTGTAATGTGCACTACTGAGGTAACGGTTTTTCTGTAGCAGCAATGTTTGGGTTATGGCTGGAGATAACAGGATTGTAGTATGCATGTTAGCCAATCGGAGATTGTTGCTTTGTCTTGTGTATCTGGAAGGATGTTTTTTTCCATGGTCTTTTGTCGAGGAGAGATGAAGAGGGAAGACGTGTATGGAGAGAGCTGGTAGACCGCCGGATGGAGTGGACTGCGATCTGAGGGTCCGAAGGTCGGCGACACTCGGAGGAGACTGGTGGAAGAATGACTACTGAGTGAGCTCCAACGTAAACTTTTGACTTGAATTGGGCCCCTTTTTATTTTCATTACTAACCCTATATTCAGATTAAGAGTCATAAAATTCAATTATTTAATTGCACATGGTGTACTCTCTGATATTTTACGTTGTGGGTTTGTAACTGGAGGTACATTACACAGCATCCACACAAATGTGATTACCCAGTTTGGCGGGGCCGAAGGCTGATTCCCCTAGACGAACATGAGCGGGGCGAGCCTGAGGCTTACACAGTCTTTAAAAATATTAGAAGATTATGGACTCAGAGCATGACACGACATATGTGAATTCTTTAAACCAAGCATCACTTGTTGTGGTCACACCATAAATGCGCAAGGATTACACAAGTGTACTGAGAAAATTCAAGCAGTGGTGGATGCCACAAGGCCGAAGGATGTGTTACAGGCACTGTCCCTTTTTGGATTTGTCAATTACAGTAACAGGTTGCTGCCAAACCAGGCTGCTGTGCTCCACCTCTTGAACTCATTACTACAGATCGGGAAGAAATGACAATGGACAAAGCAGTGTGAGGTGGCTTTCCAAAAGGCAAAGGAAATGGTGACCACTGAAACTGTACTCACCCATGTTATGAGTGATGGAATTGAGCATTCCAAAGCCTTTGCTCTTACTGCTGCAGAGAAAAATTACTCACAGATTGAGCGAGGGTGGTTGAGGCTGGGTTGGGATGTAAAATTTTTCAACTAGTACTTGTATGGGAGAGAGTTTACCCCTTTACAGATCATCAACCACTAATATCCATTTTCAATCCACACAATGGTATTCAACAAACAACAGCAGCACAAATGCAGAAATGGGCTCTTTCTTGGAGGACACAACTACGAGGTAGAATTCAACAGAGTAACTAATTATGAAAATGCTGATAGATTGTTCCATTTAGCCTTGCAAAAGGAAATACCTGAAATAATTACAAAGCAGGACACTTTCTTGATGTATTCTTCCTAATGCAAATCAGAAGTCTCCCTTTAACAGCACAGATGATCCAAAGGGAAACCAAAAAAGACCCCACACTGTCTCAGATCTACATGGCAACCCAAAATAGCTGGAATGTGCAGCAGAAATCCAGAACCACCTTTTGCCAGCGCTGGGATGAAATTGCGCTTAACAGAGGTTGCCTTGTGTGGGGATTGAGAGTGGTTGTACTATCCAAGCTGAGAGCTAAAGTGTTTGAGGAGCTACGTGCCAGTCATCTAGGCACGGTCAAGATGAAAATGTTGGGTCAATGCTTTGTCCAGTGGCCTGGGATAGATCGGCAGATCGAGCGGGAATGCCAGCGCGTACAGAAGAAAGATACCTAGAGCTGTCAGAAGCACTTGCTGCAGTCCCAGAGATAATTCTTACACCATCACGGAGGAGGCCCCAAGACCTGAGAATACTTCATAGCCGCAAGGACACCTGCCAAGCAGAGTGGCTTCCCTTCCACCCTCCATCAGGAAAGACGTTATCCCACAAGAAAATAAGAAGTCTTCCACAACAATAAAACCTTTAGACCTAAATGGGACTACCTAAAATTTACTGTACTGTGGATATCTATATAGTAGCTGTATTATATAGTATACTGTGTGTAATGAAGTACACTTCATTATAGGTTATAGGTAAAGTATGTGAAAGTCATATGATATATCATTATGCCACCTCATTATATATGCTAAAAAGTAAAAACAAAACTAACCCTTGTTTTCCTTTTGAAGTTACAAAACATAACAGCAGGGGTCGGTGTTGGGACCGCCTCTTTTCACGATATACTGTATATCAATGGTAGATGAAGGGTTTGATGGTTTTGTGGCAAATTTTGTGGAAGATGTGAAGACAGATGGAGGGGCAGGTAGTGTTGAGGAAACAGCGTGTCTGCGAAAGTGTAGGGAAGGTGCATGGTCATGCATTTTGGTAGAAGGAACAAAGGTGTAGAATATTTTCTAAGTGGGGAGAAAATTCAAAAATCAGAGGTGGAAAGGAACTTGGGAGTCCTCATGCAAGATTTTCTACAGGTTAACTTGTAAGTTGAGTCAATGGTAAAGAAGGCAAACGCAATGTTAACATTCATTTTGAGTGGACTAGAATACAAAAGCAAAGATGTAATGCTGAGGCTTTTTAAAGCATTGGTCACACCCCACTAGAAGTATTGTGAGCAGTTTTTGTGCCGTTATCTTAGAAAAGATGTGTTGCCATTGAAGAGGGGCCAGAGGAGATTCATGGGAATGATCCCAGGAATGACGGGTTATGATATGAGGACATTTGATGGCTCTGGGCCTGTACTCACTGGTGTTTAGAAGAACGAGGTGGGATCTTATTGATAGCTATCAAATATTGAAAGGCCTAGATAGAGTAGATGTGGAGAAGATATTCCTATAGTGCAGAAGTCTAGGACCAGAGAGCAGTGTCTCGGAATAGAGGGCCATCCATTTGGAACAGATGAGGAAAAATTCCTTTAGCCATAAGATGGTGAATCTATGGAATTCATTGCCACAGGTGGTTGTGCAGGCAAAGCCATTGAGTACATTTAAGGTGGAAGTTGATAGGTTCTTGATTAATCAGGGCATCAAAAGTTACAGGGAGAAGGCAGAAGAATGGAGTTGAGAGGTATAATGGAATGGCGGAGTAAACTCGGTGCCGAATGGCCTAATTCTGTCTTAAGGTCTCAGCCTGAAACATCAACTGTTTATGCATTTCCATAGATGCTGTCTGACTTACTGAGTTCCTCCAGCATTTAGTACATGTTGCTCAGAATTTTCAACAGAAAAATAATTTAGAGATTCAATGAGCTAGCGCCACCCAATTACACCCATGTGACCAATTAGCCTACTAACCCATTGGTCCTCGGAAAGTGGGAGAAAACAGAGCACTTAGAGGAGACCCATGTGGTCATGGGCGAACATACAAACTGCATACAGACAACAGCAGAATTGAACATGGATTGCTGGTGCTGTAACAGCATTACAGGGGATCTTGGGGTCCACATCTATAGATCTCGCAAAAGCTGTCACGTACGTTGACGGTGATTAAAAAGGCATATGGAGTGCTAGCAGTCGTAAATCAGTGGATTAAATTCAAGAGCTGTGAAGTAATGGTGCAGTTCTGTAAAACTGATTAGAACACACTCGGAGTATTGTGTTCAGATTCAGTCCTCTCGGTTTAGAAAGGAGATTGACCAGGATGCTGTGCTGATTAGAGAAAATGTCTTGTAAGGAAAGGCTGAGTGAGCTAAAGCTTTTCTCTTTTGAGTGACGGAGGATGAGAGGTGAATTGATAGTGGTATATAAGGTTATGAGAGGCATAGAGTAGACAGACAGCACCTTTTTCCCAGAACACACTGGAGGAACTCAGCAGGTCGGGCAGCATCAGTGGAAACGATGAGTCGACGTTTCGGGCCGGAACCCTTTGTCAGGACTGAAGAGGGAAGGGGCAGAGGCCCTATAAAGAAGGTGGGGGAGGGTTGGAAAGAGAAGGTAATTACTGGTTTTTCAACTGAACCTACCAGCCTTCTCCTTCCAACTCTCCCCCACCTTCTTTATAGGGCCCCTGCCCCTTCCCTCTTCAGTCCTGACGAAGGTTCCGGCCCGAAACGTTGACTGATCGTTTCCACGGATGCTGCCCGACCTGCTGAGTTCCTTCAGCATGTTGTGAGTGTTACTTTGATCCCAGCATCTGCAGATTATTTTGTGTTTCCTTTCTCCCAGGACAGAAATGGCTAATATGAGATGACATAAATTTAAGGTGACTGAAGAAAAATATATACACGATGTCAGAGGTAGATTTGTTTTACATTAAGAGTGGTAGGTACACGGAATGCATTGCTGGGGTGTTGATGGATCCGATACAATAAGGATATTCAAGAGACTCTTAGACATGCAAATGAATGTAATAAAAATGGAAGGTTATGGGCTGTGTTCGAGGGAAGGGTTTGACTGATCGTAGAGTAGTTTTGTATAAGTCAGCACGATATCATGGGTGAACAGACCTGTACTGTGCTGTAATGTTTTTATGGTCTATGCTCTATGTTGAACCAGTGTTAAGAAAGTTCATTCAGCAGCTTGTGTGCTTAGCCCAGCCTGGGCTCTCATTCTGAAATCAATCACTTCCAGTTGTCACTCATCCAAAAAAAGGTCTCGGCCTGAAACTTCGACTGTACCTCTTCCTAGAGATGCTGCCTGGCCTGCTGCGTGATGTGTGTTGCATTAAAAAAAATCATCTTACCTTATCAGGAAAGTTCAGGAATATTTTAATTATAAATACTTCTCATACTCATACTTTTCACAACAAGTAATCCCTTCACGGGATGCCCATTCCCAGATACCTTTATCTTGTTCGTACTGCTTTTTGTGGCAAAATCCCATAGTTGGAATACCGGCTCAGCAGTGCTCTTTCCAGGTGTCAATCATGTGACCTTCCTTCACTGGACTTTGTTCCGTGGTTCCCAGCATATCTTGCTCCCTCTCGCTAGCTAGCTTTGTCAGCATACTTGACATCTTGTCTCCAGCTACACAACCATGGAATAATAGCAGCTATTTCCCTATTCTCAGAGTTCCTTCTCTGCTAAATCCCCCTTCATAAGATGCACCTCAAAATAATTTTTCACCAAGTTGTGTTAATTATTCTTATATATTTTCTGGAAACAGTCTCTTGATTCAATGGATGTTCAGTATCTAAAGTGAATTTTTATAACACCAAATAAGTAAATAAGATAAATAATAGAAATGTATCCAGGTCTGTACGTCAGGACAGTACAGGGCTCTTTAGGAATGTTTCTCAGTCAATACATACTGGAAGCTCACAGTAAAAGCTCACTTAAATTGTCGAAGTGTCCATTACTCACGACAGAGAAATTGAAGCAACACACACAAAATGCTGAAATTGGGTATGTGTATTAACAAGGAGTCATTGTGCTTAGGTAAATTGGGAAGGGAAGCATCTCAGAAAGCCTAACTGCTGACTAATGGGAACTGTCAAGTGCCAATAGTCCTTAGCACCTCCAAAGAAACTGCCGAGGAAATTTCTAAAGAAAACCTGAAAATACTAGAAATATGAAACAAAAACAAAATACTAGAACCACACAGCAGGTCAGGTAAGATCCATGGAAAAAGAGTTGGGGTAAGACAGAAGAGTGAACGAGACAATTGCCAATTGAACAGTCCATTTGAAATGCTGAAAAGTGAGGGCTGATGAGGGAATGGGAGATGTTATTGTAGAACATTGTGGCAGTAATTGCAAAGGATGCTCTATTGAAATTGAAGGCCAATGTAGTGGAATTTGAGAATTGGCGATTTAATCCTTGTCCAAGAGGAGATGATGTCAGAGCAGAATTTCAAAAAACAGGTGTAGTTAATGGCTCTGTCCACTATGATATTAGAGGTTGGGAACCTTGGTTAAGGAAGAAGAGGAATACTTCACAGGCACGTGTATAGAAAGACTCATCATTGGCATAAATACAACAGAGATGGATCTCCTTGGTACACTCCTCCACCCCCACCAACCAGTTCGATACCCACTGCACTTTCTTATAAAACCACAGAAGATGCAACATCCATTCCTTCACCTCTTCCCTTCCCACCATGTAAAGACACCAAGCTGTCCTTGTAGATGCAATAGTGATTTACTGCATTTGAAATTCTTAATGGGGTTCCACTTTATTGGAAAAAACAGACATAGATTGGGTGACCCCTTCATGAAGCACGTGTTCAGTTTGTAGAGGCAACCCTGATCTTCCTATTGCCTGTGATTTTAATTTTCCATCCCACTCCTTCCCTAACCTTTCAGACTGTGGCCCCTGCACCATTACAATGTAGGTTTCAGGAACAAGATCTGATCTTCTACTTGTAGATATCACAGCCTTCCACAACTTCTGGTAACCTGCTTTCTCTGTCTGTGTCGGGACTCTGATATTGGCTTCGTTTTGCTCTCCATTAACATAGCCTGACTTGCTGGCGTGTCCAACAGCCCTGCACTTTGCATTTCCTTTTCTACATTATCGCAGTCTCACTGCTGCTATTAACCACTTGGATACTGCTCCCCACACCAATGGGGAGCAGTCTATCAAGGATGTTCTCATTGTCCGATCTGTCCTTTCCTACTCACAGTACTACATAAAACCAATATTTTTTTTTCTTGCTCCGAGCTCCAAAGTATTTTTTACCTGAAGTATTAATTCTATTTCTGTTTGCACAGGTGCTGTCCAATCTGCTGCACATTTCCAGTTTTTGCTGTGGCTAATGCAAGATATCTCAGTCCAGAAACTTTTATCAATTCTCCGGGAAAAGCAGTTCCACAAAAATTAAAGATGAAGCCTATAGAAAACCTTGTCACCTGGCAAAGATTATGGAACTAATGAAGAAATCCAGTCTCAGTAATAACCTTTGTGTCGATTCTTCAGGACTGCCAAGACCAGCTACAGTCCTAACACCCATTCGGCTGAGAAGGAATAATGCAAGAGATTCATTGAGATGAAGGCAGTGCCTGCTGGAATGGGCACTTTGAAGACTCTCCTTGGTACAAACCTTCTTCCAAACCATGGCAAGCCATTCGATCCAACCTTACTGCCAGCTCAGACTGACAGAGAAGATGAGAAGACTTAGAGGACAACAGGAAAACAACAAAGTCTTTGGAGCAAATGATATGCTGTTGGAATTCTAATACTTGCTGGTGAGTAACTTCTGATACAAATACACAGCCCTATCTCCCATACCTTCCAGATGCAAGAGGAGGAGAGACTTAGAATTGTTGTACTTTGTAACTATCTTCAGGAAAAGAAACTGAGTTGAATGCTATAACTACTAAGAGGTCCCCTGCTATATTAGCAAGGGAAATCATTGCCAGGGACCTTCTCTCCTGCACCCTTCCCAGTGTACAAAAGTTGCTTCCTAAAGCACAGGATGGATTTAATTTCCTACACCATGGACATGATATTCTCTGCATGACGACTCCAAGAAGAAAACAAAGGACAGTCGTTTGAGGGGAAAAATAGTGTTTGAAGATCAAGATCTCTACTCCAGCAGAAAGCTGTCTATTGAGCAGCACTGAAGAGCTACAATTAAAACTCTCCACAAAGTCCTCCATATCCACTGATGATGTCAGTGTCCTCTCCCAGGCCAAAATCCTTGGCACTGGGGTAGCAACTTAAATTTAGCCAAATCCAGTGGGCAGGCTATGGCTTTCTGTGAGCAAGCTCATTACTCTAAGCTCAGCCATAGCAAAATATTACCAGGTTGGTGGAGGAAAGAAATTCAAGGATGCTCTCACAGCATCCTTGGGTGAAAAACGTTCTGCTGCAGTGTGTGGGTCTCCCTGGCCCGCTATCAAGCACACAAGTTAATGGAAAAGATGTATTTAGGTTAGTCTTCTGAATGAACCTCAAACCCCTTGTGGGGCACACAGGTGAGCACTGAAAACGATAGCTGAACCACATGATCATCGTGCACCCTCTTGCACATCCAGCTTCACCTGTACCAGAACTTTAGGTCCCATATTAGTCTATCATTTCTTAATCAATGCTGCAATTTCTAACAAAAAAAATGTTTTCAGATGAACAACTGAGGCAATAATGGAGAGAAAAATAGTGGATAACAATATAAAGTTCTCCACATTAACATTTTACTTTTCTGAACAGAATGCACTGTCCCCATGAACAAGGAATTTGCAATGTCAGACATCCCACCTCTCCCGGAAGTTCCAGGAGTCTCCCGCATATTAATAGTGGCTCCATGATGCCCGCAAATTATATACAATATCACAGAAATCAATTTTTTGAGAGCGAGACAGTGAGAGTGACCATGAGAGAGAGAGAGAGAGAGAGAGAGAGAGAGAGAGAGAAAGAGCGCGCCATGGCAGAGTGTTCCAAAAAAAGAAAATATAAAACGTATGTCACCCCAGACTACCCTAAAGTGTACCCCTGCCAAATACGGGTCAAAAATAATCACAGTGTTGCTCACTGCACTATTTGCAACAGTGACTTTTCTATTGCCCATGGTGGGTTAAGACTGTAAAAGACATGTTGAGGTGAGTTTAACAGGTGTCATTCGTTCATTAGCATAGCCAACGTTATTTAAACTAGCTGGCTGGCTGCTAAGGAGCTGCTCTATTGCAGACATCCCACCTCTCCCGGAAGTTCCGGGAGTCTCCCGCAAATTGATGGTGCTACCTCCCTGAAATGAGTTTTTGCAGGGTGGGATGTCTGCAATGTATATCCTTGTTTTGGACAAATGAACCCAGTAACAAAACAACTATTTTGTATCTCGTGTAAAAGCAGTGATCCTTTACCAGATTTTATTAAAAGTTCAAATCCCAGAGTGCAATCAGAAAATTGTTTCAAATCTACAGAATTTAACAAGATCTTACAAAATGTACTAAGAACCAGTTTCCAGAGCTTGAAAACACTACCAAAGTAATAGAGATGAGGTGGGAGAGATCTTTCTAGATGTGTCATTTAACATGTTTAAACATATCTTTTTAACAAAAACAACAAGCAACTAAATTAGTTTCATCTAATTGCATTATTACATTGCTTGGCTCTGATAAAAAAGTAAGAAAAATAATTTACAAACAACATTTCATACCCCTTTAACAGGAGCTGACTTTTGTCAAAGGGACTATTTGCATATGTGCATGTCAATACCTCCAGTCTTCTGTGTTAATGGGTGACTAAGTACACTTCAAAAGAGTAGGCAATGGTTTTAGATAATACATTTTATTCAGTGCATAATTCAATCAAGTGGAGTACAGGGGAAGAAGGACAAAAGGAAAGAATGTTAACAGTCAGTGGAATCAGGCAGTACAGAACCTGTTGCTTCATGTTACATTTCCATCATGAAGCAAAAACTGAGGCCACAGAAAACTTCACAATTTTCCCTGTACTTCCTTATTTTTCCTTTATTTCCAGGATACAGGTGCACCTGTTGAGGGAAGCAGTAAAGATTAACAATTTGCTTTACTAATCACTTGTACATCAAGATATCGAAATGTACAGCCAAAACGTGTCGGTCACTCTGCTGAAAAGCGCGCAGAGGAGATTTACAAAGATGTTGCACAGACTTAAGGGTCTGAGCCATGGAGAGAGGCTGGCAAACTGGGAGTGTTGGAGATGAGAGGAGTGAAAGAGATCAGAGTCAGGTTTAATATCATTAGCATATGTCATGAAATTTGTTGTTTTGTGGCATCAGTACATTGCAATACATAATAAATTACTTTAAAATAACAATAAGAAATATATATAGAAAATAAAATAAGTAGAGCAAAAAATCCAAAAGATAGTGAGGTAGTGTACGTGTTCATTGTCCGCTCAGAAACCTGGTGGCGGAGGGGAAGAAGCTGTTCGTGAAACATCGAGGGCGTCTTCAGGTTCCTGTACTACTTCCTTGGTGATAGCATTGAGAAGAGGGCATGTTCTGGGTTAGCAAGTGGACCCAATTAACCATTGTGGTGGGAAGGGGGTTGGGATTCTTTGAGATGACAAAATTGTGGAAAAATAACCCTCAGACTGGCATGGAGATTCTTGTTTGTTATTGGATCTGCACACATCCAGGCAAATAGAGTACCTCATGGAAGAAAATGATGGCTACAAGGACACATTGGGTATTCTGCAGTGTATAATCCACCCCCTTATAATCTAAGGTGCAGGCTATAAAGTACAAATCTGGAACATAATGAAATACTCTATTTGCCTGGGTGTGTGCAGGTCCAATAACAAACAAGAATCTCCATACAAGTCTGCATGACAGGTATGTCATCATTACACTACCATTACCATTGTGTTGTGGCTACCGTATTGTAAATTCTACAAAATGAGAGGTCAGCTCTGGAAGGTATGAGTATCTCTTAAGTTCTGGGTCCATGAACCAATTGAAACGACTTCATTATTCCTTTTTTTTTGCATTTTCTATACTGCCGCTGCAAAACAACAAATTTCAAGTGGGATCGTAATGATAAACCTAATACTGGAAATGCACTGTGGTTACTTGCCAAAGTTAACCTGAAATGTTCTCTCAGGCTCACAATCGCTCCAAAAGCAGATGCATGGGATCACCACCACCTGCCGACTTCCCCCCAGGCCTTACACCATCCTGATTTGCAAAGTATCATTGTGCCTTCATTGTTGCAGGGTATCAATCCCCAAAACCACCTTGGCCTGGGGATTTGTACCTTGTCTGGAAGGTCTGAAGCAGCTTAACAACGGCCTCATGACCACTTTCTTCAAGGGCAGCACGGTAGTGTAACAGTTAGCATAACGTTTTACACCCAGTGCGTCCTTGAACTAAGCGCTTTCAGCAGAGTGACCAAAGCTGAAGAAAACACTCCAAATTAATTTGTTAAAAAATGGATAATGATGGATCATGGGCAGGCAGAAGATATTTAGTTTAAACTGGCATTATGTTCAGCAAGATGTGGGCAGAAGGGCCTGTGTAGTTTCATGTTCCATGTGCCATGTTCTATGTTTTGCTTCCATCATTCTCCTCCTAATTACCATGATAGGCATCTTCTACACTCAATACTTCCCACACTGAAAACAAGCTCATATTCAATCTTAGCCATTTCTGCCAATTATGTGTTGACAAAATATTTCCTTTCCAACAGTTAGTGGAACATGGACTTACCAAAATATTGGCTCTTCAATCACCCCATTGCCTTCTTCCCTTCCCCTCTCATCTTCCCTCCTAAGCACAGAACATACCACATCTTCCCTTTAACCTCTAATTGGTTCTACTAACCAAGTCTCCAGGCACTTCCAGGTAAAACAGCAACTTGCTTGTACTTCAAGCCATGTTGAAGTTTCCTTTATTCGATGGCTTCCTTTATTCGCTTTGCAGGCACCTCAGTTTCCCCTGCATGCTTTACCCAGAATTTTTGGTTGCCTTTCAGTTTCATTGTCTAGTCTACCCCATTCTCATTCTCTGGTTTGAATGTGCACTGCTCGAATGAGGTTTGACTAAAGCTCAAGGATAAACACCAAATCTTTCAATTGTATACATTTAAAAAATGCTGGTGAACGCAGCAGGCCAGGCAGCATCTATAGGAAGAGGTATAGTTAACGTCTCGGCCCGAAACGTCAACTGCACCTCTTCCTATAGATGCTGCCTGGTCTGCTGCGTTCACCAGCTTTTTTTAAGTGTGTTGCTTGAAATTCCAGCATCTGCAGATTTCCTCATGTTTGCGTATTGTTTACATTAGAGCCTTCCAGACAAAACAGTGAGTTCAGCCATTTTAGAAAATGAGTTCCATTTACACTTCTAGACTTGGGATTCCCAACATACTTTTTATGCTATGGATCAATACCATTAAGCAAGGGATCCCGAGACCTCAGGTTAGGAACCCCTGCTCTAGACCCATTTTACATTTCTATGATTACCCTGTTTTGCCTTGCACCAACATTCTGTTCTGTCCCATCTTCCATGATATTTCAATCCTCCCCAAACATACCCTACTTTAAAATTCAGATTTCAGAGTAAATATATTATCAAAGTACAAATATGTCACCATAGGTTCATTTTCTTGCAGGAATTCACAGTAAATACAAAGAAACATGATTGAATTAATGAAAAGGCTCACACAAGACAAACACCGATGTACAAAAGAGATCAAACTGTGCAATACAATAAGAAAAGAGAAAAACAAAATAATAATAATAATAAATAATTAAAAATATCAGATGGGTCCTTGAAAGTGAGTCCATAGGTTGTGGGAACAGTTCAGTGATGGGACAAGTGAAGTTATCTCTTCTGGTTCAAGAGGGGGTAATAACTGTTCCTGAAGTTGGTGGTGTGTGTTCTGAGGCTACGTCCTCACTAGACCAGATAAATCTGTAACTGAAGCTTTTTCTCTTTGATTTGACCCTCCGTCCACACTGAAATGGCGTTTTCCTCCCCCGAAAACAGAGCTTTTCTAAAATGCTGTCCAGAGTTTAAATCTAAAAACGCCAGTTGGGCGTTGTAGTGTGTACGGGGTAACCGGAGGTTTAAAAAAACCTGTCGTCCCTTTCATCAGTGAAGAGACTATGGCTGTAGGAAATGTTTCCAGGGAGACCCCTCTGTGGGAGTGGGGAAGATGTTGGTGGAGCCACCTGCAGGTCTGTGTGTCCGTATGTGGAGCTATTGTAGTGGCTGTGAGGTTAGTTTTGTGGCGGTGAAAAGTACTGGGGGGGTGGGGGAGCCATCATATTCCTCATCATTGCAAATCCCTCTGCAGCAGAGTTAGTCAGTTTTTCAATGTTCGTCGTCAGCCAAGTCATACTGTCCGTGAGCTCCCTGTTGGTCGCCTCCATACGCTCCAGTATATGTTTTTTTCAGTTTTTAGTCCTGCTGCACGACAGCTGTCCATTGTTTGGCAATTTCCTTTTAAGTTTTTCTAGTCTGTAACCGGACAAACGCGCACCAAGTATACCGTTTCCTCTTCGCTTGTTTTCCGTAGATGTGTCCTGCACATGCCCAGTAGGAGGAGATTCGCCCAAATACCCGTTTTAATGTGGACGGAGGTATTTTCAAAAACGCCTGATGTGGACGCCTATCGTTTTTATGTGAAACCGACGTTTTCAAAATTATCCAGTCTAGTGTGGACGTAGCCTGAATATCCCGTTTCTCCTTCCTGGTGGCAGCAGAGCATGACCTGGGTGGTGGGGATCCCTGATGGTGGATACTGTTTCCTGCAACAGTGCTCTTTGTAAATGTGCTCAATGGTGGGGAGGGCTTTACTCATGATGGACTGGGCTGTCTCCACAACTTTTTGTAGGCTTTTCTGTTCAAAGGCATTGATGTTTCCATACCAAACCATGATGCAATCAGTCAGTATACTCTCCAGTGTAGATCTATAGAGGTTTGCCAAAGTTGTAGATGACGTGCTGAATCCTCACAATCTTCGAGGAAAGTACAAGTTCTGCCCTGCCTTCTTTGTAATAGCACTTACATGCTGGACCCAGGATAGATCCTCTGAAATTATAAATTCAGTGATGATATTTCTATATATAATTTTAATTTCTTAATGTATTATCTATATAATTATTTTCATTTCTGAAATTAAAATCATTATATACAAAAAACTTTTTTCTTCAATCTATCAAGCTGAACTGTTTCTCTTTTCACAGACAGAGATTGCTTTGAGAACTTCTAACATTATCTATATTTTATGTTTCCTCAATCTGCTATTTTTGTCTAAGTTACCAGACTGCTATCAATATCAACAGCAAGTGGCTACTGAGTCAGAAGCAAGAATTTTTTTTTAAAAGGGATTGGGAAAATCAGGCTGGTAATGGATCTCAAGAGAGTGAATTTGTTGAATGCCTATGAGATGGCATTTTAGAGCAGCTTGTCGTTGAGTCTCCTGGGGGATCAGCTATTGATTGGGTGTTATGTAACTCCTAGTAAATTTTATACCTTGCCATGCACCACTGCCAAAAATCAACAAATTTCACGACATACATCAGTGATAATAAACCTGATACTGAATCTTATCTCATTCCTTAAATGGCTTATTCTCAAAATTTGCCCAAAGGTCGAGATTTCTCAGCCAGGGAGAAACATTCTCCCTGTGTCTAGTATTTCAAACCCTTTAAGAAGTTTGTAACTTTTGATGTCATTTGCTCTCATTCTTCTAAATGCTAGGGAATACAGTTTCAAACTACTCAATTTTGTTCTCACAGTACACAGCCATCACTGGAACCAATATAGTGAATCTTTGCTACACTTCATCTATGGCAAATGCAATATTTCTTGGGGAGGAGGTCACAAGCTAAACATTAGATTCCAGATGCGGTCTTTCTAAGGCCCTATACAATTTCAGTAAGACATCCATACTCCTGTATTTGAAGTCCCTCCTCATAAGAGTTAATGTATCATTTGCCCTATTGAACTGCACCTGACATTAGCCTTTAACTCCTTGTGTGTGATCATACCTAGGTCACGCTGAATATTAACAGAGCTTAATCTCTCACCATTTAGGTTCCACTTTTCTGAAGCATGCATCAAAAGAGGATAATCTCATATTCCACGCAGGTTCTAACTCATCTTTGAACGTAATATTTACATGATAAGAGAAACAACTTAAGCAGTTAAGCCTGATGCAGTGAAACAAGAACAGAGTCTTCACCTCACCAACCCAATCACCATTCATACACTTAACCAATCAGAATCAGAAAAAAAAAATCAGGTTTATTATCACCGGCATGTGATGTGAAATTTGTTAACTTAGCAGCAGCAGTTCAATGCAATACATAATCTAGCAGAGAAAAATAATAATAATAAATAAACAAGTACATCAATTGCGTATATTGAATAGATTTTAAAAATGTGTAAAAACAGAAATACTGTATATTTTTAAAAAAGTGAGGTAGTGTCCAAAGATTCAATGCCCATTTAGGAATCAGATGGCAGAGGGGAAGAAGCTGTTCCTGAATCGCTGAGTGTGTGCCTTCAGGCTTCTGTACCTCCATCCTGATGGTAACAGTGAGAAAAGGGCATGTCCTGGGTGCTGGAGGTCTTTAATAATGGACGCTGCCTTTCTGAGACACCGCTCCCTAAAGATGTGTGATCCAATTTCATTGTAATATTCTCATCAAATCCCCCACATTCTACCTCTTCCCTAGATACCTAGACAGCTCAGATGGCAAAATAGCTTACTAACACACATGTTTTTAGAATAGAGAGGGAAAGCGGAGCACTCGTAGGAAGTCTACATTGTCACAGGAATATCATGCAAACTCAGTAGAGAGAGAATGTAGGTCACTGGAGCTTTGGCTACTTATTTGCACCCTTGGAGGGCCACTGTTGGATATCATCCAATCCCATTTTGGCATCTTAGAGTTCTGCATGAGTGTGGTGAAAGACAGGTATCAAGGCCTATTGGACAGCAGATTCCTGCACCCACTTCATCGCCAGATTCACCACTGCTGAAGAGAGTTATAGGTCATGTCCAGTCCTCAACTCTTTACCATGGAAGGCTGGCAAAGGAATTTATTTTACTTCATTTGCATTATTATTAATATTTTCATAAATTTGAATGTATTTTTAACTCCATCAGAAACATCCTAAAATTTTTTGTCGTAGCAAGGTGCTAAAAACTATGGGGGTGTACTGCATTAGTGGTTCAGGCATATGTTATACATTAGGTTGCTGTGCATTGACTACGTCTAATATAATCATATCCTCCAAAGTTATCACCAAGCTCCAAGATCTGGGCCTCTGTACCTCTCCTGGGAACAGAATCCTTCACTTCCTCATTGGCAGACCACAATTAGTACAGATTGGTAACAACATCTCCTCACTGACCATCGATCTAGGTGTACCTCAAGGCTGCATGCTTAGTCCCCTGTTTCAGTCCCTTGGTGGCCACTACCGTGTACTAAGCATTTTCATCTCGGATGCCCTGTCTTGTGCTCAGATGCAATCACTAACAAGCTCCTCTGCTTTCTTCCAACCTTAAGGAGATCCGGCTTGACGTGTCATCAAATACCCTAATAAACTTCCACACATGCACTATTGAAAGTATCTGGACACAAAATAATTTGCAGATGCTGGGGTCAAAGCAACACGCACAACACACTGGAGGAACTCAGCAGGTCGGGCAGCATCCGTGGAAAAGATCGGTCCAGAACGTCGACCGATCTTTTCCACGGATGCTGCCCGACCTGCTGAGTTCCTCCAGCATGTTGTGAAAGTATCTGGACTGGTTGCATCATGGCCTGGTATGGTAATTCCAATGCACAGGAAGGAGAAAAGCAAAGCCTCTGTACAAAGCATTGAAGATTACAGGTGGTCAGTCCAGGCTGTGGCTATGTCCAAGACAATCTGCTCTATGAGGAACAATGAATTGCAGAATCTTTTAAAATGGTTTGTGTTTATTGTGGGGACAAGTGCATGCGGGGGCAGGAACAATGAAAAACTTATTTGCAACAGCATTCACAAGGAAAACTAATTATACACAATTTTTGCAAGGGAAAATACACAACTAGAACATAAAGCACAAACATGAGGAAACCTGCAGGTGCTGGAGATCCAAAGCAACACACACAAGACACTGGAGGAACTCAGCAGGCCAAGCTGCATCTATGGAAAAGAGAAAACAGTTGACATTTCAGGCCAAGACCCTTCTTCAGGACTGGGAAGGAATGGAACATAAAACACAAAGTCCATTTTAGTGCAAAGTGATCAGAATAGTCATAGTTTTGCTAAAGTGTAGCGGTAATTAGGGTTTTGCCACTGGTTCAAAATCTGAAGGGAAGTAGCTATTCTTCAACCTAATTGTATAGAACATTGAGCTTCTGTACCTCCTGCATGATTGTAGCTGTGAAAAGATGGCATGGTTCAGACAGTGGGGATCTCTGTTGAATGATGTTTCCGTCTTAAGGCAGCACCTCCTGTAGATGCTACCAGTGGTAGAGAAGGATGTGCCTGTAATACATTGGGCAAACTCCGCTACTCTCTGCAGCTTCTTAACATCAAGTGCATTTGAATTTCCATAGCAGACCATGATACAACCAGTCGGGATACATTCAGCTGTACGTCTGTAGAAGTTTGTTAGTATTTGGAAATAAGCCAAACTTTCCTAACCTCCAAAGAAAGTGAAGACATTGGCTACACCAGGTCTGTTAGTGAAAAGTGACTCCAGGTGGGAGTAGGAAATAAAACAAAAGTGAAACAAATTGAAACTTTGAAGGTTTAACTAAATTTTATTTTAAATACTGTAACTTTTAGAACAGTAAAAAAAAATCAAAAATAGATTCTTTTTTTCACCATGTTTAGAAAAAGGAAAGGAAATATCTGACATATTCATAGATAAATTCTTTGTTCACAGAATAAAAGTATTTTTTAGACAATTTTTAGGATGGGGGGAGATGCTTAATATCAGTATGTTGCTTCATGTTCAGGTCGCAGCTGTTTACCTACATTCAGAAACATGAACAATTTCAGTCACTTACTCAAGAAGCATGTGACATATCAGCAGCAGGTCCAAGAAATCTTCTATTACTCTTGCTGAGTAATTTCCATGTCTGTTGTTCAACTTCAATTTCACAACTTTAACTACATCAGATACAACCTCAATAATACAATCAATGCACTTTAATAGAATTTCTCGAGCATAATGCTATTTTTCAGCAGAGCAAGGGATTTGGTTTGATACCATAAAAACAGAAGGTAACTCTGGAAACTGAACCTTGAAATGACCCTTGAATGAGCATACCTTTTCATTTTTATTCATTGATGAAAGAGGGCATAGGCAACAAGGCCAACATTGACCATCCAACCCAATTTTACTTGAAAAGGGGATAGTGTGATACCGCTCATTTACCATAAGATTTGTCACACTATACCTTTATGATACCATGGTAAAGGCATTTCCACAAAGCAGAAGGGCAGGGCTTTTAATATAATTAACCCAACGACAGTGAAGAAGGAACAGTGATGTATTTTTCAAAGCAGAATTTTAAGGGCTAGCATTGACTCAATGGGCCAAATGGCCTCCTAAACCATAGAAAAATACAGAATGACCTTTTCTGTGCTGGGTGAACTCAGTTTTTTTTTAGATCATACAAGATAAATCTAATTGGTTGAAGACTGGTTTCTTTGACAGTGGACCTTCAGGAGAGGCCAATGAGAGAAGATCCATCAGGCACTTCTGGCAGAAGATGGTTGAAAACATTTTGCCCCATCTTGTGCTGTTCACCTTATCGCTGAAAATGCAGATGTTAGGGAGTCTCCTATCACCATTCATAACTGGATGTGTCAAGACTGAAAAATGTTGTCTTCATCTATTGATTGTGGTTCCCTTTACTACTGTGTGCCAATTTTGCTGTTCCGTATGAAGCTAGGATGAGGACATTTGAAGATGATTTACTGACTGGGTACTTCATTTGCTGCCTGATGCCCAGTGTACTGTTCTCACACCTTGTCAAAGTCAGATTGGTCTCATGATTTAATATTAATAGTAGAGTAAAGGAAGGTGTCAGGTTGTAAATTGAAGCAGCGAACTTTGTCGCATGCTGATGGTTGCTTTGATTTCGTTATTCAAAGTTTATCTTATCTGGCATGATGATAATGGCACATATCACGATGGAGGCTGCTTTCTGTGGGAAGGTGTGACTTTGGTTAGAAATCTATGTGTAATGATTTTCCAGCATTAGCAATCTTATCGCTTTGAAATGCTCTAAAACGGGGGTTCCCCTCCTTTCTTATGTCATGGGTTTCCTCTGGGTGCTCTAGTTTCCTCCCACAGTCCAAAGACCCACTGGTTGGTAGGTTAATTGGTCATGATTAGGCTGGCATTAAATCAGGGTGGCACAGTTTGAAGGGCTGGAAGAACCTACTCCGCACTGTATATCAATAAACAAATAAATCAGTAAATGTCCATTTAGAAATCGGATAGCTGAGTGTGTACCTTCAAGCATCTGTACCTCCTTCCCTACGGTAACAATGAGGAGGGGCCATATCATGGGTAGTGGGGGTCCTTAACGATGGACGTCATCTTCCTAAGGCATTGCTCCTTGAAGATGTCTTGGATACGATGGAGGCCAGTACCCACGATTGAGCTGACTTACCTTACAAGTTTCTGCTACTTTGATCTTGTGCAGTAGCCCCCCCCCCACCTACATACCAGACAATAAAGCAGCCAATCAGAATGCTCTCCACAGTATATTTGTAGAGGTTTTCAAGTACGTCATTTAGTTGACAAACCAAATCTCCTCAAATTCCTAATGAAATATAGCTGCTGTCTTGCCTCCTTTACAGCTGTATCAGTATGTTGCGTCCAGGTTAGATCCTCAGAGATATTTAATACCCAGGAACTTGAAATTGCTCACTCTCTCCACTTCTGATCCCTCTGTGAGGATTTTCTTGTGTTCCGTTGTCTTACTCTTTCAAGTCCACAATCAGCTCTTCAGTCTTGCTGATGTCGAGTGCAAGGTTATTGCTGCGACACCACTCAACTAACTGGTATATCTCACTTCCTGTACACCCTTTCAACACCATCTGAAATTCTGCCAACAATGGTTGTATCATCAGCAAATTTATAGATGGCATTTGAGCTCTGCCTAGCCACACAGCCATGGGTATAGAGAGAGAAGAGCAGTGGGCCAAGCCCACCGCCCTGTCGTTCACCGGTGTTGATTGCCAGCGAGGTGGAGATGTAATTTCCAATCCACACAGATTATGGTCTTCTGGTTAGGAATTTGTGATCCAGTTGCAGAGGGGAGGTACAGACGCCAAGGTTCTGCAGCTTTTCGATCAGGACTGTAGGAATGATGGCGTTAAGTGTTGAGCTACAGTTGATAAACAGCATCCTGACATGGGTACAGTATTTGAATGGTCCAGGTTATCCAAGGCTGTGTCTGCTGTAGACCTATTGTGGCAATAGGCAAATTGCAGTGGGTCCAAGTCCTTCCTGAGATAGATTCTAGCCTTGACCAACCTCTCAAAGCATTTCATCACTATAGATGTGAGCGCTACTGGACAATAGTCATCAAGGCAACTCACGCTGCTCTTCTTGGGTACTAGTATAATCGGTGCCCTTTTGAAGCAGCTGGGAAGTCCACTGTAGCAATGAGAGATTAAAAATGTCTCTGAATACCCCCACCAGTTGGTTGGTTCAGAGCCTTAAAAGGTACCCCATCTTGCGAGGGTTTTCCCTCTTGAAAGACAGCCCGATGTTGGTCCCTGAGACAGAGATCATAGGGTCACTGGACGCTGCAGGAATCCTCATAGCTGTAATTTTATTCTCCCTTTCAAAGCGAGCATAAGAAGCAGTGAGCTGGTCTGGTAGAGAAGCATCGCAGCCATTCATTATGTTAGGTTTTGCTTTGTAGGAAGTAATGGCCTGCAAACCCTGCCAGAGTTGATGTGCATCCGATGTCACCTCCAACACCTCTCGGAATTTTTCCTTGGTTCTTAAAATAGCCCACCGCAATTCATACCTGGTTTTCTTATATGTGGTTTCATGGTTTGAAAAGGATGAAAGTTGAATTGCCATTGTAGATAAATTACTAGAAAAAAATCTGGGAAATAGTATTAACATAGAAACATAGAAAATAGGTGCAGGAGTAGGCCATTCGGCCCTTCGAGCTTGCACCGCCATTCAGTGTGATCATGGCTGATCATCCAACTCAGAACCCTGTACCTGCCTTCTCTCCATACCTCCTGATCCCTTTAGCCACAAGGGCCATATCTAACTCCCTCTTAAATATAGCCAATGAACTGGCCTCAACTGTTTCCTGTGGCAGAGAATTCCACAGATTCACCACTCTCTGTGTGAAGAAGTTTTTCCTAATCTCGGTCCTAAAAGGCTTCCCCTTTATCCTCAAACTATTGAGTACATAATTTAGAAAGGTGGTTTATATAAATGAGCAATAAAAACCATGATGAAATTCTCAGGTCAGGTAATATCCGGGAAAAGTGAGAAATGTTTCAGATTGATGCTGTATGACCCGCTGTGTTTCCCCACTTTGTCTTCATTTAAGACGTCGAGCATTTGCAGTTTTATTAATTTAAATTGCAAATTTCTATTTTTCATTACATTTCATTCCTCCTTACGGTTGTATTTGCATTGAACTGTTTTACAGCTCTACCTATTCTAGCCACTGATCTGAGATAGCTCCTGGAGTAATTGTTTTCGCATTGTAGTCGTGAGGGTGAAAGAAAAATAATTTTCATTTTGCACTTAGATACGGTAAACGTCACATTTCATCACTCGACTCTAACTCTGGAATAGACCCCTCCTGCGTCTTCAGCTCAGCATCATGTGAACAGACAGCCCAGCCCGAGCTCGTGACGGGTCCGGCGTCACGTACTCCGGTGCCTGCACCAATCAGCGCTGAGCCTGCTTCAGGGCTGCGACGACGCCGCCAATAAAAGCGAGCCGTGCCCGTAAGCTGCATTGGGTCCGCGTCGGCCGCTGAGTGTTACTTCGCGCCTTGGCTGGCTGCATGCCCTGGTGTTTACAGTTTCTTCTCCCTGAAGTAGTTAATCGAAAGAGGTGAGCCGATGCTGCTTTGCTGTTCTGTATTGCACTTACCGCTGTTTGTTCGATGTTTTAACCGGGTGTGGGTGCTGGAATTGAAGCTTCGGGAAAAGGCTGGAATTCCGAGGTGTTTTGATCTAAAGGTGGCTTTAGGGGAGTGTTTCACATTTGATGCAGGCCAGGTTTGCTTTAAAAATTAATTTTAATCCCTTTTTGGTTTGTCGCCCCATTGAATGATGCAGTGATGACTGGGTCTCGGGCGGATTTCCAAAAAAAATCTCTGGAAATGCTTCCCCCTAACGTTTCCAGGCGTACTTGCCATATGTCAGTAATTGCTTTGAGTCTTGTGATCCGACTCTGAAGCAATCTGACGGGAAAATAGTCTTAGTTGCGTTAACAGGTTATCACTAACTTTGTTACACGTAAGTAAGTGGACCTGGGCGATTTTCCATAAACTTTTGTAAACCAATTTAAAATAATTTGATCAGAATTTTTGTGCTCCTCCGGAGGCAATGTGTTGTTATAGTGGCCTGCATTGTTTGAAGTTTTAATCGAATATTTTACATAAGAGGATAGGAAAATATTTTGTCAGAATTTGCATGCATGTAAGCAATTGTTCTTTCCAATTTCCCAGGATGAAGATTTACTGTATACTCTCTTTATGCCTGACGGGGATCTTTGCAGCCCCAAGCTGGGATCCTGAACTGGACGAACCCTGGCAACAGTGGAAAAGTTGGCATCACAAGACCTATGAACGAGTAATGTGGTTAATTTGTATATGAAGTGTTTCAAGGTGAAATGCACAGATTTTTGAGGAAGTTTTTTTTTTCCCCCTTCAGAAAGAAGAAGGCTGGAGGCGATTGGTATGGGAAAAGAACCTTAAAAAAATTGAACTTCACAACTTGGAACATTCTGTTGGAAAACATTCATTCAGGCTAGCAATGAACCACTTTGGAGACATGGTGAGTGGATAAATCTATTGTTAATAGAATTGTAATAACTTGTGAAGAAACCCTGCTGTATTCAATCAAAAGGATCAGGGACATGTTTCTGCAAAAAGTAAGATTTAAGTATATCAATTGTCAGTGAAATGCTCTTTTTGTTTAAAATTAACTAATTGCTTGAAAATGGCAAAGGCAGCATCTCTTGCCAGATTTCAGAGTATCTGTATATGTACCTAATGGGGTAAGGGTCAAGTTATGAAGTTGATTAGGTTGGGTTAGTTGTTCATCTAGCATTGGTGCAGTTAGCTAAAAGGTGTTCTGTATCAAAAATTTTCTATGAACCTAGTTGGTGCTCTGGGTCCTAAAACAAAATATTTATGTTTTACTAAATATGTTTTCCCTTGCAGACAAATGAAGAATTTAGACAGATAATGAATGGATACAGGCATACAAAACAGAATGTTAAGACTCGAGGATCCCTCTTTCTGGAGCCCAGTTTTCTAGAATTGCCCAAACAGGTAGATTGGCGTGAGTACGGATATGTCACTTCAGTTAAAGACCAGGTATGTGTTTTATCAATATCACAATATAAGTACTACCAATGCAGCTTAAAGTAGTTAAATAATGTCTGCCAATTTCCACCACAGGGACAATGTGGCTCATGTTGGGCTTTTAGTACCACTGGAGCTCTTGAAGGTCAACACTTCAGAAAAACTGGCAATCTTGTCTCTCTCAGTGAACAGAATCTTGTGGACTGCTCTACACCTGAGGGAAATGAAGGCTGTAATGGGGGACTGATGGATCAGGCTTTCAAGTATGTTCAAGATAATGGTGGAATTGACTCAGAAGAATCTTACCCTTATACTGCCAAGGTAAGGTGACAATGCCCAGTTCATTGTCTTGTTCTGAAGCTTGAGCTCTTATGCTGACTTGATCTTTTGTCTCAAGAGTACTAGTTAGGGACATCTAGTTATAGAAGTTTGCCCAGAGAGAACTTGGAAAACACTAACCAATAATTTTAAGATGGTAAATAAAATTTCACTGCCTTAACTGGGAGATGGTGGGGAAGGAAAAGTAAAGATGCTTTTTGCAAACTTGCTTCTTGGCACATACTGGGTGACATTATTATTTAATGGAACTTCATGATGCAACTTCCCATCCCCACTTTTTTCCCTTTTTCCTGCACCCCACCCATTACATAAGTTGCCTGAAATAGTTTGCCTCAGTTACAATGCACCTTAAAAGTATAACTCCCAAATATGTTTGAACTGTAAACCTGGAGAGATTAACTATAATATCTTAAGTTAATAAATTCAGAGACAACTTCATTTACAGAAGGATATCCAGTTTATACACTGGCCTAATTTTTGTCACTTCAAAGTTGGTGACTCTGTCACATGAGTGCTCATGTTTTACTTTCCATCATTGGGTCTTGCCCCTTACAAGTGTAGTTTGCTTTGTAGTAGTGGGAATTTTTAAGCTGGTGTCTGCACGTGACTTCATAGTATTTGTAAGTATGGTGACTTTTTTAATAGCCATATAACAATTACAGCACGGAAACAGGCCATCTCGGCCCTTCTAGTCCGTGCCGAACTCCTACTCTCACCAAGTCCCACTGACCTGTCTTCGGTCCATTACCCTCCATTCCCTTTCTATCCATATATCTATCCAAATTAACTTTAAACAACAACATCAAACCTGCCTCAACCACTTCTGCTGGAAGCTCGCTCCACACAGCTACCACTCTGAGTAAAGTTCCCCCTCATGTTACCCCTAAACTTTTGCCCTTTAACTCTCAACTCATGTCCTCTTGTTTGAATCTCCCCCACTCTCAATGGAAAAAGCCTATCCACGTCAACTCTTTACAATCCCCCTCATAATTTTAAAGGCCTCTATCAAGTCCCCTCTCAACCTTCTACGCTCCAAAGAATAAAGACCTAAGTTGTTCAACCTTTCTCTGTAACTTAGGACATGAAACCCAGGCAACATTTTAGTAAACCACCTCTGTACTCTCTCAATTTTGTTGACATCTTTCCTATAATTTGGTGACCAGAACTGTACTCAATACTCCAAATTTGGCCTTGCCAATGCCTTGTACAATTTCAACATTACATCCCAACTCCTATAGTCAATACTCTGATTTATAAAGGCCAGCATACCAAAAGCTTTCTTCACCACCCTATCCACATGAGATTCCACCTTCAGGGAACTACACACCATTATTCCTAGATCCTTCTGTTCTACAGCATTCTTCAATGCCCTACCATTTACCATGTATGTCCTATTTTGATTAGTCCTACCAAAATGTAGCACCTCACATTTTTCAGCATTAAACTCTCATCTGCCATCTTTCAGCCCACTCTCCTAACTGGCCTAAATCTCTCTGCAAGCTTTGAAAACCTACTTCATTATCCACAATGCCACCTATCTTAGTATCATCTGCATACTTACTAATGCAATTTACCACCCCATCATCCAGATCATTAATATATATGACAAACAACATTGGACCCAGTGCAGATCCCTGAGGCACACCACTACACACCGTCCTCCAATCTGACACACAGTTATCCACCACTACTCTCTGGCGTCTCCCATCCAGCCAGTGCTGAATCTATTTTACTACTTCCATATTAATGCCTAACGATTGAACCTTCCTAACTAACCTTCTGTGTGGAACCTTGTCAAAGGCCTTACTGAAGTCCATATAGACAACATCCACTGCTTTACCCTTGTCAATTTTCCTAGTAACCTCATCAAAAAATTCAATAAGATTTGTCAAACATGACCTTCCACGCACAAATCCATGTTGACTGTTGCTAATCAGACCCTGTCTATCCAGATAATTATATATACCATCTCTAAGAATACTTTCCATCAATTTACCCAAAACTGACATCAAACTCACAGGCTGATAATTGCTAGGTTTATTCTTAGAACCCTTTTTAAACAATGTAACAACATGAGTAATATGCCAATCCTCCGGCACCATCCCCGTTTCTAATGACACTTGAAATATATCTGTCAGAGCCCCTGCTATTTTCACACTAACTTCCCTCAAGGTCCTAGGGAATATCTTGTCCGGACCCGGAGACTTAGCCACTTTTATATTCCTTAAAAGTGCCAGTACTTCCTCTTTAATCGTCATACTTTCCATAACTGCCCTTCTTGTTTCCTTTACCTTACACAATTCAATATCCTTCTCCTTAGTGAATACCGAAGAAAAGAAATTGTTCAAAATCTCCCCCATCTCTTTTGGCTGCACACATAGCTGTCTACTCTGATTCTCTAAGGGACCAATTTTATCCCTCACTATCCTTTTGCTATTTATACAACTGTGGAAACCCTTTGGATTTATTTTCACCTTACTTGCTTAAAGCAGCCTCGTATCTTTTAGCTTTTCTTAATTTCTTAAGATTCTTTTTACATTTTTTATATTCCTCGAGCACCTCTAACTCCAAGCTGCCTATATTTATTGTAAATCCCTCTCTTTTTCCGAACCAAGTTTCCTATATCGCTTGAAAACCATGGCTCTCTCAAACTTTTAACCTTTCCTTTCAACCTAACAGGAACATAAAGATTCTATACCCTCAAAATTTCACCTTTAAATGACCTCCATTTCTCTATTACATCCTTCCCATAAAACAAATTGTCCCAATCCACTCCTCCTAAATCCTCTCGCATCTCCTCAAAGTTGGCCTTTCTCCAATCAAAAATCTCAACCCTGGGTCCAGTCCTATCCTTCTCCATAATTATATTGAAACTAATGGTATTGTGATCACTGGACCTGAAGTTCTCCCCAACACATACCTCTGTCACCTGCCCTATCGCATTCCCTAACAGGAGATCCAACACTGCCCCTTCTCTAGTTGGTACCTCTGTGTATTGCTGCAAAAAACTATCTTGCACACATTTGACAAACTCCAAACCATCCAGCCCTTTTACAGAATGAGCTTCCCAGTCTGTGTGGAAAATAAAATCTCCCTCAATCACAACCTTGTGCTTACTACAAATATCTGCTATCTCTTTACAAATTTGCTGCTCCAGTTCTCGGTCCCCATTAGGTGGTCTATAATACACCCCTATAAGCGTCGCTACACCTTTCCTATTCCTCAATTCCACCCAAATAGCCTCCCTGGATGCGTCCACTAATCTATCCTGCCAGAGGACTGCTGTTATATTTTCTCTGACAAGCAAAGCAAGACCTGCCCCCCTTGCCCCTCCTATTCTACCACACCTGAAGCAACGAAATCCTGGAATATTTAGTTGCCAGTCACACCCCTCCTGCAACCACGTTTCACTAATAGCTACAACATCATATTTCCAGGTATCAATCCATGCTCTAAGCTCATCCACCTTTCTTACAATGCACGTAGCATTAAAATGGATGCATTTAAGAAACTCTCCACCTCTTACCCTCTTTTTGTCCTTGATAGAGCAAACAACTTTATCTTCTTCCTTCCTTGTCCCGTAAATCTTTGGACTGAGTGCCCCTGATCTCTGTCGCCTGCCTATCCTCCCTCACACACTGTCTACTAGCTTTCTCTATTTGCGAACTAACCTCCTGTCTCCTAGTCTTTTTAATTTGATTCCCACCCCCCAACCATTCTAGTTTAAAGTCACCTAAGTAGCCCTTGCAAATCTCCCCACCAGGATATTGGTCCCCCTAGGATTCAAGTGTAATCGGTCTTTTTTGTACAGGTCACACCTGTGCCAAAAGGGGTCCCAATGATCCAAAAACTTGAATCCCTGCCCCCTGCTCCAATCCCTCAGCCACGCATTTATCCTCCACCTCATTGCATTCCTACTTTCACTGTCACGTAGCACAGGCATTAATCCCGAGATTACTACCTTTGCGGTCCTTTTTCTCAACTCCCTTCCTAACTCCCTATATTCTTCTTTCAGGATCTCCCCCATTTCCTACCTATGTCATTGGTACCTATATGTACCACGATCTCTGGCTCCTCTCCCTCCCTCCCACTTCCGGATATCTTGGACGAGATCAGAAACATCCTGGTCAAACTACCATCCGGGTCTCCGGACTGCGTCCACAGAATCACCTATCTGACTCCCTTACTATCAAGTCCCCTATTACTACTGCCCTCCTCTTCCTTTCCCTACCCTTCTGAGCCACAGGGCCAGACTCTGTACCAGAGGCACGGCCACTGTTGCTTCCCCCAGGTAAGCTGTCCGCCCCCCCCCCCCCCCCCAACAGTACTCAAACAGGAGTACCTATTGTCAAGGGGCACAGCCACTGGGGTACTCTATCACCTGACTCTCCTTCTTCCCCCTCCTAGCCGTGACCCACTTGTCTGCCTCCCATGGCCCCGGTGTAACCACCTGCCTGTAACTCCTCTCTATCAACTCCTCACTCTCCCTGACCAGACAAAGGTCATCGAGCTGCAGCTCCAGTTCCCTAACACTGTCTCTTAGGAGCTGCATCTTGGTGCAGATGTGGATGTCCGGGAGGCCTGGAGACTCCAGGACCTCCCACATCCGGCACCGAGAACAACAAGCTGCCCTCACTCATACTTCCCCTCTCCTCAAATAACAACAAAAAATGAATACCAAACCCTCTTGGCCTCGCCAGTTTCCACCTAGGCCCGTTGAGCCAAAGCCCTTAAGCCTTCACTCTGCTCCCGGTTCAGTATGCTGCCTGCTGTATAAGGCTCTGTTCCTTTTAAATCTTCTGCGCTTCACTCCCCGACGTCACACGCCTGCACAGTCCCGCCTCTCTGAAGGCTGATTCGGGAGGGGGGGAATAAAAACGAAAAATTCAAAAATGGCTTCCTCCGCACTCCCGCTCCGATTCTCAAACTTCCTTCTCCGAATTACCATTTGTACCATGGATTTTTTTTTTTTTTTTTTTTTTTTTCTCTCTGCATTCAGTGGACAAACTGTGACCCAGGAAGTGGCTGTAGGGCCCATTGGGTCTGTACTAACCATGAGAAGTAATCCCATTAGTTCTCTTACTCCTGCAAATTTATTCTTTTGTGTCCATCAGCTCCTTTTAATTTTTGTCACTGACTGACACTAAGGGGTAGTTGACTGCAGCTAATTAACGTACCATTTTTGAGAATTTTTGTTTTCTTAATTAACCTGCCAGTTTTTACTTTGCTTCAACAGGTGTATTGAAGTTCAAGTCATGTGGGCACAATAAGCTTATGTCTCTTTAATGGCAAATTGTGACAATATTTCCTAACTTAGGTTTTTCATTTGTCAGGATGATGGGCCCTGTCGTTATGACCCAGCTTACAATTCTGCAAATGATACTGGTTTTGTGGATATTCCAAGTGGTAAAGAAAGAGCCCTGATGCATGCTGTTGCTTCTGTTGGACCAGTTTCGGTAGCTATTGATGCTGGCCATAGTTCATTCCAGTTCTATAGTTCTGGTAAGAATGTTTTGATCTTCTCAAAGCTGATACTATTAAAAGAAGTCATAAATTTAATGGGCAGATGCTTGGGCATGTCTGACTGGTGATACTAGCTTTCCATTTAGGCTTTCTGTTGTGTTGCATGCTGGTTAGTATAGATAGATGGATGGATATACTTTATTGATCCCGAGGGAAATTAGGTTTCGTTACAGCCATACCAACCAAGAATAGAGCATAAATATAGCTATCCAAAACCACAAACAATCAAACAACAAAATGCAAACTATGCCAGATGGAAAATAAGTCCAGGACCAGCCTATTGGCTCAGGGTGTCTGACCCTCCACGGGAGGAGTTGCAAAGTTCGATGGCCACAGGCAGGAACAACCTCCCGTGCCGCCCAGTGTTGTATCTCGGTGGAATATGGCCGGAGGCCAACAGCAAAAAGTTCAATATCCGGTCTACAAACACATTCCTCGATCGTAATATGACCTGGATTGCAACATCCGTTGTTAACCAGAACAGCAAGCCCCCAACTCTTTTACGCTTACCGCTCTTAGTGCACTTCCGTTCAGCCCAAACAGTCTGGCAGCCGTCCATGGAGAAGTTTTGATCGGGTATGTCCTCGTGCAGCCCCGTTCCAGTGTAACACATAACAATGCACTCCTGAAATGTGGATTCAATATATATTCAAGAAATATCTGTGGATTCAAGAAGGCATGGTTTTAGTGCCAAAGGATAGTGGGTCAGGCTGGAGCAGAAAATGTAGATTTTGAAACACAGCAAATTGAGTGGATTTTTTTTTTTAACATTGCTTTTTGCTATATAAAACTAATGTTTAATGGACTTCATTTGAATACATGTAGTATTTGCAGGGTGGTTGACTGCACTAGTAAGTTTACGTTCCCATTGATAATGGAAATAAGGTTACGGGGTGCTTAATTTGCAGGTTGTATGTTCTTCTAAGAATCATGAAACTTGGAATGTTAAGCACTCACTTGGGTGGAATTGTTGACTAAAGGGAATAAAGTAACCTAGCATTTAAAGTAGAGGCACTTTTGAGTTGTGATCATGAATTTGGGGGTAGGGGAGAGACATGGTGGAAGAGTTGATTGCCACCTAAAGTGTGGCATCTGAACAGGATGGAGAATAACTTTGAAGGGAACTGTCATTATCATGGGAGGTTTTCATCCATGCCTTAATTACATGAACAAAACTGGTAGAGTATTAAACATAGAAACATAGAAAATAGGTGCAGGAGTAGGCCATTCGGTCCTTCGAGCCTGCACCGCCATTTATTATGATCATGGCTGATCATCCAACTCAGAACACCGCCCCAGCCTTCCCTCCATACCCCCTGACCCCCGTAGCCACAAGGGCCATGTCTAACTTCCTCTCAAATATAGCCAATGAACTGGCCTCAACTGTTTCCTGTGGCAGAGAATTCCACAGATTCACCACTCTCTGTGTGAAGAAGTTTTTCCTAATCTCGGTCCTAAAAGGCTTCCCCTCTATCCTCAAACTGTGACCCCTCGTTCTGGACTTCCCCAACATCGGGAACGATCTTCCTGCATCTAGCCTGTCCAATCCCTTTAGGATCTTATACGTTTCAATCAGATCCCCCCCCCTCAATCTTCTAAATTCCAACGAGTACAAGCCCAGTTCATCCATTCTTTCTTCATATGAAAGTCCTGCCATCCCAGGAATCAATCTGGTGAACCTTCTTTGTACTCCCTCTATGGCAAGGATGTCTTTCCTCAGATTAGGGGACCAAAACTGCACACAATACTCCAGGTGCGGTCTCACCGAGGCCTTGTACAACTGCAGTAGTACCTCCCTGCTCCTGTACTCAAATCCTCTCGCTATAAATGCCAGCATACCATTCGCCTTTTTCACCACCTGCTGTACCTGCATGCCCACTTTCAATGACTGGTGTATAATGACACCCAGGTCACGTTGCACCTCCCCTTTTCCTAATCGGCCACCATTCAGATAATAATCTGTTTTCCTATTTTTGCCACCAAAGTGGGTAACTTCACATTTATCCACATTAAATTGCATCTGCCATGAATTTGCCCACTCACCCAACCTATCCAAGTCACCCTGCATCCTCTTAGCATCCTCCTCACAGCTAACACTGCCACCCAACTTCGTGTCATCCGCAAACTTGGAGATGCTGCATTTAATTCCCTCATCCAAGTCATTAATGTATATTGTAAACAACTGGGGTCCCAGCACTGAGCCTTGCGGTACCCCACTAGTCACCGCCTGCCATCCTGAAAAGGTCCCGTTTATTCCCACTCTTTGCTTCCTGTCTGCTAACCAACTCTCCACCCACACCAATACCGTGTGCTTTAAGTTTGCACACTAATCTCCTGTGTGGGACCTTGTCAAAAGCCTTCTGAAAATCCAAATATACCACATCCACTGGTTCTCCCCTATCCACTCTACTAGTTACATCCTCAAAAAATTCTATGAGATTCGTCAGACATGATTTTCCTTTCACAAATCCATGCTGACTTTGTCCGATCATTTCACCACTTTCCAAATGTGCTGTTATCACATCCTTGATAACTGACTCCAGCAGTTTCCCCACCACTGACGTTAGGCTAACCGGTCTATAATTCCCCGGTTTCTCTTTCCCTCCTTTTTTTAAAAAGTGGAGTTACATTAGCCACCCTCCAATCCTCAGGAACTAGTCCAGAACCTAATGAGTTTTGAAAAATTATCACTAATGCATCCACTATTTCTTGGGCTACTTCCTTAAGCACCCTGGGATGCAGACCATCTGGCCCTGGGGATTTATCTACCTTCAATCTCTTCAATTTACCTAACACCACTTCCCTACTAACATGTATTTCGCTCAGTTCCTCCATCTCACTGGACCCTCTGTCCCCTACTATTTCTGGAAGATTATTTATGTCCTCCTTAGTGAAGACAGAACCAAAGTAATTATTCAATTGATCTGCCATGTCCTTGCTCCCCATAATCAACTCACCTGTTTCTGCCTGCAGGGGACCTACATTTGTCTTTACCAGTCTTTTCCTTTTTACATATCTATAAAAGCTTTTACAGTCTGTTTTTATGTTCCCTACCAGTTTTCTCTCATAATCTTTTTTCCCCTTCCTAATTAAGCCCTTTGTCCTCCTCTGCTGAACTCTGAATTTCTCCCAGTCCTCAGGTGAGCCACTTTCTCTGGCTAATTTGTATGCTGCTTCTTTGGAATTGATACTATCCCTAATTTCTCTTGTCAGCCATGGGTGCACTACCTTCCTTGATTTATTCTTTTACCAAACTGGGATGAACATTTGTTGCAGTTCATCCATGCAACCTTTAAATGCTTGCCATTGCATATCCACCGTCAATCCTTTAAGTGTCATTTGCCAGTCTATCTTAGCTAATTCACGTCTCATACCTTCAAAGTTACCCTTCTTTAAGTTCAGAACCTTTGTTTCTAAATTAACTATGTCACTCTCCATCTTAATGAAGAATTCCACCATATTATGGTCACTCTTACCCAAGGGGCCTCTCACGACCAGATTGCTAATTAACCCTTCCTCATTGCTCAAAACCCAGTCCAGAATAGCCTGCTCTCTAGTTGGTTCCTCGACATGTTGGTTCAAAAAAACCATCCTGCATACATTCCAAGAAATCCTCTTCCTCAGCACCTTTACCAATTTGGTTCACCCAATCTACATGTAGATTGAAGTCACCCATTATAACTGGTGTTCCTTTATTGCACACATTTCTAATTTCCTGTTTAATACCACCTCCGACCTCACTACTACTGTTAGGTGGCCTGTACACGGCTCCCACCAGCGTCTTCTGCCCCTTAGTGTTACGCAGCTCTACCCATATCGATTCCACATCTTCCCGGCTTATGTCCTTCCTTTCTATTGCGTTAATCTCTTCTTTAACCAGCAACGCCACCCCACCTCCCCTTCTTTCATGTCTATCCCTCCTGAATATTGAATATCCCTGAACGTTGAGCTCCCATCCCTGGTCACCCTGGAGCCATGTCTCTGTGATCCCAACTATATCATAAACATTAATAACAATCTGCACTTTCAATTCATCCACCTTATTACGAATGCTCCTTGCATTGACACACAAAGCCTTCAGGCGCTCTTTTACAACTCTCTTAGCCCTTATACAATTATGCTGAAAAGTGGCCCTTTTTAATGCTTGCCCTGGATTTGTCGGCCTGCCACTTTTACTTTTCTCCATAGTACTTTTTGTTTCTACCCTCACTTTACACCCTTCTGCCTCTCTGCACTGGTTCCCATCCCCCTGTAGTGAACTAACCTCCTCACGCCTGGCCTCTTTAATTTGATTCCCACCCCCCAACCATTCTAGTTTAAAGTCACCTCAGTAGCCCCTGCTAATCTCCCTGCCAGGATATTGGTCCCCCTAGGATTCAAGTGCAACCCGTCCTTTTTGTACAGGTCATGCCTGCGCCAAAAGAGGTCCCAATGATCCAAAAACTTGAATCCCTGCCCCCTGCTCCAATCCCTCAGCCACGCATTTATCCTCCACCTCATCGCATTCCTACTCTCACTGTCGCGTGGCACAGGCAGTAATCCCGAGATTACTACCTTTGCGGTCCTTTTTCTCAACTCCCTTCCTAGCTCCCTATATTCTCCTTTCAGGACCTCATCCCTTTTCCTACCTATGTCATTGGTACCTATATGTACCACGACCTCTGGCTCCTCACCCTCCCACTTCAGGATATCTTGGACACGATCAGAAATATCCTGGACCCTGGCACCAGGGAGGCAAACTACCATCCGGGTCTCTGGACTGCGTCCACAGAATCGCCTATCTGACCCCCTTACTATCGAGTCCCCTATCACAACTGCCCTCCTCTTCCTTGCCCTACCCTTCTGAGCTACAGGGCTGGACTCTGTGCCAGAGGCACCGCCACTGTCGCTTCTCCCAGGTAAGCTGTTCCCCCCCAACAGTACTCAAACAGGAGTACCTGTTGTTAAGGGGCACAGCCACCGGGGTACTCCCTATTACCTGACCTTTCCCCTTCCCCCTCCTAACCGTGACCCACTTGTCTGCCTCCCGTGGCCCCGGCGTGACCACCTGCCTGCAGCTCCTCTCTATCACCTCCTCACTCTCCCTGACCAGACGAAGGTCATCGAGCTGCAGCTCCAGTTCCGTAACACGGTCCCTAAGGAGCTGCATCTCGATGCACTTGGCGCAGATGTAGACGTCCGGGAGGCTTGTAGACTCCAGGGCCTCCCACATCCGACACCGAGAACAGCAAACTGCCCTCACACTCATACTGCCCCTCTCCTCAAATAACAACAGAAAATGAATGCCAAACCTCGCTCGCCTCGCCTGTTTCCACCTAAGCCCGTTGAGCCGAAGCCCTTAAGTCTTCACTCTGCTCCCGGCTCACTCCGCAGCCCGCAAACTCCGCTGCCCGCTCTATGAGGCTCTGTTCCTTTTAAATCTGCTGCGCTGCACAGCCCGACGTCACACGCCTGCGCAGTCCCGCCTCTCAACGCCATTGGAGAAAAAAAATAACGAAAATTTCAAAAATGTCTTTCTCGGCGCTCCCACTCAGACTCTCAGACTCCTTCTTCGAATCAAACCCGAAGCAGGATGTCTGCCCTTTTAAATCTGCCGCGCTGCACTGCCCGACGTCACACGCCTGCGCAGTCCCGCCTCTCAGAACGCCGTTGGAGAAAAAAGAGGCAGAAACTTGCCAAGATTGCTTCTTATAACACTGTTGTCAAACCTATCCGGGTACAGGGCATTTAAGATTTGCCCATGGATAATGAAGCAGTAATGGGTTAAACTTGTGGTTGAAGATGCACCTAGAATATAGTCACCAGAATATGACAGAATTCAAGATGCTGTTTGAGGGTAAATGCTGGGCCAGTTATTATTTCTTCAACTTGAATGAGAGCAATCATAATGGAATGAAGGTGGACTTGGAAAACTAACTGAAACAGAAGCAATGGTTAATTATTTAGGAAAGTGAATAATAAAATCTAATCAACACCATTTTATGAAAGGTAAATTGTGCTTGATAGTATATTTAGATTTCCAAAAGGTGTTTGACAAAGTGCTACTTGAGATGGTTGCAAGAATATTAAGAGCCCATGGTAAGGGGGGGTGATTTAGGAGTTTGTGCAGGTATGTAAGCTGGTTTTAAAAACTGGCTGCTGCCTAGAAAACAAAAATTGGAGTAATTCTCTCCAATCCAAGAGGGATTATTTATTATCTAAATAGTAAGGATCCAGGTGGTAAGTACCGGAAAAACGAAGTTAATAAGCAGACCCAAATAGCACTATAAGGCATGTTGGCATTTAAAACAAGGCAGCTGGAGCATTAGGTAATAACTACACTACCAGGACTGTATCTACTGTAAAGCATTTAGTATACAAAATAATCCAAAGAATTTAGAGCTTTGAGTCTAGCTCTTAATGTGCACATGCACAAGTTTAAGTTTGCATTTTGTTTTGTTGAAAGGTATTTACTATGAAGAAGACTGCAGCTCCACAGAACTGAACCATGGTGTATTAGTAGTAGGATATGGCTTTGAGAAAGAAGATGCTCATGGAAAGAAATACTGGATTGTTAAAAACAGGTATGCAACATTTCTGAATTCTTTTCAAATCTAATTGGTTAAATCTGTTATGAGCCTTTTCTGATTGATTTTTTTTTTTTTTTTTTTTTGTTTGTTTTTAGCTGGAGTGACCATTGGGGTGACAAAGGTTACATAAAGATGTCCAAAGACAGGGACAACAACTGTGGAATAGCCACTTCTGCCAGCTACCCTCTAGTATAAATTGTACTACTGTTCAGATAACTTGAATATGTACAAAAATTAGCAGCAATGATCTACACTGCTTTATCAGTAAGCAGACTGCCTCAGTGATATGGTCTGGAGCTTTCCCGATGAGCAGACCTTTTTTATTTTCCCAGAAGGTGCTTTGATTTTTTTTTTGGATAGGCTAGCAACAGTACATCTTGCCACTGGGTTAAGTGACCAAGAAATTGAAGTTCCTCAGATATGTTAATCTATTTGTATAACTGATATTTTAAAGTAATCATAGTTCCAATAAGCTATTTTTAATGAGGAAATTGATGCCAATTGATTTCCAAATATTAAGAATTTGTACCACTTATTGTGCACTGCTTGATTGGTTCTAACTGTGTAATTGCTGTGCAATGCACAATGTTCATAATTCAATTTTTATTTGTAATCACAAATAAAGTTTTTCTTGCTCCAAGACCTGCATCTTCTGCATGTAGTTCTTAACAGTTGGTTGATCAAATGAGCAGCTCCTTGAACGTGAGCTGGATCTGGAAGCTGTTCTGTCCTTTTGAGAACATTGCTATCCTTTAAAGATGGCCCCTTAACTGAGTTTATGTAATTCTTGATGTCTCAAGATTTTTGTTTACCTGGTTTGTAGGGTAGAAGGCAAACACAACAAATGTTGAACTCTTATGATTATATACCCATATTAAGAATAATTTGGACCAGTAAAATCAGGGCACTTGCTCCATCACGTCTGCTTTGTCATTCAGTCAGGGCTGATTTTTTTCCCTTTCACACCTCTGCCCCCCACCCAGCCTTTACCCTGTAATCTTTGACACAGTGGCCAATCAAGAACCTATCGATCTCCACCTTAAATACACTGAATGACATGACTTCCACAGCTGCCTGTGGTAACAAATTTGCTACCCTCTGGCTAAAGAAATTTCTCTGCATATGTTTTCAATGAATGCCCTCTTGTCCTAGGTTCCCCCACCATGGGAAACATCATTTTCACATCTCTATCTATGCTTTTCAACATCCAAAAGGTTTTAATGAGATTCCCTCCCCCATCCTGAATTCCAGTGAGTACAGGCCCAGAGTCATCATAAGATAACTGTTTCATTCATGAAATCATCCTTGTGAACCTTCTCTGAACCCTCTCCAATGCCAGCATAAATTTTCTTGGATAAGGAGTCCAAAACTGTTCACAATACGCAAGGTGAGGTCCTCACCCCTGCTTAATAAAGCCTCTGCATCTCATCCCTGCTCTTGTATGCTAGATCTCATGACATGAATGCTAACATTGCATTGGCCTTCCTCACTACTGACTTAAGTTGACCTTCAGCATGTTCTGCACGACTCCCAAGTACCGTTGCATCTCAAGACTTTTGGATTTTAAAGTCTGCATGTTAAAGTCTTCCATGACTATCATAACATTGCTCTTTTGATACGTCTTTTCTATTTCCCATTGCAAACTGTTGTCCACATCCCAACTACTGTTTAGAGGCCTGTATATAACTGCCATCAGGGTCCTTTTACCCTTGTAGTTTCTTAACTCAACCTACAAGGATTCAACATCTTCTGATCCTATGTCTCATCTTTCTAATGATGATGTCACTCTTTACCTGCAGAGCTAGCCATCCCCTCTGCCTACTTAACAATCCCTCTGATAAAATGTGTAACCTTGGACATTCAGCTCCCAACTAAAACCATCCCTTAGCCACGATTCAGTGATGGCCACAATATCATACCTGACAATCTGTAAAAGTGCAACAAGATCATACACTTTACGAGGGATGATTGATAAGTTAGCGGCCTAAGGTAGAAGGAGTCAATTTTAGAAAACCTAGCACGTTTATTTTTCCTACATTTACATGCTTAGTCCAGCGGTCGTGGAGCCTTCTTTGTAGAGGCCGGTGTCTTGGACCTCCAGAAGTGGTCCACAGCATAGGGTGGTTGATATGTTCGTGGCCTAAGGTAGAAGGAGATGAGTTATTAACTTCAAACCTTCTGCATAATCACTTGAGTTGAACTGCAGGTGCATGTAACAAGAGCTGTGTAACTCATCTGTTACACAGATGAGTTCCCATCCCCCTGCCAAAGTTGTCTTGTAATAAAGACATTAATAAGCATGTAATGCTGTGGCCCAGGGTATCCAAACCATGTACTGACTTTTGCCAAATATATAAGATGCTATTTCCTCCTTTTCTCAGTCCTGTATTTTCCCTTCAGCCATTTTATGCTCAATTTGATTCTTCCATACTACTTAAGGTGTGAATTGTGTAGTTTGACTTTAATTCACAAGGTCATTTCACACTTAATTGTACTATACAGTGAAATGTCAGCCTGCAAGTTTTACACTTCATTTTATTTCTACATCTCTCACCCTAACTCCAATGCAGAAAAATATATTAATGTAGTATAATGTAATGGCACATTAAATTAAAATTTTGATGTACCATTATGTAAGTAATGCACCAAATTCATCCTATTGGTACTGAGTTTTGCATCTAAGTAGTATTGATTGCCTTGGTGTGGGCCTAATTTGTATAGGTAACACTAGCTAAACTGTGGATGTGTTTTAAAGCAAGTCCTTCAGTGAAAAGTTATGTTGTGCCTTCAAATGCTGCTGTTATCTGTCAGCCAGGTATAACTAGGCTTGTATATATACATTACAGGCATATTTATCAGAAAATAATCCAACAACTTGCAAATAGAAGCTAGATGTGTCAGTGCTGAGAACCTTGATACATTGTCATAAGAGATGTTGCAATTTGTACAATTAATGATTTTTAAATCCTCTCGTGCCACTCTGCTCCACATTCCTGTCAATTATCTAATAAACTTATTAGTTTCTACTTACCATTCAACTTCACTAATCAAGCATTTGTTTGAATCCTTAAGCTGTAGATTTTCCCATGTTACAAGCCAGTCAGCCAGAATAGGCATTTCAGCTATCATTTGCACAGCAGCTGTGTACACTTTTGTCACCCTTCACGGGACAAGCAGGTGCAGTAAGCTTGACTAGCAAGGTACTGGTTATGGCTGTTGATGCAGTGCTTGCTTATCAGCACTAATATATTTAGTAAGGTCGTCAGTACTGGATCTCTGGGTTGTGTCTACAGGTATACTGAGATGGTTCTGACTAAATGTGTAAATGAGGTGCTCTAAATAAGGAATTTTAAAGTAGATTTCATCCATCTGACTACTGTGTCTCTTCCCTGTTCATTTGTCTCAGATTGAACTGAAGTGTTTGCACATCAGTATTCTAATTAACGAGCACAGTACCTACATTCATATCCACTGCACTGGTTAATGTTTCGTTTGTTGAACACAGGTGTGTAACAAAGCTATGTCATTTCCCCAACATTTCTCAATATTTTCTTGACTCAAGTGGGAAGTCTCATTTCCAAGGGAATTAATCTTCCTAACTAATGGGAAATGTTCAAACTGACCTTAGAACTAAGGTTAACACAAAACCTGAATCACACATGTTTGGGATCTATGCTCAAATATGTCAATTTGTTAACAGAAGCATATAAGAAGGTGGGCCACATATTGAAAATCTGCAAAATCTTAAGTCCTGTATGAATTTGTCTGACAGTACAAAGTTAAATTTATTATAAGAGTACATACAATGGCATGCAAAAGTTTGGGCACCCCTGGTCAAAATATCTGTTACTGTGAATGGTTAAGTGAGTAGAAGATGAATTGATCTCCGGAAGTCATAAAGTTAAAGATGAAACAATCTTTTCAACATTTTAAGCAAGATTAGTGTATTATTTTTGTTTTGTACAATTTTAGAGTGGGGAAAAAAAGGAAAGGAGCACCATGCAAAAGTTTGGGCATTCCAAGAGATTTGAGCTCTCAGATGACTTTTACCAAGGTCTGACACTTTAATTAGCTTGTTAGGACTATGGGCTTGTTCATAGTCATTGTTAGGAAAAGCCAGGTGATGCAAATTTCAAAGCTTTAAAAATACTCTGACTCCTCAAACCTTGTCCCAACAATCAGCAGCCATGGGCTCCTCTAAGCAGCTGCCTAGCACTCTGAAAATTAAATGATGTCCACAAAGCAGGAGAAGGCTATAAGAAGATAGCAAAGCGTTTTCAGGTAGCTGTTTCCTCAGTTCGTAATTAAATTAAGAAATGGCAGTTAACAGGAATGGTGGAGGTCAAGTTGAGGTCTGGAAGACCAAGAAAACTTTCTGAGAGAACTGCTGGTAGGATTGCTAGAAAGGCAAATCAAAACCCCTGTTTGACTGCAAAAGACCTTCAGGAAGATTTAGCAGACTCTGGAGTGGTGGTGCACTGTTCTACTGCGCAGCAACACCTGCACAAATATGACCTTCATGGAAGAGTCATCAGAAGAAACCCTTTCCTGCATCCTCACCACAAAATTCAGCATCAGAAGTTTGCAAAGGAACATCTAAACAAGCCTGATGCATCTTGGAAACAAGTCCTGCGGACTGATGAAGTTAAAATAGAATGTTTTGGCCGCAATGAGCAAAGGTACAATATGTTTGGAGAAAAAAGGGTGCAGAATTTCATGAAAAGAACACCTCTCCAACTGTTAAGCACAGGGGTGGATCGATCATGCTTTGGGCTTGTGTTGCAGCCAGTGGCACGGGGAACATCTCACTGGTAGAGGGAAGAATGAATTCAATTAAATACCAGCAAATTCTGAAAGCAAACATCACACCATCTGTTTTAAAAAAAAGCTAAAGATGAAAAGAGGATGGCTTCTACAACAGGATAATGATTCTAAACACACCTCAAAATTCACAATGGACTACCTCAAGAGGCACAAGCTGAGGGTTTTGCCATGGCCCTCACAGTCCCCTGACCTAAACATCATTGAAAATCTGTGGATAGACCTCAAAAGAGCAGTACATGCAAGACAGCCCAAGAATCTCACAGAACTAGAAGCCCTTTGCAAGAAAGAATGGGTAAAAATCGCCCAAACAAGAATTGAAGTACTCTTAGCTGGCTACAGAAAGGATTTACAAGCTGTGATACTTGCCAAAGGGGGTGTTACTAAGTACTGACTATGCAGGGTGCCCAAACTTTTGCTTCAGGCCCTTTTCCTTTTTTGTTATTTTGAAACTGTAAAAGATGGAAATAAAGTAATATTGCTTAAAATATTAAAGAAATGTGTCATCTTTAACTTTATGCCTTTTGGAAATCAGGTCATCTTTTACTCACTTAGCTATTCACAGTAACAGAAATTTTGACCGGGGTGCCCAAACTTTTGAATGCCACTGTACATGTCACCACATACAACCCTGAGATTTTTTTTTCTGTGAGCACTCTTAGCAAATTTATAGAACAGTAACTAAACATGATCAATAAACAAGCTGCAAGTGCAAATACTACCACACTGACCTCAACAACAAAGGCACAAAGCCACAGAAAATGTAAATGATTTCCATGTCTTAGGAACCACCTCTCTTCAATGTACATCATTGCCTTTAATGTGCTGGTTGTAGCTTTTGGCCAATTGAGAAAAGGGTATTTTTATAAGATCAAAAGCTGAAGATGTGACACAAAATCTTACAATCTACAGAGCAGCAGTGTTGCCTGCCTTCGAGCTTCTGAGACGTGAACTGAGCTAACAACGGGTATCACCTGAGATGAGGGGTAAAACACCAATGCTGTTAGAATCAGAATTTGATTCATTATCATTGCCACTTGTAAAACTTGTTTTGTGGTAGCATTGCAGTGCAAGACAGAAAAAATGCAGTAAGTTGCGTAAAATAAATAATGCATAAGAGGAATAATGAGAGTGTTCGTGGTTCATGGACTGTTCAGAAATCTGATGGTGGAGGTGAAGAAACTTCCTAAAATGGTGACCGTGGGTCTTCAGGTTCCTGTACCACCTCCCTGGTGTGAGTAAAGAGAAGTGGCTGTGTTCCAGGTGGTGAGGTTGATCATGGATATTAAACCTTCTTGAGGCACAGTCTTTTGAGAATATCCTCGGTGGGGAGATTTATGCCTGTGATGGAGCTGGATGAGTCTAACCCTTTGCAGCCTGTCTTTATCCTGCACGTTGGACCCTCCATACCATGCAACCAGTCTGACTGCTCTCCACTATACATCTATAGAAATTTGCTAGCCTTTGGTAATGTATCAGATTTCTTGAAACTAATGAAGTGGAGCCACTAGCGTGTCTTCTTTGATATGTTGTGTCCAGGAAAGGTAGTCTGAGATGTTGATGCTCAAGAATTTGAAGCTGCTCAGCTTCACTCCTCAGTAAGGACTACTGTGTGTTCTCTGGACTTCCCCTTCATGACATCCACAACCAATTTCTTGGTTTTGTTGACACTGAATGCAAGGTTGTTGTGACACCATGTGACCAGCTGATCTATCTCAGTCCTGTATATCTCCTCATCACCATCTGAGATTTTGCTAACAGCAGTGGGGTCATTGGCAAATTAATAGATGGCATTTGATCAGTCCCTACACACACACAGTCATGACTATGGAGAGAGCAAGGATTAGAGAGAGTTGGCTAAGCATTCATCCTTGAGGTATGCTTGTGTTGTCAGCAAGGAGGAGATATTATTACTGGCTGTGCTCTCCCGATGAGGAAGTTACTGCAAAGCCCTACAAAGTCACAGAAAGGAAGAGCAAGCTGATGTTGGCATCCTCTGCCAGGCCAACATACCCAGCATTGAGGTCCTGGTTACTCTCAGTTGACAAAGTTGGTGAGCTCACACCAAAGGCATCCCCAAGCACAGGCTCCTGATACAAATTCTCTAATCTGATCTCTGATGTAAAATAGATTACAGGGCAGGCGGAGGAAAAGGTTCAGGAAGAAATGCAACATCCCTAATGACATTGGAAAATCCGGTTTATGACTGCTCAAAGTGGTGATTCAGCATTTAGGGGTAATACTAAGTATCACTAGACCAAGCACTGAGGACACCAGAAGTCCTACCTGAGCAGTGGGTGGAGCTAACTAGTTCACAAACTACTCATCCACCAGCCCTGTCAGCCACCTCCTGTCCCATCTGTGGAAAAGCTTGCAGTTCCCACATTAGCCACATCATATCAGATTCCAAAAGACTGAGGTGGCAAAAAGTTACCTCTGATCCCAAGGGTCTTCAAAAATGCAAAAGGTGGCCAGCGAGTCAGAGCAGCTTCTTCGTGCTGTCAACATCATCTTCAATCACTTTGCTGATGAGAATAGACTGAGTGATAATTGTGAAAAGGTCGTAACTCGCCAGTTGTCTGGTCAGAAAGACATTAAATGTAACAATAACTACTGGAATACCTGGGAGCACAGGTCTTCAGTATTACTGCTGAAATTTTAAGTCTTCACCCAACACATTCATGAAAGGACATGATTAAATAATGACCCCAGTGGCAAATCTTAAACAAAGCTGAATTTTAAAATCAATTCAATGGTGGGAAGCTTGGGACTGAAATTGGGTGCCCTTAGCTCAAATAAGATCCATGACAATGGTATGAGGGAGGAGTTGGTCACAGTGGGCTGGGAAAATAGATAAAGGGTAAAATAATAAATCAACAGTGGCATGATTTTTCATAAATCTTCCCGTCTGAAAGAGAGGCTTTATGAGCAAGATGACTCATCCACGGCTAAGCAAAAAAGTTAACAAAGAACAGAAAGAAAAGCCAAAGAGCTGCAAGTATTAATAGTAAGGCAGAGTTTGGAAAACTTTGGAAACCAGCAAGGAGTAACTGAAATTAACATCCAGAGGAGACAGAGCATGAGCAGATGTAAATGGCTGAATGTCAGAGCTCCTACAGGAAGAGGGACACCAAAGCAAACTTTGGTCCCTTGGATGATACTGGAGAATTAATAAAAGGAAATGGAAAATTGCTGAATTTGTAAAGGATGAAGGAACATAAAGCAATCTCAATCAATAAAGAAAATATACAAGGCAAGTTAACAAGATTAACTGCCAAGTAGGCCCACTGGCCTGCATCCAAAAATCCTTAAAGGAAACAGCTGCAGAGATTGCAGCCTTTTTGTAATTTACCAAAATGTTTGGTCCTAGAAGTGTTAAAAATCAGAAAACTGCATACATTATGCATTATTCAACAAAGAAGAGAGAGCAGGAATCGATAGGCCACCTTTCCTATCATTTGTCTCTAATTGTCTTATGATTTCTGAATGCCTACATTAATAGATTACGACATTTTCCCAGGTACAGATGATCGTGGTTAAGCTTAGAAGGCTGAAATGTGATCTTATTAAGAATCTCAGCTGATTTAACTTGGGAAGAGAAATACTTCCTCCAGTGAAGAATCTAACTGGAGAACATAGTTTCAGAATAAGAAGTTACTTGTTGAAGGTGGAAATGAGGAATTTCTCTTCATGGAGGCTGTTAACCCATTGGGCTTCTCTCCCTGAGGGTGTGGGGATGGAGGTTGACAGCTATATGAAGTAAAAGATCAAGGGAGAGCCAGTGGATGTAGTGTACCTGGACTTTCAGAAAGCCTTTGATAAAGTCCCACATAGGAGATTAGTGGGCAAAATTAGGGCACATGGTATTGGGGGCAGAGTACTGACATGGATTGAAAATTGGCTGGCTGACAGAAAACAAAGAGTAGCGATTAACGGGTCCCTTTCGGAATGGCAGGCAGTGACCAGTGGGGTACTGCAGGGTTCAGTGCTGGGACTGCAGCTGTTTACAATATATATTAATGATTTAGATGAGGGAATTAAAAGTAACATTAGCAAATTTACCGATGACACAAAGCTGGGTGGCAGTGTGAAATGTGAGGAGGATATTATGAGAATGCAGGTGACTTGGACAGGCTGGGTGAGTGGGCAGATGCATGGCAGATGCAGTTTAATGTGGATAAATATGAGGTTATCCACTTTGGTGGTAAGAACAGGAAGGCAGATTATTATCTAAATGGAGTCAAGTTAGGAAAAGGGGAAGCACAACGAGATCTAGGTGTTCTTGTACATCAGTCATTGAAAGCAAGCATGCAAGTACAGCAGGCAGTGCAGAAAGCTAATGGCATGCTTGCCTTCATAACAAGGGGAATTGAGTATAAGAGCAAAGAGGTCCTTCTGCAGCTGTGCAGGGCCCTGGTGAGACCACACCTGGAGTACTGTGTGCAGTTTTGGTCTCCAAATTTGAGGAAGGACATTCTTGCTATTGAGGGAGTGCAGCGTAGGTTCACAAGGTTAATTCCCGGGATGGCGGAACTGTCATATGTTGAAAGATTGGAGCGACTGGGCTTGTGTGGTGGATATATGGAATGCTCTGCCCCAGAAGGCTGTGGAGGCCAAGTCTCTGGATGCTTTCAAGAAAGAGATGGATAGAGCTCTTAAAGATAGCGGAATCAGAGGTTATGGGGATAAGGCAGGAACTGGATACTGATTGTGGATGATCAGCCATGATCACAGTGAATGGCGGTGCTGGCTCGAAGGGCTGAATGGCCTACTCCTGCACCTATTGTCTATTGTCAATGGATATGGGAAGCAGTGTTGAGGTCCAGATAGGAGCAACCATGATCTTATTGCGTGACAAAGAAGATGGAGGTGTGACAGGCCAAATCCTACTGTTGTTTTGCATGTTCTTTACATTGGTGAAACAATCTCTTCCTGCGCTGTAACTTTCCATGACTGCATGAAATAATTTTGAACGTTAACACCTGGCAGTTGTTTCATTTTAATTGTCTCTAGGTTTTGGCATATTTAGTCATTTCAGGAAACATTTAGAAAACGGACTTGGTGCAACACGGACAGTATGCTGGTGGATCTCAGCAGGCCTCGCAGCAATGTTTTACAGCAAGAGCCACCTTCGAGACTGGAAAGAAAGAGGGTAGAAGCCAGAATAAAAGGATGAGAGGAGGGGTAGGAACATGAACTGGCAGGTGATAAGCAAATCAGCTAAAAGGAGGAAGGCAGGAGGGTGGGAGGGGGGGAGGACGTGATGTGAGAATCTGAGAAGTGATAGTTAGAAGAGGTAAAGGGTTGAAGAGAAGGAATCTGATAGGAGAGGACAGTGGACCATAGAATGAGGGAAGGAGATGGGGAACCAGAAGGAGAAGGATGTGGGTGATAGGCAGGTCATGAAGTTTGAGGAGGGGAAAGTGAAGAGGTTTTGGCACTTCCTCCAGTAAAGACAGAGCTGAGATGCAATATCTTTTGAGGCCATTGTTGTAATGTGAGCATTATTAGAAGTTAGTTAATACTAATTAGGATAATGGGGGTTTTTACTTCTGTTCTTTTTACTTCCAGTGGGCTTTTGTATGTAGTGTGCCTGCCATGCTGTACGGGTTGTGAAAGCCTCTGTATATACATAATGGTTTTGGAGTTTGAGATGAAGTTGTTTCTTGGGCATGAAGTTGTCAAGTGTGCCTTTTTCAAAGTAGAAGTTACTACAGCCATGGCTCAAACTTGTAGTTTTTAGTGTCATAGCCATGATTTTGGAAAAAAAATGGGAGGTTAGGGGTCAGATTAGGCTTTAGGCCAGAGACCAGGTCAGAGGGCTCCATGGTCTATGGCCAGTGATCCCTGTGGATGAGTCCCAGGTCAGGACGCACTGTGGATGAAGACCAGCAAGGATGAGCGGGTCGGCAGGTACCAGGATCTGAAGTCCATGTGGGCAGGATGCATAATGTCAGCGAGTCCGGAGATCAAGGCCTGGAGTTTTGGGGCCCCATCATCAGCGAGTCCTGGAGTTGATACTGGAGATTGAAGCCAAAAGTTTGAAGTCTAAAGCTGGTGAATCCAGAGGCTGAACCACTGGGCCTGCTAGTCCACCGGGGAAGTCAGAAGCCCAGTGGCTGCAATTCCGCTGCAGGCCGAGAAGCCACCTATACTGGGGCTGGAGGCCTGTGCATGTGAGTGAGTGGTGGGAAGGAGGAAATGGTTTATTATGCTACCGTTGCTTCATTGCTGTTATGTTGTCATTGAAGTTGTTTGTGTTATTCTGCCAGGCATTGCGGGCATGCACACTAGCGCTGGAATGAGGTGCGTAGGTCATTCCAACGCGTCAACAGCCGCACGTCTGTGGGGCTAGACAGCATCCCAGGGCGAGTACTCAAAGTGTATTTACAGGTACTTACAGGCATTTTTAATCTCTCCCTCTCCCAGTGTGTAGTGCCCTCCTGCTTCAAAACATCCACCATTGTCCTTGTACCGAAGAAAATCAAGGTAACATGTCTGAACAATTGGCATCCTGTTGTATTCGCCTCAATCATAAGGAAATACTTTGAGGGGCTGGTCAAGCATGCCACCACACTGGAGCCTTTACAATTTGTCTACCGACACAACTGATCAACAGACACAGCACTACACACCGTTCTCATTCATCTGGAGAAGCAAGATGCTTCTGTAAGAATGCTGTTCTTGGACTACAGTTCAGCATTCAACAGCATAACTCCCCCCGGGGTTAACAAGACTCCCTCCTCTACTCCATACACACCCATGACTGTGTTGCCATGCACAGCTGCAATCTGCTGACCAAATTTGCAGATGACACGACATTGATACGCCTTATTTCCAACAATGATGAGACAGCCTACAGAGGAGAAGTCAACACCCTGACACAGTGGTGCCAAGAAAACAACCTCTTCCTCAATGTCGAATAAACGAAGGTGTTGATCATGGATTACAGGAGGAATGGAGACAGACTAGCCCCTATTGAAATCAATAAGACTGTAACACACATAAAAGTTGCTGGTGAACGCAGCAGGCCAGGCAGCATCTCTAGGAAGAGGTACAGTCGACGTTTCGGGCCAAGACCCTTCGCCAGGACCAACTGAAAGAAGAGCTAGTAAGAGATTTGAAAGTGGGAGGGGGAGATCCGAAATGATAGGAGAAGACAGGAGGGGGAAGGATGGAGCCAAGAGCTGGACAGGTGATTGGCAAAAGGGATATGAGAAGACGGGAGGCCTAGGAGAAAGAAAGGGGGAGGGGAGAAGCCCAGAGGATGGGCAAGGAGTATAGTGAGAGGGACAGAGGGAGAAAAAGGAGAGAGAGAAAAGGAATATATATATATATATATATATATATAATAATTAAATAAATCACAGATGGGGTACGAGGGGGAGGTCGGGCATTAATGGAAGGTAGAGAAGTCAATGTTCATGCCATCAGGTTGGAGACGGAATATAAGGTGTTGTTCCTCCAACCTGAGTGTGGCTTCATCTTTACAGTAGAGGAGGCTGTGGATAGACATGTCAGAATGGGAATGGGACGTGGAATTAAAATGCGTGGCCACTGGGAGATCCTGCTTTCTCTGGCAGACAGGGCGTAGGTGTTCGGCGAAACGGTCTCCCAGTCTACGTCGGGTCTCGCCAATATATAGAAGGCCGCATTAGCAGCACCGGACGCAGTATATCGCCCCAGCCAACTCTCAGCTGAAGTGTCACCTCACCTGGAAGGACTGTCTGGGGCCCTGAATGGTAGTAAGGGAGGAAGTGTAAGGGCACTTGTTCCGATTACAAGGGTAAGTGCCAGGAGGGAGATACTTTCATGTGTGTTGCCTGAAATTCCAGCATCTGCAGGTTTCCTCGTGTTTGCAATAAGACTGTAGTTGAGAGGGTGAATAATTTCAAGTTCCTCGGTATACACATCACCAAGGATCTCATCCGGACTGTACATACCGGCTGTGTGGTGAGAAAAAGGACAACAGTGCCTCATTCACCACAGACAACTGAAGAAGTTCAGCATGAGTTCCCAAATCCTCAGGACTTTCTACAGGGGCACCATTGAGAGCATACTGACTGGCTGTGTCATCGCCTGGTACAGGAACTGTACGACCCTCAATCGTAGGGCACTGCAGAGAGTGGTGCAGACCGCCCAGGACATCTGTGGATGTGAACTTACCTCTGTTCAGGACATGCACAGACTGGTGGGTAAAAAGGGCCCAAAGGATCATTAGGGACCCGAGTCACCCCAACTGCAAACTGTTCCAGTTGCTACCATCTGGCAAATGGTACCACAGCATTAAGGCCAGGACCAACACAGCCAGGACAGCTTCTTTCACCAGGCCTTCAGATTTATCAGTACACATTGATCTGATTGCATGTCTGACTGTACGTACATGTGTACAAAACAATTATGTATACTATCTTAGTGTTTTGGGCAATATCCTTCCACATTTCCCCACTTTATTGCTTGTTCATTTCAATGGGGATGCAACGTAAAGATTTTTCCTCCCTTGGATGTAAGAATATGTAAATAAAAAATGTGAGTCAACACTTGCAGGCTACCCCCAGCACGTCCTTAGGTTGTTGGTTGTGAACACAAAGGCATGTTTCGCTGTATACTCTGATATACACATTATAAATAAATGAATCTGATCTGATTCTGATATTGGGACCAGAGGGTTAAGAAAAAACAAGATGTGGAGAAGGGTGTTGAGGGAATAACACGGGGAAGCGGTTATTGGAAGCTAGGGAATTTGATGTTGATGCTCTCAGATTGGAGACTACCAGGATATGTTGCTCCTCCAATCTGCGTTTACCCTTAACATGGCAGTAGAAGAGGCCGTGGACAAACATGTCAGTGTGGGAATGGGAAGTGGAATTAAAATGGCTGATCACCGGGGGATCTGGCTGCTACAAAAGATGTAGTGAAGGTGTCTAACGGAGTGATTGCCCAATCTGTGTTGAACCTCAGTGATGTAGAGGCCACACTGCGAAAAGTGGATGAAATTAAATGACACCGGTGGATTCACTTGTGAAGTGCTGCCTCTCCTGGAAGGACTGGTTGGGAAACAACATCCCAAACCTGATAACAGGAAATCAATATTTTGTAATAAGAACTCTTCTTCATTAAACAAGTCATTTTCTTATGCCGATATTGAATACAATTCCCTTTAATTAAACAGCATCCAGCTCTTTTTGACAGATTTATAAGATGCATAACTGATAAGATTTGACAGTTCATGCAGAAGTTTGGTGTTTCTTTACAAAGGAGAGAAATTCCTCAACATCATCAGGTGATCCCATAATGAGTGGAACTCGTTGATGAATAGATTCTGGCTTCACGTCAAGCACTGGCTGGGTTCCGGTAGTGGCTATGCCACCAGCTTGTTCCATGATAAAGGCCATTGGGTTGCACTCATACAGAAGGCGAAGCTGTGATTAAAAAAAAACTAATTTCAAACGTAGAACATAGAACAGTATAAAACAGAAAGGTTCCTGGAAGTTCACATCACGGTGACCTCACCTGGTCCCTTAACATTACCTCCCTGAACAAGAGTGACATGGAGGATAAATGCGTGGCTGAAAGATTAGAGCAGGGGGCAGGGATTCAGATTTTTGGATCACTGGGACCTCTTCTGGGACAGGTGTGACCTGTACAAAAAGGACAGGTTGCACTTGAATCCGAGGGGGACCAATATCCTAGCAGAGAGGTTTGCTTATGCTGTTGGGGAGGGTTTAAACTAGATTTGCAGGGGGGTGGGAACCAAAGTGAAGAGGCAGAGGATGGGGAGGTTGGAGCACAAGTAGAGAGTTTGTGAGGAAGGATAGGCAGATGTTAGAGCAAAGACGCACTCAGCCTGATGGTGTGAGATGTGTCTATTTTGATGCAAGGAGTATCATAAGCAAGGCACATGAACTTAAGAGTGTGGATCATTACAGAGACTTGGATGTCTCAGGAGCAGGAATGGCTGCTGAGTGTGCCAGGCTTTAGATTTTTCAAAAAGAGCAGAGAGGGAGGCAAAAGAAGTGGGGATGTGGCATTGCTAATTATGGATAGTGTCACGGCTTCAGAAAAGGGGGAAGTCATGGAGGGATGGTCTACTGTCAGTGTGGGTGGAAGTCGGAAACAGGAAAGGGGCAATAATTCTACTGGGTGTTTTTTTTATAGACTCCCCCCAATAGTAACAGGGATATCGAGGAGCAGATAGGGAGGCAGATTCTGGTACGGTGCAATAATAATAGGGTTGTTGTGATGGAAGTTTTTAATTTTCCGAATATTGATTGGCATCTCCTTAGTGTAAGGGGTTTAGATGGGGTGGAGTTTGTTAGGTGTGCTCAGGAAGGTTTCCTGACGCAATATGTAGACAAGCCAACTAGAGGAGGGGCTGTACTTGATCTGGTATTGGGAAATGAACCTGATCAGGTGTCAGATCGCTCTGTGGGAGAGCATTTTGGAGGTAGTGAGCACAACTCTTTTTGCTTCACCATAGCGCTAGAGAAGGATAGGAGCAGACAATTTGGGAAAGCATTTAACTGGGGTAGGGGAGAAAATGATGCTATTAAGCAGGAACTTGGGAGCAGATGTTCTCAGGGAAATGCACAGCAGAAACGTGGCAAATGTTCAGGGAACATTTGCATGGAGTTCTACATAGGTATGTTCCATTTAGACAGGGAAAGAATAAAGAACCATGGTGTACAAAATATGTAGAAAATCTAGTTAAGAAGAAAATAAAAGCTTACGAAAGGTTCAACATTTGCCAACATCCAATCTTCTGCTATGATTCATGTGGCTAGTGAGGATGCAAAGATAATCTTCAATGCCCCAGCAATCTCTTCCCCCACTTCCTGTAATAATCTGTGGTGTAGCCCTTTTGGATCTGGAGACTTACAGTATCTACAAATCGTTTTTCTAAAACTCCAACCCCACCTCTTTCTTAACTTCAACATGCCCCACCTAGTACATTGGTTTGTTCTATGCTGACTTCACATTCTTCAAGATCCCTCTCACTGGTGAACACTGAAGCAAAGTATTCATTAAGGATATCCCCTACCTCCTTCAACTCCAGGCACAGGAATTCCTCCAGGAATCCAGAAATTCCTTCTCTATCCCTGAGTGATCCTAGCTTCACCTTAGTCATCCTCCTGTTCTTCATGCATGTGTAGAATGCCTTGGGGACTTACTTAATCCTACTCCCCAAAGCCTTCTCATGCATCTTTGTCCAAAGTCTCTTAAGATCCTTGCTGGCTACAATAGCCATAGGATTGACTTCAATGGCACAAAACTATTATGCTGTGCTAGTAGCTTTTGGGATCATCTGGTGAAGGAAGCCATTGAGATAAGTCTAGAGAATAAGAATTTTAACAAAGATGAAGGTCTCGCTCTAAGAAAGGAACTGTAAACAAGGTGGGACAACAGAAACCTGATTGGTGAGAACCAGCCAATCAGGAGGGATGGACGACAGGGGTCTATATGCCACCAGACTAGACATGCCTAGACATCATCCCTGATGAAGATGCCAGAGATTGTCATTGAAACATTGATTAAAATCAGTATTTGTACCCGGCTGGATGTCTATGAAGAGTTTACTCGTCAGACGTGCCGGGAAAGCACTAGATCCTTTTTCCTTCTGTACCCTCTCTACTTCCTCAGAAATACCTGCCCCTCCACCTACCCTTGTATTGTCTGCAAACTTTGCAACAAAGCCATCGATACCATCATCCAAATCATTGGCATATAATGTAAGAAGATTTGGTCTCAACACAGACCCTCATGGAAGACCACTAGTCACTGGTAGCCAACCAAAAAAGGCTCCCTTTCTTCCCATTCTCTGCTTCTTGCCAATCAACCAATGTTTTATCCATGCAGGAATCTTTCCTGTAATACCATGTAGCTTGTTAAGTAGCCTCATGTGTGGCACCTTGTCAAAGGCCTTCTGAAAATCTAAGTACACAACATTAACTGATTCTCCTGTATCTAGCCTAATTGTTATTTCTTCAAAGATTTCCAACAGATTTGTCAGGCAAGATTTTTCTTGAGGAAACCATGCTGACTACAGCCTATTTTATCAAGTGCCTCCAAGTATTCTGAGACCTCATCCTTAACAATCGACTCCAACATCTTCCCAACCATTGATGTCAGACTAGCTGATCTATAATTTCCTTCTTCTGCCTTTCTCCCTTCTTGGGGTGACATTTGCAATTTTCCAGTTGTCCAGAACCATTCCAGAATCTAGTGATTCTTTAAAGATCATTACTAATGCCTCCACAATATCTTCAGCCACCCCTTTCAGAACCCCAGGGCGTAGTCCATCTGGTCTAGCTGACTTTTCAGTTTCCCAAGAACCTTCTCCCTGGTAACGGTAACTTCACATACTTCATGACACTTGACACATGGAGCTTTCCCCATACTGCTAGTGTCTTCCACAATGAACACTGATGCAAAAGTACTTATTCCTTGTCCCCCATTACTACCTCTCCGGCATTGTTTTCCAGCGGTCTGATATCCACTCTCGCCTCTTTTTTATACTTTATGTATCGAAGAAACTTTTGATATCCTTTTTAATATTATTGACTAGCTTACTTTTGCATTCCATCTTTACCTTCTTAATGACTTTTTTAGTTGCCTTCTGTAGGTTTTCAAAAGCTTCTCAATCCTCTAACTTCCTACTAATTTTTTGTTCTATTATATGCCCTCTCTTTGGCTTTATGTTGGCTTTGACTTCTCTTGTTAGCACGGTTGTGTCATGTTACCTTGAGAATACTTCTTCCTCTTTGCGATGTATTTATCCTGTGCTTTCCAGATTGCTTCCAGAAGTACCAGCCATTGCTGCTCTGCCATCATCCCTGCCAGTGTTCTTTTCCAATCAATTCTGGCCATCTACTCTCTCATGCCTCCATAATTCCCTTTTGCTCCACTGTAATGCTCATACATCTGACTTTAGATTCTCCTTTTCTGATTTTGAGGTGAATTCGATTATATGATGATCACTTGCCCCTAAGAGTCTTTTTTACCTGAAGCTCTCTAATCAACTCCAGTTCATTGCACAACACCTAATTCAGAATAGCTAGTGTGTTCAACCATGAGCTGCTCTAAAAAAAAAACCCTCTCATAGGCATTCTAGAAATTCCCCACTCTTGGAATCCAGCGCAAACCTGATTTTCCCAATCTACCTGCATATTGAAATCCCCCACGACTATTATAACATTGTCTTTTTGGCATGCATTTTCTATCTCCTGTAGTATTTGTAGAAGTAAGGTTGTGGTCTACAAATACCACAACCTTACTACTGTTTGGAGGTCTGTATACAACTCCCAATAGGGTCTTTATATCCTTTCAGTTCCTGAGCTCTACCTGCAATAATCCAACACCTTCCGGCTCCATGTCACCTCTTTCTAATGATTTGATTTCACTTTTTACCAACAGAGCCATGCCACCCCCTCTGCCTTCCTGCCTGTTCTTTCGATACAATGTGTATCCTTAGGCATTAAACTTTCAGCTATAATCTTCTTTCCGCCATGATTCAGTGATGCCTACATCATACATACCAATCTGTAACTGTGCTACACAATTATCTACCTTATTCCGTATACTACACGCATTCTGTTCCATATTCACCCTTTTCAATTTTGTCCACCTTTTATGTTGCAACTCATCCTGTTGACTACAAATTCATCCTATCATCAGGCTGTCCTTACTAAACATTGCCTCTGTTTGTAAACCAACTACTTCATCTTCAGCCCTATCACTCCAGCTCCCATCCCCCATCCTCCAGTTCATCAGCCACGCATTCACCTGCCAAATCATTCAATTCCTACCCACAGTGGCATGTAGCACAGGCAGCAATCCAGAGATTACTACCTTGGAAGTCCTATTTCTCAGCTTTCTAACTAGCTCCCTAATATCTCTCATCAGGACCTCCTCACCTTGTCTACCTATGTCATTGGTGCCAATATGTACCAAGATTTCTGGCTGCTCACCCTTACCCTTGAGCATGCCATTGATCCAATCGAGTCGTCCTTGATCCTGGCACTAGGGAGTCAACATACCATCTGGTGTCTTTATCACATCCACAAAACCTCATCTCTGTTCCTCTTCCTATGGAATCTCCTATCACCACTGTTGACCTCTTCACCTCTCTGCTCTTCTGAGCCACAGCACCAGACTCAGTGCCAGAGACCCGGTCACTGTGGTTCCTGCAAGGCAGATCATCCCCCTCAATGTTACCTAAATCCCTTAATCGCAGGACTCTGCAGAGAGTAGTGCGGACAGCCCAGCACATCTGCAATTGTGAATCTCCCATGATTCAGGACATTTACAAAGACAGGTGTGTAAAAAGGGCCCAAAGGATCACTGGGGACCCAAGTCACCCCAACCACAATCTATTCCAGCTGCTACCATCCTGGAAACGGTACCGCAGCATAAAAGCCAGGACCAACAGGCTCCGGGACAGCTTCTTCCACCAGGCCATCAAACTGATTTACTCACGCTGATTTGGGTGTATCTCTGTGTTACATTGACTGTTCTATTTATCATAAATTACTATGATTGCACATTGCACATTTAATGTGACGTAACGTAAAGATTTTTACTCCTCATGTTTGTGAAGGATGTAAGAAATAAAGTCAGTTCATTTCAATGAAGTTGTGTAATGATTGAGGGGAGCAGCCACAGTTGTACATTGCACTGGCTGTGCCCTTCTCCTTCTCCTAACATTCACGCCGTGGCAAGTCTCCAGGTACGAGAAGCGTTTGATGGCTCTTGGCCTGTACTCAGCGGAGTTTAGAAAAATGAGGGGGGGGATCCCTTTGGATCTTATCAGGGATGTTTCCTGGATTGTGTGGGTCTAGGCCCAGAAGGCACAATCTCAGAATACAAGGATGTCCCTTTAGAGCAGAGATGAGTAAGAACTTATTTAGCCAGAGGGTGGTGAATCTGTGGAATTCACTGCCGCAGACTGCTGTTGAGGCCAGGTCATTGAGTATATTTAAAACGCAGGTTGATAGGTTCCTGATTAGTCAGGGTGTCAAAGGTTAGGGGAGAAGGCAGGAGAATGAGATTGATGTTGGAATGGCAGAGCAGACTTGATGGGCTGAATGGCCTAATTCTGCTCCTATGTCTTATGGTCTTAATAGTCAAATCTAAGAAAGCCCAGCTAGATTTATAGCCAGTACTCGGTCAATAACAGCAGTTTTATGTTGGATAGCAAAAAATATTATCTATTGTGATTGGCATCTTAAGGTGTGTTTTCCTGTAGAAGCTGATGAAAAAAAGATTCTGTCTGGCTTATTTGGTTGCAAACTGACAATGGTAGGGTTAGATCATTTATGTTAAAAATACTTTGTCAAAACTGAAACTACTACTGGAGCAAGGTAGAGTAAAACCAACCATACCTAACTGCTGCAGCATCACGACATTCAGAAATAGTTCACTGGGACACAAACACAGCTGGACAACTCAGAGTTGCCACTGGCAGATACAGTAAGTGACAGTCCAGCCAGGCATCCAAAATATGACAATAAGTTTTAATTGCCTCCATGATTCTCTGGGTGAATAAACAGTACATCATAAAATGCAAACTATCACACTGGGTGGAAATTATGAAGGTTCCTGTTGTGATCCAAGTAGGCAGATTTCAGACTAGTGGAGGCCCCAGAGCTTTAGCTAAACAGGGAATTGCCAGCCAGATTCTGACAGCCCTCTGGAGAGTAATGATGCCTTGTCTCGGATCATCTACTTGACACGGAGCAAAAATTGATAATCATTTTCTTTCCTTGGAAATCATTTGTCAATTGAGCTACAGGAAGCTGCAAATATTCTGTTTTATTACATAAACCTGCACTTTGTTTTTGCTCTACTTATTTATTTTAATTATATATATATAATATATATGTATCTTATTGTAATTTATAGTTTTTTTATTATTCTGTATTGCAACATAGTGCTGCATGCAAAACAACAAATTTCATGACATATGCCAGTGATGTTAAACCCAATTCTGAATATGATTAAAAGACAGACTTCTGTTTATTTGTGCTGTGTTTATATTTTTAGTACACTGGACACCCAGGATTACACACTTTGAATGAGTGAAACCTACCTTTCCTTTTGGAGTTTTCTTACTGGCAGGATACATGAAGATTCCTCCATACTTCAAGGTACGATGGACATCTGCCACCATAGATCCAACATACCTTGCACTGTATGGAGCGGAGCCATCCTGCATAAAAATACAGTTATATTATAGATTTAATTCTATGAAATGGTGAACTACAAACTCCACTCCATTTATTTATGTAACTATTCCATAAATAAAGTTTAAATATATCTATTTTTTACTCAAAGGCAATAGTTTGCCACTGGAACCCCTCTCCCACCTTTTTCCTTTAGGAGACAATTCTAAAGAAGTTAGCATGCCAACCTTGCGTTAGTGGGACGTGGGACTTGAGCCCTTTCAGCAGTTCAGATTTGGTGTTAACTCAAAACATCTGCATAATTTCTTAAATGCATTGCAGCCTGTGTAGAACATTAGTGGGTGGGTGAGGGGGACGCACAATCTGGCTGGTAACAGATGCTTGACGTTTTCATTTCCCTTTCAATACTTTCGAGTTATTTGTCTGCATGTCTGAGCAATGTTTTAATTGCACTGAGGCAGAATTACCTGTACCAACAAGGAAGCAGGGGATGTCAATTAATCAGTGGAACAAAGCACACTGTGACGTGTGATCTTTGTTGAAGCTTTGGTGACCTGAATCATCATGGAAGACTTTGAAGGAGGGACAAAGAGACTGCTGGTGTGATAGCCACCAAACTTCCCAGAATGACCACTCATGCGCAATTGTGAATGACTGCCAGTTCCCTCACCACAGAACTCCAACACAGCATTGTTCTCAGCAGGGCAGGTATAAAATGGCGATAATGTGATACGAGGTCATAATGTGTTCATAATGCCTCTGTGACAGTTGATCTTTGTTAAAGGTGGAAACAGAAAATTCTGGAAGTGCTCAGCAGGTGAGACAGCATCTATAGAAAGTGAAACAGAGCAAAAGTTTCAGGTCTGACAGCATCTGTCATAACACTGGGGGCAGGCAGACAGAAGGTCTGAAACACTAACGTTTGGCTCTGTTTTCTTTCTACAGGTGCTGCCCGATCTACCAAATGTTCCAGCATTTCCTGCTTTTATTTCAGATTTCCAGCACCTGCAGTATTTTCTTTTATACTTCATGTAAGTTTTTCATTCTTGTTCATCCTGGCATCAAGCACAGACCCCATCCTCTTGCACCAACACATGCCCAATACAGTTTAGTTTTATCACAAGTTAACTAGTTATTTACAGTTTATCATTATACATACTAAATAATAATAGTATAATGTCATCTTGCACAGCTCTCATAAACAGGGGACTTAGGGAGCCATTTTGCAAGAAGGCATTAGATTTTGCATATAGTCCTAACAGCAGATTCCCAACTTTAATGTTCTCAAACCCCATATTTCTAAACATAATTCACCTCATCAATACTCTTAATTTTAGCCATACTGTCTTCCTGCATGATAAATTATTGTATGACATCACTGGAGTGTGGGTGTGTGAAGGAAAGAGAATTCTTCAACCTTAAGAACATCAATCACTTCATGTATTGATGTGTAGGACCCTACTATCTCACACTAACAGTTTCTTTTCACTTGGGGAGCTATTAACCACACATTGTGGCTCTGCAGTATGACCGTGAGTCCACAACTCGCGAAGAGATCTGTTCTATTACCGCAATCTATCGCATTTAGTAATGCTCCTGGGATTAACTTGGGCAGCCCACCAAGAGTTTCCTGAAAGGAATTGAGCCATAGAAGTAGAGGCAGTGGTCACTTTTTCTGGCTGACCAGAGCAGGAAAGTAAATATTGCCTGAGGTGTTCATGCAGAAGTCATGGAGGATGCTACAAGTTCTTGTAAGGATGAATGCTCACTCACAAATTTCTATGGATGTACCGTGGAGACCATTCTAACAGGCTACATCACCATCTGGTATGGGGGTGGGGGAGCTACTACACGGGATCAAAAGAAGCTGCAGAAAGTTGTGAACTTAGTCAGCACCATCATGGGCACTAGCCTCTGTAGTACTCAGGGTATCTTCAAGGAGCAATGGCTTAAAAAGGCTGTTTCATTCATTAAGTACCTCATCACACAGGACATGCATTCTTCTCATTGCTACCATCAAGAAGGAGTCTGAAGGCACACACACAACGATTCAAGAACAGCTTCTTCTCTCTGCCATCTGATTCTTGAATGGATATTGGACCACGAACACTCCTTCAAAATGTTCTTGTAAATTTTTGTACTACTTATTTAATTTAATTTAATTATTTTATATATATACTTACTGTAATTCATGTTTTTTCTTATATTATTATGTATTGCATTTAGACGCTGCCGCAAAGACAACAAATGTCACAACATATGGAAGGGACAAGAACATAAGAACAAATATGCAAAGCTACGGCTTTATAAATTATTGGCCAGACCACACTTGGTCTGTGAGTAGTTTTGGGCCTCTTATCTAAGAAAAGTTGTGCTGGCATTGGAGAGTGTCCTGAAGATATTAATGTAAGTGGAACATTTGATAACTCATGGCCTGTACTTGCTGGAGATTTGAAGAATGGGCGTGGGAACTCTTTGAAACCTATCAAATATTATAAGTTCGTGAAGAAATTTTTATAGTAGGCGTGTCAGACTGGCGTGTACAGACTCAGAATAGAGGGACACCCCTTTAGAACAGAGATGAGGAGGAATTTATTTAGCCCGAGGGTAGGCAATCTGTGGAATTTATTGCCACTGACAGATATGGAGGCGAAGTCACTGAGCATACTTAAGGCAAAGGTTAATGGGTTCTTAGGGGTGTTAAAAGTAATAAGGAGAAGGCAGGAGAATGGGATTGAGAGCAATAATAATTAGCCATGATGGAATGGTGGGACAGACTCAATTTGCTGAACAGTCTAATTCTGCTCTTATGCCTTATTGTTTTACGCTCTCGTGGAATCTAAAGTTGAAGCTGTATTTGGAAATCACCAACTTTGAACAGGCAGTGTATGCTGGGTTTGCATGTTTGTACGTGATTGCTGAATTGGAGATTAGGCAATGATTTGACCTATGTTTTGTGTAGAATTGCCAGAACGTCCTGCAAACTATGGCGTCTGCTGCCATTAATTTCAAGTTTGTTTCAGAATATGTTCCAGATCATAACCACCTGCTCCTTCTTTAATTTTCTTATTTTACCTTTTTTTTGTTATAATTATTTCAAATCTGTGTTCTGGCCATACCACCCATTCTGCCAATGGAATCTCCATATCTTTAAAACCTCCATCTAATTTCCCCTTAATAGTTTCCGTTCTAATAAAAGACAAGCCTAATTTCTGAAATTTCAACAGCCAGTTGAAACCTTTAATCCCGTTGACCATTTCTAGGAAATTTCTGCTGCACCAACTGTTAGGCTACGCTTACGTTTGGTGACAAATTTGGTTAGCTTGATCTAACCAGCATTTTTTGGAGATTTGTGCCAGGAATTTTATTGAACGCACTCCTTTTCTATAATAATTACTTCACTGGAAATGTGATGGACACCGCATTTATGTGTTTAAATAGAATCTCCTCCTCTCTTCCTGAATAACTACAGTAGTGAGGTAAGTCCAGCTACAAGCAAGTAAGTGATCTGAATCTACACCTTCATTATCGGACCAATTTCAATATCTTACAGCTTGCTTATGCAGTACTTCTGCTATTTTTTGACTTACTATACAAGCGGGAAGAAACCTCAGGCATGCTAGGATTTTCTTGTGTTATTTAACATTAATTTTTTATCTTTTTACTATGTTTCCACAATATTAACACCATTTCATTTCTCTTAAAGAATGAATTATTGTTTGCATGGAGTTTGCATGCTCTTCTATTTCCTGCCACATCCCAAAGCTCCAGTAGTTTTAAGGTTAATTAATTCCTAGATTATTCCTACACTAAGTGAATGGGGGTATTGAAGAACTGTTAATGGACAACTTCAAGGACAAAACAATATAGGAAAATAGTGCAGAAATGGGATTTCTCTGTTAATAGTAAAGATTCAATGGGCTGAGTGGCCTTCTTCTACATTACAAGGAAATCTGAAAGGATAAATGTCCCCAAATTAAGAAATTTTAAAGTTGCCTAGATTTCCTCCATCATGAAACATTGACCTTTATTAAGTTGGAGATCAGGATTATCATTGATACGGGTGGCATGGTAGTGTAGCGGTTAGCACAACGCTTTACAGTACCGGCAACCCGGGTTCAATTCCCGCTGCTGCCTGTAAGGAGTTTATCCAATCTCCCGGCCACTGCAAGGGTTTCCTCCAGGTGCTCCAGTTTCCTCCCACATTCCAAAGAGGTACCAGTTGGTTAATTGGTCATTGTAAATTGTCCTAGGATTAAATCGGAGGATTGCTGGCTCAGAGGGTTGGAAGGACCCATGCTATACTATGCTGTATCTCAGTAAAAGAAAAATGCACTATAGACACACAACCTCCTGACAATCATAGCAAAGGGACACAAAGGAAGAAATGTTGTATAAGTCAGGCACTGGAGGTTAACCCATACTTACAACATCTTAGTTCAGGCAAAATGTCAAGGTCCTCTGAAGAGAATTAGTGGGGGCAAAGATATTTGTCATGAGACTGGTTTTACTTTTGATGAGCATTCAGAATTGCATCCAACCTGGAGCTTTGGGATGTGACAGGAAATAGAAGAGCATGCAAGCTCCATGCAAACAGTAATTCATTCTTTAAGAGAAATCTAATCTCACCAGTTAAACCCGTGAATGTTGAGCAACGTCAGTCAATAGCTCCAAACTAGCTACACGTTCAGATCGTTCAAAGATCAGACTGCCCAATAAACAGAGCACTAAATGCATAGTCCGCTTGTGCTCCTAAAGTTTGTTTTTCAGCAAGTTGGTACAAAATAAAGTCAATAGAATTGGGCTATTGCTTGGAGTAAATGAGAATAGTGCCAGCTGACTGTAGGTTAGGAAATAGGCAAGTGCAAAGAATACCATCAAACTCACTTCAGGACTTCTTAAGCAGTATCTCCGTGGTCTTATTTTATTGCGGGCTAGCTGCAGTCAATGTAGCCTGCCATATTCTGTACAACATTCTCCACTGGTCAGGACATTTCTTCCCAGTTGTCCACATGATGCGCAAGCCAGGGCAGCACGACATGGAGAACAAGCTGTTGCCCATGCAGCAGGCTCCCCCTCTCAGCTCCTGGTCCGAGTGGCACCACCTACAGCATCTACAAACGCTGCCCCCAGCTTCTCAGGTGGCTGTGGAGAATCCTCAAGGTCGTCTGGAAGAGAGGCGAAGTGCTCAAGCAATGGAAGTATGCAAACGGAGTGTGGATTCCAAGAGAAGAGAACTCCGAGAACATCAGCCAGTTTAGGATAATATCCTTGCTGAGTGTTGAAGGGAAGATCTTCTTCAGCGTGGTGGCAAAGCACCTAACAGAGTACTTCCTGAGGAACAATTACATCGACACCTCCGTACAGAAGGGTGATGTTCCGAGGGTACCAGGCTGCTTGGAGCACACTGGGGTCATCACACAGTTCCTGAGAGAGGCCAGAGAGAATAAGGGTGACTTAGTGGTTTTGTGGTTGGATTTGGCTAATGCCTATGGGTCAATCCCCCACAAGGCTGTTGAAGACGCTCTGAAGAGGCACCATGTTTCTGAAGGAATCAGAAGCCTCCTTATGGACTACTACAACGAGTTCCACCTGAGAGTCTGAACAGGGCCAATAACATCAGACTGATGCAAGGCTGGAGATTGGTATCATCACAGGCTGCACCATCTCAGTCACCCTTTTCGCCCTGGCAATGAACACGCTGGTAAAATCTGCAGAGCCAGAGTGTCGAGGCCCGAAATCAAGATCTGGGATCCACCAACCACCAATACGAGCCTTCATGGATGATCTGACCATCACTACGGAGTCAGTGCCTGGTGCTAGGTGGATTCTTAAGGGGCAGGAAAGGTTGATGAGGTGGGCAAGGATGTCCTTTAAGCCTGCAAAATCAAGATCTGTAGTGCTGAAGAAGGGGAGAGCACAGGAGAAATTTTGTTTCTCTATTGAGGACATTCCAATTCCTACCATCACAGAGAACCCTGTTAAAAGTCTCGGGAAGATGTTTGATGCAACACTCAGAGATAAGGCGGCAATAGGAAACACCTGTGGGGAGTTTGAACAATGGTTGCAAGAGGTTGACAGGACTGGCCTTCCAGAGTGGTTTAAGGCACTGATTTACCAGCACGGAATTCTACCAAGAATCCTCTGGCCACTGCTTCTCTATGAGTTTCCAGTTTCCACTGTTGCTGAATTAGAGAGGGTAGTCAGCCAGTTCCTGCAAAGATGGCTGGGTTTACCAAGGAACATCAGCAGCATCGCTCTGTATGGGAATAACCGCAAACTGAGGCTCACCCTGAAATCCATCAAGGAGGAGTTCAAGGTTTTGCGAGCAAGAGAGGTGCTGCAGTTCTGGGAATTTTCAGATCCAAATGGTGCCGGAGCAAGAGTGGCAGTGAGAACTGGAAGAGGGTGGAGAGCAGAGGCTGCAGTGGGAGAAGCTGAGGCGTGACTGCGTCACAAAGTGCTGCTGGGGGCAGTCGCCAAGGGAGGAGTTGGACTTGGAAGCCTTGAGGTCCCCCATTTTGACAAAGTACAAGGGAAAGAGCGACGAGATCTGGTCCAGAATGAAGTAAGGGCAGCTGTGGAGGAGGAGAGGACCAGCAGAACAGTGGCAATGAAACAGCAAGGAGTCTGGACCAGATGAGAGCAGGTGATCGAGCGAAAGATCACATGGAATGATCTCTGGAAGGTGGATCCACATTGCATCAAGTTCCTTATCCAGGCTGTTTACGACGTCCTTCCTAGCCCATCCAACCTGCACTGCTGGGGCCTTGCAGGTTGCCCTCTCTGTGAGAAGACCGGTACGCTAGAGCATATTCTGAGCTGCTGTCCCAGAGCTCTTGCCAATGGCCGTTATCGGTGGCAGCATGACCAAGTCCTCTGGACAATTGCTGAGACAATCTGCAGCACCCTTAACATCTGCTGGAAAACAAGTCCGGTCAAGAATACCATCTGCTTTGTCAAAGAGGGGGAAAGACCAACAGAACACCAGAAAGCAACCAGGTTGCTCTTCACTGCGCAGGACTGGAAGCTAAAAGCAGACCTGGGAAAACAGCTGCAGTTTCCTCCCCGCATCACATAGAGACTACATTGCGGCCTGACATTGTGTTGTGGTCCGACTCACTGAAGCACGTTCCTACGCTTGAGCTTGCCGTGCTGTGGGAAGAACGCATGGAGGAGGCTTACGAGCCAAGTATGAAGATCTGAAGAACAACTGCCAAAGAAGAGGCTGGAGAGCAAAGTGTTGGCCAGTGGAGGTCGAGTGTCGTGGCTTTGCAGGCCAGTTGCTCTGCAAAGTACACACTGCACTTGGAATCATGGGAGAGAGAAGAAGGAGAGCCATTGCTACCACCACAGATGCAGCAGAGAAAGCGTCAAGATGGCTCTGGATAAAGAGGGCAGATCTGTGGGTTGCTGCTAGGGCACAGGCCGGGGTCTGATCAACCCCGGTCAACACCTGAGTGAGGGTGTATGATGTTGAAAGACCCGAAACACCTGATGACCCCAGGTAACATCACCGATGATGTGCCCTAGCTTAGTATCATGCAGATGTTTCTGTAAGAACGCTGCGCTGTATCTCAGTAAAAGAAAAATGCACCATAGACACACAACCATCCTGACAATCATAGCGAAGGGACACAAAGGAACAAATGTTGTATAAGTCAGGCACTGGAGGTTAACCCATACTTACAACACCTTAGTTCAGGCAAAATGTCAAGGTCCTCTGAAGAGAATTAGTGGGGGCAAAGATATTTGTCATGAGACTGGTTTTACTTTTGATGAGCATTCAGAATTGCATCCAACCTGGAGCTTTGGGATGTGACAGGAAATAGAAGAGCATGCAAGCTCCATGCAAACAGTAATTCATTCTTTAAGAGAAATCTAATCTCACCAGTTAAACTCGTGACAGTTGAGCAACGTCAGTCAATAGCTCCAAACTAGCTGCACGTTCAGATCGTTCAAAGATCAGACTGCCCAATAAACAGTGCACTAAATGAATAGTCCGCTTGTGCTCTTAAAGTTTGTTTTTCAGCAAGATAGTACAAAATAAAGTCAATAGAATTGGGCTATTGCTTGGAGTAAATGAGAATAGTGCCATCTGACTGTAGATTAGGAAATAGGCAAGTGCAAAGAATACCATCAAACTCACTTCAGGACTCCTTAAGCAGTATCTCCGTGGGCTTATTTTATTGCGGGCTAGCTGCAGTCAATGTAACCTGCCATGTTCTGTACAACATTCTCCACTGGTCGGGGTCGACCAGGGACATTGCTTTCCAGCTGTCCACGTGATATGCAAGCCAGGGCAGCACGACATGGAGAGCAAGCTGTTGCCCATGCAGCCGGCTCCCCCTCTCCACACAGATGATGAATCCAGTGGGACAGCAGAGACCGATAGAGTTTGGCCCCAGCGGCATCGCGGGAGTCAGCATTGAACTCACCGTAAGGACTGGCTTAGGGACTCTAGCTCCGGATTTTTCTCTCAGGGTTTACTCCCGAAGCCTTCCCCATGAGTCGGTATAGCCCCCAGAAGTGGAGGTTTGAGATCAGAGTTTTCCTTCTCCTAGATGAGCTGCCAATCGCAGCTGATGAGCCCCATCTGCCCGAAGTGACTGCCAGTAACCCGCCTTTGCCCCTTCTGCTGTCAATAGAAACAGTTCTGCCAGACTTTAGTAGCTAAGCCACACATGAAAACTAGGAGGTGGACTTGGTTTTCAGAGGCTATTTGAGATACACGCTAATTGGGAGCATTTAATCCCCGGTACCATCCCCAGTTATAACAACCTGAAGGAACCGTGCAACTTTATCATCTGTGAATACAGAGACGGTACACAGAAACAGACCATTCAACCGGTCAGGTCCTGCTGGGTCTGGGTAGTAACTCCACCTACTTTCCTTTACCACTGCAACTTATTCCTCTTATTGTCATTGATGGTAGTTAAGTCCTTCAGGGACTGGCATTCTTCCTGCTCAAGTAACATGCGGGATTCCTGTATTTTGCATTCATGTCATCTGTTAGTTTCCTGCCAAATCCATTTGGCAAGAAGAAGAAAGCCACGCTGCCATTGTCATACACTGGGATTGTTCTGTGCATCCAGGATACCAGCCCCAGCAATACTGCTACATTTCCACCTCCACCTGCTGGCACCTTCCTTAAACATAAAATCCTGCATGTCAAATAGTTTTTGCTCATTTGCCAGTCCACATCATTCCACAATGCCTCACCTAATAAAAAAAAAGGTCTGATAATTGAACTATTTTGCCAGTGTCTTCATCCAGTATCTGCAAGAGATCAGCTTTATTTGTCACATGTACATTGAAACATACAGAGAACTGCGTTATTTGCAACAAATCAAATCCGCAAGGATTGTGCTGAGCAGGCCACAAGCATCGCCATGCTTCCATTGACAACATGGCACACCCACAACACACTAAATTTAACCCTAGCTCTTTGAAATGTGGGAGGGAATTGGAGGAAGTCCAATGGTTACAAAGGAGAATATACAAATTCCTTACAGGCAGAGGCAGGAATTGAACCCCAATCAGTGATCGCAGGTACTGTAAAGTGATATGCTAACCGCTACACCATCGTGATACTGTGCTGCTCTGTAATCTCGGTTTACCATATAATCCTTGTTCATGAGTGTCAACTGTATTACCATATCTGACCCAGTAGGAAACAAATGGGATATTAATGACATTGGTTGGAGCATTTCCACCGAAGTAATAATTTGTCAATTGAACATGCAGTAGTAGATTAGACATTGGCTGCAAGTTTGGTTGAAAATGCCCCATTCAAAATAAACTTTGATTTTCCAGGGTGAATTTTGGTACCATGGATTTAAATTTTCTGCAGACTAGCTGTACTTAACTTTAAAAGATTAATGTGAGATAGGCATCCATATTTCTAATATGTCTTGATGTACCAAGCTATGCATCAAACAGTAAGGAAGGATCTTCTGCCTCCTTCAGAGTAGGAGGAACCTCTAAGTCTATGCACATTGCACCGTGACAGATTTTGGATGATTGTATCAAAGTGTGTTTCATTCCTCTAATTCCACTAATAGCTTTAATTTCTTAAACAAGTTGACTTACAAAAAAGATTTAAAAATCAAAGTATGTTTTCAAGAATTTGAGAGACATTCTTTACCCATTTTTGTCTCTTAATGAAAGTCACTTGAATCTGTTACATCTGAATTTCAAAAAGATTGGTGGTGTTTCCTTTTACTGAACTAAGTCCATACCTCAGGAAATTTTTTCCTCTGGATGTATTCCGTGAGTGCAGGATCAAAGTATTTGGCATAGCCCTCATTCAGACTGTATATAACTCCTTTCTTCTTTATTTTCACATTCTGTTCCACAAGAATAAATTCACCTATAGCCTGAGAAGAAAAGGAAAGAGTATTATTGGAGCATCAGGCAATATAAATTTAGGCTGTTAGAATTACAGAACAGAATAGAACTTTATTGTCGATGCTCAAGACAAGAAGATTGTGGAGCTACTCCAGCCCGTACAGATAGATATTTACAATACATGCAGTATAGCTTAATTTTAAAACTAAATAAATAAACAAGTAGATGGGTGGATAGATAGATAGAGAGATAGATCGATAAATATTCTCATATTTACATGCAACAATCCAGGAATTTAGCACTGATTATTGCAGTAATTACTACAACATACAGCAATGTTGTTCATTTGTGGTCAAGTAACTGCCATTAATATGAAACAGACTGGGGAGATAATTAACTATGATCCTATCATTTAAGAACTTGCGAATCATACTTAGTTCCCATAAATGTTACTTCTGTGATGAGTTTGCTTTTCACCTCGTCCTTAGATCTTGCTTCCACTCCAGTTCTGTGGGTGTGAGGTAGGTAAAGAATCTAATGCAGGAGGCACTTACTGCCACATTTGGGACAGGAGGTACCTGATGGGACAAATTGGTGGGGATCTTGGACTCCACCTATTGTTTATGCCTGGCTTCTGTGTGCTTCCAACGTTAGAGTCAAGGTTGTTACTGGCATCCCAAATGCTCCTACTCCTTCTTAAGCTATCATAAAACAAGTCTCCCTGTTAACGGATGGTGATGTCACACTCTTTCAGGGCCTTGAAAACATCCTTGAATTTTTCCTTTAATTCACTCAATAGTCTCTTATTGTGAGGGGACCTGGACGAAACCATCTGCTTTTGAAGTCTGATGTCATGCCTGCAAACCAAGTGGCCTGCCTATCAGAACTATATGAACTACCCAGGGCTTCATTGCTGGGTATGGTTGCCTGGAGAAATACACAGTGCCAGAAAACATTTACCTGGAAGATTGGCCACAATCCAAGTGGCCTACTCATAGATCATAGAACAGTACAGCTTGAGAACAGGCCCTTTGGCTCATGATGTTGTACTGAACAAATTAAGTAATAACTCCAGCTTTTATTTTTTATGTTGTTATGTTGTTTAACAGGTATCAGTGCTTAATTTGGGGGTGTTGCCATGAGGTCCTGATCTTGATTTTCTGGTGAACAGTGCTGGTTATGATAAGTGTTGTAATGTGAGCATTATTAAAAGTAAGTTAATGTTAATTAGGATAATGGGGGGTTTACTTCCGTTCTTTTTACTTCCAGTGCTTTGTATATAGTGTCCCTGCCGTGTCGTAGGGGTTGTGAAAGCCTCTGTATACTGTTACGTACCCCGTAACTGGGTTGCCAAACCAGCAGAAATGGATCACTCGGTTGGGGTCTGGATTACTGGAACTAAGAAAGTTTTATTAAAGAAACAAGCAACACAGTACTCTAATCAAAAGGATAATAAATGCAACAGTTCAGCAATGATAAACACAAATGTACACAGAATTAGGATAATAGGATCAATCAAGCTCTATGGTCGTCTAGGGGTAAATGACCAGTTTCAAAGTGACACAAAGTTCAGTTCAATTGAATTCAGTTCAGTTCGCAGTAATCACTGCCGTGGCGATGGACAGTGGGGGGAAGGAGAGACAGAGCAAAAACGAATGAATATTCAAACGGCTTCCACACAGACGTTCGATATTCTTCGCAGTCAGCTTTCCGGCGAGCCCTTTGTGATGTCTTCTGAGGTCACCGACCGTGACCCCTCCGTTTCCAGATACGATCATTTCTCTGTGGTGAACCTGGCACCCAGGCAAGGGCGGACACACACCAGGTTCCCGCTGATCGTACCTTTCCACCCTGTGTGTCTATGGCTTGGTCCCGCGACCAGCCCTCCAAAACTCCCACCGACTTGTGGGAGGCGCACCGCTTCCAGGGTCTCGTTACCTCGTGGTGTCGTGTGTGTCTTGCCTTAGCGAACCTGTCCCTTTTTATCCCCCTGCTGGGGTATCACCTGTCCATCACTTCAAACAGTTCAGGGTTCAAAGGGGAGCCGATCTTGACAGCTCTCCTTCCTTCATTAACATCTCCAAATGCTGCTCCATTGTTTTCCTTATCTCTCTTTCTCCTGAAGACAGGTGGCAGACCAACTGCTGATCCCACTGGTGCCAGCACAGGACAGTTAACATCTTAATCTATGTGTACTCTCGTCACAATACACATAACGGTTTTGACATTCAAGATAAAGTTGTTTCTTTGGCATGAAGTTGTCGAGTGTGCCTTTTTCAAAGTAGAAGTTACCACATATTTTTGGTGACGAGGTGAACTGGTTTTGTGGATGTGTCGGCACATTTCGAACGGGAGCAGCAGCGCCGATAAGGAGCCTCACGTTCAGATGGCTACGTTTGGGACTATCAGTGAATTTGTAGAGGTAACGGAGGACTGGTCGGAGTATGAGGAAAGGTTGGGACACTTTTTCTGTGCTAATGGAATTACTGAGGAGGCTAAGAAGCGCTCTATTCTCCTGAGTGTGTGTGGGGCAAAGACTTACAAGCTAATAAGGAATTTAGCCACACCACGGAAACCGGGGGACATTCCATATGACGAACAGGTCAAGCTCGGCGGGAACCACTACAATCAGAAACCTTCTGTGATAGTCTAACAGTGTAAGTTTCACAGCCGTTTCAGGAAGCCAGGTCAGTCCGTGGCCAATTTCGTGGCCAAGCTTCGGCAGCTGTCAGAGCATTGCGATTTCGGAGCGGTGTTGGATGACATGCTCCGTGATAGATTGGTATGCGGCATTAATAGTGACGGCGTACAACACTGCCTGTTAGGGGAAACCCCACCGTTGACTTTCAAGAAAGCCTTAGAGATTGCCCAAGGCATGGAGATGGCTGCTAATAATGTCAAGGATATCCAGAAAGGACATGGGGGATCGCAGTCGGCTACGGTACACCAAGTCAGGAGGGAGACTGGTAAACAGGCAAAGCGGGTGGAATGTTTCCGGTGTGGAGGGACGCACTATGCAAATGATTGCAAATTCAAAGACACTGTCTGCCATGCTTGTAGCAAAAAGGGGTATTTAGCTAAAAAGTGCAGAAGTTCAAAGGGTAAGATTAAGCCTGGGCAGGGGAAAGCTCAACAGGCTCAAGCAGCCACACGCCATCTAGAAGATGCAGATGAAGAGGCAGCGTGTGCCTACAACATGTTTGCAGTGGAAACAGATGAGGAGCCACCTGAACCATATTATGCCACGGTCACTGTCAGGGGAAAGGACATTGAGATTGATTCAGGGGCTACTGTATCGGTCACTAGTGAGGAGACCTACAGGAGGACATGGGGGTCCAACCTGCCTCCCATCAGACCGTCAAAGCTCAAACTTAGGACCTATACGGGGCAGCCCATACCTCATTTAGGGGTGTTATATGTGGACATCTCAGCCAGGGGTCAGAAGGCTGAAGCCAGGCTAGTGATAGATAAGGGCAGGGGGCCCAGCCTTTTCAGTCACGATTGGCTTCGCAAAATCCAGCTAAACTGGCATGAAATTAAGTATGCACACACGACGGAGGACATTCTGCAGCGGTACAGTGACGTTTTCAGGGACGAGCTAGGAACACTGAAGGGTGTGACAGTGAAACTCCATGTCGACCCTGAGGCTACGCAACGTTTTTTTAAGCCCAGATCGGTGCTCTGTGCCATGAAAGGCAAAGTCGAGGAGGAGCTGGAACGTTTACAGAGGCTGGGCATTATTGAGCCCGTCCAGTTTTCAAGTTGGGCGGCTCCCATTGTTCCAGTTTTGAAGGCAGACAAAACGGTGAGGATGTGTGGGGATTATAAGCTTACGGTGAATCAGGTCTCTAGGCTGGAGGAGTACCCATTGCCACGGGTGGATGACCTGTTAGTGACCCTGTCAGGGGGTAAACTGTTCACAAAGCTGGACATGAGTCACGCCTACCAACAGCTGCTGCTCGACGAGGATTCAAAGGAGTACATCACAATTAATACGCACAAGGGATTATTCAAGTACAATCGCCTGGTGTTTGGAGTGGCATCCAGCCCTGCCATTTTCCAAAGGACAATGGACACTTTGCTGCAGGGGATTCCGCATGTAGCAGTGTACCTTGATAATATTTTGCTCCAGGGGCTACGGAGGTGGAGTATCTGGCTAATTTAGAACGGGTGCTGAAGAGGCTCTCAGGCGCAGGGCTGTGGTTGAAACATGGAAGATGTGTGATCCTGGCATCGAGCGTGACTTTCCTGGGACACAAGATCACAGCTGAGGGGCTTTGCCCTGTGGAGGACAAAGTGAGAGCTATTAGGGAAGCCCTGAGCCCTAAGACCGTCACTGAACTCAGATCATTTTTGGGCATGGTGAATTACTATGGCAAGTTTCTTCCTGACCTCTCAAGGGTTTTGACCCCACTGTATAAGCTGCTTCACAATGACACTAAGTGGCAGTGGGGTGAAGAGCAGGAGAAAGCTTTCAGGGAAGTGAAAGAACTCCTCCACTCAGTGAAGCTGCTTGTTCACTATGACCCACACAAGGAGATCACCCTGGCATGCGATGCCTCGCCCTATGGAGTCGGGGCAGTTCTCTCACACGTAATGGAGGACCGCTCAGAGAGGCCAATTGGTTTTGCTTCACGTACCCTGACAGCTGCTGAGAAGGGATATTCACAGCTAGACAAAGAAGGTCTGGCCATTGTTTTTGCGGTCAAATGCTTTCATCAGTACCTTTATGGACGCGTATTTACAATTTATATGAACCATAAACCACTGATGAGCCTGTTCAGTGAGACTAGATGCATCCCACCGCTAGCCTCAGCCAGGATACAGCATTGGGCTCTTACGCTGTCAGCCTACCAGTACACTATAGTGTACAGAGCAGGTGGGGATAATGCAGACACTGATGCACTGAGTTGACTACCTTTACCTGAGACATGTGTCACTACATATGTGCCTCCAGAGACTGTGTTTTCATTGGAGAGGCTGTCAGAGACACCTGTAAAGGCGACCCAGATCAGGCAGTGGACAGAGAGGGACCCAGTCCTGTCCCAAGTCAAGACTTTTCTTTTACAAGGCTGGCCCAGAGTCATGAAAGGAGAGGAACTGAGGCCTTATGCCATCGCAAGACAGAACTCAGTCTGCAGGATGGCTGCATTTTCTGGGGGGCGAGGGTCATTGTGCCTCCCCCTGGCCACTCACAGATTGTGGAGAAAATTCATGAGACTCATCCAGGGGTGTCTCGAATGAAAAGTCTTGCAAGATCCTACGTTTGGTGGCCAAGAATGGATCAGGATCTGGAGAACAAGGTAAAATCATGCACGCAATGTCACACTGATCAGAATATGACTGCACCAGCTCCTTTGCACCCATGGGAGTGACCAGACCACCCCTGGTCTAGGCTACATTTGGACTTTGCTGGCCCTTTTATGGGGCAGATGTTTCTTGTCATGGTAGATGAGCATTCTAAATGGATCAAAGCTCACATCATGAGCAACATCACAGCCTCCTCAACCACAGACAAACTCAGGCAAGTGTTTGCAGTCCACGGGTTGCCTGACATTCTGGTCACTGATAGTGGCCCGATGTTCACCAGTGAGCTGTTCAGTGAGTTCATGCAGCAGAATGGCATTCATCACATTCGGACAGCCCCTTTCCACCCAGCCTCCAAGGGTTTGGCTGAGCGGGCTGTTCAGACAGTGAAGGAAGGCCTGGAGCAGATGACGGGGACTCTCTTAGCATTCAGCTTTCACATTTCCTGTTTAAATACCGCCTCACACCACAGACTCCAACTGCCCACACTCCAGCAGAGATGCTGATGGAGCATAGGCCCAAGTCAAGATTGGACCTGCGGTGTCCAGAAATGAAGGCAAAAGTGGAGAAGAAGCAGGAAAAGCAGAAGGAGGGACATGATCAACATGCGCGAGAGAGGCAGTTAAAACTGGATGACGATGTCTATGTGAGAAATAATCACATGGGGTTATTCTTAAGCAGAGTGGTCCCGTCTCCTATGTTGTTAAGCTGACTGATGGGCATGTTTTCCACAGACATCAGGATCATGCGCGCCTGCGTCATGATACCGGCTCAGAAGCAGACAGTTCCATGGAGTTTCCATTTGTGAGACAGACTACTGCGGAAGCATGTCCACCAGTGACTTCGCCAGAGGGCGAGATGCTGGCAGAGGGGTCGGGGTTCCCTGAAGAGGATGGACATTCTCATGCAGACACACAGACCCCTCTCATGCCCCCAAAACCAGATCCACCCAAAACACCCTCACCAGCGGTGCCGGCTGGGTCACCGGGGGTAGTGCGCAGATCACAGTGCACTTGTAAACCTCCTGACAGACTGAATCTTTGACGGAACAGGTTTTTTTTGTTGTTGTTAGATTGAATGTTGAATCTGTCATGTTTTCCAAATGTTTTGTATTGATAAACTGTTGCTGAAATACTAGCATAAGTTTTCAGTGGTACGCAAGTTAGTAACACCACTGTTTTTATTTCCTAGTTTTTACAATTGGGAAATGTTGGATTTTAAAGGGGGAGAAGTGTTGTAATGTGAGCATTATTAAAAATAAGTTAATACTAATTAGGATAATGGGGGGTTTTACTTCTGTTCTTTTTACTTCCGGTGCTTTGTATATAGTGTTCCTGTCATGCCGTATGGGCTGTAAAAGCTTCTGTAGATACATAACAGTTTTGACGTTCGAGATAAAGTTGCTTCTTTGGCATGAAGTTGTCCAGTGTGTGTACCACAATAAGACTGTGCTTTAAGCATTTTGTCAGGGGGAGAACTCTTTTGGAATGAGTCCCTCTGTGCAGATCATTCTTCTTCAACCCAGGGATTGAAACTGCCCGAGAGCCAAAGCTTCTTCAAAGTCTTTCTTAGCCACTTCATCAGTTTCCGCAGATGGTCATACGTACAAACATGCTAGTTCTATGTTGGAGTGAGCCTAAGGGTCATAAGGCATTCAGTTATCCTACAGGAGGCGTAGGGTAATAATTTAAACACGCTGTTTCTTGGCAGCAAAGCTGACCCCATGATGACAGAGCTGCTGTTCCGGGAGGCGGAGCACCTCCCCTCTTGCTCTATGAGTCCTTTCCTGCTCATTCAACACTGCAATGTCATTGTCAAAGTGTCTGAGATCCCATGGTAGGATAGTGGAGCATTGTTCACGTCCGTTGCTGCTGGACCTGCCCTGACATCTCAGATTGTGAACTTCATATTGTGGATTTGAAGTTGTCTGTGTGTGACATCTTTGAACTGGGGTAGTCAACGCACATGGACCTGATACAGTAGGGTTTAGATTCAGGACAACTACTGTATAGATCACGCACTGCTGCACTCACACCCAGCAGGGCAAACTTTTAGGCACTTATTCATTTCTATCCTCATGCATGTATGGTTGGTATCAACATGGACGCCTTTGCCTCCTGTCCTCTCCCACCATCCTCCACATACACGGCTCTTGCCCCTCTCACTTTTGATCCTTCCATTCCTGAATCTCTTTTTCAGTGTCACCTGACCCTTTCCACTCTCCCTCAGCCTTCCTTCCTCCAACTATTACCCAATTATAGGAAAGATGTCAGCAAAATTGAGAGAGTACAAAGAAGATTTACTAGAATGATACTTGGATTTCAGCAGCTAAGTTACAGAGAAAGGTTGAACAAGTTGGGTCTTTATTCTTTGGAGCATAGAAGGTTGAGGGGGGACTTAATAGAGGTATTTAAAATTATGAGGGGGATAGATAGAGTTGACGTGGATAGGCTTTTTCCATTGAGAGTGGGGGAGATTCAAACAAGAGGACATGAGTTGAGAGTTAAAGGGCAAAAGTTTAGGGGTAACATGAGGGGGAACTTCTTTACTCAGAGAGTGGTAGCTGTGTGGAATGAGCTTCCAGCAGAAGTGGTAGAGGCAGGTTCGGTGTTGTCACTTAAAGTAAAATTGGATAGCTATATGGACAGAAAAGGAATGGAGGGTTATGGGCTGAGTGCAGGTCGGTGGGACTATGTGAGAGTAAGCGTTCGGCATGGACTAGAAGGGCCGCGATGGCCTGTTTCCGTGCTGTAATTGTTATATAATTATTTGGTTATTACAAACCCTTTCCTTGACTTCATACAAATTTCTCACCCACTTCATAATTCAATTTACAGAGCTCATGATTATCAAGGCTTTGCAAATGTTAATGACTGGCCGTTTTTTTTAAAAAATTGATGTCAGTAACTCTTATCACTGGGAATCAGGCTGGAAATACTGACCGTGTCAAGAAAAGGGAGGTGATAAGCAAGTTGTTTGGTCAGAATGTCCCTCCTGTGTTTGCCTAAGGTTTGCACAGAACAATAACGTTCAAAGTTCAAAGTAAATTTATTATCAAGGTACATATATATCACCATATACGACCCTGAGGTTCATTTTGTTGTGGACATACTCAATAAATCCAATAACTTTAATAGAATCAAAGAAAGATCGCAACAACTAGGCAAGCAACCGGTGTGCAAAAGATAACAAACTGTGCAAATACAAAAAGAAAGATGAAGTAATAATAATAAATGAGCAATAAATATTTAGAACATGAGATGAAGAATCCTTGAAAGTGAGTCTGTTGGTTGTGGGAACATTTCAGCGAAGGGGCAAGTGAAGTTGAGTGAAGTTATCACCTCTGGTACAAGAGCCTGATAGCTGAGGGTTAATAACTGTTCCTGAATCTGGTGCTGTGAGGCCTGAGGCTCCCATACCTTCTTCCTAAAGGCAGCAGTGAGAACAGAGTGGTGGGGCGGGGGGTCCCAAATGAAGGGTGCTGCTTTCCTGCAACAACACTCCGTAGAGATGTGCTCAATGATTGGGAGAGCTTTACCTCTGACGGACTGGGCCGTATCTTCCATATTTTGTAGGATTTTCTGTTGAAGGGCATTGGTGTTTCCATACAAGGCTGTGATGCAGCCAGTCAATATACTCTTCATCACACATCTATAGAAATTTGTCAAAGTTTTAGATGTCAAGCTAAATCTTCTCAAACTCCTAAGGAAGTAGAGGCGCTGCCGTGCTTTCCTCCTAATTGCACTTACATGCTGGGTACTAGGCAGGTCTCCTGAAATGCTCGACTCACTTTACACCTATGACCGTAGCTCAGCACAGCTCCAATATCATATTCAAGTTTGATGACACCATTGTTATTGGCCAAATCTATGGTGGTGACAAATCTGGCTGAGTGGTGCCACAACAACAACCTCTCACTTAACGTCAGCAAGACCAAGGAGCCGATTATCGGCTTCAGAAGGAGGAAACTGGAGGTCCATGGGCCAGTCCTCGTCAGGGAATTAGAGGTGGAGAGGGTCTGCAACTTTAAATTTCTCAGTGTTATTATTTCAGTGGACCTGTCCTGGGCCCAGCAAATAAGTGTCATTACGAAGAAAGCACGGCACCACCCCTACTTCCTTAGAGGTTTGCAAAGATCCGGAAACTCATCTAAAACTTTGACAAACTTCTACAGATGTGGGGTGGAGAATATATTGACTGGTTACGTCATGTCTTGGTATCGAAACAACAATACCCTTCAGTGGAAAATCCAACAAAAAGTAATGGATATGGTCCTGTCCAAATCAGGTACAGCCTTCCCCACCATTGAGCACATCTACACAGAGAGCTGTCGCAGGAAGGCAGTATCTGTCATAAAGGACCTGCTTCTCCAGGCTATGCTTTCTTCCTGCTGCTGCATCAAGAAGAAGGCACAGGAGCCTCAGGACTCACAACCCAGGTTCAGGAACAGTTATTACCCTGCACCCATCAGGCTCTTAAACTAGAGGGGATAACTTCACTTGCTCCATCACTGAACTGTTCCCACAACCTGTGGACTCATTTTCAAGGATTCTTCATCTCACGTTCTCAATAATTATTGCTTTTTATTGATTTTTCTTTTGTATTTGCAGTTTGTTGTCTTTTGCATTAGTTTTTTGTCCATCCTGTTAAGTGCGGTCTTTCAATGATTCTTATATTTCTTATATTTACTGTGTATGCCTGCAAGAAAACAAATCTCAGGGTTCTACATGGTACTTTGATAATAAATTTACTTTGAACTTTGAGATACAATGAATATGAATTATGGCTTTGAGCTGTTGTTAAAACATGGGGGCACAAGGAGGATGGGAAGATACAACAATGTATAGAGACATTGACACTGTGCCAGTGCATCTAATACTGAGGATTGATAATTTATTCTTGTGCATTCGAAGTTTCAACCATCTTTTGCCAGAGACTGTTTATGTCGTCTGTTGACCTCCTTCTGTAGAAATGAGCATTTGCCGATAATGACACAAAGTGAATTGAAGTGCTAATCTCAACAAAAATTTCCATTCTTTTATTTACCCCTCCCAGCCATCTCTACCCTTCCCCCCCCCCCAAATTTGACAGTGGACAACAAAAGCAACAAAGCATTTCCAGATATTATATGGCACAAACACTTCGGTTGCATATTAGATCAAAAATGGCAATCATTAGATCAGATACCTACTGGGTCTAACATGAAGAAGTTGACACCTTGTCCTGTGGAGAGTGCTACTAGAGTAGCACTGCCATAGAGTGCGTATCCAGCAGCCACCATGTTCCTCCCTGGCTCAAGAGCATCACGCTCAGTAGGTTTCTCTAAAAAGTCCTGCCAAAGTGAAAGAATTGATCCGTTAGCCTGTTGCACAGTTAAACTATTGCATCTGTTTTACTGAATATACTGTACTGCACATGTGTAATTGTCGCAAAAAGACACAGGATGACGTGCAGTGACGTCTTGTGATCAATAATATTTATTCAAACATCAGATTTTTTTGTATCATGTGTTAAGAATACATTCAACACACATAAAAATTGCTGGTGGAACGCAGCAGGCCAGGCAGCATCTCTAGGAGGAGGTACAGTCGACGTTTCAGGCCAAGACCCTTCGTCAGGACTAACTGAAAGAAGAGATAGTAAGAGATTTGAAAGTGGGAGGAGAAGGGGGAGATCTGAAATGATAGGAGAAGACAGGAGGGGGAGGGATGGAGCTAAGAGCTGGAAAATTGATTGGCAAAAGGGATACGAGGCTGGAGAAGGGAGAGGAGCATGGGACGGGAGGCCTAGGGAGAAAGAAAGGGGGAGGGGAGCACCAGAGGATGGGCAAGGAGTTATAGTGAGAAAAAAGGGAGAAAAAAGAGCAAGAGGAAATAAATAAATAAATAGATAGATAGATAGATAGATAGATAGATAGATAGATAGATAGATAGATAAATAAATAGATAAATAAGGGATGGGGTACAAAGGGGAGGAGTGGCATTAATGGAAGTTAGGGAAGTCAATGTTCATGCCATCAGGTTGGAGGCTACCCAAACGGAATATAAGGTATTGTTCCTCCAACTTGAGTGTGGCTTCATCTTTACAGTAGAGGAGGCAGTGGATAGACATATCAGAATGGGAATGGGACGTGGAATTAAAATGTGTGGCCACTGGGAGATCCTGCTTTCTCTGGTGGACAGAGCGTAGGCATTCAGTGAAACAGTCTCCCAGGCTGCATCGGGTCTCACCAATATATAGAAGGCCGCACCGGGAGCACCGGACGCAGTATATCACCTCAGCCGACTCACAGGTTCTCGTGTTTGCGTTTTTAAGAATACATTTATTGTTTTGCTCAGAATACATTTATTGTTTTGATAGTTATATTTTAACTAAATTGCCAAACTTATTTTATACGTAAAGAGATTCAGAATTCTAATTTTGATTTCTGTCTCTCGTCTTCCTCTGGTCCTCCTTCATTAGCATTGCTGGGGTATTTCCCCAGTTTAACTCTCAACAAAGCAAAGGTTGCAACATCGAATGTAGTAGCAGGCTCAAAGCTAGTTTTCTTCCCCAAATAAACGTTATGTTACCTGCACAGAGATGCTTCATTGTTGAACTGACTACGTACTGTACGCCAAACGATCACTTTGCAATTATTTATCATGAAGAAAATTACTTAGCACGTTCTACAATCCTGATCAAACTGAGCAACATGAAAATTAAGAGCAAATGAACATTCCCTTCACTTCGGGAAGCTTTGCTATCCTATACCAGTCCATGGCAGGGTGACAGGGTGGAGAAGTTCTTAAAGGGGAAGAGAAATATTAAATGACATCCTATGTAACCAACCTGTGACTGAGGATAATAAGCCAGTCTCCAATTTCTCTATCTGCTCACCTGGTTCATTGTCTTTTTATGATACTCTAAGAGCAGAAACATAATGCTGCTCTCCAGACTTCCTGTGTACATATATCTATTGATGCTTCTGGACACATCTTCAGTGATGTTCCTGGAATCATCGGGTGTTTCGGGTCTTTCAACATCATACAACCTCCTCCAGGTGACCCAGCCGGGGCTGATCAGACCCCAGCTTGTGTCCAGATGGCTAGCTACTTATGACTCCATGGCTCCCCTCTTTTGAGCCACAGCCATCTTGAGGCCCTCTCTGCCGCATCGGTGGTACTGCGGATGGCTCTCCTCTTCCTCTCTCTCTCGATGCCCAAAATGCTGAAGGCTCTACCTAAGGAACGGGCTACGAATCCCCTACAACCAACCTCCACTGGGAGACACCTCGCTCTCCATCCAGCCTGCTGACAGTTGCTGACCAGTCCTGTGTACTTGGAGAGCTTCCTTTCAAAGGCCTCTTCCAAGCTATCTTCCCTAAGAAATACTCTGCTCTGTGTTAATTAATAACATGTTTTTGTTTGGTAATTACCTGCTGAAAATGAACTTGCATCTATCGCTGAAATGTGTTTGAGATTTAATTCTTAGTGTCAGATCTTTATATATGCTTCTCTTTTTACTGGTTTTGTTGTGTTTCAGATTCTCATTACTTCTCACAATTTATTTGCAGATCTTACAACATCTTTTTGTTAAGTCTAACAGACTCTATAGTTTTGCATTTCTTTTAGAAACCAGTTTATCTATTATGCGTCATACAAGACATCTTCTTCCACCAGACACAAACTGAAAAGACAGGCATTCCTCCCAAGCAATTCCACCAATACATCTGTTTTGATTTTCTTATAGTGAGTCATTTATTTAGCTCTTTCTCCTGTTCAACCAGACTGCCCAGCTGAATGTTCATATTAAAATAATCCTTGCATCATGACATCATCTACAGATTTCTGCCCTGAACTTGCGCTGACTCAGAGCTCTTTCCATGTATTGCTGCTCCTCCTGACATGTGTTTGACTTACGATAATCTACCATTTTATGAATACTGGTCCATTACCAAACTGAGATTAATACTTTCATATGGGTCTCGTCATGGACTAATTGATCATTTGCTTTAAGGGATCTCACAGCCTTATCCTTTTAGCACATGTTCCAAAGCAGGAGGATGTAAACAACTGGAACTACCCCTCCCCCCAACAATTTTCCCCTCTCAAAATAGAATGCACTGAAGTCAAAAGGAGGTCGGTTAACTTGACACACATCTTGGATTGAACCAAAGATCATCCCAAGTAGTAACATATAAACTAAAAACTGGATAGGAAATTAACACTTCTGCGCTTTTTATGTGCAAATCACACATAAAAATACTTTTACATATGCTTTGAAATGTTTATGCCCAAGTGCTGCCCATCCAAAACATTGGACATTCGTTTATAATTTACCCTAACACATATATATTAGCACGAGACTGTAAGACATAGGAGGAGAATTAGGCCATTTGGGCCCATCAAGTCTGCTCCACCATTCAATCATGACTGATTTATTATGCCTCTCAACCTCATTCTCCTGCCTTTCCCCTATAATCTTTGATCCCCTTACTAATCAAAGTTTATGGGGACAAGGCAGAAGAATTATTGTTATTCCATATACAAAATACAAATTCCTCATTGTGTTTTGTATATGCAGTAACACCATTGATGAATGCAACCCATGCTAATGATCTATTGTCCGAAACTGGATCAAAAATTTGAGACCTATTACTGTGATTGTTCACTCATAATTATAGAAGGAGAATGCCATACAGAGAGGTGGGAACCATGCATTGACTTTAAGTGCTGACTTTGCAAACAGACAGCATTGATTAACACCACTGTAGTAATGGCTCAAAATCCCTCACCCGAGCCCATCCCACTTGCCTGCATTTTACCCGTCTGCCTCTCATCTCACTACTACCATTGGGCAGGAGGTGCAGAAATCTTGCCGGGCTTGGGAGAGCTTGCGTCTGTCGCCATCAGCGCACCTCAGCACTGAACGGCCTCCACAGCCTGCAGACTCACTTTTAGAGACTTTGCTTTTCGGTGAGGTGCATGCTCTCAGTATTATCTGTTCACTTTTTTATATTTGTCCTCTTTTGCACATTGGTTGTTTATCATTCTTTGTTATGTGTGGTTTTATGTAGATTCTACTGCACTTCTTTGTGTTCCTGTGGGTGTCGGCAAGAAAATTAATCTCAAGGTTGTACGTGTATCTATACTTTGATGATAAATTTACTTTGAAGTTTGAAAATATAAGAAGCTTCATTAGGCAACATTGTGGCTTTAAATGTTTCCTCTGTCCAAATTTCCATCATCCTTCTTTGCTTACATTCCTTTTTCGCTGTTTCCCCTCATCTCTGTGAAAACACAGAGATGCCACAAGAGCTCTGTCCACCTGCCAAGTAAGCAGTGCATAAGTGAGGCAGAAACTCTGAGATCAGGCGTCTGACCTTTATAAATGAAGCAGGGGACAGGTATTTCTTATGGTGGGATACCTCAGTTTAATAATTGTCCATTTATTAATTTTCACAATTTGGATATCACTGGCAAGCAAGGTGAATTAATGAATTGGTTTATTGTTGCCATATGTTGTGTAGGTGTGGTATAAACTTGTCTTGCATACTACTCCTACAGATCAATTCATTTCAAAAGTGCGTTGAAGCAGTACCAGGTAAAACAATAACAGAATGCAGAATAAAGTGTTATTGTTACAGAGAAAGTGCAGTGCAGATAGACAATAAAGTGTAAAGTCAAAAAGAGGTAAACTAAGAGTCCATCTTACACTAGGGAACCGTTCAATAGTCATATTACAGCAGGAAAAAAGCTGTCCTTGAGCCTGATGGTATAAGTTTTCAGGTTTTTGTATCTTCTGCCTGATGGGACAGGGCATAAGAGAGAATATCTGGGGCGGGCGGGGTCTTTGGTTATGCTGGCTACTTTGCTGAGGCAGAGAGAAATATGGGCAGAGTCCATAGAGGGGAGGCTGGTTTCTGTGGCATGCTGAGCTGTGTCCACAACCCTCTGCAGTTTCTTGTACCCACACCAAGCTGTGATGCATTAGGTAGGGTGCTTTCTCTGGTGCATCAGTAAAAGTTGGCAATGGTCAAAGGGGAGGTGCCAAATTTCTTTAGTTCCTAAAGAAGTCGAGGTTCTGGTGAGCTTGCTTTGCCGTCTTGTCTACATGGTTGGACCGGTTCAGGCTGTGGATGAAGTTCACTCCTCAGAACTTGAAGCTGCCAACCCTTTCAACTTCAGCATGTGCACCATTCCCACCCCCACCCCGGAGAAATCAATAACCAGCTCTTTTGTTTTGCTGTCATGACATCCTGTCACTAGGCTTTCTGCCTCTTTCCTCTACTCCTACTCATCGTCATGAGCTGTGACCCACTACAGTGGTATCATCTGCAATCTTGTGGGTGGTATTAGAGCAAATCTGCCTGTGCAGGTGTGACGTACAGTGAGTAGAGTAGGGGACTGAAAATGCAGCCTTGTGGGGTGCCAGTGTTGAGAATAATTGTGGTGGAGGTATTGTTGCCAATCCTTACTGTGTCCGGCAGTCGAAGATCTAGTTTCAAAGGTCCCGGACCTTGGAGATGAATCTGCTTGGAATTATAGTACCAAAGGTGGAGCTGTAGTCAGTCAATGGAAATCTAACGTAGGAGTCCTTACTCTCCAGATGCTCCAGAGATGAGTGTCAGACCAGGGAGATGGTGGCTGTATCAGAGTGTAGGTAAATTGCATTGGATCAAGGCTGTCTGGGAGTTTGGAATTAATCCATGCCATGACCAGCATCTTGAAGCATTTCACGATGATAGATGTCAGAATACTATGGTCATTAAGACACATTCTCTTGTTTTTCTTAAGTACCAAGAAGATGGTGATGTTCTTAAAACAGGAAGGAATTTCAGTTTGAAACTAAGAGAGGTTAAAAATGTCTGCAAATACCCCCCCACCAGCTGATAAACACAAGATCTAAGGACACCAGCCAGATGCTTTCCAGGGGTTCAATCTAGAAGACTGATCTTACTGTACATCCTGTGGATTCAGGTGCATTGGAGGCTATCGGGGTGGGTGGTAACATTCCAAATTCCTGTTTAAAATGTGCATAGAATGCATTTTGGCCAATACTTATTGATCATTGTTAATTTCCCTTGAGAAGCTGATGATGTAATGCCTTTTGAACCACTGGTCCTTCCACTGAGGCATTGGGCTGGGAGGTGCAGGACTGAGACTCAGTAATGAAGAAGGATTGACAATATATTTCTAACTTGGAGACTTGGAGAGCGGCCTGCAAGTGGTAATGGTTCCATTGTCCCACTGTCCTTGTCCTTCCTGGTCATTGAGATTCTTGGAATGGGAGCTGCTGTGAGAATAAACAGCGAAGAGTCTCTGCTCAGCCTCTGAAGTGGGGTATAGGTCATTATGCCAAAACTATGATGTGGAAATGATAAGGAAAAGGTTAAAGTAAAATATTAACCAGTGCAGCGGTTCTTTGAGGAAGGTATCCTCATGGACAATGGAGAATCCATTCTTACAGGCATTAAGTTAGCTTTATTTTTATCAATTCCAATTGCTTTCCAGAAAAGATAGTTTTATTTTTAGTTCAAGAAAACAAGACTTGGTTTATTTCTCTGTAAATACATGGAAAATCTGCTGTTGGGAAATATGTAAGTAAACTTGTTTACATTCATAATTCTGTGCTAAATCCCAGGCTCACGCAGACTCTGAATTAGCTCACACTTAGAAGTTCACCACAGACTATCTGCTATTCGGTAGAAGAAAACAGTCACAGTAGGTTAATGTCTAGATGTTGTTTAGTTATTTATTATTATTTATTTATTTGTGTATTTGCACAGTAGAGTTTTTCATTGCTTCTATTATGGTTAGTTTTCTTTTATGGATTTATTGAGTATGCCTGCAAGAAAATGAATCCCAGGGTTGTATATGAAGACATATATGTATTTTGATAATAAATTTACTTTGAACTTTGTTGTTCATTAACAGTCATTCTTCCTGCTGTAGCTTGCATTACATTCCTTGAAGCAATTTATGTCGTACTTCTTACTGACCGGTTCATATTTAGGAGATAAACAGAAAAAAGAACAGAAGTTGACCGGAGTAACACACACAAAATACTAGAGGAACAAAGACATGGATTGTATTCTTTTCCATTATTGTTGCCTTAAGATTAAGGTTAGTTAAGGTTGTTATACCCAGGGGTGGTAGTGGGGATAAGCTCCCACATCCTATTAAATGCTTCCAATAGCATGCTTCTCAAAAAACCTCTGACAACCGAATCCAGTTCCTGGCCTTCATGTGCGGCTTAGCTACTAAGTCCGGTGGAACAGCTTCTACTATCAGGAGAAGGGGCAGAGACAGGTTACTAGCATCTTAAAACCAATTGCTTTGGGAAGATGGGGCTCGTCAGCCATGGTTGGCAGCTCAACTAAGAGAAGGAAGCCTCTGATCTCAAATCTGCATGGAGTAAAGCCAGATCTAACATCTAGAGAGGCTTTGAGGAAAGAGAAGCAGAATAAACAATGTAACGATAGTAAGGTAGAAGGGCTGAAGTGTGCATACTGTCATGTGTGAAGCCAAGCAGAGCTGCAGAACGGATGATGCTAATGAAAGAGATAACGAGAGACAATGGAGAACCATTCAAAATGCTAATAAGAGAGAAGAGAGAGATTAACGAGAAAGAGGCACATAATTCAGATGTTGGCGTCTGCCACAGACAGTTTGCTTTTAACCTGAACTGTTTGAAGTTTGATGGACAGGTGATACCCCATCAGGGGGATAAAAATAGCGGGTTTGCTAAGGCATGACACGCACGCCACGAGACCCTGGAAAGAGCATTGTGCCCCACAAGTTGGTGGGAGTTTGAAGGACCGATTCGCGGGAATTGGTCAGAGGCTCACAGGGTGAAAAGGTACGATTGGTGGGAACTTGGTGTATGTCCGCTCTTGCCTGGGTGCCGGGTTCACCACGGAAGAACGATCGCATCCGGAGCGGAGGGGTCACAGTCGGTGACCACAGCTGGATCAGAAGGCGTCGAAGGGTTTGCCTGAAACCAACTGCATCTCTCACTCTCTCTCTCTCCTCCCCAATGGTACAACAACAGCGATTACTTCGAACTGCACTAGACTGAACTGGACTCTGCTTCACCTGAAGACTGATCATTTTACCCCTAGACTGCGATAGAGCTTGATTGATTCCTATTACCCTATTTCTGTGTAAATGTGTATACTATCATTGCTAACCTGTTACATTTATATCCTTGCGGTTAGTGTACTGTATTACTTCTTTCTTTAATAAAACTTTATTAGTTCCTAGTAATCACAGACTCCAACAAGTGTTCCATTTCTGCTGGTTTGACAACCCAGTTACGGGGTACGTAACGTACCTCGATGCAAGAAGTACCAGGATCAAAGGTGATGAACTGAGAGCTTGGATACATACATGGAATTATGATGTAGTGGCCATTACAGAGACTTGGCTAGCACGAGGGCAGGAATGGATTCTCAATATTCCTGGATTTCAGTGCTTTAAAAGGGATAGAGAGGGCATAAAAAGGGGAGGAGGGGTGGCATTATTGGTCAGGGATACTATTGCAGCTACAGAAAGGGTGGGTAATGTAGCAGGATCCTCTTTTGAGTCAGTATGGGTGGAAGTCAGGAACAGGAAGGGAGCAGTTACTCTATTGGTGGTATTCTATAGGCCTCCTGGTAGCAGCAGAGATACAGAGGAGCAGATTGGGAGGCAGATTTTGGAAAGGTGCGAAAATAACAGGGTTGTTATCATGGGTGACTTTAACTTCCCTAATATTGATTGGCACCTGATCAGTTCCAAGGGTTTAGATGGGGCAAAGTTTGTTAAGTGTGTCCAGGACAGATTCCTGTCACAGTATGTGGACAGGCCGACTAGGGGGAATGGCATACTAGATCTAGTACTAGATAATGAACCGGGTCAGGTCACAGATCTCTCAGTGGGTGAGCCTCTGGGGGACAGTGACCACCGCTCACTAGCCTTTAGCATTATCATGGAAAAGGACAGAATCAGAGAGGACAGGACAATTTTTAATTGGGGAAGGGCAAATTATGAGACTATAAGGCTAGAACTTGCAGGTGTGAATTGGGATGATGTTTTTGCAGGGAAATGTACTATGGACATGTGGTCGATGTTTAGAGGTCTCTTGCAGGATGTTAGGGATAAATTTGTCCCGATGAGGAAGATAAAGAGTGGTAGGGTGAAGGAACCATGGGTGACAAGTGAGCTGGAAAATCTAGTCAGGTGGAAGAAGGCAGCATACATGAGGTTTAGGAAGCAAGGATCAGATGGGTCTATTGAGGAATATAGGGAAGCAAGAAAGGAGCTTAAGAAGAGGCTGAGAAGAGCAAGAAGGGGGCATGAGAAGGCCTTGGCGAGTAGGGTAAAGGAAAACCCCAAGGTATTCTTCAATTATGTGAAGAGAAAAAGGATGACAGGAGTGAAGGTAGGACAGATTAGAGAAAAAGGTGGGAAGATATGCCTGGAGGCTGTGGAACTGAGCAAGGTCCTCAATGAATACTTCTCTTCGATATTCACCAATGAGAGGGAACTTGAAGATGATGAGGACAATGTAAGTGAGGTTGATATTCTGGACCATGTTGATATTAAGGGACAGGGGGTGGTGGAGTTGTTAAAATACATTAGAATGGATAAGTTCCCGGGTCCTGACAGAATATTCCCCAGGCTGCTCCACGAGGCGAGGGAAGAGATTGCTGAGCCTCTGGCTAGGATCTTTATATCCTCGTTGTCCGCGGGAATGGTACCTAAGGATTGGAGGGAGGCGAATGTTGTCCCCTTGTTCAAAAAAGGTAGTAGGGATAGTCCGGGTAATTATAGACCAGTGAGCCTTACGTCTGTGGTGGGAAAGCTGTTGGAAAAGATCCTTAGAGATAGGATCTATGGGCATTTAAAGAATCATGGTCTGATCAGGGACAGTCAGCATGGCTTTGTGAAGGGCAGATCGTCTCTAACAAGCCTGATAGAGTCCTTTGAGGAGGTGACCAGGCATATAGATGAGGGTAGTGCAGTGGATGTGATCTATATGGATTTTAGTAAGGCATTTGACAAGGTGCCACACGGTAGGCTTATTCAGAAAGTCAGAAGGCATGGGATCCAGGGAAGTTTGTCCAGGTGGATTCAGAATTGGCTTGCCTGCAGAAGGCAGAGGGTCGTGGTGGAGGGAGTACATTCAGATTGGAGGATTGTGACTAGTGGTGTCCCACAAGGATCTGTTCTGGGACCTCTACTTTTCGTGATTTTTATTAACAACCTGGATGTGGGGGTAGAAGGGTGGGTTGGCAAGTTTGCAGACGACACAAAGATTGGTGGTGTTGCAGATGGTGCAGAGGATTGTCAAAGATTACAGAGAGACATTGATAGGATGCAGAAGTGGGCTGAGAAGTGGCAGATGGAGTTCAACCGGGAGAAGTGTGAGGTTGTACACTTTGGAAGGACAAGCTCCAAGGCAGAGTACAAAGTAAATGGCAGGATACTTGGTAGTGTGGAGGAGCAGAGGGATCTGGAGGTACATGTCTACAGATCCCTGAAAGTTGCCTCACAGGTGGATAGGGTAGTTAAGAAAGCTTATGGGGTGTTAGCTTTCGTAAGTCGAGGGATAGAGTTTAAGAGTCGCGATGTAATGATGCAGCTCTATAAAACTCTGATTAGGCCACACCTGGAGTACTGTGTCCAGTTCTGGTCACCTCACTATAGGAAGGATGTGAAAGCATTGGAAAGGGTACAGAGGAGATTTACCAGGATGCTGCCTGGTTTAGAAAGTATGCATTATGATCAGAGGTTAAGGGAGCTAGGGCTTTACTCTTTAGAGAGAAGGAGGATGAGAGGAGACATGATAGAGCTGTATAAGATAATAAGAGGAATAGATAGAGTGGATAGCCAACGCCTCTTCCCCGGGGCACCACTGCTCAATACAAGAGGACATGGCTTTAAGGTAAGGGGTGGGAAGTTCAAGGGGGATGTTAGAGGAAGGTTTTTTACTCAGAGAGTGGTTGGTGCGTGGAATGCACTGCCTGAGTCAGTGGTGGAGGCAGATATACTCGTGAAGTTTAAGAGACTACTAGACAGGTATATGGAGGAATTTAAGGTGGGGGGTTATATGGGAGGCAGGGTTTGAGGGTTGGCACAACATTGTGGGCCGAGGGGCCTGTAATGTGCTGTACTATTCTATGTTCTATGTAAATCACAACAAAAGTTAACCTTGCGGCTATATCCACTTATGGGAAGAGCTTCAGAAGCAAATCCTGAGGGCAAAATCCAGAGATGGAGTCCCTAATGCAGTCCTATGTTGAGTTCAACGCTGACTGGCAACTTCTGCAATGCTGCTGGTGGCAAACTGTATCAGTCTCTACTGTTCCTTTGGATTCCTCAACTGCATGGAGAGGGGGAGCTTGCTACATGGAGAACAGCTTGTGGTCCATTTTGTACTGTCCTGACTTGCGTATCACGTAGACAGCTGGGATGAAACATCCATAGTCTACCCTGACCAAACGGAGGGCCTTAAGTTTCTGCCTGACTCGCTGAGTTCCTCCAGCATTTTGTGTGTGTTGCTCAAGATTTCCAAAATCTGTAGAATCTCTTGTTTATTAGAACAAATAAAGCCTTTGGATGACTCGAGAGAAAATCGTATAAAAGGGCAGTCGAAGCAGTGGCGGCGCAGAGGTGGTGCTTGCTGGTGCTATAGCACCAACAGAAATTACAATAGCACCACCAAGAAATTAACTGAAATTTCACATACAAATTGCAGCTGCTTTCTCTGTATAGTTTTGAATACAGTCTTTTTCTCCAGTTGATCTAGTGAAACAGGGCCCCCAATTACCATAGCACCCACGCAGCAATGAAGTTATAAACTCTGTCAGATCCACTCTACACTTCTGCTTATTCGTTCGTTGTCAATGTCTTGCTGTTGCTGTCCTCAGATCAGTTCAGCTGGTCTAAGATGACTTAAGGTGGTGATGTCACTCTCTCTCACTCAAGCGAGAGATTGATAGTATACATCCAGGTGCAGATCCATGGTCTCGCGAGACTAACGGATGCCCCACACACACACATTGTGCTTTTACAAGCTAGAGTGGGCCTGGCATGTGCATTATTTTGGCCGGCGTGAAAAATTGATCGATTTTTAGTGAGAAAACAACCTCATCCAGAGGAATCAGTGGTGTCTCAGCCTGAGCCTGTCTTAATTGAAAGTGACATGCAGGAAGAAGTAAGTGGGGATGAGGACGACAGCAGTTCATCGAAGGAGTGTGAGGGCGAAGTAGAGGAACAAGAAATGGAGTGAGATTCGGAAGAGAACGTGGATGAAGCTGCTCTTGGTGATAGTGAGAATACTGTTAGCGATGTTAGCCAGCAGCCTGAGGAAGGACCCTGTCGGCCAGCATTGAAAAAGTATCCTTCGCAACAGTTTGGCAATCAGCAAAGGAGTTTTATTCGTGGCTGGTTTGACCTGTACTCCTGGCTGGAATATTCCATTACGAAAGATACTACGTTCTGCTTCGCATGCAGGCATTTCCTGTGTGGAGGACATGGGTTCCATTCTGAGTCTACCTTCACTGTCACCGGTTACCACAACTGGCGGAAAGCTACAACAGCTTTCATAACCCACCATGTAAGTGCAGCTCATAAGTTTGCTATGGAGGCGCGGGCTGAATTCAGATTGAGAAAACAAGACGGTTCAAGATTGGGAAATATGCTTGATAAAGGACATGCAAAGATTGTCCAAGAAAATCGTGAGTATATGCGAGCAGTGGTTGAGTCTCTACACTATACTGTGTGCCAAGGCATTGTGCAACAAGCGAGTGAGATTTTGAAACTGTGCAGCTGCTTTACAACTTCTTTTCAAACTCTGTTGCCCACGATCTTTTCATGAAGAAACAGAGAGAACTGGAATCAACTGCACAGCCTGTGGAGTTGAAGAAATTGTCAGATACACGCTGGGCATAGCAGTATACAGTTTTGTGGGCTATAAGGAAATCACTCCCTGCCATTCTAGCTACACTACAGGATATTATGGGTCAACCAAATGCACGGAGGAAAACGAAGGCCAGAGCTGTAAATGAACTGATTGACAAGCAGTTTGCTTTACTTCTCACTCTGTTTGAGGATTTATTCCGGGTGTCTGACCCTCCGAGGGAGGAGTTGTAAAGTTTGATGGCCACAGGCAGGAATGACTTCCTATGACGCTCTGTGTTGCCTCTCGGTGCAATGAGTTTCCTATAGTGGGGCAGTCTAGGACCAGAGGGCACAGACTCAGAATAGAAGGACCTCCCTTTAGAACAGAGATGAGGGGAATATCTTTAGCCAGAGGGTGGTGAATGTGTGAAATTAATTGCCACAGGCTGACAGGTTCGTGATTAGTAAGGGTGTCAAAGCATATGGGGAGCAGGCAGAAAATGGGGTTGAGAGAGATAATAAATCAGCCACGGTGAAATGGTGGAGCAGACTCAATGGGCCAAATGGCCTAATTCTGCTCCTATGTCTTATGGTCTTAAATGAATCTCAAGGTAGTATAGGGTGATGTATACACACCCTGATAATAAATTTACTTTGACTTTGACTTGACTCTGTTTCACTGTTGCTGAAGTTTCAAACAATTGCTGGGAAAAAAACTCAGTGGGATTGAACTGTGTGTGGGGAAGAAGAATTATCATTGTATTGGGTCGAGACCCTTCATCTGCCATCTCCTGTGTCTCCTTAACGAAGTAAACCTCTTTTGCTTGCAGTTCTTCAATTGACAGCAGCCATTCCATCCCTGAATGATAGACAGAAGCCAACAAAGAAAGACAGGAAAAATAGGAGTATTTGTTGGAACACTTTGGGGGTAGGGGAATATGAGGCAGAGACTGCTGGAAGGAAATAAATAGGATCACACAGACAACAGGAATTCTGCAGATGCTGGAAATTCAAGCAACACACATCAAAGTTGCTGGTGAACGCAGCAGGCCAGGCAGTATCTCTAGGAAGAGGTAGAGTCGACGTCTCAGGCCGAGACCCTTCGTCAGGACTAACTGAAGGAAGAGCTAGTAAGAGATTTGAAAGTGGGAGGGGGAGGGGGAGATCCAAAATGATAGGAGAAGACAGGAGGGGGAGGGATGGAGCCAAGAGCTGGACAGGTGATAGGCAAAAGGGATACAAGAGGATCATGGGACAGGAGGCCCAGGGAGAAAGACAAGGTGAGGGGGGGGAACCAGAGGATGGGCAAGAGGTACATTCAGAGGGACAGAGGGAGAAAAAGGAGAGAGAGAGAAAGAATGTGTGTATAAAAATAAATAACGGATGGGTTACGAGGGGGAGGTGGGGCATTAGCGGATGTTAGAGAAGTAGATGTTCATGCCATCAGGTTGGAGGCTACCCAGACGGAATATAAGGTGTTGTTCCTCCAACCTGAGTGTGGCTTCATCTTTACAGTAGAGGAGGCCGTGGATAGACATGTCAGAATGGGAATGCGATGTGGAATTAAAATGTGTGGCCACTGGGAGATCCTGCTTTCTCTGGCGGACAGAGCATAGGTGTTCAGCAAAGCGGTCTCCCAGTCTGCTTCGGGTCTCGTCAATATATAGAAGGCTACATCGGGAGCACTGGACACAGAATATCACCCCAGCCGACTCACAGGTGAAGTGTCGCCTCACCTGGAAGGACCGTCTGGGGCCCTGAATGGTGGTAAGGGAGGAAGTGTAAGGGCATGTGTAGCACTTGTTCTGCTTACAAGGGTAAGTGCCAGGAGGGAGATCAGTGGGGAGAGATGGAGGGGACGAATGGACAAGGGAGTTGCGTAGGAAGTGATCCTTGCGGAAAGCGGGCGGGGGGGGGAAGATATGCTTAGTGGTGGGATCCCGTTGGAGGTGGCGGAAGTTATGGAGAATAATATGTTGGACCCGGAGGCTGGTGGGGTGGTAGGTGAGGACCAGGGGAACCCTATTCCTAGTCGGGTGGCGGGAGGATGGAGTGAGAGCAGATGTGCGTGAAATGGGGGAGATGCGTTTGAGAGCAGAGTTGATGGTGGAGGAAGGGAAGCCCCTTTCTTTAAAAAAGGAGGACATTTCCCTCGTCCTGGAATGAAAAGCCTCATCCTGAGAGCAGAAGGGCAGAGACGGAGGAATTGCGAGAAGGGGATGGCATTTTTGCAAGAGACAGGGTGAGAAGAGGAATAGTCCAGATAGCTGTGAGAGTCAGTAGGCTTACAGTAGACATCAGTGTAAGCTGTCTCCAGAGACAGAGACAGAAAGATCTAGAAAGGGGAGGACAGTGTCGGAAATGGACCAGGTAAACTTGAGGGCAGGGTGAAAGTTGGAGGCAAAGTTAATAAAGTCAACGAGCTCAGCATGCGTGCAGGAAGCAGCGCCAATGCAGTCGTCGATGTAGCAAAGGAAAAGTGGAGGACGGATACCAGAATAGGTTCGGAACATAGATCGTTCCACAAAGCCAAGAAAAAGACAGGCATAGCTAGGACCCATACGGGTGCCCATAGCTACACCTTTAGTTTGGAGGAAGTGGGAGGAGCCAAAGGAGAAATTATTAAGAGTAAGGACTAAGAGTAAGACAGAGCAGAGTGGTGGTAGAGGGGAGTTGATTGGGTCTGGAATCCAAAAAGAAGCAGAGAGCTTTGGGACCTTCCTGATGGGGGATGGAAGTATATAGGGACTGGACATCCATGGTGAAAATAAAGCGGTGGGGGCCAGGGAATTTAAAATCATCGAAAAGTTTAAGAATGTGAGGCAAAATCTAATAAATAAAGAAGGTGATAACACTTGTATTGTAATCCGATAAAGTAGGTGATAAAGGCAGTGCAGGAATCTGATACAGCAAAGCAGGTGATAATTATGGGCAGAGTCCTCAGGACACTTCAATGGGAGGGAAAGGTTGATTTTAGAGTAGGTCAAAAAGTCAGCACAAGATTGTGAGCTGATTGTTCTGTAATGTCCTGTTCTGTTCTATGTTCTATGATAAAAACCTGATCAACCTGCAGCTCGAGTTTCCTGAACGTGAACAAAAAACATTCACCAACCAAAAGCAGAAAGTCTCAGGGCTGCACCACATTTGTAAGGTGCAAGTTTCTAAACGGTTTCCTCAGAAACTGTGCAACGATTTATGTTGGTGGCAGTAGATTAAGTAAGTAAAATTTACTTACTTAAGTAGGGGTAGGGGTCCAGCAAAGATCAGCCACCTGAAACATCAACATTATTTCCCTCACTACGGCATTCCCTGGTTTGTACTGCTGCTTTCAAAAACTTCGTATTTTGACTACTTTAGTCCCAGCTATTTACAGAGGAAGGGTGGGCAAGGGGGAGAAACCACACACTAGCTAGCCTGATAACAGTAGCAGGGAAAATGATAACATCCATTTTTTTTAAGAAATGGTGACAGGACAGCAGAATTAGGCATGGCCAACGTGGATATATTTTGGGAAATCTGTAGTGTTTTCACAATGTAACTGGAGAAATAGATAAAGGGCTTGAGTGCTGGGTGGGGGGGGGCGGGGAAATCAGATAATGTGGGTCTAGCAACACACACAAAATGCTGGAGGAACGCAGCAGGCCAGGCAGCATCTATTGGAAGAGGTACAGTCAACGTTTCGGGCCGAGACCCTTCGTCAGGACTAACTGAAAGAAGAAATAGTAAGATATTTTGAAAGTGAGAGGGGGAGGGGGAGATCCGAAACGGTAGGAGAAGACAGGAGGGGGACAGGAAGCTAAGAGCTGTAAAGTTGATTGGCAAAAGGAATACAGAGCTGGACAAGGGAGAGGATCATGGGACGGGAGGCCTGGGGAGAAAGAAAGGGGGAGGGGAGCCCAGGGAAAGATGGAGAACAGGCAAGGAGTTATTGTGAGAGGGACAGAGAGAGAGAAAAAAAGAAAAAATAAATAAATAAATGAACAAACAAACAAACAACCAAACAAACAAATAAATAAATAAGGGATTGGGTAAGAAGGGGGGAGGGGCATTAACGGAAGTTAGGGAAATCAATGTTCATGCCATCAGGTTGGAGACTACCCAGACGGAATATAAAGTGTTGTTCCTCCAACTTGAGTGTGGCTTCATCTTGACAGTAGAGGAGGCCGTGGATTGACATATCAGAATAGGAATGGGACATGGAATTAAAATGTGTGGCCACTGGGAGATCCTGCTTTCTCTGGCGGACAGAGCATAGGTGTTCAGCAAAGCAGTCTCCCAGTCTGCATCAGGTCTCACCAATATATAGAGGGCCACATCGGGAGCACCGGATGCAATATATCACCCCAGCCGACTCACAGGTGAAGTGTCGCCTCACCTGGAAGGACTGTCTGGGGCCCTGAATGGTGGTAAGGGAGGAAGTGTAAGGGCATGTGTAGCACTTACAAGGATAAGTGCCGGGAGGGAGATCGGTGGGAAGGGATGGAGGGGACGAATGGACAAGGGAGTTGCGTATGGAGCAATCCCTGTGGAAAGTGGTGGGGGGGGGGAGGGAAAGATGTGCTTGGTGGTGGGATCCCGTTGGAGGTGGCAGAAGTTACTGAGAATTATATGTTGGACCCGGAGGCTGATGGGGTGGTAGGTGGCAGGTGATAGGGGAACCCTATCCCCAGTGGGGTGGCGGGAGGATGGGGTGAGAGCAAATGTGCGTGTAATGGGAGAGATGCGTTTGAGAGCAGAGTTGATGGTGGAGGAAGGGAAGCCCCTTTCTTTAAAAAAGGAAGACATCTGGTTCGTCCTGGAATGAAAAGCCTCATCCTGAGAGCAGATGCGGCGGAGACGGATAGTTCCCACACCCCGCACTTCCCGTTTCTACCTCCTACCTTAGATCCACAAACCTGCCTGTCCAGGTCGACCCTTTGTCTCAGCTTGCTCCTGCCCCACCGAACTCAATTCTGCATACCTCGACACTGTTTTATCCCCCCTTGTTCAATCCCTTCCCACCTATGTTCGTGATACTTCTCACGCTCCGGATTTTTTCAATGGTTTTAAGTTCTCTGGCCCCCACCGCTTTATTTTCACCATGGATGTCCAGTCCCTATATACCACTTCCTCCAAACTAACAGTCTAGCCATGGGCACACATATGGGTCCCAGCTATGCCTGCCTTTTTGTTGGCTTTGTGGAACAATCCATGTTCCAAGCCTATGCTGGTATCTGTTCCCCACTTTTCCTTGGCTACATCGATGACTGCATTGGCGCTGCTTCCTGCACACATGCTGAGCTCGTGGACTTCATTAACCTTGCCTCCAACTTTCACCCTGCCCTCAAGTTTACCTGGTCCATTTCTGACACCTCCCTCCCCTTTCTAGATCTTTCTGTCTCTATCTCTGGAGACAGCTTATCCACTGATGTCTACTATAAGCCCACAGACTCTTACAGCTACCTGGACTATTCCTCTTCCCATCCTGTCTCTTGCAAAAATGCTATCCCCTTCTCGCAATTCCTCCGTCTCTGCCGCATCTGCTCTCAGGATGAGGCTTTTCATTCCAGGACAAAGTAGATGTCTTCCTTTTTTAAAGAAAGGGGCTTCCCTTCCTCCATCATCAACTCTGCTCTCAAACGCATCTCCCCCATTTCACGTACATCTGCTCTCACTCCATCCTCCCGCCACCCCACTAGGAATAGGGCTCCCCTGGTCCTTACCTACCACCCCACCAGCCTCCGGGTCCAACATATAATTCTCCGTAACTTCCACCACCTCCAACAGGATCCCATCACTAAGCACATCTTTCCCTGCCCCCCCCCGCCTTCCGCAGGGATTGCTCCCTACACGAATCCCTTGTCCATTTGTCCCCCCCATCCCTCCCCACTGATCTCCCTCCTCACATTTATCCTTGTAAGCGGAACAAGTGCTACATATGCCGTTAAACTTCCTCCCTCACCACTATTCAGGGCCCCAGACAGTCCTTCCAGGTGAGGCGACACTTCACCTGTGAGTCGGCTGGGGTGATATACTGCGTCCGGTGCTCCCGCTGTGGCCTGGTATATATTAGCGAGACCCGACGCAGACTGGGAGACCATTTCGCTGAACACCTATGCTCTGTCCGCTAGAGAAAGCAGGATCTCCCAGTGGCCACACATTTTATTCCACATTCCATTCCCATTCTGACATGTCTATCCACGGCTTCCTCTACTGTAAAAATGAAGCCACACTCAGGTTGGAGGAACAACACCTTATATTCCGTCTGGGTAGCCTTCAACCTGATGGCATGAACATTGATTTCTCTAACTTCCGTTAATGCCCCTCCTCCCCTTCTTACCCCATCCCTTATTTATCTATCTATCTATTTATTTATTATTTTTTCCCTTTTTACTCTCTCTGTCCCTCTCACAATAACTCCTTGCCTGCTCTCCATCTTCCTCTGATGCTCCCCTCCCCCTTTCTTTCTCCCTAGGCCTCTCGTCCCATGATCCTCTCCCTTCTCCAACCTTGTATCCCTTTTGCCAATCAACTGTACAGCTCTTGGCTCCATCTCTCCCCTTCCTGTCTTCTCCTATCATTTCCGATCTCCCCTCCCCCTCCCACTTTCAAATCTCTTACTAGCTCTTCTTTCAATTAGTCCTGACGAAGGGTCTCGGTCCAGAACGTCGACTGCACCTCTTCCTATAGATGCTGCCTGGCCTTCTGCGTTCCACCAGCATTTTGTGTGTGTTGCCTGAATTTCCAGCATCTGCAGATTTCCTTGTGTAATGTTGGTCTATTTCAAATGTCAGATGTCAAATAGAAGAAGCTGAACAAAGTTGTAACCCATGGAATTGAGAGTGCGCAGTGGGTTTGGTCGCTATGGTAACGTTGCAGTTAGCATGATGCTGTTTTGGCTCGGGGCATTCTGGAGTCCGGAGTTGAGTCCCGGTGCCGTCCTGTACATCCTCCCTGTGGAACACGTGAGTTTTCCCTGAGCACTGCCTTTTCCTTCCACAGTCCAGCGACATACTGGGCAGGTTAATCGATCATTATAAATTGTCCCGTGATTATGTCAGGCTTAATTTTGGATTTGTCGGGGGTTGCTGGAGTGGCATGGCTTGAAGGGCCCATTCCACGCTCTATCATTAAAATAAAATAACATAAATAAAAATAAAATAAAATGTGAGGTCATGGATATGAAGAGGAAATATCCTATAGTGGGTAAGTCTAGGACCAGAGTGCACAGCCCCAGAACAGTCATAGAGTCATAGGAAACTACAGCACAGAAACAGGCCCTTTGGCCCATCTAGTTCATGCCAAACCACTTTAATTGCCTACTCCGATTGACCTGTACCGGGACCACAGCCTTCCATGCCCCTACCATCCATGTACTTATCCAGATTTCTCTTAAACGTTGAAATCGAGCTTGCCTGCACCACTTGTGCTGGCAGCTCATTCCACAATATCACAACCCTCTGAGTGAAGTAGTTTCCCCTGATGTTCCCCTTAAACTTTTCACCTTTCACCCTTAACCGTTGACAGCTGGTTGCAGTCCCACCAAACCTCAGTAAACCTCGTTTACCCTATCTATACCCCTCATAATTTTATATACCTCTTTCAAATCTTTTCTGATTTTTCTATGTTCCAAGGATTAAAGTCCTAACCTATTCAATCTTTTCTGATGATTAGGGTCTTCCGGACTTAGCAACATCCTTGTAAATTTTCTCTGTACTCTTTCAACCTTATTTGCATCCTTCTTGTAGGTAGGTGACTAAAACTGCACACAATTAGGCCTCACCAATTTCTCATCCAACTTCAACATAACATTCCATCTACTGTACTTTGATTTATGAAGGCCAATATGCCAAAAGCTTTCTTCATGACCCTGTCTACATGTGAGACCACTTTCAACAAATTATGGACCTGTATTCCCAGATCCCTATGGAAGGAGGAGAAGATGGCAGCACGATACAGCTTGCAGCGGCCACTCCAGTGATGATGATATCTGTTATCTGTCAAGTAGGGTGCTGTGCACAATCCTGATTTGATGGAGACAGATGTGAGAGCATGGAGGAACATCTGGAGAAACTTCTGAAATGCCTGATTCGCTGCCGCTGCTACTGTGTGATCCAGAATCTCCAGAGGGGAAGGCCCCGAGTCCTCAGTTTTGCTTGTTGCTCGGTGGCCGGGGCAGGGTCAAAGCGCTTGGCAGAGATGGTGCTCCGTGCTCGGTATCAGAGGGCTGGTCGGAGGCTCGAAGTTTTTGGACGGACTCAGAGTTGGCTGCGGTCGGTTGCTTCCAATGCATCAGTAAGTTTGTGGCGTTTGGAGGTTCATGGCAGGGAGAGTTTCTCCCTTCTGCCGTCTGCGTGAGATGATGGGGCTTTCGGGACTTGAGGCTTTTTTTTACCCTGCCCATGGTCTGCTCTTTATCAAATTATGGTATTGCTTTGCACTGTTGTAACTATATGTTATAATTATGTGGTTTTGTCAGTTTTAGTCTTGGTTTGTCCTGTGTTTCTGTGATATCTTTCTGGAGGAACATTGTATCATTTTTTAATGCATGCATTTCTAAATGACAATAAACGAGGACTGCGTGTCCTCATAATCCAATCTAATCTAATCTAATCTACCACACTCCTCAGTACTCTGACGATCACTGTGTAAATCCTACCCTGGCTGGTCCTACCAAAGTACAAAACCTCGTACCTGTCTGCATTAAATTCAATCAGCCATTTTTCAGCCCACTTTTTATGCTGGTCTAGATCCCGCTGCAAGCCATGATAGTGTCCCTCACTGTCTACTACGCCTCCCTATCTTGGTGTCATCAGCAATTTTTTTGATCCAGTTAACCATATTATCATCCAGGCCGTTAATAGAGATAACAAGGAACAACGGACCCAGCAGTGATCCCTGTGGCACTCCACTAGTCACAGGCTTCCAGTCAGAGAGGCACATCTATCACCACTCCCTGGCTTCTCCCACAAAGCCAATGTCTAATCCAATTTACTACCTCATTTTGAATGCTGAGTGAGCGAACCTTCTTGACCAGCCTCCCATGTGGGATCTTGTCAATGCCTTGCTGAACTCCATGTAGACAACATCCTCCACCTTGCCTTCATCCACTTCCCTGGTAACTTCCTTGAAAAACTCTATAAGATTGGTTAGACATGACCTACCAAGCACAAACCCACATTGACTATCCTTAATCAGTCCATGTCTATCTGAATACTTAAATATTCAATCCTTCAGAATACTTTCCAATAACTTTCCCACTTCTGATGTCTGGCTCATCGGCCTTTCATCTCCTGGTTTATATTTTGAGCCTTTGTAGAAGGATGTCCCCTTAGAACAGAGATGAGGAGGAATACGTTTAGCCAGAGGATGGTGAATCTGTGAAATTCATTGCCACAGGTTGTTGATGGGTTCTTGATTAGACAGATATCAAAGGTTACAGCTAGTAGGCAGGAGAATGGTGTTGATAGGGTTAAATAAATAAATCACTGGGTTTGATGAAGATTAGCTGACAGAAAAAGAAATACGTTGGTGGATAGGGTGTTCTCAGGCTGGGAGACTGCGGGGATCATTGCTGTGTCCCAGCTGTTCACTCTGTATAAACACTTTGGATAAAGGATACAGCTGTACTATATCCATGTATGCTGATGATTAAAATGCCAGGCGATAGAGGAAATAGATGTAGGCAGTTAAAGTTTATGGACAACAATGTGGAATGTTGTGTGCAAAAAATATGAGCTCCAGCATTTCTTCATAGAAAAAATAAAAACCTGGATTATTTGTTAAATGTTGAGAGATTGAAAGTTGTTGGCGATTAGAGGGATGTGAAAGGCCTTGTACACTGACCACTGTAAGTTAATACAAGTACATGAAACAATTAGGATGGGAAACAATATGCTAGACTATTTTAGGTGAGGATTTGAACATAGAACATAGAAATCTACAGCACATTACAGGCCCTTCGGTTCACAATACTCTAAAAACTGTCTAGAATTACCCTACCACATAGCCCCCTATTTTCCTAAGCTCCATGTACCTATCTAACAGTCTCTTAAAAGACCCTATTGTATCTGCCTCCACCACCTTCACCAGCAGTACATTCCACACACCCACCACTCTCTGTGTGGAAAACTTACCCCTTACATTCCCTGACATTCTTTCCATTTGAGGACAAAGGGAATGATGTCTTAATCACAAGAGATTCTACAGCTGCTGGAAATCCAGAGCAACATACACAAAATGCTGGAGGAACTCTGCAAGTCTATGGAGGGGAATAGACAGTCAAAACTTTGGGCTGAGGGAAATCATCGGGACGAGGAATGATGTCCTAGCTCAGTTACATCAGGCCCAGGTGAGATCACGGTGCTCTGGAAATATATACAGTATCTGTGATATTTCAAAGAAGATCTGTGTGTTATTTCTCAATCAATACAGGAGTACACTAAAAGTCCTGCTGAAGGGTCTCGGCCCAAAACGACAGCTGTACTCCTTTCCATAGATGCTGCCTGGCCTGCTGAGTTTCTCCAGCATTTTGTGTGTGTTGCTTGGATTTCCAGCTTCTGCAGATTTTCTCTTGTTTGTGCATTAAAAATGATCTGGTTTCTCTCCCCTGGGAACTTTTGGCATGCTCTTTGAATTTTCTACCCCACAACAGTGATTGCACTTTGAAAGAATGCTTTGACTATGTGATTTATGAAGTCCTGAGTCCAGAGAACTGTCATCTTCGTGCGAGGATGACTCCAAACACTCGGGTGTTTTCCTTTCCACTTCAGTTTTACCAGGGTCTCAATGTCAAGGGCAGTCACCCTTACTTGCCTCTGGAATTCAGCTGCATAGTCCACGCCTATTGGTCTGGTCTTTGCAAGACTAGAACTGAGCAAGAGGGAGACAGTTATTGGAGACTAAATGCTGCTTGGTAGCACTCTTGACCTTAAATAACTTCTGTGAATATTGACTGGAGGGTAGCAAATGATATTCCTTTTTTCAAGAAAGGTTGTAGGGATAACAATCACTTGTCACCTGCTAGTCTGTGCTCCTTCCCCTCTCCCCACTTTTATTCCGGCTTCTGCACCCCTCCTCTCCAGTTCAGCTGAAGGGTCTGCCTGAAATGTCGACTGTTTATTCCCCTCCGTAGACGCTGCCTCACTTGCTGAGTTCTTCTAGCATTCTGCGTGTGTTGCTGAAGACTTCCAGCATCTGTGGAACCTCTTGTGTTAGGAAACCTAAATGCCATCATTCATGGCAATCCAGTGGCTGTGAGGCCAACAGTTTTGTGGTTGCTGCTACAAGTTACTTCTTAAAAATTGGACACTGCCCGCAGGTTTACAGACTGCTACTCCAGTAACTACCACAGGCTGTGCGGTTACAGGCCGGGTAACATAAGCAGAGGCTTCGGATTATTAGTCCAGTAATCAAAAGCTTCCAAGTTCCTGATCCAGATGTGTAACCACAGGTTGTAAATTACAAATCTGATAACATAACCATTGGGCTGGACTTCTTTTCATTTCTATTGCAGTTTTTTGAAACAAAGGATCACCAAAAGACATAAATTACCATTACTGCGCTTGAATAATGACATCTCTTCTTGAAATTGAAGCACCTTCAGTAACTCCAAAAGACTGAAGTTGGGTAAATACTGAAAGGCTTTTATTCGCTGTACAATACGATCTCCATGCTGAGTGTCTGCCCCCCGGACTGAGGGGGAGGGGCAAGGCGAAATCACCTTTATTCAGGAATCTGTGGGAGGAGCCACAGGGGCAGTCAGCAGAGGGGCGTGTCCAGACAGTTAACCCAGTTACAACATAAATATAGTTTACCACAGAAATTCTCGGCCGAGTTCAGTCTTATACATATTTACAAAGTCACGAGAAGAAGCGTCAAGTCACAGGAGGCTGTAACCTGATGAAGGGTCTTGGCCTGAAACATTGACTCAGTTGATGCGGCCTGACTCACTGAGTTCCCCCAGCATTCCGTGAGAGGTGTATGTAAATACACACACAGCTTTCAGCATCCATGCACGTATCATCACTGCCAGCAGGCACCTCAAGAGCTCTGCTTGCAACTGCACTCATAAAAAGTTTCATTGGACTGCTCAGTTCCATATTCAATTTTACACCGCAGTGGTCACATTTAACCCGATACGGGCATGCACCAAAATCAACCAGTTTCCAGCACTTATTTATGGATACACAAAATGCTCTATACATTGGCAGCGCACAGACGGTAAAAAGCAATGAATGTGAAACTCATTGTAGGTTCATATTTCTATGTTTCCTCCGAACAAAAAGGCTCCTTGCCTTTTTTTGATTCAGAATATTATTCTTTATCTAAAAGAGCAGCGGAATGTTTTAGAACACCATCTAGTGGTCACTTAAAAACCTGATCTGACACTCAAATACTTTCCATCACATCTAACAATAAACAGTAATAAGCACACTTCTCTTAGCTTTAATTTAATAACAATATTTGAAAATAATTTATCCAACATTCCTCATTCCTCCTGTGAAAGTGGCCACATCTGGACTACTATGTACAGTATTATTCTCCTCTCGATGGGCCAAATGGCCTAATTCTGCTCCTATGTCTTATGGTCTTATGTTCTTATTTAAGGAAGGATGCTAATATGTTGGAAGAAAAGGCTTGTAGATGAAGACCTACAATAAATAGGTTGTCCTGTGAGGAAAGATCAGATAAACTGGGCTTTTATTCATTAGGATTTAGAAGAGCGAGATGTGTCCAGAATCAAACACACAGGATCTTGAGGGATCTTGACAAGGTTGATATATACAGGGTGATTTCTCTTGTGGGAAAATCTAAAACTGGTGGGGGGCGGGGGGGGGTCACAAATATAAGAGTGTGATGGGCTGATTCTTCTCCCTTAGAATGCCAATGTATTCTATTCCTCAGAGGGCAATGGAAGCGGAGCCTGTGGATATTCTGTAGGCAGAGGTAGAGAGATAGCTAATAAGGGGATGATGATTCTGGGTAAACAGGACTGTGGAGTTGAGGTTACAATCAGATATGTGACGATCTTATTAAATAGTGGAATGGACTTGAGGATAAAAATCTGGATATCTGATGGAGTGTAAATGTGCTTGCGACTTTATTAAGCAAAGGGCTTGGAAGAGAAACATCCACACCAAACAGCTTCTGTCCTCATAATTTATCCCAGTCATTCCCAACGTGGATGATATCGCCGCCTGGGCGTGGTGGGAGTTTCTAAGGGGGTGGGAAATAAAGATAAAGGGGGCAGTGGGGCTGCTCAGTAGCAAGGGGGGGGCAGCTGAGGGACAACAGGCTTAATTTAAAAACTGAATTACTTATTATAATCATTTGATCCTCAGTGCTTCATAACTGATTACAATGATCACATAATCTTTGTTAACCCACCGTTCTCTTCGACTTTGCTCGAAGCACATTGTAGTTGTTGAAAAGCAATGTAATAGCTCTGCATCGGACACGTCATGAGAAATGTGGACTGAAGAAATCATGTTATTTCTGGGTTTGGCCTGTGCATTGTTGCCGTTCACTACTGTAGTACAAGTGTTAGTACGATTCCCATATCCTGTGATGCAATTCCTGTCAATAAGGGTATGGCATTCAATGGGGTAGAGTTCAGGATCTGCCCTTTGAAGGAACGTGGCCGCATTTCTCCAGCCGACGACCCAACCCAGATGTTGCTGCCTCACTTCAGGCAGAGTCAGATTTTGCCAGTGCCATGATGAAGTCGTAACTTTCCCCTTGATCGCAGTGCTTGAGGTGGGATTTAAACAATAGGCGACTGACCGTGGTCACCAATGCATAACAAAAATATCAGAAGCAGACCAACTGTGAAAGAAGTGTAGACACTACAGTGTGGAGTATCTGAAATACGGATTTACACCAGCACCAAGCAAACAACAGCAGCCAATGTGCCTGTTGTGTGAAAAAGCTTTTTCAAATGAGATACTGAATCCATCCAGGCTCAATGAACACTTGAAGAGAATACGCTCTGACAAAGCAAACAAGAACTTGGCTTATTTTCAGTCACTTTGTGATAACTTTCAGAAAGCACTTCAAAACGTGTTTGTCAGCACTTTGTGAGCTTTTCCGGTCTCCAAGCCTCTCTGATTTGGAAGAGAAAGAAAGAATGCCAGATGATTATTTTCAAGTATACAGTGCCCGCCAGGGTGAGCAACATAAAGACATGTCAGAGAGATTTCAGGATCTCCTCCTGATCCAAATTCCAGATTCCATTCCTGAATATGTAATGAGGAATTAACAAGAAGGATGGAGGAAGAACAGATCTCATTACAAAATGATTTGAGCTGAAGTTGAGGTTCAAAAAATCATAATCAATACTTTTGGTTGCTGAAAGAAATCTCTAAACACTATCCAGCACTTTGGAAAAAGGTCAAGATGTTCTTTATTGCCTTTCCAACATTATATTTAATGGTTTCAGTGCAGTCGCCCCAACTTCTTTCAAAGCAATGATACAGACTGAAAATTACTGAACGTGGGGATCGGAGGCTCCTGCTGAGTGCCATTCAGCCTGATGTTGAGAGCTGATATCACAGCATCAAGCCCAACCATCTCAATGAAAAGTGAAAAGGCAATGATGTAGTGAATAGTGGACCACTAATGAATGCTCTAAAATTGTTGATGAAAATTGTTTTTACCATAATTAAAGAATTAATTTTATTTGTAGATTTAAATAGATTTGAATGACTTTTGCAATTATTTGTCTCTGCTTTGAATTTGCAGTTACTATATTCTATCACTGTGCACTGTAAATCAAAATTACTTTTTATGTAATGACCGAAAAGGGAGAGAGTGACGTTGGGGGTGTGGTCTGGGAGCCAAGGGGGTGGTAACCCCCAAAAGTTCGGGACCACTGATTTATCCTTTTAAATTGATCTAGCTTTCTGCCTATGATTGTGGGGGGTGGGGAGCAGCCTGTTATTTCACCTGGATTTCATGAAAACATTTCAATCCTGTGATAACTTGTACAAAAAATTTCATTCCATTTAAGTGACAATGACCTCAGTTGATGACTGAAACTGTTTACAGAAACACTGACTTTTTTTAACAAAATATACTTTATTCAAAAATAAAATTAGGTACAATAAACCATTCAATGCCTGTCAATCCTTTACAGATGTTTCCATTACGGTCTATACATTTCCACACTTTTAGCCACCCACGTGGCACTGTTGTTTCATCTTTCCACACCATTGTTGAGGGGTATACTCCCCGCCCACCAACCCCTCCCACTCCCACGGGTGGAGAAACCTATACTGTGGTCCTTCCCCACCGGGCCCTTGCGGTGGCTGCACCGAGTTTCAGTGCGACCCTCAGCACGTACTCCTGCAGCCAAGAATGTGCCAGTCGGCAGCATTCTCCCACGGACACCTCCATGTGCTGGTAGATCATCAAGTTTTGGGCCGACCAAAGAGCGTCTTTCACCAAGTTGATGATCTGCCAGCAGCACCGGATGTTGGTCTCCGTGTGCGTCCCCGGGAACAGCCCGTAGATCAGAGAGTCCTCTGTTACGCAGCTGCTGGGGATGAAACGTGACACTAGCCCGTCCATCCTCCTCCACACCCTCTTTGTGAACTGGCAGTGTGCAAAGAGGTGGGTCACAGACTCCTCCTCACTGCAGTCCTCCCGTGGGCAGTAGGGTGCGGAGACGACGTTCCGGGCGTACAGGAGGGCTCTGACTGGGAGGGTCCCTCTCACTGCCAGCCAGGCGAGGTCTTGGTGCCTGTTGGTGATATCTGGCGATGAGGCATTTTGCCAGATGAACTGGACGGTCTGCTCAGGGAACCACCCCACTGTGTCCATCACGTCCTTCTCCTGCAGTGCCTGCAGGACATTACGTGCCGACCACTGCCTGATGGCCCTGTGGTCAAAGACGTTAACCTGGAAGAACTTTTCTACGAAGGATAGGTATGGCGGCAACGACCAGCTGACTGGGGCGTTGCACGGGAGTGGAGCCAGACCCATCCTTCGTAACCAGGGCGACAGGTAGAACCTGGGCACATAGTGGTACTTGGTGCCCACATAACTGGGTTCTACACACAACCTGATGCAGCCACACACAAAGCTGGCCATCAGGGTAAGGGCAACATTGGGGACATTCTTGCCCCTATTGTCCAGGGACTTGTGCATGACGGCCCGACTGACCCGCTCCATCTTGGCTCCCCAGATGAATCTGAAGACAGCTCGGGTGATTTCCGAGCTGTAGGAGGGGGGGACAGGCCACACTTGCGCCAAGTACAGCAGCCCTGAGAGCACCTCACACCTGATGACCAGGTTCTTGCCCGTTATCGATAGGGAGTGCCCTCCCCACAGTCCCAGTTTCTGTTTCACCTTGGCAGTCCGCTCCTGCCAGTTCTTGTTGCACGTCTCGGCCCCTCCGAACCAGATCCCCAACACCTTCATGTGGTCAGACCTGATGGCGAAGGGGACACTGGATCAGTCGGGCCAGTTGCCAAAGAGCATGGCTTCACTCTTCGTGCGGTTGACCCTGTCCCCCAACGCTAGCTCGAACTGTTCGCAGATGCAAATCAGCCTGCGAACTGACCTCGGATCAGAGCAGAAGATGGTGACGTCGTCCATGTACAGGGAGGTTTTCACTTGGGTTCCTCTGGTCTGGCAGCGTCACCCCTCTTATGCACTCATCCCTCCTGATGGCTTTGGCAAAGGGTTCTATGCAGCACACAAACTAGACAGGCGAGAGAGGGCAGCCCTGCTTGACTCCAGACCTGATGGGGAAGCTGTCTGTTTCCCACCCATTGACCTGGACTGCACTACAGATGTCTGTGTAGAGCAGTCTAATCCAATTCCGGATTCCCTCCCCAGATCCCATTTTGGAGAGCACGTCCGCCATGTCCGTGTGCAATATCCTGTCGAAGGCTTTCTTCTGGTCCAAGCTGACCAGGCAGGCGTTCACCCCCCTGTCCTGCATGTAGGCGATGGTGTCCCTCAGCAGCGCGAGGCTGTCTGAGATCCTCCTGCCCGGTACAGCACAGGTTTGGTCCGGGTGGATCCCCTGTCCCAGAGCAGACTTGACCCCGTTGGCGATAGCCTTGGACAGGATCTTGTAGTCCACATTCAGAGGAGATATGGGCCTCTAATTCCTATTGTCCTCCCTTTCCCCCTCTGCTTGTAGATGAGGGTGATGATGCCCTTCCTCATGGACTCTGACATGCTGCCAGCCAGAAGCATAGTGTTGTACACTTCCAGCAGGTCAGGGCCCATCCAGTTCCACAGAGCCGAATACAACTCAGCCGGTAAGCCGTCCTTCCAGGAGTCTTACTCGACTCAAAGGAACGGACGGAGCCTGTCAGCTCGTCCAGGGTCAGTGGCTGATCCAGACTCTTCTGCTTGCCGTTGTCTAAGACCTGCGTGATAGACGGCAGGAAGTTGTGGGAAGCCATGGGTTCTGTAGCCTTTCCGTTGTACAGACTGGCATAGACACTGATTTTCACTAAATGGAGTGAAGCACATTTTCATGCAGTCTGCAAAGGCGTAATGAATTCAAAATGCCAGCAGACATGTAGGTTGCAAAACCTTAGTGCAGGTTGCACAGTGAAGATTTAAGTATGTGCTCAAAGTAGAAAAGCTGAGGTAATTATCAAACCATGAAATGTAGAATTAGAGTTGTTGCAGTACTCAAGGAGATTATTTGATCCACTAGTAGAATTGTAGAAATTTATGACCTTTACTGTTCAGCCGGCCAACAATGATCTGTAGATTAATTCCTCTTTCCTGCTATTGACTTGAAGGTTATAAAGCTCTTCAAGCCCTCCAAGTGTCAAATTATTGCTGTTTTTAAACCTTCCTACTATCCTTCTGCGCAGTATACTAACTATGGAAGTACTCAGAACCACATTTTATATTGTCTTACATTGAATTTCCTATAAACATTAATATATTAATCATGAAGTACCCTGAAAACTGGATTGAAGGGCAGCAACCAGGAATTAAAATTCTGATCTGTATTTCAGTTAAGCACAAACTCTCAGCTTCCAGAGCAGTTTTGATTTAATATTAAATCCAAAAATTAGAAGTTAGCAGCACATGTGCACATCTGTGCAGTTCATGCGTAAGTCATGACATAGATATGGTGAATAGCCAATTGTTTCACCAGGATAGGGGAGTTCAAAGCTTGAGGCCAAAGGTTTAACGCAAAAGTAAAAGATTTATCAGGAACCTGAGGGGCAATTTCTTCACACAGAGGGAGGCGCATACATGGAACAAGCTGCCTGAGGAAGTAGTAGAGACAGATACAATTACAGCGTTTGGATGGGTACATGGATAGGCAAGGTTGAGATGAATATGGCCAAATGAAGACAAATGAATTAGCTCAGCTGGGATGAAGGGCCTGTTTCCAATCATGCTGTAAATTTATATGATCCATCTGGTGAGAATACAGCCGGGAACACTTTTAATCATCCCAGGTCACTTTGGGAGCCTGCTCTGCTCATGGAATTCTACCTCAACTTCTGAAAGGTGTGAGATAAAGCTGAAGAATTTTAGGATATTCAGATTCAGATTCATTTATTTATTTATTGCATGTACATCAAAATGTATCGTAAAATGTGTTATTTCAGAATCAGAATCAGGTTTATTATCACTGGCATATGATGTGAAATTTGTTAATTTAGCAGCAGCAGTTCAATGCAGTACATAATCCGGCAGAGAGAGAGAAAAGAATAATAATAAATAAAATAAAACATAATAATGAAGAACAAGTAAATTAATTATGTGTATTGAATAGATTTTTAAAAATGTGTAAAAACAGAAATACTGTATATTAAAAAAAGTGAGGTAGTGTCCAAAACTTCAATGTCCATTTAGGAATCGGATGGCAGAGGGGAAGAAGCTGTTCCAGAATCGCTGAGTGTGTGCCTTCAGACTTCTGTATCTCCTACCTGATGGTAACAGTGAGAAAAGGGCATGCTCTGGGTGCTGGAGGTCCTTAATAATGGACGTTGACTTTCTGAGACACCACTCCCTAAAGAAATCTCTTCAAACTCCTAATAAAGTGTAGCCTCTGTCTTGTCTTCTTTATGACTACATCGATATGTTGGGACCAGGTTAGGTCCTCAGAGATCTTGACACCCAGGAACTTGAAGCTGCTCACTCTCTCCATTTCTAATCCCTCTATGAGGATTGGTATGTGCTCTTTTGTCTTACCCTTCCTGAAGTTCACAATCAGCTCTTTTGTCTTACTTACGTTGAGTGTCAGGTTGTTGCTGCGGCACCACTCCACTAGTTGGCATTTCTCACTCATGTATGCCCTCTCGTCACCACCTGAGATTCTACCAAACAACATAGCCCAATAACATGCTTGGGTTAGCCTACAATACATCCTGGTGCTAACGTAGCTTGCCTACAATGCTCAGCAGAACAGCACAGGACACAACAAGCAACAAAACAACAACAGCAAAACAACCCAAACACGAGAAAATCTGCAGATGCTGGAAATTCAAGCAACACACACAAAATGCTGGTGGAACGCAGCAGGCCAGGCAGCATCTATAGGAAGAAGTGCAGACGACGTTTCGGACCGAGACCCTTCGTCAGGACTAACTGAAAGAAGATATAGTAAGAAATTTGAAAGTGGGAGGGGGAGGGGGAGATCCGAAATGATAGGAGAAGACAGGAGGGGGAGGGAAGAAGCTAAGAATTGCAAAGTTGATTGGCAAAAGGGATATGAGAGGATCATGGGACAGGAGGCCTAGGGAGAAAGAAAGGAGGAGGGGAGACCAGAGGAAGACAGAGAGCAGGTAAAGAGTGATTGTGAGAGGGACAGAGAGAGAAGAAAAAAAGGGGGGAAATAAAAATAAATAAGGGATGGGGTAAGAAGGGGAGGAGGGGCATTAATGGAAGTTGGAAGTTGGTTGGAGGAACAACACGTTATATTCCTTCTGGGTAGCCTCCAACCTGATGGTATCAACATTAATTTCTCTAACTTCCGTTAATGCCCCTCCTCTCCTTCTTACCCCATCCCTTATTTATTTTTATTCCCCCTTTTTTTTCTTCTCTCTCTGTCCCTCTCACAATCAATCTTTGCCTACTCTCCATCTTCCTCTGGGCGCCCCTCCCCCTTTCTTTCTCCCTAGGCCTCCCATCCCATGATTCTCTCATATCCTTTTTGCCAATCAACTTTCCAGCTCTCGGCTCCATCCCTCCCCCTCCTGTCTTCTCCTATCATTTCGGATCTCCCCCTCCCCCTCCCACTTTCTAATCTCTTACTAACTCTTCCTTCAGTTAGTCTTGACGAAGGGTCTTGGCCCGAAATGTCAACTGTACTTCTTCCTAGAGATGCTGTCTGGCCTGCTGCATCCCACCAGCATTTTGTGTGCGCAACAGCAAAACAAGCCTCTTTCCTCCCTCCCTCCCCACACATAAATGGTCCTCCAACCCTAGGACAGGCCTCCAGTCTCCAGGCTCCAGGCTTCAGTCATCAGGCTTTGACTTCCAGATTTCTGATGGACTTTTCAGTTCATTATATTAGCGGGCACAGAGCAGAGGAGTGACCTTCACAGACAGCATTGCAGAGACTATCGCGATAAAGACTGGAAACTGATTGTTAACCAGAATACTGATTTAAATACAGAAGGATAGGTATATTTTTTATGGTTTAAAGAAAACACTATATTTTAGTATTAATCTTCTGTGTTCTAACTCCATATGACTAATGAATTAAATTTTCTGTTACAAAGAGGAAGACCTACCTTCCTGTAGATACCAAAAATGGTCCCAATAGGTGCAAGGCAATCGATGTTCGAAGAACCATCCAGTGGGTCAAAGCACACCAGATATTTCCCCTGGAACAAAACAAATGTATGTTAAACTGACTGCAACAATAATGTACACACAGTCCTTTTAAAAAGAGATCAAAATCCTTTCTCTTCAACCGTGCTTCTGGTTTCCTCTCATGTACACAGTTTCCTAATCCCAATAGTCTGCTATCTAGTATGTTTTCATCATTTTAAATGCTTTGTGAGACAGCCTGACACATGTAGAAATTGTATATTACTGTTCTGTCATAATGAATTATGATTACCAGGTGAAACTAGTAATTGCTTACCAATGTCATGTTAATTATTTTGGGGAATTTTTCCACTTGGTTATATCCATAAAACATTAAAAATTTATATAAACAATGGTGAAATGGTGATACTCATTGGTATTTTTGAAGAAAGCTGCCATGGAATCTAATAATCTCTTTGACATGATTTTCTCTTTCTCCTTTCTCCTTTGACTGCAGCCAGATGTCATTCTCAAGAGATCTCTGGGATCAAACAGTGGTATCATCAAGTAGAGTAGGCTGCAAGCTACTTCACTGAATTGTCTCAGATAGAGAACCAGGAATGGAAAAAAACCTTCAGCCAACTTTCCAAATGTTTTTCAGAATACATGATAAAGACTGAAATGTAGGCAAGGGCAAGGTGGAAATATCAAGGCAAATTTATTATTTTAAAACCACAAAGAATAGATGGAATTAAAATTATATATACTTTTTATGGAGTTTGCTAATGAGTAATTATGACTTAGTAGTCCATAAAAAATTTAGTTATACTTCATTCACAAGGGATAGCACCTCCTTTTCTTATTGTGAAATGATTTGCAAGAAGTTCCTCTAATTTGTTGATTTCTGCCAATTGCACTGAAAAAGAGCTGTATGACAATGCTGCTTCTGGGGAAAGCAATGGACTATTGACAACAACTTTTGTTGTTTGCCCGAGTACTCTGGAGATCATGATCTGCCGTCCTCTGCTACAGGTTACACCAGGGTTCCATTCCTGTGAACTGGTCGTAAGCCAAAAAGTTTGCAAAGCAGAGAGATTGCCGAAGGAGACCACTCAGGCAGATTATATCTGTGAGCTAAGTTCCCACATGGCAGAAGATGCATGCAGCCTCACAGCAGCCAGAACATCCATCCAGCTCATCTTGCAAAGGCTTGTTCATACAAGGGGTGATTGATAAGTTTGTGGCCTAAGGTAGACAGAGTCAATTTTAGAAAACCTAGCACCTTTATTTTTCCTACATTTACACACTTAGTCCAGCAGTCATGGAGCATACGGATCCCTACTTTGTAGAAGCCAGCGTCTTGGACCTCCAGAAAGTGGTCCACGTGGAACGGGGTGATTGATAAGTTTGTGGCCTAAGGTAGAAGGAAATGAGTTATTAACTTAAATTTTCTACATTTTCAAAGAAAGAGTTGAACTGCATGTGCATTTAACGAGAGCTGTATAACTCATCTCCTTCTACCTTAGGCCATGAACTTATCAATCACCCCTGCTGTGGACCACCTGGAGGCAGGCCCAAGACATTCTCATTACATGCATGTGCAGTTCAACTCTTTGAGTAATAATGCAGAAAGTTTGAAGTTAATAACTCATCTCCTTCTACCCTAGGCCACAAACTTATCAATCATCCCTGCTGTGGACCACTTCTACAAAGAAGGGATCTGTATGCTCCACGACTGCTGGACTAAGTGTGTACATGTAGGAGGAGACTATGTTGAAAAATAAATGTGCTAGGTTTTCTAAAATTGACTCCTTCTACCTTAGGCCATGAACTTATCAATCACCCCTCCTATGTTTGGACTGTACACATTAGGTTTTTTGTTTTATGTTGGCCGAGGACATGAATAATTATAAGTCCTGATTATCTTTCTGATCAGTCTTATGGCAGATTTTGAGTCAATGTTTTAGAACTTTAAGGTTGTTTCTGTGAAACGTTTCTTTACCAAAATGTCCACACCCCATTCTTCCTCAAAATACTTACTGTGATTGTAATCCATTTTATTTATTTCTGATTAATTATAAAGCTACAGCATCTGGTTTTGTGCCCTATAAATAATACTGCATTGGAGAGCAAAATTGCTGGACTTAGGTTTTAATTATGAATTATGGCTGAGTTTTCCCTCTTTTGTTTTCGGTGATTTTCTCACATATTCATGGACCTAGGTTTCACGGGGTTAACTTTCTATCTTACATCGGTCATGAGCCTCAGTCACTTACACAATGACTTCCAATCAACTTTTCTGAAGAATTGGCATGGACGTTGAGAGGGCAGAAGCAGGCAGTGCAGTCATTACAGTATCACCCACCCATCACATTCATTATACACTCACCCTCTTCTCTGGATCCACAATTATAGCTTCTTTGTTCTCCTCCGACACTAGTATGCATGTACTGTATGATGATCTTAGCATATTAATGACTAGGTCATTAGACAAGAGATCCAGCTTCTTGACTTCATCTCCTGTCACATTCACAGACCCTGCGATTCCATACCTAAATAAAACAATTTGTGAAGGGTCTTTAAGCATTTGTCAGGTAGTTGTCTCTTAAATATAGCACAGCAACGCTAGTAACTGTTTCATTTTCTGAGCTGTTTTGAAATCTGACCACACAGCCCTTTTAAATGGCAAGCACATACCATTCAAAATCTCCTCATGTTACTCCTTCATTTTCTCTCTAAGGTAAGAGTCCAACTGGCAAGATGCCTGCAGGCTGGGAGCCTTCCACTGGTTACCACAGTGACATGATCCATTGATTCACATCGTGGTGAAAGTATTGAAAATTCTCAATAAAGATAACATTCCTTATTTAATGAGGATTTTGCTTGTGTGTTTTCCTCACTGGTTTGCAAATAGCCTTTGTGAAGAGCAATTAAAGATTTCCAGCAGAAAGTTTGTAAATTAAATGAGTAACACACATCAAAGTTGCTGGTGAATGCAGCAGGCCAGGCAGCATCTCTAGGAAGAGGTACAGTCAACATTTCAGGCCAAGACCCTTCGTCAGGACTAACTGAAGGAAGAGTTAGTAAGAGATTTGAAAGTGGGAGGGGGAGGGAGAGATCCAAAATGATAGGAGATGACAGGAGGGGGATGGAGCCAAGATCTGGACAGGTGATTGGCAAAGGGGATATGAGAGGATCATGGGACAGGAGGCCTGGGGAGAAAGACAAGGGGGGGGGTATCCCAGAGGATGGGCAAGGGGTATAGTCAGAGGGACAGAGGGAGAAAAAGGAGAGTGAGAGAAAGAATGTGTGTATAAAAATAAATAACGATGGGGTACGAGGGGGAGGTGGGGCATTAGCGGAAGTTAGAGAAGTCAATGTTCATGCCATCAGGTTGGAGACTACCCAGATGGAATATAAGGTGTTGTTCCTCCAACCTGAGTGTGGCTTCATCTTTACAGTAGAGGAGGCCATGGATAGACATGTCAGAATGGGAATGGGATGTGGAATTAAAATGTGTAATCCTTCAGTTAGTCCTGACGAAGGGTCTCGGCCTGAAACGTTGAATGTACCTCTTCCTTCAGTTAGTCCTGACGAAGGGTCTCGGCCTGAAACGTCGACTGTACCTCTTCCTAGAGATGCTGCCTGGCCTGCTGCGTTCACCAGCAACTTTGATGGGTGTTGCTTGAATTTCCAGCATCTGCAGAATTCCTGTTGTTTGCGTTAATTAAATGAGTATAACTTTTGGCCAGGGAGGTTTCACTGGCAATGGAATTTGAAGAGAATGGTGCAATATTTCTTAGAGCTGACCAGATGGGAGTTAGCATACTTTCCATATCAAATCATGCAATTTTTGTCAAGTTACATATATGAAGTAACCACCCTACAAACCACTGTAAGTAATACCATGAGACCTGTTTGCACCAGAAAATCTACTTTATTCCTTTCTCTTCACTCCTTTTGTGTCCTTTATTTCTTTCCTTTGCACTTTCTTATCTTCATTGCTTTGTCTTTTTTAATATATTCTTTGTGCATGATATCAAAAAACCGATAGGTTTATCCATTTAATGGAAGTAATTCTGATGACTTTTCCCTATATTTAATGGAAGGTGAAGTGAAGTGTGCATGTATACAGGCAGGGGATTCATCAAGTCTAATTGACATACCTGCATTTTCAAAGCCAGGTGGTACCATATTATTGAGCAGTAACATTACTGTAACATCCAGCCTAAGGTAACCCACAGTCATGTTGATTTAATTTCAGCAGGAGCTAACTCCAGGTGAAGATAGGCTGTACTTCTTATAAGAGAGATATATTGGGTCATTAGAACTGGTCAGAGTGACGTGGAGTCATCTAGTACTGGTGAATATGATTTGTTCAAGCTGCATGCTAAGGAGAATGCCTACCAGGGGTAGCTTTATCTCGGAGTCTCCTTGAAGGAATGAAACATCCACACTGATTCCTGAAGCTTTTCTGACTCATGACTGGTCGAAGTGGAGGCGTGTTCCAAATGGTACTGAGAGCTTAATTCCATAAATTAGCAATAGAAAAATCTACTACCGCATAAACCACCCATTTTCACCCACAAAACCTGTGTGGCAGCAAGCCATTCTCAATGCTGAGGGGTTGCTTTAGGGTTCAACTTTTGTAAGGTTGAAATTTGGGATTATATCTGAAAATGCATTGTGTGGTTTGAAAAACAAAAGCTGATGTTGCATCAGTGTCCCACGCTGATTATTGTCACCCACACTGCATTTCTTCCTGGTTTGTCAACACCTTGTTTCATACTGAGGTTGAACACATGGGGACCAAGTGGCCATGATCACAGGGGACCAAGTGGCCATGATCACAGGGGACCACATATAGTCTCAAGAGAGAAGACACAAATTCCACACAGGCAGCACCCAAGCTGAAGACTGAACCCAGACTGCTGCTGCTGTGAGGAAGGGCTCTTCTAGTTGCGTCACTATGTTGCCCTCTGTCATTGTAGTCAAGGAATTCAGTGGTTCAAGAAAGCAGCTCATAATGGGACCAGGGAACTCACCACCCCTCCGCCAATTTTTCTCTTTCATCCTGAATAGTACTGAGGAAAGACTCCATGAGGTGAAGCAACCATCTGATTAATTGACCTCCCCCCCCCCATCAAATAGTTATTATTTTTATAATAGTTCCATCAGGAGAAAGAACTGGATAATTTTCCAGCACAGATAGCTGTGACATCTTGAAACACTTTTACTGTCACTTTGGCTGAAATCAGATTTGTAGTCCAATAAAACCACAGTCCTGGTTTGTCTATAACTAAATGACTATATGGATGAGTAGGTCATCTGTTCCCTTCAGCCTACTCTGTCAATCATCTTCCTGCATTATCTCACAATGTTAGATTCCTTAGTTTACAAAAATCCATAGATTTCAGGATGGAATCAGTACTCTGGAGGTTAAGTAAGATGTAGGCCCGTATTTGTTGAAGGAAATCTTGGGTAGAATTTACAAGTTTGGGAATGAGCACTGCTCATTTCCCACCACAGCTGTCTGTGAATATTTACTCCCCTGTGTCTCTGGACATGAGCTACCAGTTGGTTCTGCAAAGTAGAAAAATCTGGGCCAAATTATCTAAACCAGGGGTTCCCAACCTGGGGTTCAAGACCCCTTGGTTAATGGTAAGGGTCCTTGGCATAAAAAGGTTGGGAACCCCTGATCTAAACTGATATTTGAGATCCAAAAGCAAATGCTGCAGATGCTAGAAACCTGAAATAAAACAGAATATCTTGGAAATACTTAGCAGGCACAGAATACCTGTAGAGTGAAATAATGTTAGTATTTCTGGGCAGTGATCTTTCATTGGAAGTGTCCCCGAGCTGAAATCTCACTCCGCTGCTCTCTTCACAGACTCTATTTCCTCAGACAAACTACAGATTCCATTGCCCTTTGTCGCCATCTGCTGGTTGTTTAAGCACCTGACTGCTTGGAACCTCTCAGGTTTTCACTGCTTTTCTTACATGCTGTCCACTTTTCAGTTTACTTCTGGCATCCATTTGTAGTTGATATTATCACCACTGGGTGTGTGTTAGCATTAATTCACCAAGGATCAGAATCAGTAGGAATACATTGACAGATAAAGGAGGAAAAACAACAGAAATATGTCAACTATCAGATGCAGACAGCGTGGAGCACAGTTTGTACCAAACTTTGTTCCAATCTAATCCCTTCTACCGAGACATGATCCATATTTCTTCATTCCCCATATCCACGTGCTTATTGAAAAGCACCTTAAACGCTTCTATCATATCTGCTTCCACCACCACCCTTGGTAACATGTTCTATACATCTACCGTTCCCTCTGTAAAAAACCTTAGAAACCATAGAAAAACTACAGCACAGAAACAGGCCTTTTGGCCCTTCTTGGCTGTGCCGAACCATTTTCTGCCTAGTCCCACTGATCTGTACACAGACCACATTCCTCCATACACCTCCCATCCATGTATCTGTCCTACTTATTCTTAAATGTTAAATAAGAACCCACATTTACCACCTCGTCTGGCAGCTCATTCCACACTCCCACCACTCTCTGTGTGAAGAAGCCCCCCTAATGTTCCCTTTAAACTTTTCCCCCTTCACCCATGTCCTCTGGTTTTTTTTTCCCCTTGCCTCAGTGGAAAAATCCTGCTTGCATTCACTCTATAGTCATAGTCATAGTCATAGTCATAGTCACACTTTATTGATCCCGAGGGAAATTGGTTATCGTTACAGTTGCACCGTAAATAATTAAATAGTAATAAAACCATAAATAATTAAATAGTAATATGTAAATTATGCCAGGAAATAAGTCCAGGACCAGCCTATTGCTCAGGGTGTCTGACCCTCCAAGGGAGGAGTTGTAAAGTTTGATGGCCACAGGCAGGAATGACTTCCTATGACACTCAGTGTTGCATCTCGGTGGAATGAGTCTCTGGCTGAATGTACTCCTGTGCCCAACCAGTCCATTATGTAGTGGATGGCAGACATTGTCCAAGATGGCATGCAACTTAGACAGCATCCTCTTTTCAGACACCACCATGAGAGAGTCCAGTTCCATCCCCACAACATCACTGGCCTTACGAATGAGTTTGTTGATTCTGTTGGTGTCTGCTACCCTCAGCCTGCTGCCCCAGCACACAACAGCAAACATGATAGCACTGGCCACCACAGACTCGTAGAACATCCTCAGCATCATCCGGCAGATGTTAAAGGACCTCAGCCTCCTCAGGAAATAGAGACGGCTCTGACCCTTCCTGTAGACAGCCTCAGTGTTCTTTGACCAGCCCAGTTTATTGTCAATTCGTATCCCCATGTATTTGTAATCCTCCACCATGTCCACACTGACCCCCTGGATAAAAACAAGGGTCACTGGCACCTTAGCCCTCCTCTGGTCTACCACCAGCTCCTTAGTCTTTTTCACATTAAGCTGCAGATAATTCTGCTCACACCAAGTGACGAAGTTTCCTACTGTAGCCCTGTACTCAGCTTCATCTCCCTTGCTGATGCATCCAACTATGGCAGAGTCATCAGAAAACTTCTGAAGGTGGCAAGACTCTGTGCAGTAGTTGAAGTCCGAGGTGTAAATAATGAAGAGAAAGGGAGACAAGACAGTCCCCTGTGGAGCCCCAGTGCTGCTGATCACTCTGTCGGACACACAGTGTTTGCAAGCACACGTACTGTGGTCTGCCAGTCAGGTAATCCAGAATCCATGACACCAGGAAAGCATTCACCTGCATCTATACCCATCATAATTTTATATACCTCTATCAAATCTCCCCTCATTCTTCTACACTCTGGGGAATAAAGTCCTAACCTATTCAACCTTTCTCTGTAACTGAGTTTTTTAAGTCCCGGCAACATCCTTGTAAACCTTCTCTGCACTCTTTCAACCTTATTAATATCTTTCCTGTAATTTAGTGACCAAAACTGAACACAATACTCCAGATTCGGCCTCACCAATGCCTTATACAACCTCATCATAACATTCCAGCTCTTATACTCAATACTTTGATTAATACAGGCCAAAGTACCAAAAGCTCTCTTTACGACCCTATCTACCTGTGATGCCACTTTTAGGGAATTTTGTATCTGTATTCCCAGATCCCTCTGTTTTACTGCACTCCTCAGTGCCTTACCATTAACCCTGTATGTTCTACCTTGGTTTGTCCTTCCAAAGTGCAATACCTCACACTTGTCTGTATTAAACTCCATCTGCCATTTTTCAGCCCATTTTTCCAGCTGGTCCAAATCCCTTTGCAAGCTTTGAAAACCTTCCTCACTGTCCACTACACCTCCAATCTTTGTATCATCAGCAAATTTGCTGATCCAATTTACCACATTATCATCCAGATCATTGATATAGATGATAAATAACAATGGACCCAGCACTGATCCCTGTGGCACACCACTAGTTACAGGCCTCCACTCTGAGACGCAATCCTGTACTACCACTCTTTGGCTTCTTCCATTGAGCCAATGTCTAATCCAATTTACCATCTCTCCATGTATACCTAGCGACTGAATTTTCCTAACTAACCTCCCATGCGGGATCTTGTCAAAAGCCTTACTGAAGTCCATGTAGGCAACATCCACTGCCTTCCCTTCATCCACTTTCCTGGTAACCTCCTCGAAAAACTCCAATAGATTGGTCAAACATGACTTACCACGCACAAAGCCATGTTGACTCTCCCTAATAAGTCCCTGTCTATCCAAATGCTTGTAGATTCTGTCTTTTAGTACTCCCTCCAATAACTTACCCACTACCGACATCGAACTTACCAGCCTATAATTTCCTGGATTACTTTTTGATCCTTTTTTAAATAACGGAACAACATGAGCCACTCTCCAATCCTCCGGCACCTCACCCGTAGACACCGACATTTTACATATATCTGCCAGGGCCCCTGCAATTTCAGCACTAGTCTCCTTCAAGGTCTGAGCGAACACCCTGTCAGGTCCTGGGGATTTATCCACTTTAATTTTCCTCAAGACAGCAAGCACCTCCTCCTTTTCAATCTGTACAGTTTCCATGATCTCACTACTTGTTTCCCTTAATTCCACAGACGTCATGCCAATTTCCTTAGTAAATACAGACGCAAAAAAATTTAAGATCTCCCCCATTTATTTTTGTTCCGCACATAGCCGACCACTCTGATCTTCAAGAGGACCAATTTTATCCCTTACAATCCTTTTACTCTTAATATACCTGTAAAAACTCTTTGGATTATCCTTCACTTTGACTGCCAAGGCAACCTCATGATGCCTTTTAGCCCTCCTGATTTCTTTCTTAAGTATATTCTTGCACTTTTTATACTCCTCAAGCACCTTATTTACTCCCTGTTTACTCTCTCTTCTTCTTTATCAGAGTTGCAATATCCCTTGAGAACCAAGGTTCCTTATTCCTATTCACTTTGCCTTTAATCCTGACAGGAACATACAAGCTCTGCACTCTCAAAATTTCTCCTTTGAAGGCTTCCCATTTACCGATCACACCCTTGCCAGAGAACAACCTGTCCCAATCCACACTTTTTAGATTCTTTCCCATTTCTTCAAATTTGGCCTTCTTCCAGTTTAGAACCTCAACCCTAGGACCAGATTTATCTTTATCCGTGATCAAGTTGTAACTAATGGTGTTATGATCACTGGAACCAAAGTGCTCCCCTACACACACTTCCGTCACTTGTCCTAACTTGTTTCCTAATAGGAGATCTAATATTGCATCCCCTCTAGTTGATACCTCTCTATATTGATTTAGAAAACTTTCCTGAACACATTTTACAAACTCTAACCCATCTAGACCCCTAACAGTATGGGAGTCCCAATCAATATGTGGAAAACTAAAATCCCCTACCACTACAACTTCATGTTTCCTGCAGTTGCCTGCTATCCCTCTGCAGATTTGCTCCTCTAAGTCTTGCTGACTATTGGGTGGTCTGTAATACAATCCCACTAATGTGGCCATGCCTTTCCTGTTTCTCAGCTCCACCCATAAGGACTCAGTAGACAAGCCCTCTAATCTGTCCTGCCTGAGCAGTGCTGTAACATTTTCCCTGACAAGCAATGCTACCCCCGCACCTTTCGTTCCTCTGCCTCTATCACATCTGAAACATCAGAACCCTGGAATATGAGAGGATCGTGGGACGGACGGGAGGCCTAGGGAGAAAGAAAGGGGAAGGGCCCATGATCCTCATGTCCCTTTTGCAAATCAACTTTCCAGCTCTTAGCTCCATCCCTCCCCCCTCCTGTCTTCTCCTATCATTTTGGATCTCCCCCTCCCCCTCTCACTTTCAAATCTCTTACTATCTCTTACTTTCAGTTAGTCCTGACGAAGTGTCCCGGTACAAAACGTCGACTGTACCCCTTCCTATAGATGCTGCCTGGCCTGCTGCATTCACCAGCAATGTGTTGCTTGAAATTCCAGCATCTGCAGATTTCCTCATGTTAGTGTTATTCCAATGCCACTCAGTTAGCCACTCCCACATGGAAGGAGTTCTCACACTGTACAAGCGAGGTTATCAGTAAAGTTCAGTTGAATATCCTGCATGCTGGAGCATTGGTGTGCTCTGCACTCTCCTTCAATATAGAACACAACATGCTGTCAAGAAGTGGTTGATCATTAACGAATTGGTGCTACGAACCAAGTGAGATTCCCCAAGAAGAAAGAATTTAGAGTAAATCTGTTCTTATCACATATACTGTATCTATAACAAATATCCAGATGCTTATCAACTTAAATTGCCTGTGCTAGTTGGTAATTGTATGCACCGTGAGGCTGAGCTGAGAGAGGGGCAGGGTTGCTATACACCTCCTTCAAGCTGCACCCAAAGGTGAATACGTTGTAATAATCTGTGGGCCACTAGCCTAGGGAAGTGCACAGAGACACAGACACAGCTGAGAGCTCAGAGAAGTCAGTCAAACTCTCAGAAAGAAACAAGAAGACCTTCGTAGTCCAAATAAATAAACTTCTAAACAAGCAAACAGGTAAATGGAGAAAATACCTGTAGTACCTACATCTATTTACCTAATAAAGCCCCTCTGAGACATCTGACTTCTCTAAACCCAGGGACATTGAGAGATGTCTCAAATTGAGAGATTTAGGGTTCAAGCAATCTCACCCAGGATTTAGAAGAGCATCAAGTAAGCACACTGATAAACTCCATGGGGGACAAAGCTGAGGATATCATGGGTGGATTAGGACTGACAGATGCTCAAAAAAAGTACAAAATAGTGCAGGATAAAGGGTATTTCACATGAAAGCAACACAATTCACTCGGTTGAGGATGTCATGCAGAAGTGAGTGGATGGAAGCTGACTCTACCCTCATAGAAGCTCAACTATGTGAAAGCTTTCCTGCATCACAGAGTAAACTGGCTCCTTATTTTAGAAAGGATATACTGACATTGGAGAGGGTTCAGAGTAGATTCACGAGAATGACTCCAGGAATGAAAGGGTTACTGTATGAGGAATGTCTGGCAGCTCTTGGGCTGTATTCCCTGGAGTTCAGGAGAATGAGGGGGGATCTCATAGAAACATTCCAAATAATAAAAGGCCTAAACAGATTAGATATGGCAAAGTTATTTTCCAAGGTAGGGACTCTAGGAAAAGAGGGCATGACTTCAAGATTGAAGGACGTCCATTTAGAACTGAGATGCGGAGAAATTACTAGTCAGAGGGTGGTAAATCGATGGAATTTCTTGCCATGAGCGGCTGTGGAGGCCAAGTCATTGGGTGCATTTAAGGCAGAGATAGATAGGTTCTTGATTAGCCAGGGCGTCAAAGGGTATGGGGTGAAAGCAGGGGAGTTGGGATGACTGAAAGAATTGGATCAGCCCACGATTGAATGGTGGAGCAGACTCAATGAGCTGAATGGCCTACTTCTGCTCCTATATCTTATGGTCTTATATGGAAATTTATGGAATTTTATAAATTTCATAAATTTCATATTTATAAAATAATATTTATAAAATAATTCCATATTTTATAAATATGGAAATTTGCACTGAATTGGAAAAGGACCAAATCTGCAGCAAGGTCATGCAATAATGTGAGCATGGATGGCTAGCTGTTTTAAAAGGAGCTCACAGACTCAGACCTTACTAACTTGAAAGAGACACATTCACTATTCTTGAGGGTTTGCAGCTAAAGTGCTCCAGAGCATAGTGCTTGAATGCCCAAATCATCAGTCAAATCCACCAAGGACAGAATATCGCCTAAGAGCAAGGCAATCTGTGTGGTGGCCTGGTCTGAGGGTTAGACCATGGAGGTTATCTAAAGCAATGTGAAACATGCAGGAAACTGCATAAAAATCATGCTGAACCTCTCTGAACCTCTCATTCTGTCCCACAGAATTCCCAGACTTTCCATGGAGAATTGCAGACAGACATTTTCGAGCTGAAAAGAGACAAATATCTTCTCACTGTGGATTACTACTCACAGAACACTGAGGTGTCCAAGCTGTGCTCTACACCCTCAGCTGCATTTATACAGTATCTGAAAGCTGTATTCACTCGCTGTGAAATACCAAAAAACACTTGTGTCAGACAACGGCCCATAATTCAGCTGCTCAGAATTCAAAACCTTTGCTAGGGATTACGAGTTCAAACACCAGACAAACAGTCCACAGTACCCACAGGCAAATGGAGAAGTGGAAAGAGCAGTGTGAACAGTTTAGAGTCTCCTAGCAAAGGCAAAAGACCCCTATAAAACACGGCTGGCTTAACGCTCCACACCTCTTGCGAATCGCTGCAGTCCATCAGAGCTGTCAATGAGCCAGAGACCGAGAACAAGCCTGCCCGTTCTCCCTTCCCTTCTCCAACCTCACTTATCCGACTTAGACAAAGTGTGAAATTTTGACTCAACACAGAGAGAGAAAACGAAGAGCAAGCAGGATTTCAAACATAGAACAAAATCTTCGTCGCTGCTCAGGAGTGGTGAAGCTGTTTGGGTTTCAGACCAGTTCACCAAAGAACAATAGTCCGGCAGCACGCACCACAATTGTTGTGATCAGAACATCACAAGGGGAAATCAGGCGGAACAGGCGTGCAATTGTGCATCTTCAAAGTCCAC